>NC_140579.1:1047921510-1049172509 GCF_964204655.1 Triturus cristatus
ATGGAAGGAAAATAAGTTACTGGTAAGTATGCTTAGAATTACTTTTCAGAGTCAGTGCTGGTCTAAAAGATGCAGCACTGGGATCTTTCCTGATAACAGGTGAGTAAATCGGAATTTGTAGTTCGGCTGATATTAAAGGAATATTTGTGCGTTTCAAAAATGGACACAGAAACTTTTCTGGTGAAAACCACACAATGGATTTCTATGGAAAGAAATACAAGTTACTGGTAAGTACGCTTAAAATTACTTTTCAGGGTCAGTGCTGGGCTGAAAGATGCAGCACTGGGTTCTCTCCTGATAACAGGTGAGTAAATCGGAATTCGTAGTTCGGCTGATTTTAGAGGAATATTTGTACGTTTCAAAATTGGACACTTATCTGGTGAAAACCACACAAAAGGATTCCAATGGAAGGAAATACAAGTTACTGGTAAGTACGCTTAGAATTACTTTTCAGGGTCAGTGCTGGGCTAAAAGATGCAGCACTGGGTTCTCTCCTGATAACAGGTGAGTAAATCGGAATTCGTTGTTCGGCTGATTTTAGAGGAATATTTGTACGTTTCAAAATTGGACACTTATCTGGTGAAAACCACACAAAAGGATTCCAATGGAAGGAAATACAAGTTACTGGTAAGTACGCTTAGAATTACTTCTCAGAGTCAGTGCTGGTCTAAAAGATGCAGCACTGGGTTCTCTCCTGATAATAGGTGAGTAAATCGGAATTCGTACTTTGGCTGATTTTAGAGGAATATTTGTAAGTTTCAAAAATGGACACTTAGAAACTTTTCTGGTGAAAACCACACAATGGATTCCTATGGAAGGAAATACAAGTTACTGGAAAGTACGCTTAGAATTACTTTTCCGGGTCAGTGCTGGACTAAAAGATGCAGCACTGGATTCTCTCCTGATAACAGGTGAGTAAATCGGAATTCGTAGTTCGGCTGATTTTAGAGGAATAATTGTACGTTTCAAAAATGGACACAGAAACTTTTCTGGTGAAAACCACACAATGGATTCCTATGGAAGGAAATACAAGTTACTGGTAAGTACGCTTAGAATTACTTTTCAGGGTCAGTGCTGGGCTAAAAGATGCAGCACTGGGTTCTCTCCGAATAACAGGTGAGTAAATCGGAATTCGTAGTTCGGCTGATTTTAGAGGAATATTTGTACGTATCAAAATTGGACACTAAGAAACTTTTCTGGTGAAAACCACACAATGGATTCCTATGGAAGCAAATACAAGTTACTGGTAAGTACGCTTAGAATTACTTTACAGGGTCAGTGCTGGGATTAAAGATGCAGCACTGTGTTCTCTCCTGATCACCGGTGAGTAAATCGGAATTAGTAGTTTGGCTGATTTTAGAGTAATATTTCTACGTTTCAAAATTGGACACTTATCTGGTGAAAACCACACAAAAGATTCCTATGGAAGGAAATATAAGTTACTGGTAAGTACGCTTAGAACTACTTCTCAGAGTCAGTGCTGTTCTAAAAGATGCAGCACTGGGTTCTCTCCTGATAACAGGTGAGTAAATCGGTATTCGTAGTTCGGCTGATTTTAGAGGAATATTTGTACGTTTCAAAAATGGACACTTAGAAACTTTTCTGGTGAAAACCACACAATGGATTCCTATGGAAGGAAATACAAGTTACTGGTAAGTACGCTTAGAATTACTTTTCAGGGTCAGTGCTGGACTAAAAGATGCAGCACTGGGTTCTCTCCTGATAACAGGTGAGTAAATCAGAATTCGTAGTTCGGCTGATTTCAGAGGAATATTTGTACATATCAAAATTGGACACTAAGAAACTTTTCTGGTGAAAACCACACAATGGATTCCGATGCAAGGAAATACAAGTTACTGGTAAGTACACTTAAAATTACTTGTCAGGGTCAGTACTGGGCTGAAAGATGCAGCACTGGGTTATCTCCTGATAACAGGAGAGTAAATCGGAATTCGTAGTTCACCTCATTTTAGAGAAATATTTGTACGTTTCAAAAATGGACACTTAGAAACTTTTCTGCTCAAAACCACACAATGGATTCCTATGGAATGAAATACAAGTTACTGGTAAGTACACTTAGATTTACTTTTCAGGGTCAGTGCTGGGATTAAAGATGCAGCACTGGGTTCTCTCCTGATCACAGGTGAGTAAATCGGAATTAGTAGTTCGGCTGATTTTAGAGGAATATTTGTACATTTCAAAATTGGACACTTATCTGGTATAAAACACACAAAGGATTCCTATGGAAGGAAATATAAGTTTACTGGTAAGTACGCTTAGAATTACTTTTCAGGGTCAGTACTGGGCTGAAAGATGTAGCAGTGGGTTCTCTCCTGATAACAGGTGAGTAAATCGGAATTCGTTGTTCGGCTGATTTTAGAAGAATATTTGTACGTTTCAAAAATGGACACTTAGAAACTTTTCTGGTGAAAACCACACAATGGATTCCTATGGAAGGAAATACAAGTTATTGGTAAGTACGCTTAGAATTACTTTTCAGATTCAGTGCTGGTCTAAACCATGCAGCACTGGGTTCTCTCCTGATAACAAGTGAGTAAATCGGAATTTGTAGTTCGGCTGATTTTATAGGAATATTTGTACGTTTCAAAAATGGACACTTGGAAACTTTTCTGGTGAAAACCACACAATGGATTCCTATGGAAGGAAATACAAATTACTGGTAAGTACGCTTAGAATTACTTTTCAGAGTCAGTGCTGGTCTAAAAGATGCAGCACTGGGATCTCTCCTGATAACAGGTGAGTAAATCGGAATTTTTAGTTCGGCTGATATTAAAGAAATATTTGTGCATTTCAAAAATGGACACAGAAACTTTTCTGGTGAAAACCACACAATGGATTCCTATGGAAAGAAATACAAGTTACTGGTAAGTACGCTTAAAATTACTTTTCAGGGTCAGTGCTGGGCTGAAAGATGCAGCACTGGGTTCTCTCCTGATAACAGGTGAGTAAATCGGAATTCGTAGTTCGGCTGATTTTAGAGGAATATTTGTACGTTTCAAAATTGGACACTTTTCTGGTGAAAACCACACTAAGGATTCCTATGGAAGGAAAAACAAGTTACTGGTAAGTACGCTTAGAATTACTTTTCAGGGTCAGTACTGGGCTGAAAGATGTAGCAGTGGGTTCTCTCCTGATAACAGGTGAGTAAATCGGAATTCGTTGTTCGGCTGATTTTAAAGGAATATTTGTATGTTTCAAAAATGGACACTTAGAAACTTTTCTGGTGAAAACCACACAATGGATTCCTATGGAAGGAAATACAAGTTATTGGTAAGTACGCTTAGAATTACTTTTCAGATTCAGTGCTGGTCTAAACCATGCAGCACTGGGTTCTCTCCTGATAACAAGTGAGTAAATCGGAATTTGTAGTTCGGCTGATTTTAAAGGAATATTTGTACGTTTCAAAAATGGACACTTGGAAACTTTTCTGGTGAAAACCACACAATGGATTCCTATGGAAGGAAATACAAGTACTGGTAAGTACGCTTAGATTTACTTTTCAGCGTCAGTGCTGGTCTAAAAGATGCAGCACCGGGTTCTCTCATGATAAAAGGTGAGTAAATCAGAATTCGTACTTCAGCTGATTTTAGAGGAATATTTGTACGTTTCAAAAATGGACAGTTAAAAAAATTTCTGGTGAAAACCACACAATGGATTCCTATGGAAGGAAAAACAAGTTACTGGTAAGTACGCTTAGAATTACTTTTCAGGATCTGTACTGGGCTGAAAGATGTAGCAGCGGGTTCTCTCCTGATAACAGGTGAGTAAATCGGAATTCGTTGTTCGGCTGATTTTAGAGGAATATTTGTACCTTTCAAAATTGGACACTTAGAAACTTTTCTGGTGAAAACCACACAATGGATTCCTATGGAAGGAAAAACAAGTTACTGGTAAGTACGCTTAGAATTACTTTTCAGGGTCTGTACTGGGCTGAAAGATGTAGCAGCGGATTCTCTCCTGATAACAGGTGAGTAAATCGGAATTCGTTGTTCGGCTGATTTTAGAGGCATATTTGTACGTTTCAAAAATGAACACTTAGAAACTTTTCTGGTGAAAACCACACAATGGATTCCTATGGAAGGAAATACAAGTTATTGGTAAGTACGCTTAGAATTACTTTTCAGAGTCAGTGCTGGTCTAAACCATGCAGCACTGGGTTCTCTCCTGATAAAAGGTGAGTAAATCAGAATTCGTACTTCGGCTGATTTTAGAGGAATATTTGTAAGTTTCAAAAATGGACACTTAGAAACTTTTCTGGTGAAAACCACACAATGGATTCCTACGGAATGAATACAAGTTACTGGTAAGTACTCTTAGAATTACTTTTCAGCGTCAGTGCTGGTCTAAAAGATGCAGCACTGGGTTCTCTCCTGATAAAAGATGAGTAAATCAGAATTCGTACTTCGGCTGATTTTAGAGGAATATTTGTAAGTTTCAAAAATGGACACTTAGAAACTTTTCTGGTGAAAACCACACAATGGATTCCTATGGAAGGAAATACAAGTTACTGGAAAGTACGCTTAGAATTACTTTTCAGGGTCACTGCTGGACTAAAAGATGCAGCACTGGGTTCTCTCCTGATAACAGGTGAGTAAATCGGAATTCGTAGTTCGGCTGATCTTAGAGGAATATTTGTCCGTTTCAAAAATGGACACAGAAAATGTTCTGGTGAAAATCACACAATGGATTCCTATGGAAGGAAAATAAGTTACTGGTAAGTATGCTTAGAATTACTTTTCAGAGTCAGTGCTGGTCTAAAAGATGCAGCACTGGGATCTTTCCTGATAACAGGTGAGTAAATCGGAATTTGTAGTTCGGCTGATATTAAAGGAATATTTGTGCGTTTCAAAAATGGACACAGAAACTTTTCTGGTGAAAACCACACAATGGATTTCTATGGAAAGAAATACAAGTTACTGGTAAGTACGCTTAAAATTACTTTTCAGGGTCAGTGCTGGGCTGAAAGATGCAGCACTGGGTTCTCTCCTGATAACAGGTGAGTAAATCGGAATTCGTAGTTCGGCTGATTTTAGAGGAATATTTGTACGTTTCAAAATTGGACACTTATCTGGTGAAAACCACACAAAAGGATTCCAATGGAAGGAAATACAAGTTACTGGTAAGTACGCTTAGAATTACTTTTCAGGGTCAGTGCTGGGCTAAAAGATGCAGCACTGGGTTCTCTCCTGATAACAGGTGAGTAAATCGGAATTCGTTGTTCGGCTGATTTTAGAGGAATATTTGTACGTTTCAAAATTGGACACTTATCTGGTGAAAACCACACAAAAGGATTCCAATGGAAGGAAATACAAGTTACTGGTAAGTACGCTTAGAATTACTTCTCAGAGTCAGTGCTGGTCTAAAAGATGCAGCACTGGGTTCTCTCCTGATAATAGGTGAGTAAATCGGAATTCGTACTTTGGCTGATTTTAGAGGAATATTTGTAAGTTTCAAAAATGGACACTTAGAAACTTTTCTGGTGAAAACCACACAATGGATTCCTATGGAAGGAAATACAAGTTACTGGAAAGTACGCTTAGAATTACTTTTCCGGGTCAGTGCTGGACTAAAAGATGCAGCACTGGATTCTCTCCTGATAACAGGTGAGTAAATCGGAATTCGTAGTTCGGCTGATTTTAGAGGAATAATTGTACGTTTCAAAAATGGACACAGAAACTTTTCTGGTGAAAACCACACAATGGATTCCTATGGAAGGAAATACAAGTTACTGGTAAGTACGCTTAGAATTACTTTTCAGGGTCAGTGCTGGGCTAAAAGATGCAGCACTGGGTTCTCTCCGAATAACAGGTGAGTAAATCGGAATTCGTAGTTCGGCTGATTTTAGAGGAATATTTGTACGTATCAAAATTGGACACTAAGAAACTTTTCTGGTGAAAACCACACAATGGATTCCTATGGAAGCAAATACAAGTTACTGGTAAGTACGCTTAGAATTACTTTACAGGGTCAGTGCTGGGATTAAAGATGCAGCACTGTGTTCTCTCCTGATCACCGGTGAGTAAATCGGAATTAGTAGTTTGGCTGATTTTAGAGTAATATTTCTACGTTTCAAAATTGGACACTTATCTGGTGAAAACCACACAAAAGATTCCTATGGAAGGAAATATAAGTTACTGGTAAGTACGCTTAGAACTACTTCTCAGAGTCAGTGCTGTTCTAAAAGATGCAGCACTGGGTTCTCTCCTGATAACAGGTGAGTAAATCGGTATTCGTAGTTCGGCTGATTTTAGAGGAATATTTGTACCTTTCAAAATTGGACACTTAGAAACTTTTCTGGTGAAAACCACACAATGGATTCCTATGGAAGGAAAAACAAGTTACTGGTAAGTACGCTTAGAATTACTTTTCAGGGTCAGTACTGGGGTGAAAGATGTAGCAGTGGGTTCTCTCCTGATCACAGGTGAGTAAATCGGAATTAGTAGTTCGGCTGATTTTAGAGGAATATTTGTACGTTTCAAAATTGGACACTTATCTGGTGAAAACCACACAAAGGATTCCTATGGAAGGAAATATAAGTTACTGGTAAGTACGCTTAGAATTACTTTTCAGGGTCAGTGCTGGGCTAAAAGATGAAGCACTGGGTTCTCTCCTGATAACAGGTGAGTAAATCGGAATTCGTAGTTCGGCTGATTTTAGAGGAATATTTGTACGTTTCAAAAATGGACACTTAGAAACTTTTCTGGTGAAAACCACACAATGGATTCCTATGGAAGGAAATACAAGTTACTGGTAAGTACGCTTAGAATTACTTTTCAGGGTCAGTGCTGGACTAAAAGATGCAGCACTGGGTTCTCTCCTGATAACAGGTTAGTAAATCGGAATTCGTAGTTCGGCTGATTTTAGAGGAATATTTGTATGTATCAAAATTGGACACTAAGAAACTTTTCTGGTGAAAACCACACAATGGATTCCGATGCAAGGAAATACAAGTTACTGGTAAGTACACTTACAATTACTTGTCAGGGTCAGTGCTGGGCTGAAAGATGCAGCACTGGGTTATCTCCTGATAACAGGAGAGTAAATCGGAATTCGTAGTTCACCTCATTTTAGAGAAATATTTGTACGTTTCAAAAATGGACACTTAGAAACTTTTCTGCTCAAAACCACACAATGGATTCCTATGGAATGAAATACAAGTTACTGGTAAGTACACTTAGAATTACTTTTCAGGGTCAGTGCTGGGATTAAAGATGCAGCACTGGGTTCTCTCCTGATAACAGGTGAGTAAATCGGAATTCGTAGTTCGGCTGATTTTAGAGGAATATTTGTATGTTTCAAAAATGGACACTTAGAAACTTTTCTGGTGAAAACCACACAATGGATTCCTATGGAAGGAAATACAAGTTACTGGAAAGTACGCTTAGAATTACTTTTCAGGGTCAGTGCTGGGCTAAAAGATGCAGCACTGGGTTCTCTCCTGATAACAGGTGAGTAAATCGGAATTCGTTGTTCGGCTGATTTTAGAGGAATATTTGTACGTTTCAAAATTGGACACTTATCTGGTGAAAACCACACAAAAGGATTCCAATGGAAGGAAATACAAGTTACTGGTAAGTACGCTTAGAATTACTTCTCAGAGTCAGTGCTGGTCTAAAAGATGCAGCACTGGGTTCTCTCCTGATAATAGGTGAGTAAATCGGAATTGGTACTTTGGCTGATTTTAGAGGAATATTTGTAAGTTTCAAAAATGGACACTTAGAAACTTTTCTGGTGAAAACCACACAATGGATTCCTATGGAAGGAAATACAAGTTACTGGAAAGTACGCTTAGAATTACTTTTCAGGGTCAGTGCTGGACTAAAAGATGCAGCACTGGGTTCTCTCCTGATAACAGGTGAGTAAATCGGAATTCGTAGTTCGGCTGATTTTAGAGGAATAATTGTACGTTTCAAAAATGGACACAGAAACTTTTCTGGTGAAAACCACACAATGGATTCCTATGGAAGGAAATACAAGTTACTGGTAAGTACGCTTAGAATTACTTTTCAGGGTCAGTGCTGGGCTAAAAGATGCAGCACTGGGTTCTCCCCTAATAACAGGTGAGTAATTTGGAATTCGTAGTTCGGCTGATTTTAGAAGAATATTTGTACGTATCAAAATTGGACACTAAGAAACTTTTCTGGTGAAAACCACACAATGGATTCCTATGGAAGCAAATACAAGTTACTGGTAAGTACGCTTAGAATTACTTTACAGGGTCAGTGCTGGGATTAAAGATGCAGCACTGGGTTCTCCTGATCACAGGTGAGTAAATCGGAATTAGTAGTTTGGCTGATTTTAGAGGAATATTTCTACGTTTCAAAATTGGACACTTATCTGGTGAAAACCACACAAAGGATTCCTATGGAAGGAAATATAAGTTACTGGTAAGTACGCTTAGAACTACTTCTCAGAGTCAGTGCTGTTCTAAAAGATGCAGCACTGGGTTCTCTCCTGATAACAGGTGAGTAAATCGGTATTCGTAGTTCGGCTGATTTTAGAGGAATATTTGTACCTTTCAAAATTGGACACTTAGAAACTTTTCTGGTGAAAACCACACAATGGATTCCTATGGAAGGAAAAACAAGTTACTGGTAAGTACGCTTAGAATTACTTTTCAGGGTCAGTACTGGGGTGAAAGATGTAGCAGTGGGTTCTATCCTGATCACAGGTGAGTAAATCAGAATTAGTAGTTCGGCTGATTTTAGAGGAATATTTGTACGTTTCAAAATTGGATACTTATCTGGTGAAAACCACACAAAGGATTCCTATGGAAGGAAATATAAGTTACTGGTAAGTACGCTTAGAACTACTTCTCAGAGTCAGTGCTGTTCTAAAAGATGCAGCACTGGGTTCTCTCCTGATAACAGGTGAGTAAATCGGAATTCGTAGTTCGGCTGATTTTAGAGGAATATTTGTACCTTTCAAAATTGGACACTTAGAAACTTTTCTGGTGAAAACCACACAATGGATTCCTATGGAAGGAAAAACAAGTTACTGGTAAGTACGCTTAGAATTACTTTTCAGAGTCATTACTGGGCTGAAAGATGTAGCAGTTGGTTCTCTCCTGATAACAGGTGAGTTAATCGGAATTCGTTGTTCGGCTGAATTTAGAGGAATATTTGTACGTTTCAAAAATGGACACTGAAACTTTTCTGGTGAAATCCACACAATGGATTCCTATGGAAGGAAATACAAGTTACTGGTAAGTACGCTTAGAATTACTTTTCAGAGTCAGTGCTGGTCTAAAAGATGCAGCACTGCGATCTCTCCTGATAACAAGTGAGTAAATCGGAATTTGTAGTTCGGCTGATTTTAGAGGAATATTTGTACCTTTCAAAATTGGACACTGAAACTTTTCTGGTGAAATCCACACAATGGATTCCTATGGAAGGAAATACAAGTTACTGGTAAGTACGCTTAGAATTACTTTTCAGAGTCAGTGCTGGTCTAAAAGATGCAGCACTGGGATCTCTCCTGATAACAGGTGAGTAAATCGTAATTTGTTGTTCGGCTGATATTAAAGGAATATTTGTGCGTTTCAAAAATGGACACAGAAACTTTTCTGGTGAAAACCACACAATGGATTCCTATGGAAAGGAATACAAGTTACTGGTAAGTACGCTTAAAATTGCTTTTCAGGGTCAGTGCTGGGCTGAAAGATGCAGCACTGGGTTCTCTCCTGATAACAGGTGAGTAAATCGGAATTCGTAGTTCGGCTGATTTTAGAGGAATATTTGTACGTTTCAAAATTGGACACTTATCTGGTGAAAACCACACAAAGGATTCCAATGGAAGGAAATACAAGTTACTGGTAAGTACGCTTAGAATTACATCTCAGAGTCAGTGCTGGTCTAAAAGATGCAGCACTGGGTTCTCTCCTGATAACAGGTAAGTAAATCGGAAATCGTAGTTCGGCTGATTTTAGAGGAATATTTGTACCTTTCAAAATTGGACACTGAAACTTTTCTGGTGAAATCCACAAAATGGATTCCCATGGAATGAAATACAAGTTACTGGTTAGTATGCTTAGAATTACATTTCAGGGTCAGTACTGGGATGAAAGATGTAGCAGTGGGTTCTCTCCTGATAACAGGTGAGAAAATCGGAATTCGTAGTTCGCCTGATTTTAGAGGAATATTTGTGCGTTTCAAAAATGGACACTTAGAAACTTTTCTGGTTTAAACCACACAATGGATTCCTATAAAAGGAAATACAAGTTACTGGTAAGTACGCTTAGAATTACTTTTCAGAGTCAGTGCTGGTCTAAACGATGCAGCACTGGGTCATCTCCTGTTAAAAGTGAGTAAATCGGAATTTGTAGTTCGGCTGATTTTAAAGGAATATTTGTACATTTCAAAAATGGACACTTACAAACTTTTCTGGTGAAAACCACACAATGGATTCCTATGGAAGGAAATACAAATTACTGGTAAGTACGCTTAGACTTACTTTTCAGGGTCATTGCTGGTCTAAAAGATGCAACACTGGGTTCTCTCCTGATAACAGGTGAGTAAATCGGAATTCGTAGTTCGGCTGATTTTAGAGGAATATTTGTACGTTTCAAAAATGGACACAGAAATTTTTCTGGTGAAAACTACACAAATAATTCCTATGGAAGGAAATGCAAGTTACTGGTAAGTACGCTTAGAATTACTTTTCAGGGTCAGTGCTGGGCTAAAAGATGCAGCACTGGGTTCTCTACTGATGACAGGTGAGTAAATCGGAATTCGTAGTTCGGCTGATTTTAGAGGAATATTTGTACGTTTCAAAAATGGACACAGAAACTTTTCTGGTGAAAACCACACAATGGATTCCTATGGAAGGAAATACAAGTTACTGGTAAGTACGCTTAGAAAATACTTTTCAGGGACAGTGCTGGACTAAAAGATGCAGCACTGGGTTCTCTCCTGATAACAGGTGAGTAAATCAGAGTTCGTACTTTGGCTGATTTTAGAGGAATATTTGTATGTTTCAAAAATGGACATAGAAACTTTTCTGGTGAAAACCACACAATGGATTCCTATGGAAGGAAATACAAATTTCCGGGAAGTACGCTGAGAAAAGACTTTTCAGGGACAGTGCTGGACTAAAAGATGCAGCACTGGGTTCTCTCCAGATAACAGGTGAGTAAGTCGGCTGATATTAAAGGAATATTTGTGCGTTTCAAAAATAGACACAGAAACTTTTCTGGTGAAAACCACACAATGGATTCCTATGGAAGGAAATACAAGTTACTGGTAAGTACGCTTAGAATTACTTTTCAGGGTCAGTGCTGGTCTAAAAGATGCAGCACTGGGTTATCTCCTGATAACAGGTGAGTAAATCAGAATTCTTAGTTCGGATAATTTTAGAGGAATATTTGTATGTATCAAAATTGGACACTAAGAAACTTTTCTGGTGAAAACCACACAATGGATTCCGATGCAAGGAAATACAAGTTACTGGTAAGTACGCTTAGAATTACTTTTCAGGGTCAGTACTGGCCTGAAAGATGCAGCAGTGGGTTATCTCCTGATAACAGGAGAGTAAATCGGAATTCGTAGTCCAGCTCATTTTAGAGGAATATTTGTACGTTTCAAAAATGGACACTTAGAAACTTTTCTGCTCAAAACCACACAATGGATTCCTATGGAATGAAATACAAGTTACTGGTAAGTACGCTTAGAATTACTTTTCAGGGTCAGTGCTGGGCTAAAAGATGCAGCACTGGGTTCTCTACTGATGACAGGTGAGTAAATCGGAATTCGTAGTTCGGCTGATTTTAGAGGAATATTTGTACGTTTCAAAAATGGACACAGAAACTTTTCTGGTGAAAACCACACAATGGATTCCTATGGAAGGAAATACAAGTTACTGGTAAGTACGCTTAGAATTACTTTTCAGGGTCAGTGCTGGGATTAAAGATGCAGCACTGGGTTCTCTCCTGATAACAGGTGAGTAAACCAGAATTCGTAGTTCGGCTAATTTTAGAGGAATATTTGTACGTTTCAAAATTGGACACTTAGAAACTTTTCTGGTGGAAACCACACAATGGATTCCTATGGAATGAAATACAAGTTAATGGTAAGTATGCTTAGAATTACTTTTCAGGGTCAGTGCTGGGCTAAAAGATGCAGCACTGGGTTCTCTCCTGATAACAGGTGAGTAAATCAGAATTCGTACTTCGGCTGATTTTAGAGGAATATTTGTAAGTTTCAAAAATGGACACAGAAACTTTTCTGGTGAAAACCACACAATGGATTCCTATGGAAGGAAATACAAGTTACTGGTAAGTACGCTTAGAATTACTTTTCAGGGTCAGTGCTGGGATTAAAGATGCAGCACTGGGTTCTCTCCTGATAACAGGTGAGTAAACCAGAATTCGTAGTTCGGCTAATTTTAGAGGAATATTTGTACGTTTCAAAATTGGAGACTTAGAAACTTTTCTGGTGGAAACCACACAATGGATTCCTATGGAAGGAAATACAAGTTACTGGTAAGTATGCTTAGAATTACTTTTCAGGGTCAGTGCTGGGCTAAATGATGCAGCACAGGGTTCTCTCCTGATAACAGGTGAGTAAATCGGAATTCGTAGTTCGGCTGATTTTAGAGGAATATTTGTACGTTGCAAAAATGGACACTTAGAAACTTTTCTGGTGAAAACCACACAATGGATTCCTATGGAAGGAAATACACGTTACTGGTAAGTACGCTTAGAATTACTTTTCAGGGTCAGTGCTGGACTAAAAGATGCAGCACTGGGTTCTCTCCTGATAACAGGTGAGTAAATCGGAATTCGTAGTTCGGCTGATTTCAGAGGAATATTTGTACATATCAAAATTGGACACTGAGAAACTTTTCTGGTGGAAACCACACAATGGATTCCTATGGAAGGAAATACAAGTTGGTGGTAAGTATGCTTAGAAATACTTTTCAGGGTCAGTGCTGGGCTAAATGATGCAGCACAGGGTTCTCTCCTGATAACAGGTGAGTAAATCGGAATTCGTAGTTCGGCTGATTTTAGAGGAATATTTGTACGTTTCAAAAATGGACACTTAGAAACTTTTCTGGTGAAAACCACACAATGGATTCCTATGGAAGGAAATACAAGTTACTGGTAAGTACGCTTAGAATTACTTTTCAGGGTCAGTGCTGGACTAAAAGATGCAGCACTGGGTTCTCTCCTGATAACAGGTGAGTAAATCAGAATTCGTAGTTCGGCTGATTTCAGAGGAATATTTGTACATATCAAAATTGGACACTAAGAAACTTTTCTGGTGAAAACCACACAATGGATTCCGATGCAAGGAAATACAAGTTACTGGTAAGTACACTTAAAATTACTTGTCAGGGTCAGTACTGGGCTGAAAGATGCAGCACTGGGTTATCTCCTGATAACAGGAGAGTAAATCGGAATTCGTAGTTCACCTCATTTTAGAGAAATATTTGTACGTTTCAAAAATGGACACTTAGAAACTTTTCTGCTCAAAACCACACAATGGATTCCTATGGAATGAAATACAAGTTACTGGTAAGTACACTTAGATTTACTTTTCAGGGTCAGTGCTGGGATTAAAGATGCAGCACTGGGTTCTCTCCTGATCACAGGTGAGTAAATCGGAATTAGTAGTTCGGCTGATTTTAGAGGAATATTTGTACATTTCAAAATTGGACACTTATCTGGTATAAAACACACAAAGGATTCCTATGGAAGGAAATATAAGTTACTGGTAAGTACGCTTAGAATTACTTTTCAGGGTCAGTACTGGGCTGAAAGATGTAGCAGTGGGTTCTCTCCTGATAACAGGTGAGTAAATCGGAATTCGTTGTTCGGCTGATTTTAGAAGAATATTTGTACGTTTCAAAAATGGACACTTAGAAACTTTTCTGGTGAAAACCACACAATGGATTCCTATGGAAGGAAATACAAGTTATTGGTAAGTACGCTTAGAATTACTTTTCAGATTCAGTGCTGGTCTAAACCATGCAGCACTGGGTTCTCTCCTGATAACAAGTGAGTAAATCGGAATTTGTAGTTCGGCTGATTTTATAGGAATATTTGTACGTTTCAAAAATGGACACTTGGAAACTTTTCTGGTGAAAACCACACAATGGATTCCTATGGAAGGAAATACAAATTACTGGTAAGTACGCTTAGAATTACTTTTCAGAGTCAGTGCTGGTCTAAAAGATGCAGCACTGGGATCTCTCCTGATAACAGGTGAGTAAATCGGAATTTTTAGTTCGGCTGATATTAAAGAAATATTTGTGCATTTCAAAAATGGACACAGAAACTTTTCTGGTGAAAACCACACAATGGATTCCTATGGAAAGAAATACAAGTTACTGGTAAGTACGCTTAAAATTACTTTTCAGGGTCAGTGCTGGGCTGAAAGATGCAGCACTGGGTTCTCTCCTGATAACAGGTGAGTAAATCGGAATTCGTAGTTCGGCTGATTTTAGAGGAATATTTGTACGTTTCAAAATTGGACACTTTTCTGGTGAAAACCACACTAAGGATTCCTATGGAAGGAAAAACAAGTTACTGGTAAGTACGCTTAGAATTACTTTTCAGGGTCAGTACTGGGCTGAAAGATGTAGCAGTGGGTTCTCTCCTGATAACAGGTGAGTAAATCGGAATTCGTTGTTCGGCTGATTTTAAAGGAATATTTGTATGTTTCAAAAATGGACACTTAGAAACTTTTCTGGTGAAAACCACACAATGGATTCCTATGGAAGGAAATACAAGTTATTGGTAAGTACGCTTAGAATTACTTTTCAGATTCAGTGCTGGTCTAAACCATGCAGCACTGGGTTCTCTCCTGATAACAAGTGAGTAAATCGGAATTTGTAGTTCGGCTGATTTTAAAGGAATATTTGTACGTTTCAAAAATGGACACTTGGAAACTTTTCTGGTGAAAACCACACAATGGATTCCTATGGAAGGAAATACAAGTACTGGTAAGTACGCTTAGATTTACTTTTCAGCGTCAGTGCTGGTCTAAAAGATGCAGCACCGGGTTCTCTCCTGATAAAAGGTGAGTAAATCAGAATTCGTACTTCAGCTGATTTTAGAGGAATATTTGTACGTTTCAAAAATGGACAGTTAAAAAATTTTCTGGTGAAAACCACACAATGGATTCCTATGGAAGGAAAAACAAGTTACTGGTAAGTACGCTTAGAATTACTTTTCAGGATCTGTACTGGGCTGAAAGATGTAGCAGTGGGTTCTCTCCTGATAACAGGTGAGTAAATCGGAATTCGTTGTTCGGCTGATTTTAGAGGAATATTTGTACCTTTCAAAATTGGACACTTAGAAACTTTTCTGGTGAAAACCACACAATGGATTCCTATGGAAGGAAAAACAAGTTACTGGTAAGTACGCTTAGAATTACTTTTCAGGGTCTGTACTGGGCTGAAAGATGTAGCAGCGGATTCTCTCCTGATAACAGGTGAGTAAATCGGAATTCGTTGTTCGGCTGATTTTAGAGGCATATTTGTACGTTTCAAAAATGAACACTTAGAAACTTTTCTGGTGAAAACCACACAATGGATTCCTATGGAAGGAAATACAAGTTATTGGTAAGTACGCTTAGAATTACTTTTCAGAGTCAGTGCTGGTCTAAACCATGCAGCACTGGGTTCTCTCCTGATAAAAGGTGAGTAAATCAGAATTCGTACTTCGGCTGATTTTAGAGGAATATTTGTAAGTTTCAAAAATGGACACTTAGAAACTTTTCTGGTGAAAACCACACAATGGATTCCTACGGAATGAATACAAGTTACTGGTAAGTACTCTTAGAATTACTTTTCAGCGTCAGTGCTGGTCTAAAAGATGCAGCACTGGGTTCTCTCCTGATAAAAGATGAGTAAATCAGAATTCGTACTTCGGCTGATTTTAGAGGAATATTTGTAAGTTTCAAAAATGGACACTTAGAAACTTTTCTGGTGAAAACCACACAATGGATTCCTATGGAAGGAAATACAAGTTACTGGAAAGTACGCTTAGAATTACTTTTCAGGGTCACTGCTGGACTAAAAGATGCAGCACTGGGTTCTCTCCTGATAACAGGTGAGTAAATCGGAATTCGTAGTTCGGCTGATCTTAGAGGAATATTTGTACGTTTCAAAATTGGACACTTTTCTGGTGAAAACCACACTAAGGATTCCTATGGAAGGAAAAACAAGTTACTGGTAAGTACGCTTAGAATTACTTTTCAGGGTCAGTACTGGGCTGAAAGATGTAGCAGTGGGTTCTCTCCTGATAACAGGTGAGTAAATCGGAATTCGTTGTTCGGCTGATTTTAAAGGAATATTTGAATGTTTCAAAAATGGACACTTAGAAACTTTTCTGGTGAAAACCACACAATGGATTCCTATGGAAGGAAATACAAGTTATTGGTAAGTACGCTTAGAATTACTTTTCAGATTCAGTGCTGGTCTAAACCATGCAGCACTGGGTTCTCTCCTGATAACAAGTGAGTAAATCGGAATTTGTAGTTCGGCTGATTTTAAAGGAATATTTGTACGTTTCAAAAATGGACACTTGGAAACTTTTCTGGTGAAAACCACACAATGGATTCCTATGGAAGGAAATACAAGTACTGGTAAGTACGCTTAGATTTACTTTTCAGCGTCAGTGCTGGTCTAAAAGATGCAGCACCGGGTTCTCTCCTGATAAAAGGTGAGTAAATCAGAATTCGTACTTCAGCTGATTTTAGAGGAATATTTGTACGTTTCAAAAATGGACAGTTAAAAAATTTTCTGGTGAAAACCACACAATGGATTCCTATGGAAGGAAAAACAAGTTACTGGTAAGTACGCTTAGAATTACTTTTCAGGATCTGTACTGGGCTGAAAGATGTAGCAGTGGGTTCTCTCCTGATAACAGGTGAGTAAATCGGAATTCGTTGTTCGGCTGATTTTAGAGGAATATTTGTACCTTTCAAAATTGGACACTTAGAAACTTTTCTGGTGAAAACCACACAATGGATTCCTATGGAAGGAAATACAAGTTATTGGTAAGTACGCTTAGAATTACTTTTCAGAGTCAGTGCTGGTCTAAACCATGCAGCACTGGGTTCTCTCCTGATAAAAGGTGAGTAAATCAGAATTCGTACATCGGCTGATTTTAGAGGAATATTTGTAAGTTTCAAAAATGGACACTTAGAAACTTTTCTGGTGAAAACCACACAATGGATTCCTACGGCATGAATACAAGTTACTGGTAAGTACTCTTAGAATTACTTTTCAGCGTCAGTGCTGGTCTAAAAGATGCAGCACTGGGTTCTCTCCTGATAAAAGATGAGTAAATCAGAATTCGTACTTCGGCTGATTTTAGAGGAATATTTGTAAGTTTCAAAAATGGACACTTAGAAACTTTTCTGGTGAAAACCACACAATGGATTCCTATGGAAGGAAATACAAGTTACTGGAAAGTACGCTTAGAATTACTTTTCAGGGTCACTGCTGGACTAAAAGATGCAGCACTGGGTTCTCTCCTGATAACAGGTGAGTAAATCGGAATTCGTAGTTCGGCTGATCTTAGAGGAATATTTGTCCGTTTCAAAAATGGACACAGAAAATGTTCTGGTGAAAACCACACAATGGATTCCTATGGAAGGAAAATAAGTTACTGGTAAGTATGCTTAGAATTACTTTTCAGAGTCAGTGCTGGTCTAAAAGATGCAGCACTGGGATCTTTCCTGATAACAGGTGAGTAAATCGGAATTTGTAGTTCGGCTGATATTAAAGGAATATTTGTGCGTTTCAAAAATGGACACAGAAACTTTTCTGGTGAAAACCACAATGGATTTCTATGGAAAGAAATACAAGTTACTGGTAAGTACGCTTAAAATTACTTTTCAGGGTCAGTGCTGGGCTGAAAGATGCAGCACTGGGTTCTCTCCTGATAACAGGTGAGTAAATCGGAATTCGTAGTTCGGCTGATTTTAGAGGAATATTTGTACGTTTCAAAATTGGACACTTATCTGGTGAAAACCACACAAAAGGATTCCAATGGAAGGAAATACAAGTTACTGGTAAGTACCCTTAGAATTACTTTTCAGGGTCAGTGCTGGGCTAAAAGATGCAGCACTGGGTTCTCTCCTGATAACAGGTGAGTAAATCGGAATTCGTTGTTCGGCTGATTTTAGAGGAATATTTGTACGTTTCAAAATTGGACACTTATCTGGTGAAAACCACACAAAAGGATTCCAATGGAAGGAAATACAAGTTACTGGTAAGTACGCTTAGAATTACTTCTCAGAGTCAGTGCTGGTCTAAAAGATGCAGCACTGGGTTCTCTCCTGATAATAGGTGAGTAAATCGGAATTCGTACTTTGGCTGATTTTAGAGGAATATTTGTAAGTTTCAAAAATGGACACTTAGAAACTTTTCTGGTGAAAACCACACAATGGATTCCTATGGAAGGAAATACAAGTTACTGGAAAGTACGCTTAGAATTACTTTTCCGGGTCAGTGCTGGACTAAAAGATGCAGCACTGGATTCTCTCCTGATAACAGGTGAGTAAATCGGAATTCGTAGTTCGGCTGATTTTAGAGGAATAATTGTACGTTTCAAAAATGGACACAGAAACTTTTCTGGTGAAAACCACACAATGGATTCCTATGGAAGGAAATACAAGTTACTGGTAAGTACGCTTAGAATTACTTTTCAGGGTCAGTGCTGGGCTAAAAGATGCAGCACTGGGTTCTCTCCTGATAACAGGTGAGTAAATCGGAATTCGTAGTTCGGCTGATTTTAGAGGAATATTTGTACGTATCAAAATTGGACACTAAGAAACTTTTCTGGTGAAAACCACACAATGGATTCCTATGGAAGCAAATACAAGTTACTGGTAAGTACGCTTAGAATTACTTTACAGGGTCAGTGCTGGGATTAAAGATGCAGCACTGGGTTCTCTCCTGATCACTGGTGAGTAAATCGGAATTAGTAGTTTGGCTGATTTTAGAGTAATATTTCTACGTTTCAAAATTGGACACTTATCTGGTGAAAACCACACAAAAGATTCCTATGGAAGGAAATATAAGTTACTGGTAAGTACGCTTAGAACTACTTCTCAGAGTCAGTGCTGTTCTAAAAGATGCAGCACTGGGTTCTCTCCTGATAACAGGTGAGTAAATCGGTATTCGTAGTTCGGCTGATTTTAGAGGAATATTTGTACCTTTCAAAATTGGACACTTAGAAACTTTTCTGGTGAAAACCACACAATGGATTCCTATGGAAGGAAAAACAAGTTACTGGTAAGTACGCTTAGAATTACTTTTCAGGGTCAGTACTGGGGTGAAAGATGTAGCAGTGGGTTCTCTCCTGATCACAGGTGAGTAAATCGGAATTAGTAGTTCGGCTGATTTTAGAGGAATATTTGTACGTTTCAAAATTGGACACTTATCTGGTGAAAACCACACAAAGGATTCCTATGGAAGGAAATATAAGTTACTGGTAAGTACGCTTAGAATTACTTTTCAGGGTCAGTGCTGGGCTAAAAGATGAAGCACTGGGTTCTCTCCTGATAACAGGTGAGTAAATCGGAATTCGTAGTTCGGCTGATTTTAGAGGAATATTTGTACGTTTCAAAAATGGACACTTAGAAACTTTTCTGGTGAAAACCACACAATGGATTCCTATGGAAGGAAATACAAGTTACTGGTAAGTACGCTTAGAATTACTTTTCAGGGTCAGTGCTGGACTAAAAGATGCAGCACTGGGTTCTCTCCTGATAACAGGTGAGTAAATCGGAATTCGTAGTTCGGCTGATTTTAGAGGAATATTTGTATGTATCAAAATTGGACACTAAGAAACTTTTCTGGTGAAAACCACACAATGGATTCCGATGCAAGGAAATACAAGTTACTGGTAAGTACACTTAGAATTATTTGTCAGGGTCAGTACTGGGCTGAAAGATGCAGCACTGGGTTATCTCCTGATAACAGGAGAGTAAATCGGAATTCGTAGTTCACCTCATTTTAGAGAAATATTTGTACGTTTCAAAAATGGACACTTAGAAACTTTTCTGCTCAAAACCACACAATGGATTCCTATGGAATGAAATACAAGTTACTGGTAAGTACACTTAGAATTACTTTTCAGGGTCAGTGCTGGGATTAAAGATGCAGCACTGGGTTCTCTCCTGATAACAGGTGAGTAAATCGGAATTCGTAGTTCGGCTGATTTTAGGGGAATATTTGTATGTTTCAAAAATGGACACTTAGAAACTTTTCTGGTGAAAACCACACAATGGATTCCTATGGAAGGAAATACAAGTTACTGGAAAGTACGCTTAGAATTACTTTTCAGGGTCAGTGCTGGGCTAAAAGATGCAGCACTGGGTTCTCTCCTGATAACAGGTGAGTAAATCGGAATTCGTTGTTCGGCTGATTTTAGAGGAATATTTGTACGTTTCAAAATTGGACACTTATCTGGTGAAAACCACACAAAAGGATTCCAATGGAAGGAAATACAAGTTACTGGTAAGTACGCTTAGAATTACTTCTCAGAGTCAGTGCTGGTCTAAAAGATGCAGCACTGGGTTCTCTCCTGATAATAGGTGAGTAAATCGGAATTGGTACTTTGGCTGATTTTAGAGGAATATTTGTAAGTTTCAAAAATGGACACTTAGAAACTTTTCTGGTGAAAACCACACAATGGATTCCTATGGAAGGAAATACAAGTTACTGGAAAGTACGCTTAGAATTACTTTTCAGGGTCAGTGCTGGACTAAAAAATGCAGCACTGGGTTCTCTCCTGATAACAGGTGAGTAAATCGGAATTCGTAGTTCGGCTGATTTTAGAGGAATAATTGTACGTTTCAAAAATGGACACAGAAACTTTTCTGGTGAAAACCACACAATGGATTCCTATGGAAGGAAATACAAGTTACTGGTAAGTACGCTTAGAATTTTTTTTCAGGGTCAGTGCTGGGCTAAAAGATGCAGCACTGGGTTCTCCCCTGATAACAGGTGAGTAATTTGGAATTCGTAGTTCGGCTGATTTTAGAAGAATATTTGTACGTATCAAAATTGGACACTAAGAAACTTTTCTGGTGAAAACCACACAATGGATTCCTATGGAAGCAAATGCAAGTTACTGGTAAGTACGCTTAGAATTACTTTACAGGGTCAGTGCTGGGATTAAAGATGCAGCACTGGGTTCTCCTGATCACAGGTGAGTAAATCGGAATTAGTAGTTTGGCTGATTTTAGAGGAATATTTCTACGTTTCAAAATTGGACACTTATCTGGTGAAAACCACACAAAGGATTCCTATGGAAGGAAATATAAGTTACTGGTAAGTACGCTTAGAACTATTTCTCAGAGTCAGTGCTGTTCTAAAAGATGCAGCACTGGGTTCTCTCCTGATAACAGGTGAGTAAATCGGTATTCGTAGTTCGGCTGATTTTAGAGGAATATTTGTACCTTTCAAAATTGGACACTTAGAAACTTTTCTGGTGAAAACCACACAATGGATTCCTATGGAAGGAAAAACAAGTTACTGGTAAGTACGCTTAGAATTACTTTTCAGGGTCAGTACTGGGGTGAAAGATGTAGCAGTGGGTTCTCTCCTGATCACAGGTGAGTAAATCAGAATTAGTAGTTCGGCTGATTTTAGAGGAATATTTGTACGTTTCAAAATTGGACACTTATCTGGTGAAAACCACACAAAGGATTCCTATGGAAGGAAATATAAGTTACTGGTAAGTACGCTTAGAACTACTTCTCAGAGTCAGTGCTGTTCTAAAAGATGCAGCACTGGGTTCTCTCCTGATAACAGGTGAGTAAATCAGAATTAGTAGTTCGGCTGATTTTAGAGGAATATTTGTACCTTTCAAAATTGGACACTTAGAAACTTTTCTGGTGAAAACCACACAATGGATTCCTATGGAAGGAAAAACAAGTTACTGGTAAGTACGCTTAGAATTACTTTTCAGAGTCATTACTGGGCTGAAAGATGTAGCAGTTGGTTCTCTCCTGATAACAGGTGAGTTAATCGGAATTCGTTGTTCGGCTGAATTTAGAGGAATATTTGTACGTTTCAAAAATGGACACTGAAACTTTTCTTGTGAAATCCACACAATGGATTCCTATGGAAGGAAATACAAGTTACTGGTACGTACGCTTAGAATTACTTTTCAGAGTCAGTGCTGGTCTAAAAGATGCAGCACTGCGATCTCTCCTGATAACAAGTGAGTAAATCGGAATTTGTAGTTCGGCTGATTTTAGAGGAATATTTGCACCTTTCAAAATTGGACACTGAAACTTTTCTGGTGAAATCCACACAATGGATTCCTATGGAAGGAAATACAAGTTACTGGTAAGTACGCTTAGAATTGCTTTTCAGGGTCAGTGCTGGGCTGAAAGATGCAGCACTGGGTTCTCTCCTGATAACAGGTGAGTAAATCGGAATTCGTAGTTCGGCTGATTTTAGAGGAATATTTGTATGTTTCAAAATTGGACACTTATCTGGTGAAAACCACACAAAGGATTCCAATGGAAGGAAATACAAGTTACTGGTAAGTACGCTTAGAATTACATCTCAGAGTCAGTGCTGGTCTAAAAGATGCAGCACTGGGTTCTCTCCTGATAACAGGTAAGTAAATCGGAAATCGTAGTTCGGCTGATTTTAGAGGAATATTTGTACCTTTCAAAATTGGACACTGAAACTTTTCTGGTGAAATCCACAAAATGGATTCCTATGGAATGAAATACAAGTTACTGGTTAGTACGCTTAGAATTACATTTCAGGGTCAGTACTGGGATGAAAGATGTAGCAGTGGGTTCTCTCCTGATAACTGGTGAGAAAATCGGAATTCGTAGTTCGCCTGATTTTAGAGGAATATTTGTGCGTTTCAAAAATGGACACTTAGAAACTTTTCTGGTTTAAACCACACAATGGATTCCTATAAAAGGAAATACAAGTTACTGGTAAGTACGCTTAGAATTACTTTTCAGAGTCAGTGCTGGTCTAAACGATGCAGCACTGGGTCATCTCCTGTTAACAGGCGAGTAAATCGGAATTTGTAGTTCGGCTGATTTTAAAGGAATATTTGTACATTTCAAAAATGGACACTTACAAACTTTTCTGGTGAAAACCACACAATGGATTCCTATGGAAGGAAATACAAATTACTGGTAAGTATGCTTAGACTTACTTTTCAGGGTCATTGCTGGTCTAAAAGATGCAGCACTGGGTTCTCTCCTGATAACAGGTGAGTAAATCGGAATTCGTAGTTCGGCTGATTTTAGAGGAATATTTGTACGTTTCAAAAATGGACACAGAAATTTTTCTGGTGAAAACCACACAAATAATTCCTATGGAAGGAAATGCAAGTTACTGGTAAGTACGCTTAGAATTACTTTTCAGGGTCAGTGCTGGGCTAAAAGATGCAGCACTGGGTTCTCTACTGATGACAGGTGAGTAAATCGGAATTCATAGTTCGGCTGATTTTAGAGGAATATTTGTACGTTTCAAAAATGGACACAGAAACTTTTCTGGTGAAAACCACACAATGGATTCCTATGGAAGGAAATACAAGTTACTGGTAAGTACGCTTAGAAAATACTTTTCAGGGACAGTGCTGGACTAAAAGATGCAGCACTGGGTTCTCTCCTGATAACAGGTGAGTAAATCAGAGTTCGTACTTTGGCTGATTTTAGAGGAATATTTGTATGTTTCAAAAATGGACATAGAAACTTTTCTGGTGAAAACCACACAATGGATTCCTATGGAAGGAAATACAAATTTCCGGGAAGTACGCTGAGAAAAGACTTTTCAGGGACAGTGCTGGACTAAAAGATGCAGCACTGGGTTCTCTCCAGATAACAGGTGAGTAAGTCGGCTGATATTAAAGGAATATTTGTGCGTTTCAAAAATAGACACAGAAACTTTTCTGGTGAAAACCACACAATGGATTCCTATGGAAGGAAATACAAGTTACTGGTAAGTACGCTTAGAATTACTTTTCAGGGTCAGTGCTGGTCTAAAAGATGCAGCACTGGGTTATCTCCTGATAACAGGTGAGTAAATCAGAATTCTTAGTTCGGATAATTTTAGAGGAATATTTGTATGTATCAAAATTGGACACTAAGAAACTTTTCTGGTGAAAACCACACAATGGATTCCGATGCAAGGAAATACAAGTTACTGGTAAGTACGCTTAGAATTACTTTTCAGGATCAGTACTGGCCTGAAAGATGCAGCAGTGGGTTATCTCCTGATAACAGGAGAGTAAATCGGAATTCGTAGTCCAGCTCATTTTAGAGGAATATTTGTACGTTTCAAAAATGGACACTTAGAAACTTTTCTGCTCAAAACCACACAATGGATTCCTATGGAATGAAATACAAGTTACTGGTAAGTACGCTTAGAATTACTTTTCAGGGTCAGTGCTGGGCTAAAAGATGCAGCACTGGGTTCTCTACTGATGACAGGTGAGTAAATCGGAATTCGTAGTTCGGCTGATTTTAGAGGAATATTTGTACGTTTCAAAAATGGACACAGAAACTTTTCTGGTGAAAACCACACAATGGATTCCTATGGAAGGAAATACAAGTTACTGGTAAGTACGCTTAGAATTACTTTTCAGGGTCAGTGCTGGGATTAAAGATGCAGCACTGGGTTCTCTCCTGATAACAGGTGAGTAAACCAGAATTCGTAGTTCGGCTAATTTTAGAGGAATATTTGTACGTTTCAAAATTGGACACTTAGAAACTTTTCTGGTGGAAACCACACAATGGATTCCTATGGAATGAAATACAAGTTAATGGTAAGTATGCTTAGAATTACTTTTCAGGGTCAGTGCTGGGCTAAAAGATGCAGCACTGGGTTCTCTCCTGATAACAGGTGAGTAAATCAGAATTCGTACTTCGGCTGATTTTAGAGGAATATTTGTAAGTTTCAAAAATGGACACAGAAACTTTTCTGGTGAAAACCACACAATGGATTCCTATGGAAGGAAATACAAGTTACTGGTAAGTACGCTTAGAATTACTTTTCAGGGTCAGTGCTGGGATTAAAGATGCAGCACTGGGTTCTCTCCTGATAACAGGTGAGTAAACCAGAATTCGTAGTTCGGCTAATTTTAGAGGAATATTTGTACGTTTCAAAATTGGACACTTAGAAACTTTTCTGGTGGAAACCACACAATGGATTCCTATGGAAGGAAATACAACTTACTGGTAAGTATGCTTAGAATTACTTTTCAGGGTCAGTGCTGGGCTAAATGATGCAGCACAGGGTTCTCTCCTGATAACAGGTGAGTAAATCGGAATTCGTAGTTCGGCTGATTTTAGAGGAATATTTGTACGTTGCAAAAATGGACACAGAAACTTTTCTGGTGAAAACCACACAATGGATTCCTATGGAAGGAAATACAAGTTACTGGTAAGTACGCTTAGAATTACTTTTCAGGGTCAGTGCTGGACTAAAAGATGCAGCACTGGGTTCTCTCCTGATAACAGGTGAGTAAATCGGAATTCGTAGTTCGGCTGATTTCAGAGGAATATTTGTACATATCAAAATTGGACACTAAGAAACTTTTCTGGTGGAAACCACACAATGGATTCCTATGGAAGGAAATACAAGTTACTGGTAAGTATGCTTAGAATTACTTTTCAGGGTCAGTGCTGGGCTAAATGATGCAGCACAGGGTTCTCTCCTGATAACAGGTGAGTAAATCGGAATTCGTAGTTCGGCTGATTTTAGAGGAATATTTGTACGTTTCAAAAATGGACACTTAGAAACTTTTCTGGTGAAAACCACACAATGGATTCCTATGGAAGGAAATACAAGTTACTGGTAAGTACGCTTAGAATTACTTTTCAGGGTCAGTGCTGGACTAAAAGATGCAGCACTGGGTTCTCTCCTGATAACAGGTGAGTAAATCGGAATTCGTAGTTCGGCTGATTTCAGAGGAATATTTGTACATATCAAAATTGGACACTAAGAAACTTTTCTGGTGAAAACCACACAATGGATTCCGATGCAAGGAAATACAAGTTACTGGTAAGTACACTTAAAATTACTTGTCAGGGTCAGTACTGGGCTGAAAGATGCAGCACTGGGTTATCTCCTGATAACAGGAGAGTAAATCGGAATTCGTAGTTCAC
Source organism: Triturus cristatus (assembly GCF_964204655.1). Classification (NCBI taxonomy): domain Eukaryota; kingdom Metazoa; phylum Chordata; class Amphibia; order Caudata; family Salamandridae; genus Triturus; species Triturus cristatus. The sequence goes on from NC_140579.1 coordinate 1,047,947,640, forward strand.
CTCATTTTAGAGAAATATTTGTACGTTTCAAAAATGGACACTTAGAAACTTTTCTGCTCAAAACCACACAATGGATTCCTATGGAATGAAATACAAGTTACTGGTAAGTACACTTAGATTTACTTTTCAGGGTCAGTGCTGGGATTAAAGATGCAGCACTGGGTTCTCTCCTGATCACAGGTGAGTAAATCGGAATTAGTAGTTCGGCTGATTTTAGAGGAATATTTGTACATTTCAAAATTGGACACTTATCTGGTATAAAACACACAAAGGATTCCTATGGAAGGAAATATAAGTTACTGGTAAGTACGCTTAGAATTACTTTTCAGGGTCAGTGCTGGTCTAAACCATGCAGCACTGGGTTCTCTCCTGATAAAAGGTGAGTAAATCAGAATTCGTACTTCGGCTGATTTTAGAGGAATATTTGTAAGTTTCAAAAATGGACACTTAGAAACTTTTCTGGTGAAAACCACACAATGGATTCCTACGGAATGAATACAAGTTACTGGTAAGTACTCTTAGAATTACTTTTCAGCGTCAGTGCTGGTCTAAAAGATGCAGCACTGGGTTCTCTCCTGATAAAAGATGAGTAAATCAGAATTCGTACTTCGGCTGATTTTAGAGGAATATTTGTAAGTTTCAAAAATGGACACTTAGAAACTTTTCTGGTGAAAACCACACAATGGATTCCTATGGAAGGAAATACAAGTTACTGGAAAGTACGCTTAGAATTACTTTTCAGGGTCACTGCTGGACTAAAAGATGCAGCACTGGGTTCTCTCCTGATAACAGGTGAGTAAATCGGAACTCGTAGTTCGGCTGATCTTAGAGGAATATTTGTCCGTTTCAAAAATGGACACAGAAAATGTTCTGGTGAAAACCACACAATGGATTCCTATGGAAGGAAATATAAGTTACTGGTAAGTATGCTTAGAATTACTTTTCAGAGTCAGTGCTGGTCTAAAAGATGCAGCACTGGGATCTCTCCTGATAACAGGTGAGTAAATCGGAATTTGTAGTTCGGCTGATATTAAAGGAATATTTGTGCGTTTCAAAAATGGACACAGAAACTTTTCTGGTGAAAACCACACAATGGATTTCTATGGAAAGAAATACAAGTTACTGGTAAGTACGCTTAAAATTACTTTTTAGGGTCAGTGCTGGGCTGAAAGATGCAGCACTGGGTTCTCTCCTGATAACAGGTGAGTAAATCGGAATTCGTAGTTTGGCTGATTTTAGAGGAATATTTGTACGTTTCAAAATTGGACACTTATCTGGTGAAAACCACACAAAAGGATTCCAATGGAAGGAAATACAAGTTACTGGTAAGTACGCTTAGAATTACTTTTCAGGGTCAGTGCTGGGCTAAAAGATGCAGCACTGGGTTCTCTCCTGATAACAGGTGAGTAAATCGGAATTCGTTGTTCGGCTGATTTTAGAGGAATATTTGTACGTTTCAAAATTGGACACTTATCTGGTGAAAACCACACAAAAGGATTCCAATGGAAGGAAATACAAGTTACTGGTAAGTACGCTTAGAATTACTTCTCAGAGTCAGTGCTGGTCTAAAAGATGCAGCACTGGGTTCTCTCCTGATAATAGGTGAGTAAATCGGAATTCGTACTTTGGCTGATTTTAGAGGAATATTTGTACGTTTCAAAATTGGACACTTATCTGGTGAAAACCACACAAAAGGATTCCAATGGAAGGAAATACAAGTTACTGGTAAGTACGCTTAGAATTACTTCTCAGAGTCAGTGCTGGTCTAAAAGATGCAGCACTGGGTTCTCTCCTGATAATAGGTGAGTAAATCGGAATTGGTACTTTGGCTGATTTTAGAGGAATATTTGTAAGTTTCAAAAATGGACACTTAGAAACTTTTCTGGTGAAAACCACACAATGGTTTCCTATGGAAGGAAATACAAGTTACTGGAAAGTACGCTTAGAATTACTTTTCAGGGTCAGTGCTGGACTAAAAGATGCAGCACTGGGTTCTCTCCTGATAACAGGTGAGTAAATCGGAATTCGTAGTTCGGCTGATTTTAGAGGAATATTTGTACGTTTCAAAAATGGACACAGAAACTTTTCTGGTGAAAACCACACAATGGATTCCTATGGAAGGAAATACAAGTTACTGGTAAGTACGCTTAGAATTTTTTTTCAGGGTCAGTGCTGGGCTAAAAGATGCAGCACTGGGTTCTCCCCTGATAACAGGTGAGTAATTTGGAATTCGTAGTTCGGCTGATTTTAGAAGAATATGTGTACGTATCAAAATTGGACACTAAGAAACTTTTCTGGTGAAAACCACACAATGGATTCCTATGGAAGCAAATGCAAGTTACTGGTAAGTACGCTTAGAATTACTTTACAGGGTCAGTGCTGGGATTAAAGATGCAGCACTGGGTTCTCCTGATCACAGGTGAGTAAATCGGAATTAGTAGTTTGGCTGATTTTAGAGGAATATTTCTACGTTTCAAAATTGGACACTTATCTGGTGAAAACCACACAAAGGATTCCTATGGAAGGAAATATAAGTTACTGGTAAGTACGCTTAGAACTATTTCTCAGAGTCAGTGCTGTTCTAAAAGATGCAGCACTGGGTTCTCTCCTGATAACAGGTGAGTAAATCGGTATTCGTAGTTCGGCTGATTTTAGAGGAATATTTGTACCTTTCAAAATTGGACACTTAGAAACTTTTCTGGTGAAAACCACACAATGGATTCCTATGGAAGGAAAAACAAGTTACTGGTAAGTACGCTTAGAATTACTTTTCAGGGTCAGTACTGGGGTGAAAGATGTAGCAGTGGGTTCTCTCCTGATCACAGGTGAGTAAATCAGAATTAGTAGTTCGGCTGATTTTAGAGGAATATTTGTACGTTTCAAAATTGGACACTTATCTGGTGAAAACCACACAAAGGATTCCTATGGAAGGAAATATAAGTTACTGGTAAGTACGCTTAGAACTACTTCTCAGAGTCAGTGCTGTTCTAAAAGATGCAGCACTGGGTTCTCTCCTGATAACAGGTGAGTAAATCAGAATTCGTAGTTCGGCTAATTTTAGAGGAATATTTGTACCTTTCAAAATTGGACACTTAGAAACTTTTCTGGTGAAAACCACACAATGGATTCCTATGGAAGGAAAAACAAGTTACTGGTAAGTACGCTTAGAATTACTTTTCAGAGTCATTACTGGGCTGAAAGATGTAGCAGTTGGTTCTCTCCTGATAACAGGTGAGTTAATCGGAATTCGTTGTTCGGCTGAATTTAGAGGAATATTTGTACGTTTCAAAAATGGACACTGAAACTTTTCTTGTGAAATCCACACAATGGATTCCTATGGAAGGAAATACAAGTTACTGGTACGTACGCTTAGAATTACTTTTCAGAGTCAGTGCTGGTCTAAAAGATGCAGCACTGCGATCTCTCCTGATAACAAGTGAGTAAATCGGAATTTGTAGTTCGGTTGATTTTAGAGGAATATTTGCACCTTTCAAAATTGGACACTGAAACTTTTCTGGTGAAATCCACACAATGGATTCCTATGGAAGGAAATACAAGTTACTGGTAAGTACGCTTAGAATTGCTTTTCAGGGTCAGTGCTGGGCTGAAAGATGCAGCACTGGGTTCTCTCCTGATAACAGGTGAGTAAATCGGAATTCGTAGTTCGGCTGATTTTAGAGGAATATTTGTATGTTTCAAAATTGGACACTTATCTGGTGAAAACCACACAAAGGATTCCAATGGAAGGAAATACAAGTTACTGGTAAGTACGCTTAGAATTACATCTCAGAGTCAGTGCTGGTCTAAAAGATGCAGCACTGGGTTCTCTCCTGATAACAGGTAAGTAAATCGGAAATCGTAGTTCGGCTGATTTTAGAGGAATATTTGTACCTTTCAAAATTGGACACTGAAACTTTTCTGGTGAAATCCACAAAATGGATTCCTATGGAATGAAATACAAGTTACTGGTTAGTACGCTTAGAATTACATTTCAGGGTCAGTACTGGGATGAAAGATGTAGCAGTGGGTTCTCTCCTGATAACAGGTGAGAAAATCGGAATTCGTAGTTCGCCTGATTTTAGAGGAATATTTGTGCGTTTCAAAAATGGACACTTAGAAACTTTTCTGGTTTAAACCACACAATGGATTCCTATAAAAGGAAATACAAGTTACTGGTAAGTACGCTTAGAATTACTTTTCAGAGTCAGTGCTGGTCTAAACGATGCAGCACTGGGTCATCTCCTGTTAACAGGTGAGTAAATCGGAATTTGTAGTTCGGCTGATTTTAAAGGAATATTTGTACATTTCAAAAATGGACACTTACAAACTTTTCTGGTGAAAACCACACAATGGATTCCTATGGAAGGAAATACAAATTACTGGTAAGTACGCTTAGACTTATTTTTTAGGGTCATTGCTGGTCTAAAAGATGCAGCACTGGGTTCTCTCCTGATAACAGGTGAGTAAATCGGAATTCGTAGTTCGGCTGATTTTAGAGGAATATTTGTACGTTTCAAAAATGGACACAGAAATTTTTCTGGTGAAAACCACACAAATAATTCCTATGGAAGGAAATGCAAGTTACTGGTAAGTACGCTTAGAATTACTTTTCAGGGTCAGTGCTGGGCTAAAAGATGCAGCACTGGGTTCTCTACTGATGACAGGTGAGTAAATCGGAATTCATAGTTCGGCTGATTTTAGAGGAATATTTGTACGTTTCAAAAATGGACACAGAAACTTTTCTGGTGAAAACCACACAATGGATTCCTATGGAAGGAAATACAAGTTACTGGTTAGTACGCTTAGAAAATACTTTTCAGGGACAGTGCTGGACTAAAAGATGCAGCACTGGGTTCTCTCCTGATAACAGGTGAGTAAATCAGAGTTCGTACTTTGGCTGATTTTAGAGGAATATTTGTATGTTTCAAAAATGGACATAGAAACTTTTCTGGTGAAAACCACACAATGGATTCCTATGGAAGGAAATACAAATTTCCGGGAAGTACGCTGAGAAAAGACTTTTCAGGGACAGTGCTGGACTAAAAGATGCAGCACTGGGTTCTCTCCAGATAACAGGTGAGTAAGTCGGCTGATATTAAAGGAATATTTGTGCGTTTCAAAAATAGACACAGAAACTTTTCTGGTGAAAACCACACAATGGATTCCTATGGAAGGAAATACAAGTTACTGGTAAGTACGCTTAGAATTACTTTTCAGGGTCAGTGCTGGTCTAAAAGATGCAGCACTGGGTTATCTCCTGATAACAGGTGAGTAAATCAGAATTCTTAGTTCGGATAATTTTAGAGGAATATTTGTATGTATCAAAATTGGACACTAAGAAACTTTTCTGGTGAAAACCACACAATGGATTCCGATGCAAGGAAATACAAGTTACTGGTAAGTACGCTTAGAATTACTTTTCAGGATCAGTACTGGCCTGAAAGATGCAGCAGTGGGTTATCTCCTGATAACAGGAGAGTAAATCGGAATTCGTAGTCCAGCTCATTTTAGAGGAATATTTGTACGTTTCAAAAATGGACACTTAGAAACTTTTCTGCTCAAAACCACACAATGGATTCCTATGGAATGAAATACAAGTTACTGGTAAGTACGCTTAGAATTACTTTTCAGGGTCAGTGCTGGGCTAAAAGATGCAGCACTGGGTTCTCTACTGATGACAGGTGAGTAAATCGGAATTCGTAGTTCGGCTGATTTTAGAGGAATATTTGTACGTTTCAAAAATGGACACAGAAACTTTTCTGGTGAAAACCACACAATGGATTCCTATGGAAGGAAATACAAGTTACTGGTAAGTACGCTTAGAATTACTTTTCAGGGTCAGTGCTGGGATTAAAGATGCAGCACTGGGTTCTCTCCTGATAACAGGTGAGTAAACCAGAATTCGTAGTTCGGCTAATTTTAGAGGAATATTTGTACGTTTCAAAATTGGACACTTAGAAACTTTTCTGGTGGAAACCACACAATGGATTCCTATGGAATGAAATACAAGTTAATGGTAAGTATGCTTAGAATTACTTTTCAGGGTCAGTGCTGGGCTAAAAGATGCAGCACTGGGTTCTCTCCTGATAACAGGTGAGTAAATCAGAATTCGTACTTCGGCTGATTTTAGAGGAATATTTGTAAGTTTCAAAAATGGACACAGAAACTTTTCTGGTGAAAACCACACAATGGATTCCTATGGAAGGAAATACAAGTTACTGGTAAGTACGCTTAGAATTACTTTTCAGGGTCAGTGCTGGGATTAAAGATGCAGCACTGGGTTCTCTCCTGATAACAGGTGAGTAAACCAGAATTCGTAGTTCGGCTAATTTTAGAGGAATATTTGTACGTTTCAAAATTGGACACTTAGAAACTTTTCTGGTGGAAACCACACAATGGATTCCTATGGAAGGAAATACAACTTACTGGTAAGTATGCTTAGAATTACTTTTCAGGGTCAGTGCTGGGCTAAATGATGCAGCACAGGGTTCTCTCCTGATAACAGGTGAGTAAATCGGAATTCGTAGTTCGGCTGATTTTAGAGGAATATTTGTACGTTGCAAAAATGGACACTTAGAAACTTTTCTGGTGAAAACCACACAATGGATTCCTATGGAAGGAAATACAAGTTACTGGTAAGTACGCTTAGAATTACTTTTCAGGGTCAGTGCTGGACTAAAAGATGCAGCACTGGGTTCTCTCCTGATTACAGGTGAGTAAATCGGAATTCGTAGTTCGGCTGATTTCAGAGGAATATTTGTACATATCAAAATTGGACACTAAGAAACTTTTCTGGTGGAAACCACACAATGGATTCCTATGGAAGGAAATACAAGTTACTGGTAAGTATGCTTAGAATTACTTTTCAGGGTCAGTGCTGGGCTAAATGATGCAGCACAGGGTTCTCTCCTGATAACAGGTGAGTAAATCGGAATTCGTAGTTCGGCTGATTTTAGAGGAATATTTGTACGTTTCAAAAATGGACACTTAGAAACTTTTCTGGTGAAAACCACACAATGGATTCCTATGGAAGGAAATACAAGTTACTGGTAAGTACGCTTAGAATTACTTTTCAGGGTCAGTGCTGGACTAAAAGATGCAGCACTGGGTTCTCTCCTGATAACAGGTGAGTAAATCGGAATTCGTAGTTCGGCTGATTTCAGAGGAATATTTGTACATATCAAAATTGGACACTAAGAAACTTTTCTGGTGAAAACCACACAATGGATTCCGATGCAAGGAAATACAAGTTACTGGTAAGTACACTTAAAATTACTTGTCAGGGTCAGTACTGGGCTGAAAGATGCAGCACTGGGTTATCTCCTGATAACAGGAGAGTAAATCGGAATTCGTAGTTCACCTCATTTTAGAGAAATATTTGTACGTTTCAAAAATGGACACTTAGAAACTTTTCTGCTCAAAACCACACAATGGATTCCTATGGAATGAAATACAAGTTACTGGTAAGTACACTTAGATTTACTTTTCAGGGTCAGTGCTGGGATTAAAGATGCAGCACTGGGTTCTCTCCTGATCACAGGTGAGTAAATCGGAATTAGTAGTTCGGCTGATTTTAGAGGAATATTTGTACATTTCAAAATTGGACACTTATCTGGTATAAAACACACAAAGGATTCCTATGGAAGGAAATATAAGTTACTGGTAAGTACGCTTAGAATTACTTTTCAGGGTCAGTGCTGGTCTAAACCATGCAGCACTGGGTTCTCTCCTGATAAAAGGTGAGTAAATCAGAATTCGTACTTCGGCTGATTTTAGAGGAATATTTGTAAGTTTCAAAAATGGACACTTAGAAACTTTTCTGGTGAAAACCACACAATGGATTCCTACGGAATGAATACAAGTTACTGGTAAGTACTCTTAGAATTACTTTTCAGCGTCAGTGCTGGTCTAAAAGATGCAGCACTGGGTTCTCTCCTGATAAAAGATGAGTAAATCAGAATTCGTACTTCGGCTGATTTTAGAGGAATATTTGTAAGTTTCAAAAATGGACACTTAGAAACTTTTCTGGTGAAAACCACACAATGGATTCCTATGGAAGGAAATACAAGTTACTGGAAAGTACGCTTAGAATTACTTTTCAGGGTCACTGCTGGACTAAAAGATGCAGCACTGGGTTCTCTCCTGATAACAGGTGAGTAAATCGGAACTCGTAGTTCGGCTGATCTTAGAGGAATATTTGTCCGTTTCAAAAATGGACACAGAAAATGTTCTGGTGAAAACCACACAATGGATTCCTATGGAAGGAAATATAAGTTACTGGTAAGTATGCTTAGAATTACTTTTCAGAGTCAGTGCTGGTCTAAAAGATGCAGCACTGGGATCTCTCCTGATAACAGGTGAGTAAATCGGAATTTGTAGTTCGGCTGATATTAAAGGAATATTTGTGCGTTTCAAAAATGGACACAGAAACTTTTCTGGTGAAAACCACACAATGGATTTCTATGGAAAGAAATACAAGTTACTGGTAAGTACGCTTAAAATTACTTTTTAGGGTCAGTGCTGGGCTGAAAGATGCAGCACTGGGTTCTCTCCTGATAACAGGTGAGTAAATCGGAATTCGTAGTTTGGCTGATTTTAGAGGAATGTTTGTACGTTTCAAAATTGGACACTTATCTGGTGAAAACCACACAAAAGGATTCCAATGGAAGGAAATACAAGTTACTGGTAAGTACGCTTAGAATTACTTTTCAGGGTCAGTGCTGGGCTAAAAGATGCAGCACTGGGTTCTCTCCTGATAACAGGTGAGTAAATCGGAATTCGTTGTTCGGCTGATTTTAGAGGAATATTTGTACGTTTCAAAATTGGACACTTATCTGGTGAAAACCACACAAAAGGATTCCAATGGAAGGAAATACAAGTTACTGGTAAGTACGCTTAGAATTACTTCTCAGAGTCAGTGCTGGTCTAAAAGATGCAGCACTGGGTTCTCTCCTGATAATAGGTGAGTAAATCGGAATTCGTACTTTGGCTGATTTTAGAGGAATATTTGTACATTTCAAAATTGGACACTTATCTGGTGAAAACCACACAAAAGGATTCCAATGGAAGGAAATACAAGTTACTGGTAAGTACGCTTAGAATTACTTCTCAGAGTCAGTGCTGGTCTAAAAGATGCAGCACTGGGTTCTCTCCTGATAATAGGTGAGTAAATCGGAATTGGTACTTTGGCTGATTTTAGAGGAATATTTGTAAGTTTCAAAAATGGACACTTAGAAACTTTTCTGGTGAAAACCACACAATGGTTTCCTATGGAAGGAAATACAAGTTACTGGAAAGTACGCTTAGAATTACTTTTCAGGGTCAGTGCTGGACTAAAAGATGCAGCACTGGGTTCTCTCCTGATAACAGGTGAGTAAATCGGAATTCGTAGTTCGGCTGATTTTAGAGGAATAATTGTACGTTTCAAAAATGGACACAGAAACTTTTCTGGTGAAAACCACACAATGGATTCCTATGGAAGGAAATACAAGTTACTGGTAAGTACGCTTAGAATTACTTTTCAGGGTCAGTGCTGGGCTAAAAGATGCAGCACTGGGTTCTCCCCTGATAACAGGTGAGTAATTTGGAACTCGTAGTTCGGCTGATTTTAGAAGAATATTTGTACGTATCAAAATTGGACACTAAGAAACTTTTCTGGTGAAAACCACACAATGGATTCCTATGGAAGCAAATGCAAGTTACTGGTAAGTACGCTTAGAATTACTTTACAGGGTCAGTGCTGGGATTAAAGATGTAGCACTGGGTTCTCCTGATCACAGGTGAGTAAATCGGAATTAGTAGTTTGGCTGATTTTAGAGGAATATTTCTACGTTTCAAAATTGGACACTTATCTGGTGAAAACCACACAAAGGATTCCTATGGAAGGAAATATAAGTTACTGGTAAGTACGCTTAGAACTATTTCTCAGAGTCAGTGCTGTTCTAAAAGATGCAGCACTGGGTTCTCTCCTGATAACAGGTGAGTAAATCGGTATTCGTAGTTCGGCTGATTTTAGAGGAATATTTGTACCTTTCAAAATTGGACACTTAGAAACTTTTCTGGTGAAAACCACACAATGGATTCCTATGGAAGGAAAAACAAGTTACTGGTAAGTACGCTTAGAATTACTTTTCAGGGTCAGTACTGGGGTGAAAGATGTAGCAGTGGGTTCTCTCCTGATCACAGGTGAGTAAATCAGAATTAGTAGTTCGGCTGATTTTAGAGGAATATTTGTACGTTTCAAAATTGGACACTTATCTGGTGAAAACCACACAAAGGATTCCTATGGAAGGAAATATAAGTTACTGGTAAGTACGCTTAGAACTACTTCTCAGAGTCAGTGCTGTTCTAAAAGATGCAGCACTGGGTTCTCTCCTGATAACAGGTGAGTAAATCAGAATTCGTAGTTCGGCTGATTTTAGAGGAATATTTGTACCTTTCAAAATTGGACACTTAGAAACTTTTCTGGTGAAAACCACACAATGGATTCCTATGGAAGGAAAAACAAGTTACTGGTAAGTACGCTTAGAATTACTTTTCAGAGTCATTACTGGGCTGAAAGATGTAGCAGTTGGTTCTCTCCTGATAACAGGTGAGTTAATCGGAATTCGTTGTTCGGCTGAATTTAGAGGAATATTTGTACGTTTCAAAAATGGACACTGAAACTTTTCTGGTGAAATCCACACAATGGATTCCTATGGAAGGAAATACAAGTTACTGGTAAGTACGCTTAGAATTACTTTTCAGAGTCAGTGCTGGTCTAAAAGATGCAGCACTGCGATCTCTCCTGATAACAAGTGAGTAAATCGGAATTTGTAGTTCGGCTGATTTTAGAGGAATATTTGTACCTTTCAAAATTGGACACTGAAACTTTTCTGGTGAAATCCACACAATGGATTCCTATGGAAGGAAATACAAGTTACTGGTAAGTACGCTTAGAATTACTTTTCAGAGTCAGTGCTGGTCTAAAAGATGCAGCACTGGGATCTCTCCTGATAACAGGTGAGTAAATCGTAATTTGTTGTTCGGCTGATATTAAAGGAATATTTGTGCGTTTCAAAAATGGACACAGAAACTTTTCTGGTGAAAACCACACAATGGATTCCTATGGAAAGGAATACAAGTTACTGGTAAGTACGCTTAAAATTGCTTTTCAGGGTCAGTGCTGGGCTGAAAGATGCAGCACTGGGTTCTCTCCTGATAACAGGTGAGTAAATCGGAATTCGTAGTTCGGCTGATTTTAGAGGAATATTTGTACGTTTCAAAATTGGACACTTATCTGGTGAAAACCACACAAAGGATTCCAATGGAAGGAAATACAAGTTACTGGTAAGTACGCTTAGAATTACATCTCAGAGTCAGTGCTGGTCTAAAAGATGCAGCACTGGGTTCTCTCCTGATAACAGGTAAGTAAATCGGAAATTGTAGTTCGGCTGATTTTAGAGGAATATTTGTACCTTTCAAAATTGGACACTGAAACTTTTCTGGTGAAATCCACAAAATGGATTCCTATGGAATGAAATACAAGTTACTGGTTAGTACGCTTAGAATTACATTTCAGGGTCAGTACTGGGATGAAAGATGTAGCAGTGGGTTCTCTCCTGATAACAGGTGAGAAAATCGGAATTCGTAGTTCGCCTGATTTTAGAGGAATATTTGTGCGTTTCAAAAATGGACACTTAGAAACTTTTCTGGTTTAAACCACACAATGGATTCCTATAAAAGGAAATACAAGTTACTGGTAAGTACGCTTAGAATTACTTTTCAGAGTCAGTGCTGGTCTAAACGATGCAGCACTGGGTCATCTCCTGTTAACAGGTGAGTAAATCGGAATTTGTAGTTCGGCTGATTTTAAAGGAATATTTGTACATTCCAAAAATGGACACTTACAAACTTTTCTGGTGAAAACCACACAATGGATTCCTATGGAAGGAAATACAAATTACTGGTAAGTACGCTTAGACTTACTTTTCAGGGTCATTGCTGGTCTAAAAGATGCAGCACTGGGTTCTCTCCTGATAACAGGTGAGTAAATCGGAATTCGTAGTTCGGCTGATTTTAGAGGAATATTTGTACGTTTCAAAAATGGACACAGAAATTTTTCTGGTGAAAACCACACAAATAATTCCTATGGAAGGAAATGCAAGTTACTGGTAAGTACGCTTAGAATTACTTTTCAGGGTCAGTGCTGGGCTAAAAGATGCAGCACTGGGTTCTCTACTGATGACAGATGAGTAAATCGGAATTCGTAGTTCGGCTGATTTTAGAGGAATATTTGTACGTTTCAAAAATGGACACAGAAACTTTTCTGGTGAAAACCACACAATGGATTCCTATGGAAGGAAATACAAGTTACTGGTAAGTACGCTTAGAAAATACTTTTCAGGGACAGTGCTGGACTAAAAGATGCAGCACTGGGTTCTCTCCTGATAACAGGTGAGTAAATCAGAGTTCGTATTTTGGCTGATTTTAGAGGAATATTTGTATGTTTCAAAAATGGACATAGAAACTTTTCTGATGAAAACCACACAATGGATTCCTATGGAAGGAAATACAAATTTCCGGGAAGTACGCTGAGAAAAGACTTTTCAGGGACAGTGCTGGACTAAAAGATGCAGCACTGGGTTCTCTCCAGATAACAGGTGAGTAAGTCGGCTGATATTAAAGGAATATTTGTGCGTTTCAAAAATAGACACAGAAACTTTTCTGGTGAAAACCACACAATGGATTCCTATGGAAGGAAATACAAGTTACTGGTAAGTACGCTTAGAATTACTTTTCAGGGTCAGTGCTGGTCTAAAAGATGCAGCACTGGGTTATCTCCTGATAACAGGTGAGTAAATCAGAATTCTTAGTTCGGATAATTTTAGAGGAATATTTGTATGTATCAAAATTGGACACTAAGAAACTTTTCTGGTGAAAACCACACAATGGATTCCGATGCAAGGAAATACAAGTTACTGGTAAGTACGCTTAGAATTACTTTTCAGGATCAGTACTGGCCTGAAAGATGCAGCAGTGGGTTATCTCCTGATAACAGGAGAGTAAATCGGAATTCGTAGTCCAGCTCATTTTAGAGGAATATTTGTACGTTTCAAAAATGGACACTTAGAAACTTTTCTGCTCAAAACCACACAATGGATTCCTATGGAATGAAATACAAGTTACTGGTAAGTACGCTTAGAATTACTTTTCAGGGTCAGTGCTGGGCTAAAAGATGCAGCACTGGGTTCTCTACTGATGACCGGTGAGTAAATCGGAATTCGTAGTTCGGCTGATTTTAGAGGAATATTTGTACGTTTCAAAAATGGACACAGAAACTTTTCTGGTGAAAACCACACCATGGATTCCTATGGAAGGAAATACAAGTTACTGGTAAGTACGCTTAGAATTACTTTTCAGGGTCAGTGCTGGGATTAAAGATGCAGCACTGGGTTCTCTCCTGATAACAGGTGAGTAAACCAGAATTCGTAGTTCGGCTAATTTTAGAGGAATATTTGTACGTTTCAAAATTGGACACTTAGAAACTTTTCTGGTGGAAACCACACAATGGATTCCTATGGAATGAAATACAAGTTAATGGTAAGTATGCTTAGAATTACTTTTCAGGGTCAGTGCTGGGCTAAAAGATGCAGCACTGGGTTCTCTCCTGATAACAGGTGAGTAAATCAGAATTCGTACTTCAGCTGATTTTAGAGGAATATGTGTAAGTTTCAAAAATGGGCACAGAAACTTTTCTGGTGAAAACCACACAATGGATTCCTATGGAAGGAAATACAAGTTACTGGTAAGTACGCTTAGAATTACTTTTCAGGGTCAGTGCTGGGATTAAAGATGCAGCACTGGGTTCTCTCCTGATAACAGGTGAGTAAACCAGAATTCGTAGTTCGGCTAATTTTAGAGGAATATTTGTACGTTTCAAAATTAGACACTTAGAAACTTTTCTGGTGGAAACCACACAATGGATTCCTATGGAAGGAAATACAACTTACTGGTAAGTATGCTTAGAATTACTTTTCAGGGTCAGTGCTGGGCTAAATGATGCAGCACAGGGTTCTCTCTTGATAACAGGTGAGTAAATCGGAATTCGTAGTTCGGCTGATTTTAGAGGAATATTTGTACGTTGCAAAAATGGACACTTAGAAACTTTTCTGGTGAAAACCACACAATGGATTCCTATGGAAGGAAATACAAGTTACTGGTAAGTACGCTTAGAATTACTTTTCAGGGTCAGTGCTGGACTAAAAGATGCAGCACTGGGTTCTCTCCTGATAACAGGTGAGTAAATCGGAATTCGTAGTTCGGCTGATTTCAGAGGAATATTTGTACATATCAAAATTGGACACTAAGAAACTTTTCTGGTGAAAACCACACAATGGATTCCTATGGAAGGAAATACAAGTTACTGGTAAGTACGCTTAGAATTACTTTTCAGGGTCAGTGCTGGACTAAAAGATGCAGCACTGGGTTCTCTCCTGATAACAGGTGAGTAAATCGGAATTCGTAGTTCGGCTGATTTCAGAGGAATATTTGTACATATCAAAATTGGACACTAAGAAACTTTTCTGGTGGAAACCACACAATGGATTCCTATGGAAGGAAATACAAGTTACTGGTAAGTATGCTTAGAATTACTTTTCAGGGTCAGTGCTGGGCTAAATGATGCAGCACAGGGTTCTCTCCTGATAACAGGTGAGTAAATCGGAATTCGTAGTTCGGCTGATTTTAGAGGAATATTTGTACGTTTCAAAAATGGACACTTAGAAACTTTTCTGGTGAAAACCACACAATGGATTCCTATGGAAGGAAATACAAGTTACTGGTAAGTACGCTTAGAATTACTTTTCAGGGTCAGTGCTGGACTAAAAGATGCAGCACTGGGTTCTCTCCTGATAACAGGTGAGTAAATCGGAATTCGTAGTTCGGCTGATTTCAGAGGAATATTTGTACATATCAAAATTGGACACTAAGAAACTTTTCTGGTGAAAACCACACAATGGATTCCGATGCAAGGAAATACAAGTTACTGGTAAGTACACTTAAAATTACTTGTCAGGGTCAGTACTGGGCTGAAAGATGCAGCACTGGGTTATCTCCTGATAACAGGAGAGTAAATCGGAATTCGTAGTTCACCTCATTTTAGAGAAATATTTGTACGTTTCAAAAATGGACACTTAGAAACTTTTCTGCTCAAAACCACACAATGGATTCCTATGGAATGAAATACAAGTTACTGGTAAGTACACTTAGATTTACTTTTCAGGGTCAGTGCTGGGATTAAAGATGCAGCACTGGGTTCTCTCCTGATCACAGGTGAGTAAATCGGAATTCGTTGTTCGGCTGATTTTAGAAGAATATTTGTACGTTTCAAAAATGGACACTTAGAAACTTTTCTGGTGAAAACCACACAATGGATTCCTATGGAAGGAAATACAAGTTATTGGTAAGTACGCTTAGAATTACTTTTCAGATTCAGTGCTGGTCTAAACCATGCAGCACTGGGTTCTCTCCTGATAACAAGTGAGTAAATCGGAATTTGTAGTTCGGCTGATTTTATAGAAATATTTGTACGTTTCAAAAATGGACACTTGGAAACTTTTCTGGTGAAAACCACACAATGGATTCCTATGGAAGGAAATACAAGTTACTGGTAAGTACGTTTAGAATTACTTTTCAGAGTCAGTGCTGGTCTAAAAGATGCAGCACTGGGATCTCTCCTGATAACAGGTGAGTAAATCGGAATTCGTTGTTCGGCT
The DNA here is from genome assembly GCF_964204655.1 of Triturus cristatus. Lineage (NCBI taxonomy): Eukaryota > Metazoa > Chordata > Amphibia > Caudata > Salamandridae > Triturus > Triturus cristatus. The sequence goes on from NC_140579.1 coordinate 1,047,963,395, forward strand.
GATTTTAGAAGAATATTTGTACGTTTCAAAAATGGACACTTAGAAACTTTTCTGGTGAAAACCACACAATGGATTCCTATGGAAGGAAATACAAGTTATTGGTAAGTACGCTTAGAATTACTTTTCAGATTCAGTGCTGGTCTAAACCATGCAGCACTGGGTTCTCTCCTGATAACAAGTGAGTAAATCGGAATTTGTAGTTCGGCTGATTTTATAGGAATATTTGTACGTTTCAAAAATGGACACTTGGAAACTTTTCTGGTGAAAACCACACAATGGATTCCTATGGAAGGAAATACAAGTTACTGGTAAGTACGTTTAGAATTACTTTTCAGAGTCAGTGCTGGTCTAAAAGATGCAGCACTGGGATCTCTCCTGATAACAGGTGAGTAAATCGGAATTTTTAGTTCGGCTGATATTAAAGAAATATTTGTGCATTTCAAAAATGGACACAGAAACTTTTCTGGTGAAAACCACACAATGGATTCCTATGGAAAGAAATACAAGTTACTGGTAAGTACGCTTAAAATTACTTTTCAGGGTCAGTGCTAGGCTGAACGATGCAGCACTGGGTTCTCTCCTGATAACAGGTGAGTAAATCGGAATTCGTAGTTCGGCTGATTTTAGAGGAATATTTGTACATTTCAAAATTGGACACTTATCTGGTATAAAACACACAAAGGATTCCTATGGAAGGAAATATAAGTTACTGGTAAGTACGCTTAGAATTACTTTTCAGGGTCAGTACTGGGCTGAAAGATGTAGCAGTGGGTTCTCTCCTGATAACAGGTGAGTAAATCGGAATTCGTTGTTCGGCTGATTTTAGAAGAATATTTGTACGTTTCAAAAATGGACACTTAGAAACTTTTCTGGTGAAAACCACACAATGGATTCCTATGGAAGGAAATACAAGTTATTGGTAAGTACGCTTAGAATTACTTTTCAGATTCAGTGCTGGTCTAAACCATGCAGCACTGGGTTCTCTCCTGATAACAAGTGAGTAAATCGGAATTTGTAGTTCGGCTGATTTTATAGGAATATTTGTACGTTTCAAAAATGGACACTTGGAAACTTTTCTGGTGAAAACCACACAATGGATTCCTATGGAAGGAAATACAAGTTACTGGTAAGTACGTTTAGAATTACTTTTCAGAGTCAGTGCTGGTCTAAAAGATGCAGCACTGGGATCTCTCCTGATAACAGGTGAGTAAATCGGAATTTTTAGTTCGGCTGATATTAAAGAAATATTTGTGCATTTCAAAAATGGACACAGAAACTTTTCTGGTGAAAACCACACAATGGATTCCTATGGAAAGAAATACAAGTTACTGGTAAGTACGCTTAAAATTACTTTTCAGGGTCAGTGCTAGGCTGAAAGATGCAGCACTGGGTTCTCTCCTGATAACAGGTGAGTAAATCGGAATTCGTAGTTCGGCTGATTTTATAGGAATATTTGTACGTTTCAAAATTGGACACTTTTCTGGTGAAAACCACACTAAGGATTCCAATGGAAGGAAAGACAAAATACTGGTAAGTACGCTTAGAATTGCTTCTCAGAGTCAGTGCTGGTCTAAAAGATGCAGCACTGGGTTCTCTCCTGATAACAGGTGAGTAAATCGGAATTCGTTGTTCGGCTGATTTTAGAGGAATATTTGTACGTTTCAAAAATGGACACTTAGAAACTTTTCTGGTGAAAACCACACATTGGATTCCTATGGAAGGAAATACAAGTTACTGGTAAGTACGCTTAGAATTACTTTTCAGAGTCAGTGCTGGTCTAAACCATGCAGCACTGGGTTCTCTCCTGATAACAAGTGAGTAAATCGGAATTTGTAGTTCAGCTGATTTTATAGGAACATTTGGACGTTTCAAAAATGGACACTTAGAAACTTTTCTGGTGAAAACCACACAATGGATTCCTATGGAAGGAAATACAAGTTACTGGTAAGTACGCTTAGAATTACTTTTCAGCGTCAGTGCTGGTCTAAAAGATGCAGCACCGGGTTCTCTCCTGATAAAAGGTGAGTAAATCAGAATTGGTACTTCGGCTGATTTTAGAGGAATATTTGTAAGTTTCAAAAATGGACACTTAGAAACTTTTCTGGTGAAAACCACACAATGGATTCCTATGGAAGGAAATACAAGTTACTGGAAAGTACGGTTAGAATTACTTTTCAGGGTCAGTGCTGGACTAAAAGATGCAGCACTGGGTTCTCTCCTGATAACAGGTCAGTAAATCGGAATTCGTAGTTCGGCTGATTTTAGAGGAATATTTGTACGTTTCGAAAATGGACACAGAAACTTTTCTGCTGAAAACCACACAATGGATTCCTATGGAAGGAAATACAAGTTACTGGTAAGTACGCTTAGAATGACTTTTCAGGGTCAGTGCTGGGATTAAAGATGCAGCACTGGGTTCTCTCCTGATAACAGGTCAGTAAACCAGAATTCGTAGTTCGGCTAATTTTAGAGGAATATTTGTAAGTTTCAAAATTGGACACTTAGAAACTTTTCTGGTGGAAACCACACAATGGATTCCTATGGAAGGAAATACAAGTTACTGGTAAGTATGCTTAGAATTACTTTTCAGGGTCAGTGCTGGGCTAAATGATGCAGCACAGGGTTCTCTCCTGATAACAGGTGAGTAAATCGGAATTCGTAGATCGGCTGATTTTAGAGGAATATTTGTACGTTTCAAAAATGGACACTTAGAAACTTTTCTGGTGAAAACCACACAATGGATTCCTATGGAAGGAAATACAAGTTACTGGTAAGTACGCTTAGAATTACTTTTCAGGGTCAGTGCTGGACTAAAAGATGCAGCACTGGGTTCTCTCCTGATAACAGGTGAGTAAATCAGAATTCGTAGTTCGGCTGATTTTAGAGGAATATTTGTACGTATCAAAATTGGACACTAAGAAACTTTTCTGGTGAAAACCACACAATGGATTCCGATGCAAGGAAATACAAGTTACTGGTAAGTACGCTTAGAATTACTTTTCAGGGTCAGTACTGAGCTGAAAGATGCAGCACTGGGTTATCTCCTGATAACAGGAGAGTAAATCGGAATTCGTAGTTCAGCTCATTTTAGAGGAATATTTGTAAGTTTCAAAAATGGACACAGAAACTTTTCTGGTGAAAATCACACAATGGATTCCTATGGAAGGAAATACAAGTTACTGGTAAGTACGCTTAGAATTACTTTTCAGGGTCAGTGCTGGGATTAAAGATGCAGCACTGGGTTCTCTCCTGATAACAGGTGAGTAAACCAGAATTCGTAGTTCGGCTAATTTTAGAGGAATATTTGTAAGTTTCAAAATTGGACACTTAGAAACTTTTCTGGTGGAAACCACACAATGGATTCCTATGGAAGGAAATACAAGTTACTGGTAAGTATGCTTAGAATTACTTTTCAGGGTCAGTGCTGGGCTAAATGATGTAGCACAGGGTTCTCTCCTGATAACAGGTGAGTAAATCGGAATTCGTAGATCGGCTGATTTTAGAGGAATATTTGTACGTTTCAAAAATGGACACTTAGAAACTTTTCTGGTGAAAACCACACAATGGATTCCTATGGAAGGAAATACAAGTTACTGGTAAGTACACTTAGAATTACTTTTCAGGGTCAGTGTTGGACTAAAAGATGGAGCACTGGGTTCTCTCCTGATAACAGGTGAGTAAATCAGAATTTGTACTTCGGCTGATTTTAGAGGAATATTTGTAAGTTTCAAAAATGGACACAGAAACTTTTCAGGTGAAAACCACACAATGAATTCCTATGGAAGGAAATACAAGTTACTGGTAATTACGCTTAGAATTACTTTTCAGGGTCAGTGCTGGGATTAAAGATGCAGCACTGGGTTCTCTCCTGATCACAGGTGAGTAAATCGGAATTAGTAGTTCGGCTGATTTTAGAGGAATATTTGTACGTTTCAAAATTGGACACTTATCTGGTGAAAAACACACAAAGGATTCCTATGGAAGGAAATATAAGTTACTGGTAAGTACGCTTAGAACTACTTCTCAGAGTCAGTGCTGTTCTAAAAGATGCAGCACTGGGTTCTCTCCTGATAACAGGTGAGTAAATCGGAATTCGTAGTTCGGCTGATTTTAGAGGAATATTTGTACCATTCAAAAATGGACACTTAGAAACTTTTCTGGTGAAAACCACACAATGGATTCCTATGGAAGGAAATACAAGTTACTGGTAAGTACGCTTAGAATTACTTTTCAGAGTCAGTGCTGGTCTAAAAGATGCAGCACTGGGATCTCTCCTGATAACAGGTCAGTAAATTGGAATTTGTAGTTCGGCTGATATTAAAGGAATATTTGTGCGTTTCAAAAATGGACACAGAAACTTTTCTGGTGAAAACCACACAATGGATTCCTATGGAAAGAAATACAAGTTACTGGTAAGTACGCTTAAAATTACTTTTCAGGGTCAGTGCTGGGCTGAAAGATGCAGCACTGGGTTCTCACTGATAACAGGTGAGTAAATCGGAATTCGCAGTTCGGCTGATTTTAGAGGAATATTTGTACGTTTCAAAATTGGACACTTTTCTGGTGAAAACCACACAAAGGATTCCAATGGAAGGAAATACAAGTTACTGGTAAGTACGCTTAGAATTACTTCTCAGAGTCAGTGCTGGTCTAAAAGATGCAGCACTGGGTTCTCTCCTGATAACAGGTGAGTAAATCGGAATTCGTTGTTCGGCTGATTTTAGAGGAATATATGTACGTTTCAAAAATGGACACAGAAACTTTTCTGGTGAAAACCACACAAATAATTCCTATGGAAGGAAATGCAAGTTACTGGTAAGTACGCTTAGAATTACTTTTCAGGGTCAGTGCTGGGCTAAAAGATGCAGCACTGGGTTCTCTCCTGATAACAGGTGAGTAAATCGTAATTCGTAGTTCGCCTGATTTTAGAGGAATATTTGTACGTTTTAAAAACGGGCACAGAAACTTTTCTGGTGAAAACCACACAATGGATTCCTATGGAAGGAAATACAAGTTACTGGTAAGTACGCTTAGAATTACTTTTCAGGGTCAGTGCTGGGCTAAAAGATGCAGCACTGGGTTCTCTACTGATGACAGGTGAGTAAATCGGAATTCGTAGTTCGGCTGTTTTTAGAGGAATATTTGTACGTTTCAAAAATGGACACAGAAACTTTTCTGGTGAAAACCACACAATGGATTCCTATGGAAGGAAATACAAGTTACTGGTAAGTACGCCTAGAATTACTTTTCAGCGTCAGTGCTGGACTAAAAGTTGCAGCACTGGGTTCTCTCCTGATAACAGGTGAGTATATCGGAATTCGTAGTTCGGCTGATTTTAGAGGAATAATTGTACGTTTCAAAAATGGACACAGAAACTTTTCTGGTGAAAACCACACAATGGATTCCTATGGAAGGAAATACAAGTTACTGGTAAGTACGCTTAGAATTACTTTTCAGGGTCAGTGCTGGGCTAAAAGATGCAGCACTGGGTTCTCTACTGATGACAGGTGAGTATATCGGAATTCGTAGTTCGGCTGATTTTAGAGGAATAATTGTACGTTTCAAAAATGGACACAGAAACTTTTCTGGTGAAAACCACACAATGGATTCCTATGGAAGGAAATACAAGTTACTGGTAAGTACGCCTAGAATTACTTTTCAGCGTCAGTGCTGGACTAAAAGTTGCAGCACTGGGTTCTCTCCTGATAACAGGTGAGTATATCGGAATTCGTAGTTCGGCTGATTTTAGAGGAATAATTGTACGTTTCAAAAATGGACACAGAAACTTTTCTGGTGAAAACCACACAATGGATTCCTATGGAAGGAAATACAAGTTACTGGTAAGTACGCTTAGAATTACTTTTCAGGGTCAGTGCTGGGCTAAAAGATGCAGCACTGGGTTCTCTACTGATGACAGGTGAGTAAATCGGAATTCGTAGTTCGGCTGTTTTTAGAGGAATATTTGTACGTTTCAAAAATGGACACAGAAACTTTTCTGGTGAAAACCACACAATGGATTCCTATGGAAGGAAATACAAGTTACTGGTAAGTACGCTTAGAAAATACTTTTCAGGGACAGTGCTGGACTAAAAGATGCAGCACTGGGTTCTCTCCTGATAACAGGTGAGTAAATCAGAATTCGTACTTTGGCTGATTTTAGAGGAATATTTGTATGTTTCAAAAATGGACATAGAAACTTTTCTGGTGAAAACCACACAATGGATTCCTATGGAAGGAAATACAAATTACTGGTAAGTACGCTGAGAAAAGACTTTTCAGGGACAGTGCTGGACTAAAAGATGCAGCACTGGGTTCTCTCCTGATAACAGGTGAGTAAGTCGGCTGATATTAAAGGAATATTTGTGCGTTTCAAAAATAGACACAGGAACTTTTCTGGTGAAAACCACACAATGGATTCCTATGGAAGGAAATACAAGTTACTGGTAAGTACGCTTAGAATTACTTTTCAGGGTCAGTGCTGGTCTAAAAGATGCAGCACTGGGTTATCTCCTGATAACAGGTGAGTAAATTAGAATTCTTAGTTCGGCTAATTTTAGAGGAATATTTGTATGTATCAAAATTGGACACTAAGAAACTTTTCTGGTGAAAACCACACAATGGATTCCGATGCAAGGAAATACAAGTTACTGGTAAGTACGCTTAGAATTACTTTTCAGGGTCAGTACTGGCCTGAAAGATGCAGCAGTGGGTTATCTCCTGATAACAGGAGAGTAAATCGGAATTCGTAGTTCAGCTCATTTTAGAGGAATATTTGTACGTTTCAAAAATGGACACTTAGAAACTTTTCTGCTCAAAACCACACAATGGATTCCTATGGAATGAAATACAAGTTACTGGTAAGTACACTTAGAATTACTTTTCAGGGTCAGTGTTGGACTAAAAGATGCAGCACTGGGTTCTCTCCTGATAACAGGTGAGTAAATCAGAATTCGTACTTCGGCTGATTTTAGAGGAATATTTGTAAGTTTCAAAAATGGACACAGAAACTTTTCTGGTGAAAACCACACAATGGATTCCTATGGAAGGAAATACAAGTTACTGGTAAGTACGCTTAGAATTACTTTTCAGGGTCAGTGCTGGGATTAAAGATGCAGCACTGGGTTCTCTCCTGATCACAGGTGAGTAAATCGGAATTAGTAGTTCGGCTGCTTTTAGAGGAATATTTGTACATTTCAAAATTGGACACTTATCTGGTGAAAAACACACAAAGGATTCCTATGGAAGGAAATATAAGTTACTGGTAAGTACGCTTAGAATTACTTTTCAGGGTCAGTACTGGGCTGAAAGATGTAGCAGTGGGTTCTCTCCTGATAACAGGTGAGTAAATCGGAATTCGTTGTTCGGCTGATTTTAGAAGAATATTTGTACGTTTCAAAAATGGACACTTAGAAACTTTTCTGGTGAAAACCACACAATGGATTCCTATGGAAGGAAATACAAGTTATTGGTAAGTACGCTTAGAATTACTTTTCAGATTCAGTGCTGGTCTAAACCATGCAGCACTGGGTTCTCTCCTGATAACAAGTGAGTAAATCGGAATTTGTAGTTCGGCTGATTTTATAGGAATATTTGTACGTTTCAAAAATGGACACTTGGAAACTCTTCTGGTGAAAACCACACAATGGATTCCTATGGAAGGAAATACAAGTTACTGGTAAGTATGCTTAGAATTACTTTTCAGAGTCAGTGCTGGTCTAAAAGATGCAGCACTGGGATCTCTCCTGATAACAGGTGAGTAAATCGGAATTTTTAGTTCGGCTGATATTAAAGAAATATTTGTGCGTTTCAAAAATGGACACAGAAACTTTTCTGGTGAAAACCACACAATGGATTCCTATGGAAAGAAATACAAGTTACTGGTAAGTACGCTTAAAATTACTTTTCAGGGTCAGTGCTGGGCTGAAAGATGCAGCACTGGGTTCTCTCCTGATAACAGGTGAGTAAATCGGAATTCGTAGTTTGGCTGATTTTAGAGGAATATTTGTAAGTTTCAAAAATGGACACTTAGAAACTTTTCTGGTGAAAACCACACAATGGATTCCTACGGAATGAAATACAAGTTACTGGTAAGTACGCTTAGAAAATACTTTTCAGGGACAGTGATGGACTAAAAGATGCAGCACTGGGTTCTCTCCTGATAACAGGTGAGTAAATCGGAATTCGTAGTTCGGCTGATTTTAGAGGAATATTTGTAAGTTTAAAAAATGGACACTTAGAAACTTTTCTGGTGAGAACCACACAATGGATTCCTACGGAATGAAATACAAGTTACTGGTAAGTACTCTTAGAATTACTTTTCAGCGTCAGTGCTGGTCTAAAAGATGCAGCACTGGGTTCTCTCCTGATAAAAGGTGAGTAAATCAGAATTCATACTTCGGCTGATTTTAGAGGAATATTTGTAAGTTTCAAAAATGGACACTTAGAAACTTTTCTGGTGAAAAACACTCAATGGATTCCTATAGAAGGAAATGCAAGTTACTGGAAAGTACGCTTAGAATTACTTTTCAGGGTCAGTGCTGGACTAAAAGATGCAGCACTGGGTTCTCTCCTGATAACAGGTGAGTAAATCGGAATTCGTAGTTCGGCTGATCTTAGAGGAATATTTGTACGTTTCAAAAATGGACACAGAAACTTTTCTGGTGAAAACCACACAATGGATTCCTATGGAAGGAAATATAAGTTACTGGTAAGTACGCTTAGAATTACTTTTCAGAGTCAGTGCTGGTCTAAAAGATGCAGCACTGGGATCTCTCCTGATAACAGGTGAGTAAATCGGAATTTGTAGTTCGGCTGATTTTAGAGGAATATTTGTACGTTTCAAAAATGGACACAGAAACGTTTCTGGTGAAAACCACACAATGGATTTCTATGAAAGAAATACAAGTTACTGGTAAGTACGCTTAAAATTACTTTTCAGGGTCAGTGCTGGGCTGAAAGATGCAGCACTGGGTTCTCTCCTGATAATAGGTGAGTAAATCGGAATTTGTACTTCGGCTGATTTTAGAGGAATATTTGTACGTTTCAAAAATGGACACTTAGAAACTTTTCTGGTGAAAACCACACAATGGATTCCTATGGAAGGAAATACAAGTTATTGGTAAGTACGCTTAGAATTACTTTTCAGATTCAGTGCTGGTCTAAACCATGCAGCACTGGGTTCTCTCCTGATAACAAGTGAGTAAATCGGAATTTGTAGTTCGGCTGATTTTATAGGAATATTTGTACGTTTCAAAAATGGACACTTGGAAACTCTTCTGGTGAAAACCACACAATGGATTCCTATGGAAGGAAATACAAGTTACTGGTAAGTATGCTTAGAATTACTTTTCAGAGTCAGTGCTGGTCTAAAAGATGCAGCACTGGGATCTCTCCTGATAACAGGTGAGTAAATCGGAATTTTTAGTTCGGCTGATATTAAAGAAATATTTGTGCGTTTCAAAAATGGACACAGAAACTTTTCTGGTGAAAACCACACAATGGATTCCAATGGAAAGAAATACAAGTTACTGGTAAGTACGCTTAAAATTACTTTTCAGGGTCAGTGCTGGGCTGAAAGATGCAGCACTGGGTTCTCTCCTGATAACAGGTGAGTAAATCGGAATTCGTAGTTTGGCTGATTTTAGAGGAATATTTGTAAGTTTCAAAAATGGACACTTAGAAACTTTTCTGGTGAAAACCACACAATGGATTCCTACGGAATGAAATACAAGTTACTGGTAAGTACGCTTAGAAAATACTTTTCAGGGACAGTGATGGACTAAAAGATGCAGCACTGGGTTCTCTCCTGATAACAGGTGAGTAAATCGGAATTCGTAGTTCGGCTGATTTTAGAGGAATATTTGTAAGTTTAAAAAATGGACACTTAGAAACTTTTCTGGTGAGAACCACACAATGGATTCCTACGGAATGAAATACAAGTTACTGGTAAGTACTCTTAGAATTACTTTTCAGCGTCAGTGCTGGTCTAAAAGATGCAGCACTGGGTTCTCTCCTGATAAAAGGTGAGTAAATCAGAATTCATACTTCGGCTGATTTTAGAGGAATATTTGTAAGTTTCAAAAATGGACACTTAGAAACTTTTCTGGTGAAAAACACTCAATGGATTCCTATGGAAGGAAATGCAAGTTACTGGAAAGTACGCTTAGAATTACTTTTCAGGGTCAGTGCTGGACTAAAAGATGCAGCACTGGGTTCTCTCCTGATAACAGGTGAGTAAATCGGAATTCGTAGTTCGGCTGATCTTAGAGGAATATTTGTACGTTTCAAAAATGGACACAGAAACTTTTCTGGTGAAAACCACACAATGGATTCCTATGGAAGGAAATATAAGTTACTGGTAAGTACGCTTAGAATTACTTTTCAGAGTCAGTGCTGGTCTAAAAGATGCAGCACTGGGATCTCTCCTGATAACAGGTGAGTAAATCGGAATTTGTAGTTCGGCTGATTTTAGAGGAATATTTGTACGTTTCAAAAATGGACACAGAAACGTTTCTGGTGAAAACCACACAATGGATTTCTATGAAAGAAATACAAGTTACTGGTAAGTACGCTTAAAATTACTTTTCAGGGTCAGTGCTGGGCTGAAAGATGCAGCACTGGGTTCTCTCCTGATAATAGGTGAGTAAATCGGAATTTGTACTTCGGCTGATTTTAGAGGAATATTTGTAAGTTTCAAAAATGGACACTTAGAAACTTTTCTGGTGAAAACCACACAATGGATTCCTATGGAAGGAAATACAAGTTACTAGAAAGTACGCTTAGAATTACTTTTCATGGTCAGTGCTGGACTAAAAGATGCAGCACTGGGTTCTCTCCTGATAACAGGTGAGTAAATCGGAATTCGTAGTTCAGCTGATTTTAGAGGAATAATTGTACGTTTCAAAAATGGACACAGAAACTTTTCTGGTGAAAACCACACAATGGATTCCGATGCAAGGAAATACAAGTTACTGGTAAGTACGCTTAGAATGACTTTTCAGGTTCAGTACTAGGCTGAAAGATGCAGCACTGGGTTATCTCCTGATAACAGGAGAGTAAATCGGAATTCGTAGTTCGGCTGATTTTAGAGGAATATTTGTACGTTTCAAAATTGGACACTTATCTGGTGAAAACCACACAAAAGGATTCCAATGGAAGGAAATACAAGTTACTGGTAAGTACGCTTAGAATTACTTCTCAGAGTCAGTGCTGGTCTAAAAGATGCAGCACTGGGTTCTCTCCTGATAATAGGTGAGTAAATCGGAATTTGTACTTCGGCTGATTTTAGAGGAATATTTGTAAGTTTCAAAAATGGACACTTAGAAACTTTTCTGGTGAAAACCACACAATGGATTCCTATGGAAAGAAATACAAGTTACTGGTAAGTACGCTTAAAATTACTTTTCAGGGTCAGTGCTGGGCTGAAAGATGCAGCACTGGGTTCTCTCCTGATAACAGGTGAGTAAATCGGAATTCGTACTTCGGCTGATTTTAGAGGAATATTTGTAAGTTTCAAAAATGGACACGTAGAAACTTTTTTGGTGAAAACCACACAATGGATTCCTATGGAAGGAAATACAAGTTACTGGACAGTACGCTTAGAATTACTTTTCAGGGTCAGTGCTGGACTAAAAGATGCAGCACTGGGTTCTCTCCTGATAACAGGTGAGTAAATCGGAATTCGTAGTTCGGCTGATCTTAGAGGAATATTTGTACGTTTCAAAAATGGACACAGAAACTTTTCTGGTGAAAACCACACAATGGATTCCTATGGAAGGAAATATAAGTTACTGGTAAGTACGCTTAGAATTACTTTTCAGAGTCAGTGTTGGTCTAAAAGATGCAGCACTGGGATCTCTCCTGATAACAGGTGAGTAAATCGGAATTTGTAGTTCGGCTGATTTTAGAGGAATATTTGTACGTTTCAAAAATGGACACAGAAACTTTTCTGGTGAAAACCACACAATGGATTTCTATGGAAAGAAATACAAGTTACTGGTAAGTACGCATAAAATTACTTTTCAGGGTCAGTGCTGGGCTGAAAGATGCAGCACTGGGTTCTCTCCTGATAACAGGTGAGTAAATCGGAATTCGTAGTTCGGCTGATTTTAGAGGAATATTTGTACGTTTCAAAATTGGACACTTATCTGGTGAAAACCACACAAAAGGATTCCAATGGAAGGAAATACAAGTTACTGGTAAGTACGCTTAGAATTACTTTTCAGGGTCAGTGCTGGGGTAAAAGATGCAGCACTGGGTTCTCTCCTGATAACAGGTGAGTAAATCGGAATTCGTTGTTCGGCTGATTTTAGAGGAATATTTGTACGTTTCAAAATTGGACACTTATCTGGTGAAAACCACACAAAAGGATTCCAATGGAAGGAAATACAAGTTACTGGTAAGTACGCTTAGAATTACTTCTCAGAGTCAGTGCTGGTCTAAAAGATGCAGCACTGGGTTCTCTCCTGATAATAGGTGAGTAAATCGGAATTTGTACTTCGGCTGATTTTAGAGGAATATTTGTAAGTTTCAAAAATGGACACTTAGAAACTTTTCTGGTGAAAACCACACAATGGATTCCTATGGAAGGAAATACAAGTTACTGGAAAGTACGCTTAGAATTACTTTTCATGGTCAGTGCTGGACTAAAAGATGCAGCACTGGGTTCTCTCCTGATAACAGGTGAGCAATCGGAATTCGTAGTTCAGCTGATTTTAGAGGAATAATTGTACGTTTCAAAAATGGACACAGAAACTTTTCTGGTGAAAACCACACAATGGATTCCGATGCAAGGAAATACAAGTTACTGGTAAGTACGCTTAGAATGACTTTTCAGGTTCAGTACTAGGCTGAAAGATGCAGCACTGGGTTATCTCCTGATAACAGGAGAGTAAATCGGAATTCGTAGTTCGGCTGATTTTAGAGGAATATTTGTACGTTTCAAAATTGGACACTTATCTGGTGAAAACCACACAAAAGGATTCCAATGGAAGGAAATACAAGTTACTGGTAAGTACGCTTAGAATTACTTCTCAGAGTCAGTGCTGGTCTAAAAGATGCAGCACTGGGTTCTCTCCTGATAATAGGTGAGTAAATCGGAATTTGTACTTCGGCTGATTTTAGAGGAATATTTGTAAGTTTCAAAAATGGACACTTAGAAACTTTTCTGGTGAAAACCACACAATGGATTCCTATGGAAAGAAATACAAGTTACTGGTAAGTACGCTTAAAATTACTTTTCAGGGTCAGTGCTGGGCTGAAAGATGCAGCACTGGGTTCTCTCCTGATAACAGGTGAGTAAATCGGAATTCGTACTTCGGCTGATTTTAGAGGAATATTTGTAAGTTTCAAAAATGGACACTTAGAAACTTTTCTGGTGAAAACCACACAATGGATTCCTATGGAAGGAAATACAAGTTACTGGACAGTACGCTTAGAATTACTTTTCAGGGTCAGTGCTGGACTAAAAGATGCAGCACTGGGTTCTCTCCTGATAACAGGTGAGTAAATCGGAATTCGTAGTTCGGCTGATCTTAGAGGAATATTTGTACGTTTCAAAAATGGACACAGAAACTTTTCTGGTGAAAACCACACAATGGATTCCTATGGAAGGAAATATAAGTTACTGGTAAGTACGCTTAGAATTACTTTTCAGAGTCAGTGTTGGTCTAAAAGATGCAGCACTGGGATCTCTCCTGATAACAGGTGAGTAAATCGGAATTTGTAGTTCGGCTGATTTTAGAGGAATATTTGTACGTTTCAAAAATGGACACAGAAACTTTTCTGGTGAAAACCACACAATGGATTTCTATGGAAAGAAATACAAGTTACTGGTAAGTACGCTTAAAATTACTTTTCAGGGTCAGTGCTGGGCTGAAAGATGCAGCACTGGGTTCTCTCCTGATAACAGGTGAGTAAATCGGAATTCGTAGTTCGGCTGATTTTAGAGGAATATTTGTACGTTTCAAAATTGGACACTTATCTGGTGAAAACCACACAAAAGGATTCCAATGGAAGGAAATACAAGTTACTGGTAAGTACGCTTAGAATTACTTTTCAGGGTCAGTGCTGGGGTAAAAGATGCAGCACTGGGTTCTCTCCTGATAACAGGTGAGTAAATCGGAATTCGTTGTTCGGCTGATTTTAGAGGAATATTTGTACGTTTCAAAATTGGACACTTATCTGGTGAAAACCACACAAAAGGATTCCAATGGAAGGAAATACAAGTTACTGGTAAGTACGCTTAGAATTACTTCTCAGAGTCAGTGCTGGTCTAAAAGATGCAGCACTGGGTTCTCTCCTGATAATAGGTGAGTAAATCGGAATTTGTACTTCGGCTGATTTTAGAGGAATATTTGTAAGTTTCAAAAATGGACACTTAGAAACTTTTCTGGTGAAAACCACACAATGGATTCCTATGGAAGGAAATACAAGTTACTGGAAAGTACGCTTAGAATTACTTTTCATGGTCAGTGCTGGACTAAAAGATGCAGCACTGGGTTCTCTCCTGATAACAGGTGAGTAAATCGGAATTCGTAGTTCAGCTGATTTTAGAGGAATAATTGTACGTTTCAAAAATGGACACAGAAACTTTTCTGGTGAAAACCACACAATGGATTCCGATGCAAGGAAATACAAGTTACTGGTAAGTACGCTTAGAATGACTTTTCAGGTTCAGTACTAGGCTGAAAGATGCAGCACTGGGTTATCTCCTGATAACAGGAGAGTAAATCGGAATTCGTAGTTCAGCTCATTTTAGAGGAATATTTGTACGTTTCAAAAATGGCCACTTAGAAACTTTTCTGCTCAAAACCACACAATGGATTCCTATGGAAGGAAATATAAGTTACTGGTAAGTACGCTTAGAATTACTTTTCAGAGTCAGTGCTGGTCTAAAAGATGCAGCACTGGGATCTCTCCTGATAACAGGTGAGTAAATCGGAATTTGTAGTTCGGCTGATTTTAGAGGAATATTTGTACGTTTCAAAAATGGACACAGAAAAGTTTCTGGTGAAAACCACACAATGGATTTCTATGAAAGAAATACAAGTTACTGGTAAGTACGCTTAAAATTACTTTTCAGGGTCAGTGCTGGGCTGAAAGATGCAGCACTGGGTTCTCTCCTGATAATAGGTGAGTAAATCGGAATTTGTACTTCGGCTGATTTTAGAGGAATATTTGTACGTTTCAAAAATGGACACTTAGAAACTTTTCTGGTGAAAACCACACAATGGATTCCTATGGAAGGAAATACAAGTTATTGGTAAGTACGCTTAGAATTACTTTTCAGATTCAGTGCTGGTCTAAACCATGCAGCACTGGGTTCTCTCCTGATAACAAGTGAGTAAATCGGAATTTGTAGTTCGGCTGATTTTATAGGAATATTTGTACGTTTCAAAAATGGACACTTGGAAACTCTTCTGGTGAAAACCACACAATGGATTCCTATGGAAGGAAATACAAGTTACTGGTAAGTATGCTTAGAATTACTTTTCAGAGTCAGTGCTGGTCTAAAAGATGCAGCACTGGGATCTCTCCTGATAACAGGTGAGTAAATCGGAATTTTTAGTTCGGCTGATATTAAAGAAATATTTGTGCGTTTCAAAAATGGACACAGAAACTTTTCTGGTGAAAACCACACAATGGATTCCTATGGAAAGAAATACAAGTTACTGGTAAGTACGCTTAAAATTACTTTTCAGGGTCAGTGCTGGGCTGAAAGATGCAGCACTGGGTTCTCTCCTGATAACAGGTGAGTAAATCGGAATTCGTAGTTTGGCTGATTTTAGAGGAATATTTGTAAGTTTCAAAAATGGACACTTAGAAACTTTTCTGGTGAAAACCACACAATGGATTCCTACGGAATGAAATACAAGTTACTGGTAAGTACGCTTAGAAAATACTTTTCAGGGACAGTGATGGACTAAAAGATGCAGCACTGGGTTCTCTCCTGATAACAGGTGAGTAAATCGGAATTCGTAGTTCGGCTGATTTTAGAGGAATATTTGTAAGTTTAAAAAATGGACACTTAGAAACTTTTCTGGTGAGAACCACACAATGGATTCCTACGGAATGAAATACAAGTTACTGGTAAGTACTCTTAGAATTACTTTTCAGCGTCAGTGCTGGTCTAAAAGATGCAGCACTGGGTTCTCTCCTGATAAAAGGTGAGTAAATCAGAATTCATACTTCGGCTGATTTTAGAGGAATATTTGTAAGTTTCAAAAATGGACACTTAGAAACTTTTCTGGTGAAAAACACTCAATGGATTCCTATGGAAGGAAATGCAAGTTACTGGAAAGTACGCTTAGAATTACTTTTCAGGGTCAGTGCTGGACTAAAAGATGCAGCACTGGGTTCTCTCCTGATAACAGGTGAGTAAATCGGAATTCGTAGTTCGGCTGATCTTAGAGGAATATTTGTACGTTTCAAAAATGGACACAGAAACTTTTCTGGTGAAAACCACACAATGGATTCCTATGGAAGGAAATATAAGTTACTGGTAAGTACGCTTAGAATTACTTTTCAGAGTCAGTGCTGGTCTAAAAGATGCAGCACTGGGATCTCTCCTGATAACAGGTGAGTAAATCGGAATTTGTAGTTCGGCTGATTTTAGAGGAATATTTGTACGTTTCAAAAATGGACACAGAAACGTTTCTGGTGAAAACCACACAATGGATTTCTATGAAAGAAATACAAGTTACTGGTAAGTACGCTTAAAATTACTTTTCAGGGTCAGTGCTGGGCTGAAAGATGCAGCACTGGGTTCTCTCCTGATAATAGGTGAGTAAATCGGAATTTGTACTTCGGCTGATTTTAGAGGAATATTTGTAAGTTTCAAAAATGGACACTTAGAAACTTTTCTGGTGAAAACCACACAATGGATTCCTATGGAAGGAAATACAAGTTACTGGAAAGTACGCTTAGAATTACTTTTCATGGTCAGTGCTGGACTAAAAGATGCAGCACTGGGTTCTCTCCTGATAACAGGTGAGTAAATCGGAATTCGTAGTTCAGCTGATTTTAGAGGAATAATTGTACGTTTCAAAAATGGACACAGAAACTTTTCTGGTGAAAACCACACAATGGATTCCGATGCAAGGAAATACAAGTTACTGGTAAGTACGCTTAGAATGACTTTTCAGGTTCAGTACTAGGCTGAAAGATGCAGCACTGGGTTATCTCCTGATAACAGGAGAGTAAATCGGAATTCGTAGTTCGGCTGATTTTAGAGGAATATTTGTACGTTTCAAAATTGGACACTTATCTGGTGAAAACCACACAAAAGGATTCCAATGGAAGGAAATACAAGTTACTGGTAAGTACGCTTAGAATTACTTCTCAGAGTCAGTGCTGGTCTAAAAGATGCAGCACTGGGTTCTCTCCTGATAATAGGTGAGTAAATCGGAATTTGTACTTCGGCTGATTTTAGAGGAATATTTGTAAGTTTCAAAAATGGACACTTAGAAACTTTTTTGGTGAAAACCACACAATGGATTCCTATGGAAGGAAATACAAGTTACTGGACAGTACGCTTAGAATTACTTTTCAGGGTCAGTGCTGGACTAAAAGATGCAGCACTGGGTTCTCTCCTGATAACAGGTGAGTAAATCGGAATTCGTAGTTCGGCTGATCTTAGAGGAATATTTGTACGTTTCAAAAATGGACACAGAAACTTTTCTGGTGAAAACCACACAATGGATTCCTATGGAAGGAAATATAAGTTACTGGTAAGTACGCTTAGAATTACTTTTCAGAGTCAGTGTTGGTCTAAAAGATGCAGCACTGGGATCTCTCCTGATAACAGGTGAGTAAATCGGAATTTGTAGTTCGGCTGATTTTAGAGGAATATTTGTACGTTTCAAAAATGGACACAGAAACTTTTCTGGTGAAAACCACACAATGGATTTCTATGGAAAGAAATACAAGTTACTGGTAAGTACGCATAAAATTACTTTTCAGGGTCAGTGCTGGGCTGAAAGATGCAGCACTGGGTTCTCTCCTGATAACAGGTGAGTAAATCGGAATTCGTAGTTCGGCTGATTTTAGAGGAATATTTGTACGTTTCAAAATTGGACACTTATCTGGTGAAAACCACACAAAAGGATTCCAATGGAAGGAAATACAAGTTACTGGTAAGTACGCTTAGAATTACTTTTCAGGGTCAGTGCTGGGGTAAAAGATGCAGCACTGGGTTCTCTCCTGATAACAGGTGAGTAAATCGGAATTCGTTGTTCGGCTGATTTTAGAGGAATATTTGTACGTTTCAAAATTGGACACTTATCTGGTGAAAACCACACAAAAGGATTCCAATGGAAGGAAATACAAGTTACTGGTAAGTACGCTTAGAATTACTTCTCAGAGTCAGTGCTGGTCTAAAAGATGCAGCACTGGGTTCTCTCCTGATAATAGGTGAGTAAATCGGAATTTGTACTTCGGCTGATTTTAGAGGAATATTTGTAAGTTTCAAAAATGGACACTTAGAAACTTTTCTGGTGAAAACCACACAATGGATTCCTATGGAAGGAAATACAAGTTACTGGAAAGTACGCTTAGAACTACTTTTCATGGTCAGTGCTGGACTAAAAGATGCAGCACTGGGTTCTCTCCTGATAACAGGTGAGCAATCGGAATTCGTAGTTCAGCTGATTTTAGAGGAATAATTGTACGTTTCAAAAATGGACACAGAAACTTTTCTGGTGAAAACCACACAATGGATTCCGATGCAAGGAAATACAAGTTACTGGTAAGTACGCTTAGAATGACTTTTCAGGTTCAGTACTAGGCTGAAAGATGCAGCACTGGGTTATCTCCTGATAACAGGAGAGTAAATCGGAATTCGTAGTTCGGCTGATTTTAGAGGAATATTTGTACGTTTCAAAATTGGACACTTATCTGGTGAAAACCACACAAAAGGATTCCAATGGAAGGAAATACAAGTTACTGGTAAGTATGCTTAGAATTACTTCTCAGAGTCAGTGCTGGTCTAAAAGATGCAGCACTGGGTTCTCTCCTGATAATAGGTGAGTAAATCGGAATTTGTACTTCGGCTGATTTTAGAGGAATATTTGTAAGTTTCAAAAATGGACACTTAGAAACTTTTCTGGTGAAAACCACACAATGGATTCCTATGGAAAGAAATACAAGTTACTGGTAAGTACGCTTAAAATTACTTTTCAGGGTCAGTGCTGGGCTGAAAGATGCAGCACTGGGTTCTCTCCTGATAACAGGTGAGTAAATCGGAATTCGTACTTCGGCTGATTTTAGAGGAATATTTGTAAGTTTCAAAAATGGACACTTAGAAACTTTTCTGGTGAAAACCACACAATGGATTCCTATGGAAGGAAATACAAGTTACTGGACAGTACGCTTAGAATTACTTTTCAGGGTCAGTGCTGGACTAAAAGATGCAGCACTGGGTTCTCTCCTGATAACAGGTGAGTAAATCGGAATTCGTAGTTCGGCTGATCTTAGAGGAATATTTGTACGTTTCAAAAATGGACACAGAAACTTTTCTGGTGAAAACCACACAATGGATTCCTATGGAAGGAAATATAAGTTACTGGTAAGTACGCTTAGAATTACTTTTCAGAGTCAGTGTTGGTCTAAAAGATGCAGCACTGGGATCTCTCCTGATAACAGGTGAGTAAATCGGAATTTGTAGTTCGGCTGATTTTAGAGGAATATTTGTACGTTTCAAAAATGGACACAGAAACTTTTCTGGTGAAAACCACACAATGGATTTCTATGGAAAGAAATACAAGTTACTGGTAAGTACGCTTAAAATTACTTTTCAGGGTCAGTGCTGGGCTGAAAGATGCAGCACTGGGTTCTCTCCTGATAACAGGTGAGTAAATCGGAATTCGTAGTTCGGCTGATTTTAGAGGAATATTTGTACGTTTCAAAATTGGACACTTATCTGGTGAAAACCACACAAAAGGATTCCAATGGAAGGAAATACAAGTTACTGGTAAGTACGCTTAGAATTACTTTTCAGGGTCAGTGCTGGGGTAAAAGATGCAGCACTGGGTTCTCTCCTGATAACAGGTGAGTAAATCGGAATTCGTTGTTCGGCTGATTTTAGAGGAATATTTGTACGTTTCAAAATTGGACACTTATCTGGTGAAAACCACACAAAAGGATTCCAATGGAAGGAAATACAAGTTACTGGTAAGTACGCTTAGAATTACTTCTCAGAGTCAGTGCTGGTCTAAAAGATGCAGCACTGGGTTCTCTCCTGATAATAGGTGAGTAAATCGGAATTTGTACTTCGGCTGATTTTAGAGGAATATTTGTAAGTTTCAAAAATGGACACTTAGAAACTTTTCTGGTGAAAACCACACAATGGATTCCTATGGAAGGAAATACAAGTTACTGGAAAGTACGCTTAGAATTACTTTTCATGGTCAGTGCTGGACTAAAAGATGCAGCACTGGGTTCTCTCCTGATAACAGGTGAGTAAATCGGAATTCGTAGTTCCGCTGATTTTAGAGGAATAATTGTACGTTTCAAAAATGGACACAGAAACTTTTCTGGTGAAAACCACACAATGGATTCCGATGCAAGGAAATACAAGTTACTGGTAAGTACGCTTAGAATGACTTTTCAGGTTCAGTACTAGGCTGAAAGATGCAGCACTGGGTTATCTCCTGATAACAGGAGAGTAAATCGGAATTCGTAGTTCAGCTCATTTTAGAGGAATATTTGTACGTTTCAAAAATGGCCACTTAGAAACTTTTCTGCTCAAAACCACACAATGGATTCCTATGGCATCAATCAATCAATCAATCAAAGACATTTATAAAGCGCACTACATACCCGTAGGGTCTCAAGGCGCTGGGGGAAGGGGGGAGCCGCTACTGCTCGAACAGCCAGGTCTTCAGCTTCTTCCTGAAGGAGAGGTGGTCTTGGGTTAGGCGCAGGTCGGTAGGGAGGGAGTTCCAGGTCTTGGCGGCCAGGTAGGAGAAGGACCTTCCTCCTGTCGTCGCTCTTCGGATGCGGGGGACGGCGGCGAGGGCGTGGTTGGCTGATCGGAGGTGGCGTTTGGGAGCGTAGAAGTTGATTCGGCTGTTGAGGTAGCTCGGTCCTTGGTCGTGTAGTGCTTTGTGTGCGTGGGTGAGGAGGCGGAAGGTGATTCTTTTGTTGACGGGGAGCCAGTGTAGGTCTCTCAGATGTCCGGAGATGTGGCTGGTTCGTGGGATGTCGAGGATGAGTCTGGCTGAGGCGTTCTGGATCCGCTGGAGTCTCTTCTGGAGCTTGGCGGTGGTTCCGGCATAGAGGGCGTTGCCGTAGTCCAGTCGGCTAGTGACGAGGGCCTGGGTGACGGTCTTCCTGGTCTCGGTGGGGATCCACCAGAAGATCTTCCGTAGCATGCGTAGGATGTTGAAGCACGCCAAGGAGACGTTGTTGACTTGCCTGGTCATGGAGAGGGAGGAGTCCAGGATGAAGCCCAGGTTGCATGCATGGTCTGTCGGTTTGGGTGCGGTGCCCAGGGCGGGAGGCCACCAGGAGTCGTCCCAGGCGGAGGGTGAAGAGCCCAGGATGAGGACCTCCGTCTTGTCTGAGTTCAGTTTCAGGCGGCTGGTCGTCATCCACTCGGCTACCTCTTTCATCCCTTCATGCAGGTTGGCTCTGGCGGCGGCGGGGTCGTTGGTCAGGGAGAGGATCAGCTGGGTGTCGTCGGCGTAGGAGATTATGCTGAGGTTGTGTTGGCATGCGATGGCCGCGAGGGGGCTCATGTAGACGTTGAAGAGGGTGGGGCTCAGCGAGGATCCTTGAGGGACGCCGCAGATGACTTCGGTGGCCTCTGACTTGTACGGTGGTAGGCGGACTCTCTGTGTTCTTCCGTCGAGGAAGGAGATGATCCATTCCAGAGCCTTGTCCTGGATTCCGACGTTGCTGAGGCGCTGTACTAGGGTGCGGTGGCAGACAGTGTCGAATGCCGCGGAGAGGTCTAGGAGGATGAGGGCCGCTGTTTCTCCGTTGTCCATCAGTGCTCGGATGTCATCGGTGGCGGCGATGAGGGCGGTCTCGGTGCTGTGGTTGGCTCGGAAGCCAGACTGTGAGGGGTCGAGGGATCCATTCGTCTCGAGGAAGGCGGCCAGCTGCTTGTTGACGGTCTTCTCGATGACTTTGGCTGGAAACGGGAGAAGCGAGATGGGGCGGTAATTCTTGAGTTCGGTGGGGTCCGCTGTGGGTTTCTTGAGTAGAGCGCTGAGTTCGGCGTGCTTCCAGCTCTCGGGGAAGGTGGCGGTGTCGAAGGATGTGTTGATGATGTCTCGCAGGTGGGGTGCGATGACAGCGTCGGCCTTGTTGAAGACGTGGTGAGGGCAAGGGTCGGTCGGCGATCCGGAGTGGATGGAGTTCATCGTGCGGATGCTGTCTTCGGTGCTGATCGGGGTCCAGGCGTGGAGGGTGGTGGTGGGGGGTGGTTGTTCGGTCGTGGTGTGCGTTGGTTGGGTGTTGAAGCTGTTGCGTATGTCCGCGATCTTGTTGTGGAAGTATGAGGCGAGGGAGTTGCAGATGTCTTGCGATGGGGTGATGTCGTTGTTTCCTGCGCTGGGGTTGGATAGCTCTTTCACGATGTTGAAGAGTTCCTTGCAGTTGTGTGCGTTGTTGTCCAGCCGGTCTTTGAATGCAGTTTTCTTGGCGGCGCGGATCAGCTGGTGGTGCTTCCGGGTGGCAAGCTTGAAGGTGGTCCTGTTGTCCGGTGTAGGTTCCCTTCTCCAGACTTTCTCGAGGGCTCGGCAGTTCTTCTTGGAGCTCTTGAGTTCGTCGGTGAACCATGGGGCTTTCTTGCTGCCGGGTCTGCTGGGCGGGGTCCTCAGTGGGGCGAGCTCGTCCGCGCAGTTGCTGATCCACTTTGTGAGGTTGTCGGCGGCCTGGCTGGGGTTCGCTGAGCTGGCAGGAGGGTGCTGGCTCAGGGAGGTGGCGAGCTGGTCGGCTGTGATCTAGTTCCAGCTTCTGCGGGCAGCCTGTTGCTGGTGGTGGTGGGTCGTCTTTCTTTTGAAGGTGAAGTGGACGCAGCTGTGGTCCGTCCATTGAAGCTCTGTGGCGTGGCTGAAGTCGATGTCTGTGCTGGATGAGAAGACTGCGTCGAGTGTGTGTCCGGCGAGGTGGGTGGGGGTGGACACCAGCTGCTTGAGTCCAAGATTGGCGAGGTTGTCGATCAGGGTGCTGGTGTTGCGGTCGTTGATGTTCTCCAGGTGGAAGTTGAGGTCCCCCAGGAGGATGTAGTCAGCGGAGGGGAGGGCATGCGGGCTGACGAAGTCGGCAATGTCCTCGCTGAATTGGGTGCGTGGTCCCGGGGGTCGGTAGATCAGGGTGCCTCTGAGGGTGGTCTTCGGGTCGGTGTGGATCTGGAAATGCAGGTGTTCTGCGGTGGTCAGGGTGTTGTCGGTGCTGGTCGTGAGACAGATGGTGTTCCTGTGGATGATGGCGATGCCTCCTCCCATCTGGTTGGCGGTGCGATCCCTCCGGGTGATCTTGTAGCCCTCTGGGATGGCGATGGCGATGTCGGGAGCCGAAGAGGCGTTCATCCAGGTCTCCGTGAGGAAGGCGACGTCAGGGGATGTGGTGTCGAGGAGGTTCCAGAGTTCGATGGCGTGTCTGTGGACGGAGCGGGTGTTGAGCAGGATGCACTTGAGGTGGGTGCTGCTGGTGTTCGACTTGGCGGGTGCTCGTGCGAGGCAGGTCCGGAAGCAGGTGAACTTGCAGGCGAGGCAGCTGAAGGGTCCGTGGGTGTGTCGTGGTGTGGCTTGGTGGCAACCTGGGAATCGGCCGGAGTTGAGAGCGATGAGGGTGGCGGTGGTGTACGTCCGGCGGGTGGGCTGGGGTCCTCGAGGGCCAGGGGTCCTGGCGCTGGGCGCGGTCCAGGCGCGGACGGGCATAGACGGGCTTACCTTTGGCGCACCTTCGGCGCTCAGTCGGCGCTCCCGCTGCGAGCGTCCGCTGCGCGGTCGCTGAGGGGGCGTCATAAGTAGGAGCCTGGCGGGAGGGTCAGCCGGGAGGCGGGAGGCGGGTGGACCAATGGGCAGCCAGGGGGGGCGGGCCTGGGGTCAGTGTTGGCGGGAAGGGGGGGCGGCTGGGGTCAGCGGCGGAAATGGCGCAGGGGAAGAGGCGGCGGTGGCGGCGGCACCAACCGGGAGTGGGGTCAGCGGAGGAGAGGCGAAGGTGAGTGCAGTGAGCGATGGGCGTCAGGAGGCAGCGGTGAGGCAGCAGAAGGTCGTGGCCAGCGGCGGCAGCGGAAGGCGTTCAGAAGTGGCAGGCAGCAGGGGACAGGTAAGGAGCGTCCGGCTGTGGGGTCACAGGGGGTCGCACTGACCAGCGCGATGCGGAGCCCTTAAGTAGGAGCCTGGCGGGAGGGTCACCCGGGAGGCGGGAGGCGGGTGGACCAATCGGCAGCCAGGGGGGGCGGGCCTGGGGTCAGTGTTGGCGGGAACGGGGGGCGGCTGGGGTCAGCGGCGGAAATGGCGCGGGGGAAGAGGCGGCGGTGGCGGCGGCACCAACCGGGAGTGGGGTCAGCGGAGGAGAGGCGAAGGTGAGTGCAGCGAGCGATGGCCGTCAGGAGGCAGCGGTGAGGCAGCAGAAGGTCGTGGCCAGCGGCGGCAGCGGAAGGCGTTCAGAAGTGGCAGGCAGCAGGGGACAGGTAAGGAGCGTCCGGCTGTGGGGTCACAGGGGGTCGCACTGACCAGCGCGATGCGGAGCCCTTAAGTAGGAGCCTGGCGGGAGGGTCAGCCGGGAGGCGGGTGGACCAATGGGCAGCCAGGGGGGGCGGGCCTGGGGTCAGTGTTGGCGGGAAGGGGGGCGGCTGGGGTCATCGGCGGAAATGGCGCGGGGGAAGAGGCGGCGGTGGCGGCGGCACCAACCGGGAGTGGGGTCAGCGGAGGAGAGGCGAAGGTGAGTGCAGCGAGCGATGGCCGTCAGGAGGCAGCGGTGAGGCAGCAGAAGGTCGTGGCCAGCGGCGGCAGCGGAAGGCGTTCAGAAGTGGCAGGCAGCAGGGGACAGGTAAGGAGCGTCCGGCTGTGGGGTCACAGGGCATGAATTACAAGTTACTGGTAAGTACACTTAGAATTACTTTTCAGGGTCAGTGTTGGACTAAAAGATGGAGCACTGGGTTCTCTCCTGATAACAGGTGAGTAAATCAGAATTCGTACTTCGGCTGATTTTAGAGGAATATTTGTAAGTTTCAAAAATGGACACAGAAACTTTTCTGGTGAAAACCACACAATGGATTCCTATGGAAGCAAATACAAGTTACTGGTAAGTACGCTTAGAATTACTTTTCAGGGTCAGTGCTGGGATTAAAGATGCAGCACTGGGTTCTCTCCTGATCACAGGTGAGTAAATCGGAATTAGTAGTTAGGCTGATTTTAGAGGAATATTTGTACGTTTCAAAATTGGACACTTATCTGGTGAAAACCACACAAAGGATTCCTATGGAAGGAAATATAAGTTACTGGTAAGTACGCTTAGAACTACTTCTCAGAGTCAGTGCTGATCTAAAAGATGCAGCACTGGGTTCTCTCCTGATAACAGGTGAGTAAATCGGAATTCGTAGTTCGGCTGATTTTAGAGGAATATTTGTACCTTTCAAAATTGGACACTTAGAAACTTTTCTGGTGAAAACCACACAATGGATTCCTATGGAAGGAAAAACAAGTTAATGGTAAGAACGCTTAGAATTACTTTTCAGGGTCAGTACTGGGGTGAAAGATGTAGCAGTGGGTTCTCTCCTGATCACAGGTGAGTAAATCGGAATTAGTAGTTCGGCTGATTTTAGAGGAATATTTGTAAGTTTCAAAATTGGACACTTATCTGGTGAAAACCACACAAAGGATTCCTATGGAAGGAAATATAGTTACTGGTAAGTACGCTTAGAACTACTTCTCAGAGTCAGTGCTGTTCTAAAAGATGCAGCACTGGGTTCTCTCCTGATAACAGGTGAGTAAATCGGAATTCGCAGTTCGGCTGATTTTAGAGGAATATTTGTACCTTTCAAAATTGGACACTTAGATACTTTTCTGGTGAAAACCACACATTGGATTACTATGGAAGGATAAACAAGTTACTGGTAAGTATGCTTAGAATTACTTTTCAGGGTCATTACTGGGCTGAAAGATGTAGCAGTGGATTCTCTCCTGATAACAGGTGAGTAAATCGGAATTCGTTGTTCGGCTGATTTTAGAGGAATATTTGTACGTTTCAAAAATGGACACTGAAACTTTTCTGGTGAAATCCACACAATGGATTCCTATGGAAGGAAATACAAGTTACTGGTAAGTACGCTTAGAATTACTTTTCAGAGTCAGTGCTGGTCTAAAAGATGCAGCACTGGGATCTCTCCTGATAACAAGTGAGTAAATCGGAATTTGTAGTTCGGCTGATTTTAGAGGAATATTTGTACCTTTCAAAATTGGACACTGAAACTTTTCTGGTGAAATCCACACAATGGATTCCTATGGAAGGAAATACAAGTTACTGGTAAGTACGCTTAGAATTACTTTTCAGAATCAGTGCTGGGCTGAAAGATGCAGCACTGGGTTCTCTCCTGATAACAGGTGAGTAAATCGGAATTCGTAGTTCGGCTGATTTTAGAGGAATATTTGTACGTTTCAAAATTGGACACTTATCTGGTGAAAACCACACAAAGGATTCCAATGGAAGGAAATACAAGTTACTTTTAAGTACGCTTAGAATTACTTCTCAGAGTCAGTGCTGGTCTAAAAGATGCAGCACTGGGTTCTCTCCTGATAACAGGTGAGTAAATCGGAAATCGTAGTTCGGCTGATTTTAGAGGAATATTTGTACCTTTCAAAATTGGACACTGAAACTTTTCTGGTGAAATCCACACAATGGATTCCTATGGAAGGAAATACAAGTTACTGGTAAGTACGCTTAGAATTACTTTTCAGAGTCAGTGCTGGGCTGAAAGATGCAGCACTGGGTTCTCTCCTGATAACAGGTGAGTAAATCGGAATTCGTAGTTCGGCTGATTTTAGAGGAATATTTGTACGTTTCAAAATTGGACACTTATCTGGTGAAAACCACACAAAGGATTCCAATGGAAGGAAATACAAGTTACTTTTAAGTACGCTTAGAATTACTTCTCAGAGTCAGTGCTGGTCTAAAAGATGCAGCACTGGGCTCTCTCCTGATAACAGGTGAGTAAATCGGAAATCGTAGTTCGGCTGATTTTAGAGGAATATTTGTACCTTTCAAAATTGGACACTGAAACTTTTCTGGTGAAATCCACACAATGGATTCCTATGGAATGAAATACAAGTTACTGGTTAGTACGCTTAGAATTACATTTCAGGGTCAGTACTGGGATGAAAGATGTAGCAGTGGGTTCTCTCCTGATAACAGGTGAGAAAATCGGAATTCGTAGTTCGCCTTATTTTAGAGGAATATTTGTGTGTTTCAAAAATGGACACTTAGAAACTTTTCTGGTGAAAACCACACAATGGATTCCTATGGAAGGAAATACAAGTTACTGGAAAGTACGCTTAGAATTACTTTTCAGGGTCAGTGCTGGGCTAAAAGATGCAGCACTGGGTTCTCTCCTGATAACAGGTGAGTAAATCGGAATTCGTTGTTCGGCTGATTTTAGAGGAATATTTGTACGTTTCAAAATTGGACACTTATCTGGTGAAAACCACACAAAAGGATTCCAATGGAAGGAAATACAAGTTACTGGTAAGTACGCTTAGAATTACTTCTCAGAGTCAGTGCTGGTCTAAAAGATGCAGCACTGGGTTCTCTCCTGATAATAGGTGAGTAAATCGGAATTGGTACTTTGGCTGATTTTAGAGGAATATTTGTAAGTTTCAAAAATGGACACTTAGAAACTTTTCTGGTGAAAACCACACAATGGATTCCTATGGAAGGAAATACAAGTTACTGGAAAGTACGCTTAGAATTACATTTCAGGGTCAGTGCTGGACTAAAAGATGCAGCACTGGGTTCTCTCCTGATAACAGGTGAGTAAATCGGAATTCGTAGTTCGGCTGATTTTAGAGGAATAATTGTACGTTTCAAAAATGGACACAGAAACTTTTCTGGTGAAAACCACACAATGGATTCCTATGGAAGGAAATACAAGTTACTGGTAAGTACGCTTAGAATTACTTTTCAGGGTCAGTGCTGGGCTAAAAGATGCAGCACTGGGTTCTCCCCTGATAACAGGTGAGTAATTTGGAATTCGTAGTTCGGCTGATTTTAGAAGAATATTTGTACGTATCAAAATTGGACACTAAGAAACTTTTCTGGTGAAAACCACACAATGGATTCCTATGGAAGCAAATACAAGTTACTGGTAAGTACGCTTAGAATTACTTTACAGGGTCAGTGCTGGGATTAAAGATGCAGCACTGGGTTCTCTCCTGATCACAGGTGAGTAAATCGGAATTAGTAGTTTGGCTGATTTTAGAGGAATATTTCTACGTTTCAAAATTGGACACTTATCTGGTGAAAACCACACAAAGGATTCCTATGGAAGGAAATATAAGTTACTGGTAAGTACGCTTAGAACTACTTCTCAGAGTCAGTGCTGTTCTAAAAGATGCAGCACTGGGTTCTCTCCTGATAACAGGTGAGTAAATCGGTATTCGTAGTTCGGCTGATTTTAGAGGAATATTTGTACCTTTCAAAATTGGACACTTAGAAACTTTTCTGGTGAAAACCACACAATGGATTCCTATGGAAGGAAAAACAAGTTACTGGTAAGTACGCTTAGAATTACTTTTCAGGGTCAGTACTGGGGTGAAAGATGTAGCAGTGGGTTCTCTCCTGATCACAGGTGAGTTAATCGGAATTCGTTGTTCGGCTGATTTTAGAGGAATATTTGTACGTTTCAAAAATGGACACTGAAACTTTTCTGGTGAAATCCACACAATGGATTCCTATGGAAGGAAATACAAGTTACTGGTAAGTACGCTTAGAATTACTTTTCAGAGTCAGTGCTGGTCTAAAAGATGCAGCACTGCGATCTCTCCTGATAACAAGTGAGTAAATCGGAATTTGTAGTTCGGCTGATTTTAGAGGAATATTTGTACCTTTCAAAATTGGACACTGAAACTTTTCTGGTGAAATCCACACAATGGATTCCTATGGAAGGAAATACAAGTTACTGGTAAGTACGCTTAGAATTACTTTTCAGAGTCAGTGCTGGTCTAAAAGATGCAGCACTGGGATCTCTCCTGATAACAGGTGAGTAAATCGTAATTTGTTGTTCGGCTGATATTAAAGGAATATTTGTGTGTTTCAAAAATGGACACAGAAACTTTTCTGGTGAAAACCACACAATGGATTCCTAAGGAAAGGAATACAAGTTACTGGTAAGTACGCTTAAAATTGCTTTTCAGGGTCAGTGCTGGGCTGAAAGATGCAGCACTGGGTTCTCTCCTGATAACAGGTGAGTAAATCGAAATTCGTAGTTCGGCTGATTTTAGAGGAATATTTGTACGTTTCAAAATTGGACACTTATCTGGTGAAAACCACACAAAAGGATTCCAATGGAAGGAAATACAAGTTACTGGTAAGTACGCTTAGAATTACTTTTCAGGGTCAGTGCTGGGCTAAAAGATGCAGCACTGGGTTCTCTCCTGATAACAGGTGAGTAAATCGGAATTCGTTGTTCGGCTGATTTTAGAGGAATATTTGTACGTTTCAAAATTGGACACTTATCTGGTGAAAACGACACAAAAGGATTCCAATGGAAGGAAATACAAGTTACTGGTAAGTACGCTTAGAATTACTTCTCAGAGTCAGTGCTGGTCTAAAAGATGCAGCACTGGGTTCTCTCCTGATAATAGGTGAGTAAATCGGAATTCGTACTTTGGCTGATTTTAGAGGAATATTTGTAAGTTTCAAAAATGGACACTTAGAAACTTTTCTGGTGAAAACCACACAATGGATTCCTATGGAAGGAAATACAAGTTACTGGAAAGTACGCTTAGAATTACTTTTCAGGGTCAGTGCTGGACTAAAAGATGCAGCACTGGATTCTCTCCTGATAACAGGTGAGTAAATCGGAATTCGTAGTTCGGCTGATTTTAGAGGAATAATTGTACGTTTCAAAAATGGACACTGAAACTTTTCTGGTGAAAACCACACAATGGATTCCTATGGAAGGAAATACAAGTTACTGGTAAGTACGCTTAGAATTACTTTTCAGGGTCAGTGCTGGGCTAAAAGATGCAGCACTGGGTTCTCTCCTGATAACAGGTGAGTAAATCGGAATTCGTAGTTCGGCTGATTTTAGAGGAATATTTGACGTATCAAAATTGGACACTAAGAAACTTTTCTGGTGAAAACCACACAAAAGGATTCCAATGGAAGGAAATACAAGTTACTGGTAAGTACGCTTAGAATTACTTCTCAGAGTCAGTGCTGGTCTAAAAGATGTAGCACTGGGTTCTCTCCTGATAATAGGTGAGTAAATCGGAATTCGTACTTTGGCTGATTTTAGAGGAATATTTGTAAGTTTCAAAAATGGACACTTAGAAACTTTTCTGGTGAAAACCACACAATGGATTCCTATGGAAGGAAATACAAGTTACTGGAAAGTACGCTTAGAATTACTTTTCAGGGTCAGTGCTGGACTAAAAGATGCAGCACTGGATTCTCTCCTGATAACAGGTGAGTAAATCGGAATTCGTAGTTCGGCTGATTTTAGAGGAATAATTGTACGTTTCAAAAATAGACACAGAAACTTTTCTGGTGAAAACCACACAATGGATTCCTATGGAAGGAAATACAAGTTACTGGTAAGTACGCTTAGAATTACTTTTCAGGGTCAGTGCTGGGCTAAAAGATGCAGCACTGGGTTCTCTCCTGATAACAGGTGAGTAAATCGGAATTCGTAGTTCGGCTGATTTTAGAGGAATATTTGTACGTATCAAAATTGGACACTAAGAAACTTTTCTGGTGAAAACCACACAATGGATTCCTATGGAAGCAAATACAAGTTACTGGTAAGTACGCTTAGAATTACTTTACAGGGTCAGTGCTGGGATTAAAGATGCAGCACTGGGTTCTCTCCTGATCACCGGTGAGTAAATCGGAATTAGTAGTTTGGCTGATTTTAGAGTAATATTTCTACGTTTCAAAATTGGACACTTATCTGGTGAAAACCACACAAAAGATTCCTATGGAAGGAAATATAAATTACTGGTAAGTACGCTTAGAACTACTTCTCAGAGTCAGTGCTGTTCTAAAAGATGCAGCACTGGGTTCTCTCCTGATAACAGGTGAGTAAATCGGTATTCGTAGTTCGGCTGATTTTAGAGGAATATTTGTACCTTTCAAAATTGGACACTTAGAAACTTTTCTGGTGAAAACCACTCAATGGATTCCTATGGAAGGAAAAACAAGTTACTGGTAAGTACGCTTAGAATTACTTTTCAGGGTCAGTACTGGGGTGAAAGATGTAGCAGTGGGTTCTCTCCTGATCACAGGTGAGTAAATCGGAATTAGTAGTTCGGCTGATTTTAGAGGAATATTTGTACGTTTCAAAATTGGACACTTATCTGGTGAAAACCACAGAAAGGATTCCTATGGAAGGAAATATAAGTTACTGGTAAGTACGCTTAGAATTACTTTTCAGGGTCAGTGCTGGGCTAAAAGATGCAGCACTGGGTTCTCTCCTGATAACAGGTGAGTAAATCGGAATTCGTAGTTCGGCTGATTTTAGAGGAATATTTGTACCTTTCAAAATTGGACACTTAGAAACTTTTCTGGTGAAAACCACACAATGGATTCCTATGGAAGGAAAAACAAGTTAATGGTAAGAACGCTTAGAATTACTTTTCAGGGTCAGTACTGGGGTGAAAGATGTAGCAGTGGGTTCTCTCCTGATCACAGGTGAGTAAATCGGAATTAGTAGTTCGGCTGATTTTAGAGGAATATTTGTAAGTTTCAAAATTGGACACTTATCTGGTGAAAACCACACAAAGGATTCCTATGGAAGGAAATATAGTTACTGGTAAGTACGCTTAGAACTACTTCTCAGAGTCAGTGCTGTTCTAAAAGATGCAGCACTGGGTTCTCTCCTGATAACAGGTGAGTAAATCGGAATTCGCAGTTCGGCTGATTTTAGAGGAATATTTGTACCTTTCAAAATTGGACACTTAGATACTTTTCTGGTGAAAACCACACATTGGATTACTATGGAAGGATAAACAAGTTACTGGTAAGTATGCTTAGAATTACTTTTCAGGGTCATTACTGGGCTGAAAGATGTAGCAGTGGATTCTCTCCTGATAACAGGTGAGTAAATCGGAATTCGTTGTTCGGCTGATTTTAGAGGAATATTTGTACGTTTCAAAAATGGACACTGAAACTTTTCTGGTGAAATCCACACAATGGATTCCGATGGAAGGAAATACAAGTTACTGGTAAGTACGCTTAGAATTACTTTTCAGAGTCAGTGCTGGTCTAAAAGATGCAGCACTGGGATCTCTCCTGATAACAAGTGAGTAAATCGGAATTTGTAGTTCGGCTGATTTTAGAGGAATATTTGTACCTTTCAAAATTGGACACTGAAACTTTTCTGGTGAAATCCACACAATGGATTCCTATGGAAGGAAATACAAGTTACTGGTAAGTACGCTTAGAATTACTTTTCAGAATCAGTGCTGGGCTGAAAGATGCAGCACTGGGTTCTCTCCTGATAACAGGTGAGTAAATCGGAATTCGTAGTTCGGCTGATTTTAGAGGAATATTTGTACGTTTCAAAATTGGACACTTATCTGGTGAAAACCACACAAAGGATTCCAATGGAAGGAAATACAAGTTACTTTTAAGTACGCTTAGAATTACTTCTCAGAGTCAGTGCTGGTCTAAAAGATGCAGCACTGGGTTCTCTCCTGATAACAGGTGAGTAAATCGGAAATCGTAGTTCGGCTGATTTTAGAGGAATATTTGTACCTTTCAAAATTGGACACTGAAACTTTTCTGGTGAAATCCACACAATGGATTCCTATGGAAGGAAATACAAGTTACTGGTAAGTACGCTTAGAATTACTTTTCAGAGTCAGTGCTGGGCTGAAAGATGCAGCACTGGGTTCTCTCCTGATAACAGGTGAGTAAATCGGAATTCGTAGTTCGGCTGATTTTAGAGGAATATTTGTACGTTTCAAAATTGGACACTTATCTGGTGAAAACCACACAAAGGATTCCAATGGAAGGAAATACAAGTTACTTTTAAGTACGCTTAGAATTACTTCTCAGAGTCAGTGCTGGTCTAAAAGATGCAGCACTGGGCTCTCTCCTGATAACAGGTGAGTAAATCGGAAATCGTAGTTCGGCTGATTTTAGAGGAATATTTGTACCTTTCAAAATTGGACACTGAAACTTTTCTGGTGAAATCCACACAATGGATTCCTATGGAATGAAATACAAGTTACTGGTTAGTACGCTTAGAATTACATTTCAGGGTCAGTACTGGGATGAAAGATGTAGCAGTGGGTTCTCTCCTGATAACAGGTGAGAAAATCGGAATTCGTAGTTCGCCTTATTTTAGAGGAATATTTGTGTGTTTCAAAAATGGACACTTAGAAACTTTTCTGGTGAAAACCACACAATGGATTCCTATGGAAGGAAATACAAGTTACTGGAAAGTACGCTTAGAATTACTTTTCAGGGTCAGTGCTGGGCTAAAAGATGCAGCACTGGGTTCTCTCCTGATAACAGGTGAGTAAATCGGAATTCGTTGTTCGGCTGATTTTAGAGGAATATTTGTACGTTTCAAAATTGGACACTTATCTGGTGAAAACCACACAAAAGGATTCCAATGGAAGGAAATACAAGTTACTGGTAAGTACGCTTAGAATTACTTCTCAGAGTCAGTGCTGGTCTAAAAGATGCAGCACTGGGTTCTCTCCTGATAATAGGTGAGTAAATCGGAATTGGTACTTTGGCTGATTTTAGAGGAATATTTGTAAGTTTCAAAAATGGACACTTAGAAACTTTTCTGGTGAAAACCACACAATGGATTCCTATGGAAGGAAATACAAGTTACTGGAAAGTACGCTTAGAATTACATTTCAGGGTCAGTGCTGGACTAAAAGATGCAGCACTGGGTTCTCTCCTGATAACAGGTGAGTAAATCGGAATTCGTAGTTCGGCTGATTTTAGAGGAATAATTGTACGTTTCAAAAATGGACACAGAAACTTTTCTGGTGAAAACCACACAATGGATTCCTATGGAAGGAAATACAAGTTACTGGTAAGTACGCTTAGAATTACTTTTCAGGGTCAGTGCTGGGCTAAAAGATGCAGCACTGGGTTCTCCCCTGATAACAGGTGAGTAATTTGGAATTCGTAGTTCGGCTGATTTTAGAAGAATATTTGTACGTATCAAAATTGGACACTAAGAAACTTTTCTGGTGAAAACCACACAATGGATTCCTATGGAAGCAAATACAAGTTACTGGTAAGTACGCTTAGAATTACTTTACAGGGTCAGTGCTGGGATTAAAGATGCAGCACTGGGTTCTCTCCTGATCACAGGTGAGTAAATCGGAATTAGTAGTTTGGCTGATTTTAGAGGAATATTTCTACGTTTCAAAATTGGACACTTATCTGGTGAAAACCACACAAAGGATTCCTATGGAAGGAAATATAAGTTACTGGTAAGTACGCTTAGAACTACTTCTCAGAGTCAGTGCTGTTCTAAAAGATGCAGCACTGGGTTCTCTCCTGATAACAGGTGAGTAAATCGGTATTCGTAGTTCGGCTGATTTTAGAGGAATATTTGTACCTTTCAAAATTGGACACTTAGAAACTTTTCTGGTGAAAACCACACAATGGATTCCTATGGAAGGAAAAACAAGTTACTGGTAAGTACGCTTAGAATTACTTTTCAGGGTCAGTACTGGGGTGAAAGATGTAGCAGTGGGTTCTCTCCTGATCACAGGTGAGTTAATCGGAATTCGTTGTTCGGCTGATTTTAGAGGAATATTTGTACGTTTCAAAAATGGACACTGAAACTTTTCTGGTGAAATCCACACAATGGATTCCTATGGAAGGAAATACAAGTTACTGGTAAGTACGCTTAGAATTACTTTTCAGAGTCAGTGCTGGTCTAAAAGATGCAGCACTGCGATCTCTCCTGATAACAAGTGAGTAAATCGGAATTTGTAGTTCGGCTGATTTTAGAGGAATATTTGTACCTTTCAAAATTGGACACTGAAACTTTTCTGGTGAAATCCACACAATGGATTCCTATGGAAGGAAATACAAGTTACTGGTAAGTACGCTTAGAATTACTTTTCAGAGTCAGTGCTGGTCTAAAAGATGCAGCACTGGGATCTCTCCTGATAACAGGTGAGTAAATCGTAATTTGTTGTTCGGCTGATATTAAAGGAATATTTGTGTGTTTCAAAAATGGACACAGAAACTTTTCTGGTGAAAACCACACAATGGATTCCTAAGGAAAGGAATACAAGTTACTGGTAAGTACGCTTAAAATTGCTTTTCAGGGTCAGTGCTGGGCTGAAAGATGCAGCACTGGGTTCTCTCCTGATAACAGGTGAGTAAATCGAAATTCGTAGTTCGGCTGATTTTAGAGGAATATTTGTACGTTTCAAAATTGGACACTTATCTGGTGAAAACCACACAAAAGGATTCCAATGGAAGGAAATACAAGTTACTGGTAAGTACGCTTAGAATTACTTTTCAGGGTCAGTGCTGGGCTAAAAGATGCAGCACTGGGTTCTCTCCTGATAACAGGTGAGTAAATCGGAATTCGTTGTTCGGCTGATTTTAGAGGAATATTTGTACGTTTCAAAATTGGACACTTATCTGGTGAAAACGACACAAAAGGATTCCAATGGAAGGAAATACAAGTTACTGGTAAGTACGCTTAGAATTACTTCTCAGAGTCAGTGCTGGTCTAAAAGATGCAGCACTGGGTTCTCTCCTGATAATAGGTGAGTAAATCGGAATTCGTACTTTGGCTGATTTTAGAGGAATATTTGTAAGTTTCAAAAATGGACACTTAGAAACTTTTCTGGTGAAAACCACACAATGGATTCCTATGGAAGGAAATACAAGTTACTGGAAAGTACGCTTAGAATTACTTTTCAGGGTCAGTGCTGGACTAAAAGATGCAGCACTGGATTCTCTCCTGATAACAGGTGAGTAAATCGGAATTCGTAGTTCGGCTGATTTTAGAGGAATAATTGTACGTTTCAAAAATGGACACTGAAACTTTTCTGGTGAAAACCACACAATGGATTCCTATGGAAGGAAATACAAGTTACTGGTAAGTACGCTTAGAATTACTTTTCAGGGTCAGTGCTGGGCTAAAAGATGCAGCACTGGGTTCTCTCCTGATAACAGGTGAGTAAATCGGAATTCGTAGTTCGGCTGATTTTAGAGGAATATTTGACGTATCAAAATTGGACACTAAGAAACTTTTCTGGTGAAAACCACACAAAAGGATTCCAATGGAAGGAAATACAAGTTACTGGTAAGTACGCTTAGAATTACTTCTCAGAGTCAGTGCTGGTCTAAAAGATGTAGCACTGGGTTCTCTCCTGATAATAGGTGAGTAAATCGGAATTCGTACTTTGGCTGATTTTAGAGGAATATTTGTAAGTTTCAAAAATGGACACTTAGAAACTTTTCTGGTGAAAACCACACAATGGATTCCTATGGAAGGAAATACAAGTTACTGGAAAGTACGCTTAGAATTACTTTTCAGGGTCAGTGCTGGACTAAAAGATGCAGCACTGGATTCTCTCCTGATAACAGGTGAGTAAATCGGAATTCGTAGTTCGGCTGATTTTAGAGGAATAATTGTACGTTTCAAAAATAGACACAGAAACTTTTCTGGTGAAAACCACACAATGGATTCCTATGGAAGGAAATACAAGTTACTGGTAAGTACGCTTAGAATTACTTTTCAGGGTCAGTGCTGGGCTAAAAGATGCAGCACTGGGTTCTCTCCTGATAACAGGTGAGTAAATCGGAATTCGTAGTTCGGCTGATTTTAGAGGAATATTTGTACGTATCAAAATTGGACACTAAGAAACTTTTCTGGTGAAAACCACACAATGGATTCCTATGGAAGCAAATACAAGTTACTGGTAAGTACGCTTAGAATTACTTTACAGGGTCAGTGCTGGGATTAAAGATGCAGCACTGGGTTCTCTCCTGATCACCGGTGAGTAAATCGGAATTAGTAGTTTGGCTGATTTTAGAGTAATATTTCTACGTTTCAAAATTGGACACTTATCTGGTGAAAACCACACAAAAGATTCCTATGGAAGGAAATATAAATTACTGGTAAGTACGCTTAGAACTACTTCTCAGAGTCAGTGCTGTTCTAAAAGATGCAGCACTGGGTTCTCTCCTGATAACAGGTGAGTAAATCGGTATTCGTAGTTCGGCTGATTTTAGAGGAATATTTGTACCTTTCAAAATTGGACACTTAGAAACTTTTCTGGTGAAAACCACTCAATGGATTCCTATGGAAGGAAAAACAAGTTACTGGTAAGTACGCTTAGAATTACTTTTCAGGGTCAGTACTGGGGTGAAAGATGTAGCAGTGGGTTCTCTCCTGATCACAGGTGAGTAAATCGGAATTAGTAGTTCGGCTGATTTTAGAGGAATATTTGTACGTTTCAAAATTGGACACTTATCTGGTGAAAACCACAGAAAGGATTCCTATGGAAGGAAATATAAGTTACTGGTAAGTACGCTTAGAATTACTTTTCAGGGTCAGTGCTGGGCTAAAAGATGCAGCACTGGGTTCTCTCCTGATAACAGGTGAGTAAATCGGAATTCGTAGTTCGGCTGATTTTAGAGGAATATTTGTACGTTTCAAAAATGGACACTTAGAAACTTTTCTGGTGAAAACCACACAATGGATTCCTATGGAAGGAAATACAAGTTACTGGTAAGTACGCTTAGAATTACTTTTCAGGGTCAGTGCTGGACTAAAAGATGCAGCACTGGGTTCTCTCCTGATAACAGATGAGTAAATCGGAATTCGTAGTTCGGCTGATTTTAGAGGAATATTTGTACGTATCAAAATTGGACACTAAGAAACTTTTCTGGTGAAAACCACACAATGGATTCTGATGCAAGGAAATACAAGTTACTGGTAAGTACACTTAGAATTACTTGTCAGGGTCAGTACTGGGCTGAAAGATGCAGCACTGGGTTATCTCCTGATAACAGGAGAGTAAATCGGAATTCGTAGTTCACCTCATTTTAGAGAAATATTTGTACGTTTCAAAAATGGACACTTAGAAACTTTTCTGCTCAAAACCACACAATGGATTCCTATGGAATGAAATACAAGTTACTGGTAAGTACGCTTAGAATTACTTTTCAGGGTCAGTGCTGGGCTAAAAGATGCAGCACTGGGTTCTCTCCTGATAACAGGTGAGTAAATCGGAATTCGTAGTTCGGCTGATTTTAGAGGAATATTTGTATGTTTCAAAAATGGACACTTAGAAACTTTTCTGGTGAAAACCACACAATGGATTCCTATGGAAGGAAATACAAGTTACTGGAAAGTACGCTTAGAATTACTTTTCAGGGTCAGTGCTGGGCTAAAAGATGCAGCACTGGGTTCTCTCCTGATAACAGGTGAGTAAATCGGAATTCGTTGTTCGGCTGATTTTAGAGGAATATTTGTACGTTTCAAAATTGGACACTTATCTGGTGAAAACCACACAAAAGGATTCCAATGGAAGGAAATACAAGTTACTGGTAAGTACGCTTAGAATTACTTCTCAGAGTCAGTGCTGGTCTAAAAGATGCAGCACTGGGTTCTCTCCTGATAATAGGTGAGTAAATCGGAATTGGTACTTTGGCTGATTTTAGAGGAATATTTGTAAGTTTCAAAAATGGACACTTAGAAACTTTTCTGGTGAAAACCACACAATGGATTCCTATGGAAGGAAATACAAGTTACTGGAAAGTACGCTTAGAATTACTTTTCAGGGTCAGTGCTGGACTAAAAGATGCAGCACTGGGTTCTCTCCTGATAACAGGTGAGTAAATCGGAATTCGTAGTTCGGCTGATTTTAGAGGAATAATTGTACGTTTCAAAAATGGACACAGAAACTTTTCTGGTGAAAACCACACAATGGATTCCTATGGAAGGAAATACAAGTTACTGGTAAGTACGCTTAGAATTACTTTTCAGGGTCAGTGCTGGGCTAAAAGATGCAGCACTGGGTTCTCCCCTGATAACAGGTGAGTAATTTGGAATTCGTAGTTCGGCTGATTTTCGAAGAATATTTGTACGTATCAAAATTGGACACTAAGAAACTTTTCTGGTGAAAACCACACAATGGATTCCTATGGAAGCAAATACAAGTTACTGGTAAGTACGCTTAGAATTACTTTACAGGGTCAGTGCTGGGATTAAAGATGCAGCACTGGGTTCTCCTGATCACAGGTGAGTAAATCGGAATTAGTAGTTTGGCTGATTTTAGAGGAATATTTCTACGTTTCAAAATTGGACACTTATCTGGTGAAAACCACACAAAGGATTCCTATAGAAGGAAATATAAGTTACTGGTAAGTACGGTTAGAACTACTTCTCAGAGTCAGTGCTGTTCTAAAAGATGCAGCACTGGGTTCTCTCCTGATAACAGGTGAGTAAATCGGTATTCGTAGTTCGGCTGATTTTAGAGGAATATTTGTACCTTTCAAAATTGGACACTTAGAAACTTTTCTGGTGAAAACCACACAATGGATTCCTATGGAAGGAAAAACAAGTTACTGGTAAGTACGC
This sequence comes from Triturus cristatus, assembly GCF_964204655.1. NCBI lineage: Eukaryota > Metazoa > Chordata > Amphibia > Caudata > Salamandridae > Triturus > Triturus cristatus. The sequence continues at coordinate 1,048,003,155 of NC_140579.1, forward strand.
TTAGAATTACTTTTCTGGGTCAGTACTGGGCTGAAAGATGTAGCAGTGGGTTCTCTCCTGATCACAGGTGAGTAAATCAGAATTAGTAGTTCGGCTGATTTTAGAGGAATATTTGTACGTTTCAAAATTGGACACTTATCTGGTGAAAACCACACAAAGCATTCCTATGGAAGGAAATATAAGTTACTGGTAAGTACGCTTAGAACTACTTCTCAGAGTCAGTGCTGTTCTAAAAGATGCAGCACTGGGTTCTCTCCTGATAACAGGTGAGTAAATCGGAATTCGTAGTTCGGCTGATTTTAGAGGAATATTTGTACCTTTCAAAATTGGACACTTAGAAACTTTTCTGGTGAAAACCACACAATGGATTCCTATGGAAGGAAATACAAGTTACTGGAAAGTACGCTTAGAATTACTTTTCAGGGTCAGTGCTGGACTAAAAGATGCAGCACTGGGTTCTCTCCTGATAACAGGTGAGTAAATCGGAATTCGTAGTTCGGCTGATTTTAGAGGAATAATTGTACGTTTCAAAAATGGACACAGAAACTTTTCTGGTGAAAACCACACAATGGATTCCTATGGAAGGAAATACAAGTTACTGGTAAGTACGCTTAGAATTACTTTTCAGGGTCAGTGCTGGGCTAAAAGATGCAGCACTGGGTTCTCCCCTGATAACAGGTGAGTAATTTGGAATTCGTAGTTCGGCTGATTTTCGAAGAATATTTGTACGTATCAAAATTGGACACTAAGAAACTTTTCTGGTGAAAACCACACAATGGATTCCTATGGAAGCAAATACAAGTTACTGGTAAGTACGCTTAGAATTACTTTACAGGGTCAGTGCTGGGATTAAAGATGCAGCACTGGGTTCTCCTGATCACAGGTGAGTAAATCGGAATTAGTAGTTTGGCTGATTTTAGAGGAATATTTCTACGTTTCAAAATTGGACACTTATCTGGTGAAAACCACACAAAGGATTCCTATAGAAGGAAATATAAGTTACTGGTAAGTACGGTTAGAACTACTTCTCAGAGTCAGTGCTGTTCTAAAAGATGCAGCACTGGGTTCTCTCCTGATAACAGGTGAGTAAATCGGTATTCGTAGTTCGGCTGATTTTAGAGGAATATTTGTACCTTTCAAAATTGGACACTTAGAAACTTTTCTGGTGAAAACCACACAATGGATTCCTATGGAAGGAAAAACAAGTTACTGGTAAGTACGCTTAGAATTACTTTTCTGGGTCAGTACTGGGCTGAAAGATGTAGCAGTGGGTTCTCTCCTGATCACAGGTGAGTAAATCAGAATTAGTAGTTCGGCTGATTTTAGAGGAATATTTGTACGTTTCAAAATTGGACACTTATCTGGTGAAAACCACACAAAGCATTCCTATGGAAGGAAATATAAGTTACTGGTAAGTACGCTTAGAACTACTTCTCAGAGTCAGTGCTGTTCTAAAAGATGCAGCACTGGGTTCTCTCCTGATAACAGGTGAGTAAATCGGAATTCGTAGTTCGGCTGATTTTAGAGGAATATTTGTACCTTTCAAAATTGGACACTTAGAAACTTTTCTGGTGAAAACCACACAATGGATTCCTATGGAAGGAAAAACAAGTTACTGGTAAGTACGCTTAGAATTACTTTTCAGGGTCATTACTGGGCTGAAAGATGTAGCAGTTGGTTCTCTCCTGATAACAGGTGAGTTAATCGGAATTCGTTGTTCGGCTGAATTTAGAGGAATATTTGTACGTTTCAAAAATGGGCACTGAAACTTTTCTGGTGAAATCCACACAATGGATTCCTATGGAAGGAAATACAAGTTACTGGTAAGTACGCTTAGAATTACTTTTCAGAGTCAGTGCTGGTCTAAAAGATGCAGCACTGCGATCTCTCCTGATAACAAGTGAGTAAATCGGAATTTGTAGTTCGGCTGATTTTAGAGGAATATATGTACCTTTCAAAATTGGACACTGAAACTTTTCGGGTGAAATCCACACAATGGATTCCTATGGAAGGAAATACAAGTTACTGGTAAGTACGCTTAGAATTACTTTTCAGAGTCAGTGCTGGTCTAAAAGATGCAGCACTGGGATCTCTCCTGATAACAGGTGAGTAAATCGTAATTTGTTGTTCGGCTGATATTAAAGGAATATTTGTGCGTTTCAAAAATGGACACAGAAACTTTTCTGGTGAAAACCACACAATGGATTCCTATAAAAGGAAATACAAGTTACTGGTAAGTACGCTTAGAATTACTTTTCAGAGTCAGTGCTGGTCTAAACGATGCAGCACTGGGTCATCTCCTGTTAACAGGTGAGTAAATCGGAATTTGTAGTTCGGCTGATTTTAAAGGAATATTTGTACATTTCAAAAATGGACACTTACAAACTTTTCTGGTGAAAACCACACAATGGATTCCTATGGAAGGAAATACAAATTACTGGTAAGTACGCTTAGACTTACTTTTCAGGGTCATTGCTGGTCTAAAAGATGGAGCACTGGGTTCTCTCCTGATAAAAGGTGAGTAAATCAGAATTCGTACTTCGGCTGAGTTTAGAGGAATATTTGTAAGTTTCAAAAATGGACACTTAGAAACTTTTCTGGTGAAAACCACACAATGGATTCCTATGGAAGGAAATACAAGTTACTGGTAAGTACGCTTAGAATTACTTTTTAGGGTCAGTGCTGGACTAAAAGATGCAGCACTGGGTTCTCTCCTGATAACAGGTGAGTAAATCGGAATTCGTAGTTCGGCTGATTTTAGAGGAATATTTGTACGTTTCAAAAATGGACACAGAAATTTTTCTGGTGAAAACCACACAAATAATTCCTATGGAAGGAAATGCAAGTTACTGGTAAGTACGCTTAGAATTACTTTTCAGGGTCAGTGCTGGGCTAAAAGATGCAGCACTGGGTTCTCTACTGATGACAGGTGAGTAAATCGGAATTCGTAGTTCGGCTGATTTTAGAGGAATATTTGTACGTTTCAAAAATGGACACAGAAACATTTCTGGTGAAAACCACACAATGGATTCCTATGGAAGGAAATACAAGTTACTGGTAAGTACGCTTAGAAAATACTTTTCAGGGACAGTGCTGGACTAAAAGATGCAGCACTGGGTTCTCTCCTGATAACAGGTGAGTAAATCAGAATTGGTACTTTGGCTGATTTTAGAGGAATATTTGTATGTTTCAAAAATGGACATAGAAACTTTTCTGGTGAAAACCACACAATGGATTCCTATGGAAGGAAATACAAATTTCCGGGAAGTACGCTGAGAAAAGACTTTTCAGGGACAGTGCTGGACTAAAAGAAGCAGCACTGGGTTCTCTCCAGATAACAGGTGAGTAAGTCGGCTGATATTAAAGGAATATTTGTGCGTTTCAAAAATAGACACAGAAACTTTTCTGGTGAAAACCACACAATGGATTCCTATGGAAGGAAATACAAGTTACTGGTAAGTACGCTTAGAATTACTTTTCAGGGTCAGTGCTGGTCTAAAAGATGCAGCACTGGGTTATCTCCTGATAACAGGTGAGTAAATCAGAATTCTTAGTTCGGATAATTTTAGAGGAATATTTGTATGTATCAAAATTGGACACTAAGAAACTTTTCTGGTGAAAACCACACAATGGATTCCAATGCAAGGAAATACAAGTTACTGGTAAGTACGCTTAGAATTACTTTTCAGGGTCAGTACTGGCCTGAAAGATGCAGCAGTGGGTTATCTCCTGATAACAGGAGAGTAAATCGGAATTCGTAGTCCAGCTCATTTTAGAGGAATATTTGTACGTTTCAAAAATGGACACTTAGAAACTTTTCTGCTCAAAACCACACTATGGATTCCTATGGAACGAAATACAAGTTACTGGTAAGTACGCTTAGAATTACTTTTCAGGGTCAGTGCTGGGCTAAAAGATGCAGCACTGGGTTCTCTACTGATGACAGGTGAGTAAATCGGAATTCGTAGTTCGGCTGATTTTAGAGGAATATTTGTACGTTTCAAAAATGGACACTTATCTGGTGAAAACCACACAAAGGATTCCAATGGAAGGAAATACAAGTTACTTTTAAGTACGCTTAGAATTACTTCTCAGAGTCAGTGCTGGTCTAAAAGATGCAGCACTGGGTTCTCTCCTGATAACAGGTGAGTAAATCGGAAATCGTAGTTCGGCTGATTTTAGAGGAATATTTGTACCTTTCAAAATTGGACACTGAAACTTTTCTGGTGAAATCCACACAATGGATTCCTATGGAATGAAATACAAGTTACTGGTTAGTACGCTTAGAATTACATTTCAGGGTCAGTACTGGGATGAAAGATGTAGCAGTGGGTTCTCTCCTGATAACAGGTGAGAAAATCGGAATTCGTAGTTCGCCTTATTTTAGAGGAATATTTGTGTGTTTCAAAAATGGACACTTAGAAACTTTTCTGGTGAAAACCACACAATGGATTCCTATGGAAGGAAATACAAGTTACTGGAAAGTACGCTTAGAATTACTTTTCAGGGTCAGTGCTGGGCTAAAAGATGCAGCACTGGGTTCTCTCCTGATAACAGGTGAGTAAATCGGAATTCGTTGTTCGGATGATTTTAGAGGAATATTTGTACGTTTCAAAATTGGACACTTATCTGGTGAAAACCACACAAAAGGATTCCAATGGAAGGAAATACAAGTTACTGGTAAGTACGCTTAGAATTACTTCTCAGAGTCAGTGCTGGTCTAAAAGATGCAGCACTGGGTTCTCTCCTGATAATAGGTGAGTAAATCGGAATTGGTACTTTGGCTGATTTTAGAGGAATATTTGTAAGTTTCAAAAATGGCCACTTAGAAACTTTTCTGGTGAAAACCACACAATGGATTCCTATGGAAGGAAATACAAGTTACTGGAAAGTAGGCTTAGAATTACTTTTCAGGGTCAGTGCTGGACTAAAAGATGCAGCACTGGGTTCTCTCCTGATAACAGGTGAGTAAATCGGAATTCGTAGTTCGGCTGATTTTAGAGGAATAAATGTACGTTTCAAAAATGGACACAGAAACTATTCTGGTGAAAACCACACAATGGATTCCTATGGAAGGAAATACAAGTTACTGGTAAGTACGCTTAGAATTACTTTTCAGGGTCAGTGCTGGGCTAAAAGATGCAGCACTGGGTTCTCCCCTGATAACAGGTGAGTAATTTGGAATTCGTAGTTCGGCTGATTTTAGAAGAATATTTGTACGTATCAAAATTGGACACTAAGAAACTTTTCTGGTGAAAACCACACAATGGATTCCTATGGAAGCAAATACAAGTTACTGGTAAGTACGCTTAGAATTACTTTACAGGGTCAGTGCTGGGATTAAAGATGCAGCACTGGGTTCTCTCCTGATCACAGGTGAGTAAATCGGAATTAGTAGTTTGGCTGATTTTAGAGGAATATTTCTACGTTTCAAAAGTGGACACTTATCTGGTGAAAACCACAGAAAGGATTCCTATGGAAGGAAATATAAGTTACTGGTAAGTACGCTTAGAATTACTTTTCAGGGTCAGTGCTGGGCTAAAAGATGCAGCACTGGGTTCTCTCCTGATAACAGGTGAGTAAATCGGAATTCGTAGTTCGGCTGATTTTAGAGGAATATTTGTACGTTTCAAAAATGGACACTTAGAAACTTTTCTGGTGAAAACCACACAATGGATTCCTATGGAAGGAAATACAAGTTACTGGTAAGTACGCTTAGACATACTTTTCAGGGTCAGTGCTGGACTAAAAGATGCAGCACTGGGTTCTCTCCTGATAACAGATGAGTAAATCGGAATTCGTAGTTCGGCTGATTTTAGAGGAATATTTGTACGTATCAAAATTGGACACTAAGAAACTTTTCTGGTGAAAACCACACAATGGATTCTGATGCAAGGAAATACAAGTTACTGGTAAGTACACTTAGAATTACTTGTCAGGGTCAGTACTGGGCTGAAAGATGCAGCACTGGGTTATCTCCTGATAACAGGAGAGTAAATCGGAATTCGTAGTTCACCTCATTTTAGAGAAATATTTGTACGTTTCAAAAATGGACACTTAGAAACTTTTCTGCTCAAAACCACACAATGGATTCCTATGGAATGAAATACAAGTTACTGGTAAGTACGCTTAGAATTACTTTTCAGGGTCAGTGCTGGGCTAAAAGATGCAGCACTGGGTTCTCTCCTGATAACAGGTGAGTAAATCGGAATTCGTAGTTCGGCTGATTTTAGAGGAATATTTGTATGTTTCAAAAATGGACACTTAGAAACTTTTCTGGTGAAAACCACACAATGGATTCCTATGGAAGGAAATACAAGTTACTGGAAAGTACGCTTAGAATTACTTTTCAGGGTCAGTGCTGGGCTAAAAGATGCAGCACTGGGTTCTCTCCTGATAACAGGTGAGTAAATCGGAATTCGTTGTTCGGCTGATTTTAGAGGAATATTTGTACGTTTCAAAATTGGACACTTATCTGGTGAAAACCACACAAAAGGATTCCAATGGAAGGAAATACAAGTTACTGGTAAGTACGCTTAGAATTACTTCTCAGAGTCAGTGCTGGTCTAAAAGATGCAGCACTGGGTTCTCTCCTGATAATAGGTGAGTAAATCGGAATTGGTACTTTGGCTGATTTTAGAGGAATATTTGTAAGTTTCAAAAATGGACACTTAGAAACTTTTCTGGTGAAAACCACACAATGGATTCCTATGGAAGGAAATACAAGTTACTGGAAAGTACGCTTAGAATTACTTTTCAGGGTCAGTGCTGGACTAAAAGATGCAGCACTGGGTTCTCTCCTGATAACAGGTGAGTAAATCGGAATTCGTAGTTCGGCTGATTTTAGAGGAATAATTGTACGTTTCAAAAATGGACACAGAAACTTTTCTGGTGAAAACCACACAATGGATTCCTATGGAAGGAAATACAAGTTACTGGTAAGTACGCTTAGAATTACTTTTCAGGGTCAGTGCTGGGCTAAAAGATGCAGCACTGGGTTCTCCCCTGATAACAGGTGAGTAATTTGGAATTCGTAGTTCGGCTGATTTTCGAAGAATATTTGTACGTATCAAAATTGGACACTAAGAAACTTTTCTGGTGAAAACCACACAATGGATTCCTATGGAAGCAAATACAAGTTACTGGTAAGTACGCTTAGAATTACTTTACAGGGTCAGTGCTGGGATTAAAGATGCAGCACTGGGTTCTCCTGATCACAGGTGAGTAAATCGGAATTAGTAGTTTGGCTGATTTTAGAGGAATATTTCTACGTTTCAAAATTGGACACTTATCTGGTGAAAACCACACAAAGGATTCCTATAGAAGGAAATATAAGTTACTGGTAAGTACGCTTAGAACTACTTCTCAGAGTCAGTGCTGTTCTAAAAGATGCAGCACTGGGTTCTCTCCTGATAACAGGTGAGTAAATCGGTATTCGTAGTTCGGCTGATTTTAGAGGAATATTTGTACCTTTCAAAATTGGACACTTAGAAACTTTTCTGGTGAAAACCACACAATGGATTCCTATGGAAGGAAAAACAAGTTACTGGTAAGTACGCTTAGAATTACTTTTCTGGGTCAGTACTGGGGTGAAAGATGTAGCAGTGGGTTCTCTCCTGATCACAGGTGAGTAAATCAGAATTAGTAGTTCGGCTGATTTTAGAGGAATATTTGTACGTTTCAAAATTGGACACTTATCTGGTGAAAACCACACAAAGCATTCCTATGGAAGGAAATATAAGTTACTGGTAAGTACGCTTAGAACTACTTCTCAGAGTCAGTGCTGTTCTAAAAGATGCAGCACTGGGTTCTCTCCTGATAACAGGTGAGTAAATCGGAATTCGTAGTTCGGCTGATTTTAGAGGAATATTTGTACCTTTCAAAATTGGACACTTAGAAACTTTTCTGGTGAAAACCACACAATGGATTCCTATGGAAGGAAAAACAAGTTACTGGTAAGTACGCTTAGAATTACTTTTCAGGGTCATTACTGGGCTGAAAGATGTAGAAGTTGGTTCTCTCCTGACAACAGGTGAGTTAATCGGAATTCGTTGTTCGGCTGAATTTAGAGGAATATTTGTACGTTTCAAAAATGGACACTGAAACTTTTCTGGTGAAATCCACACAATGGATTCCTATGGAAGGAAATACAAGTTACTGGTAAGTACGCTTAGAATTACTTTTCAGAGTCAGTGCTGGTCTAAAAGATGCAGCACTGCGATCTCTCCTGATAACAAGTGAGTAAATCGGAATTTGTAGTTCGGCTGATTTTAGAGGAATATATGTACCTTTCAAAATTGGACACTGAAACTTTTCTGGTGAAATCCACACAATGGATTCCTATGGAAGGAAATACAAGTTACTGGTAAGTACGCTTAGAATTACTTTTCAGAGTCAGTGCTGGTCTAAAAGATGCAGCACTGGGATCTCTCCTGATAACAGGTGAGTAAATCGTAATTTGTTGTTCGGCTGATATTAAAGGAATATTTGTGCGTTTCAAAAATGGACACAGAAACTTTTCTGGTGAAAACCACACAATGGATTCCTATGGAAAGGAATACAAGTTACTGGTAAGTACGCTTAAAATTGCTTTTCAGGGTCAGTGCTGGGCTGAAAGATGCAGCACTGGGTTCTCTCCTGATAACAGGTGAGTAAATCGGAATTCGTAGTTCGGCTGATTTTAGAGGAATATTTGTACGTTTCAAAATTGGACACTTATCTGGTGAAAACCACACAAAGGATTCCAATGGAAGGAAATACAAGTTACTGGTAAGTACACTTAGAATTACATCTCAGAGTCAGTGCTGGTCTAAAAGATGCAGCACTGGGTTCTCTCCTGATAACAGGTAAGTAAATCGGAAATCGTAGTTCGGCTGATTTTAGAGGAATATTTGTACCTTTCAAAATTGGACACTGAAACTTTTCTGGTGAAATCCACAAAATAGATTCCTATGGAATGAAATACAAGTTACTGGTTAGTACGCTTAGAATTACATTTCAGGGTCAGTACTGGGATGAAAGATGTAGCAGTGGGTTCTCTCCTGATAACAGGTGAGAAAATCGGAATTCGTAGTTCGCCTGATTTTAGAGGAATATTTGTGCGTTTCAAAAATGGACACTTAGAAACTTTTCTGGTTTAAACCACACAATGGATTCCTATAAAAGGAAATACAAGTTACTGGTAAGTACGCTTAGAATTACTTTTCAGAGTCAGTGCTGGTCTAAACGATGCAGCACTGGGTCATCTCCTGTTAACAGGTGAGTAAATCGGAATTTGTAGTTCGGCTGATTTTAAAGGAATATTTCTACATTTCAAAAATGGACACTTACAAACTTTTCTGGTGAAAACCACACAATGGATTCCTATGGAAGGAAATACAAATTACTGGTAAGTACGCTTAGACTTACTTTTCAGGGTCATTGCTGGTCTAAAAGATGCAGCACTGGGTTCTCTCCTGATAAAAGGTGAGTAAATCAGAATTCGTACTTCGGCTGAGTTTAGAGGAATATTTGTAAGTTTCAAAAATGGACACTTAGAAACTTTTCTGGTGAAAACCACACAATGGATTCCTATGGAAGGAAATACAAGTTACTGGTAAGTACGCTTAGAATTACTTTTTAGGGTCAGTGCTGGACTAAAAGATGCAGCACTGGGTTCTCTCCTGATAACAGGTGAGTAAATCGGAATTCGTAGTTCGGCTGATTTTAGAGGAATATTTGTACGTTTCAAAAATGGACACAGAAATTTTTCTGGTGAAAACCACACAAATAATTCCTATGGAAGGAAATGCAAGTTACTGGTAAGTACGCTTAGAATTACTTTTCAGGGTCAGTGCTGGGCTAAAAGATGCAGCACTGGGTTCTCTACTGATGACAGGTGAGTAAATCGGAATTCGTAGTTCGGCTGATTTTAGAGGAATATTTGTACGTTTCAAAAATGGACACAGAAACATTTCTGGTGAAAACCACACAATGGATTCCTATGGAAGGAAATACAAGTTACTGGTAAGTACGCTTAGAAAATACTTTTCAGGGACAGTGCTGGACTAAAAGATGCAGCACTGGGTTCTCTCCTGATAACAGGTGAGTAAATCAGAATTCGTACTTTGGCTGATTTTAGAGGAATATTTGTATGTTTCAAAAATGGACATAGAAACTTTTCTGGTGAAAACCACACAATGGATTCCTATGGAAGGAAATACAAATTTCCGGGAAGTACGCTGAGAAAAGACTTTTCAGGGACAGTGCTGGACTAAAAGATGCAGCACTGGGTTCTCTCCAGATAACAGGTGAGTAAGTCGGCTGATATTAAAGGAATATTTGTGCGTTTCAAAAATAGACACAGAAACTTTTCTGGTGAAAACCACACAATGGATTCCTATGGAAGGAAATACAAGTTACTGGTAAGTACGCTTAGAATTACTTTTCAGGGTCAGTGCTGGTCTAAAAGATGCAGCACTGGGTTATCTCCTGATAACAGGTGAGTAAATCAGAATTCTTAGTTCGGATAATTTTAGAGGAATATTTGTATGTATCAAAATTGGACACTAAGAAACTTTTCTGGTGAAAACCACACAATGGATTCCAATGCAAGGAAATACAAGTTACTGGTAAGTACGCTTAGAATTACTTTTCAGGGTCAGTACTGGCCTGAAAGATGCAGCAGTGGGTTATCTCCTGATAACAGGAGAGTAAATCGGAATTCGTAGTCCAGCTCATTTTAGAGGAATATTTGTACGTTTCAAAAATGGACACTTAGAAACTTTTCTGCTCAAAACCACACAATGGATTCCTATGGAACGAAATACAAGTTACTGGTAAGTACGCTTAGAATTACTTTTCAGGGTCAGTGCTGGGCTAAAAGATGCAGCACTGGGTTCTCTACTGATGACAGGTGAGTAAATCGGAATTCGTAGTTCGGCTGATTTTAGAGGAATATTTGTACGTTTCAAAAATGGACACTTATCTGGTGAAAACCACACAAAGGATTCCAATGGAAGGAAATACAAGTTACTTTTAAGTACGCTTAGAATTACTTCTCAGAGTCAGTGCTGGTCTAAAAGATGCAGCACTGGGTTCTCTCCTGATAACAGGTGAGTAAATCGGAAATCGTAGTTCGGCTGATTTTAGAGGAATATTTGTACCTTTCAAAATTGGACACTGAAACTTTTCTGGTGAAATCCACACAATGGATTCCTATGGAATGAAATACAAGTTACTGGTTAGTACGCTTAGAATTACATTTCAGGGTCAGTACTGGGATGAAAGATGTAGCAGTGGGTTCTCTCCTGATAACAGGTGAGAAAATCGGAATTCGTAGTTCGCCTTATTTTAGAGGAATATTTGTGTGTTTCAAAAATGGACACTTAGAAACTTTTCTGGTGAAAACCACACAATGGATTCCTATGGAAGGAAATACAAGTTACTGGAAAGTACGCTTAGAATTACTTTTCAGGGTCAGTGCTGGGCTAAAAGATGCAGCACTGGGTTCTCTCCTGATAACAGGTGAGTAAATCGGAATTCGTTGTTCGGATGATTTTAGAGGAATATTTGTACGTTTCAAAATTGGACACTTATCTGGTGAAAACCACACAAAAGGATTCCAATGGAAGGAAATACAAGTTACTGGTAAGTACGCTTAGAATTACTTCTCAGAGTCAGTGCTGGTCTAAAAGATGCAGCACTGGGTTCTCTCCTGATAATAGGTGAGTAAATCGGAATTGGTACTTTGGCTGATTTTAGAGGAATATTTGTAAGTTTCAAAAATGGCCACTTAGAAACTTTTCTGGTGAAAACCACACAATGGATTCCTATGGAAGGAAATACAAGTTACTGGAAAGTAGGCTTAGAATTACTTTTCAGGGTCAGTGCTGGACTAAAAGATGCAGCACTGGGTTCTCTCCTGATAACAGGTGAGTAAATCGGAATTCGTAGTTCGGCTGATTTTAGAGGAATAAATGTACGTTTCAAAAATGGACACAGAAACTATTCTGGTGAAAACCACACAATGGATTCCTATGGAAGGAAATACAAGTTACTGGTAAGTACGCTTAGAATTACTTTTCAGGGTCAGTGCTGGGCTAAAAGATGCAGCACTGGGTTCTCCCCTGATAACAGGTGAGTAATTTGGAATTCGTAGTTCAGCTGATTTTAGAAGAATATTTGTACGTATCAAAATTGGACACTAAGAAACTTTTCTGGTGAAAACCACACAATGGATTCCTATGGAAGCAAATACAAGTTACTGGTAAGTACGCTTAGAATTACTTCACAGGGTCAGTGCTGGGATTAAAGATGCAGCACTGGGTTCTCTCCTGATCACAGGTGAGTAAATCGGAATTAGTAGTTTGGCTGATTTTAGAGGAATATTTCTACGTTTCAAAATTGGACACTTATCTGGTGAAAACCACAGAAAGGATTCCTATGGAAGGAAATATAAGTTACTGGTAAGTACGCTTAGAATTACTTTTCAGGGTCATTACTGGGCTGAAAGATGTAGCAGTTGGTTCTCTCCTGATAACAGGTGAGTTAATCGGAATTCGTTGTTCGGCTGAATTTAGAGGAATATTTGTACGTTTCAAAAATGGACACTGAAACTTTTCTGGTGAAATCCACACAATGGATTCCTATGGAAGGAAATACAAGTTACTGGTAAGTACGCTTAGAATTACTTTTCAGAGTCAGTGCTGGTCTAAAAGATGCAGCACTGCGATCTCTCCTGATAACAAGTGAGTAAATCGGAATTTGTAGTTCGGCTGATTTTAGAGGAATATATGTACCTTTCAAAATTGGACACTGAAACTTTTCTGGTGAAATCCACACAATGGATTCCTATGGAAGGAAATACAAGTTACTGGTAAGTACGCTTAGAATTACTTTTCAGAGTCAGTGCTGGTCTAAAAGATGCAGCACTGGGATCTCTCCTGATAACAGGTGAGTAAATCGTAATTTGTTGTTCGGCTGATATTAAAGGAATATTTGTGCGTTTCAAAAATGGACACAGAAACTTTTCTGGTGAAAACCACACAATGGATTCCTATGGAAAGGAATACAAGTTACTGGTAAGTACGCTTAACATTGCTTTTCAGGGTCAGTGCTGGGCTGAAAGATGCAGCACTGGGTTCTCTCCTGATAACAGGTGAGTAAATCGGAATTCGTAGTTCGGCTGATTTTAGAGGAATATTTGTACGTTTCAAAATTGGACACTTATCTGGTGAAAACCACACAAAGGATTCCAATGGAAGGAAATACAAGTTACTGGTAAGTACGCTTAGAATTACATCTCAGAGTCAGTGCTGGTCTAAAAGATGCAGCACTGGGTTCTCTCCTGATAACAGGTAAGTAAATCGGAAATCGTAGTTCGGCTGATTTTAGAGGAATATTTGTACCTTTCAAAATTGGACACTGAAACTTTTCTGGTGAAATCCACAAAATGGATTCCTATGGAATGAAATACAAGTTACTGGTTAGTACGCTTAGAATTACATTTCAGGGTCAGTACTGGGATGAAAGATGTAGCAGTGGGTTCTCTCCTGATAACAGGTGAGAAAATCGGAATTCGTAGTTCGCCTGATTTTAGAGGAATATTTGTGCGTTTCAAAAATGGACACTTAGAAACTTTTCTGGTTTAAACCACACAATGGATTCCTATAAAAGGAAATACAAGTTACTGGTAAGTACGCTTAGAATTACTTTTCAGAGTCAGTGCTGGTCTAAACGATGCAGCACTGGGTCATCTCCTGTTAACAGGTGAGTAAATCGGAATTTGTAGTTCGGCTGATTTTAAAGGAATATTTGTACATTTCAAAAATGGACACTTACAAACTTTTCTGGTGAAAACCACACAATGGATTCCTATGGAAGGAAATACAAATTACTGGTAAGTACGCTTAGACTTACTTTTCAGGGTCATTGCTGGTCTAAAAGATGCAGCACTGGGTTCTCTCCTGATAAAAGGTGAGTAAATCAGAATTCGTACTTCGGCTGAGTTTAGAGGAATATTTGTAAGTTTCAAAAATGGACACTTAGAAACTTTTCTGGTGAAAACCACACAATGGATTCCTATGGAAGGAAATACAAGTTACTGGTAAGTACGCTTAGAATTACTTTTTAGGGTCAGTGCTGGACTAAAAGATGCAGCACTGGGTTCTCTCCTGATAACAGGTGAGTAAATCGGAATTCGTAGTTCGGCTGATTTTAGAGGAATATTTGTACGTTTCAAAAATGGACACAGAAATTTTTCTGGTGAAAACCAAACAAATAATTCCTATGGAAGGAAATGCAAGTTACTGGTAAGTACGCTTAGAATTACTTTTCAGGGTCAGTGCTGGGCTAAAAGATGCAGCACTGGGTTCTCTACTGATGACAGGTGAGTAAATCGGAATTCGTAGTTCGGCTGATTTTAGAGGAATATTTGTACGTTTCAAAAATGGACACAGAAACATTTCTGGTGAAAACCACACAATGGATTCCTATGGAAGGAAATACAAGTTACTGGTAAGTACGCTTAGAAAATACTTTTCAGGGACAGTGCTGGACTAAAAGATGCAGCACTGGGTTCTCTCCTGATAACAGGTGAGTAAATCAGAATTCGTACTTTGGCTGATTTTAGAGGAATATTTGTATGTTTCAAAAATGGACATAGAAACTTTTCTGGTGAAAACCACACAATGGATTCCTATGGAAGGAAATACAAATTTCCGGGAAGTACGCTGAGAAAAGACTTTTCAGGGACAGTGCTGGACTAAAAGATGCAGCACTGGGTTCTCTCCAGATAACAGGTGAGTAAGTCGGCTGATATTAAAGGAATATTTGTGCGTTTCAAAAATAGACACAGAAACTTTTCTGGTGAAAACCACACAATGGATTCCTATGGAAGGAAATACAAGTTACTGGTAAGTACGCTTAGAATTACTTTTCAGGGTCAGTGCTGGTCTAAAAGATGCAGCACTGGGTTATCTCCTGATAACAGGTGAGTAAATCAGAATTCTTAGTTCGGATAATTTTAGAGGAATATTTGTATGTATCAAAATTGGACACTAAGAAACTTTTCTGGTGAAAACCACACAATGGATTCCAATGCAAGGAAATACAAGTTACTGGTAAGTACGCTTAGAATTACTTTTCAGGGTCAGTACTGGCCTGAAAGATGCAGCAGTGGGTTATCTCCTGATAACAGGAGAGTAAATCGGAATTCGTAGTCCAGCTCATTTTAGAGGAATATTTGTACGTTTCAAAAATGGACACTTAGAAACTTTTCTGCTCAAAACCACACAATGGATTCCTATGGAACGAAATACAAGTTACTGGTAAGTACGCTTAGAATTACTTTTCAGGGTCAGTGCTGGGCTAAAAGATGCAGCACTGGGTTCTCTACTGATGACAGGTGAGTAAATCGGAATTCGTAGTTCGGCTGATTTTAGAGGAATATTTGTACGTTTCAAAAATGGACACTTATCTGGTGAAAACCACACAAAGGATTCCAATGGAAGGAAATACAAGTTACTTTTAAGTACGCTTAGAATTACTTCTCAGAGTCAGTGCTGGTCTAAAAGATGCAGCACTGGGTTCTCTCCTGATAACAGGTGAGTAAATCGGAAATCGTAGTTCGGCTGATTTTAGAGGAATATTTGTACCTTTCAAAATTGGACACTGAAACTTTTCTGGTGAAAACCACACAATGGATTCCTATGGAAGGAAATACAAGTTACTGGAAAGTACGCTTAGAATTACTTTTCAGGGTCAGTGCTGGGCTAAAAGATGCAGCACTGGGTTCTCTCCTGATAACAGGTGAGTAAATCGGAATTCGTTGTTCGGATGATTTTAGAGGAATATTTGTACGTTTCAAAATTGGACACTTATCTGGTGAAAACCACACAAAAGGATTCCAATGGAAGGAAATACAAGTTACTGGTAAGTACGCTTAGAATTACTTCTCAGAGTCAGTGCTGGTCTAAAAGATGCAGCACTGGGTTCTCTCCTGATAATAGGTGAGTAAATCGGAATTGGTACTTTGGCTGATTTTAGAGGAATATTTGTAAGTTTCAAAAATGGCCACTTAGAAACTTTTCTGGTGAAAACCACACAATGGATTCCTATGGAAGGAAATACAAGTTACTGGAAAGTAGGCTT
The DNA here is from genome assembly GCF_964204655.1 of Triturus cristatus. NCBI lineage: Eukaryota > Metazoa > Chordata > Amphibia > Caudata > Salamandridae > Triturus > Triturus cristatus. The sequence goes on from NC_140579.1 coordinate 1,048,019,286, forward strand.
AGAATTACTTTTCAGGGTCAGTGCTGGACTAAAAGATGCAGCACTGGGTTCTCTCCTGATAACAGGTGAGTAAATCGGAATTCGTAGTTCGGCTGATTTTAGAGGAATAAATGTACGTTTCAAAAATGGACACAGAAACTATTCTGGTGAAAACCACACAATGGATTCCTATGGAAGGAAATACAAGTTACTGGTAAGTACGCTTAGAATTACTTTTCAGGGTCAGTGCTGGGCTAAAAGATGCAGCACTGGGTTCTCCCCTGATAACAGGTGAGTAATTTGGAATTCGTAGTTCAGCTGATTTTAGAAGAATATTTGTACGTATCAAAATTGGACACTAAGAAACTTTTCTGGTGAAAACCACACAATGGATTCCTATGGAAGCAAATACAAGTTACTGGTAAGTACGCTTAGAATTACTTTACAGGGTCAGTGCTGGGATTAAAGATGCAGCACTGGGTTCTCTCCTGATCACAGGTGAGTAAATCGGAATTAGTAGTTTGGCTGATTTTAGAGGAATATTTCTACGTTTCAAAATTGGACACTTATCTGGTGAAAACCACAGAAAGGATTCCTATGGAAGGAAATATAAGTTACTGGTAAGTACGCTTAGAATTACTTTTCAGGGTCATTACTGGGCTGAAAGATGTAGCAGTTGGTTCTCTCCTGATAACAGGTGAGTTAATCGGAATTCGTTGTTCGGCTGAATTTAGAGGAATATTTGTACGTTTCAAAAATGGACACTGAAACTTTTCTGGTGAAATCCACACAATGGATTCCTATGGAAGGAAATACAAGTTACTGGTAAGTACGCTTAGAATTACTTTTCAGAGTCAGTGCTGGTCTAAAAGATGCAGCACTGCGATCTCTCCTGATAACAAGTGAGTAAATCGGAATTTGTAGTTCGGCTGATTTTAGAGGAATATATGTACCTTTCAAAATTGGACACTGAAACTTTTCTGGTGAAATCCACACAATGGATTCCTATGGAAGGAAATACAAGTTACTGGTAAGTACGCTTAGAATTACTTTTCAGAGTCAGTGCTGGTCTAAAAGATGCAGCACTGGGATCTCTCCTGATAACAGGTGAGTAAATCGTAATTTGTTGTTCGGCTGATATTAAAGGAATATTTGTGCGTTTCAAAAATGGACACAGAAACTTTTCTGGTGAAAACCACACAATGGATTCCTATGGAAAGGAATACAAGTTACTGGTAAGTACGCTTAACATTGCTTTTCAGGGTCAGTGCTGGGCTGAAAGATGCAGCACTGGGTTCTCTCCTGATAACAGGTGAGTAAATCGGAATTCGTAGTTCGGCTGATTTTAGAGGAATATTTGTACGTTTCAAAATTGGACACTTATCTGGTGAAAACCACACAAAGGATTCCAATGGAAGGAAATACAAGTTACTGGTAAGTACGCTTAGAATTACATCTCAGAGTCAGTGCTGGTCTAAAAGATGCAGCACTGGGTTCTCTCCTGATAACAGGTAAGTAAATCGGAAATCGTAGTTCGGCTGATTTTAGAGGAATATTTGTACCTTTCAAAATTGGACACTGAAACTTTTCTGGTGAAATCCACAAAATGGATTCCTATGGAATGAAATACAAGTTACTGGTTAGTACGCTTAGAATTACATTTCAGGGTCAGTACTGGGATGAAAGATGTAGCAGTGGGTTCTCTCCTGATAACAGGTGAGAAAATCGGAATTCGTAGTTCGCCTGATTTTAGAGGAATATTTGTGCGTTTCAAAAATGGACACTTAGAAACTTTTCTGGTTTAAACCACACAATGGATTCCTATAAAAGGAAATACAAGTTACTGGTAAGTACGCTTAGAATTACTTTTCAGAGTCAGTGCTGGTCTAAACGATGCAGCACTGGGTCATCTCCTGTTAACAGGTGAGTAAATCGGAATTTGTAGTTCGGCTGATTTTAAAGGAATATTTGTACATTTCAAAAATGGACACTTACAAACTTTTCTGGTGAAAACCACACAATGGATTCCTATGGAAGGAAATACAAATTACTGGTAAGTACGCTTAGACTTACTTTTCAGGGTCATTGCTGGTCTAAAAGATGCAGCACTGGGTTCTCTCCTGATAAAAGGTGAGTAAATCAGAATTCGTACTTCGGCTGAGTTTAGAGGAATATTTGTAAGTTTCAAAAATGGACACTTAGAAACTTTTCTGGTGAAAACCACACAATGGATTCCTATGGAAGGAAATACAAGTTACTGGTAAGTACGCTTAGAATTACTTTTTAGGGTCAGTGCTGGACTAAAAGATGCAGCACTGGGTTCTCTCCTGATAACAGGTGAGTAAATCGGAATTCGTAGTTCGGCTGATTTTAGAGGAATATTTGTACGTTTCAAAAATGGACACAGAAATTTTTCTGGTGAAAACCACACAAATAATTCCTATGGAAGGAAATGCAAGTTACTGGTAAGTACGCTTAGAATTACTTTTCAGGGTCAGTGCTGGGCTAAAAGATGCAGCACTGGGTTCTCTACTGATGACAGGTGAGTAAATCGGAATTCGTAGTTCGGCTGATTTTAGAGGAATATTTGTACGTTTCAAAAATGGACACAGAAACATTTCTGGTGAAAACCACACAATGGATTCCTATGGAAGGAAATACAAGTTACTGGTAAGTACGCTTAGAAAATACTTTTCAGGGACAGTGCTGGACTAAAAGATGCAGCACTGGGTTCTCTCCTGATAACAGGTGAGTAAATCAGAATTCGTACTTTGGCTGATTTTAGAGGAATATTTGTATGTTTCAAAAATGGACATAGAAACTTTTCTGGTGAAAACCACACAATGGATTCCTATGGAAGGAAATACAAATTTCCGGGAAGTACGCTGAGAAAAGACTTTTCAGGGACAGTGCTGGACTAAAAGATGCAGCACTGGGTTCTCTCCAGATAACAGGTGAGTAAGTCGGCTGATATTAAAGGAATATTTGTGCGTTTCAAAAATAGACACAGAAACTTTTCTGGTGAAAACCACACAATGGATTCCTATGGAAGGAAATACAAGTTACTGGTAAGTACGCTTAGAATTACTTTTCAGGGTCAGTGCTGGTCTAAAAGATGCAGCACTGGGTTATCTCCTGATAACAGGTGAGTAAATCAGAATTCTTAGTTCGGATAATTTTAGAGGAATATTTGTATGTATCAAAATTGGACACTAAGAAACTTTTCTGGTGAAAACCACACAATGGATTCCAATGCAAGGAAATACAAGTTACTGGTAAGTACGCTTAGAATTACTTTTCAGGGTCAGTACTGGCCTGAAAGATGCAGCAGTGGGTTATCTCCTGATAACAGGAGAGTAAATCGGAATTCGTAGTCCAGCTCATTTTAGAGGAATATTTGTACGTTTCAAAAATGGACACTTAGAAACTTTTCTGCTCAAAACCACACAATGGATTCCTATGGAACGAAATACAAGTTACTGGTAAGTACGCTTAGAATTACTTTTCAGGGTCAGTGCTGGGCTAAAAGATGCAGCACTGGGTTCTCTACTGATGACAGGTGAGTAAATCGGAATTCGTAGTTCGGCTGATTTTAGAGGAATATTTGTACGTTTCAAAAATGGACACTTATCTGGTGAAAACCACACAAAGGATTCCAATGGAAGGAAATACAAGTTACTTTTAAGTACGCTTAGAATTACTTCTCAGAGTCAGTGCTGGTCTAAAAGATGCAGCACTGGGTTCTCTCCTGATAACAGGTGAGTAAATCGGAAATCGTAGTTCGGCTGATTTTAGAGGAATATTTGTACCTTTCAAAATTGGACACTGAAACTTTTCTGGTGAAAACCACACAATGGATTCCTATGGAAGGAAATACAAGTTACTGGAAAGTACGCTTAGAATTACTTTTCAGGGTCAGTGCTGGGCTAAAAGATGCAGCACTGGGTTCTCTCCTGATAACAGGTGAGTAAATCGGAATTCGTTGTTCGGATGATTTTAGAGGAATATTTGTACGTTTCAAAATTGGACACTTATCTGGTGAAAACCACACAAAAGGATTCCAATGGAAGGAAATACAAGTTACTGGTAAGTACGCTTAGAATTACTTCTCAGAGTCAGTGCTGGTCTAAAAGATGCAGCACTGGGTTCTCTCCTGATAATAGGTGAGTAAATCGGAATTGGTACTTTGGCTGATTTTAGAGGAATATTTGTAAGTTTCAAAAATGGCCACTTAGAAACTTTTCTGGTGAAAACCACACAATGGATTCCTATGGAAGGAAATACAAGTTACTGGAAAGTAGGCTTAGAATTACTTTTCAGGGTCAGTGCTGGACTAAAAGATGCAGCACTGGGTTCTCTCCTGATAACAGGTGAGTAAATCGGAATTCGTAGTTCGGCTGATTTTAGAGGAATAAATGTACGTTTCAAAAATGGACACAGAAACTATTCTGGTGAAAACCACACAATGGATTCCTATGGAAGGAAATACAAGTTACTGGTAAGTACGCTTAGAATTACTTTTCAGGGTCAGTGCTGGGCTAAAAGATGCAGCACTGGGTTCTCCCCTGATAACAGGTGAGTAATTTGGAATTCGTAGTTCGGCTGATTTTAGAAGAATATTTGTACGTATCAAAATTGGACACTAAGAAACTTTTCTGGTGAAAACCACACAATGGATTCCTATGGAAGCAAATACAAGTTACTGGTAAGTACGCTTAGAATTACTTTACAGGGTCAGTGCTGGGATTAAAGATGCAGCACTGGGTTCTCTCCTGATCACAGGTGAGTAAATCGGAATTAGTAGTTTGGCTGATTTTAGAGGAATATTTCTACGTTTCAAAAGTGGACACTTATCTGGTGAAAACCACAGAAAGGATTCCTATGGAAGGAAATATAAGTTACTGGTAAGTACGCTTAGAATTACTTTTCAGGGTCAGTGCTGGGCTAAAAGATGCAGCACTGGGTTCTCTCCTGATAACAGGTGAGTAAATCGGAATTCGTAGTTCGGCTGATTTTAGAGGAATATTTGTACGTTTCAAAAATGGACACTTAGAAACTTTTCTGGTGAAAACCACACAATGGATTCCTATGGAAGGAAATACAAGTTACTGGTAAGTACGCTTAGAATTACTTTTCAGGGTCAGTGCTGGACTAAAAGATGCAGCACTGGGTTCTCTCCTGATAACAGATGAGTAAATCGGAATTCGTAGTTCGGCTGATTTTAGAGGAATATTTGTACGTATCAAAATTGGACACTAAGAAACTTTTCTGGTGAAAACCACACAATGGATTCTGATGCAAGGAAATACAAGTTACTGGTAAGTACACTTAGAATTACTTGTCAGGGTCAGTACTGGGCTGAAAGATGCAGCACTGGGTTATCTCCTGATAACAGGAGAGTAAATCGGAATTCGTAGTTCACCTCATTTTAGAGAAATATTTGTACGTTTCAAAAATGGACACTTAGAAACTTTTCTGCTCAAAACCACACAATGGATTCCTATGGAATGAAATACAAGTTACTGGTAAGTACGCTTAGAATTACTTTTCAGGGTCAGTGCTGGGCTAAAAGATGCAGCACTGGGTTCTCTCCTGATAACAGGTGAGTAAATCGGAATTCGTAGTTCGGCTGATTTTAGAGGAATATTTGTATGTTTCAAAAATGGACACTTAGAAACTTTTCTGGTGAAAACCACACAATGGATTCCTATGGAAGGAAATACAAGTTACTGGAAAGTACGCTTAGAATTACTTTTCAGGGTCAGTGCTGGGCTAAAAGATGCAGCACTGGGTTCTCTCCTGATAACAGGTGAGTAAATCGGAATTCGTTGTTCGGCTGATTTTAGAGGAATATTTGTACGTTTCAAAATTAGACACTTATCTGGTGAAAACCACACAAAAGGATTCCAATGGAAGGAAATACAAGTTACTGGTAAGTACGCTTAGAATTACTTCTCAGAGTCAGTGCTGGTCTAAAAGATGCAGCACTGGGTTCTCTCCTGATAATAGGTGAGTAAATCGAAATTGGTACTTTGGCTGATTTTAGAGGAATATTTGTAAGTTTCAAAAATGGACACTTAGAAACTTTTCTGGTGAAAACCACACAATGGATTCCTATGGAAGGAAATACAAGTTACTGGAAAGTACGCTTAGAATTACTTTTCAGGGTCAGTGCTGGACTAAAAGATGCAGCACTGGGTTCTCTCCTGATAACAGGTGAGTAAATCGGAATTCGTAGTTCGGCTGATTTTAGAGGAATAATTGTACGTTTCAAAAATGGACACAGAAACTTTTCTGGTGAAAACCACACAATGGATTCCTATGGAAGGAAATACAAGTTACTGGTAAGTACGCTTAGAATTACTTTTCAGGGTCAGTGCTGGGCTAAAAGATGCAGCACTGGGTTCTCCCCTGATAACAGGTGAGTAATTTGGAATTCGTAGTTCGGCTGATTTTCGAAGAATATTTGTACGTATCAAAATTGGACACTAAGAAACTTTTCTGGTGAAAACCACACAATGGATTCCTATGGAAGCAAATACAAGTTACTGGTAAGTACGCTTAGAATTACTTTACAGGGTCAGTGCTGGGATTAAAGATGCAGCACTGGGTTCTCCTGATCACAGGTGAGTAAATCGGAATTAGTAGTTTGGCTGATTTTAGAGGAATATTTCTACGTTTCAAAATTGGACACTTATCTGGTGAAAACCACACAAAGGATTCCTATAGAAGGAAATATAAGTTACTGGTAAGTACGCTTAGAACTACTTCTCAGAGTCAGTGCTGTTCTAAAAGATGCAGCACTGGGTTCTCTCCTGATAACAGGTGAGTAAATCGGTATTCGTAGTTCGGCTGATTTTAGAGGAATATATGTACCTTTCAAAATTGGACACTGAAACTTTTCTGGTGAAATCCACACAATGGATTCCTATGGAAGGAAATACAAGTTACTGGTAAGTACGCTTAGAATTACTTTTCAGAGTCAGTGCTGGTCTAAAAGATGCAGCACTGGGATCTCTCCTGATAACAGGTGAGTAAATCGTAATTTGTTGTTCGGCTGTTATTAAAGGAATATTTGTGCGTTTCAAAAATGGACACAGAAACTTTTCTGGTGAAAACCACACAATGGATTCCTATGGAAGGAAAAACAAGTTACTGGTAAGTACGCTTAGAATTACTTTTCTGGGTCAGTACTGGGGTGAAAGATGTAGCAGTGGGTTCTCTCCTGATCACAGGTGAGTAAATCAGAATTAGTAGTTCGGCTGATTTTAGAGGAATATTTGTACGTTTCAAAATTGGACACTTATCTGGTGAAAACCACACAAAGCATTCCTATGGAAGGAAATATAAGTTACTGGTAAGTACGCTTAGAACTACTTCTCAGAGTCAGTGCTGTTCTAAAAGATGCAGCACTGGGTTCTCTCCTGATAACAGGTGAGTAAATCGGAATTCGTAGTTCGGCTGATTTTAGAGGAATATTTGTACCTTTCAAAATTGGACACTTAGAAACTTTTCTGGTGAAAACCACACAATGGATTCCTATGGAAGGAAAAACAAGTTACTGGTAAGTACGCTTAGAATTACTTTTCAGGGTCATTACTGGGCTGAAAGATGTAGCAGTTGGTTCTCTCCTGATAACAGGTGAGTTAATCGGAATTCGTTGTTCGGCTGAATTTAGAGGAATATTTGTACGTTTCAAAAATGGACACTGAAACTTTTCTGGTGAAATCCACACAATGGATTCCTATGGAAGGAAATACAAGTTACTGGTAAGTACGCTTAGAATTACTTTTCAGAGTCAGTGCTGGTCTAAAAGATGCAGCACTGCGATCTCTCCTGATAACAAGTGAGTAAATCGGAATTTGTAGTTCGGCTGATTTTAGAGGAATATATGTACCTTTCAAAATTGGACACTGAAACTTTTCTGGTGAAATCCACACAATGGATTCCTATGGAAGGAAATACAAGTTACTGGTAAGTACGCTTAGAATTACTTTTCAGAGTCAGTGCTGGTCTAAAAGATGCAGCACTGGGATCTCTCCTGATAACAGGTGAGTAAATCGTAATTTGTTGTTCGGCTGTTATTAAAGGAATATTTGTGCGTTTCAAAAATGGACACAGAAACTTTTCTGGTGAAAACCACACAATGGATTCCTATGGAAAGGAATACAAGTTACTGGTAAGTACGCTTAAAATTGCTTTTCAGGGTCAGTGCTGGGCTGAAAGATGCAGCAGTGGGTTCTCTCCTGATAACAGGTGAGTAAATCGGAATTCGTAGTTCGGCTGATTTTAGAGGAATATTTGTACGTTTCAAAATTGGACACTTATCTGGTGAAAACCACACAAAGGATTCCAATGGAAGGAAATACAAGTTACTGGTAAGTACGCTTAGAATTACATCTCAGAGTCAGTGCTGGTCTAAAAGATGCAGCACTGGGTTCTCTCCTGATAACAGGTAAGTAAATCGGAAATCGTAGTTCGGCTGATTTTAGAGGAATATTTGTACCTTTCAAAATTGGACACTGAAACTTTTCTGGTGAAATCCACAAAATAGATTCCTATGGAATGAAATACAAGTTACTGGTTAGTACGCTTAGAATTACATTTCAGGGTCAGTACTGGGATGAAAGATGTAGCAGTGGGTTCTCTCCTGATAACAGGTGAGAAAATCGGAATTCGTAGTTCGCCTGATTTTAGAGGAATATTTGTGCGTTTCAAAAATGGACACTTAGAAACTTTTCTGGTTTAAACCACACAATGGATTCCTATAAAAGGAAATACAAGTTACTGGTAAGTACGCTTAGAATTACTTTTCAGAGTCAGTGCTGGTCTAAACGATGCAGCACTGGGTCATCTCCTGTTAACAGGTGAGTAAATCGGAATTTGTAGTTCGGCTGATTTTAAAGGAATATTTCTACATTTCAAAAATGGACACTTACAAACTTTTCTGGTGAAAACCACACAATGGATTCCTATGGAAGGAAATACAAATTACTGGTAAGTACGCTTAGACTTACTTTTCAGGGTCATTGCTGGTCTAAAAGATGCAGCACTGGGTTCTCTCCTGATAAAAGGTGAGTAAATCAGAATTCGTACTTCGGCTGAGTTTAGAGGAATATTTGTAAGTTTCAAAAATGGACACTTAGAAACTTTTCTGGTGAAAACCACACAATGGATTCCTATGGAAGGAAATACAAGTTACTGGTAAGTACGCTTAGAATTACTTTTTAGGGTCAGTGCTGGACTAAAAGATGCAGCACTGGGTTCTCTCCTGATAACAGGTGAGTAAATCGGAATTCGTAGTTCGGCTGATTTTAGAGGAATATTTGTACGTTTCAAAAATGGACACAGAAATTTTTCTGGTGAAAACCACACAAATAATTCCTATGGAAGGAAATGCAAGTTACTGGTAAGTACGCTTAGAATTACTTTTCAGGGTCAGTGCTGGGCTAAAAGATGCAGCACTGGGTTCTCTACTGATGACAGGTGAGTAAATCGGAATTCGTAGTTCGGCTGATTTTAGAGGAATATTTGTACGTTTCAAAAATGGACACAGAAACATTTCTGGTGAAAACCACACAATGGATTCCTATGGAAGGAAATACAAGTTACTGGTAAGTACGCTTAGAAAATACTTTTCAGGGACAGTGCTGGACTAAAAGATGCAGCACTGGGTTCTCTCCTGATAACAGGTGAGTAAATCAGAATTCGTACTTTGGCTGATTTTAGAGGAATATTTGTATGTTTCAAAAATGGACATAGAAACTTTTCTGGTGAAAACCACACAATGGATTCCTATGGAAGGAAATACAAATTTCCGGGAAGTACGCTGAGAAAAGACTTTTCAGGGACAGTGCTGGACTAAAAGATGCAGCACTGGGTTCTCTCCAGATAACAGGTGAGTAAGTCGGCTGATATTAAAGGAATATTTGTGCGTTTCAAAAATAGACACAGAAACTTTTCTGGTGAAAACCACACAATGGATTCCTATGGAAGGAAATACAAGTTACTGGTAAGTACGCTTAGAATTACTTTTCAGGGTCAGTGCTGGTCTAAAAGATGCAGCACTGGGTTATCTCCTGATAACAGGTGAGTAAATCAGAATTCTTAGTTCGGATAATTTTAGAGGAATATTTGTATGTATCAAAATTGGACACTAAGAAACTTTTCTGGTGAAAACCACACAATGGATTCCAATGCAAGGAAATACAAGTTACTGGTAAGTACGCTTAGAATTACTTTTCAGGGTCAGTACTGGCCTGAAAGATGCAGCAGTGGGTTATCTCCTGATAACAGGAGAGTAAATCGGAATTCGTAGTCCAGCTCATTTTAGAGGAATATTTGTACGTTTCAAAAATGGACACTTAGAAACTTTTCTGCTCAAAACCACACAATGGATTCCTATGGAACGAAATACAAGTTACTGGTAAGTACGCTTAGAATTACTTTTCAGGGTCAGTGCTGGGCTAAAAGATGCAGCACTGGGTTCTCTACTGATGACAGGTGAGTAAATCGGAATTCGTAGTTCGGCTGATTTTAGAGGAATATTTGTACGTTTCAAAAATGGACACTTATCTGGTGAAAACCACACAAAGGATTCCAATGGAAGGAAATACAAGTTACTTTTAAGTACGCTTAGAATTACTTCTCAGAGTCAGTGCTGGTCTAAAAGATGCAGCACTGGGTTCTCTCCTGATAACAGGTGAGTAAATCGGAAATCGTAGTTCGGCTGATTTTAGAGGAATATTTGTACCTTTCAAAATTGGACACTGAAACTTTTCTGGTGAAATCCACACAATGGATTCCTATGGAATGAAATACAAGTTACTGGTTAGTACGCTTAGAATTACATTTCAGGGTCAGTACTGGGATGAAAGATGTAGCAGTGGGTTCTCTCCTGATAACAGGTGAGAAAATCGGAATTCGTAGTTCGCCTTATTTTAGAGGAATATTTGTGTGTTTCAAAAATGGACACTTAGAAACTTTTCTGGTGAAAACCACACAATGGATTCCTATGGAAGGAAATACAAGTTACTGGAAAGTATGCTTAGAATTACTTTTCAGGGTCAGTGCTGGGCTAAAAGATGCAGCACTGGGTTCTCTCCTGATAACAGGTGAGTAAATCGGAATTCGTTGTTCGGATGATTTTAGAGGAATATTTGTACGTTTCAAAATTGGACACTTATCTGGTGAAAACCACACAAAAGGATTCCAATGGAAGGAAATACAAGTTACTGGTAAGTACGCTTAGAATTACTTCTCAGAGTCAGTGCTGGTCTAAAAGATGCAGCACTGGGTTCTCTCCTGATAATAGGTGAGTAAATCGGAATTGGTACTTTGGCTGATTTTAGAGGAATATTTGTAAGTTTCAAAAATGGCCACTTAGAAACTTTTCTGGTGAAAACCACACAATGGATTCCTATGGAAGGAAATACAAGTTACTGGAAAGTAGGCTTAGAATTACTTTTCAGGGTCAGTGCTGGACTAAAAGATGCAGCACTGGGTTCTCTCCTGATAACAGGTGAGTAAATCGGAATTCGTAGTTCGGCTGATTTTAGAGGAATAAATGTACGTTTCAAAAATGGACACAGAAACTATTCTGGTGAAAACCACACAATGGATTCCTATGGAAGGAAATACAAGTTACTGGTAAGTACGCTTAGAATTACTTTTCAGGGTCAGTGCTGGGCTAAAAGATGCAGCACTGGGTTCTCCCCTGATAACAGGTGAGTAATTTGGAATTCGTAGTTCAGCTGATTTTAGAAGAATATTTGTACGTATCAAAATTGGACACTAAGAAACTTTTCTGGTGAAAACCACACAATGGATTCCTATGGAAGCAAATACAAGTTACTGGTAAGTACGCTTAGAATTACTTTACAGGGTCAGTGCTGGGATTAAAGATGCAGCACTGGGTTCTCTCCTGATCACAGGTGAGTAAATCGGAATTAGTAGTTTGGCTGATTTTAGAGGAATATTTCTACGTTTCAAAATTGGACACTTATCTGGTGAAAACCACAGAAAGGATTCCTATGGAAGGAAATATAAGTTACTGGTAAGTACGCTTAGAATTACTTTTCAGGGTCATTACTGGGCTGAAAGATGTAGCAGTTGGTTCTCTCCTGATAACAGGTGAGTTAATCGGAATTCGTTGTTCGGCTGAATTTAGAGGAATATTTGTACGTTTCAAAAATGGACACTGAAACTTTTCTGGTGAAATCCACACAATGGATTCCTATGGAAGGAAATACAAGTTACTGGTAAGTACGCTTAGAATTACTTTTCAGAGTCAGTGCTGGTCTAAAAGATGCAGCACTGCGATCTCTCCTGATAACAAGTGAGTAAATCGGAATTTGTAGTTCGGCTGATTTTAGAGGAATATATGTACCTTTCAAAATTGGACACTGAAACTTTTCTGGTGAAATCCACACAATGGATTCCTATGGAAGGAAATACAAGTTACTGGTAAGTACGCTTAGAATTACTTTTCAGAGTCAGTGCTGGTCTAAAAGATGCAGCACTGGGATCTTTCCTGATAACAGGTGAGTAAATCGTAATTTGTTGTTCGGCTGATATTAAAGGAATATTTGTGCGTTTCAAAAATGGACACAGAAACTTTTCTGGTGAAAACCACACAATGGATTCCTATGGAAAGGAATACAAGTTACTGGTAAGTACGCTTAACATTGCTTTTCAGGGTCAGTGCTGGGCTGAAAGATGCAGCACTGGGTTCTCTCCTGATAACAGGTGAGTAAATCGGAATTCGTAGTTCGGCTGATTTTAGAGGAATATTTGTACGTTTCAAAATTGGACACTTATCTGGTGAAAACCACACAAAGGATTCCAATGGAAGGAAATACAAGTTACTGGTAAGTACGCTTAGAATTACATCTCAGAGTCAGTGCTGGTCTAAAAGATGCAGCACTGGGTTCTCTCCTGATAACAGGTAAGTAAATCGGAAATCGTAGTTCGGCTGATTTTAGAGGAATATTTGTACCTTTCAAAATTGGACACTGAAACTTTTCTGGTGAAATCCACAAAATGGATTCCTATGGAATGAAATACAAGTTACTGGTTAGTACGCTTAGAATTACATTTCAGGGTCAGTACTGGGATGAAAGATGTAGCAGTGGGTTCTCTCCTGATAACAGGTGAGAAAATCGGAATTCGTAGTTCGCCTGATTTTAGAGGAATATTTGTGCGTTTCAAAAATGGACACTTAGAAACTTTTCTGGTTTAAACCACACAATGGATTCCTATAAAAGGAAATACAAGTTACTGGTAAGTACGCTTAGAATTACTTTTCAGAGTCAGTGCTGGTCTAAACGATGCAGCACTGGGTCATCTCCTGTTAACAGGTGAGTAAATCGGAATTTGTAGTTCGGCTGATTTTAAAGGAATATTTGTACATTTCAAAAATGGACACTTACAAACTTTTCTGGTGAAAACCACACAATGGATTCCTATGGAAGGAAATACAAATTACTGGTAAGTACGCTTAGACTTACTTTTCAGGGTCATTGCTGGTCTAAAAGATGCAGCACTGGGTTCTCTCCTGATAAAAGGTGAGTAAATCAGAATTCGTACTTCGGCTGAGTTTAGAGGAATATTTGTAAGTTTCAAAAATGGACACTTAGAAACTTTTCTGGTGAAAACCACACAATGGATTCCTATGGAAGGAAATACAAGTTACTGGTAAGTACGCTTAGAATTACTTTTTAGGGTCAGTGCTGGACTAAAAGATGCAGCACTGGGTTCTCTCCTGATAACAGGTGAGTAAATCGGAATTCGTAGTTCGGCTGATTTTAGAGGAATATTTGTACGTTTCAAAAATGGACACAGAAATTTTTCTGGTGAAAACCACACAAATAATTCCTATGGAAGGAAATGCAAGTTACTGGTAAGTACGCTTAGAATTACTTTTCAGGGTCAGTGCTGGGCTAAAAGATGCAGCACTGGGTTCTCTACTGATGACAGGTGAGTAAATCGGAATTCGTAGTTCGGCTGATTTTAGAGGAATATTTGTACGTTTCAAAAATGGACACAGAAACATTTCTGGTGAAAACCACACAATGGATTCCTATGGAAGGAAATACAAGTTACTGGTAAGTACGCTTAGAAAATACTTTTCAGGGACAGTGCTGGACTAAAAGATGCAGCACTGGGTTCTCTCCTGATAACAGGTGAGTAAATCAGAATTCGTACTTTGGCTGATTTTAGAGGAATATTTGTATGTTTCAAAAATGGACATAGAAACTTTTCTGGTGAAAACCACACAATGGATTCCTATGGAAGGAAATACAAATTTCCGGGAAGTACGCTGAGAAAAGACTTTTCAGGGACAGTGCTGGACTAAAAGATGCAGCACTGGGTTCTCTCCAGATAACAGGTGAGTAAGTCGGCTGATATTAAAGGAATATTTGTGCGTTTCAAAAATAGACACAGAAACTTTTCTGGTGAAAACCACACAATGGATTCCTATGGAAGGAAATACAAGTTACTGGTAAGTACGCTTAGAATTACTTTTCAGGGTCAGTGCTGGTCTAAAAGATGCAGCACTGGGTTATCTCCTGATAACAGGTGAGTAAATCAGAATTCTTAGTTCGGATAATTTTAGAGGAATATTTGTATGTATCAAAATTGGACACTAAGAAACTTTTCTGGTGAAAACCACACAATGGATTCCAATGCAAGGAAATACAAGTTACTGGTAAGTACGCTTAGAATTACTTTTCAGGGTCAGTACTGGCCTGAAAGATGCAGCAGTGGGTTATCTCCTGATAACAGGAGAGTAAATCGGAATTCGTAGTCCAGCTCATTTTAGAGGAATATTTGTACGTTTCAAAAATGGACACTTAGAAACTTTTCTGCTCAAAACCACACAATGGATTCCTATGGAACGAAATACAAGTTACTGGTAAGTACGCTTAGAATTACTTTTCAGGGTCAGTGCTGGGCTAAAAGATGCAGCACTGGGTTCTCTACTGATGACAGGTGAGTAAATCGGAATTCGTAGTTCGGCTGATTTTAGAGGAATATTTGTACGTTTCAAAAATGGACACTTATCTGGTGAAAACCACACAAAGGATTCCAATGGAAGGAAATACAAGTTACTTTTAAGTACGCTTAGAATTACTTCTCAGAGTCAGTGCTGGTCTAAAAGATGCAGCACTGGGTTCTCTCCTGATAACAGGTGAGTAAATCGGAAATCGTAGTTCGGCTGATTTTAGAGGAATATTTGTACCTTTCAAAATTGGACACTGAAACTTTTCTGGTGAAATCCACACAATGGATTCCTATGGAATGAAATACAAGTTACTGGTTAGTACGCTTAGAATTACATTTCAGGGTCAGTACTGGGATGAAAGATGTAGCAGTGGGTTCTCTCCTGATAACAGGTGAGAAAATCGGAATTCGTAGTTCGCCTTATTTTAGAGGAATATTTGTGTGTTTCAAAAATGGACACTTAGAAACTTTTCTGGTGAAAACCACACAATGGATTCCTATGGAAGGAAATACAAGTTACTGGAAAGTACGCTTAGAATTACTTTTCAGGGTCAGTGCTGGGCTAAAAGATGCAGCACTGGGTTCTCTCCTGATAACAGGTGAGTAAATCGGAATTCGTTGTTCGGATGATTTTAGAGGAATATTTGTACGTTTCAAAATTGGACACTTATCTGGTGAAAACCACACAAAAGGATTCCAATGGAAGGAAATACAAGTTACTGGTAAGTACGCTTAGAATTACTTCTCAGAGTCAGTGCTGGTCTAAAAGATGCAGCACTGGGTTCTCTCCTGATAATAGGTGAGTAAATCGGAATTGGTACTTTGGCTGATTTTAGAGGAATATTTGTAAGTTTCAAAAATGGCCACTTAGAAACTTTTCTGGTGAAAACCACACAATGGATTCCTATGGAAGGAAATACAAGTTACTGGAAAGTAGGCTTAGAATTACTTTTCAGGGTCAGTGCTGGACTAAAAGATGCAGCACTGGGTTCTCTCCTGATAACAGGTGAGTAAATCGGAATTCGTAGTTCGGCTGATTTTAGAGGAATAAATGTACGTTTCAAAAATGGACACAGAAACTATTCTGGTGAAAACCACACAATGGATTCCTATGGAAGGAAATACAAGTTACTGGTAAGTACGCTTAGAATTACTTTTCAGGGTCAGTGCTGGGCTAAAAGATGCAGCACTGGGTTCTCCCCTGATAACAGGTGAGTAATTTGGAATTCGTAGTTCGGCTGATTTTAGAAGAATATTTGTACGTATCAAAATTGGACACTAAGAAACTTTTCTGGTGAAAACCACACAATGGATTCCTATGGAAGCAAATACAAGTTACTGGTAAGTACGCTTAGAATTACTTTACAGGGTCAGTGCTGGGATTAAAGATGCAGCACTGGGTTCTCTCCTGATCACAGGTGAGTAAATCGGAATTAGTAGTTTGGCTGATTTTAGAGGAATATTTCTACGTTTCAAAAGTGGACACTTATCTGGTGAAAACCACAGAAAGGATTCCTATGGAAGGAAATATAAGTTACTGGTAAGTACGCTTAGAATTACTTTTCAGGGTCAGTGCTGGGCTAAAAGATGCACCACTGGGTTCTCTCCTGATAACAGGTGAGTAAATCGGAATTCGTAGTTCGGCTGATTTTAGAGGAATATTTGTACGTTTCAAAAATGGACACTTAGAAACTTTTCTGGTGAAAACCACACAATGGATTCCTATGGAAGGAAATACAAGTTACTGGTAAGTACGCTTAGAATTACTTTTCAGGGTCAGTGCTGGACTAAAAGATGCAGCACTGGGTTCTCTCCTGATAACAGATGAGTAAATCGGAATTCGTAGTTCGGCTGATTTTAGAGGAATATTTGTACGTATCAAAATTGGACACTAAGAAACTTTTCTGGTGAAAACCACACAATGGATTCTGATGCAAGGAAATACAAGTTACTGGTAAGTACACTTAGAATTACTTGTCAGGGTCAGTACTGGGCTGAAAGATGCAGCACTGGGTTATCTCCTGATAACAGGAGAGTAAATCGGAATTCGTAGTTCACCTCATTTTAGAGAAATATTTGTACGTTTCAAAAATGGACACTTAGAAACTTTTCTGCTCAAAACCACACAATGGATTCCTATGGAATGAAATACAAGTTACTGGTAAGTACGCTTAGAATTACTTTTCAGGGTCAGTGCTGGGCTAAAAGATGCAGCACTGGGTTCTCTCCTGATAACAGGTGAGTAAATCGGAATTCGTAGTTCGGCTGATTTTAGAGGAATATTTGTATGTTTCAAAAATGGACACTTAGAAACTTTTCTGGTGAAAACCACACAATGGATTCCTATGGAAGGAAATACAAGTTACTGGAAAGTACGCTTAGAATTACTTTTCAGGGTCAGTGCTGGGCTAAAAGATGCAGCACTGGGTTCTCTCCTGATAACAGGTGAGTAAATTGGAATTCGTTGTTCGGCTGATTTTAGAGGAATATTTGTACGTTTCAAAATTGGACACTTATCTGGTGAAAACCACACAAAAGGATTCCAATGGAAGGAAATACAAGTTACTGGTAAGTACGCTTAGAATTACTTCTCAGAGTCAGTGCTGGTCTAAAAGATGCAGCACTGGGTTCTCTCCTGATAATAGGTGAGTAAATCGGAATTGGTACTTTGGCTGATTTTAGAGGAATATTTGTAAGTTTCAAAAATGGACACTTAGAAACTTTTCTGGTGAAAACCACACAATGGATTCCTATGGAAGGAAATACAAGTTACTGGAAAGTACGCTTAGAATTACTTTTCAGGGTCAGTGCTGGACTAAAAGATGCAGCACTGGGTTCTCTCCTGATAACAGGTGAGTAAATCGGAATTCGTAGTTCGGCTGATTTTAGAGGAATAATTGTACGTTTCAAAAATGGACACAGAAACTTTTCTGGTGAAAACCACACAATGGATTCCTATGGAAGGAAATACAAGTTACTGGTAAGTACGCTTAGAATTACTTTTCAGGGTCAGTGCTGGGCTAAAAGATGCAGCACTGGGTTCTCCCCTGATAACAGGTGAGTAATTTGGAATTCGTAGTTCGGCTGATTTTCGAAGAATATTTGTACGTATCAAAATTGGACACTAAGAAACTTTTCTGGTGAAAACCACACAATGGATTCCTATGGAAGCAAATACAAGTTACTGGTAAGTACGCTTAGAATTACTTTACAGGGTCAGTGCTGGGATTAAAGATGCAGCACTGGGTTCTCCTGATCACAGGTGAGTAAATCGGAATTAGTAGTTTGGCTGATTTTAGAGGAATATTTCTACGTTTCAAAATTGGACACTTATCTGGTGAAAACCACACAAAGGATTCCTATAGAAGGAAATATAAGTTACTGGTAAGTACGCTTAGAACTACTTCTCAGAGTCAGTGCTGTTCTAAAAGATGCAGCACTGGGTTCTCTCCTGATAACAGGTGAGTAAATCGGAATTCGTAGTTCGGCTGATTTTAGAGGAATATTTGTACCTTTCAAAATTGGACACTTAGAAACTTTTCTGGTGAAAACCACACAATGGATTCCTATGGAAGGAAAAACAAGTTACTGGTAAGTACGCTTAGAATTACTTTTCAGGGTCATTACTGGGCTGAAAGATGTAGCAGTTGGTTCTCTCCTGATAACAGGTGAGTTAATCGGAATTCGTTGTTCGGCTGAATTTAGAGGAATATTTGTACGTTTCAAAAATGGACACTGAAACTTTTCTGGTGAAATCCACACAATGGATTCCTATGGAAGGAAATACAAGTTACTGGTAAGTACGCTTAGAATTACTTTTCAGAGTCAGTGCTGGTCTAAAAGATGCAGCACTGCGATCTCTCCTGATAACAAGTGAGTAAATCGGAATTTGTAGTTCGGCTGATTTTAGAGGAATATATGTACCTTTCAAAATTGGACACTGAAACTTTTCTGGTGAAATCCACAAAATGGATTCCTATGGAAGGAAATACAAGTTACTGGTAAGTACGCTTAGAATTACTTTTCAGAGTCAGTGCTGGTCTAAAAGATGCAGCACTGGGATCTCTCCTGATAACAGGTGAGTAAATCGTAATTTGTTGTTCGGCTGATATTAAAGGAATATTTGTGCGTTTCAAAAATGGACACAGAAACTTTTCTGGTGAAAACCACACAATGGATTCCTATGGAAAGGAATACAAGTTACTGGTAAGTACGCTTAAAATTGCTTTTCAGGGTCAGTGCTGGGCTGAAAGATGCAGCACTGGGTTCTCTCCTGATAACAGGTGAGTAAATCGGAATTCGTAGTTCGGCTGATTTTAGAGGAATATTTGTACGTTTCAAAATTGGACACTTATCTGGTGAAAACCACACAAAGGATTCCAATGGAAGGAAATACAAGTTACTGGTAAGTACGCTTAGAATTACATCTCAGAGTCAGTGCTGGTCTAAAAGATGCAGCACTGGGTTCTCTCCTGATAACAGGTAAGTAAATCGGAAATCGTAGTTCGGCTGATTTTAGAGGAATATTTGTACCTTTCAAAATTGGACACTGAAACTTTTCTGGTGAAATCCACAAAATAGATTCCTATGGAATGAAATACAAGTTACTGGTTAGTACGCTTAGAATTACATTTCAGGGTCAGTACTGGGATGAAAGATGTAGCAGTGGGTTCTCTCCTGATAACAGGTGAGAAAATCGGAATTCGTAGTTCGCCTGATTTTAGAGGAATATTTGTGCGTTTCAAAAATGGACACTTAGAAACTTTTCTGGTTTAAACCACACAATGGATTCCTATAAAAGGAAATACAAGTTACTGGTAAGTACGCTTAGAATTACTTTTCAGAGTCAGTGCTGGTCTAAACGATGCAGCACTGGGTCATCTCCTGTTAACAGGTGAGTAAATCGGAATTTGTAGTTCGGCTGATTTTAAAGGAATATTTCTACATTTCAAAAATGGACACTTACAAACTTTTCTGGTGAAAACCACACAATGGATTCCTATGGAAGGAAATACAAATTACTGGTAAGTACGCTTAGACTTACTTTTCAGGGTCATTGCTGGTCTAAAAGATGCAGCACTGGGTTCTCTCCTGATAAAAGGTGAGTAAATCAGAATTCGTACTTCGGCTGAGTTTAGAGGAATATTTGTAAGTTTCAAAAATGGACACTTAGAAACTTTTCTGGTGAAAACCACACAATGGATTCCTATGGAAGGAAATACAAGTTACTGGTAAGTACGCTTAGAATTACTTTTTAGGGTCAGTGCTGGACTAAAAGATGCAGCACTGGGTTCTCTCCTGATAACAGGTGAGTAAATCGGAATTCGTAGTTCGGCTGATTTTAGAGGAATATTTGTACGTTTCAAAAATGGACACAGAAATTTTTCTGGTGAAAACCACACAAATAATTCCTATGGAAGGAAATGCAAGTTACTGGTAAGTACGCTTAGAATTACTTTTCAGGGTCAGTGCTGGGCTAAAAGATGCAGCACTGGGTTCTCTACTGATGACAGGTGAGTAAATCGGAATTCGTAGTTCGGCTGATTTTAGAGGAATATTTGTACGTTTCAAAAATGGACACAGAAACATTTCTGGTGAAAACCCCACAATGGATTCCTATGGAAGGAAATACAAGTTACTGGTAAGTACGCTTAGAAAATACTTTTCAGGGACAGTGCTGGACTAAAAGATGCAGCACTGGGTTCTCTCCTGATAACAGGTGAGTAAATCAGAATTCGTACTTTGGCTGATTTTAGAGGAATATTTGTATGTTTCAAAAATGGACATAGAAACTTTTCTGGTGAAAACCACACAATGGATTCCTATGGAAGGAAATACAAATTTCCGGGAAGTACGCTGAGAAAAGACTTTTCAGGGACAGTGCTGGACTAAAAGATGCAGCACTGGGTTCTCTCCAGATAACAGGTGAGTAAGTCGGCTGATATTAAAGGAATATTTGTGCGTTTCAAAAATAGACACAGAAACTTTTCTGGTGAAAACCACACAATGGATTCCTATGGAAGGAAATACAAGTTACTGGTAAGTACGCTTAGAATTACTTTTCAGGGTCAGTGCTGGTCTAAAAGATGCAGCACTGGGTTATCTCCTGATAACAGGTGAGTAAATCAGAATTCTTAGTTCGGATAATTTTAGAGGAATATTTGTATGTATCAAAATTGGACACTAAGAAACTTTTCTGGTGAAAACCACACAATGGATTCCAATGCAAGGAAATACAAGTTACTGGTAAGTACGCTTAGAATTACTTTTCAGGGTCAGTACTGGCCTGAAAGATGCAGCAGTGGGTTATCTCCTGATAACAGGAGAGTAAATCGGAATTCGTAGTCCAGCTCATTTTAGAGGAATATTTGTACGTTTCAAAAATGGACACTTAGAAACTTTTCTGCTCAAAACCACACAATGGATTCCTATGGAACGAAATACAAGTTACTGGTAAGTACGCTTAGAATTACTTTTCAGGGTCAGTGCTGGGCTAAAAGATGCAGCACTGGGTTCTCTACTGATGACAGGTGAGTAAATCGGAATTCGTAGTTCGGCTGATTTTAGAGGAATATTTGTACGTTTCAAAAATGGACACTTATCTGGTGAAAACCACACAAAGGATTCCAATGGAAGGAAATACAAGTTACTTTTAAGTACGCTTAGAATTACTTCTCAGAGTCAGTGCTGGTCTAAAAGATGCAGCACTGGGTTCTCTCCTGATAACAGGTGAGTAAATCGGAAATCGTAGTTCGGCTGATTTTAGAGGAATATTTGTACCTTTCAAAATTGGACACTGAAACTTTTCTGGTGAAATCCACACAATGGATTCCTATGGAATGAAATACAAGTTACTGGTTAGTACGCTTAGAATTACATTTCAGGGTCAGTACTGGGATGAAAGATGTAGCAGTGGGTTCTCTCCTGATAACAGGTGAGAAAATCGGAATTCGTAGTTCGCCTTATTTTAGAGGAATATTTGTGTGTTTCAAAAATGGACACTTAGAAACTTTTCTGGTGAAAACCACACAATGGATTCCTATGGAAGGAAATACAAGTTACTGGAAAGTACGCTTAGAATTACTTTTCAGGGTCAGTGCTGGGCTAAAAGATGCAGCACTGGGTTCTCTCCTGATAACAGGTGAGTAAATCGGAATTCGTTGTTCGGATGATTTTAGAGGAATATTTGTACGTTTCAAAATTGGACACTTATCTGGTGAAAACCACACAAAAGGATTCCAATGGAAGGAAATACAAGTTACTGGTAAGTACGCTTAGAATTACTTCTCAGAGTCAGTGCTGGTCTAAAAGATGCAGCACTGGGTTCTCTCCTGATAATAGGTGAGTAAATCGGAATTGGTACTTTGGCTGATTTTAGAGGAATATTTGTAAGTTTCAAAAATGGCCACTTAGAAACTTTTCTGGTGAAAACCACACAATGGATTCCTATGGAAGGAAATACAAGTTACTGGAAAGTAGGCTTAGAATTACTTTTCAGGGTCAGTGCTGGACTAAAAGATGCAGCACTGGGTTCTCTCCTGATAACAGGTGAGTAAATCGGAATTCGTAGTTCGGCTGATTTTAGAGGAATAAATGTACGTTTCAAAAATGGACACAGAAACTATTCTGGTGAAAACCACACAATGGATTCCTATGGAAGGAAATACAAGTTACTGGTAAGTACGCTTAGAATTACTTTTCAGGGTCAGTGCTGGGCTAAAAGATGCAGCACTGGGTTCTCCCCTGATAACAGGTGAGTAATTTGGAATTCGTAGTTCGGCTGATTTTAGAAGAATATTTGTACGTATCAAAATTGGACACTAAGAAACTTTTCTGGTGAAAACCACACAATGGATTCCTATGGAAGCAAATACAAGTTACTGGTAAGTACGCTTAGAATTACTTTACAGGGTCAGTGCTGGGATTAAAGATGCAGCACTGGGTTCTCTCCTGATCACAGGTGAGTAAATCGGAATTAGTAGTTTGGCTGATTTTAGAGGAATATTTCTACGTTTCAAAATTGGACACTTATCTGGTGAAAACCACAGAAAGGATTCCTATGGAAGGAAATATAAGTTACTGGTAAGTACGCTTAGAATTACTTTTCAGGGTCAGTGCTGGGCTAAAAGATGCAGCACTGGGTTCTCTCCTGATAACAGGTGAGTAAATCGGAATTCGTAGTTCGGCTGATTTTAGAGGAATATTTGTACGTTTCAAAAATGGACACTTAGAAACTTTTCTGGTGAAAACCACACAATGGATTCCTATGGAAGGAAATACAAGTTACTGGTAAGTACGCTTAGAATTACTTTTCAGGGTCAGTGCTGGACTAAAAGATGCAGCACTGGGTTCTCTCCTGATAACAGATGAGTAAATCGGAATTCGTAGTTCGGCTGATTTTAGAGGAATATTTGTACGTATCAAAATTGGACACTAAGAAACTTTTCTGGTGAAAACCACACAATGGATTCTGATGCAAGGAAATACAAGTTACTGGTAAGTACACTTAGAATTACTTGTCAGGGTCAGTACTGGGCTGAAAGATGCAGCACTGGGTTATCTCCTGATAACAGGAGAGTAAATCGGAATTCGTAGTTCACCTCATTTTAGAGAAATATTTGTACGTTTCAAAAATGGACACTTAGAAACTTTTCTGCTCAAAACCACACAATGGATTCCTATGGAATGAAATACAAGTTACTGGTAAGTACGCTTAGAATTACTTTTCAGGGTCAGTGCTGGGCTAAAAGATGCAGCACTGGGTTCTCTCCTGATAACAGGTGAGTAAATCGGAATTCGTAGTTCGGCTGATTTTAGAGGAATATTTGTATGTTTCAAAAATGGACACTTAGAAACTTTTCTGGTGAAAACCACACAATGGATTCCTATGGAAGGAAATACAAGTTACTGGAAAGTACGCTTAGAATTACTTTTCAGGGTCAGTGCTGGGCTAAAAGATGCAGCACTGGGTTCTCTCCTGATAACAGGTGAGTAAATCGGAATTCGTTGTTCGGCTGATTTTAGAGGAATATTTGTACGTTTCAAAATTGGACACTTATCTGGTGAAAACCACACAAAAGGATTCCAATGGAAGGAAATACAAGTTACTGGTAAGTACGCTTAGAATTACTTCTCAGAGTCAGTGCTGGTCTAAAAGATGCAGCACTGGGTTCTCTCCTGATAATAGGTGAGTAAATCGGAATTGGTACTTTGGCTGATTTTAGAGGAATATTTGTAAGTTTCAAAAATGGACACTTAGAAACTTTTCTGGTGAAAACCACACAATGGATTCCTATGGAAGGAAATACAAGTTACTGGAAAGTACGCTTAGAATTACTTTTCAGGGTCAGTGCTGGACTAAAAGATGCAGCACTGGGTTCTCTCCTGATAACAGGTGAGTAAATCGGAATTCGTAGTTCGGCTGATTTTAGAGGAATAATTGTACGTTTCAAAAATGGACACAGAAACTTTTCTGGTGAAAACCACACAATGGATTCCTATGGAAGGAAATACAAGTTACTGGTAAGTACGCTTAGAATTACTTTTCAGGGTCAGTGCTGGGCTAAAAGATGCAGCACTGGGTTCTCCCCTGATAACAGGTGAGTAATTTGGAATTCGTAGTTCGGCTGATTTTTGAAGAATATTTGTACGTATCAAAATTGGACACTAAGAAACTTTTCTGGTGAAAACCACACAATGGATTCCTATGGAAGCAAATACAAGTTACTGGTAAGTACGCTTAGAATTACTTTACAGGGTCAGTGCTGGGATTAAAGATGCAGCACTGGGTTCTCCTGATCACAGGTGAGTAAATCGGAATTAGTAGTTTGGCTGATTTTAGAGGAATATTTCTACGTTTCAAAATTGGACACTTATCTGGTGAAAACCACACAAAGGATTCCTATAGAAGGAAATATAAGTTACTGGTAAGTACGCTTAGAACTACTTCTCAGAGTCAGTGCTGTTCTAAAAGATGCAGCACTGGGTTCTCTCCTGATAACAGGTGAGTAAATCGGTATTCGTAGTTCGGCTGATTTTAGAGGAATATTTGTACCTTTCAAAATTGGACACTTAGAAACTTTTCTGGTGAAAACCACACAATGGATTCCTATGGAAGGAAAAACAAGTTACTGGTAAGTACGCTTAGAATTACTTTTCTGGGTCAGTACTGGGGTGAAAGATGTAGCAGTGGGTTCTCTCCTGATCACAGGTGAGTAAATCAGAATTAGTAGTTCGGCTGATTTTAGAGGAATATTTGTACGTTTCAAAATTGGACACTTATCTGGTGAAAACCACACAAAGCATTCCTATGGAAGGAAATATAAGTTACTGGTAAGTACGCTTAGAACTACTTCTCAGAGTCAGTGCTGTTCTAAAAGATGCAGCACTGGGTTCTCTCCTGATAACAGGTGAGTAAATCGGAATTCGTAGTTCGGCTGATTTTAGAGGAATATTTGTACCTTTCAAAATTGGACACTTAGAAACTTTTCTGGTGAAAACCACAGAATGGATTCCAATGGAAGGAAAAACAAGTTACTGGTAAGTACGCTTAGAATTACTTTTCAGGGTCATTACTGGGCTGAAAGATGTAGCAGTTGGTTCTCTCCTGATAACAGGTGAGTTAATCGGAATTCGTTGTTCGGCTGAATTTAGAGGAATATTTGTACGTTTCAAAAATGGACACTGAAACTTTTCTGGTGAAATCCACACAATGGATTCCTATGGAAGGAAATACAAGTTACTGGTAAGTACGCTTAGAATTACTTTTCAGAGTCAGTGCTGGTCTAAAAGATGCAGCACTGCGATCTCTCCTGATAACAAGTGAGTAAATCGGAATTTGTAGTTCGGCTGATTTTAGAGGAATATATGTACCTTTCAAAATTGGACACTGAAACTTTTCTGGTGAAATCCACACAATGGATTCCTATGGAAGGAAATACAAGTTACTGGTAAGTACGCTTAGAATTACTTTTCAGAGTCAGTGCTGGTCTAAAAGATGCAGCACTGGGATCTCTCCTGATAACAGGTGAGTAACTCGTAATTTGTTGTTCGGCTGATATTAAAGGAATATTTGTGCGTTTCAAAAATGGACACAGAAACTTTTCTGGTGAAAACCACACAATGGATTCCTATGGAAAGGAATACAAGTTACTGGTAAGTACGCTTAAAATTGC
Organism: Triturus cristatus; assembly: GCF_964204655.1. Lineage (NCBI taxonomy): Eukaryota > Metazoa > Chordata > Amphibia > Caudata > Salamandridae > Triturus > Triturus cristatus. The sequence goes on from NC_140579.1 coordinate 1,048,045,445, forward strand.
TTTTCAGGGTCAGTGCTGGGCTGAAAGATGCAGCACTGGGTTCTCTCCTGATAACAGGTGAGTAAATCGGAATTCGTAGTTCGGCTGATTTTAGAGGAATATTTGTACGTTTCAAAATTGGACACTTATCTGGTGAAAACCACACAAAGGATTCCAATGGAAGGAAATACAAGTTACTGGTAAGTACGCTTAGAATTACATCTCAGAGTCAGTGCTGGTCTAAAAGATGCAGCACTGGGTTCTCTCCTGATAACAGGTAAGTAAATCGGAAATCGTAGTTCGGCTGATTTTAGAGGAATATTTGTACCTTTCAAAATTGGACACTGAAACTTTTCTGGTGAAATCCACAAAATGGATTCCTATGGAATGAAATACAAGTTACTGGTTAGTACGCTTAGAATTACATTTCAGGGTCAGTACTGGGATGAAAGATGTAGCAGTGGGTTCTCTCCTGATAACAGGTGAGAAAATCGGAATTCGTAGTTCGCCTGATTTTAGAGGAATATTTGTGCGTTTCAAAAATGGACACTTAGAAACTTTTCTGGTTTAAACCACACAATGGATTCCTATAAAAGGAAATACAAGTTACTGGTAAGTACGCTTAGAATTACTTTTCAGAGTCAGTGCTGGTCTAAACGATGCAGCACTGGGTCATCTCCTGTTAACAGGTGAGTAAATCGGAATTTGTAGTTCGGCTGATTTTAAAGGAATATTTCTACATTTCAAAAATGGACACTTACAAACTTTTCTGGTGAAAACCACACAATGGATTCCTATGGAAGGAAATACAAATTACTGGTAAGTACGCTTAGACTTACTTTTCAGGGTCATTGCTGGTCTAAAAGATGCAGCACTGGGTTCTCTCCTGATAAAAGGTGAGTAAATCAGAATTCGTACTTCGGCTGAGTTTAGAGGAATATTTGTAAGTTTCAAAAATGGACACTTAGAAACTTTTCTGGTGAAAACCACACAATGGATTCCTATGGAAGGAAATACAAGTTACTGGTAAGTACGCTTAGAATTACTTTTTAGGGTCAGTGCTGGACTAAAAGATGCAGCACTGGGTTCTCTCCTGATAACAGGTGAGTAAATCGGAATTCGTAGTTCGGCTGATTTTAGAGGAATATTTGTACGTTTCAAAAATGGACACAGAAATTTTTCTGGTGAAAACCACACAAATAATTCCTATGGAAGGAAATGCAAGTTACTGGTAAGTACGCTTAGAATTACTTTTCAGGCTCAGTGCTGGGCTAAAAGATGCAGCACTGGGTTCTCTACTGATGACAGGTGAGTAAATCGGAATTCGTAGTTCGGCTGATTTTAGAGGAATATTTGTACGTTTCAAAAATGGACACAGAAACATTTCTGGTGAAAACCACACAATGGATTCCTATGGAAGGAAATACAAGTTACTGGTAAGTACGCTTAGAAAATACTTTTCAGGGACAGTGCTGGACTAAAAGATGCAGCACTGGGTTCTCTCCTGATAACAGGTGAGTAAATCAGAATTCGTACTTTGGCTGATTTTAGAGGAATATTTGTATGTTTCAAAAATGGACATAGAAACTTTTCTGGTGAAAACCACACAATGGATTCCTATGGAAGGAAATACAAATTTCCGGGAAGTACGCTGAGAAAAGACTTTTCAGGGACAGTGCTGGACTAAAAGATGCAGCACTGGGTTCTCTCCAGATAACAGGTGAGTAAGTCGGCTGATATTAAAGGAATATTTGTGCGTTTCAAAAATAGACACAGAAACTTTTCTGGTGAAAACCACACAATGGATTCCTATGGAAGGAAATACAAGTTACTGGTAAGTACGCTTAGAATTACTTTTCAGGGTCAGTGCTGGTCTAAAAGATGCAGCACTGGGTTATCTCCTGATAACAGGTGAGTAAATCAGAATTCTTAGTTCGGATAATTTTAGAGGAATATTTGTATGTATCAAAATTGGACACTAAGAAACTTTTCTGGTGAAAACCACACAATGGATTCCAATGCAAGGAAATACAAGTTACTGGTAAGTACGCTTAGAATTACTTTTCAGGGTCAGTACTGGCCTGAAAGATGCAGCAGTGGGTTATCTCCTGATAACAGGAGAGTAAATCGGAATTCGTAGTCCAGCTCATTTTAGAGGAATATTTGTACGTTTCAAAAATGGACACTTAGAAACTTTTCTGCTCAAAACCACACAATGGATTCCTATGGAACGAAATACAAGTTACTGGTTAGTACGCTTAGAATTACATTTCAGGGTCAGTACTGGGATGAAAGATGTAGCAGTGGGTTCTCTCCTGATAACAGGTGAGAAAATCGGAATTCGTAGTTCGCCTGATTTTAGAGGAATATTTGTGCGTTTCAAAAATGGACACTTAGAAACTTTTCTGGTTTAAACCACACAATGGATTCCTATAAAAGGAAATACAAGTTACTGGTAAGTACGCTTAGAATTACTTTTCAGAGTCAGTGCTGGTCTAAACGATGCAGCACTGGGTCATCTCCTGTTAACAGGTGAGTAAATCGGAATTTGTAGTTCGGCTGATTTTAAAGGAATATTTCTACATTTCAAAAATGGACACTTACAAACTTTTCTGGTGAAAACCACACAATGGATTCCTATGGAAGGAAATACAAATTACTGGTAAGTACGCTTAGACTTACTTTTCAGGGTCATTGCTGGTCTAAAAGATGCAGCACTGGGTTCTCTCCTGATAAAAGGTGAGTAAATCAGAATTCGTACTTCGGCTGAGTTTAGAGGAATATTTGTAAGTTTCAAAAATGGACACTTAGAAACTTTTCTGGTGAAAACCACACAATGGATTCCTATGGAAGGAAATACAAGTTACTGGTAAGTACGCTTAGAATTACTTTTTAGGGTCAGTGCTGGACTAAAAGATGCAGCACTGGGTTCTCTCCTGATAACAGGTGAGTAAATCGGAATTCGTAGTTCGGCTGATTTTAGAGGAATATTTGTACGTTTCAAAAATGGACACAGAAATTTTTCTGGTGAAAACCACACAAATAATTCCTATGGAAGGAAATGCAAGTTACTGGTAAGTACGCTTAGAATTACTTTTCAGGCTCAGTGCTGGGCTAAAAGATGCAGCACTGGGTTCTCTACTGATGACAGGTGAGTAAATCGGAATTCGTAGTTCGGCTGATTTTAGAGGAATATTTGTACGTTTCAAAAATGGACACAGAAACATTTCTGGTGAAAACCACACAATGGATTCCTATGGAAGGAAATACAAGTTACTGGTAAGTACGCTTAGAAAATACTTTTCAGGGACAGTGCTGGACTAAAAGATGCAGCACTGGGTTCTCTCCTGATAACAGGTGAGTAAATCAGAATTCGTACTTTGGCTGATTTTAGAGGAATATTTGTATGTTTCAAAAATGGACATAGAAACTTTTCTGGTGAAAACCACACAATGGATTCCTATGGAAGGAAATACAAATTTCCGGGAAGTACGCTGAGAAAAGACTTTTCAGGGACAGTGCTGGACTAAAAGATGCAGCACTGGGTTCTCTCCAGATAACAGGTGAGTAAGTCGGCTGATATTAAAGGAATATTTGTGCGTTTCAAAAATAGACACAGAAACTTTTCTGGTGAAAACCACACAATGGATTCCTATGGAAGGAAATACAAGTTACTGGTAAGTACGCTTAGAATTACTTTTCAGGGTCAGTGCTGGTCTAAAAGATGCAGCACTGGGTTATCTCCTGATAACAGGTGAGTAAATCAGAATTCTTAGTTCGGATAATTTTAGAGGAATATTTGTATGTATCAAAATTGGACACTAAGAAACTTTTCTGGTGAAAACCACACAATGGATTCCAATGCAAGGAAATACAAGTTACTGGTAAGTACGCTTAGAATTACTTTTCAGGGTCAGTACTGGCCTGAAAGATGCAGCAGTGGGTTATCTCCTGATAACAGGAGAGTAAATCGGAATTCGTAGTCCAGCTCATTTTAGAGGAATATTTGTACGTTTCAAAAATGGACACTTAGAAACTTTTCTGCTCAAAACCACACAATGGATTCCTATGGAACGAAATACAAGTTACTGGTAAGTACGCTTAGAATTACTTTACAGGGTCAGTGCTGGGATTAAAGATGCAGCACTGGGTTCTCCTGATCACAGGTGAGTAAATCGGAATTAGTAGTTTGGCTGATTTTAGAGGAATATTTCTACGTTTCAAAATTGGACACTTATCTGGTGAAAACCACACAAAGGATTCCTATAGAAGGAAATATAAGTTACTGGTAAGTACGCTTAGAACTACTTCTCAGAGTCAGTGCTGTTCTAAAAGATGCAGCACTGGGTTCTCTCCTGATAACAGGTGAGTAAATCGGTATTCGTAGTTCGGCTGATTTTAGAGGAATATTTGTACCTTTCAAAATTGGACACTTAGAAACTTTTCTGGTGAAAACCACACAATGGATTCCTATGGAAGGAAAAACAAGTTACTGGTAAGTACGCTTAGAATTACTTTTCTGGGTCAGTACTGGGGTGAAAGATGTAGCAGTGGGTTCTCTCCTGATCACAGGTGAGTAAATCAGAATTAGTAGTTCGGCTGATTTTAGAGGAATATTTGTACGTTTCAAAATTGGACACTTATCTGGTGAAAACCACACAAAGCATTCCTATGGAAGGAAATATAAGTTACTGGTAAGTACGCTTAGAACTACTTCTCAGAGTCAATGCTGTTCTAAAAGATGCAGCACTGGGTTCTCTCCTGATAACAGGTGAGTAAATCGGAATTCGTAGCTCGGCTGATTTTAGAGGAATATTTGTACCTTTCAAAATTGGACACTTAGAAACTTTTCTGGTGAAAACCACACAATGGATTCCTATGGAAGGAAAAACAAGTTACTGGTAAGTACGCTTAGAATTACTTTTCAGGGTCATTACTGGGCTGAAAGATGTAGCAGTTGGTTCTCTCCTGATAACAGGTGAGTTAATCGGAATTCGTTGTTCGGCTGAATTTAGAGGAATATTTGTACGTTTCAAAAATGGACACTGAAACTTTTCTGGTGAAATCCACACAATGGATTCCTATGGAAGGAAATACAAGTTACTGGTAAGTACGCTTAGAATTACTTTTCAGAGTCAGTGCTGGTCTAAAAGATGCAGCACTGCGATCTCTCCTGATAACAAGTGAGTAAATCGGAATTTGTAGTTCGGCTGATTTTAGAGGAATATATGTACCTTTCAAAATTGGACACTGAAACTTTTCTGGTGAAATCCACACAATGGATTCCTATGGAAGGAAATACAAGTTACTGGTAAGTACGCTTAGAATTACTTTTCAGAATCAGTGCTGGTCTAAAAGATGCAGCACTGGGATCTCTCCTGATAACAGGTGAGTAAATCGTAATTTGTTGTTCGGCTGATATTAAAGGAATATTTGTGCGTTTCAAAAATGGACACAGAAACTTTTCTGGTGAAAACCACACAATGGATTCCTATGGAAAGGAATACAAGTTACTGGTAAGTACGCTTAAAATTGCTTTTCAGGGTCAGTGCTGGGCTGAAAGATGCAGCACTGGGTTCTCTCCTGATAACAGGTGAGTAAATCGGAATTCGTAGTTCGGCTGATTTTAGAGGAATATTTGTACGTTTCAAAATTGGACACTTATCTGGTGAAAACCACACAAAGGATTCCAATGGAAGGAAATACAAGTTACTGGTAAGTACGCTTAGAATTACATCTCAGAGTCAGTGCTGGTCTAAAAGATGCAGCACTGGGTTCTCTCCTGATAACAGGTAAGTAAATCGGAAATCGTAGTTCGGCTGATTTTAGAGGAATATTTGTACCTTTCAAAATTGGACACTGAAACTTTTCTGGTGAAATCCACAAAATGGATTCCTATGGAATGAAATACAAGTTACTGGTTAGTACGCTTAGAATTACATTTCAGGGTCAGTACTGGGATGAAAGATGTAGCAGTGGGTTCTCTCCTGATAACAGGTGAGAAAATCGGAATTCGTAGTTCGCCTGATTTTAGAGGAATATTTGTGCGTTTCAAAAATGGACACTTAGAAACTTTTCTGGTTTAAACCACACAATGGATTCCTATAAAAGGAAATACAAGTTACTGGTAAGTACGCTTAGAATTACTTTTCAGAGTCAGTGCTGGTCTAAACGATGCAGCACTGGGTCATCTCCTGTTAACAGGTGAGTAAATCGGAATTTGTAGTTCGGCTGATTTTAAAGGAATATTTCTACATTTCAAAAATGGACACTTACAAACTTTTCTGGTGAAAACCACACAATGGATTCCTATGGAAGGAAATACAAATTACTGGTAAGTACGCTTAGACTTACTTTTCAGGGTCATTGCTGGTCTAAAAGATGCAGCACTGGGTTCTCTCCTGATAAAAGGTGAGTAAATCAGAATTCGTACTTCGGCTGAGTTTAGAGGAATATTTGTAAGTTTCAAAAATGGACACTTAGAAACTTTTCTGGTGAAAACCACACAATGGATTCCTATGGAAGGAAATACAAGTTACTGGTAAGTACGCTTAGAATTACTTTTTAGGGTCAGTGCTGGACTAAAAGATGCAGCACTGGGTTCTCTCCTGATAACAGGTGAGTAAATCGGAATTCGTAGTTCGGCTGATTTTAGAGGAATATTTGTACGTTTCAAAAATGGACACAGAAATTTTTCTGGTGAAAACCACACAAATAATTCCTATGGAAGGAAATGCAAGTTACTGGTAAGTACGCTTAGAATTACTTTTCAGGGTCAGTGCTGGGCTAAAAGATGCAGCACTGGGTTCTCTACTGATGACAGGTGAGTAAATCGGAATTCGTAGTTCGGCTGATTTTAGAGGAATATTTGTACGTTTCAAAAATGGACACAGAAACATTTCTGGTGAAAACCACACAATGGATTCCTATGGAAGGAAATACAAGTTACTGGTAAGTACGCTTAGAAAATACTTTTCAGGGACAGTGCTGGACTAAAAGATGCAGCACTGGGTTCTCTCCTGATAACAGGTGAGTAAATCAGAATTCGTACTTTGGCTGATTTTAGAGGAATATTTGTATGTTTCAAAAATGGACATAGAAACTTTTCTGGTGAAAACCACACAATGGATTCCTATGGAAGGAAATACAAATTTCCGGGAAGTACGCTGAGAAAAGACTTTTCAGGGACAGTGCTGGACTAAAAGATGCAGCACTGGGTTCTCTCCAGATAACAGGTGAGTAAGTCGGCTGATATTAAAGGAATATTTGTGCGTTTCAAAAATAGACACAGAAACTTTTCTGGTGAAAACCACACAATGGATTCCTATGGAAGGAAATACAAGTTACTGGTAAGTACGCTTAGAATTACTTTTCAGGGTCAGTGCTGGTCTAAAAGATGCAGCACTGGGTTATCTCCTGATAACAGGTGAGTAAATCAGAATTCTTAGTTCGGATAATTTTAGAGGAATATTTGTATGTATCAAAATTGGACACTAAGAAACTTTTCTGGTGAAAACCACACAATGGATTCCAATGCAAGGAAATACAAGTTACTGGTAAGTACGCTTAGAATTACTTTTCAGGGTCAGTACTGGCCTGAAAGATGCAGCAGTGGGTTATCTCCTGATAACAGGAGAGTAAATCGGAATTCGTAGTCCAGCTCATTTTAGAGGAATATTTGTACGTTTCAAAAATGGACACTTAGAAACTTTTCTGCTCAAAACCACACAATGGATTCCTATGGAACGAAATACAAGTTACTGGTAAGTACGCTTAGAATTACTTTTCAGGGTCAGTGCTGGGCTAAAAGATGCAGCACTGGGTTCTCTACTGATGACAGGTGAGTAAATCGGAATTCGTAGTTCGGCTGATTTTAGAGGAATATTTGTACGTTTCAAAAATGGACACTTATCTGGTGAAAACCACACAAAGGATTCCAATGGAAGGAAATACAAGTTACTTTTAAGTACGCTTAGAATTACTTCTCAGAGTCAGTGCTGGTCTAAAAGATGCAGCACTGGGTTCTCTCCTGATAACAGGTGAGTAAATCGGAAATCGTAGTTCGGCTGATTTTAGAGGAATATTTGTACCTTTCAAAATTGGACACTGAAACTTTTCTGGTGAAATCCACACAATGGATTCCTATGGAATGAAATACAAGTTACTGGTTAGTACGCTTAGAATTACATTTCAGGGTCAGTACTGGGATGAAAGATGTAGCAGTGGGTTCTCTCCTGATAACAGGTGAGAAAATCGGAATTCGTAGTTCGCCTTATTTTAGAGGAATATTTGTGTGTTTCAAAAATGGACACTTAGAAACTTTTCTGGTGAAAACCACACAATGGATTCCTATGGAAGGAAATACAAGTTACTGGAAAGTACGCTTAGAATTACTTTTCAGGGTCAGTGCTGGGCTAAAAGATGCAGCACTGGGTTCTCTCCTGATAACAGGTGAGTAAATCGGAATTCGTTGTTCGGATGATTTTAGAGGAATATTTGTACGTTTCAAAATTGGACACTTATCTGGTGAAAACCACACAAAAGGATTCCAATGGAAGGAAATACAAGTTACTGGTAAGTACGCTTAGAATTACTTCTCAGAGTCAGTGCTGGTCTAAAAGATGCAGCACTGGGTTCTCTCCTGATAATAGGTGAGTAAATCGGAATTGGTACTTTGGCTGATTTTAGAGGAATATTTGTAAGTTTCAAAAATGGCCACTTAGAAACTTTTCTGGTGAAAACCACACAATGGATTCCTATGGAAGGAAATACAAGTTACTGGAAAGTAGGCTTAGAATTACTTTTCAGGGTCAGTGCTGGACTAAAAGATGCAGCACTGGGTTCTCTCCTGATAACAGGTGAGTAAATCGGAATTCGTAGTTCGGCTGATTTTAGAGGAATAAATGTACGTTTCAAAAATGGACACAGAAACTATTCTGGTGAAAACCACACAATGGATTCCTATGGAAGGAAATACAAGTTACTGGTAAGTACGCTTAGAATTACTTTTCAGGGTCAGTGCTGGGCTAAAAGATGCAGCACTGGGTTCTCCCCTGATAACAGGTGAGTAATTTGGAATTCGTAGTTCGGCTGATTTTAGAAGAATATTTGTACGTATCAAAATTGGACACTAAGAAACTTTTCTGGTGAAAACCACACAATGGATTCCTATGGAAGCAAATACAAGTTACTGGTAAGTACGCTTAGAATTACTTTACAGGGTCAGTGCTGGGATTAAAGATGCAGCACTGGGTTCTCTCCTGATCACAGGTGAGTAAATCGGAATTAGTAGTTTGGCTGATTTTAGAGGAATATTTCTACGTTTCAAAATTGGACACTTATCTGGTGAAAACCACAGAAAGGATTCCTATGGAAGGAAATATAAGTTACTGGTAAGTACGCTTAGAATTACTTTTCAGGGTAAGTGCTGGGCTAAAAGATGCAGCACTGGGTTCTCTCCTGATAACAGGTGAGTAAATCGGAATTCGTAGTTCGGCTGATTTTAGAGGAATATTTGTACGTTTCAAAAATGGACACTTAGAAACTTTTCTGGTGAAAACCACACAATGGATTCCTATGGAAGGAAATACAAGTTACTGGTAAGTACGCTTAGAATTACTTTTCAGGGTCAGTGCTGGACTAAAAGATGCAGCACTGGGTTCTCTCCTGATAACAGATGAGTAAATCGGAATTCGTAGTTCGGCTGATTTTAGAGGAATATTTGTACGTATCAAAATTGGACACTAAGAAACTTTTCTGGTGAAAACCACACAATGGATTCTGATGCAAGGAAATACAAGTTACTGGTAAGTACACTTAGAATTACTTGTCAGGGTCAGTACTGGGCTGAAAGATGCAGCACTGGGTTATCTCCTGATAACAGGAGAGTAAATCGGAATTCGTAGTTCACCTCATTTTAGAGAAATATTTGTACGTTTCAAAAATGGACACTTAGAAACTTTTCTGCTCAAAACCACACAATGGATTCCTATGGAATGAAATACAAGTTACTGGTAAGTACGCTTAGAATTACTTTTCAGGGTCAGTGCTGGGCTAAAAGATGCAGCACTGGGTTCTCTCCTGATAACAGGTGAGTAAATCGGAATTCGTTGTTCGGCTGATTTTAGAGGAATATTTGTACGTTTCAAAATTGGACACTTATCTGGTGAAAACCACACAAAAGGATTCCAATGGAAGGAAATACAAGTTACTGGTAAGTACGCTTAGAATTACTTCTCAGAGTCAGTGCTGGTCTAAAAGATGCAGCACTGGGTTCTCTCCTGATAATAGGTGAGTAAATCGGAATTGGTACTTTGGCTGATTTTAGAGGAATATTTGTAAGTTTCAAAAATGGACACTTAGAAACTTTTCTGGTGAAAACCACACAATGGATTCCTATGGAAGGAAATACAAGTTACTGGAAAGTACGCTTAGAATTACTTTTCAGGGTCAGTGCTGGACTAAAAGATGCAGCACTGGGTTCTCTCCTGATAACAGGTGAGTAAATCGGAATTCGTAGTTCGGCTGATTTTAGAGGAATAATTGTACGTTTCAAAAATGGACACAGAAACTTTTCTGGTGAAAACCACACAATGGATTCCTATGGAAGGAAATACAAGTTACTGGTAAGTACGCTTAGAATTACTTTTCAGGGTCAGTGCTGGGCTAAAAGATGCAGCACTGGGTTCTCCCCTGATAACAGGTGAGTAATTTGGAATTCGTAGTTCGGCTGATTTTCGAAGAATATTTGTACGTATCAAAATTGGACACTAAGAAACTTTTCTGGTGAAAACCACACAATGGATTCCTATGGAAGCAAATACAAGTTACTGGTAAGTACGCTTAGAATTACTTTACAGGGTCAGTGCTGGGATTAAAGATGCAGCACTGGGTTCTCCTGATCACAGGTGAGTAAATCGGAATTAGTAGTTTGGCTGATTTTAGAGGAATATTTCTACGTTTCAAAATTGGACACTTATCTGGTGAAAACCACACAAAGGATTCCTATAGAAGGAAATATAAGTTACTGGTAAGTACGCTTAGAACTACTTCTCAGAGTCAGTGCTGTTCTAAAAGATGCAGCACTGGGTTCTCTCCTGATAACAGGTGAGTAAATCGGTATTCGTAGTTCGGCTGATTTTAGAGGAATATTTGTACCTTTCAAAATTGGACACTTAGAAACTTTTCTGGTGAAAACCACACAATGGATTCCTATGGAAGGAAAAACAAGTTACTGGTAAGTACGCTTAGAATTACTTTTCTGGGTCAGTACTGGGGTGAAAGATGTAGCAGTGGGTTCTCTCCTGATCACAGGTGAGTAAATCAGAATTAGTAGTTCAGCTGATTTTAGAGGAATATTTGTACGTTTCAAAATTGGACACTTATCTGGTGAAAACCACACAAAGCATTCCTATGGAAGGAAATATAAGTTACTGGTAAGTACGCTTAGAACTACTTCTCAGAGTCAGTGCTGTTCTAAAAGATGCAGCACTGGGTTCTCTCCTGATAACAGGTGAGTAAATCGGAATTCGTAGTTCGGCTGATTTTAGAGGAATATTTGTACCTTTCAAAATTGGACACTTAGAAACTTTTCTGGTGAAAACCACACAATGGATTCCTATGGAAGGAAAAACAAGTTACTGGTAAGTACGCTTAGAATTACTTTTCAGGGTCATTACTGGGCTGAAAGATGTAGCAGTTGGTTCTCTCCTGATAACAGGTGAGTTAATCGGAATTCGTTGTTCGGCTGAATTTAGAGGAATATTTGTACGTTTCAAAAATGGACACTGAAACTTTTCTGGTGAAATCCACACAATGGATTCCTATGGAAGGAAATACAAGTTACTGGTAAGTACGCTTAGAATTACTTTTCAGAGTCAGTGCTGGTCTAAAAGATGCAGCACTGCGATCTCTCCTGATAACAAGTGAGTAAATCGGAATTTGTAGTTCGGCTGATTTTAGAGGAATATATGTACCTTTCAAAATTGGACACTGAAACTTTTCTGGTGAAATCCACACAATGGATTACTATGGAAGGAAATACAAGTTACTGGTAAGTACGCTTAGAATTACTTTTCAGAGTCAGTGCTGGTCTAAAAGATGCAGCACTGGGATCTCTCCTGATAACAGGTGAGTAAATCGTAATTTGTTGTTCGGCTGATATTAAAGGAATATTTGTGCGTTTCAAAAATGGACACAGAAACTTTTCTGGTGAAAACCACACAATGGATTCCTATGGAAAGGAATACAAGTTACTGGTAAGTACGCTTAAAATTGCTTTTCAGGGTCAGTGCTGGGCTGAAAGATGCAGCACTGGGTTCTCTCCTGATAACAGGTGAGTAAATCGGAATTCGTAGTTCGGCTGATTTTAGAGGAATATTTGTACGTTTCAAAATTGGACACTTATCTGGTGAAAACCACACAAAGGATTCCAATGGAAGGAAATACAAGTTACTGGTAAGTACGCTTAGAATTACATCTCAGAGTCAGTGCTGGTCTAAAAGATGCAGCACTGGGTTCTCTCCTGATAACAGGTAAGTAAATCGGAAATCGTAGTTCGGCTGATTTTAGAGGAATATTTGTACCTTTCAAAATTGGACACTGAAACTTTTCTGGTGAAATCCACAAAATGGATTCCTATGGAATGAAATACAAGTTACTGGTTAGTACGCTTAGAATTACATTTCAGGGTCAGTACTGGGATGAAAGATGTAGCAGTGGGTTCTCTCCTGATAACAGGTGAGAAAATCGGAATTCGTAGTTCGCCTGATTTTAGAGGAATATTTGTGCGTTTCAAAAATGGACACTTAGAAACTTTTCTGGTTTAAACCACACAATGGATTCCTATAAAAGGAAATACAAGTTACTGGTAAGTACGCTTAGAATTACTTTTCAGAGTCAGTGCTGGTCTAAACGATGCAGCACTGGGTCATCTCCTGTTAACAGGTGAGTAAATCGGAATTTGTAGTTCGGCTGATTTTAAAGGAATATTTCTACATTTCAAAAATGGACACTTACAAACTTTTCTGGTGAAAACCACACAATGGATTCCTATGGAAGGAAATACAAATTACTGGTAAGTACGCTTAGACTTACTTTTCAGGGTCATTGCTGGTCTAAAAAAAGCAGCACTGGGTTCTCTCCTGATAAAAGGTGAGTAAATCAGAATTCGTACTTCGGCTGAGTTTAGAGGAATATTTGTAAGTTTCAAAAATGGACACTTAGAAACTTTTCTGGTGAAAACCACACAATGGATTCCTATGGAAGGAAATACAAGTTACTGGTAAGTACGCTTAGAATTACTTTTTAGGGTCAGTGCTGGACTAAAAGATGCAGCACTGGGTTCTCTCCTGATAACAGGTGAGTAAATCGGAATTCGTAGTTCGGCTGATTTTAGAGGAATATTTGTACGTTTCAAAAATGGACACAGAAATTTTTCTGGTGAAAACCACACAAATAATTCCTATGGAAGGAAATGCAAGTTACTGGTAAGTACGCTTAGAATTACTTTTCAGGGTCAGTGCTGGGCTAAAAGATGCAGCACTGGGTTCTCTACTGATGACAGGTGAGTAAATCGGAATTTGTAGTTCGGCTGATTTTAGAGGAATATTTGTACGTTTCAAAAATGGACACAGAAACATTTCTGGTGAAAACCACACAATGGATTCCTATGGAAGGAAATACAAGTTACTGGTAAGTACGCTTAGAAAATACTTTTCAGGGACAGTGCTGGACTAAAAGATGCAGCACTGGGTTCTCTCCTGATAACAGGTGAGTAAATCAGAATTCGTACTTTGGCTGATTTTAGAGGAATATTTGTATGTTTCAAAAATGGACATAGAAACTTTTCTGGTGAAAACCACACAATGGATTCCTATGGAAGGAAATACAAATTTCCGGGAAGTACGCTGAGAAAAGACTTTTCAGGGACAGTGCTGGACTAAAAGATGCAGCACTGGGTTCTCTCCAGATAACAGGTGAGTAAGTCGGCTGATATTAAAGGAATATTTGTGCGTTTCAAAAATAGACACAGAAACTTTTCTGGTGAAAACCACACAATGGATTCCTATGAAAGGAAATACAAGTTACTGGTAAGTACGCTTAGAATTACTTTTCAGGGTCAGTGCTGGTCTAAAAGATGCAGCACTGGGTTATCTCCTGATAACAGGTGAGTAAATCAGAATTCTTAGTTCGGATAATTTTAGAGGAATATTTGTATGTATCAAAATTGGACACTAAGAAACTTTTCTGGTGAAAACCACACAATGGATTCCAATGCAAGGAAATACAAGTTACTGGTAAGTACACTTAGAATTACTTTTCAGGGTCAGTACTGGCCTGAAAGATGCAGCAGTGGGTTATCTCCTGATAACAGGAGAGTAAATCGGAATTCGTAGTCCAGCTCATTTTAGAGGAATATTTGTACGTTTCAAAAATGGACACTTAGAAACTTTTCTGCTCAAAACCACACAATGGATTCCTATGGAACGAAATACAAGTTACTGGTAAGTACGCTTAGAATTACTTTTCAGGGTCAGTGCTGGGCTAAAAGATGCAGCACTGGGTTCTCTACTGATGACAGGTGAGTAAATCGGAATTCGTAGTTCGGCTGATTTTAGAGGAATATTTGTACGTTTCAAAAATGGACACTTATCTGGTGAAAACCACACAAAGGATTCCAATGGAAGGAAATACAAGTTACTTTTAAGTACGCTTAGAATTACTTCTCAGAGTCAGTGCTGGTCTAAAAGATGCAGCACTGGGTTCTCTCCTGATAACAGGTGAGTAAATCGGAAATCGTAGTTCGGCTGATTTTAGAGGAATATTTGTACCTTTCAAAATTGGACACTGAAACTTTTCTGGTGAAATCCACACAATGGATTCCTATGGAATGAAATACAAGTTACTGGTTAGTACGCTTAGAATTACATTTCAGGGTCAGTACTGGGATGAAAGATGTAGCAGTGGGTTCTCTCCTGATAACAGGTGAGAAAATCGGAATTCGTAGTTCGCCTTATTTTAGAGGAATATTTGTGTGTTTCAAAAATGGACACTTAGAAACTTTTCTGGTGAAAACCACACAATGGATTCCTATGGAAGGAAATACAAGTTACTGGAAAGTACGCTTAGAATTACTTTTCAGGGTCAGTGCTGGGCTAAAAGATGCAGCACTGGGTTCTCTCCTGATAACAGGTGAGTAAATCGGAATTCGTTGTTCGGATGATTTTAGAGGAATATTTGTACGTTTCAAAATTGGACACTTATCTGGTGAAAACCACACAAAAGGATTCCAATGGAAGGAAATACAAGTTACTGGTAAGTACGCTTAGAATTACTTCTCAGAGTCAGTGCTGGTCTAAAAGATGCAGCACTGGGTTCTCTCCTGATAATAGGTGAGTAAATCGGAATTGGTACTTTGGCTGATTTTAGAGGAATATTTGTAAGTTTCAAAAATGGCCACTTAGAAACTTTTCTGGTGAAAACCACACAATGGATTCCTATGGAAGGAAATACAAGTTACTGGAAAGTACGCTTAGAATTACTTTTCAGGGTCAGTGCTGGACTAAAAGATGCAGCACTGGGTTCTCTCCTGATAACAGGTGAGTAAATCGGAATTCGTAGTTCGGCTGATTTTAGAGGAATAAATGTACGTTTCAAAAATGGACACAGAAACTATTCTGGTGAAAACCACACAATGGATTCCTATGGAAGGAAATACAAGTTACTGGTAAGTACGCTTAGAATTACTTTTCAGGGTCAGTGCTGGGCTAAAAGATGCAGCACTGGGTTCTCCCCTGATAACAGGTGAGTAATTTGGAATTCGTAGTTCGGCTGATTTTAGAAGAATATTTGTACGTATCAAAATTGGACACTAAGAAACTTTTCTGGTGAAAACCACACAATGGATTCCTATGGAAGCAAATACAAGTTACTGGTAAGTACGCTTAGAATTACTTTACAGGGTCAGTGCTGGGATTAAAGATGCAGCACTGGGTTCTCTCCTGATCACAGGTGAGTAAATCGGAATTAGTAGTTTGGCTGATTTTAGAGGAATATTTCTACGTTTCAAAATTGGACACTTATCTGGTGAAAACCACACAAAGGATTCCTATGGAAGGAAATATAAGTTACTGGTAAGTACGCTTAGAACTACTTCTCAGAGTCAGTGCTGTTCTAAAAGATGCAGCACTGGGTTCTCTCCTGATAACAGGTGAGTAAATCGGTATTCGTAGTTCGGCTGATTTTAGAGGAATATTTGTACCTTTCAAAATTGGTCACTTAGAAACTTTTCTGGTGAAAACCACACAATGGATTCCTATGGAAGGAAAAACAAGTTACTGGTAAGTACGCTTAGAATTACTTTTCAGGGTCAGTACTGGGGTGAAAGATGTAGCAGTGGGTTCTCTCCTGATCACAGGTGAGTTAATCGGAATTCGTTGTTCGGCTGATTTTAGAGGAATATTTGTATGTTTCAAAAATGGACACTGAAACTTTTCTGGTGAAATCCACACAATGGATTCCTATGGAAGGAAATACAAGTTACTGGTAAGTACGCTTAGAATTACTTTTCAGAGTCAGTGCTGGTCTAAAAGATGCAGCACTGCGATCTCTCCTGATAACAAGTGAGTAAATCGGAATTTGTAGTTCGGCTGATTTTAGAGGAATATTAGTACCTTTCAAAATTGGACACTGAAACTTTTCTGGTGAAATCCACACAATGGATTCCTATGGAAGGAAATACAAGTTACTGGTAAGTACGCTTAGAATTACTTTTCAGAGTCAGTGCTGGTCTAAAAGATGCAGCACTGGGATCTCTCCTGATAACAGGTGAGTAAATCGTAATTTGTTGTTCGGCTGATATTAAAGGAATATTTGTGCGTTTCAAAAATGGACACAGAAACTTTTCTGGTGAAAACCACACAATGGATTCCTAAGGAAAGGAATACAAGTTACTGGTAAGTACGCTTAAAATTGCTTTTCAGGGTCAGTGCTGGGCTGAAAGATGCAGCACTGGGATCTCTCCTGATAACAGGTGAGTAAATCGGAATTCGTAGTTCGGCTGATTTTAGAGGAATATTTGTATGTTTCAAAATTGGACACTTATCTGGTGAAAACCACACAAAAGGATTCCAATGGAAGGAAATACAAGTTACTGGTAAGTACGCTTAGAATTACTTTTCAGGGTCAGTGCTGGGCTAAAAGATGCAGCACTGGGTTCTCTCCTGATAACAGGTGAGTAAATCGGAATTCGTTGTTCGGCTGATTTTAGAGGAATATTTGTACGTTTCAAAATTGGACACTTATCTGGTGAAAACCACACAAAAGGATTCCAATGGAAGGAAATACAAGTTACTGGTAAGTACGCTTAGAATTTCTTCTCAGAGTCAGTGCTGGTCTAAAAGATGCAGCACTGGGTTCTCTCCTGATAATAGGTGAGTAAATCGGAATTCGTACTTTGGCTGATTTTAGAGGAATATTTGTAAGTTTCAAAAATGGACACTTAGAAACTTTTCTGGTGAAAACCACACAATGGATTCCTATGGAAGGAAATACAAGTTACTGGAAAGTACGCTTAGAATTACTTTTCAGGGTCAGTGCTGGACTAAAAGATGCAGCACTGGATTCTCTCCTGATAACAGGTGAGTAAATCAGAATTCGTAGTTCGGCTGATTTTAGAGGAATAATTGTACGTTTCAAAAATGGACACAGAAACTTTTCTGGTGAAAACCACACAATGGATTCCTATGGAAGGAAATACAAGTTACTGGTAAGTACGCTTAGAATTACTTTTCAGAGTCAGTGCTGGTCTAAAAGATGCAGCACTGGGATCTCTCCTGATAACAGGTGAGTAAATCGTAATTTGTTGTTCGGCTGATATTAAAGGAATATTTGTGCGTTTCAAAAATGGACACAGAAACTTTTCTGGTGAAAACCACACAATGGATTCCTAAGGAAAGGAATACAAGTTACTGGTAAGTACGCTTAAAATTGCTTTTCAGGGTCAGTGCTGGGCTGAAAGATGCAGCACTGGGATCTCTCCTGATAACAGGTGAGTAAATCGGAATTCGTAGTTCGGCTGATTTTAGAGGAATATTTGTATGTTTCAAAATTGGACACTTATCTGGTGAAAACCACACAAAAGGATTCCAATGGAAGGAAATACAAGTTACTGGTAAGTACGCTTAGAATTACTTTTCAGGGTCAGTGCTGGGCTAAAAGATGCAGCACTGGGTTCTCTCCTGATAACAGGTGAGTAAATCGGAATTCGTTGTTCGGCTGATTTTAGAGGAATATTTGTACGTTTCAAAATTGGACACTTATCTGGTGAAAACCACACAAAAGGATTCCAATGGAAGGAAATACAAGTTACTGGTAAGTACGCTTAGAATTACTTCTCAGAGTCAGTGCTGGTCTAAAAGATGCAGCACTGGGTTCTCTCCTGATAATAGGTGAGTAAATCGGAATTCGTACTTTGGCTGATTTTAGAGGAATATTTGTAAGTTTCAAAAATGGACACTTAGAAACTTTTCTGGTGAAAACCACACAATGGATTCCTATGGAAGGAAATACAAGTTACTGGAAAGTACGCTTAGAATTACTTTTCAGGGTCAGTGCTGACTAAAAGATGCAGCACTGGATTCTCTCCTGATAACAGGTGAGTAAATCGGAATTCGTAGTTCGGCTGATTTTAGAGGAGTAATTGTACGTTTCAAAAATGGACACAGAAACTTTTCTGGTGAAAACCACACAATGGATTCCTATGGAAGGAAATACAAGTTACTGGTAAGTACGCTTAGAATTACTTTTCAGAGTCAGTGCTGGTCTAAAAGATGCAGCACTGGGATCTCTCCTGATAACAGGTGAGTAAATCGTAATTTGTTGTTCGGCTGATATTAAAGGAATATTTGTGCGTTTCAAAAATGGACACAGAAACTTTTCTGGTGAAAACCACACAATGGATTCCTAAGGAAAGGAATACAAGTTACTGGTAAGTACGCTTAGAATTACTTTTCAGGGTCAGTGCTGGGCTAAAAGATGCAGCACTGGGTTCTCTCCTGATAACAGGTGAGTAAATCGGAATTCGTAGTTCGGCTGATTTTAGAGGAATATTTGTACGTATCAAAATTGGACACTAAGAAACTTTTCTGGTGAAAACCACACAAAAGGATTCCAATGGAAGGAAATACAAGTTACTGGTAAGTACGCTTAGAATTACTTCTCAGAGTCAGTGCTGGTCTAAAAGATGCAGCACTGGGTTCTCTCCTGATAATAGGTGAGTAAATCGGAATTCGTACTTTGGCTGATTTTAGAGGAATATTTGTAAGTTTCAAAAATGGACACTTAGAAACTTTTCTGGTGAAAACCACACAATGGATTCCTATGGAATGAAATACAAGTTACTGGTAAGTACGCTTTTCAGGGTCAGTGCTGGGCTAAAAGATGCAGCACTGGGTTCTCTACTGATGACAGGTGAGTAAATCGGAATTCGTAGTTCGGCTGATTTTAGAGGAATATTTGTACGTTTCAAAAATGGACACTTATCTGGTGAAAACCACACAAAGGATTCCAATGGAAGGAAATACAAGTTACTTTTAAGTACGCTTAGAATTACTTCTCAGAGTCAGTGCTGGTCTAAAAGATGCAGCACTGGGTTCTCTCCTGATAACAGGTGAGTAAATCGGAAATCGTAGTTCGGCTGATTTTAGAGGAATATTTGTACCTTTCAAAATTGGACACTGAAACTTTTCTGGTGAAATCCACACAATGGATTCCTATGGAAGGAAATACAAGTTACTGGTAAGTACGCTTAGAAATACTTTTCAGGGTCAGTGCTGGACTAAAAGATGCAGCACTGGGTTCTCTCCTGATAACAGGTGAGTAAATCGGAATTCGTAGTTCGGCTGATTTTAGAGGAATATTTGTACGTATCAAAATTGGACACTAAGAAACTTTTCTGGTGAAAACCACACAATGGATTCTGATGCAAGGAAATACAAGTTACTGGTAAGTACACTTAGAATTACTTGTCAGGGTCAGTACTGGGCTGAAAGATGCAGCACTGGGTTATCTCCTGATAACAGGAGAGTAAATCGGAATTCGTAGTTCACCTCATTTTAGAGAAATATTTGTACGTTTCAAAAATGGACACTTAGAAACTTTTCTGCTCAAAACCACACAATGGATTCCTATGGAATGAAATACAAGTTACTGGTAAGTACGCTTAGAATTACTTTTCAGGGTCAGTGCTGGGCTAAAAGATGCAGCACTGGGTTCTCTCCTGATAACAGGTGAGTAAATCGGAATTCGTAGTTCGGCTGATTTTAGAGGAATATTTGTATGTTTCAAAAATGGACACTTATCTGGTGAAAACCACACAAAAGGATTCCAATGGAAGGAAATACAAGTTACTGGTAAGTACGCTTAGAATTACTTCTCAGAGTCAGTGCTGGTCTAAAAGATGCAGCACTGGGTTCTCTCCTGATAATAGGTGAGTAAATCGGAATTGGTACTTTGGCTGATTTTAGAGGAATATTTGTAAGTTTCAAAAATGGACACTTAGAAACTTTTCTGGTGAAAACCACACAATGGATTCCTATGGAAGGAAATACAAGTTACTGGAAAGTACGCTTAGAATTACTTTTCAGGGTCAGTGCTGGACTAAAAGATGCAGCACTGGGTTCTCTCCTGATAACAGGTGAGTAAATCGGAATTCGTAGTTCGGCTGATTTTAGAGGAATAATTGTACGTTTCAAAAATGGACACAGAAACTTTTCTGGTGAAAACCACACAATGGATTCCTATGGAAGGAAATACAAGTTACTGGTAAGTACGCTTAGAATTACTTTTCAGGGTCAGTGCTGGGCTAAAAGATGCAGCACTGGGTTCTCCCCTGATAACAGGTGAGTAATTTGGAATTCGTAGTTCGGCTGATTTTAGAAGAATATTTGTACGTATCAAAATTGGACACTAAGAAACTTTTCTGGTGAAAACCACACAATGGATTCCTATGGAAGCAAATACAAGTTACTGGTAAGTACGCTTAGAATTACTTTACAGGGTCAGTGCTGGGATTAAAGATGCAGCACTGGGTTCTCCTGATCACAGGTGAGTAAATCGGAATTAGTAGTTTGGCTGATTTTAGAGGAATATTTCTACGTTTCAAAATTGGACACTTATCTGGTGAAAACCACACAAAGGATTCCTATAGAAGGAAATATAAGTTACTGGTAAGTACGCTTAGAACTACTTCTCAGAGTCAGTGCTGTTCTAAAAGATGCAGCACTGGGTTCTCTCCTGATAACAGGTGAGTAAATCGGTATTCGTAGTTCGGCTGATTTTAGAGGAATATTTGTACCTTTCAAAATTGGACACTTAGAAACTTTTCTGGTGAAAACCACACAATGGATTCCTATGGAAGGAAAAACAAGTTACTGGTAAGTACGCTTAGAATTACTTTTCTGGGTCAGTACTGGGGTGAAAGATGTAGCAGTGGGTTCTCTCCTGATCACAGGTGAGTAAATCAGAATTAGTAGTTCGGCTGATTTTAGAGGAATATTTGTACGTTTCAAAATTGGACACTTATCTGGTGAAAACCACACAAAGGATTCCTATGGAAGGAAATATAAGTTACTGGTAAGTACGCTTAGAACTACTTCTCAGAGTCAGTGCTGTTCTAAAAGATGCAGCACTGGGTTCTCTCCTGATAACAGGTGAGTAAATCGGAATTCGTAGTTGGGCTGATTTTAGAGGAATATTTGTACCTTTCAAAATTGGACACTTAGAAACTTTTCTGGTGAAAACCACACAATGGATTCCTATGGAAGGAAAAACAAGTTACTGGTAAGTACGCTTAGAATTACTTTTCAGGGTCATTACTGGGCTGAAAGATGTAGCAGTTGGTTCTCTCCTGATAACAGGTGAGTTAATCGGAATTCGTTGTTCGGCTGAATTTAGAGGAATATTTGTACGTTTCAAAAATGGACACTGAAACTTTTCTGGTGAAATCCACACAATGGATTCCTATGGAAGGAAATACAAGTTACTGGTAAGTACGCTTAGAATTACTTTTCAGAGTCAGTGCTGGTCTAAAAGATGCAGCACTGCGATCTCTCCTGATAACAAGTGAGTAAATCGGAATTTGTAGTTCGGCTGATTTTAGAGGAATATTTGTACCTTTCAAAATTGGACACTGAAACTTTTCTGGTGAAATCCACACAATGGATTCCTATGGAAGGAAATACAAGTTACTGGTAAGTACGCTTAGAATTACTTTTCAGAGTCAGTGCTGGTCTAAAAGATGCAGCACTGGGATCTCTCCTGATAACAGGTGAGTAAATCGTAATTTGTTGTTCGGCTGATATTAAAGGAATATTTGTGCTTTTCAAAAATGGACACAGAAACTTTTCTGGTGAAAACCACACAATGGATTCCTATGGAAAGGAATACAAGTTACTGGTAAGTACGCTTAAAATTGCTTTTCAGGGTCAGTGCTGGGCTGAAAGATGCAGCACTGGGTTCTCTCCTGATAACAGGTGAGTAAATCGGAATTCGTAGTTCGGCTGATTTTAGAGGAATATTTGTACGTTTCAAAATTGGACACTTATTAGGTGAAAACCACACAAAGGATTCCAATGGAAGGAAATACAAGTTACTGGTAAGTACGCTTAGAATTACATCTCAGAGTCAGTGCTGGTCTAAAAGATGCAGCACTGGGTTCTCTCCTGATAACAGGTAAGTAAATCGGAAATCGTAGTTCGGCTGATTTTAGAGGAATATTTGTACCTTTCAAAATTGGACACTGAAACTTTTCTGGTGAAATCCACAAAATGGATTCCTATGGAATGAAATACAAGTTACTGGTTAGTACGCTTAGAATTACATTTCAGGGTCAGTACTGGGATGAAAGATGTAGCAGTGGGTTCTCTCCTGATAACAGGTGAGAAAATCGGAATTCGTAGTTTGCCTGATTTTAGAGGAATATTTGTGCGTTTCAAAAATGGACACTTAGAAACTTTTCTGGTTTAAACCACACAATGGATTCCTATAAAAGGAAATACAAGTTACTGGTAAGTACGCTTAGAATTACTTTTCAGAGTCAGTGCTGGTCTAAACGATGCAACACTGGGTCATCTCCTGTTAACAGGTGAGTAAATCGGAATTTGTAGTTCGGCTGATTTTAAAGGAATATTTGTACATTTCAAAAATGGACACTTACAAACTTTTCTGGTGAAAACCACACAATGGATTCCTATGGAAGGAAATACAAATTACTGGTAAGTACGCTTAGACTTACTTTTCAGGGTCATTGCTGGTCTAAAAGATGCAGCACTGGGTTCTCTCCTGATAAAAGGTGAGTAAATCAGAATTCGTACTTCGGCTGAGTTTAGAGGAATATTTGTAAGTTTCAAAAATGGACACTTAGAAACTTTTCTGGTGAAAACCACACAATGGATTCCTATGGAAGGAAATACAAGTTACTGGTAAGTACGCTTAGAATTACTTTTTAGGGTCAGTGCTGGACTAAAAGATGCAGCACTGGGTTCTCTCCTGATAACAGGTGAGTAAATCGGAATTCGTAGTTCGGCTGATTTTAGAGGAATATTTGTACGTTTCAAAAATGGACACAGAAATTTTTCTGGTGAAAACCACACAAATAATTCCTATGGAAGGAAATGCAAGTTACTGGTAAGTACGCTTAGAATTACTTTTCAGGGTCAGTGCTGGGCTAAAAGATGCAGCACTGGGTTCTCTACTGATGACAGGTGAGTAAATCGGAATTTGTAGTTCGGCTGATTTTAGAAGAATATTTGTACGTTTCAAAAATGGACACAGAAACATTTCTGGTGAAAACCACACAATGGATTCCTATGGAAGGAAATACAAGTTACTGGTAAGTACGCTTAGAAAATACTTTTCAGGGACAGTGCTGGACTAAAAGATGCAGCACTGGGTTCTCTCCTGATAACAGGTGAGTAAATCAGAATTCGTACTTTGGCTGATTTTAGAGGAATATTTGTATGTTTCAAAAATGGACATAGAAACTTTTCTGGTGAAAACCACACAATGGATTCCTATGGAAGGAAATACAAATTTCCGGGAAGTACGCTGAGAAAAGACTTTTCAGGGACAGTGCTGGACTAAAAGATGCAGCACTGGGTTCTCTCCAGATAACAGGTGAGTAAGTCGGCTGATATTAAAGGAATATTTGTGCGTTTCAAAAATAGACACAGAAACTTTTCTGGTGAAAACCACACAATGGATTCCTATGGAAGGAAATACAAGTTACTGGTAAGTACGCTTAGAATTACTTTTCAGGGTCAGTGCTGGTCTAAAAGATGCAGCACTGGGTTATCTCCTGATAACAGGTGAGTAAATCAGAATTCTTAGTTCGGATAATTTTAGAGGAATATTTGTATGTATCAAAATTGGACACTAAGAAACTTTTCTGGTGAAAACCACACAATGGATTCCGATGCAAGGAAATACAAGTTACTGGTAAGTACGCTTAGAATTACTTTTCAGGGTCAGTACTGGCCTGAAAGATGCAGCAGTGGGTTATCTCCTGATAACAGGAGAGTAAATCGGAATTCGTAGTCCAGCTCATTTTAGAGGAATATTTGTACGTTTCAAAAATGGACACTTAGAAACTTTTCTGCTCAAAACCACACAATGGATTCCTATGGAATGAAATACAAGTTACTGGTAAGTACGCTTAGAATTACTTTTCAGGGTCAGTGCTGGGCTAAAAGATGCAGCACTGGGTTCTCTACTGATGACAGGTGAGTAAATCGGAATTCGTAGTTCGGCTGATTTTAGAGGAATATTTGTACGTTTCAAAAATGGACACTTATCTGGTGAAAACCACACAAAGGATTCCAATGGAAGGAAATACAAGTTACTTTTAAGTACGCTTAGAATTACTTCTCAGAGTCAGTGCTGGTCTAAAAGATGCAGCACTGGGTTCTCTCCTGATAACAGGTGAGTAAATCGGAAATCGTAGTTCGGCTGATTTTAGAGGAATATTTGTACCTTTCAAAATTGGACACTGAAACTTTTCTGGTGAAATCCACACAATGGATTCCTATGGAATGAAATACAAGTTACTGGTTAGTACGCTTAGAATTACATTTCAGGGTCAGTACTGGGATGAAAGATGTAGCAGTGGGTTCTCTCCTGATAACAGGTGAGAAAATCGGAATTCGTAGTTCGCCTTATTTTAGAGGAATATTTGTGTGTTTCAAAAATGGACACTTAGAAACTTTTCTGGTGAAAACCACACAATGGATTCCTATGGAAGGAAATACAAGTTACTGGAAAGTACGCTTAGAATTACTTGTCAGGGTCAGTGCTGGGCTAAAAGATGCAGCACTGGGTTCTCTCCTGATAACAGGTGAGTAAATCGGAATTCGTTGTTCGGCTGATTTTAGAGGAATATTTGTACGTTTCAAAATTGGACACTTATCTGGTGAAAACCACACAAAAGGATTCCAATGGAAGGAAATACAAGTTACTGGTAAGTACGCTTAGAATTACTTCTCAGAGTCAGTGCTGGTCTAAAAGATGCAGCACTGGGTTCTCTCCTGATAATAGGTGAGTAAATCGGAATTGGTACTTTGGCTGATTTTAGAGGAATATTTGTAAGTTTCAAAAATGGCCACTTAGAAACTTTTCTGGTGAAAGCCACACAATGGATTCCTATGGAAGGAAATACAAGTTACTGGAAAGTACGCTTAGAATTACTTTTCAGGGTCAGTGCTGGACTAAAAGATGCAGCACTGGGTTCTCTCCTGATAACAGGTGAGTAAATCGGAATTCGTAGTTCGGCTGATTTTAGAGGAATAAATGTACGTTTCAAAAATGGACACAGAAACTATTCTGGTGAAAACCACACAATGGATTCCTATGGAAGGAAATACAAGTTACTGGTAAGTACGCTTAGAATTACTTTTCAGGGTCAGTGCTGGGCTAAAAGATGCAGCACTGGGTTCTCCCCTGATAACAGGTGAGTAATTTGGAATTCGTAGTTCGGCTGATTTTAGAAGAATTTTTGTACGTATCAAAATTGGACACTAAGAAACTTTTCTGGTGAAAATCACACAATGGATTCCTATGGAAGCAAATACAAGTTACTGGTAAGTACGCTTAGAATTACTTTACAGGGTCAGTGCTGGGATTAAAGATGCAGCACTGGGTTCTCTCCTGATCACAGGTGAGTAAATCGGAATTAGTAGTTTGGCTGATTTTAGAGGAATATTTCTACGTTTCAAAATTGGACACTTATCTGGTGAAAACCACACAAAGGATTCCTATGGAAGGAAATATAAGTTACTGGTAAGTACGCTTAGAACTACTTCTCAGAGTCAGTGCTGTTCTAAAAGATGCAGCACTGGGTTCTCTCCTGATAACAGGTGAGTAAATCGGTATTCGTAGTTCGGCTGATTTTAGAGGAATATTTGTACCTTTCAAAATTGGACACTTAGAAACTTTTCTGGTGAAAACCACACAATGGATTCCTACGGAAGGAAAAACAAGTTACTGGTAAGTACGCTTAGAATTACTTTTCAGGGTCAGTACTGGGGTGAAAGATGTAGCAGTGGGTTCTCTCCTGATCACAGGTGAGTTAATCGGAATTCGTTGTTCGGCTGATTTTAGAGGAATATTTGTACGTTTCAAAAATGGACACTGAAACTTTTCTGGTGAAATCCACACAATGGATTCCTATGGAAGGAAATACAAGTTACTGGTAAGTACGCTTAGAATTACTTTTCAGAGTCAGTGCTGGTCTGAAAGATGCAGCACTGCGATCTCTCCTGATAACAAGTGAGTAAATCGGAATTTGTAGTTCGGCTGATTTTAGAGGAATATTAGTACCTTTCAAAATTGGACACTGAAACTTTTCTGGTGAAATCCACACAATGGATTCCTATGGAAGGAAATACAAGTTACTGGTAAGTACGCTTAGAATTACTTTTCAGAGTCAGTGCTGGTCTAAAAGATGCAGCACTGGGATCTCTCCTGATAACAGGTGAGTAAATCGGAATTCGTAGTTCGGCTGATTTTAGAGGAATATTTGTATGTTTCAAAATTGGACACTTATCTGGTGAAAACCACACAAAAGGATTCAAATGGAAGGAAATACAAGTTACTGGTAAGTACGCTTAGAATTACTTTTCAGGGTCAGTGCTGGGCTAAAAGATGCAGCACTGGGTTCTCTCCTGATAACAGGTGAGTAAATCGGAATTCGTTGTTCGGCTGATTTTAGAGGAATATTTGTACGTTTCAAAATTGGACACTTATCTGGTGAAAACCACACAAAAGGATTCCAATGGAAGGAAATACAAGTTACTGGTAAGTACGCTTAGAATTACTTCTCAGAGTCAGTGCTGGTCTAAAAGATGCAGCACTGGGTTCTCTCCTGATAATAGGTGAGTAAATCGGAATTCGTACTTTGGCTGATTTTAGAGGAATATTTGTAAGTTTCAAAAAGGGACACTTAGAAACTTTTCTGGTGAAAACCACACAATGGATTCCTATGGAAGGAAATACAAGTTACTGGAAAGTACGCTTAGAATTACTTTTCAGGGTCAGTGCTGACTAAAAGATGCAGCACTGGATTCTCTCCTGATAACAGGTGAGTAAATCGGAATTCGTAGTTCGGCTGATTTTAGAGGAGTAATTGTACGTTTCAAAAATGGACACAGAAACTTTTCTGGTGAAAACCACACAATGGATTCCTATGGAAGGAAATACAAGTTACTGGTAAGTACGCTTAGAATTACTTTTCAGAGTCAGTGCTGGTCTAAAAGATGCAGCACTGGGATCTCTCCTGATAACAGGTGAGTAAATCGTAATTTGTTGTTCGGCTGATATTAAAGGAATATTTGTGCGTTTCAAAAATGGACACAGAAACTTTTCTGGTGAAAACCACACAATGGATTCCTAAGGAAAGGAATACAAGTTACTGGTAAGTACGCTTAGAATTACTTTTCAGGGTCAGTGCTGGGCTAAAAGATGCAGCACTGGGTTCTCTCCTGATAACAGGTGAGTAAATCGGAATTCGTAGTTCGGCTGATTTTAGAGGAATATTTGTACGTATCAAAATTGGACACTAAGAAACTTTTCTGGTGAAAACCACACAAAAGGATTCCAATGGAAGGAAATACAAGTTACTGGTAAGTACGCTTAGAATTACTTCTCAGAGTCAGTGCTGGTCTAAAAGATGCAGCACTGGGTTCTCTCCTGATAATAGGTGAGTAAATCGGAATTCGTACTTTGGCTGATTTTAGAGGAATATTTGTAAGTTTCAAAAATGGACACTTAGAAACTTTTCTGGTGAAAACCACACAATGGATTCCTATGGAAGGAAATACAAGTTACTGGAAAGTACGCTTAGAATTACTTTTCAGGGTCAGTGCTGGACTAAAAGATGCAGCACTGGATTCTCTCCTGATAACAGGTGAGTAAATCGGAATTCGTAGTTCGGCTGATTTTAGAGGAATAATTGTACGTTTCAAAAATGGACACAGAAACTTTTCTGGTGAAAACCACACAATGGATTCCTATGGAAGGAAATACAAGTTACTGGTAAGTACGCTTAGAATTACTTTTCAGGGTCAGTGCTGGGCTAAAAGATGCAGCACTGGGTTCTCTCCTGATAACAGGTGAGTAAATCGGAATTCGTAGTTCGGCTGATTTTAGAGGAATATTTGTACGTATCAAAATTGGACACTAAGAAACTTTTCTGGTGAAAACCACACAATGGATTCCTATGAAAGCAAATACAAGTTAC
Organism: Triturus cristatus; assembly: GCF_964204655.1. Taxonomy (NCBI): domain Eukaryota; kingdom Metazoa; phylum Chordata; class Amphibia; order Caudata; family Salamandridae; genus Triturus; species Triturus cristatus. The sequence goes on from NC_140579.1 coordinate 1,048,074,213, forward strand.
TGGTAAGTACGCTTAGAATTACTTTACAGGGTCAGTGCTGGGATTAAAGATGCAGCACTGGGTTCTCTCCTGATCACCGGTGAGTAAATCGGAATTAGTAGTTTGGCTGATTTTAGAGTAATATTTCTACGTTTCAAAATTGGACACTTATCTGGTGAAAACCACACAAAAGATTCCTATGGAAGGAAATATAAGTTACTGGTAAGTACCCTTAGAACTACTTCTCAGAGTCAGTGCTGTTCTAAAAGATGCAGCACTGGGTTCTCTCCTGATAACAGGTGAGTAAATCGGTATTCGTAGTTCGGCTGATTTTAGAGGAATATTTGTACCTTTCAAAATTGGACACTTAGAAACTTTTCTGGTGAAAACCACACAATGGATTCCTATGGAAGGAAAAACAAGTTACTGGTAAGTACGCTTAGAATTACTTTTCAGGGTCAGTACTGGGGTGAAAGATGTAGCAGTGGGTTCTCTCCTGATCACAGGTGAGTAAATCGGAATTAGTATTTCGGCTGATTTTAGAGGAATATTTGTACGTTTCAAAATTGGACACTTATCTGGTGAAAACCACACAAAGGATTCCTATGGAAGGAAATATAAGTTACTGGTAAGTACGCTTAGAATTACTTTTCAGGGTCAGTGCTGGGCTAAAAGATGCAGCACTGGGTTCTCTCCTGATAACCGGTGAGTAAATCGGAATTCGTAGTTCGGCTGATTTTAGAGGAATATTTGTACGTTTCAAAAATGGACACTTAGAAACTTTTCTGGTGAAAACCACACAATGGATTCCTATGGAAGGAAATACAAGTTACTGGTAAGTACGCTTAGAATTACTTTTCAGGGTCAGTGCTGGGCTAAAAGATGCAGCACTGGGTTCTCCCCTGATAACAGGTGAGTAATTTGGAATTCGTAGTTTGGCTGATTTTAGAAGAATATTTGTACGTATCAAAATTGGACACTAAGAAACTTTTCTGGTGAAAACCACACAATGGATTCCTATGGAAGCAAATACAAGTTACTGGTAAGTACGCTTAGAATTACTTTACAGGGTCAGTGCTGGGATTAAAGATGCAGCACTGGGTTCTCCTGATCACAGGTGAGTAAATCGGAATTAGTAGTTTGGCTGATTTTAGAGGAATATTTCTACGTTTCAAAATTGGACACTTATCTGGTGAAAACCACACAAAGGATTCCTATGGAAGGAAATATAAGTTACTGGTAAGTACGCTTAGAACTACTTCTCAGAGTCAGTGCTGTTCTAAAAGATGCAGCACTGGGTTCTCTCCTGATAACAGGTGAGTAAATCGGTATTCGTATTTCGGCTGATTTTAGAGGAATATTTGTACCTTTCAAAATTGGACACTTAGAAACTTTTCTGGTGAAAACCACACAATGGATTCCTATGGAAGGAAAAACAAGTTACTGGTAAGTACGCTTAGAATTACTTTTCAGGGTCAGTACTGGGGTGAAAGATGTAGCAGTGGGTTCTCTCCTGATCACAGGTGAGTAAATCAGAATTAGTGGTTCGGCTGATTTTAGAGGAATATTTGTACGTTTCAAAATTGGACACTTATCTGGTGAAAACCACACAAAGGATTCCTATGGAAGGAAATATAAGTTACTGGTAAGTACGCTTAGAACTACTTCTCAGAGTCAGTGCTGTTCTAAAAGATGCAGCACTGGGCTCTCTCCTGATAACAGGTGAGTAAATCGGAATTCGTAGTTCGGCTGATTTTAGAGGAATATTTGTACCTTTCAAAATTGGACCCTTAGAAACTTTTCTGGTGAAAACCACACAATGGATTCCTATGGAAGGAAAAACAAGTTACTGGTAAGTACGCTGAGAATTACTTTTCAGGGTCATTACTGGGCTGAAAGATGTAGCAGTTGGTTCTCTCCTGATAACAGGTGAGTTAATCGGAATTCGTTGTTCGGCTGAATTTAGAGGAATATTTGTACGTTTCAAAAATGGACACTGAAACTTTTCTGGTGAAATCCACATAATGGATTCCTATGGAAGGAAATACAAGTTACTGGTAAGTACGCTTAGAATTACTTTTCAGAGTCAGTGCTGGTCTAAAAGATGCAGCACTGCGATCTCTCCTGATAACAAGTGAGTAAATCGGAATTTGTAGTTCGGCTGATTTTAGAGGAATATTTGTACCTTTCAAAATTGGACACTGAAACTTTTCTGGTGAAATCCACACAATGGATTCCTATGGAAGGAAATACAAGTTACTGGTAAGTACGCTTAGAATTACTTTTCAGAGTCAGTGCTGGTCTAAAAGATGCAGCACTGGGATCTCTCCTGATAACAGGTGAGTAAATCGTAATTTGTTGTTCGGCTGATATTAAAGGAATATTTGTGCGTTTAAAAAATGGACACAGAAACTTTTCTGGTGAAAAACACAATGGATTCCTATGGAAAGGAATACAAGTTACTGGTAAGTACGCTTAAAATTGCTTTTCAGGGTCAGTGCTGGGCTGAAAGATGCAGCACTGGGTTCTCTCCTGATAACAGGTGAGTAAATCGGAATTCGTAGTTCGGCTGATTTTAGAGGAATATTTGTAAGTTTCAAAATTGGACACTTATCTGGTGAAAACCACACAAAGGATTCCAATGGAAGGAAATACAAGTTACTGGTAAGTACGCTTAGAATTACATCTCAGAGTCAGTGCTGGTCTAAAAGATGCAGCACTGGGTTCTCTCCTGATAACAGGTAAGTAAATCGGAAATCGTAGTTCGGCTGATTTTAGAGGAATATTTGTACCTTTCAAAATTGGACACTGAAACTTTTCTGGTGAAATCCACAAAATGGATTCCTATGGAATGAAATACAAGTTACTGGTTAGTACGCTTAGAATTACATTTCAGGGTCAGTACTGGGATGAAAGATGTAGCAGTGGGTTCTCTCCTGATAACAGGTGAGAAAATCGGAATTCGTAGTTCGCCTGATTTTAGAGGAATATTTGTGCGTTTCAAAAATGGACACTTAGAAACTTTTCTGGTTTAAACCACACAATGGATTCCTATAAAAGGAAATACAAGTTACTGGTAAGTACGCTTAGAATTACTTTTCAGAGTCAGTGCTGGTCTAAACGATGCAGCACTGGGTCATCTCCTGTTAACAGGTGAGTAAATCGGAATTTGTAGTTCGGCTGATTTTAAAGGAATATTTGTACATTTCAAAAATGGACACTTACAAACTTTTCTGGTGAAAACCACACAATGGATTCCTATGGAAGGAAATACAAATTACTTTGAGGAGTACGCTTAGACTTACTTTTCAGGGTCATTGCTGGTCTAAAAGATGCAGCACTGGGTTCTCTCCTGATAAAAGGTGAGTAAATCAGAATTCGTACTTCGGCTGAGTTTAGAGGAATATTTGTAAGTTTCAAAAATGGACACTTAGAAACTTTTCTGGTGAAAACCACACAATGGATTCCTATGGAAGGAAATACAAGTTACTGGTAAGTACGCTTAGAATTACTTTTTAGGGTCAGTGCTGGACTAAAAGATGCAGCACTGGGTTCTCTCCTGATAACAGGTGAGTAAATCGGAATTCGTAGTTCGGCTGATTTTAGAGGAATAGTTGTACGTTTCAAAAATGGACACAGAAATTTTTCTGGTGAAAACCACACAAATAATTCCTATGGAAGGAAATGCAAGTTACTGGTAAGTACGCTTAGAATTACTTTTCAGGGTCAGTGCTGGGCTAAAAGATGCAGCACTGGGTTCTCTACTGATGACAGGTGAGTAAATCGGAATTCGTAGTTCGGCTGATTTTAGAGGAATATTTGTACGTTTCAAAAATGGACACAAACTTTTCTGGTGAAAACCACACAATGGATTCCTATGGAAGGAAATACAAGTTACTGGTAAGTACGCTTAGAAAATACTTTTCAGGGACAGTGCTGGACTAAAAGATGCAGCACTGGGTTCTCTCCTGATAACAGGTGAGTAAATCAGAATTCGTACTTTGGCTGATTTTAGAGGAATATTTGTATGTTTCAAAAATGGACATAGAAACTTTTCTGGTGAAAACCACACAATGGATTCCTATGGAAGGAAATACAAATTTCCGGGAAGTACGCTGAGAAAAGACTTTTCAGGGACAGTGCTGGACTAAAAGATGCAGCACTGGGTTCTCTCCAGATAACAGGTGAGTAAGTCGGCTGATATTAAAGGAATATTTGTGCGTTTCAAAAATAGACACAGAAACTTTTCTGGTGAAAACCACACAATGGATTCCTATGGAAGGAAATACAAGTTACTGGTAAGTACGCTTAGAATTACTTTTCAGGGTCAGTGCTGGTCTAAAAGATGCAGCACTGGGTTATCTCCTGATAACAGGTGAGTAAATCAGAATTCTTAGTTCGGATAATTTTAGAGGAATATTTGTATGTATCAAAATTGGACACTAAGAAACTTTTCTGGTGAAAACCACACAATGGATTCCGATGCAAGGAAATACAAGTTACTGGTAAGTATGCTTAGAATTACTTTTCAGGGTCAGTACTGGCCTGAAAGATGCAGCAGTGGGTTATCTCCTGATAACAGGAGAGTAAATCGGAATTCGTAGTCCAGCTCATTTTAGAGGAATATTTGTACGTTTCAAAAATGGACACTTAGAAACTTTTCTGCTCAAAACCACACAATGGATTCCTATGGAATGAAATACAAGTTACTGGTAAGTACGCTTAGAATTACTTTTCAGGGTCAGTGCTGGGCTAAAAGATGCAGCACTGGGTTCTCTACTGATGACAGGTGAGTACATCGGAATTCGTAGTTCGGCTGATTTTAGAGGAATATTTGTACGTTTTAAAAATGGACACAGAAACTTTTCTGGTGAAAACCACACAATGGATTCCTATGGAAGGAAATACAAGTTACTGGTAAGTACGCTTAGAATTACTTTTCAGGGTCAGTGCTGGGATTAAAGATGCAGCACTGGGTTCTCTCCTGATAACAGGTGAGTAAACCAGAATTCGTAGTTCGGCTAATTTTAGAGGAATATTTGTACGTTTCAAAATTGGACACTTAGAAACTTTTCTGGTGGAAACCACACAATGGATTCCTATGGAATGAAATACAAGTTAATGGTAAGTATGCTTAGAATTACTTTTCAGGGTCAGTGCTGGGCTAAAAGATGCAGCACTGGGTTCTCTCCTGATAACAGGTGAGTAAATCAGAATTCGTACTTCGGCTGATTTTAGAGGAATATTTGTAAGTTTCAAAAATGGACACAGAAACTTTTCTGGTGAAAACCACACAATGGATTCCTATGGAAGGAAATACAAGTTACTGGTAAGTACGCTTAGAATTACTTTTCAGGGTCAGTGCTGGGATTAAAGATGCAGCACTGGGTTCTCTCCTGATAACAGGTGAGTAAACCAGAATTCGTAGTTCGGCTAATTTTAGAGGAATATTTGTACGTTTCAAAATTGGACACTTAGAAACTTTTCTGGTGGAAACCACACAATGGATTCCTATGGAAGGAAATACAAGTTACTGGTAAGTACGCTTAGAATTACTTTTCAGGGTCAGTGCTGGACTAAAAGATGCAGCACTGGGTTCTCTCCTGATAACAGGTGAGTAAATCGGAATTCGTAGTTCGGCTGATTTCAGAGGAATATTTGTACATATCAAAATTGGACACTAAGAAACTTTTCTGGTGGAAACCACACAATGGATTCCTATGGAAGGAAATACAAGTTACTGGTAAGTATGCTTAGAATTACTTTTCAGGGTCAGTGCTGGGCTAAATGATACAGCACAGGGTTCTCTCCTGATAACAGGTGAGTAAATCGGAATTCGTAGTTCGGCTGATTTTAGAGGAATATTTGTACGTTTCAAAAATGGACACTTAGAAACTTTTCTGGTGAAAACCACACAATGAATTCCTATGGAAGGAAATACAAGTTACTGGTAAGTACGCTTAGAATTACTTTTCAGGGTCAGTGCTGGACTAAAAGATGCAGCACTGGGTTCTCTCCTGATAACAGGTGAGTAAATCGGAATTCGTAGTTCGGCTTATTTCAGAGGAATATTTGTACATATCAAAATTGGACACTAAGAAACTTTTCTGGTGAAAACCACACAATGGATTCCGATGCAAGGAAATACAAGTTACTGGTAAGTACACTTAGAATTACTTGTCAGGGTCAGTACTGGGCTGAAAGATGCAGCACTGGGTTATCTCCTGATAACAGGAGAGTAAATCGGAATTCGTAGTTCACCTCATTTTAGAGAAATATTTGTACGTTTCAAAAATGGACACTTAGAAACTTTTCTGCTCAAAACCACACAATGGATTCCTATGGAATGAAATATAAGTTACTGGTAAGTACACTTAGATTTACTTTTCAGGGTCAGTGCTGGGATTAAAGATGCAGCACTGGGTTCTCTCCTGATCACAGGTGAGTAAATCGGAATTAGTAGTTCGGCTGATTTTAGAGGAATATTTGTACATTTCAAAATTGGACACTTATCTGGTATAAAACACACAAAGGATTCCTATGGAAGGAAATATAAGTTACTGGTAAGTACGCTTAGAATTACTTTTCAGGGTCAGTACTGGGCTGAAAGATGTAGCAGTGGGTTCTCTCCTGATAACAGGTGAGTAAATCGGAATTCGTAGTTTGGCTGATTTTAGAGGAATATTTGTACGTTTTAAAAATGGGCACTTAGAAACTTTTCTGGTGAAAACCACACAATGGATTCCTATGGAAGGAAATACAAGTTACTGAAAAGTACGCTTAGAATTACTTTTCAGGGTCAGTGCTGGACTAAAAGATGCAGCACTGGGTTCTCTCCTGATAACAGGTGAGTAAATCGGAATTCATAGTTCGGCTGATTTTAGAGGAATATTTGTACGTATCGAAATTGGACACTAAGAAACTTTTCTGGTGAAAACCACACAATGGATTCCGATGCAAGGAAATACAAGTTACTGGTAAGTACGCTTAGAATTACTTTTCAGGGTCAGTACTGGCCTGAAAGATGCAGCAGTGGGTTATCTCCTGATAACAGGAGAGTAAATCGGAATTCGTAGTTCAGCTCATTTTAGAGGAATATTTGTACGTTTCAAAAATGGACACTTAGAAACTTTTCTGCTGAAAACCACACAATGGATTCCTATGGAATGAAATACAAGTTACTGGTAAGTACACTTAGAATTACTTTTCAGAGTCAGTGTTGGACTAAAAGATGCAGCACTGGGTTCTGTCCTGATAACAGGTGAGTAAATCAGAATTCGTACTTCGGCTGATTTTAGAGGAATATTTGTAAGTTTCAAAAATGGACACAGAAACTTTTCTGGTGAAAATCACACAATGGATTCCTATGGAAGGAAATACAAGTTACTGGTAAGTACGCTTAGAATTACTTTTCAGGGTCAGTGCTGGGATTAAAGATGCAGCACTGGGTTCTCTCCTGATAACAGGTGAGTAAACCAGAATTCGTAGTTCGGCTAATTTTAGAGGAATATTTGTAAGTTTCAAAATTGGACACTTAGAAACTTTTCTGGTGGAAACCACACAATGGATTCCTATGGAAGGAAATACAAGTTACTGGTAAGTATGCTTAGAATTACTTTTCAGGGTCAGTGCTGGGCTAAATGATGCAGCACAGGGTTCTCTCCTGATAACAGGTGAGTAAATCGGAATTCGTAGATCGGCTGATTTTAGAGGAATATTTGTACGTTTCAAAAATGGACACTTAGAAACTTTTCTGGTGAAAACCACACAATGGATTCCTATGGAAGGAAATACAAGTTACTGGTAAGTACGCTTAGAATTACTTTTCAGGGTCAGTGCTGGACTAAAAGATGCAGCACTGGGTTCTCTCCTGATAACAGGTGAGTAAATCAGAATTCGTAGTTCGGCTGATTTTAGAGGAATATTTGTACGTATCAAAATTGGACACTAAGAAACTTTTCTGGTGAAAACCACACAATGGATTTCGATGCAAGGAAATACAAGTTACTGGTAAGTACGCTTAGAATTACTTTTTAGGGTCAGTGCTGGACTAAAAGATGCAGCACTGGGTTCTCTCCTGATAACAGGTGAGTAAATCGGAATTCGTAGTTCGGCTGATTTTAGAGGAATATTTGTACGTTTCAAAAATGGACACAGAAATTTTTCTGGTGAAAACCACACAAATAATTCCTATGGAAGGAAATGCAAGTTACTGGTAAGTACGCTTAGAATTACTTTTCAGGGTCAGTGCTGGGCTAAAAGATGCAGCACTGGGTTCTCTACTGATGACAGGTGAGTAAATCGGAATTCGTAGTTCGGCTGATTTTAGAGGAATATTTGTACGTTTCAAAAATGGACACAGAAACTTTTCTGGTGAAAACCACACAATGGATTCCTATGGAAGGAAATACAAGTTACTGGTAAGTACGCTTAGAAAATACTTTTCAGGGACAGTGCTGGACTAAAAGATGCAGCACTGGGTTCTCTCCTGATAACAGGTGAGTAAATCAGAATTCGTACTTTGGCTGATTTTAGAGGAATATTTGTATGTTTCAAAAATGGACATAGAAACTTTTCTGGTGAAAACCACACAATGGATTCCTATGGAAGGAAATACAAATTTCCGGGAAGTACGCTGAGAAAAGACTTTTCAGGGACAGTGCTGGACTAAAAGATGCAGCACTGGGTTCTCTCCAGATAACAGGTGAGTAAGTCGGCTGATATTAAAGGAATATTTGTGCGTTTCAAAAATAGACACAGAAACTTTTCTGGTGAAAACCACACAATGGATTCCTATGGAAGGAAATACAAGTTACTGGTAAGTACGCTTAGAATTACTTTTCAGGGTCAGTGCTGGTCTAAAAGATGCAGCACTGGGTTATCTCCTGATAACAGGTGAGTAAATCAGAATTCTTAGTTTGGATAATTTTAGAGGAATATTTGTATGTATCAAAATTGGACACTAAGAAACTTTTCTGGTGAAAACCACACAATGGATTCCGATGCAAGGAAATACAAGTTACTGGTAAGTACGCTTAGAATTACTTTTCAGGGTCAGTACTGGCCTGAAAGATGCAGCAGTGGGTTATCTCCTGATAACAGGAGAGTAAATCGGAATTCGTAGTCCAGCTCATTTTAGAGGAATATTTGTACGTTTCAAAAATGGACACTTAGAAACTTTTCTGCTCAAAACCACACAATGGATTCCTATGGAATGAAATACAAGTTACTGGTAAGTACGCTTAGAATTACTTTTCAGGGTCAGTGCTGGGCTAAAAGATGCAGCACTGGGTTCTCTACTGATGACAGGTGAGTAAATCGGAATTCGTAGTTCGGCTGATTTTAGAGGAATATTTGTACGTTTTAAAAATGGACACAGAAACTTTTCTGGTGAAAACCACACAATGGATTCCTATGGAAGGAAATACAAGTTACTGGTAAGTACGCTTAGAATTACTTTTCAGGGTCAGTGCTGGGATTAAAGATGCAGCACTGGGTTCTCTCCTGATAACAGGTGAGTAAACCAGAATTCGTAGTTCGGCTAATTTTAGAGGAATATTTGTACGTTTCAAAATTGGACACTTAGAAACTTTTCTGGTGGAAACCACACAATGGATTCCTATGGAATGAAATACAAGTTAATGGTAAGTATGCTTAGAATTACTTTTCAGGGTCAGTGCTGGGCTAAAAGATGCAGCACTGGGTTCTCTCCTGATAACAGGTGAGTAAATCAGAATTCGTACTTCGGCTGATTTTAGAGGAATATTTGTAAGTTTCAAAAATGGACACAGAAACTTTTCTGGTGAAAACCACACAATGGATTCCTATGGAAGGAAATACAAGTTACTGGTAAGTACGCTTAGAATTACTTTTCAGAGTCAGTGCTGGTCTAAAAGATGCAGCACTGGGATCTCTCCTGATAACAGGTGAGTAAATCGTAATTTGTTGTTCGGCTGATATTAAAGGAATATTTGTGCGTTTCAAAAATGGACACAGAAACTTTTCTGGTGAAAAACACAATGGATTCCTATGGAAAGGAATACAAGTTACTGGTAAGTACGCTTAAAATTGCTTTTCAGGGTCAGTGCTGGGCTGAAAGATGCAGCACTGGGTTCTCTCCTGATAACAGGTGAGTAAATCGGAATTCGTAGTTCGGCTGATTTTAGAGGAATATTTGTAAGTTTCAAAATTGGACACTTATCTGGTGAAAACCACACAAAGGATTCCAATGGAAGGAAATACAAGTTACTGGTAAGTACGCTTAGAATTACATCTCAGAGTCAGTGCTGGTCTAAAAGATGCAGCACTGGGTTCTCTCCTGATAACAGGTAAGTAAATCGGAAATCGTAGTTCGGCTGATTTTAGAGGAATATTTGTACCTTTCAAAATTTGACACTGAAGCTTTTCTGGTGAAATCCACAAAATGGATTCCTATGGAATGAAATACAAGTTACTGGTTAGTACGCTTAGAATTACATTTCAGGGTCAGTACTGGGATGAAAGATGTAGCAGTGGGTTCTCTCCTGATAACAGGTGAGAAAATCGGAATTCGTAGTTCGCCTGATTTTAGAGGAATATTTGTGCGTTTCAAAAATGGACACTTAGAAACTTTTCTGGTTTAAACCACACAATGGATTCCTATAAAAGGAAATACAAGTTACTGGTAAGTACGCTTAGAATTACTTTTCAGAGTCAGTGCTGATCTAAACGATGCAGCACTGGGTCATCTCCTGTTAACAGGTGAGTAAATCGGAATTTGTAGTTCGGCTGATTTTAAAGGAATATTTGTACATTTCAAAAATGGACACTTACAAACTTTTCTGGTGAAAACCACACAATGGATTCCTATGGAAGGAAATACAAATTACTGGTAAGTACGCTTAGACTTACTTTTCAGGGTCATTGCTGGTCTAAAAGATGCAGCACTGGGTTCTCTCCTGATAAAAGGTGAGTAAATCAGAATTCGTACTTCGGCTGAGTTTAGAGGAATATTTGTAAGTTTCAAAAATGGACACTTAGAAACTTTTCTGGTGAAAACCACACAATGGATTCCTATGGAAGGAAATACAAGTTACTGGTAAGTACGCTTAGAATTACTTTTTAGGGTCAGTGCTGGACTAAAAGATGCAGCACTGGGTTCTCTCCTGATAACAGGTGAGTAAATCGGAATTCGTAGTTCGGCTGATTTTAGAGGAATATTTGTACGTTTCAAAAATGGACACAGAAATTTTTCTGGTGAAAACCACACAAATAATTCCTATGGAAGGAAATGCAAGTTACTGGTAAGTACGCTTAGAATTACTTTTCAGGGTCAGTGCTGGGCTAAAAGATGCAGCACTGGGTTCTCTACTGATGACAGGTGAGTAAATCGGAATTCGTAGTTCGGCTGATTTTAGAGGAATATTTGTACGTTTCAAAAATGGACACAGAAACTTTTCTGGTGAAAACCACACAATGGATTCCTATGGAAGGAAATACAAGTTACTGGTAAGTACGCTTAGAAAATACTTTTCAGGGACAGTGCTGGACTAAAAGATGCAGCACTGGGTTCTCTCCTGATAACAGGTGAGTAAATCAGAATTCGTACTTTGGCTGATTTTAGAGGAATATTTGTATGTTTCAAAAATGGACATAGAAACTTTTCTGGTGAAAACCACACAATGGATTCCTATGGAAGGAAATACAAATTTCCGGGAAGTACGCTGAGAAAAGACTTTTCAGGGACAGTGCTGGACTAAAAGATGCAGCACTGGGTTCTCTCCAGATAACAGGTGAGTAAGTCGGCTGATATTAAAGGAATATTTGTGCGTTTCAAAAATAGACACAGAAACTTTTCTGGTGAAAACCACACAATGGATTCCTATGGAAGGAAATACAAGTTACTGGTAAGTACGCTTAGAATTACTTTTCAGGGTCAGTGCTGGTCTAAAAGATGCAGCACTGGGTTATCTCCTGATAACAGGTGAGTAAATCAGAATTCTTAGTTCGGATAATTTTAGAGGAATATTTGTATGTATCAAAATTGGACACTAAGAAACTTTTCTGGTGAAAACCACACAATGGATTCCGATGCAAGGAAATACAAGTTACTGGTAAGTACGCTTAGAATTACTTTTCAGGGTCAGTACTGGCCTGAAAGATGCAGCAGTGGGTTATCTCCTGATAACAGGAGAGTAAATCGGAATTCGTAGTCCAGCTCATTTTAGAGGAATATTTGTACGTTTCAAAAATGGACACTTAGAAACTTTTCTGCTCAAAACCACACAATGGATTCCTATGGAATGAAATACAAGTTACTGGTAAGTACGCTTAGAATTACTTTTCAGGGTCAGTGCTGGGCTAAAAGATGCAGCACTGGGTTCTCTACTGATGACAGGTGAGTAAATCGGAATTCGTAGTTCGGCTGATTTTAGAGGAATATTTGTACGTTTTAAAAATGGACACAGAAACTTTTCTGGTGAAAACCACTCAATGGATTCCTATGGAAGGAAATACAAGTTACTGGTAAGTACGCTTAGAATTACTTTTCAGGGTCAGTGCTGGGATTAAAGATGCAGCACTGGGTTCTCTCCTGATAACAGGTGAGTAAACCAGAATTCGTAGTTCGGCTAATTTTAGAGGAATATTTGTACGTTTCAAAATTGGACACTTAGAAACTTTTCCGGTGGAAACCACACAATGGATTCCTATGGAATGAAATACAAGTTAATGGTAAGTATGCTTAGAATTACTTTTCAGGGTCAGTGCTGGGCTAAAAGATGCAGCACTGGGTTCTCTCCTGATAACAGGTGAGTAAATCAGAATTCGTACTTCGGCTGATTTTAGAGGAATATTTGTAAGTTTCAAAAATGGACACAGAAACTTTTCTGGTGAAAACCACACAATGGATTCCTATGGAAGGAAATACAAGTTACTGGTAAGTACGCTTAGAATTACTTTTCAGGGTCAGTGCTGGGATTAAAGATGCAGCACTGGGTTCTCTCCTGATAACAGGTGAGTAAACCAGAATTCGTAGTTCGGCTAATTTTAGAGGAATATTTGTACGTTTCAAAATTGGACACTTAGAAACTTTTCTGGTGGAAACCACACAATGGATTCCTATGGAAGGAAATACAAGTTACTGGTAAGTACGCTTAGAATTACTTTTCAGGGTCAGTGCTGAACTAAAAGATGCAGCACTGGGTTCTCTCCTGATAACAGGTGAGTAAATCGGAATTCGTAGTTCGGCTGATTTCAGAGGAATATTTGTACATATCAAAATTGGACACTAAGAAACTTTTCTGGTGGAAACCACACAATGGATTCCTATGGAAGGAAATACAAGTTACTGGTAAGTATGCTTAGAATTACTTTTCAGGGTCAGTGCTGGGCTAAATGATACAGCACAGGGTTCTCTCCTGATAACAGGTGAGTAAATCGGAATTCGTAGTTCGGCTGATTTTAGAGGAATATTTGTACGTTTCAAAAATGGACACTTAGAAACTTTTCTGGTGAAAACCACACAATGAATTCCTATGGAAGGAAATACAAGTTACTGGTAAGTACGCTTAGAATTACTTTTCAGGGTCAGTGCTGGACTAAAAGATGCAGCACTGGGTTCTCTCCTGATAACAGGTGAGTAAATCGGAATTCGTAGTTCGGCTTATTTCAGAGGAATATTTGTACATATCAAAATTGGACACTAAGAAACTTTTCTGGTGAAAACCACACAATGGATTCCGATGCAAGGAAATACAAGTTACTGGTAAGTACACTTAGAATTACTTGTCAGGGTCAGTACTGGGCTGAAAGATGCAGCACTGGGTTATCTCCTGATAACAGGAGAGTAAATCGGAATTCGTAGTTCACCTCATTTTAGAGAAATATTTGTACGTTTCAAAAATGGACACTTAGAAACTTTTCTGCTCAAAACCACACAATGGATTCCTATGGAATGAAATATAAGTTACTGGTAAGTACACTTAGATTTACTTTTCAGGGTCAGTGCTGGGATTAAAGATGCAGCACTGGGTTCTCTCCTGATCACAGGTGAGTAAATCGGAATTAGTAGTTCGGCTGATTTTAGAGGAATATTTGTACATTTCAAAATTGGACACTTATCTGGTATAAAACACACAAAGGATTCCTATGGAAGGAAATATAAGTTACTGGTAAGTACGCTTAGAATTACTTTTCAGGGTCAGTACTGGGCTGAAAGATGTAGCAGTGGGTTCTCTCCTGATAACAGGTGAGTAAATCGGAATTCGTAGTTTGGCTGATTTTAGAGGAATATTTGTACGTTTTAAAAATGGGCACTTAGAAACTTTTCTGGTGAAAACCACACAATGGATTCCTATGGAAGGAAATACAAGTTACTGAAAAGTACGCTTAGAATTACTTTTCAGGGTCAGTGCTGGACTAAAAGATGCAGCACTGGGTTCTCTCCTGATAACAGGTGAGTAAATCGGAATTCATAGTTCGGCTGATTTTAGAGGAATATTTGTACGTATCGAAATTGGACACTAAGAAACTTTTCTGGTGAAAACCACACAATGGATTCCGATGCAAGGAAATACAAGTTACTGGTAAGTACGCTTAGAATTACTTTTCAGGGTCAGTACTGGCCTGAAAGATGCAGCAGTGGGTTATCTCCTGATAACAGGAGAGTAAATCGGAATTCGTAGTTCAGCTCATTTTAGAGGAATATTTGTACGTTTCAAAAATGGACACTTAGAAACTTTTCTGCTGAAAACCACACAATGGATTCCTATGGAATGAAATACAAGTTACTGGTAAGTACACTTAGAATTACTTTTCAGAGTCAGTGTTGGACTAAAAGATGCAGCACTGGGTTCTGTCCTGATAACAGGTGAGTAAATCAGAATTCGTACTTCGGCTGATTTTAGAGGAATATTTGTAAGTTTCAAAAATGGACACAGAAACTTTTCTGGTGAAAATCACACAATGGATTCCTATGGAAGGAAATACAAGTTACTGGTAAGTACGCTTAGAATTACTTTTCAGGGTCAGTGCTGGGATTAAAGATGCAGCACTGGGTTCTCTCCTGATAACAGGTGAGTAAACCAGAATTCGTAGTTCGGCTAATTTTAGAGGAATATTTGTAAGTTTCAAAATTGGACACTTAGAAACTTTTCTGGTGGAAACCACACAATGGATTCCTATGGAAGGAAATACAAGTTACTGGTAAGTATGCTTAGAATTACTTTTCAGGGTCAGTGCTGGGCTAAATGATGCAGCACAGGGTTCTCTCCTGATAACAGGTGAGTAAATCGGAATTCGTAGATCGGCTGATTTTAGAGGAATATTTGTACGTTTCAAAAATGGACACTTAGAAACTTTTCTGGTGAAAACCACACAATGGATTCCTATGGAAGGAAATACAAGTTACTGGTAAGTACGCTTAGAATTACTTTTCAGGGTCAGTGCTGGACTAAAAGATGCAGCACTGGGTTCTCTCCTGATAACAGGTGAGTAAATCAGAATTCGTAGTTCGGCTGATTTTAGAGGAATATTTGTACGTATCAAAATTGGACACTAAGAAACTTTTCTGGTGAAAACCACACAATGGATTCCGATGCAAGGAAATACAAGTTACTGGTAAGTACGCTTAGAATTACTTTTCAGGGTCAGTACTGGGCTGAAAGATGCAGCACTGGGTTATCTCCTGATAACAGGAGAGTAAATCGGAATTCGTAGTTCAGCTCATTTTAGAGGAATATTTGTAAGTTTCAAAAATGGACACAGAAACTTTTCTGGTGAAAATCACACAATGGATTCCTATGGAAGGAAATACAAGTTACTGGTAAGTACGCTTAGAATTACTTTTCAGGGTCAGTGCTGGGATTAAAGATGCAGCACTGGGTTCTCTCCTGATAACAGGTGAGTAAACCAGAATTCGTAGTTCGGCTAATTTTAGAGGAATATTTGTAAGTTTCAAAATTGGACACTTAGAAACTTTTCTGGTGGAAACCACACAATGGATTCCTATGGAAGGAAATACAAGTT
This sequence comes from Triturus cristatus, assembly GCF_964204655.1. Lineage (NCBI taxonomy): Eukaryota > Metazoa > Chordata > Amphibia > Caudata > Salamandridae > Triturus > Triturus cristatus. The sequence goes on from NC_140579.1 coordinate 1,048,090,197, forward strand.
ACTGGTAAGTATGCTTAGAATTACTTTTCAGGGTCAGTGCTGGGCTAAATGATGCAGCACAGGGTTCTCTCCTGATAACAGGTGAGTAAATCGGAATTCGTAGATCGGCTGATTTTAGAGGAATATTTGTACGTTTCAAAAATGGACACTTAGAAACTTTTCTGGTGAAAACCAAACAATGGATTCCTATGGAAGGAAATACAAGTTACTGGTAAGTACGCTTAGAATTACTTTTCAGGGTCAGTACTGGGCTGAAAGATGCAGCACTGGGTTATCTCCCGATAACAGGAGAGTAAATCGGAATTCGTAGTTCAGCTCATTTTAGAGGAATATTTGTACGTTTCAAAAATGGACACTTAGAATCTTTTCTGCTCAAAACCACACAATGGATTCCTATGGAATGAAATACAAGTTGCTGGTAAGTACACTTAGAATTACTTTTCAGGGTCAGTGTTGGACTAAAAGATGGAGCACTGGGTTCTCTCCTGATAACAGGTGAGTAAATCAGAATTTGTACTTCGGCTGATTTTAGAGGAATATTTGTAAGTTTCAAAAATGGACACAGAAACTTTTCTGGTGAAAACCACACAATGAATTCCTATGGAAGGAAATACAAGTTACTGGTAATTACGCTTAGAATTACTTTTCAGGGTCAGTGCTGGGATTAAAGATGCAGCACTGGGTTCTCTCCTGATCACAGGTGAGTAAATCGGAATTAGTAGTTCGGCTGATTTTAGAGGAATATTTGTACGTTTCAAAATTGGACACTTATCTGGTGAAAAACACACAAAGGATTCCTATGGAAGGAAATATAAGTTACTGGTAAGTACGCTTAGAACTACTTCTCAGAGTTAGTGCTGTTCTAAAAGATGCAGCACTGGGTTCTCTCCTGCTAACAGGAGAGTAAATCGGAATTCGTAGTTCGGCTGATTTTAGAGGAATATTTGTACCATTCAAAAATGGACACTTAGAAACTTTTCTGGTGAAAACCACACAATGGATTCCTATGGAAGGAAATACAAGTTACTGGTAAGTACGCTTAGAATTACTTTTCAGAGTCAGTGCTGGTCTAAAAGATGCAGCACTGGGATCTCTCCTGATAACAGGTCAGTAAATTGGAATTTGTAGTTCGGCTGATATTAAAGGAATATTTGTGCGTTTCAAAAATGGACACAGAAACTTTTCTGGTGAAAACCACACAATGGATTCCTATGGAAAGAAATACAAGTTACTGGTAAGTACGCTTAAAATTACTTTTCAGGGTCAGTGCTGGGCTGAAAGATGCAGCACTGGGTTCTCTCCTGATAACAGGTGAGTAAATCGGAATTCGCAGTTCGGCTGATTTTAGAGGAATATTTGTACGTTTCAAAATTGGACACTTTTCTGGTGAAAACCACACAAAGGATTCCAATGGAAGGAAATACAAGTTACTGGTAAGTACGCTTAGAATTACTTCTCAGAGTCAGTGCTGGTCTAAAAGATGCAGCACTGGGTTCTCTCCTGATAACAGGTGAGTAAATCGGAATTCGTTGTTCGGCTGATTTTAGAGGAATATATGTACGTTTCAAAAATGGACACAGAAACTTTTCTGGTGAAAACCACACAAATAATTCCTATGGAAGGAAATGCAAGTTACTGGTAAGTACGCTTAGAATTACTTTTCAGGGTCAGTGCTGGGCTAAAAGATGCAGCACTGGGTTCTCTCCTGATAACAGGTGAGTAAATCGGAATTCGTAGTTCGCCTGATTTTAGAGGAATATTTGTACGTTTTAAAAATGGGCACAGAAACTTTTCTGGTGAAAACCACACAATGGATTCCTATGGAAGGAAATACAAGTTACTGGTAAGTACGCTTAGAATTACTTTTCAGGGTCAGTGCTGGGCTAAAAGATGCAGCACTGGGTTCTCTACTGATGACAGGTGAGTAAATCGGAATTCGTAGTTCGGCTGTTTTTAGAGGAATATTTGTACGTTTCAAAAATGGACACAGAAACTTTTCTGGTGAAAACCACACAATGGATTCCTATGGAAGGAAATACAAGTTACTGGTAAGTACGCCTAGAATTACTTTTCAGCGTCAGTGCTGGACTAAAAGTTGCAGCACTGGGTTCTCTCCTGATAACAGGTGAGTATATCGGAATTCGTAGTTCGGCTGATTTTAGAGGAATAATTGTACGTTTCAAAAATGGACACAGAAACTTTTCTGGTGAAAACCACACAATGGATTCCTATGGAAGGAAATACAAGTTACTGGTAAGTACGCTTAGAATTACTTTTCAGGGTCAGTGCTGGGCTAAAAGATGCAGCACTGGGTTCTCTACTGATGACAGGTGAGTATATCGGAATTCGTAGTTCGGCTGATTTTAGAGGAATAATTGTACGTTTCAAAAATGGACACAGAAACTTTTCTGGTGAAAACCACACAATGGATTCCTATGGAAGGAAATACAAGTTACTGGTAAGTACGCCTAGAATTACTTTTCAGCGTCAGTGCTGGACTAAAAGTTGCAGCACTGGGTTCTCTCCTGATAACAGGTGAGTATATCGGAATTCATAGTTCGGCTGATTTTAGAGGAATAATTGTACGTTTCAAAAATGGACACAGAAACTTTTCTGGTGAAAACCACACAATGGATTCCTATGGAAGGAAATACAAGTTACTGGTAAGTACGCTTAGAATTACTTTTCAGGGTCAGTGCTGGGCTAAAAGATGCAGCACTGGGTTCTCTACTGATGACAGGTGAGTAAATCGGAATTCGTAGTTCGGCTGTTTTTAGAGGAATATTTGTACGTTTCAAAAATGGACACAGAAACTTTTCTGGTGAAAACCACACAATGGATTCCTATGGAAGGAAATACAAGTTACTGGTAAGTACGCTTAGAAAATACTTTTCAGGGACAGTGCTGGACTAAAAGATGCAGCACTGGGTTCTCTCCTGATAACAGGTGAGTAAATCAGAATTCGTACTTTGGCTGATTTTAGAGGAATATTTGTATGTTTCAAAAATGGACACAGAAACTTTTCTGGTGAAAACCACACAATGGATTCCTATGGAAGGAAATACAAGTTACTGGTAAGTACGCTTAGAATTACTTTTCAGGGTCAGTGCTGGTCTAAAAGATGCAGCACTGGGTTATCTCCTGATAACAGGTGAGTAAATTAGAATTCTTAGTTCGGCTAATTTTAGAGGAATATTTGTATGTATCAAAATTGGACACTAAGAAACTTTTCTGGTGAAAACCACACAATGGATTCCGATGCAAGGAAATACAAGTTACTGGTAAGTACGCTTAGAATTACTTTTCAGGGTCAGTACTGGCCTGAAAGATGCAGCAGTGGGTTATCTCCTGATAACAGGAGAGTAAATCGGAATTCGTAGTTCAGCTCATTTTAGAGGAATATTTGTACGTTTCAAAAATGGACACTTAGAAACTTTTCTGCTCAAAACCACACAATGGATTCCTATGGAATGAAATACAAGTTACTGGTAAGTACACTTAGAATTACTTTTCAGGGTCAGTGTTGGACTAAAAGATGCAGCACTGGGTTCTCTCCTGATAACAGGTGAGTAAATCAGAATTCGTACTTCGGCTGATTTTAGAGGAATATTTGTAAGTTTCAAAAATGGACACAGAAACTTTTCTGGTGAAAACCACACAATGGATTCCTATGGAAGCAAATACAAGTTACTGGTAAGTACGCTTAGAATTACTTTTCAGGGTCAGTGCTGGGATTAAAGATGCAGCACTGGGTTCTCTCCTGATCACAGGTGAGTAAATCGGAATTAGTAGTTCGGCTGATTTTAGAGGAATATTTGTACGTTTCAAAATTGGACACTTATCTGGTGAAAACCACACAAAGGATTCCTATGGAAGGAAATATAAGTTACTGGTAAGTACGCTTAGAACTACTTCTCAGAGTCAGTGCTGTTCTAAAAGATGCAGCACTGGGTTCTCTCCTGATAACAGGTGAGTAAATCGGAATTCGTAGTTCGGCTGATTTTAGAGGAATATTTGTACCTTTCAAAATTGGACACTTAGAAACTTTTCTGGTGAAAACCACACAATGGATTCCTATGGAAGGAAAAACAAGTTAATGGTAAGTACGCTTAGAATTACTTTTCAGGGTCAGTACTGGGGTGAAAGATGTAGCAGTGGGTTCTCTCCTGATCACAGGTGAGTAAATCGGAATTAGTAGTTCGGCTGATTTTAGAGGAATATTTGTACGTTTCAAAATTGGACACTTATCTGGTGAAAACCACACAAAGGATTCCTATGGAAGGAAATATAAGTTACTGGTAAGTACGCTTAGAACTACTTCTCAGAGTCAGTGCTGTTCTAAAAGATGCAGCACTGGGTTCTCTCCTGATAACAGGTGAGTAAATCGGAATTCGCACTTCGGCTGATTTTAGAGGAATATTTGTACCTTTCAAAATTGGACACTTAGATACTTTTCTGGTGAAAACCACACATTGGATTACTATGGAAGGATAAACAAGTTACTGGTAAGTATGCTTAGAATTACTTTTCAGGGTCATTACTGGGCTGAAAGATGTAGCAGTGGGTTCTCTCCTGATAACAGGTGAGTAAATCGGAATTCGTTGTTCGGCTGATTTTAGAGGAATATTTGTACGTTTCAAAAATGGACACTGAAACTTTTCTGGTGAAATCCACACAATGGATTCCTATGGAAGGAAATACAAGTTACTGGTAAGTACGCTTAGAATTACTTTTCAGAGTCAGTGCTGGTCTAAAAGATGCAGCACTGGGATCTCTCCTGATAACAAGTGAGTAAATCGGAATTTGTAGTTCGGCTGATTTTAGAGGAATATTTGTACCTTTCAAAATTGGACACTGAAACTTTTCTGGTGAAATCCACACAATGGATTCCTATGGAAGGAAATACAAGTTACTGGTAAGTACGCTTAGAATTACTTTTCAGAGTCAGTGCTGGGCTGAAAGATGTAGCACTGGGTTCTCTCCTGATAACAGGTGAGTAAATCGGAATTCGTAGTTCGGCTGATTTTAGAGGAATATTTGTACGTTTCAAAATTGGACACTTATCTGGTGAAAACCACACAAAGGATTCCAATGAAAGGAAATACAAGTTACTTTTAAGTACGCTTAGAATTACTTTTAAAGGGTCAGTGCTGGACTAAAAGATGCAGCACTGGGTTCTCTCCTGATAACAGGTGAGTAAATCGGAATTCATAGTTCGGCTGATTTTAGAGGAATATTTGTACGTTTCAAAAATGGACACAGAAACTTTTCTGGTGAAAACCACACAAATAATTCCTATGGAAGGAAATGCAAGTTACTGGTAAGTACACTTAGAATTACTTTTCAGGGTAAGTGCTGGGCTAAAAGATGCAGCACTGGGTTCTCTCCTGATAACAGGTGAGTAAATCGGAATTCGTAGTTCGGCTGATTTTAGAGGAATATTTGTACGTTTCAAAAATGGACACAGAAACTTTTCTGGTGAAAACCACACAATGGATTCCTATGGAAGGAAATACAAGTTACTGGTAAGTACGCTTAGAAAATACTTTTCAGGGACAGTGCTGGACTAAAAGATGCAGCACTGGGTTCTCTCCTGATAACAGGTGAGTAAGTCGGCTGATATTAAAGGAATATTTGTGCGTTTCAAAAATAGACACAGAAACTTTTCTGGTGAAAACCACACAATGGATTCCTATGGAAGGAAATACAAGTTACTGGTAAGTACGCTTAGAATTACTTTTCAGGGTTAGTGCTGGGCTAAAAGATGCAGCACTGGGTTCTCTCCTGATAACAGGTGAGTAAATCGGAATTCGTAGTTCGGCTGATTTTAGAGGAATATTTGTACGTTTGAAAAATGGACACTTATCTGGTGAAAACCACACAAAGGATTCCTATGGAAGGAAATATAAGTTACTGGTAAGTATGCTTAGAACTACTTCTCAGAGTCAGTGCTGTTCTAAAAGATGCAGCACTGGGTTCTCTCCTGATAACAGGTGAGTAAATCGGAATTAGTAGTTCGGCTGATTTTAGAGGAATATTTGTACCTTTCAAAATTGGACACTTAGAAACTTTTCTGGTGAAAACCACACAATGGATTCCTATGGAAGGAAAAACAAGTTAATGGTAAGTACGCTTAGAATTACTTTTCAGGGTCAGTACTGGGGTGAAAGATGTAGCAGTGGGTTCTCTCCTGATCACAGGTGAGTAAATCGGAATTCGTTGTTCGGCTGATTTTAGAGGAATATTTGTACGTTTCAAAAATGGACACTGAAACTTTTCTGGTGAAATCCACACAATGGATTCCTATGGAAGGAAATACAAGTTACTGGTAAGTACGCTTAGAATTACTTTTCAGAGTCAGTGCTGGGCTGAAAGATGCAGCACTGGGTTCTCTCCTGATAACAGGTGAGTAAATCGGAATTCGTAGTTCGGCTGATTTTAGAGGAATATTTGTACGTTTCAAAATTGGACACTTATCTGGTGAAAACCACACAAAGGATTCCAATGGAAGGAAATACAAGTTACTGGTAAGTATGCTTAGAATTACTTCTCAGAGTCAGTGCTGGTCTAAAAGATGCAGCACTGGGTTCTCTCCTGATTACAGGTGAGTAAATCGGAAATCGTAGTTCGGCTGATTTTAGAGGAATATTTGTACCTTTCAAAATTGGACACTGAAACTTTTCTGGTGAAATCCACACAATGGATTCCTATGGAATGAAATACAAGTTACTGGTTAGTACGCTTAGAATTACATTTCAGGGTCAGTACTGAGATGAAAGATGTAGCAGTGGGTTCTCTCCTGATAACAGGTGAGAAAATCGGAATTCGTAGTTCGCCTTATTTTAGAGGAATATTTGTGTGTTTCAAAAATGGACACTGAAACTTTTCTGGTGAAAACCACACAATGGATTCCTATGGAAGGAAATACAAGTTACTGGTAAGTACGCTTAGAATTACTTTTCAGAGTCAGTGCTGGTCTAAACGATGCAGCACTGGGTCATCTCCTGTTAACAGGTGAGTAAATCGGAATTTGTAGTTCGGCTGATTTTAAAGGAATATTTGTACATTTCAAAAATGGACACTTACAAACTTTTCTGGTGAAAACCACACAATGGATTCCTATTAAAGGAAATACAAGTTACTGGTAATTACGCTTAGAATTACTTTTCAGGGTCATTGCTGGTCTAAAAGATGCAGCACTGGGTTCTCTCCTGATAAAAGGTGAGTAAATCAGAATTCGTAGTTCGGCTGATTTTAGAGGAATATTTGTACGTTTCAAAAATGGACACAGAAACTTTTCTGGTGAAAACCACACAAATAATTCCTATGGAAGGAAATGCAAGTTACTGGTAAGTACGCTTAGAATTACTTTTCAGGGTTAGTGCTGGGCTAAAAGATGCAGCACTGGGTTCTCTCCTGATAACAGGTGAGTAAATCGGATTTTGTAGTTCGGCTGATTTTAGAGGAATATTTGTACGGTTGAAAAATGGACACTTGGAAACTTTTCTGGTGAAAACCACACAATGGATTCCTATGGAAGGAAATACAAGTTACTGGAAAGTACGCTTAGAATTACTTTTCAGGGTCAGTGCTGGACTAAAAGTTGCAGCACTGGGTTCTCTCCTGATAACAGGTGAGTATATTGGAATTCGTAGTTCGGCTGATTTTAGAGGAATAATTGTACGTTTCAAAAATGGACACAGAAACTTTTCTGGTGAAAACCACACAATGGATTCCTAAGGAAGGAAATACAAGTTACTGGTAAGTACGCTTAGAATTACTTTTCAGGGTCAGTGCTGGGCTAAAAGATGCAGCACTGGGTTCTCTACTGATGACAGGTGAGTAAATCAGAATTCGTACTTTGGCTGATATTAGAGGAATATTTGTATGTTTCAAAAATAGACAGAAACTTTTCTGGTGAAAACCACACAATGGATTCCTATGGAAGGAAATACAAATTACTGGTAAGTACGCTGAGAAAAGGCTTTTCAGGGACAGTGCTGGACTAAAAGATGCAGCACTGGGTTCTCTCCTGATAACAGGTGAGTAAGTCGGCTGATATTAAAGGAATATTTGTGCGTTTCAAAAATAGACACAGAAACTTTTCTGGTGAAAACCACACAATGGATTCCTATGGAAGGAAATACAAGTTACTGGTAAGTACGCTTAGAATTACTTTTCAGGGTCAGTGCTGGTCTAAAAGATGCAGCACTGGGATCTCTCCTGATAACAAGTGAGTAAATCGGAAATCGTAGTTCGGCTGATTTTAGAGGAATATTTGTACCTTTCAAAATTGGACACTGAAACTTTTCTGGTGAAATCCACACAATGGATTCCTATGGAATGAAATACAAGTTACTGGTTAGTACGCTTAGAATTACATTTCAGGGTCAGTACTGGGATGAAAGATGTAGCAGTGGGTTCTCTCCTGATAACAGGTGAGAAAATCGGAATTCGTAGTTCGCCTTATTTTAGAGGAATATTTGTGTGTTTCAAAAATGGACACTTAGAAACTTTTCTGGTGAAAACCACACAATGGATTCCTATGGAAGGAAATACAAGTTACTGGTAAGTACGCTTAGAATTACTTTTCAGAGTCAGTGCTGGTCTAAACGATGCAGCACTGGGTCATCTCCTGTTAACAGGTGAGTAAATCGGAATTTGTAGTTCGGCTGATTTTAAAGGAATATTTGTACATTTCAAAAATGGACACTTACAAACTTTTCTGGTGAAAACCACACAATGGATTCCTATGGAAGGAAATACAAGTTACTGGTAAGTACGCTTAGAATTACTTTTCAGGGTCATTGCTGGTCTAAAAGATGCAGCACTGGGTTCTCTCCTGATAAAAGGTGAGTAAATCAGAATTCGTACTTCGGCTGAGTTTAGAGGAATATTTGTAAGTTTCAAAAATGGACACTTAGGAACTTTTCTGGTGAAAACCACACAATGGATTCCTATGGAAGGAAATACAAGTTACTGGTAAGTACGCTTAGAATTACTTTTAAAGGGTCAGTGCTGGACTAAAAGATGCAGCACTGGGTTCTCTCCTGATAACAGGTGAGTAAATCGGAATTCGTAGTTCGGCTGATTTTAGAGGAATATTTGTACGTTTCAAAAATGGACACAGAAACTTTTCTAAGGGAAAACCACACAAATAATTCCTATGGAAGGAAATGCAAGTTACTGGTAAGTACACTTAGAATTATTTTCAGGGTCAGTGCTGGGCTAAAAGATGCAGCACTGGGTTCTCTCCTGATAACAGGTGAGTAAATCGGAATTCGTAGTTCGGCTGATTTTAGAGGAATATTTGTACATTTGAATAATGGACACTTAGAAACTTTTCTGGTGAAAACCACACAATGGATTCCTATGGAAGGAAATACAAGTTACTGGAAAGTATGCTTAGAATTACTTTTCAGGGTCAGTGCTGGACTAAAAGTTGCAGCACTGGGTTCTCTCCTGATAACAGGTGAGTAAATCGGAATTCGTAGTTTGGCTGATTTTAGAGGAATATTTGTACGTTTCAAAATTGGACACTTATCTGGTGAAAACCACACAAAGGATTCCAATGGAAGGAAATACAAGTTACTGGTAAGTATGCTTAGAATTACTTCTCAGAGTCAGTGCTGGTCTAAAAGATGCAGCTCTGGGTTCTCTCCTGATAACAGGTGAGTAAATCGGAAATCGTAGTTCGGCTGATTTTAGAGGAATATTTGTACCTTTCAAAATTGGACACTGAAACTTTTCTGGTGAAATCCACACAATGGATTCCTATGGAATGAAATACAAGTTACTGGTTAGTACACTTAGAATTACATTTCAGGGTCAGTACTGAGATGAAAGATGTAGCAGTGGGTTCTCTCCTGATAACAGGTGAGAAAATCGGAATTCGTAGTTCGCCTTATTTTAGAGGAATATTTGTGTGTTTCAAAAATGGACACTGAAACTTTTCTGGTGAAAACCACACAATGGATTCCTATGGAAGGAAATACAAGTTACTGGTAAGTACGCTTAGAATTACTTTTCAGAGTCAGTGCTGGTCTAAACGATGCAGCACTGGGTCATCTCCTGTTAACAGGTGAGTAAATCGGAATTTGTAGTTCGGCTGATTTTAAAGGAATATTTGTACATTTCAAAAATGGACACTTACAAACTTTTCTGGTGAAAACCACACAATGGATTCCTATGGAAGGAAATACAAGTTACTGGTAATTACGCTTAGAATTACTTTTCAGGGTCATTGCTGGTCTAAAAGATGCAGCACTGGGTTCTCTCCTGATAAAAGGTGAGTAAATCAGAATTCGTAGTTCGGCTGATTTTAGAGGAATATTTGTACGTTTCAAAAATGGACACAGAAACTTTTCTGGTGAAAACCACACAAATAATTCCTATGGAAGGAAATGCAAGTTACTGGTAAGTACGCTTAGAATTACTTTTCAGGGTTAGTGCTGGGCTAAAAGATGCAGCACTGGGTTCTCTCCTGATAACAGGTGAGTAAATCGGATTTCGTAGTTCGGCTGATTTTAGAGGAATATTTGTACGTTTGAAAAATGGACACTTGGAAACTTTTCTGGTGAAAACCACACAATGGATTCCTATGGAAGGAAATACAAGTTACTGGAAAGTACGCTTAGAATTACTTTTCAGGGTCAGTGGTGGACTAAAAGTTGCAGCACTGGGTTCTCTCCTGATAACAGGTGAGTATATTGGAATTTGTAGTTCGGCTGATTTTAGAGGAATAATTGTACGTTTCAAAAATGGACACAGAAACTTTTCTGGTGAAAACCACACAATGGATTCCTAAGGAAGGAAATACAAGTTACTGGTAAGTACGCTTAGAATTACTTTTCAGGGTCAGTGCTGGGCTAAAAGATGCAGCACTGGGTTCTCTACTGATGACAGGTGAGTAAATCGGAATTCGTAGTTCGGCTGATTTTAGAGGAATATTTGTACGTTTCAAAAATGGACACAGAAACTTTTCTGTTGAAAACCACACAATGGATTCCTATGGAAGGAAATACAAGTTACTGGTAAGTACGCTTAGAAAATACTTTTCAGGGACAGTGCTGGACTAAAAGATGCAGCACTGGGTTCTCTCCTGATAACAGGTGAGTAAATCAGAATTCGTACTTTGGCTGATATTAGAGGAATATTTGTATGTTTCAAAAATAGACAGAAACTTTTCTGGTGAAAACCACACAATGGATTCCTATGGAAGGAAATACAAATTACTGGTAAGTACGCTGAGAAAAGGCTTTTCAGGGACAGTGCTGGACTAAAAGATGCAGCACTGGGTTCTCTCCTGATAACAGGTGAGTAAGTCGGCTGATATTAAAGGAATATTTGTGCGTTTCAAAAATAGACACAGAAACTTTTCTGGTGAAAACCACACAATGGATTCCTATGGAAGGAAATACAAGTTACTGGTAAGTACGCTTAGAATTACTTTTCAGGGTCAGTGCTGGTCTAAAAGATGCAGCACTGGGTTATCTCCTGATAACAGGTGAGTAAATCAGAATTCTTAGTTCGGCTAATTTTAGAGGAATATTTGTATGTATCAAAATTGGACACTAAGAAACTTTTCTGGTGAAAACCACACAATGGATTCCTATGGAAGAAAATACAAGTTACTGGTAAGTACGCTTAGAATTACTTTTCAGGGTCAGTGCTGGTCTAAAAGATGCAGCACTGGGTTATCTCCTGATAACAGGTGAGTAAATCAGAATTCTTAGTTCGGCTAATTTTAGAGGAATATTTGTATGTATCAAAATTGGACACTGAAACTTTTCTTGTGAAATCCACACAATGGATTCCTATGGAAGGAAATACAAGTTACTGGTAAGTACGCTTATAATTACTTTTCAGAGTCAGTGCTGGGCTGAAAGATGCAGCACTGGGTTCTCTCCTGATAACAGGTGAGTAAATCGGAATTCGTAGTTCGGCTGATTTTAGAGGAATATTTGTACGTTTCAAAATTGGACACTTATCTGGTGAAAACCACACAAAGGATTCCAATGGAAGGAAATACAAGTTACTGGTAAGTACGCTTAGAATTACTTCTCAGAGTCAGTGCTGGTCTAAAAGATGCAGCACTGGGTTCTCTCCTGATAACAGGTGAGTAAATCGGAAATCGTAGTTCGGCTGATTTTAGAGGAATATTTGTACCTTTCAAAATTGGACACTGAAACTTTTCTGGTGAAATCCACACAATGGATTCCTATGGAATGAAATACAAGTTACTGGTTAGTACGCTTAGAATTACATTTCAGGGTCAGTACTGGGATGAAAGATGTAGCAGTGGGTTCTCTCCTGATAACAGGTGAGAAAATCGGATTTCGTAGTTCGCCTTATTTTAGAGGATTATTTGTGTGTTTCAAAAATGGACACTTAGAAACTTTTCTGGTGAAAACCACACAATGGATTCCTATGGAAGGAAATACAAGTTACTGGTAAGTACGCTTAGAATTACTTTTCAGAGTCAGTGCTGGTCTAAACGATGCAGCACTGGGTCATCTCCTGTTAACAGGTGAGTAAATCGGAATTTGTAGTTCGGCTGATTTTAAAGGAATATTTGTACATTTCAAAAATGGACACTTACAAACTTTTCTGGTGAAAACCACACAATGGATTCCTATGGAAGGAAATACAAGTTACTGGTAAGTACGCTTAGAATTACTTTTCAGGGTCATTGCTGGTCTAAAAGATGCAGCACTGGGTTCTCTCCTGATAAAAGGTGAGTAAATCAGAATTTGTACTTCGGCTGAGTTTAGAGGAATATTTGTAAGTTTCAAAAATGGACACTTAGGAACTTTTCTGGTGAAAACCACACAATGGATTCCTATGGAAGGAAATACAAGTTACTGGTAAGTACGCTTAGAATTACTTTTAAAGGGTCAGTGCTGGACTAAAAGATGCAGCACTGGGTTCTCTCCTGATAACAGGTGAGTAAATCGGAATTCGTAGTTCGGCTGATTTTAGAGGAATATTTGTACGTTTCAAAAATGGACACAGAAACTTTTCTGGTGAAAACCACACAAATAATTCCTATGGAAGGAAATGCAAGTTACTGGTAAGTATACTTAGAATTACTTTTCAGGGTAAGTGCTGGGCTAAAAGATGCAGCACTGGGTTCTCTCCTGATAACAGGTGAGTAAATCGGAATTCGTAGTTCGGCTGATTTTAGAGGAATATTTGTACATTTGAAAAATGGACACTTAGAAACTTTTCTGGTGAAAACCACACAATGGATTCCTATGGAAGGAAATACAAGTTACTGGAAAGTACGCTTAGAATTACTTTTCAGGGTCAGTGCTGGACAAAAAGTTGCAGCACTGGGTTCTCTCCTGATAACAGGTGAGTATATCGGAATTCCTAGTTCGGCTGATTTTAGAGGAATAATTGTACGTTTCAAAAATGGACACAGAAACTTTTCTGGTGAAAACCACACAATGGATTCCTATGGAAGGAAATACAAGTTACTGGTAAGTACGCTTAGAATTACTTTTCAGGGTCAGTGCTGGGCTAAAAGATGCAGCACTGGGTTCTCTACTGATGACAGGTGAGTAAATCGGAATTCTTAGTTCGGCTGATTTTAGAGGAATATTTGTACGTTTCAAAAATGGACACAGAAACTTTTCTGGTGAAAACCACACAATGGATTCCTATGGAAGGAAATACAAGTTACTGGTAAGTACGCTTAGAAAATACTTTTCAGGGACAGTGCTGGACTAAAAGATGCAGCACTGGGTTCTCTCCTGATAACAGGTGAGTAAATCAGAATTCGTACTTTGGATGATTTTAGAGGAATATTTGTATGTTTCAAAAAAAGACACAGAAACTTTTCTGGTGAAAACCACACAATGGATTCCTATGGAAGGAAATACAAATTACTGGTAAGTACGCTGAGAAAAGACTTTTCAGGGACAGTGCTGGACTAAAAGATGCAGCACTGGGTTCTCTCCTGATAACAGGTGAGTAAGTCGGCTGATATTAAAGGAATATTTGTGCGTTTCAAAAATAGACACAGAAACTTTTCTGGTGAAAACCACACAATGGATTCCTATGGAAGGAAATACAAGTTACTGGTAAGTACGCTTAGAATTACTTTTCAGGGTTAGTGCTGGGCTAAAAGATGCAGCACTGGGTTCTCTCCTGATAACAGGTGAGTAAATCAGAATTCGTAGTTCGGCTGATTTTAGAGGAATATTTGTACATTTGAAAAATGGACACTTATCTGGTGAAAACCACACAAAGGATTCCTATGGAAGGAAATATAAGTTACTGGTAAGTATGCTAAGAACTACTTCTCAGAGTCAGTGCTGTTCTAAAAGATGCAGCACTGGGTTCTCTCCTGATAACAGGTGAGTAAATCGGAATTAGTAGTTCGGCTGATTTTAGAGGAATATTTGTATCTTTCAAAATTGGACACTTAGAAACTTTTCTGGTGAAAACCACACAATCGATTCCTATGGAAGGAAAAACAAGTTAATGGTAAGTACGCTTAGAATTACTTTTCAGGGTCAGTACTGGGGTGAAAGATGTAGCAGTGGGTTCTCTCCTGATCACAGGTGAGTAAATCGGAATTCGTTGTTCGGCTGATTTTAGAGGAATATTTGTACGTTTCAAAAATGGACACTGAAACTTTTCTGGTGAAATCCACACAATGGATTCCTATGGAAGGAAATACAAGTTACTGGTAAGTACGCTTAGAATTACTTTTCAGAGTCAGTGCTGGGCTGAAAGATGCAGCACTGGGTTCTCTCCTGATAACAGGTGAGTAAATCGGAATTCGTAGTTCGGCTGATTTTAGAGGAATATTTGTACGTTTCAAAATTGGACACTTATCTGGTGAAAACCACACAAAGGATTCCAATGGAAGGAAATACAAGTTACTGGTAAGTATGCTTAGAATTACTTCTCAGAGTCAGTGCTGGTCTAAAAGATGCAGCACTGGGTTCTCTCCTGATAACAGGTGAGTAAATCGGAAATCGTAGTTCGGCTGATTTTAGAGGAATATTTGTACCTTTCAAAATTGGACACTGAAACTTTTCTGGTGAAATCCACACAATGGATTCCTATGGAATGAAATACAAGTTACTGGTAAGTATGCTTAGAATTACTTTTCAGGGTCATTGCTGGTCTAAAAGATGCAGCACTGGGTTCTCTCCTGATAAAAGGTGAGTAAATCAGAATTCGTACTTCGGCTGAGTTTAGAGGAATATTTGTAAGTTTCAAAAATGGACACAGAAGCTTTTCTAGTGAAAACCACACAAATAATTCCTATGGAAGGAAATGCAAGTTACTGGTAAGTACACTTAGAATTACTTTTCAGGGTCAGTGCTGGGCTAAAAGATGCAGCACTGGGTTCTCTCCTGATAACAGGTGAGTAAATCGGAATTCGTAGTTCGGCTGATTTTAGAGGAATATTTGTACATTTGAATAATGGACACTTAGAAACTTTTCTGGTGAAAACCACACAATGGATTCCTATGGAAGGAAATACAAGTTACTGGAAAGTATGCTTAGAATTACTTTTCAGGGTCAGTGCTGGACTAAAAGTTGCAGCACTGGGTTCTCTCCTGATAACAGGTGAGTATATCGGAATTCCTAGTTCGGCTGATTTTAGAGGAATAATTGTACGTTTCAAAAATGGACACAGAAACTTTTCTGGTGAAAACCACACAATGGATTCCTAAGGAAGGAAATACAAGTTACTGGTAAGTACGCTTAGAATTACTTTTCAGGGTCAGTGCTGGGCTAAAAGATGCAGCACTGGGTTCTCTACTGATGACAGGTGAGTAAATCAGAATTCGTACTTTGGCTGATATTAGAGGAATATTTGTATGTTTCAAAAATAGACAGAAACTTTTCTGGTGAAAACCACACAATGGATTCCTATGGAAGGAAATACAAATTACTGGTAAGTACGCTGAGAAAAGGCTTTTCAGGGACAGTGCTGGACTAAAAGATGCAGCACTGGGTTCTCTCCTGATAACAGGTGAGTAAGTCGGCTGATATTAAAGGAATATTTGTGCGTTTCAAAAATAGACACAGAAACTTTTCTGGTGAAAACCACACAATGGATTCCTATGGAAGGAAATACAAGTTACTGGTAAGTACGCTTAGAATTACTTTTCAGGGTCATTGCTGGGCTAAAAGATGCAGCACTGGGTTCTCTACTGATGACAGGTGAGTAAATCAGAATTCGTACTTTGGCTGATATTAGAGGAATATTTGTATGTTTCCTTAGGAATGAAATACAAGTTACTGGTTAGTACGCTTAGAATTACATTTCAGGGTCAGTACTGGGATGAAAGATGTAGCAGTGGGTTCTCTCCTGATAACAGGTGAGAAAATCGGAATTCGTAGTTCGCCTTATTTTAGAGGAATATTTGTGTGTTTCAAAAATGGACACTTAGAAACTTTTCTGGTGAAAACCACACAATGGATTCCTATGGAAGGAAATACAAGTTACTGGTAAGTACGCTTAGAATTACTTTTCAGGGTCAGTGCTGGTCTAAAAGATGCAGCACTGGGTTATCTCCTGATAACAGGTGAGTAAATCAGAATTCTTAGTTCGGCTAATTTTAGAGGAATATTTGTATGTATCAAAATTGGACACTAAGAAACTTTTCTGGTGAAAACCACACAATGGATTCCTATGGAAGAAAATACAAGTTACTGGTAAGTACGCTTAGAATTACTTTTCAGGGTCAGTGCTGGTCTAAAAGATGCAGCACTGGGTTATCTCCTGATAACAGGTGAGTAAATCAGAATTCTTAGTTCGGCTAATTTTAGAGGAATATTTGTATGTATCAAAATTGGACACTAAGAAACTTTTCTGGTGAAAACCACACAATGGATTCCGATGCAAGGAAATACAAGTTACTGGTAAGTACGCTTAGAATTACTTTTCAGGGTCAGTGCTGGTCTAAAAGATGCAGCACTGGGATCTCTCCTGATAACAAGTGAGTAAATCGGAATTTGTAGTTCGGCTGATTTTAGAGGAATATTTGTACCTTTCAAAATTGGACACTGAAACTTTTCTGGTGAAATCCACACAATGGATTCCTATGGAAGGAAATACAAGTTACTGGTAAGTACGCTTATAATTACTTTTCAGAGTCAGTGCTGGGCTGAAAGATGCAGCACTGGGTTCTCTCCTGATAACAGGTGAGTAAATCGGAATTCGTAGTTCGGCTGATTTTAGAGGAATATTTGTACGTTTCAAAATTGGACACTTATCTGGTGAAAACCACACAAAGGATTCCAATGGAAGGAAATACAAGTTACTGGTAAGTACGCTTAGAATTACTTCTCAGAGTCAGTGCTGGTCTAAAAGATGCAGCACTGGGTTCTCTCCTGATAACAGGTGAGTAAATCGGAAATCGTAGTTCGGCTGATTTTAGAGGAATATTTGTACCTTTCAAAATTGGACACTGAAACTTTTCTGGTGAAATCCACACAATGGATTCCTATGGAATGAAATACAAGTTACTGGTTAGTACGCTTAGAATTACATTTCAGGGTCAGTACTGGGATGAAAGATGTAGCAGTGGGTTCTCTCCTGATAACAGGTGAGAAAATCGGATTTCGTAGTTCGCCTTATTTTAGAGGAATATTTGTGTGTTTCAAAAATGGACACTTAGAAACTTTTCTGGTGAAAACCACACAATGGATTCCTATGGAAGGAAATACAAGTTACTGGTAAGTACGCTTAGAATTACTTTTCAGAGTCAGTGCTGGTCTAAACGATGCAGCACTGGGTCATCTCCTGTTAACAGGTGAGTAAATCGGAATTTGTAGTTCGGCTGATTTTAAAGGAATATTTGTACATTTCAAAAATGGACACTTACAAACTTTTCTGGTGAAAACCACACAATGGATTCCTATGGAAGGAAATACAAGTTACTGGTAAGTACGCTTAGAATTACTTTTCAGGGTCATTGCTGGTCTAAAAGATGCAGCACTGGGTTCTCTCCTGATAAAAGGTGAGTAAATCAGAATTCGTACTTCGGCTGAGTTTAGAGGAATATTTGTAAGTTTCAAAAATGGACACTTAGGAACTTTTCTGGTGAAAACCACACAATGGATTCCTATGGAAGGAAATACAAGTTACTGGTAAGTACGCTTAGAATTACTTTTAAAGGGTCAGTGCTGGACTAAAAGATGCAGCACTGGGTTCTCTCCTGATAACAGGTGAGTAAATCGGAATTCGTAGTTCGGCTGATTTTAGAGGAATATTTGTACGTTTCAAAAATGGACACAGAAACTTTTCTGGTGAAAACCACACAAATAATTCCTATGGAAGGAAATGCAAGTTACTGGTAAGTACACTTAGAATTACTTTTCAGGGTAAGTGCTGGGCTAAAAGATGCAGCACTGGGTTCTCTCCTGATAACAGGTGAGTAAATCGGAATTCGTAGTTCGGCTGATTTTAGAGGAATATTTGTACATTTGAAAAATGGACACTTAGAAACTTTTCTGGTGAAAACCACACAATGGATTCCTATGGAAGGAAATACAAGTTACTGGAAAGTACGCTTAGAATTACTTTTCAGGGTCAGTGCTGGACAAAAAGTTGCAGCACTGGGTTCTCTCCTGATAACAGGTGAGTATATCGGAATTCCTAGTTCGGCTGATTTTAGAGGAATAATTGTACGTTTCAAAAATGGACACAGAACTTTTCTGGTGAAAACCACACAATGGATTCCTATGGAAGGAAATACAAGTTACTGGTAAGTACGCTTAGAATTACTTTTCAGGGTCAGTGCTGGGCTAAAAGATGCAGCACTGGGTTCTCTACTGATGACAGGTGAGTAAATCGGAATTCTTAGTTCGGCTGATTTTAGAGGAATATTTGTACGTTTCAAAAATGGACACAGAAACTTTTCTGGTGAAAACCACACAATGGATTCCTATGGAAGGAAATACAAGTTACTGGTAAGTACGCTTAGAAAATACTTTTCAGGGACAGTGCTGGACTAAAAGATGCAGCACTGGGTTCTCTCCTGATAACAGGTGAGTAAATCAGAATTTGTACTTTGGATGATTTTAGAGGAATATTTGTATGTTTCAAAAAAAGACACAGAAACTTTTCTGGTGAAAACCACACAATGGATTCCTATGGAAGGAAATACAAATTACTGGTAAGTACGCTGAGAAAAGACTTTTCAGGGACAGTGCTGGACTAAAAGATGCAGCACTGGGTTCTCTCCTGATAACAGGTGAGTAAGTCAGCTGATATTAAAGGAATATTTGTGCGTATTAAAAATAGACACAGAAACTTTTCTGGTGAAAACCACACAATGGATTCCTATGGAAGGAAATACAAGTTACTGGTAAGTACGCTTAGAATTACTTTTCAGGGTTAGTGCTGGGCTAAAAGATGCAGCACTGGGTTCTCTCCTGATAACAGGTGAGTAAATCGGAATTCGTAGTTCGGCTGATTTTAGAGGAATATTTGTACGTTTGAAAAATGGACACTTATCTGGTGAAAACCACACAAAGGATTCCTATGGAAGGAAATATAAGTTACTGGTAAGTATGCTAAGAACTACTTCTCAGAGTCAGTGCTGTTCTAAAAGATGCAGCACTGGGTTCTCTCCTGATAACAGGTGAGTAAATCGGAATTAGTAGTTCGGCTGATTTTAGAGGAATATTTGTATCTTTCAAAATTGGACACTTAGAAACTTTTCTGGTGAAAACCACACAATGGATTCCTATGGAAGGAAAAACAAGTTAATGGTAAGTACGCTTAGAATTACTTTTCAGGGTCAGTACTGGGGTGAAAGATGTAGCAGTGGGTTCTCTCCTGATCACAGGTGAGTAAATCGGAATTCGTTGTTCGGCTGATTTTAGAGGAATATTTGTACGTTTCAAAAATGGACACTGAAACTTTTCTGGTGAAATCCACACAATGGATTCCTATCGAAGGAAATACAAGTTACTGGTAAGTACTCTTAGAATTACTTTTCAGAGTCAGTGCTGGGCTGAAAGATGCAGCACTGGGTTCTCTCCTGATAACAGGTGAGTAAATCGGAATTCGTAGTTCGGCTGATTTTAGAGGAATATTTGTACATTTCAAAATTGGACACTTATCTGGTGAAAACCACACAAAGGATTCCAATGGAAGGAAATACAAGTTACTGGTAAGTATGCTTAGAATTACTTCTCAGAGTCAGTGCTGGTCTAAAAGATGCAGCACTGGGTTCTCTCCTGATAACAGGTGAGTAAATCGGAATTCGTAGTTCGGCTGATTTTAGAGGAATATTTGTACGTTTCAAAAATGGACACTGAAACTTTTCTGGTGAAATCCACACAATGGATTCCTATGGAATGAAATACAAGTTACTGGTTAGTACGCTTAGAATTACTTTTCAGAGTCAGTGCTGGTCTAAAAGATGCAGCACTGGGTCATCTCCTGTTAACAGGTGAGTAAATCGGAATTTGTAGTTCGGCTGATTTTAAAGGAATATTTGTACATTTCAAAAATGGACACTTACAAACTTTTCTGGTGAAAACCACACAATGGATTCCTATGGAAGGAAATACAAGTTACTGGTAATTACGCTTAGAATTACTTTTCAGGGTCATTGCTGGTCTAAAAGATGCAGCACTGGGTTCTCTCCTGATAAAAGGTGAGTAAATCAGAATTCGTAGTTCGGCTGATTTTAGAGGAATATTTGTACGTTTCAAAAATGGACACAGAAACTTTTCTGGTGAAAACCACACAAATAATTCCTATGGAAGGAAATGCAAGTTACTGGTAAGTACGCTTAGAATTACTTTTCAGGGTTAGTGCTGGGCTAAAAGATGCAGCACTGGGTTCTCTCCTGATAACAGGTGAGTAAATCGGATTTTGTAGTTCGGCTGATTTTAGAGGAATATTTGTACGTTTGAAAAATGGACACTTGGAAACTTTTCTGGTGAAAACCACACAATGGATTCCTATGGAAGGAAATACAAGTTACTGGAAAGTACGCTTAGAATTACTTTTCAGGGTCAGTGCTGGACTAAAAGTTGCAGCACTGGGTTCTCTCCTGATAACAGGTGAGTATATTGGAATTCGTAGTTCGGCTGATTTTAGAGGAATAATTGTACGTTTCAAAAATGGACACAGAAACTTTTCTGGTGAAAACCACACAATGGATTCCTAAGGAAGGAAATACAAGTTACTGGTAAGTACGCTTAGAATTACTTTTCAGGGTCAGTGCTGGTCTAAACGATGCAGCACTGGGTCATCTCCTGTTAACAGGTGAGTAAATCGGAATTTGTAGTTCGGCTGATTTTAAAGGAATATTTGTACATTTCAAAAATGGACACTTACAAACTTTTCTGGTGAAAACCACACAATGGATTCCTATGGAAGGAAATACAAGTTACTGGTAAGTACGCTTAGAATTACTTTTCAGGGTCATTGCTGGGCTAAAAGATGCAGCACTGGGTTCTCTACTGATGACAGGTGAGTAAATCAGAATTCGTACTTTGGCTGATATTAGAGGAATATTTGTATGTTTCCTTAGGAATGAAATACAAGTTACTGGTTAGTACGCTTAGAATTACATTTCAGGGTCAGTACTGGGATGAAAGATGTAGCAGTGGGTTCTCTCCTGATAACAGGTGAGAAAATCGGAATTCGTAGTTCGCCTTATTTTAGAGGAATATTTGTGTGTTTCAAAAATGGACACTTAGATACTTTTCTGGTGAAAACCACACAATGGATTCCTATGGAAGGAAATACAAGTTACTGGTAAGTACGCTTAGAATTACTTTTCAGAGTCAGTGCTGGGCTAAAAGATGCAGCACTGGGTTCTCTCCTGATAAAAGGTGAGTAAATCAGAATTCGTACTTCGGCTGAGTTTAGAGGAATATTTGTAAGTTTCAAAAATGGACACTTAGGAACTTTTCTGGTGAAAACCACACAATGGATTCCTATGGAAGGAAATACAAGTTACTGGTAAGTACGCTTAGAATTACTTTTAAAGGGTCAGTGCTGGACTAAAAGATGCAGCACTGGGTTCTCTCCTGATAACAGGTGAGTAAATCGGAATTCGTAGTTCGGCTGATTTTAGAGGAATATTTGTACGTTTCAAAAATGGACACAGAAACTTTTCTAGTGAAAACCACACAAATAATTCCTATGGAAGGAAATGCAAGTTACTGGTAAGTACACTTAGAATTACTTTTCAGGATCAGTGCTGGGCTAAAAGATGCAGCACTGGGTTCTCTCCTGATAACAGGTGAGTAAATCGGAATTCGTAGTTCGGCTGATTTTAGAGGAATATTTGTACATTTGAATAATGGACACTTAGAAACTTTTCTGGTGAAAACCACACAATGGATTCCTATGGAAGGAAATACAAGTTACTGGAAAGTATGCTTAGAATTACTTTTCAGGGTCAGTGCTGGACTAAAAGTTGCAGCACTGGGTTCTCTCCTGATAACAGGTGAGTAAATCGGAATTCGTAGTTTGGCTGATTTTAGAGGAATATTTGTACGTTTCAAAATTGGACACTTATCTGGTGAAAACCACACAAAGGATTCCAATGGAAGGAAATACAAGTTACTGGTAAGTATGCTTAGAATTACTTCTCAGAGTCAGTGCTGGTCTAAAAGATGCAGCACTGGGTTCTCTCCTGATAACAGGTGAGTAAATCGGAAATCGTAGTTCGGCTGATTTTAGAGGAATATTTGTACCTTTCAAAATTGGACACTGAAACTTTTCTGGTGAAATCCACACAATGGATTCCTATGGAATGAAATACAAGTTACTGGTTAGTACGCTTAGAATTACATTTCAGGGTCAGTACTGAGATGAAAGATGTAGCAGTGGGTTCTCTCCTGATAACAGGTGAGAAAATCGGAATTCGTAGTTCGCCTTATTTTAGAGGAATATTTGTGTGTTTCAAAAATGGACACTGAAACTTTTCTGGTGAAAACCACACAATGGATTCCTATGGAAGGAAATACAAGTTACTGGTAAGTACGCTTAGAATTACTTTTCAGAGTCAGTGCTGGTCTAAACGATGCAGCACTGGGTCATCTCCTGTTAACAGGTGAGTAAATCGGAATTTGTAGTTCGGCTGATTTTAAAGGAATATTTGTACATTTCAAAAATGGACACTTACAAACTTTTCTGGTGAAAACCACACAATGGATTCCTATGGAAGGAAATACAAGTTACTGGTAATTACGCTTAGAATTACTTTTCAGGGTCATTGCTGGTCTAAAAGATGCAGCACTGGGTTCTCTCCTGATAAAAGGTGAGTAAATCAGAATTCGTAGTTCGGCTGATTTTAGAGGAATATTTGTACGTTTCAAAAATGGACACAGAAACTTTTCTGGTGAAAACCACACAAATAATTCCTATGGAAGGAAATGCAAGTTACTGGTAAGTACGCTTAGAATTACTTTTCAGGGTTAGTGCTGGGCTAAAAGATGCAGCACTGGGTTCTCTCCTGATAACAGGTGAGTAAATCGGATTTCGTAGTTCGGCTGATTTTAGAGGAATATTTGTACGTTTGAAAAATGGACACTTGGAAACTTTTCTGGTGAAAACCACACAATGGATTCCTATGGAAGGAAATACAAGTTACTGGAAAGTACGCTTAGAATTACTTTTCAGGGTCAGTGCTGGACTAAAAGTTGCAGCACTGGGTTCTCTCCTGATAACAGGTGAGTATATTGGAATTCGTAGTTCGGCTGATTTTAGAGGAATAATTGTACGTTTCAAAAATGGACACAGAAACTTTTCTGGTGAAAACCACACAATGGATTCCTAAGGAAGGAAATACAAGTTACTGGTAAGTACGCTTAGAATTACTTTTCAGGGTCAGTGCTGGGCTAAAAGATGCAGCACTGGGTTCTCTACTGATGACAGGTGAGTAAATCGGAATTCGTAGTTCGGCTGATTTTAGAGGAATATTTGTACGTTTCAAAAATGGACACAGAAACTTTTCTGTTGAAAACCACACAATGGATTCCTATGGAAGGAAATACAAGTTACTGGTAAGTACGCTTAGAAAATACTTTTCAGGGACAGTGCTGGACTAAAAGATGCAGCACTGGGTTCTCTCCTGATAACAGGTGAGTAAATCAGAATTCGTACTTTGGCTGATATTAGAGGAATATTTGTATGTTTCAAATATAGACAGAAACTTTTCTGGTGAAAACCACACAATGGATTCCTATGGAAGGAAATACAAATTACTGGTAAGTACGCTGAGAAAAGGCTTTTCAGGGACAGTGCTGGACTAAAAGATGCAGCACTGGGTTCTCTCCTGATAACAGGTGAGTAAGTCGGCTGATATTAAAGGAATATTTGTGCGTTTCAAAAATAGACACAGAAACTTTTCTGGTGAAAACCACACAATGGATTCCTATGGAAGGAAATACAAGTTACTGGTAAGTACGCTTAGAATTACTTTTCAGGGTCAGTGCTGGTCTAAAAGATGCAGCACTGGGTTATCTCCTGATAACAGGTGAGTAAATCAGAATTCTTAGTTCGGCTAATTTTAGAGGAATATTTGTATGTATCAAAATTGGACACTAAGAAACTTTTCTGGTGAAAACCACACAATGGATTCCTATGGAAGAAAATACAAGTTACTGGTAAGTACGCTTAGAATTACTTTTCAGGGTCAGTGCTGGTCTAAAAGATGCAGCACTGGGTTATCTCCTGATAACAGGTGAGTAAATCAGAATTCTTAGTTCGGCTAATTTTAGAGGAATATTTGTATGTATCAAAATTGGACACTAAGAAACTTTTCTGGTGAAAACCACACAATGGATTCCGATGCAAGGAAATACAAGTTACTGGTAAGTACGCTTAGAATTACTTTTCAGGGTCAGTGCTGGTCTAAAAGATGCAGCACTGGGATCTCTCCTGATAACAAGTGAGTAAATCGGAAATCGTAGTTCGGCTGATTTTAGAGGAATATTTGTAACTTTCAAAATTGGACACTGAAACTTTTCTGGTGAAATCCACACAATGGATTCCTATGGAATGAAATACAAGTTACTGGTTAGTACGCTTCGAATTACATTTCAGGGTCAGTACTGGGATGAAAGATGTAGCAGTGGGTTCTCTCCTGATAACAGGTGAGAAAATCAGAATTCGTAGTTCGCCTTATTTTAGAGGAATATTTGTGTGTTTCAAAAATGGACACTTAGAAACTTTTCTGGTGAAAACCACACAATGGATTCCTATGGAAGGAAATACAAGTTACTGGTAAGTACGCTTAGAATTACTTTTCAGAGTCAGTGCTGGTCTAAACGATGCAGCACTGGGTCATCTCCTGTTAACAGGTGAGTAAATCGGAATTTGTAGTTCGGCTGATTTTAAAGGAATATTTGTACATTTCAAAAATGGACACTTACAAACTTTTCTGGTGAAAACCACACAATGGATTCCTATGGAAGGAAATACAAGTTACTGGTAAGTACGCTTAGAATTACTTTTCAGGGTCGTTGCTGGTCTAAAAGATGCAGCACTGGGTTCTCTCCTGATAAAAGGTGAGGAAATCAGAATTCGTACTTCGGCTGAGTTTAGAGGAATATTTGTAAGTTTCAAAAATGGACACTTAGGAACTTTTCTGGTGAAAACCACACAATGGATTCCTATGGAAGGAAATACAAGTTACTGGTAAGTACGCTTAGAATTACTTTTAAAGGGTCAGTGCTGGACTAAAAGATGCAGCACTGGGTTCTCTCCTGATAACAGGTGAGTAAATCGGAATTCGTAGTTCGGCTGATTTTAGAGGAATATTTGTACGTTTCAAAAATGGACACAGAAACTTTTCTAGTGAAAACCACACAAATAATTCCTATGGAAGGAAATGCAAGTTACTGGTAAGTACACTTAGAATTACTTTTCAGGGTCAGTGCTGGGCTAAAAGATGCAGCACTGGGTTCTCTCCTGATAACAGGTGAGTAAATCGGAATTCGTAGTTCGGCTGATTTTAGAGGAATATTTGTACATTTGAATAATGGACACTTAGAAACTTTTCTGGTGAAAACCACACAATGGATTCCTATGGAAGGAAATACAAGTTACTGGAAAGTACGCTTAGAATTACTTTTCAGGGTCAGTGCTGGACTAAAAGTTGCAGCACTGGGTTCTCTCCTGATAACAGGTGAGTATATCGGAATTCCTAGTTCGGCTGATTTTAGAGGAATAATTGTACGTTTCAAAAATGGACACAGAAACTTTTCTGGTGAAAACCACACAATGGATTCCTATGGAAGGAAATACAAGTTACTGGTAAGTACGCTTAGAATTACTTTTCAGGGTCAGTGCTGGGCTAAAAGATGCAGCACTGGGTTCTCTACTGATGACAGGTGAGTAAATCGGAATTCGTAGTTCGGCTGATTTTAGAGGAATATTTGTACGTTTCAAAAATGGACACAGAAACTTTTCTGGTGAAAACCACACAATGGATTCCTATGGAAGGAAATACAAGTTACTGGTAAGTACGCTTAGAAAATACTTTTCAGGGACAGTGCTGGACTAAAAGATGCAGCACTGGGTTCTCTCCTGATAACAGGTGAGTAAATCAGAATTCGTACTTTGGATGATTTTAGAGGAATATTTCTATGTTTCAAAAAAAGACACAGAAACTTTTCTGGTGAAAACCACACAATGGATTCCTATGGAAGGAAATACAAATTACTGGTAAGTACGCTGAGAAAATACTTTTCAGGGACAGTGCTGGACTAAAAGATGCAGCACTGGGTTCTCTCCTGATAACAGGTGAGTAAGTCGGCTGATATTTAAGGAATATTTGTGCGTTTCAAAAATAGACACAGAAACTTTTCTGGTGAAAACCACACAATGGATTCCTATGGAAGGAAATACAAGTTACTGGTAAGTACGCTTAGAATTACTTTTCAGGGTCAGTGCTGGTCTAATAGATGCAGCACTGGGTTATCTCCTGATAACAGGTGAGTAAATCAGAATTCTTAGTTCGGCTAATTTTAGAGGAATATTTGTATGTATCAAAATTGGACACTAAGAAACTTTTCTGGTGAAAACCACACAATGGATTCCTATGGAAGAAAATACAAGTTACTGGTAAGTACGCTTAGAATTACTTTTCAGGGTCAGTGCTGGTCTAAAAGATGCAGCACTGGGTTATCTCCTGATAACAGGTGAGTAAATCAGAATTCTTAGTTCGGCTAATTTTAGAGGAATATTTGTATGTATCAAAATTGGACACTAAGAAACTTTTCTGGTGAAAACCACACAATGGATTCCGATGCAAGGAAATACAAGTTACTGGTAAGTACGCTTAGAATTACTTTTCAGGGTCAGTGCTGGTCTAAAAGATGCAGCACTGGGATCTCTCCTGATAACAAGTGAGTAAATCGGAATTTGTAGTTCGGCTGATTTTAGAGGAATATTTGTACCTTTCAAAATTGGACACTGAAACTTTTCTGGTGAAATCCACACAATGGATTCCTATGGAAGGAAATACAAGTTACTGGTAAGTACGCTTAGAATTACTTTTCAGAGTCAGTGCTGGGCTGAAAGATGCAGCACTGGGTTCTCTCCTGATAACAGGTGAGTAAATCGGAATTCGTAGTTCGGCTGATTTTAGAGGAATATTTGTACGTTTCAAAATTGGACACTTATCTGGTGAAAACCACACAAAGGATTCCAATGGAAGGAAATACAAGTTACTGGTAAGTACGCTTAGAATTACTTCTCAGAGTCAGTGCTGGTCTAAAAGATGCAGCACTGGGTTCTCTCCTGATAACAGGTGAGTAAATCGGAAATCGTAGTTTGGCTGATTTTAGAGGAATATTTGTACCTTTCAAAATTGGACACTGAAACTTTTCTGGTGAAATCCACACAATGGATTCCTATGGAATGAAATACAAGGTACTGGTTAGTACGCTTAGAATTACATTTCAGGGTCAGTACTGGGATGAAAGATGTAGCAGTGGGTTCTCTCCTGATAACAGGTGAGAAAATCGGATTTCGTAGTTCGCCTTATTTTAGAGGAATATTTGTGTGTTTCAAAAATGGACACTTAGAAACTTTTCTGGTGAAAACCACACAATGGATTCCTATGGAAGGAAATACAAGTTACTGGTAAGTACGCTTAGAATTACTTTTCAGAGTCAGTGCTGGTCTAAACGATGCAGCACTGGGTCATCTCCTGTTAACAGGTGAGTAAATCGGAATTTGTAGTTCGGCTGATTTTAAAGGAATATTTGTACATTTCAAAAATGGACACTTACAAACTTTTCTGGTGAAAACCACACAATGGATTCCTATGGAAGGAAATACAAGTTACTGGTAAGTACGCTTAGAATTACTTTTCAGGGTCATTGCTGGTCTAAAAGATGCAGCACTGGGTTCTCTCCTGATAAAAGGTGAGTAAATCAGAATTCGTACTTCGGCTGAGTTTAGAGGAATATTTGTAAGTTTCAAAAATGGACACTTAGGAACTTTTCTGGTGAAAACCACACAATGGATTCCTATGGAAGGAAATACAAGTTACTGGTAAGTACGCTTAGAATTACTTTTAAAGGGTCAGTGCTGGACTAAAAGATGCAGCACTGGGTTCTCTCCTGATAACAGGTGAGTAAATCGGAATTCGTAGTTCGGCTGATTTTAGAGGAATATTTGTACGTTTCAAAAATGGACACAGAAACTTTTCTGGTGAAAACCACACAAATAATTCCTATGGAAGGAAATGCAAGTTACTGGTAAGTACACTTAGAATTACTTTTCAGGGTCAGTGCTGGGCTAAAAGATGCAGCACTGGGTTCTCTCCTGATAACAGGTGAGTAAATCGGAATTCGTAGTTCGGCTGATTTTAGAGGAATATTTGTACATTTGAAAAATGGACACTTAGAAACTTTTCTGGTGAAAACCACACAATGGATTCCTATGGAAGGAAATACAAGTTACTGGAAAGTACGCTTAGAATTACTTTTCAGGGTCAGTGCTGGACAAAAAGTTGCAGCACTGGGTTCTCTCCTGATAACAGGTGAGTATATCGGAATTCCTAGTTCGGCTGATTTTAGAGGAATAATTGTACGTTTCAAAAATGGACACAGAAACTTTTCTGGTGAAAACCACACAATGGATTCCTAGGGAAGGAAATACAAGTTACTGGTAAGTACGCTTAGAATTACTTTTCAGGGTCAGTGCTGGGCTAAAAGATGCAGCACTGGGTTCTCTACTGATGACAGGTGAGTAAATCGGAATTCGTAGTTCGGCTGATTTTAGAGGAATATTTGTACGTTTCAAAAATGGACACAGAAACTTTTCTGGTGAAAACCACACAATGGATTCCTATGGAAGGAAATACAAGTTACTGGTAAGTACGCTTAGAAAATACTTTTCAGGGACAGTGCTGGACTAAAAGATGCAGCACTGGGTTCTCTCCTGATAACAGGTGAGTAAATCAGAATTCGTACTTTGGATGATTTTAGAGGAATATTTGTATGTTTCAAAAAAAGACACAGAAACTTTTCTGGTGAAAACCACACAATGGATTCCTATGGAAGGAAATACAAATTACTGGTAAGTACGCTGAGAAAAGACTTTTCAGGGACAGTGCTGGACTAAAAGATGCAGCACTGGGTTCTCTCCTGATAACAGGTGAGTAAGTCGGCTGATATTAAAGGAATATTTGTGCGTTTCAAAAATAGACACAGAAACTTTTCTGGTGAAAACCACACAATGGATTCCTATGGAAGGAAATACAAGTTACTGGTAAGTACGCTTAGAATTAATTTTCAGGGTTAGTGCTGGGATAAAATATGCAGCACTGGGTTCTCTCCTAATAACAGGTGAGTAAATCGGAATTCGTAGTTCGGCTGATTTTAGAGGAATATTTGTACGTTTGAAAAATGGACACTTAGAAACTTTTCTGGTGAAAACCACACAATGGATTCCTATGGAAGGAAATACAAGTTACTGGAAAGTACGCTTAGAATTACTTTTCAGGGTCAGTGCTGGACTAAAAGTTGCAGCACTGGGTTCTCTCCTGATAACAGGTGAGTATATTGGAATTCGTAGTTCGGCTGATTTTAGAGGAATAATTGTACGTTTCAAAAATGGACACAGAAACTTTTCTGGTGAAAACCACACAATGGATTCCTAAGGAAGGAAATACAAGTTACTGGTAAGTACGCTTAGAATTATTTTTCAGGGTCAGTGCTGGGCTAAAAGATGCAGCACTGGGTTCTCTACTGATGACAGGTGAGTAAATCGGAATTCGTAGTTCGGCTGATTTTAGAGGAATATTTGTACGTTTCAAAAATGGACACAGAAACTTTTCTGTTGAAAACCACACAATGGATTCCTATGGAAGGAAATACAAGTTACTGGTAAG
Source organism: Triturus cristatus (assembly GCF_964204655.1). NCBI lineage: Eukaryota > Metazoa > Chordata > Amphibia > Caudata > Salamandridae > Triturus > Triturus cristatus. The sequence continues at coordinate 1,048,120,553 of NC_140579.1, forward strand.
TACGCTTAGAAAATACTTTTCAGGGACAGTGCTGGACTAAAAGATGCAGCACTGGGTTCTCTCCTGATAAGAGGTGAGTAAATCAGAATTCGTACTTTGGCTGATATTAGAGGAATATTCGTATGTTTCAAAAATAGACACAGAAACTTTTCTGGTGAAAACCACACAATGGATTCCTATGGAAGGAAATACAAATTACTGGTAAGTACGCTGAGAAAAGGCTTTTCAGGGACAGTGCTGGACTAAAAGATGCAGCACTGGGTTCTCTCCTGATAACAGGTGAGTAAGTCGGCTGATATTAAAGGAATATTTGTGCGTTTCAAAAATAGACACAGAAACTTTTCTGGTGAAAACCACACAATGGATTCCTATGGAAGGAAATACAAGTTACTGGTAAGTACGCTTAGAATTACTTTTCAGGGTCAGTGCTGGTCTAAAAGATGCAGCACTGGGTTATCTCCTGATAACAGGTGAGTAAATCAGAATTCTTAGTTCGGCTAATTTTAGAGGAATATTTGTATGTATCAAAATTGGACACTAAGAAACTTTTCTGGTGAAAACCACACAATGGATTCCTATGGAAGAAAATACAAGTTACTGGTAAGTACGCTTAGAATTACTTTTCAGGGTCAGTGCTGGTCTAAAAGATGCAGCACTGGGTTATCTCCTGATAACAGGTGAGTAAATCAGAATTCTTAGTTCGGCTAATTTTAGAGGAATATTTGTATGTATCAAAATTGGACACTAAGAAACTTTTCTGGTGAAAACCACACAATGGATTCCGATGCAAGGAAATACAAGTTACTGGTAAGTACGCTTAGAATTACTTTTCAGGGTCAGTGCTGGTCTAAAAGATGCAGCACTGGGATCTCTCCTGATAACAAGTGAGTAAATCGGAATTTGTAGTTCGGCTGATTTTAGAGGAATATTTGTACCTTTCAAAATTGGACACTGAAACTTTTCTGGTGAAATCCACACAATGGATTCCTATGGAAGGAAATACAAGTTACTGGTAAGTACGCTTATAATTACTTTTCAGAGTCAGTGCTGGGCTGAAAGATGCAGCACTGGGTTCTCTCCTGATAACAGGTGAGTAAATCGGAATTCGTAGTTCGGCTGATTTTAGAGGAATATTTGTACGTTTCAAAATTGGACACTTATCTGGTGAAAACCACACAAAGGATTCCAATGGAAGGAAATACAAGTTACTGGTAAGTACGCTTAGAATTACTTCTCAGAGTCAGTGCTGGTCTAAAAGATGCAGCACTGGGTTCTCTCCTGATAACAGGTGAGTAAATCGGAAATCGTAGTTCGGCTGATTTTAGAGGAATATTTGTACCTTTCAAAATTGGACACTGAAACTTTTCTGGTGAAATCCACACAATGGATTCATATGGAATGAAATACAAGTTACTGGTTAGTACGCTTAGAATTACATTTCAGGGTCAGTACTGGGATGAAAGATGTAGCAGTGGGTTCTCTCCTGATAACAGGTGAGAAAATCGGAATTCGTAGTTCGCCTTATTTTAGAGGAATATTTGTGTGTTTCAAAAATGGACACTTAGAAACTTTTCTGGTGAAAACCACACAATGGATTCCTATGGAAGGAAATACAAGTTACTGGTAAGTACGCTTAGAATTACTTTTCAGAGTCAGTGCTGGTCTAAACGATGCAGCACTGGGTCATCTCCTGTTAACAGGTGAGTAAATCGGAATTTGTAGTTCGGCTGATTTTAAAGGAATATTTGTACATTTCAAAAATGGACACTTACAAACTTTTCTGGTGAAAACCACACAATGGATTCCTATGGAAGGAAATACAAGTTACTGGTAAGTACGCTTAGAATTACTTTTCAGGGTCATTGCTGGTCTAAAAGATGCAGCACTGGGTTCTCTCCTGATAAAAGGTGAGTAAATCAGAATTCGTACTTCGGCTGAGTTTAGAGGAATATTTGTAAGTTTCAAAAATGGACACTTAGGAACTTTTCTGGTGAAAACCACACAATAGATTCCTATGGAAGGAAATACAAGTTACTGGTAAGTACACTTAGAATTACTTTTAAAGGGTCAGTGCTGGACTAAAAGATGCAGCACTGGGTTCTCTCCTGATAACAGGTGAGTAAATCGGAATTCGTAGTTTGGCTGATTTTAGAGGAATATTTGTACGTTTCAAAAATGGACACAGAAACTTTTCTAGTGAAAACCACACAAATAATTCCTATGGAAGGAAATGCAAGTTACTGGTAAGTACACTTAGAATTACTTTTCAGGGTCAGTGCTGGGCTAAAAGATGCAGCACTGGGTTCTCTCCTGATAACAGGTGAGTAAATCGGAATTCGTAGTTCGGCTGATTTTAGAGGAATATTTGTACGTTTCAAAAATGGACACAGAAACTTTTCTGGTGAAAACCACACAATGGATTCCTATGGAAGGAAATACAAGTTACTGGTAAGTACGCTTAGAATTACTTTTCAGGGTCAGTGCTGGGCTAAAAGATGCAGCACTGGGTTCTCTACTGATGACAGGTGAGTAAATCGGAATTCGTAGTTCGGCTGATTTTAGAGGAATATTTGTACGTTTCAAAAATGGACACAGAAACTTTTCTGGTGAAAACCACACAATGGATTCCTATGGAAGGAAATACAAGTTACTGGTAAGTACGCTTAGAAAATACTTTTCAGGGACAGTGCTGGACTAAAAGATGCAGCACTGGGTTCTCTCCTGATAACAGGTGAGTAAATCAGAATTCGTACTTTGGCTGATATTAGAGGAATATTTGTATGTTTCAAAAATAGACAGAAACTTTTCTGGTGAAAACCACACAATGGATTCCTATGGAAGGAAATATAAATTACTGGTAAGTACGCTGAGAAAAGGCTTTTCAGGGACAGTGCTGGACTAAAAGATGCAGCACTGGGTTCTCTCCTGATAACAGGTGAGTAAGTCGGCTGATATTAAAGGAATATTTGTGCGTTTCAAAAATAGACACAGAAACTTTTCTGGTGAAAACCACACAATGGATTCCTATGGAAGGAAATACAAGTTACTGGTAAGTACGCTTAGAATTACTTTTCAGGGTCAGTGCTGGTCTAAAAGATGCAGCACTGGGTTATCTCCTGATAACAGGTGAGTAAATCAGAATTCTTAGTTCGGCTAATTTTAGAGGAATATTTGTATGTATCAAAATTGGACACTAAGAAACTTTTCTGGTGAAAACCACACAATGGATTCCTATGGAAGAAAATACAAGTTACTGGTAAGTACGCTTAGAATTACTTTTCAGGGTCAGTGCTGGTCTAAAAGATGCAGCACTGGGTTATCTCCTGATAACAGGTGAGTAAATCAGAATTCTTAGTTCGGCTAATTTTAGAGGAATATGTGTATGTATCAAAATTGGACACTAAGAAACTTTTCTGGTGAAAACCACACAATGGATTCCGATGCAAGGAAATACAAGTTACTGGTAAGTACGCTTAGAATTACTTTTCAGGGTCAGTGCTGGTCTAAAAGATGCAGCACTGGGATCTCTCCTGATAACAAGTGAGTAAATCGGAAATCGTAGTTCGGCTGATTTTAGAGGAATAGTTGTACCTTTCAAAATTGGACACTGAAACTTTTCTGGTGAAATCCACACAATGGATTCCTATGGAATGAAATACAAGTTACTGGTTAGTACGCTTAGAATTACATTTCAGGGTCAGTACTGGGATGAAAGATGTAGCAGTGGGTTCTCTCCTGATAACAGGTGAGAAAATCGGAATTCGTAGTTCGCCTTATTTTAGAGGAATATTTGTGTGTTTCAAAAATGGACACTTAGAAACTTTTCTGGTGAAAACCACACAATGGATTCCTATGGAAGGAAATACAAGTTACTGGTAAGTACGCTTAGAATTACTTTTCAGAGTCAGTGCTGGTCTAAACGATGCAGCACTGGGTCATCTCCTGTTAACAGGTGAGTAAATCGGAATTTGTAGTTCGGCTGATTTTAAAGGAATATTTGTACATTTCAAAAATGGACACTTACAAACTTTTCTGGTGAAAACCACACAATGGATTCCTATGGAAGGAAATACAAGTTACTGGTAAGTACGCTTAGAATTACTTTTCAGGGTCATTGCTGGTCTAAAAGATGCAGCACTGGGTTCTCTCCTGATAAAAGGTGAGTAAATCAGAATTCGTACTTCGGCTGAGTTTAGAGGAATATTTGTAAGTTTCAAAAATGGACACAGAAACTTTTCTAGTGAAAACCACACAAATAATTCCTATGGAAGGAAATGCAAGTTACTGGTAAGTACACTTAGAATTACTTTTCAGGGTCAGTGCTGGGCTAAAAGATGCAGCACTGGGTTCTCTCCTGATAACAGGTGAGTAAATCGGAATTCGTAGTTCGGCTGATTTTAGAGGAATATTTGTACATTTGAATAATGGACACTTAGAAACTTTTCTGGTGAAAACCACACAATGGATTCCTATGGAAGGAAATACAAGTTACTGGAAAGTATGCTTAGAATTACTTTTCAGGGTCAGTGCTGGACTAAAAGTTGCAGCACTGGGTTCTCTCCTGATAACAGGTGAGTATATCGGAATTCCTAGTTCGGCTGATTTTAGAGGAATAATTGTACGTTTCAAAAATGGACACAGAAACTTTTCTGGTGAAAACCACACAATGGATTCCTATGGAAGGAAATACAAGTTACTGGTAAGTACGCTTAGAATTACTTTTCAGGGTCAGTGCTGGGCTAAAAGATGCAGCACTGGGTTCTCTACTGATGACAGGTGAGTAAATTGGAATTCGTAGTTCGGCTGATTTTAGAGGAATATTTGTACGTTTCAAAAATGGACACAGAAACTTTTCTGGTGAAAACCACACAATGGATTCCTATGGAAGGAAATACAAGTTACTGGTAAGTACGCTTAGAAAATACTTTTCAGGGACAGTGCTGGACTAAAAGATGCAGCACTGGGTTCTCTTCTGATAACAGGTGAGTAAATCAGAATTCGTACTTTGGATGATTTTAGAGGAATATTTCTATGTTTCAAAAAAAGACACAGAAACTTTTCTGGTGAAAACCACACAATGGATTCCTATGGAAGGAAATACAAATTACTGGTAAGTACGCTGAGAAAAGACTTTTCAGGGACAGTGCTGGACTAAAAGATGCAGCACTGGGTTCTCTCCTGATAACAGGTGAGTAAGTCGGCTGATATTTAAGGAATATTTGTGCGTTTCAAAAATAGACACAGAAACTTTTCTGGTGAAAACCACACAATGGATTCCTATGGAAGGAAATACAAGTTACTGGTAAGTACGCTTAGAATTACTTTTCAGGGTCAGTGCTGGTCTAAAAGATGCAGCACTGGGTTATCTCCTGATAACAGGTGAGTAAATCAGAATTCTTAGTTCGGCTAATTTTAGAGGAATATTTGTATGTATCAAAATTGGACACTAAGAAACTTTTCTGGTGAAAACCACACAATGGATTCCTATGGAAGAAAATACAAGTTACTGGTAAGTACGCTTAGAATTACTTTTCAGGGTCAGTGCTGGTCTAAAAGATGCAGCACTGGGTTATCTCCTGATAACAGGTGAGTAAATCAGAATTCTTAGTTCGGCTAATTTTAGAGGAATATTTGTATGTATCAAAATTGGACACTAAGAAACTTTTCTGGTGAAAACCACACAATGGATTCCGATGCAAGGAAATACAAGTTACTGGTAAGTACGCTTAGAATTACTTTTCAGGGTCAGTGCTGGTCTAAAAGATGCAGCACTGGGATCTCTCCTGATAACAAGTGAGTAAATCGGAATTTGTAGTTCGGCTGATTTTAGAGGAATATTTGTACCTTTCAAAATTGGACACTGAAACTTTTCTGGTGAAATCCACACAATGGATTCCTATGGAAGGAAATACAAGTTACTGGTAAGTACGCTTATAATTACTTTTCAGAGTCAGTGCTGGGCTGAAAGATGCAGCACTGGGTTCTCTCCTGATAACAGGTGAGTAAATCGGAATTCGTAGTTCGGCTGATTTTAGAGGAATATTTGTACGTTTCAAAATTGGACACTTATCTGGTGAAAACCACACAAAGGATTCCAATGGAAGGAAATACAAGTTACTGGTAAGTACGCTTAGAATTACTTCTCAGAGTCAGTGCTGGTCTAAAAGATGCAGCACTGGGTTCTCTCCTGATAACAGGTGAGTAAATCGGAAATCGTAGTTCGGCTGATTTTAGAGGAATATTTGTACCTTTCAAAATTGGACACTGAAACTTTTCTGGTGAAATCCACACAATGGATTCCTATGGAATGAAATACAAGTTACTGGTTAGTACGCTTAGAATTACATTTCAGGGTCAGTACTGGGATGAAAGATGTAGCAGTGGGTTCTCTCCTGATAATAGGTGAGAAAATCGGATTTCGTAGTTCGCCTTATTTTAGAGGAATATTTGTGTGTTTCAAAAATGGACACTTAGAAACTTTTCTGGTGAAAACCACACAATGGATTCCTATGGAAGGAAATACAAGTTACTGGTAAGTACGCTTAGAATTACTTTTCAGAGTCAGTGCTGGTCTAAACGATGCAGCACTGGGTCATCTCCTGTTAACAGGTGAGTAAATCGGAATTTGTAGTTCGGCTGATTTTAAAGGAATATTTGTACATTTCAAAAATGGACACTTACAAACTTTTCTGGTGAAAACCACACAATGGATTCCTATGGAAGGAAATACAAGTTACTGGTAAGTACGCTTAGAATTACTTTTCAGGGTCATTGCTGGTCTAAAAGATGCAGCACTGGGTTCTCTCCTGATAAAAGGTGAGTAAATCAGAATTCGTACTTCGGCTGAGTTTAGAGGAATATTTGTAAGTTTCAAAAATGGACACTTAGGAACTTTTCTGGTGAAAACCACACAATGGATTCCTATGGAAGGAAATACAAGTTACTGGTAAGTACGCTTAGAATTACTTTTAAAGGGTCAGTGCTGGACTAAAAGATGCAGCACTGGGTTCTCTCCTGATAACAGGTGAGTAAATCGGAATTCGTAGTTCGGCTGATTTTAGAGGAATATTTGTACGTTTCAAAAATGGACACAGAAACTTTTCTGGTGAAAACCACACAAATAATTCCTATGGAAGGAAATACAAGTTACTGGAAAGTACGCTTAGAATTACTTTTCAGGGTCAGTGCTGGACAAAAAGTTGCAGCACTGGGTTCTCTCCTGATAACAGGTGAGTATATCGGAATTGCTAGTTCGGCTGATTTTAGAGGAATAATTGTACGTTTCAAAAATGGACACAGAAACTTTTCTGGTGAAAACCACACAATGGATTCCTATGGAAGGAAATACAAGTTACTGGTAAGTACGCTTAGAATTACTTTTCAGGGTCAGTGCTGGGCTAAAAGATGCAGCACTGGGTTCTCTACTGATGACAGGTGAGTAAATCGGAATTCGTAGTTCGGCTGATTTTAGAGGAATATTTGTACGTTTCAAAAATGGACACAGAAACTTTTCTGGTGAAAACCACACAATGGATTCCTATGGAAGGAAATACAAGTTACTGGTAAGTACGCTTAGAAAATACTTTTCAGGGACAGTGCTGGACTAAAAGATGCAGCACTGGGTTCTCTCCTGATAACAGGTGAGTAAATCAGAATTCTTAGTTCGGCTAATTTTAGAGGAATATTTGTATGTATCAAAATTGGACACTAAGAAACTTTTCTGGTGAAAACCACACAATGGATTCCGATGCAAGGAAATACAAGTTACTGGTAAGTACGCTTAGAATTACTTTTCAGGGTCAGTGCTGGTCTAAAAGATGCAGCACTGGGATCTCTCCTGATAACAAGTGAGTAAATCGGAATTTGTAGTTCGGCTGATTTTAGAGGAATATTTGTACCTTTCAAAATTGGACACTGAAACTTTTCTGGTGAAATCCACACAATGGATTCCTATGGAAGGAAATACAAGTTACTGGTAAGTACGCTTAGAATTACTTTTCAGGGTCATTGCTGGTCTAAAAGATGCAGCACTGGGTTCTCTCCTGATAAAAGGTGAGTAAATCAGAATTCGTACTTCGGCTGAGTTTAGAGGAATATTTGTAAGTTTCAAAAATGGACACTTAGGAACTTTTCTGGTGAAAACCACACAATGGATTCCTATGGAAGGAAATACAAGTTACTGGTAAGTACGCTTAGAATTACTTTTAAAGGGTCAGTGCTGGACTAAAAGATGCAGCACTGGGTTCTCTCCTGATAACAGGTGAGTAAATCGGAATTCGTAGTTCGGCTGATTTTAGAGGAATATTTGTACGTTTCAAAAATGGACACAGAAACTTTTCTGGTGAAAACCACACAAATAATTCCTATGGAAGGAAATACAAGTTACTGGAAAGTACGCTTAGAATTACTTTTCAGGGTCAGTGCTGGACAAAAAGTTGCAGCACTGGGTTCTCTCCTGATAACAGGTGAGTATATCGGAATTCCTAGTTCGGCTGATTTTAGAGGAATAATTGTACGTTTCAAAAATGGACACAGAAACTTTTCTGGTGAAAACCACACAATGGATTCCTATGGAAGGAAATACAAGTTACTGGTAAGTACGCTTAGAATTACTTTTCAGGGTCAGTGCTGGGCTAAAAGATGCAGCACTGGGTTCTCTACTGATGACAGGTGAGTAAATCGGAATTCGTAGTTCGGCTGATTTTAGAGGAATATTTGTACGTTTCAAAAATGGACACAGAAACTTTTCTGGTGAAAACAACACAATGGATTCCTATGGAAGGAAATACAAGTTACTGGTAAGTACGCTTAGAAAATACTTTTCAGGGACAGTGCTGGACTAAAAGATGCAGCACTGGGTTCTCTCCTGATAACAGGTGAGTAAATCAGAATTCTTAGTTCGGCTAATTTTAGAGGAATATTTGTATGTATCAAAATTGGACACTAAGAAACTTTTCTGGTGAAAACCACACAATGGATTCCGATGCAAGGAAATACAAGTTACTGGTAAGTACGCTTAGAATTACTTTTCAGGGTCAGTGCTGGTCTAAAAGATGCAGCACTGGGATCTCTCCTGATAACAAGTGAGTAAATCGGAATTTGTAGTTCGGCTGATTTTAGAGGAATATTTGTACCTTTCAAAATTGGACACTGAAACTTTTCTGGTGAAATCCACACAATGGATTCCTATGGAAGGAAATACAAGTTACTGGTAAGTACGCTTAGAATTACTTTTCAGAGTCAGTGCTGGGCTGAAAGATGCAGCACTGGGTTCTCTCCTGATAACAGGTGAGTAAATCGGAATTCGTAGTTCGGCTGATTTTAGAGGAATATTTGTACGTTTCAAAATTGGACACTTATCTGGTGAAAACCACACAAAGGATTCCAATGGAAGGAGATACAAGTTACTGGTAAGTACGCTTAGAATTACTTCTCAGAGTCAGTGCTGGTCTAAAAGATGCAGCACTGGGTTCTCTCCTGATAACAGGTGAGTAAATCGGAAATCGTAGTTTGGCTGATTTTAGAGGAATATTTGTACCTTTCAAAATTGGACACTGAAACTTTTCTGGTGAAATCCACACAATGGATTCCTATGGAATGAAATACAAGGTACTGGTTAGTACGCTTAGAATTACATTTCAGGGTCAGTACTGGGATGAAAGATGTAGCAGTGGGTTCTCTCCTGATAACAGGTGAGAAAATCGGATTTCGTAGTTCACCTTATTTTAGAGGAATATTTGTGTGTTTCAAAAATGGACACTTAGAAACTTTTCTGGTGAAAACCACACAATGGATTCCTATGGAAGGAAATACAAGTTACTGGTAAGTACGCTTAGAATTACTTTTCAGAGTCAGTGCTGGTCTAAACGATGCAGCACTGGGTCATCTCCTGTTAACAGGTGAGTAAATCGGAATTTGTAGTTCGGCTGATTTTAAAGGAATATTTGTACATTTCAAAAATGGACACTTACAAACTTTTCTGGTGAAAACCACACAATGGATTCCTATGGAAGGAAATACAAGTTACTGGTAAGTACGCTTAGAATTACTTTTCAGGGTCATTGCTGGTCTAAAAGATGCAGCACTGGGTTCTCTCCTGATAAAAGGTGAGTAAATCAGAATTCGTACTTCGGCTGAGTTTAGAGGAATATTTGTAAGTTTCAAAAATGGACACAGAAACTTTTCTAGTGAAAACCACACAAATAATTCCTATGGAAGGAAATGCAAGTTACTGGTAAGTACACTTAGAATTACTTTTCAGGGTCAGTGCTGGGCTAAAAGATGCAGCACTGGGTTCTCTCCTGATAACAGGTGAGTAAATCGGAATTCGTAGTTCGGCTGATTTTAGAGGAATATTTGTACATTTGAATAATGGACACTTAGAAACTTTTCTGGTGAAAACCACACAATGGATTCCTATGGAAGGAAATACAAGTTACTGGAAAGTATGCTTAGAATTACTTTTCAGGGTCAGTGCTGGACTAAAAGTTGCAGCACTGGGTTCTCTCCTGATAACAGGTGAGTATATCGGAATTCCTAGTTCGGCTGATTTTAGAGGAATAATTGTACGTTTCAAAAATGGACACAGAAACTTTTCTGGTGAAAACCACACAATGGATTCCTATGGAAGGAAATACAAGTTACTGGTAAGTACGCTTAGAATTACTTTTCAGGGTCAGTGCTGGGCTAAAAGATGCAGCACTGGGTTCTCTACTGATGACAGGTGAGTAAATTGGAATTCGTAGTTCGGCTGATTTTAGAGGAATATTTGTACGTTTCAAAAATGGACACAGAAACTTTTCTGGTGAAAACCACACAATGGATTCCTATGGAAGGAAATACAAGTTACTGGTAAGTACGCTTAGAAAATACTTTTCAGGGACAGTGCTGGACTAAAAGATGCAGCACTGGGTTCTCTTCTGATAACAGGTGAGTAAATCAGAATTCGTACTTTGGATGATTTTAGAGGAATATTTCTATGTTTCAAAAAAAGACACAGAAACTTTTCTGGTGAAAACCACACAATGGATTCCTATGGAAGGAAATACAAATTACTGGTAAGTACGCTGAGAAAAGACTTTTCAGGGACAGTGCTGGACTAAAAGATGCAGCACTGGGTTCTCTCCTGATAACAGGTGAGTAAGTCGGCTGATATTTAAGGAATATTTGTGCGTTTCAAAAATAGACACAGAAACTTTTCTGGTGAAAACCACACAATGGATTCCTATGGAAGGAAATACAAGTTACTGGTAAGTACGCTTAGAATTACTTTTCAGGGTCAGTGCTGGTCTAAAAGATGCAGCACTGGGTTATCTCCTGATAACAGGTGAGTAAATCAGAATTCTTAGTTCGGCTAATTTTAGAGGAATATTTGTATGTATCAAAATTGGACACTAAGAAACTTTTCTGGTGAAAACCACACAATGGATTCCTATGGAAGAAAATACAAGTTACTGGTAAGTACGCTTAGAATTACTTTTCAGGGTCAGTGCTGGTCTAAAAGATGCAGCACTGGGTTATCTCCTGATAACAGGTGAGTAAATCAGAATTCTTAGTTCGGCTAATTTTAGAGGAATATTTGTATGTATCAAAATTGGACACTAAGAAACTTTTCTGGTGAAAACCACACAATGGATTCCGATGCAAGGAAATACAAGTTACTGGTAAGTACGCTTAGAATTACTTTTCAGGGTCAGTGCTGGTCTAAAAGATGCAGCACTGGGATCTCTCCTGATAACAAGTGAGTAAATCGGAATTTGTAGTTCGGCTGATTTTAGAGGAATATTTGTACCTTTCAAAATTGGACACTGAAACTTTTCTGGTGAAATCCACACAATGGATTCCTATGGAAGGAAATACAAGTTACTGGTAAGTACGCTTATAATTACTTTTCAGAGTCAGTGCTGGGCTGAAAGATGCAGCACTGGGTTCTCTCCTGATAACAGGTTAGTAAATCGGAATTCGTAGTTCGGCTGATTTTAGAGGAATATTTGTACGTTTCAAAATTGGACACTTATCTGGTGAAAACCACACAAAGGATTCCAATGGAAGGAAATACAAGTTACTGGTAAGTACGCTTAGAATTACTTCTCAGAGTCAGTGCTGGTCTAAAAGATGCAGCACTGGGTTCTCTCCTGATAACAGGTGAGTAAATCGGAAATCGTAGTTCGGCTGATTTTAGAGGAATATTTGTACCTTTCAAAATTGGACACTGAAACTTTTCTGGTGAAATCCACACAATGGATTCCTATGGAATGAAATACAAGTTACTGGTTAGTACGCTTAGAATTACATTTCAGGGTCAGTACTGGGATGAAAGATGTAGCAGTGGGTTCTCTCCTGATAATAGGTGAGAAAATCGGATTTCGTAGTTCGCCTTATTTTAGAGGAATATTTGTGTGTTTCAAAAATGGACACTTAGAAACTTTTCTGGTGAAAACCACACAATGGATTCCTATGGAAGGAAATACAAGTTACTGGTAAGTACGCTTAGAATTACTTTTCAGAGTCAGTGCTGGTCTAAACGATGCAGCACTGGGTCATCTCCTGTTAACAGGTGAGTAAATCGGAATTTGTAGTTCGGCTGATTTTAAAGGAATATTTGTACATTTCAAAAATGGACACTTACAAACTTTTCTGGTGAAAACCACACAATGGATTCCTATGGAAGGAAATACAAGTTACTGGTAAGTACGCTTAGAATTACTTTTCAGGGTCATTGCTGGTCTAAAAGATGCAGCACTGGGTTCTCTCCTGATAAAAGGTGAGTAAATCAGAATTCGTACTTCGGCTGAGTTTAGAGGAATATTTGTAAGTTTCAAAAATGGACACTTAGGAACTTTTCTGGTGAAAACCACACAATGGATTCCTATGGAAGGAAATACAAGTTACTGGTAAGTACGCTTAGAATTACTTTTAAAGGGTCAGTGCTGGACTAAAAGATGCAGCACTGGGTTCTCTCCTGATAACAGGTGAGTAAATCGGAATTCGTAGTTCGGCTGATTTTAGAGGAATATTTGTACGTTTCAAAAATGGACACAGAAACTTTTCTGGTGAAAACCACACAAATAATTCCTATGGAAGGAAATACAAGTTACTGGAAAGTACGCTTAGAATTACTTTTCAGGGTCAGTGCTGGACAAAAAGTTGCAGCACTGGGTTCTCTCCTGATAACAGGTGAGTATATCGGAATTCCTAGTTCGGCTGATTTTAGAGGAATAATTGTACGTTTCAAAAATGGACACAGAAACTTTTCTGGTGAAAACCACACAATGGATTCCTATGGAAGGAAATACAAGTTACTGGTAAGTACGCTTAGAATTACTTTTCAGGGTCAGTGCTGGGCTAAAAGATGCAGCACTGGGTTCTCTACTGATGACAGGTGAGTAAATCGGAATTCGTAGTTCGGCTGATTTTAGAGGAATATTTGTACGTTTCAAAAATGGACACAGAAACTTTTCTGGTGAAAACCACACAATGGATTCCTATGGAAGGAAATACAAGTTACTGGTAAGTACGCTTAGAAAATACTTTTCAGGGACAGTGCTGGACTAAAAGATGCAGCACTGGGTTCTCTCCTGATAACAGGTGAGTAAATCAGAATTCTTAGTTCGGCTAATTTTAGAGGAATATTTGTATGTATCAAAATTGGACACTAAGAAACTTTTCTGGTGAAAACCACACAATGGATTCCGATGCAAGGAAATACAAGTTACTGGTAAGTACGCTTAGAATTACTTTTCAGGGTCAGTGCTGGTCTAAAAGATGCAGCACTGGGATCTCTCCTGATAACAAGTGAGTAAATCGGAATTTGTAGTTCGGCTGATTTTAGAGGAATATTTGTACCTTTCAAAATTGGACACTGAAACTTTTCTGGTGAAATCCACACAATGGATTCCTATGGAAGGAAATACAAGTTACTGGTAAGTACGCTTAGAATTACTTTTCAGGGTCATTGCTGGTCTAAAAGATGCAGCACTGGGTTCTCTCCTGATAAAAGGTGAGTAAATCAGAATTCGTACTTCGGCTGAGTTTAGAGGAATATTTGTAAGTTTCAAAAATGGACACTTAGGAACTTTTCTGGTGAAAACCACACAATGGATTCCTATGGAAGGAAATACAAGTTACTGGTAAGTACGCTTAGAATTACTTTTAAAGGGTCAGTGCTGGACTAAAAGATGCAGCACTGGGTTCTCTCCTGATAACAGGTGAGTAAATCGGAATTCGTAGTTCGGCTGATTTTAGAGGAATATTTGTACGTTTCAAAAATGGACACAGAAACTTTTCTGGTGAAAACCACACAAATAATTCCTATGGAAGGAAATACAAGTTACTGGAAAGTACGCTTAGAATTACTTTTCAGGGTCAGTGCTGGACAAAAAGTTGCAGCACTGGGTTCTCTCCTGATAACAGGTGAGTATATCGGAATTCCTAGTTCGGCTGATTTTAGAGGAATAATTGTACGTTTCAAAAATGGACACAGAAACTTTTCTGGTGAAAACCACACAATGGATTCCTATGGAAGGAAATACAAGTTACTGGTAAGTACGCTTAGAATTACTTTTCAGGGTCAGTGCTGGGCTAAAAGATGCAGCACTGGGTTCTCTACTGATGACAGGTGAGTAAATCGGAATTCGTAGTTCGGCTGATTTTAGAGGAATATTTGTACGTTTCAAAAATGGACACAGAAACTTTTCTGGTGAAAACAACACAATGGATTCCTATGGAAGGAAATACAAGTTACTGGTAAGTACGCTTAGAAAATACTTTTCAGGGACAGTGCTGGACTAAAAGATGCAGCACTGGGTTCTCTCCTGATAACAGGTGAGTAAATCAGAATTCTTAGTTCGGCTAATTTTAGAGGAATATTTGTATGTATCAAAATTGGACACTAAGAAACTTTTCTGGTGAAAACCACACAATGGATTCCGATGCAAGGAAATACAAGTTACTGGTAAGTACGCTTAGAATTACTTTTCAGGGTCAGTGCTGGTCTAAAAGATGCAGCACTGGGATCTCTCCTGATAACAAGTGAGTAAATCGGAATTTGTAGTTCGGCTGATTTTAGAGGAATATTTGTACCTTTCAAAATTGGACACTGAAACTTTTCTGGTGAAATCCACACAATGGATTCCTATGGAAGGAAATACAAGTTACTGGTAAGTACGCTTAGAATTACTTTTCAGAGTCAGTGCTGGGCTGAAAGATGCAGCACTGGGTTCTCTCCTGATAACAGGTGAGTAAATCGGAATTCGTAGTTCGGCTGATTTTAGAGGAATATTTGTACGTTTCAAAATTGGACACTTATCTGGTGAAAACCACACAAAGGATTCCAATGGAAGGAGATACAAGTTACTGGTAAGTACGCTTAGAATTACTTCTCAGAGTCAGTGCTGGTCTAAAAGATGCAGCACTGGGTTCTCTCCTGATAACAGGTGAGTAAATCGGAAATCGTAGTTTGGCTGATTTTAGAGGAATATTTGTACCTTTCAAAATTGGACACTGAAACTTTTCTGGTGAAATCCACACAATGGATTCCTATGGAATGAAATACAAGGTACTGGTTAGTACGCTTAGAATTACATTTCAGGGTCAGTACTGGGATGAAAGATGTAGCAGTGGGTTCTCTCCTGATAACAGGTGAGAAAATCGGATTTCGTAGTTCACCTTATTTTAGAGGAATATTTGTGTGTTTCAAAAATGGACACTTAGAAACTTTTCTGGTGAAAACCACACAATGGATTCCTATGGAAGGAAATACAAGTTACTGGTAAGTACGCTTAGAATTACTTTTCAGAGTCAGTGCTGGTCTAAACGATGCAGCACTGGGTCATCTCCTGTTAACAGGTGAGTAAATCGGAATTTGTAGTTCGGCTGATTTTAAAGGAATATTTGTACATTTCAAAAATGGACACTTACAAACTTTTCTGGTGAAAACCACACAATGGATTCCTATGGAAGGAAATACAAGTTACTGGTAAGTACGCTTAGAATTACTTTTCAGGGTCATTGCTGGTCTAAAAGATGCAGCACTGGGTTCTCTCCTGATAAAAGGTGAGTAAATCAGAATTCGTACTTCGGCTGAGTTTAGAGGAATATTTGTAAGTTTCAAAAATGGACACTTAGGAACTTTTCTGGTGAAAACCACACAATGGATTCCTATGGAAGGAAATACAAGTTACTGGTAAGTACGCTTAGAATTACTTTTAAAGGGTCAGTGCTGGACTAAAAGATGCAGCACTGGGTTCTCTCCTGATAACAGGTGAGTAAATCGGAATTCGTAGTTCGGCTGATTTTAGAGGAATATTTGTACGTTTCAAAAATGGACACAGAAACTTTTCTGGTGAAAACCACACAAATAATTCCTATGGAAGGAAATGCAAGTTACTGGTAAGTACACTTAGAATTACTTTTCAGGGTCAGTGCTGGGCTAAAAGATGCAGCACTGGGTTCTCTCCTGATAACAGGTGAGTATATCGGAATTCCTAGTTCGGCTGATTTTAGAGGAATAATTGTACGTTTCAAAAATGGACACAGAAACTTTTCTGGTGAAAACCACACAATGGATTCCTAGGGAAGGAAATACAAGTTACTGGTAAGTACGCTTAGAATTACTTTTCAGGGTCAGTGCTGGGCTAAAAGATGCAGCACTGGGTTCTCTACTGATGACAGGTGAGTAAATCGGAATTCGTAGTTCGGCTGATTTTAGAGGAATATTTGTACGTTTCAAAAATGGACACAGAAACTTTTCTGTTGAAAACCACACAATGGATTCCTATGGAAGGAAATACAAGTTACTGGTAAGTACGCTTAGAAAATACTTTTCAGGGACAGTGCTGGACTAAAAGATGCAGCACTGGGTTCTCTCCTGATAAGAGGTGAGTAAATCAGAATTCGTACTTTGGCTGATATTAGAGGAATATTCGTATGTTTCAAAAATAGACACAGAAACTTTTCTGGTGAAAACCACACAATGGATTCCTATGGAAGGAAATACAAATTACTGGTAAGTACGCTGAGAAAAGGCTTTTCAGGGACAGTGCTGGACTAAAAGATGCAGCACTGGGTTCTCTCCTGATAACAGGTGAGTAAGTCGGCTGATATTAAAGGAATATTTGTGCGTTTCAAAAATAGACACAGAAACTTTTCTGGTGAAAACCACACAATGGATTCCTATGGAAGGAAATACAAGTTACTGGTAAGTACGCTTAGAATTACTTTTCAGGGTCAGTGCTGGTCTAAAAGATGCAGCACTGGGTTATCTCCTGATAACAGGTGAGTAAATCAGAATTCTTAGTTCGGCTAATTTTAGAGGAATATTTGTATGTATCAAAATTGGACACTAAGAAACTTTTCTGGTGAAAACCACACAATGGATTCCTATGGAAGAAAATACAAGTTACTGGTAAGTACGCTTAGAATTACTTTTCAGGGTCAGTGCTGGTCTAAAAGATGCAGCACTGGGTTATCTCCTGATAACAGGTGAGTAAATCAGAATTCTTAGTTCGGCTAATTTTAGAGGAATATTTGTATGTATCAAAATTGGACACTAAGAAACTTTTCTGGTGAAAACCACACAATGGATTCCGATGCAAGGAAATACAAGTTACTGGTAAGTACGCTTAGAATTACTTTTCAGGGTCAGTGCTGGTCTAAAAGATGCAGCACTGGGATCTCTCCTGATAACAAGTGAGTAAATTGGAATTTGTAGTTCGGCTGATTTTAGAGGAATATTTGTACCTTTCAAAATTGGACACTGAAACTTTTCTGGTGAAATCCACACAATGGATTCCTATGGAAGGAAATACAATTTACTGGTAAGTACGCTTATAATTACTTTTCAGAGTCAGTGCTGGGCTGAAAGATGCAGCACTGGGTTCTCTCCTGATAACAGGTGAGTAAATCGGAATTCGTAGTTCGGCTGATTTTAGAGGAATATTTGTACGTTTCAAAATTGGACACTTATCTGGTGAAAACCACACAAAGGATTCCAATGGAAGGAAATACAAGTTACTGGTAAGTATGCTTAGAATTACTTCTCAGAGTCAGTGCTGGTCTAAAAGATGCAGCACTGGGTTCTCTCCTGATAACAGGTGAGTAAATCGGAAATCGTAGTTCGGCTGATTTTAGAGGAATATTTGTACCTTTCAAAATTGGACACTGAAACTTTTCTGGTGAAATCCACACAATGGATTCCTATGGAATGAAATACAAGTTACTGGTTAGTACGCTTAGAATTACATTTCAGGGTCAGTACTGGGATGAAAGATGTAGCAGTGGGTTCTCTCCTGATAACAGGTGAGAAAATCGGAATTCGTAGTTCGCCTTATTTTAGAGGAATATTTGTGTGTTTCAAAAATGGACACTTAGAAACTTTTCTGGTGAAAACCACACAATGGATTCCTATGGAAGGAAATACAAGTTACTGGTAAGTACGCTTAGAATTACTTTTCAGAGTCAGTGCTGGTCTAAACGATGCAGCACTGGGTCATCTCCTGTTAACAGGTGAGTAAATCGGAATTTGTAGTTCGGCTGATTTTAAAGGAATATTTGTACATTTCAAAAATGGACACTTACAAACTTTTCTGGTGAAAACCACACAATGGATTCCTATGGAAGGAAATACAAGTTACTGGTAAGTACGCTTAGAATTACTTTTCAGGGTCATTGCTGGTCTAAAAGATGCAGCACTGGGTTCTCTCCTGATAAAAGGTGAGTAAATCAGAATTCGTACTTCGGCTGAGTTTAGAGGAATATTTGTAAGTTTCAAAAATGGACACTTAGGAACTTTTCTGGTGAAAACCACACAATGGATTCCTATGGAAGGAAATACAAGTTACTGGTAAGTACACTTAGAATTACTTTTAAAGGGTCAGTGCTGGACTAAAAGATGCAGCACTGGGTTCTCTCCTGATAACAGGTGAGTAAATCGGAATTCGTAGTTTGGCTGATTTTAGAGGAATATTTGTACGTTTCAAAAATGGACACAGAAACTTTTCTAGTGAAAACCACACAAATAATTCCTATGGAAGGAAATGCAAGTTACTGGTAAGTACACTTAGAATTACTTTTCAGGGTCAGTGCTGGGCTAAAAGATGCAGCACTGGGTTCTCTCCTGATAACAGGTGAGTAAATCGGAATTCGTAGTTCGGCTGATTTTAGAGGAATATTTGTACGTTTCAAAAATGGACACAGAAACTTTTCTGGTGAAAACCACACAATGGATTCCTATGGAAGGAAATACAAGTTACTGGTAAGTACGCTTAGAATTACTTTTCAGGGTCAGTGCTGGGCTAAAAGATGCAGCACTGGGTTCTCTACTGATGACAGGTGAGTAAATCGGAATTCGTAGTTCGGCTGATTTTAGAGGAATATTTGTACGTTTCAAAAATGGACACAGAAACTTTTCTGGTGAAAACCACACAATTGATTCCTATGGAAGGAAATACAAGTTACTGGTAAGTACGCTTAGAAAATACTTTTCAGGGACAGTGCTGGACTAAAAGATGCAGCACTGGGTTCTCTCCTGATAACAGGTGAGTAAATCAGAATTCGTACTTTGGCTGATATTAGAGGAATATTTGTATGTTTCAAAAATAGACAGAAACTTTTCTGGTGAAAACCACACAATGGATTCCTATGGAAGGAAATACAAATTACTGGTAAGTACGCTGAGAAAAGGCTTTTCAGGGACAGTGCTGGACTAAAAGATGCAGCACTGGGTTCTCTCCTGATAACAGGTGAGTAAGTCGGCTGATATTAAAGGAATATTTGTGCGTTTCAAAAATAGACACAGAAACTTTTCTGGTGAAAACCACACAATGGATTCCTATGGAAGGAAATACAAGTTACTGGTAAGTACGCTTAGAATTACTTTTCAGGGTCAGTGCTGGTCTAAAAGATGCAGCACTGGGTTATCTCCTGATAACAGGTGAGTAAATCAGAATTCTTAGTTCGGCTAATTTTAGAGGAATATTTGTATGTATCAAAATTGGACACTAAGAAACTTTTCTGGTGAAAACCACACAATGGATTCCTATGGAAGAAAATACAAGTTACTGGTAAGTACGCTTAGAATTACTTTTCAGGGTCAGTGCTGGTCTAAAAGATGCAGCACTGGGTTATCTCCTGATAACAGGTGAGTAAATCAGAATTCTTAGTTCGGCTAATTTTAGAGGAATATTTGTATGTATCAAAATTGGACACTAAGAAACTTTTCTGGTGAAAACCACACAATGGATTCCGATGCAAGGAAATACAAGTTACTGGTAAGTACGCTTAGAATTACTTTTCAGGGTCAGTGCTGGTCTAAAAGATGCAGCACTGGGATCTCTCCTGATAACAAGTGAGTAAATCGGAATTTGTAGTTCGGCTGATTTTAGAGGAATATTTGTACCTTTCAAAATTGGACACTGAAACTTTTCTGGTGAAATCCACACAATGGATTCCTATGGAAGGAAATATAAGTTACTGGTAAGTACGCTTATAATTACTTTTCAGAGTCAGTGCTGGGCTGAAAGATGCAGCACTGGGTTCTCTCCTGATAACAGGTGAGTAAATCGGAATTCGTAGTTCGGCTGATTTTAGAGGAATATTTGTACGTTTCAAAATTGGACACTTATCTGGTGAAAACCACACAAAGGATTCCAATGGAAGGAAATACAAGTTACTGGTAAGTACGCTTAGAATTACTTCTCAGAGTCAGTGCTGGTCTAAAAGATGCAGCACTGGGTTCTCTCCTGATAACAGGTGAGTAAATCGGAAATCGTAGTTCGGCTGATTTTAGAGGAATATTTGTACCTTTCAAAATTGGCCACTGAAACTTTTCTGGTGAAATCCACACAATGGATTCCTATGGAATGAAATACAAGTTACTGGTTAGTACGCTTAGAATTACATTTCAGGGTCAGTACTGGGATGAAAGATGTAGCAGTGGGTTCTCTCCTGATAACAGGTGAGAAAATCGGAATTCGTAGTTCGCCTTATTTTAGAGGAATATTTGTGTGTTTCAAAAATGGACACTTAGAAACTTTTCTGGTGAAAACCACACAATGGATTCCTATGGAAGGAAATACAAGTTACTGGTAAGTACGCTTAGAATTACTTTTCAGAGTCAGTGCTGGTCTAAACGATGCAGCACTGGGTCATCTCCTGTTAACAGGTGAGTAAATCGGAATTTGTAGTTCGGCTGATTTTAAAGGAATATTTGTACATTTCAAAAATGGACACTTACAAACTTTTCTGGTGAAAACCACACAATGGATTCCTATGGAAGGAAATACAAGTTACTGGTAAGTACGCTTAGAATTACTTTTCAGGGTCATTGCTGGTCTAAAAGATGCAGCACTGGGTTCTCTCCTGATAAAAGGTGAGTAAATCAGAATTCGTACTTCGGCTGAGTTTAGAGGAATATTTGTAAGTTTCAAAAATGGACACTTAGGAACTTTTCTGGTGAAAACCACACAATGGATTCCTATGGAAGGAAATACAAGTTACTGGTAAGTACACTTAGAATTACTTTTAAAGGGTCAGTGCGGGACTAAAAGATGCAGCACTGGGTTCTCTCCTGATAACAGGTGAGTAAATCGGAATTCGTAGTTTGGCTGATTTTAGAGGAATATTCGTACGTTTCAAAAATGGACACAGAAACTTTTCTAGTGAAAACCACACAAATAATTCCTATGGAAGGAAATGCAAGTTACTGGTAAGTACACTTAGAATTACTTTTCAGGGTCAGTGCTGGGCTAAAAGATGCAGCACTGGGTTCTCTCCTGATAACAGGTGAGTAAATCGGAATTCGTAGTTCGGCTGATTTTAGAGGAATATTTGTACGTTTCAAAAATGGACACAGAAACTTTTCTGGTGAAAACCACACAATGGATTCCTATGGAAGGAAATACAAGTTACTGGTAAGTACGCTTAGAATTACTTTTCAGGGTCAGTGCTGGGCTAAAAGATGCAGCACTGGGTTCTCTACTGATGACAGGTGAGTAAATCGGAATTCGTAGTTCGGCTGATTTTAGAGGAATATTTGTACGTTTCAAAAATGGACACAGAAACTTTTCTGGTGAAAACCACACAATGGATTCCTATGGAAGGAAATACAAGTTACTGGTAAGTACGCTTAGAAAATACTTTTCAGGGACAGTGCTGGACTAAAAGATGCAGCACTGGGTTCTCTCCTGATAACAGGTGAGTAAATCAGAATTCGTACTTTGGCTGATATTAGAGGAATATTTGTATGTTTCAAAAATAGACAGAAACTTTTCTGGTAAAAACCACACAATGGATTCCTATGGAAGGAAATACAAATTACTGGTAAGTACGCTGAGAAAAGGCTTTTCAGGGACAGTGCTGGACTAAAAGATGCAGCACTGGGTTCTCTCCTGATAACAGGTGAGTAAGTCGGCTGATATTAAAGGAATATTTGTGCGTTTCAAAAATAGACACAGAAACTTTTCTGGTGAAAACCACACAATGGATTCCTATGGAAGGAAATACAAGTTACTGGTAAGTACGCTTAGAATTACTTTTCAGGGTCAGTGCTGGTCTAAAAGATGCAGCACTGGGTTATCTCCTGATAACAGGTGAGTAAATCAGAATTCTTAGTTCGGCTAATTTTAGAGGAATATTTGTATGTATCAAAATTGGACACTAAGAAACTTTTCTGGTGAAAACCACACAATGGATTCCTATGGAAGAAAATACAAGTTACTTGTAAGTACGCTTAGAATTACTTTTCAGGGTCAGTGCTGGTCTAAAAGATGCAGCACTGGGTTATCTCCTGATAACAGGTGAGTAAATCAGAATTCTTAGTTCGGCTAATTTTAGAGGAATATGTGTATGTATCAAAATTGGACACTAAGAAACTTTTCTGGTGAAAACCACACAATGGATTCCGATGCAAGGAAATACAAGTTACTGGTAAGTACGCTTAGAATTACTTTTCAGGGTCAGTGCTGGTCTAAAAGATGCAGCACTGGGATCTCTCCTGATAACAAGTGAGTAAATCGGAAATCGTAGTTCGGCTGATTTTAGAGGAATAGTTGTACCTTTCAAAATTGGACACTGAAACTTTTCTGGTGAAATCCACACAATGGATTCCTATGGAATGAAATACAAGTTACTGGTTAGTACGCTTAGAATTACATTTCAGGGTCAGTACTGGGATGAAAGATGTAGCAGTGGGTTCTCTCCTGATAACAGGTGAGAAAATCGGAATTCGTAGTTCGCCTTATTTTAGAGGAATATTTGTGTGTTTCAAAAATGGACACTTAGAAACTTTTCTGGTGAAAACCACACAATGGATTCCTATGGAAGGAAATACAAGTTACTGGTAAGTACGCTTAGAATTACTTTTCAGAGTCAGTGCTGGTCTAAACGATGCAGCACTGGGTCATCTCCTGTTAACAGGTGAGTAAATCGGAATTTGTAGTTCGGCTGATTTTAAAGGAATATTTGTACATTTCAAAAATGGACACTTACAAACTTTTCTGGTGAAAACCACACAATGGATTCCTATGGAAGGAAATACAAGTTACTGGTAAGTACGCTTAGAATTACTTTTCAGGGTCATTGCTGGTCTAAAAGATGCAGCACTGGGTTCTCTCCTGATAAAAGGTGAGTAAATCAGAATTCGTACTTCGGCTGAGTTTAGAGGAATATTTGTAAGTTTCAAAAATGGACACAGAAACTTTTCTAGTGAAAACCACACAAATAATTCCTATGGAAGGAAATGCAAGTTACTGGTAAGTACACTTAGAATTACTTTTCAGGGTCAGTGCTGGGCTAAAAGATGCAGCACTGGGTTCTCTCCTGATAACAGGTGAGTAAATCGGAATTCGTAGTTCGGCTGATTTTAGAGGAATATTTGTACATTTGAATAATGGACACTTAGAAACTTTTCTGGTGAAAACCACACAATGGATTCCTATGGAAGGAAATACAAGTTACTGGAAAGTATGCTTAGAATTACTTTTCAGGGTCAGTGCTGGACTAAAAGTTGCAGCACTGGGTTCTCTCCTGATAACAGGTGAGTATATCAGAATTCCTAGTTCGGCTGATTTTAGAGGAATAATTGTACGTTTCAAAAATGGACACAGAAACTTTTCTGGTGAAAACCACACAATGGATTCCTATGGAAGGAAATACAAGTTACTGGTAAGTACGCTTAGAATTACTTTTCAGGGTCAGTGCTGGGCTAAAAGATGCAGCACTGGGTTCTCTACTGATGACAGGTGAGTAAATTGGAATTCGTAGTTCGGCTGATTTTAGAGGAATATTTGTACGTTTCAAAAATGGACACAGAAACTTTTCTGGTGAAAACCACACAATGGATTCCTATGGAAGGAAATACAAGTTACTGGTAAGTACGCTTAGAAAATACTTTTCAGGGACAGTGCTGGACTAAAAGATGCAGCACTGGGTTCTCTTCTGATAACAGGTGAGTAAATCAGAATTCGTACTTTGGATGATTTTAGAGGAATATTTCTATGTTTCAAAAAAAGACACAGAAACTTTTCTGGTGAAAACCACACAATGGATTCCTATGGAAGGAAATACAAATTACTGGTAAGTACGCTGAGAAAAGACTTTTCAGGGACAGTGCTGGACTAAAAGATGCAGCACTGGGTTCTCTCCTGATAACAGGTGAGTAAGTCGGCTGATATTTAAGGAATATTTGTGCGTTTCAAAAATAGACACATAAACTTTTCTGGTGAAAACTACACAATGGATTCCTATGGAAGGAAATACAAGTTACTGGTAAGTACGCTTAGAATTACTTTTCAGGGTCAGTGCTGGTCTAAAAGATGCAGCACTGGGTTATCTCCTGATAACAGGTGAGTAAATCAGAATTCTTAGTTCGGCTAATTTTAGAGGAATATTTGTATGTATCAAAATTGGACACTAAGAAACTTTTCTGGTGAAAACCACACAATGGATTCCTATGGAAGAAAATACAAGTTACTGGTAAGTACGCTTAGAATTACTTTTCAGGGTCAGTGCTGGTCTAAAAGATGCAGCACTGGGTTATCTCCTGATAACAGGTGAGTAAATCAGAATTCTTAGTTCGGCTAATTTTAGAGGAATATTTGTATGTATCAAAATTGGACACTAAGAAACTTTTCTGGTGAAAACCACACAATGGATTCCGATGCAAGGAAATACAAGTTACTGGTAAGTACGCTTAGAATTACTTTTCAGGGTCAGTGCTGGTCTAAAAGATGCAGCACTGGGATCTCTCCTGATAACAAGTGAGTAAATCGGAATTTGTAGTTCGGCTGATTTTAGAGGAATATTTGTACCTTTCAAAATTGGACACTGAAACTTTTCTGGTGAAATCCACACAATGGATTCCTATGGAAGGAAATACAAGTTACTGGTAAGTACGCTTATAATTACTTTTCAGAGTCAGTGCTGGGCTGAAAGATGCAGCACTGGGTTCTCTCCTGATAACAGGTGAGTAAATCGGAATTCGTAGTTCGGCTGATTTTAGAGGAATATTTGTACGTTTCAAAATTGGACACTTATCTGGTGAAAACCACACAAAGGATTCCAATGGAAGGAAATACAAGTTACTGGTAAGTACGCTTAGAATTACTTCTCAGAGTCAGTGCTGGTCTAAAAGATGCAGCACTGGGTTCTCTCCTGATAACAGGTGAGTAAATCGGAAATCGTAGTTCGGCTGATTTTAGAGGAATATTTGTACCTTTCAAAATTGGACACTGAAACTTTTCTGGTGAAATCCACACAATGGATTCCTATGGAATGAAATACAAGTTACTGGTTAGTATGCTTAGAATTACATTTCAGGGTCAGTACTGGGATGAAAGATGTAGCAGTGGGTTCTCTCCTGATAATAGGTGAGAAAATCGGATTTCGTAGTTTGCCTTATTTTAGAGGAATATTTGTGTGTTTCAAAAATGGACACTTAGAAACTTTTCTGGTGAAAACCACACAATGGATTCCTATGGAAGGAAATACAAGTTACTGGTAAGTACGCTTAGAATTACTTTTCAGAGTCAGTGCTGGTCTAAACGATGCAGCACTGGGTCATCTCCTGTTAACAGGTGAGTAAATCGGAATTTGTAGTTCGGCTGATTTTAAAGGAATATTTGTACATTTCAAAAATGGACACTTACAAACTTTTCTGGTGAAAACCACACAATGGATTCCTATGGAAGGAAATACAAGTTACTGGTAAGTACGCTTAGAATTACTTTTCAGGGTCATTGCTGGTCTAAAAGATGCAGCACTGGGTTCTCTCCTGATAAAAGGTGAGTAAATCAGAATTCGTACTTCGGCTGAGTTTAGAGGAATATTTGTAAGTTTCAAAAATGGACACTTAGGAACTTTTCTGGTGAAAACCACACAATGGATTCCTATGGAAGGAAATACAAGTTACTGGTAAGTACGCTTAGAATTACTTTTAAAGGGTCAGTGCTGGACTAAAAGATGCAGCACTGGGTTCTCTCCTGATAACAGGTGAGTAAATCGGAATTCGTAGTTCGGCTGATTTTAGAGGAATATTTGTACGTTTCAAAAATGGACACAGAAACTTTTCTGGTGAAAACCACACAAATAATTCCTATGGAAGGAAATACAAGTTACTGGAAAGTACGCTTAGAATTACTTTTCAGGGTCAGTGCTGGACAAAAAGTTGCAGCACTGGGTTCTCTCCTGATAACAGGTGAGTATATCGGAATTCCTAGTTCGGCTGATTTTAGAGGAATAATTGTACGTTTCAAAAATGGACACAGAAACTTTTCTGGTGAAAACCACACAATGGATTCCTATGGAAGGAAATACAAGTTACTGGTAAGTACGCTTAGAATTACTTTTCAGGGTCAGTGCTGGGCTAAAAGATGCAGCACTGGGTTCTCTACTGATGACAGGTGAGTAAATCGGAATTCGTAGTTCGGCTGATTTTAGAGGAATATTTGTACGTTTCAAAAATGGACACAGAAACTTTTCTGGTGAAAACCACACAATGGATTCCTATGGAAGGAAATACAAGTTACTGGTAAGTACGCTTAGAAAATACTTTTCAGGGACAGTGCTGGACTAAAAGATGCAGCACTGGGTTCTCTCCTGATAACAGGTGAGTAAATCAGAATTCTTAGTTCGGCTAATTTTAGAGGAATATTTGTATGTATCAAAATTGGACACTAAGAAACTTTTCTGGTGAAAACCACACAATGGATTCCGATGCAAGGAAATACAAGTTACTGGTAAGTACGCTTAGAATTACTTTTGAGGGTCAGTGCTGGTCTAAAAGATGCAGCACTGGGATCTCTCCTGATAACAAGTGAGTAAATCGGAATTTGTAGTTCGGCTGATTTTAGAGGAATATTTGTACCTTTCAAAATTGGACACTGAAACTTTTCTGGTGAAATCCACACAATGGATTCCTATGGAAGGAAATACAAGTTACTGGTAAGTACGCTTAGAATTACTTTTCAGAGTCAGTGCTGGGCTGAAAGATGCAGCACTGGGTTCTCTCCTGATAACAGGTGAGTAAATCGGAATTCGTAGTTCGGCTGATTTTAGAGGAATATTTGTACGTTTCAAAATTGGACACTTATCTGGTGAAAACCACACAAAGGATTCCAATGGAAGGAAATACAAGTTACTGGTAAGTACGCTTAGAATTACTTCTCAGAGTCAGTGCTGGTCTAAAAGATGCAGCACTGGGTTCTCTCCTGATAACAGGTGAGTAAATCGGAAATCGTAGTTTGGCTGATTTTAGAGGAATATTTGTACCTTTCAAAATTGGACACTGAAACTTTTCTGGTGAAATCCACACAATGGATTCCTATGGAATGAAATACAAGGTACTGGTTAGTACGCTTAGAATTACATTTCAGGGTCAGTACTGGGATGAAAGATGTAGCAGTGGGTTCTCTCCTGATAACAGGTGAGAAAATCGGATTTCGTAGTTCACCTTATTTTAGAGGAATATTTGTGTGTTTCAAAAATGGACACTTAGAAACTTTTCTGGTGAAAACCACACAATGGATTCCTATGGAAGGAAATACAAGTTACTGGTAAGTACGCTTAGAATTACTTTTCAGAGTCAGTGCTGGTCTAAACGATGCAGCACTGGGTCATCTCCTGTTAACAGGTGAGTAAATCGGAATTTGTAGTTCGGCTGATTTTAAAGGAATATTTGTACATTTCAAAAATGGACACTTACAAACTTTTCTGGTGAAAACCACACAATGGATTCCTATGGAAGGAAATACAAGTTACTGGTAAGTACGCTTAGAATTACTTTTCAGGGTCATTGCTGGTCTAAAAGATGCAGCACTGGGTTCTCTCCTGATAAAAGGTGAGTAAATCAGAATTCGTACTTCGGCTGAGTTTAGAGGAATATTTGTAAGTTTCAAAAATGGACACTTAGGAACTTTTCTGGTGAAAACCACACAATGGATTCCTATGGAAGGAAATACAAGTTACTGGTAAGTACGCTTAGAATTACTTTTAAAGGGTCAGTGCTGGACTAAAAGATGCAGCACTGGGTTCTCTCCTGATAACAGGTGAGTAAATCGGAATTCGTAGTTCGGCTGATTTTAGAGGAATATTTGTACGTTTCAAAAATGGACACAGAAACTTTTCTGGTGAAAACCACACAAATAATTCCTATGGAAGGAAATGCAAGTTACTGGTAAGTACACTTAGAATTACTTTTCAGGGTCAGTGCTGGGCTAAAAGATGCAGCACTGGGTTCTCTCCTGATAACAGGTGAGTAAATCGGAATTCGTAGTTTGGCTGATTTTAGAGGAATATTTGTACATTTGAAAAATGGACACTTAGAAACTTTTCTGGTGAAAACCACACAATGGATTCCTATGGAAGGAAATACAAGTTACTGGAAAGTACGCTTAGAATTACTTTTCAGGGTCAGTGCTGGACAAAAAGTTGCAGCACTGGGTTCTCTCCTGATAACAGGTGAGTATATCGGAATTCCTAGTTCGGCTGATTTTAGAGGAATAATTGTACGTTTCAAAAATGGACACAGAAACTTTTCTGGTGAAAACCACACAATGGATTCCTAGGGAAGGAAATACAAGTTACTGGTAAGTACGCTTAGAATTACTTTTCAGGGTCAGTGCTGGGCTAAAAGATGCAGCACTGGGTTCTCTACTGATGACAGGTGAGTAAATCGGAATTCGTAGTTCGGCTGATTTTAGAGGAATATTTGTACGTTTCAAAAATGGACACAGAAACTTTTCTGTTGAAAACCACACAATGGATTCCTATGGAAGGAAATACAAGTTACTGGTAAGTACGCTTAGAAAATACTTTTCAGGGACAGTGCTGGACTAAAAGATGCAGCACTGGGTTCTCTCCTGATAAGAGGTGAGTAAATCAGAATTCGTACTTTGGCTGATATTAGAGGAATATTCGTATGTTTCAAAAATAGACACAGAAACTTTTCTGGTGAAAACCACACAATGGATTCCTATGGAAGGAAATACAAATTACTGGTAAGTACGCTGAGAAAAGGCTTTTCAGGGACAGTGCTGGACTAAAAGATGCAGCACTGGGTTCTCTCCTGATAACAGGTGAGTAAGTCGGCTGATATTAAAGGAATATTTGTGCGTTTCAAAAATAGACACAGAAACTTTTCTGGTGAAAACCACACAATGGATTCCTATGGAAGGAAATACAAGTTACTGGTAAGTACGCTTAGAATTACTTTTCAGGGTCAGTGCTGGTCTAAAAGATGCAGCACTGGGTTATCTCCTGATAACAGGTGAGTAAATCAGAATTCTTAGTTCGGCTAATTTTAGAGGAATATTTGTATGTATCAAAATTGGACACTAAGAAACTTTTCTGGTGAAAACCACACAATGGATTCCTATGGAAGAAAATACAAGTTACTGGTAAGTACGCTTAGAATTACTTTTCAGGGTCAGTGCTGGTCTAAAAGATGCAGCACTGGGTTATCTCCTGATAACAGGTGAGTAAATCAGAATTCTTAGTTCGGCTAATTTTAGAGGAATATTTGTATGTATCAAAATTGGACACTAAGAAACTTTTCTGGTGAAAACCACACAATGGATTCCGATGCAAGGAAATACAAGTTACTGGTAAGTACGCTTAGAATTACTTTTCAGGGTCAGTGCTGGTCTAAAAGATGCAGCACTGGGATCTCTCCTGATAACAAGTGAGTAAATTGGAATTTGTAGTTCGGCTGATTTTAGAGGAATATTTGTACCTTTCAAAATTGGACACTGAAACTTTTCTGGTGAAATCCACACAATGGATTCCTATGGAAGGAAATACAAGTTACTGGTAAGTACGCTTATAATTACTTTTCAGAGTCAGTGCTGGGCTGAAAGATGCAGCACTGGGTTCTCTCCTGATAACAGGTGAGTAAATCGGAATTCGTAGTTCGGCTGATTTTAGAGGAATATTTGTACGTTTCAAAATTGGACACTTATCTGGTGAAAACCACACAAAGGATTCCAATGGAAGGAAATACAAGTTACTGGTAAGTACGCTTAGAATTACTTCTCAGAGTCAGTGCTGGTCTAAAAGATGCAGCACTGGGTTCTCTCCTGATAACAGGTGAGTAAATCGGAAGTCGTAGTTCGGCTGATTTTAGAGGAATATTTGTACCTTTCAAAATTGGACACTGAAACTTTTCTGGTGAAATCCACACAATGGATTCCTATGGAATGAAATACAAGTTACTGGTTAGTATGCTTAGAATTACATTTCAGGGTCAGTACTGGGATGAAAGATGTAGCAGTGGGTTCTCTCCTGATAACAGGTGAGAAAATCGGAATTCGTAGTTCGCCTTATTTTAGAGGAATATTTGTGTGTTTCAAAAATGGACACTTAGAAACTTTTCTGGTGAAAACCACACAATGGATTCCTATGGAAGGAAATACAAGTTACTGGTAAGTACGCTTAGAATTACTTTTCAGAGTCAGTGCTGGTCTAAACGATGCAGCACTGGGTCATCTCCTGTTAACAGGTGAGTAAATCGGAATTTGTAGTTCGGCTGATTTTAAAGGAATATTTGTACATTTCAAAAATGGACACTTACAAACTTTTCTGGTGAAAACCACACAATGGATTCCTATGGAAGGAAATACAAGTTACTGGTAAGTACGCTTAGAATTACTTTTCAGGGTCATTGCTGGTCTAAAAGATGCAGCACTGGGTTCTCTCCTGATAAAAGGTGAGTAAATCAGAATTCGTACTTCGGCTGAGTTTAGAGGAATATTTGTAAGTTTCAAAAATGGACACTTAGGAACTTTTCTGGTGAAAACCACACAATGGATTCCTATGGAAGGAAATACAAGTTACTGGTAAGTACACTTAGAATTACTTTTAAAGGGTCAGTGCTGGACTAAAAGATGCAGCACTGGGTTCTCTCCTGATAACAGGTGAGTAAATCGGAATTCGTAGTTTGGCTGATTTTAGAGGAATATTTGTACGTTTCAAAAATGGACACAGAAACTTTTCTAGTGAAAACCACACAAATAATTCCTATGGAAGGAAATGCAAGTTACTGGTAAGTACACTTAGAATTACTTTTCAGGGTCAGTGCTGGGCTAAAAGATGCAGCACTGGGTTCTCTCCTGATAACAGGTGAGTAAATCGGAATTCGTAGTTCGGCTGATTTTAGAGGAATATTTGTACGTTTCAAAAATGGACACAGAAACTTTTCTGGTGAAAACCACACAATGGATTCCTATGGAAGGAAATACAAGTTACTGGTAAGTACGCTTAGAATTACTTTTCAGGGTCAGTGCTGGGCTAAAAGATGCAGCACTGGGTTCTCTACTGATGACAGGTGAGTAAATCGGAATTCGTAGTTCGGCTGATTTTAGAGGAATATTTGTACGTTTCAAAAATGGACACAGAAACTTTTCTGGTGAAAACCACACAATGGATTCCTATGGAAGGAAATACAAGTTACTGGTAAGTACGCTTAGAAAATACTTTTCAGGGACAGTGCTGGACTAAAAGATGCAGCACTGGGTTCTCTCCTGATAACAGGTGAGTAAATCAGAATTCGTACTTTGGCTGATATTAGAGGAATATTTGTATGTTTCAAAAATAGACAGAAACTTTTCTGGTGAAAACCACACAATGGATTCCTATGGAAGGAAATACAAATTACTGGTAAGTACGCTGAGAAAAGGCTTTTCAGGGACAGTGCTGGACTAAAAGATGCAGCACTGGGTTCTCTCCTGATAACAGGTGAGTAAGTCGGCTGATATTAAAGGAATATTTGTGCGTTTCAAAAATAGACACAGAAACTTTTCTGGTGAAAACCACACAATGGATTCCTATGGAAGGAAATACAAGTTACTGGTAAGTACGCTTAGAATTACTTTTCAGGGTCAGTGCTGGTCTAAAAGATGCAGCACTGGGTTATCTCCTGATAACAGGTGAGTAAATCAGAATTCTTAGTTCGGCTAATTTTAGAGGAATATTTGTATGTATCAAAATTGGACACTAAGAAACTTTTCTGGTGAAAACCACACAATGGATTCCTATGGAAGAAAATACAAGTTACTGGTAAGTACGCTTAGAATTACTTTTCAGGGTCAGTGCTGGTCTAAAAGATGCAGCACTGGGTTATCTCCTGATAACAGGTGAGTAAATCAGAATTCTTAGTTCGGCTAATTTTAGAGGAATATTTGTATGTATCAAAATTGGACACTAAGAAACTTTTCTGGTGAAAACCACACAATGGATTCCGATGCAAGGAAATACAAGTTACTGGTAAGTACGCTTAGAATTACTTTTCAGGGTCAGTGCTGGTCTAAAAGATGCAGCACTGGGATCTCTCCTGATAACAAGTGAGTAAATTGGAATTTGTAGTTCGGCTGATTTTAGAGGAATATTTGTACCTTTCAAAATTGGACACTGAAACTTTTCTGGTGAAATCCACACAATGGATTCCTATGGAAGGAAATACAAGTTACTGGTAAGTACGCTTATAATTACTTTTCAGAGTCAGTGCTGGGCTGAAAGATGCAGCACTGGGTTCTCTCCTGATAACAGGTGAGTAAATCGGAATTCGTAGTTCGGCTGATTTTAGAGGAATATTTGTACGTTTCAAAATTGGACACTTATCTGGTGAAAACCACACAAAGGATTCCAATGGAAGGAAATACAAGTTACTGGTAAGTACGCTTAGAATTACTTCTCAGAGTCAGTGCTGGTCTAAAAGATGCAGCACTGGGTTCTCTCATGATAACAGGTGAGTAAATCGGAAGTCGTAGTTCGGCTGATTTTAGAGGAATATTTGTACCTTTCAAAATTGGACACTGAAACTTTTCTGGTGAAATCCACACAATGGATTCCTATGGAATGAAATACAAGTTACTGGTTAGTATGCTTAGAATTACATTTCAGGGTCAGTACTGGGATGAAAGATGTAGCAGTGGGTTCTCTCCTGATAACAGGTGAGAAAATCGGAATTCGTAGTTCGCCTTATTTTAGAGGAATATTTGTGTGTTTCAAAAATGGACACTTAGAAACTTTTCTGGTGAAAACCACACAATGGATTCCTATGGAAGGAAATACAAGTTACTGGTAAGTACGCTTAGAATTACTTTTCAGAGTCAGTGCTGGTCTAAACGATGCAGCACTGGGTCATCTCCTGTTAACAGGTGAGTAAATCGGAATTTGTAGTTCGGCTGATTTTAAAGGAATATTTGTACATTTCAAAAATGGACACTTACAAACTTTTCTGGTGAAAACCACACAATGGATTCCTATGGAAGGAAATACAAGTTACTGGTAAGTACGCTTAGAATTACTTTTCAGGGTCATTGCTGGTCTAAAAGATGCAGCACTGGGTTCTCTCCTGATAAAAGGTGAGTAAATCAGAATTCGTACTTCGGCTGAGTTTAGAGGAATATTTGTAAGTTTCAAAAATGGACACTTAGGAACTTTTCTCGTGAAAACCACACAATGGATTCCTATGGAAGGAAATACAAGTTACTGGTAAGTACACTTAGAATTACTTTTAAAGGGTCAGTGCTGGACTAAAAGATGCAGCACTGGGTTCTCTCCTGATAACAGGTGAGTAAATCGGAATTCGTAGTTTGGCTGATTTTAGAGGAATATTTGTACGTTTCAAAAATGGACACAGAAACTTTTCTAGTGAAAACCACACAAATAATTCCTATGGAAGGAAATGCAAGTTACTGGTAAGTACACTTAGAATTACTTTTCAGGGTCAGTGCTGGGCTAAAAGATGCAGCACTGGGTTCTCTCCTGATAACAGGTGAGTAAATCGGAATTCGTAGTTCGGCTGATTTTAGAGGAATATTTGTACGTTTCAAAAATGGACACAGAAACTTTTCTGGTGAAAACCACACAATGGATTCCTATGGAAGGAAATACAAGTTACTGGTAAGTACGCTTAGAATTACTTTTCAGGGTCAGTGCTGGGCTAAAAGATGCAGCACTGGGTTCTCTACTGATGACAGGTGAGTAAATCGGAATTCGTAGTTCGGCTGATTTTAGAGGAATATTTGTACGTTTCAAAAATGGACACAGAAACTTTTCTGGTGAAAACCACACAATGGATTCCTATGGAAGGAAATACAAGTTACTGGTAAGTACGCTTAGAAAATACTTTTCAGGGACAGTGCTGGACTAAAAGATGCAGCACTGGGTTCTCTCCTGATAACAGGTGAGTAAATCAGAATTCGTACTTTGGCTGATATTAGAGGAATATTTGTATGTTTCAAAAATAGACAGAAACTTTTCTGGTGAAAACCACACAATGGATTCCTATGGAAGGAAATACAAATTACTGGTAAGTACGCTGAGAAAAGGCTTTTC
Source organism: Triturus cristatus (assembly GCF_964204655.1). NCBI lineage: Eukaryota > Metazoa > Chordata > Amphibia > Caudata > Salamandridae > Triturus > Triturus cristatus. Next base: position 1,048,155,380 of record NC_140579.1, read on the forward strand.
AGGGACAGTGCTGGACTAAAAGATGCAGCACTGGGTTCTCTCCTGATAACAGGTGAGTAAGTTGGCTGATATTAAAGAAATATTTGTGCGTTTCAAAAATAGACACAGAAACTTTTCTGGTGAAAACCACACAATGGATTCCTATGGAAGGAAATACAAGTTACTGGTAAGTACGCTTAGAATTACTTTTCAGGGTCAGTGCTGGTCTAAAAGATGCAGCACTGGGTTATCTCCTGATAACAGGTGAGTAAATCAGAATTCTTAGTTCGGCTAATTTTAGAGGAATATTTGTATGTATCAAAATTGGACACTAAGAAACTTTTCTGGTGAAAACCACACAATGGATTCCTATGGAAGAAAATACAAGTTACTGGTAAGTACGCTTAGAATTACTTTTCAGGGTCAGTGCTGGTCTAAAAGATGCAGCACTGGGTTATCTCCTGATAACAGGTGAGTAAATCAGAATTCTTAGTTCGGCTAATTTTAGAGGAATATTTGTATGTATCAAAATTGGACACTAAGAAACTTTTCTGGTGAAAACCACACAATGGATTCCGATGCAAGGAAATACAAGTTACTGGTAAGTACGCTTAGAATTACTTTTCAGGGTCAGTGCTGGTCTAAAAGATGCAGCACTGGGATCTCTCCTGATAACAAGTGAGTAAATTGGAATTTGTAGTTCGGCTGATTTTAGAGGAATATTTGTACCTTTCAAAATTGGACACTGAAACTTTTCTGGTGAAATCCACACAATGGATTCCTATGGAAGGAAATACAAGTTACTGGTAAGTACGCTTATAATTACTTTTCAGAGTCAGTGCTGGGCTGAAAGATGCAGCACTGGGTTCTCTCCTGATAACAGGTGAGTAAATCGGAATTCGTAGTTCGGCTGATTTTAGAGGAATATTTGTACGTTTCAAAATTGGACACTTATCTGGTGAAAACCACACAAAGGATTCCAATGGAAGGAAATACAAGTTACTGGTAAGTACGCTTAGAATTACTTCTCAGAGTCAGTGCTGGTCTAAAAGATGCAGCACTGGGTTCTCTCCTGATAACAGGTGAGTAAATCGGAAGTCGTAGTTCGGCTGATTTTAGAGGAATATTTGTACCTTTCAAAATTGGACACTGAAACTTTTCTGGTGAAATCCACACAATGGATTCCTATGGAATGAAATACAAGTTACTGGTTAGTACGCTTAGAATTACTTTTCAGGGTCAGTGCTGGGCTAAAAGATGCAGCACTGGGTTCTCTACTGATGACAGGTGAGTAAATCGGAATTCGTAGTTCGGCTGATTTTAGAGGAATATTTGTACGTTTCAAAAATGGACACAGAAACTTTTCTGGTGAAAACCACACAATGGATTCCTATGGAAGGAAATACAAGTTACTGGTAAGTACGCTTAGAAAATACTTTTCAGGGACAGTGCTGGACTAAAAGATGCAGCACTGGGTTCTCTCCTGATAACAGGTGAGTAAATCAGAATTCTTAGTTCGGCTAATTTTAGAGGAATATTTGTATGTATCAAAATTGGACACTAAGAAACTTTTCTGGTGAAAACCACACAATGGATTCCGATGCAAGGAAATACAAGTTACTGGTAAGTACGCTTAGAATTACTTTTGAGGGTCAGTGCTGGTCTAAAAGATGCAGCACTGGGATCTCTCCTGATAACAAGTGAGTAAATCGGAATTTGTAGTTCGGCTGATTTTAGAGGAATATTTGTACCTTTCAAAATTGGACACTGAAACTTTTCTGGTGAAATCCACACAATGGATTCCTATGGAAGGAAATACAAGTTACTGGTAAGTACGCTTAGAATTACTTTTCAGAGTCAGTGCTGGGCTGAAAGATGCAGCACTGGGTTCTCTCCTGATAACAGGTGAGTAAATCGGAATTCGTAGTTCGGCTGATTTTAGAGGAATATCTGTACGTTTCAAAATTGGACACTTATCTGGTGAAAACCACACAAAGGATTCCAATGGAAGGAAATACAAGATACTGGTAAGTACGCTTAGAATTACTTCTCAGAGTCAGTGCTGGTCTAAAAGATGCAGCACTGGGTTCTCTCCTGATAACAGGTGAGTAAATCGGAAATCGTAGTTTGGCTGATTTTAGAGGAATATTTGTACCTTTCAAAATTGGACACTGAAACTTTTCTGGTGAAATCCACACAATGGATTCCTATGGAATGAAATACAAGGTACTGGTTAGTACGCTTAGAATTACATTTCAGGGTCAGTACTGGGATGAAAGATGTAGCAGTGGGTTCTCTCCTGATAACAGGTGAGAAAATCGGATTTCGTAGTTCACCTTATTTTAGAGGAATATTTGTGTGTTTCAAAAATGGACACTTAGAAACTTTTCTGGTGAAAACCACACAATGGATTCCTATGGAAGGAAATACAAGTTACTGGTAAGTACGCTTAGAATTACTTTTCAGAGTCAGTGCTGGTCTAAACGATGCAGCACTGGGTCATCTCCTGTTAACAGGTGAGTAAATCGCAATTTGTAGTTCGGCTGATTTTAAAGGAATATTTGTACATTTCAAAAATGGACACTTACAAACTTTTCTGGTGAAAACCACACAATGGATTCCTATGGAAGGAAATACAAGTTACTGGTAAGTACGCTTAGAATTACTTTTCAGGGTCATTGCTGGTCTAAAAGATGCAGCACTGGGTTCTCTCCTGATAAAAGGTGAGTAAATCAGAATTCGTACTTCGGCTGAGTTTAGAGGAATATTTGTAAGTTTCAAAAATGGACACTTAGGAACTTTTCTGGTGAAAACCACACAATGGATTCCTATGGAAGGAAATACAAGTTACTGGTAAGTACGCTTAGAATTACTTTTAAAGGGTCAGTGCTGGACTAAAAGATGCAGCACTGGGTTCTCTCCTGATAACAGGTGAGTAAATCGGAATTCGTAGTTCGGCTGATTTTAGAGGAATATTTGTACGTTTCAAAAATGGACACAGAAACTTTTCTGGTGAAAACCACACAAATAATTCCTATGGAAGGAAATGCAAGTTACTGGTAAGTACACTTAGAATTACTTTTCAGGGTCAGTGCTGGGCTAAAAGATGCAGCACTGGGTTCTCTCCTGATAACAGGTGAGTAAATCGGAATTCGTAGTTTGGCTGATTTTAGAGGAATATTTGTACATTTGAAAAATGGACACTTAGAAACTTTTCTGGTGAAAACCACACAATGGATTCCTATGGAAGGAAATACAAGTTACTGGAAAGTACGCTTAGAATTACTTTTCAGGGTCAGTGCTGGACAAAAAGTTGCAGCACTGGGTTCTCTCCTGATAACAGGTGAGTATATCGGAATTCCTAGTTCGGCTGATTTTAGAGGAATAATTGTACGTTTCAAAAATGGACACAGAAACTTTTCTGGTGAAAACCACACAATGGATTCCTAGGGAAGGAAATACAAGTTACTGGTAAGTACGCTTAGAATTACTTTTCAGGGTCAGTGCTGGGCTAAAAGATGCAGCACTGGGTTCTCTACTGATGACAGGTGAGTAAATCGGAATTCGTAGTTCGGCTGATTTTAGAGGAATATTTGTACGTTTCAAAAATGGACACAGAAACTTTTCTGTTGAAAACCACACAATGGATTCCTATGGAAGGAAATACAAGTTACTGGTAAGTACGCTTAGAAAATACTTTTCAGGGACAGTGCTGGACTAAAAGATGCAGCACTGGGTTCTCTCCTGATAAGAGGTGAGTAAATCAGAATTCGTACTTTGGCTGATATTAGAGGAATATTCGTATGTTTCAAAAATAGACACAGAAACTTTTCTGGTGAAAACCACACAATGGATTCCTATGGAAGGAAATACAAATTACTGGTAAGTACGCTGAGAAAAGGCTTTTCAGGGACAGTGCTGGACTAAAAGATGCAGCACTGGGTTCTCTCCTGATAACAGGTGAGTAAGTCGGCTGATATTAAAGGAATATTTGTGCGTTTCAAAAATAGACACAGAAACTTTTCTGGTGAAAACCACACAATGGATTCCTATGGAAGGAAATACAAGTTACTGGTAAGTACGCTTAGAATTACTTTTCAGGGTCAGTGCTGGTCTAAAAGATGCAGCACTGGGTTATCTCCTGATAACAGGTGAGTAAATCAGAATTCTTAGTTCGGCTAATTTTAGAGGAATATTTGTATGTATCAAAATTGGACACTAAGAAACTTTTCTGGTGAAAACCACACAATGGATTCCTATGGAAGAAAATACAAGTTACTGGTAAGTACGCTTAGAATTACTTTTCAGGGTCAGTGCTGGTCTAAAAGATGCAGCACTGGGTTATCTCCTGATAACAGGTGAGTAAATCAGAATTCTTAGTTCGGCTAATTTTAGAGGAATATTTGTATGTATCAAAATTGGACACTAAGAAACTTTTCTGGTGAAAACCACACAATGGATTCCGATGCAAGGAAATACAAGTTACTGGTAAGTACGCTTAGAATTACTTTTCAGGGTCAGTGCTGGTCTAAAAGATGCAGCACTGGGATCTCTCCTGATAACAAGTGAGTAAATTGGAATTTGTAGTTCGGCTGATTTTAGAGGAATATTTGTACCTTTCAAAATTGGACACTGAAACTTTTCTGGTGAAATCCACACAATGGATTCCTATGGAAGGAAATACAAGTTACTGGTAAGTACGCTTATAATTACTTTTCAGAGTCAGTGCTGGGCTGAAAGATGCAGCACTGGGTTCTCTCCTGATAACAGGTGAGTAAATCGGAATTCGTAGTTCGGCTGATTTTAGAGGAATATTTGTACGTTTCAAAATTGGACACTTATCTGGTGAAAACCACACAAAGGATTCCAATGGAAGGAAATACAAGTTACTGGTAAGTACGCTTAGAATTACTTCTCAGAGTCAGTGCTGGTCTAAAAGATGCAGCACTGGGTTCTCTCCTGATAACAGGTGAGTAAATCGGAAGTCGTAGTTCGGCTGATTTTAGAGGAATATTTGTACCTTTCAAAATTGGACACTGAAACTTTTCTGGTGAAATCCACACAATGGATTCCTATGGAATGAAATACAAGTTACTGGTTAGTATGCTTAGAATTACATTTCAGGGTCAGTACTGGGATGAAAGATGTAGCAGTGGGTTCTCTCCTGATAACAGGTGAGAAAATCGGAATTCGTAGTTCGCCTTATTTTAGAGGAATATTTGTGTGTTTCAAAAATGGACACTTAGAAACTTTTCTGGTGAAAACCACACAATGGATTCCTATGGAAGGAAATACAAGTTACTGGTAAGTACGCTTAGAATTACTTTTCAGAGTCAGTGCTGGTCTAAACGATGCAGCACTGGGTCATCTCCTGTTAACAGGTGAGTAAATCGGAATTTGTAGTTCGGCTGATTTTAAAGGAATATTTGTACATTTCAAAAATGGACACTTACAAACTTTTCTGGTGAAAACCACACAATGGATTCCTATGGAAGGAAATACAAGTTACTGGTAAGTACGCTTAGAATTACTTTTCAGGGTCATTGCTGGTCTAAAAGATGCAGCACTGGGTTCTCTCCTGATAAAAGGTGAGTAAATCAGAATTCGTACTTCGGCTGAGTTTAGAGGAATATTTGTAAGTTTCAAAAATGGACACTTAGGAACTTTTCTGGTGAAAACCACACAATGGATTCCTATGGAAGGAAATACAAGTTACTGGTAAGTACACTTAGAATTACTTTTAAAGGGTCAGTGCTGGACTAAAAGATGCAGCACTGGGTTCTCTCCTGATAACAGGTGAGTAAATCGGAATTCGTAGTTTGGCTGATTTTAGAGGAATATTTGTACGTTTCAAAAATGGACACAGAAACTTTTCTAGTGAAAACCACACAAATAATTCCTATGGAAGGAAATGCAAGTTACTGGTAAGTACACTTAGAATTACTTTTCAGGGTCAGTGCTGGGCTAAAAGATGCAGCACTGGGTTCTCTCCTGATAACAGGTGAGTAAATCGGAATTCGTAGTTCGGCTGATTTTAGAGGAATATTTGTACGTTTCAAAAATGGACACAGAAACTTTTCTGGTGAAAACCACACAATGGATTCCTATGGAAGGAAATACAAGTTACTGGTAAGTACGCTTAGAATTACTTTTCAGGGTCAGTGCTGGGCTAAAAGATGCAGCACTGGGTTCTCTACTGATGACAGGTGAGTAAATCGGAATTCGTAGTTCGGCTGATTTTAGAGGAATATTTGTACGTTTCAAAAATGGACACAGAAACTTTTCTGGTGAAAACCACACAATGGATTCCTATGGAAGGAAATACAAGTTACTGGTAAGTACGCTTAGAAAATACTTTTCAGGGACAGTGCTGGACTAAAAGATGCAGCACTGGGTTCTCTCCTGATAACAGGTGAGTAAATCAGAATTCGTACTTTGGCTGATATTAGAGGAATATTTGTATGTTTCAAAAATAGACAGAAACTTTTCTGGTGAAAACCACACAATGGATTCCTATGGAAGGAAATACAAATTACTGGTAAGTACGCTGAGAAAAGGCTTTTCAGGGACAGTGCTGGACTAAAAGATGCAGCACTGGGTTCTCTCCTGATAACAGGTGAGTAAGTCGGCTGATATTAAAGGAATATTTGTGCGTTTCAAAAATAGACACAGAAACTTTTCTGGTGAAAACCACACAATGGATTCCTATGGAAGGAAATACAAGTTACTGGTAAGTACGCTTAGAATTACTTTTCAGGGTCAGTGCTGGTCTAAAAGATGCAGCACTGGGTTATCTCCTGATAACAGGTGAGTAAATCAGAATTCTTAGTTCGGCTAATTTTAGAGGAATATTTGTATGTATCAAAATTGGACACTAAGAAACTTTTCTGGTGAAAACCACACAATGGATTCCTATGGAAGAAAATACAAGTTACTGGTAAGTACGCTTAGAATTACTTTTCAGGGTCAGTGCTGGTCTAAAAGATGCAGCACTGGGTTATCTCCTGATAACAGGTGAGTAAATCAGAATTCTTAGTTCGGCTAATTTTAGAGGAATATTTGTATGTATCAAAATTGGACACTAAGAAACTTTTCTGGTGAAAACCACACAATGGATTCCGATGCAAGGAAATACAAGTTACTGGTAAGTACGCTTAGAATTACTTTTCAGGGTCAGTGCTGGTCTAAAAGATGCAGCACTGGGATCTCTCCTGATAACAAGTGAGTAAATTGGAATTTGTAGTTCGGCTGATTTTAGAGGAATATTTGTACCTTTCAAAATTGGACACTGAAACTTTTCTGGTGAAATCCACACAATGGATTCCTATGGAAGGAAATACAAGTTACTGGTAAGTACGCTTATAATTACTTTTCAGAGTCAGTGCTGGGCTGAAAGATGCAGCACTGGGTTCTCTCCTGATAACAGGTGAGTAAATCGGAATTCGTAGTTCGGCTGATTTTAGAGGAATATTTGTACGTTTCAAAATTGGACACTTATCTGGTGAAAACCACACAAAGGATTCCAATGGAAGGAAATACAAGTTACTGGTAAGTACGCTTAGAATTACTTCTCAGAGTCAGTGCTGGTCTAAAAGATGCAGCACTGGGTTCTCTCCTGATAACAGGTGAGTAAATCGGAAGTCGTAGTTCGGCTGATTTTAGAGGAATATTTGTACCTTTCAAAATTGGACACTGAAACTTTTCTGGTGAAATCCACACAATGGATTCCTATGGAATGAAATACAAGTTACTGGTTAGTATGCTTAGAATTACATTTCAGGGTCAGTACTGGGATGAAAGATGTAGCAGTGGGTTCTCTCCTGATAACAGGTGAGAAAATCGGAATTCGTAGTTCGCCTTATTTTAGAGGAATATTTGTGTGTTTCAAAAATGGACACTTAGAAACTTTTCTGGTGAAAACCACACAATGGATTCCTATGGAAGGAAATACAAGTTACTGGTAAGTACGCTTAGAATTACTTTTCAGAGTCAGTGCTGGTCTAAACGATGCAGCACTGGGTCATCTCCTGTTAACAGGTGAGTAAATCGGAATTTGTAGTTCGGCTGATTTTAAAGGAATATTTGTACATTTCAAAAATGGACACTTACAAACTTTTCTGGTGAAAACCACACAATGGATTCCTATGGAAGGAAATACAAGTTACTGGTAAGTACGCTTAGAATTACTTTTCAGGGTCATTGCTGGTCTAAAAGATGCAGCACTGGGTTCTCTCCTGATAAAAGGTGAGTAAATCAGAATTCGTACTTCGGCTGAGTTTAGAGGAATATTTGTAAGTTTCAAAAATGGACACTTAGGAACTTTTCTGGTGAAAACCACACAATGGATTCCTATGGAAGGAAATACAAGTTACTGGTAAGTACACTTAGAATTACTTTTAAAGGGTCAGTGCTGGACTAAAAGATGCAGCACTGGGTTCTCTCCTGATAACAGGTGAGTAAATCGGAATTCGTAGTTTGGCTGATTTTAGAGGAATATTTGTACGTTTCAAAAATGGACACAGAAACTTTTCTAGTGAAAACCACACAAATAATTCCTATGGAAGGAAATGCAAGTTACTGGTAAGTACACTTAGAATTACTTTTCAGGGTCAGTGCTGGGCTAAAAGATGCAGCACTGGGTTCTCTCCTGATAACAGGTGAGTAAATCGGAATTCGTAGTTCGGCTGATTTTAGAGGAATATTTGTACGTTTCAAAAATGGACACAGAAACTTTTCTGGTGAAAACCACACAATGGATTCCTATGGAAGGAAATACAAGTTACTGGTAAGTACGCTTAGAATTACTTTTCAGGGTCAGTGCTGGGCTAAAAGATGCAGCACTGGGTTCTCTACTGATGACAGGTGAGTAAATCGGAATTCGTAGTTCGGCTGATTTTAGAGGAATATTTGTACGTTTCAAAAATGGACACAGAAACTTTTCTGGTGAAAACCACACAATGGATTCCTATGGAAGGAAATACAAGTTACTGGTAAGTACGCTTAGAAAATACTTTTCAGGGACAGTGCTGGACTAAAAGATGCAGCACTGGGTTCTCTCCTGATAACAGGTGAGTAAATCAGAATTCGTACTTTGGCTGATATTAGAGGAATATTTGTATGTTTCAAAAATAGACAGAAACTTTTCTGGTGAAAACCACACAATGGATTCCTATGGAAGGAAATACAAATTACTGGTAAGTACGCTGAGAAAAGGCTTTTCAGGGACAGTGCTGGACTAAAAGATGCAGCACTGGGTTCTCTCCTGATAACAGGTGAGTAAGTCGGCTGATATTAAAGGAATATTTGTGCGTTTCAAAAATAGACACAGAAACTTTTCTGGTGAAAACCACACAATGGATTCCTATGGAAGGAAATACAAGTTACTGGTAAGTACGCTTAGAATTACTTTTCAGGGTCAGTGCTGGTCTAAAAGATGCAGCACTGGGTTATCTCCTGATAACAGGTGAGTAAATCAGAATTCTTAGTTCGGCTAATTTTAGAGGAATATTTGTATGTATCAAAATTGGACACTAAGAAACTTTTCTGGTGAAAACCACACAATGGATTCCTATGGAAGAAAATACAAGTTACTGGTAAGTACGCTTAGAATTACTTTTCAGGGTCAGTGCTGGTCTAAAAGATGCAGCACTGGGTTATCTCCTGATAACAGGTGAGTAAATCAGAATTCTTAGTTCGGCTAATTTTAGAGGAATATGTGTATGTATCAAAATTGGACACTAAGAAACTTTTCCGGTGAAAACCACACAATGGATTCCGATGCAAGGAAATACAAGTTACTGGTAAGTACGCTTAGAATTACTTTTCAGGGTCAGTGCTGGTCTAAAAGATGCAGCACTGGGATCTCTCCTGATAACAAGTGAGTAAATCGGAAATCGTAGTTCGGCTGATTTTAGAGGAATAGTTGTACCTTTCAAAATTGGACACTGAAACTTTTCTGGTGAAATCCACACAATGGATTCCTATGGAATGAAATACAAGTTACTGGTTAGTACGCTTAGAATTACATTTCAGGGTCAGTACTGGGATGAAAGATGTAGCAGTGGGTTCTCTCCTGATAACAGGTGAGAAAATCGGAATTCGTAGTTCGCCTTATTTTAGAGGAATATTTGTGTGTTTCAAAAATGGACACTTAGAAACTTTTCTGGTGAAAACCACACAATGGATTCCTATGGAAGGAAATACAAGTTACTGGTAAGTACGCTTAGAATTACTTTTCAGAGTCAGTGCTGGTCTAAACGATGCAGCACTGGGTCATCTCCTGTTAACAGGTGAGTAAATCGGAATTTGTAGTTCGGCTGATTTTAAAGGAATATTTGTACATTTCAAAAATGGACACTTACAAACTTTTCTGGTGAAAACCACACAATGGATTCCTATGGAAGGAAATACAAGTTACTGGTAAGTACGCTTAGAATTACTTTTCAGGGTCATTGCTGGTCTAAAAGATGCAGCACTGGGTTCTCTCCTGATAAAAGGTGAGTAAATCAGAATTCGTACTTCGGCTGAGTTTAGAGGAATATTTGTAAGTTTCAAAAATGGACACAGAAACTTTTCTAGTGAAAACCACACAAATAATTCCTATGGAAGGAAATGCAAGTTACTGGTAAGTACACTTAGAATTACTTTTCAGGGTCAGTGCTGGGCTAAAAGATGCAGCACTGGGTTCTCTCCTGATAACAGGTGAGTAAATCGGAATTCGTAGTTCGGCTGATTTTAGAGGAATATTTGTACATTTGAATAATGGACACTTAGAAACTTTTCTGGTGAAAAACACACAATGGATTCCTATGGAAGGAAATACAAGTTACTGGAAAGTATGCTTAGAATTACTTTTCAGGGTCAGTGCTGGACTAAAAGTTGCAGCACTGGGTTCTCTCCTGATAACAGGTGAGTATATCGGAATTCCTAGTTCGGCTGATTTTAGAGGAATAATTGTACGTTTCAAAAATGGACACAGAAACTTTTCTGGTGAAAACCACACAATGGATTCCTATGGAAGGAAATACAAGTTACTGGTAAGTACGCTTAGAATTACTTTTCAGGGTCAGTGCTGGGCTAAAAGATGCAGCACTGGGTTCTCTACTGATGACAGGTGAGTAAATTGGAATTCGTAGTTCGGCTGATTTTAGAGGAATATTTGTACGTTTCAAAAATAGACACAGAAACTTTTCTGGTGAAAACCACACAATGGATTCCTATGGAAGGAAATACAAGTTACTGGTAAGTACGCTTAGAAAATACTTTTCAGGGACAGTGCTGGACTAAAAGATGCAGCACTGGGTTCTCCCCTGATAACAGGTGAGTAAATCAGAATTCGTACTTTGGATGATTTTAGAGGAATATTTCTATGTTTCAAAAAAAGACACAGAAACTTTTCTGGTGAAAACCACACAATGGATTCCTATGGAAGGAAATACAAATTACTGGTAAGTACGCTGAGAAAAGACTTTTCAGGGACAGTGCTGGACTAAAAGATGCAGCACTGGGTTCTCTCCTGATAACAGGTGAGTAAGTCGGCTGATATTTAAGGAATATTTGTGCGTTTCAAAAATAGACACAGAAACTTTTCTGGTGAAAACCACACAATGGATTCCTATGGAAGGAAATACAAGTTACTGGTAAGTACGCTTAGAATTACTTTTCAGGGTCAGTGCTGGTCTAAAAGATGCAGCACTGGGTTATCTCCTGATAACAGGTGAGTAAATCAGAATTCTTAGTTCGGCTAATTTTAGAGGAATATTTGTATGTATCAAAATTGGACACTAAGAAACTTTTCTGGTGAAAACCACACAATGGATTCCTATGGAAGAAAATACAAGTTACTGGTAAGTACGCTTAGAATTACTTTTCAGGGTCAGTGCTGGTCTAAAAGATGCAGCACTGGGTTATCTCCTGATAACAGGTGAGTAAATCAGAATTCTTAGTTCGGCTAATTTTAGAGGAATATTTGTATGTATCAAAATTGGACACTAAGAAACTTTTCTGGTGAAAACCACACAATGGATTCCGATGCAAGGAAATACAAGTTACTGGTAAGTACGCTTAGAATTACTTTTCAGGGTCAGTGCTGGTCTAAAAGATGCAGCACTGGGATCTCTCCTGATAACAAGTGAGTAAATCGGAATTTGTAGTTCGGCTGATTTTAGAGGAATATTTGTACCTTTCAAAATTGGACACTGAAACTTTTCTGGTGAAAACCACACAATGGATTCCTATGGAAGAAAATACAAGTTACTGGTAAGTAAGCTTAGAATTACTTTTCAGGGTCAGTGCTGGTCTAAAAGATGCAGCACTGGGTTATCTCCTGATAACAGGTGAGTAAATCAGAATTCTTAGTTCGGCTAATTTTAGAGGAATATTTGTATGTATCAAAATTGGACACTAAGAAACTTTTCTGGTGAAAACCACACAATGGATTCCGATGCAAGGAAATACAAGTTACTGGTAAGTACGCTTAGAATTACTTTTCAGAGTCAGTGCTGGGCTGAAAGATGCAGTACTGGGTTCTCTCCTGATAACAGGTGAGTAAATCGGAATTCGTAGTTCGGCTGATTTTAGAGGAATATTTGTACGTTTCAAAATTGGACACTTATCTGGTGAAAACCACGCAAAGGATTCCAATGGAAGGAAATACAAGTTACTGGTAAGTACGCTTAGAATTACTTCTCAGAGTCAGTGCTGGTCTAAAAGATGCAGCACTGGGTTCTCTCCTGATAACAGGTGAGTAAATCGGAAATCGTAGTTCGGCTGATTTTAGAGGAATATTTGTACCTTTCAAAATTGGACACTGAAACTTTTCTGGTGAAATCCACACAATGGATTCCTATGGAATGAAATACAAGTTACTGGTTAGTACGCTTAGAATTACATTTCAGGGTCAGTACTGGGATGAAAGATGTAGCAGTGGGTTCTCTCCTGATAATAGGTGAGAAAATCGGATTTCGTAGTTCGCCTTATTTTAGAGGAATATTTGTGTGTTTCAAAAATGGACACTTAGAAACTTTTCTGGTGAAAACCACACAATGGATTCCTATGGAAGGAAATACAAGTTACTGGTAAGTACGCTTAGAATTACTTTTCAGAGTCAGTGCTGGTCTAAACGATGCAGCACTGGGTCATCTCCTGTTAACAGGTGAGTAAATCGGAATTTGTAGTTCGGCTGATTTTAAAGGAATATTTGTACATTTCAAAAATGGACACTTACAAACTTTTCTGGTGAAAACCACACAATGGATTCCTATGGAAGGAAATACAAGTTACTGGTAAGTACGCTTAGAATTACTTTTCAGGGTCATTGCTGGTCTAAAAGATGCAGCACTGGGTTCTCTCCTGATAAAAGGTGAGTAAATCAGAATTCGTACTTCGGCTGAGTTTAGAGGAATATTTGTAAGTTTCAAAAATGGACACTTAGGAACTTTTCTGGTGAAAACCACACAATGGATTCCTATGGAAGGAAATACAAGTTACTGGTAAGTACGCTTAGAATTACTTTTAAAGGGTCAGTGCTGGACTAAAAGATGCAGCACTGGGTTCTCTCCTGATAACAGGTGAGTAAATCGGAATTCGTAGTTCGGCTGATTTTAGAGGAATATTTGTACGTTTCAAAAATGGACACAGAAACTTTTCTGGTGAAAACCACACAAATAATTCCTATGGAAGGAAATACAAGTTACTGGAAAGTACGCTTAGAATTACTTTTCAGGGTCAGTGCTGGACAAAAAGTTGCAGCACTGGGTTCTCTCCTGATAACAGGTGAGTATATCGGAATTCCTAGTTCGGCTGATTTTAGAGGAATAATTGTACGTTTCAAAAATGGACACAGAAACTTTTCTGGTGAAAACCACACAATGGATTCCTATGGAAGGAAATACAAGTTACTGGTAAGTACGCTTAGAATTACTTTTCAGGGTCAGTGCTGGGCTAAAAGATGCAGCACTGGGTTCTCTACTGATGACAGGTGAGTAAATCGGAATTCGTAGTTCGGCTGATTTTAGAGGAATATTTGTACGTTTCAAAAATGGACACAGAAACTTTTCTGGTGAAAACCACACAATGGATTCCTATGGAAGGAAATACAAGTTACTGGTAAGTATGCTTAGAAAATACTTTTCAGGGACAGTGCTGGACTAAAAGATGCAGCACTGGGTTCTCTCCTGATAACAGGTGAGTAAATCAGAATTCGTACTTTGGATGATTTTAGAGGAATATTTGTAAGTTTCAAAAAAAGACAGAAACTTTTCTGGTGAAAACCACACAATGGATTCCTATGGAAGGAAATACAAATTACTGGTAAGTACGCTGAGAAAAGACTTTTCAGGGACAGTGCTGGACTAAAAGATGCAGCACTGGGTTCTCTCCTGATAACAGGTGAGTAAGTCGGCTGATATTAAAGGAATATTTGTGCGTTTCAAAAATAGACACAGAAACTTTTCTGGTGAAAACCACAGAATGGATTCCTATGGAAGGAAATACAAGTTACTGGTAAGTACGCTTAGAATTACTTTTCAGGGTCAGTGCTGGTCTAAAAGATGCAGCACTGGGTTATCTCCTGATAACAGGTGAGTAAATCAGAATTCTTAGTTCGGCTAATTTTAGAGGAATATTTGTATGTATCAAAATTGGACACTAAGAAACTTTTCTGGTGAAAACCACACAATGGATTCCTATGGAAGAAAATACAAGTTACTGGTAAGTACGCTTAGAATTACTTTTCAGGGTCAGTGCTGGTCTAAAAGATGCAGCACTGGGTTATCTCCTGATAACAGGTGAGTAAATCAGAATTCTTAGTTCGGCTAATTTTAGAGGAATATTTGTATGTATCAAAATTGGACACTAAGAAACTTTTCTGGTGAAAACCACATAATGGATTCCGATGCAAGGAAATACAAGTTACTGGTAAGTACGCTTAGAATTACTTTTCAGGGTCAGTGCTGGTCTAAAAGATGCAGCACTGGGATCTCTCCTGATAACAAGTGAGTAAATCGGAAATCGTAGTTCGGCTGATTTTAGAGGAATATTTGTACCTTTCAAAATTGGACACTGAAACTTTTCTGGTGAAATCCACACAATGGATTCCTATGGAATGAAATACAAGTTACTGGTTAGTACGCTTAGAATTACATTTCAGGGTCAGTACTGGGATGAAAGATGTAGCAGTGGGTTCTCTCCTGATAACAGGTGAGAAAATCGGAATTCGTAGTTCGCCTTATTTTAGAGGAATATTTGTGTGTTTCAAAAATGGACACTTAGAAACTTTTCTGGTGAAAACCACACAATGGATTCCTATGGAAGGAAATACAAGTTACTGGTAAGTACGCTTAGAATTACTTTTCAGAGTCAGTGCTGGTCTAAACGATGCAGCACTGGGTCATCTCCTGTTAACAGGTGAGTAAATCGGAATTTGTAGTTCGGCTGATTTTAAAGGAATATTTGTACATTTCAAAAATGGACACTTACAAACTTTTCTGGTGAAAACCACACAATGGATTCCTATGGAAGGAAATACAAGTTACTGGTAAGTACGCTTAGAATTACTTTTCAGGGTCATTGCTGGTCTAAAAGATGCAGCACTGGGTTCTCTCCTGATAAAAGGTGAGTAAATCAGAATTCGTACTTCGGCTGAGTTTAGAGGAATATTTGTAAGTTTCAAAAATGGACACTTAGGAACTTTTCAGGTGAAAACCAAACAATGGATTCCTATGGAAGGAAATACAAGTTACTGGTAAGTACGCTTAGAATTACTTTTAAAGGGTCAGTGCTGGACTAAAAGATGCAGCACTGGGTTCTCTCCTGATAACAGGTGAGTAAATCGGAATTCGTAGTTCGGCTGATTTTAGAGGAATATTTGTACGTTTCAAAAATGGACACAGAAACTTTTCTAGTGAAAACCACACAAATAATTCCTATGGAAGGAAATGCAAGTTACTGGTAAGTACACTTAGAATTACTTTTCAGGGTCAGTGCTGGGCTAATAGATGCAGCACTGGGTTCTCTCCTGATAACAGGTGAGTAAATCGGAATTCGTAGTTCGGCTGATTTTAGAGGAATATTTGTACATTTGAATAATGGACACTTAGAAACTTTTCTGGTGAAAACCACACAATGGATTCCTATGGAAGGAAATACAAGTTACTGGAAAGTACGCTTAGAATTACTTTTCAGGGTCAGTGCTGGACTAAAAGTTGCAGCACTGGGTTCTCTCCTGATAACAGGTGAGTATATCGGAATTCCTAGTTCGGCTGATTTTAGAGGAATAATTGTACGTTTCAAAAATGGACACAGAAACTTTTCTGGTGAAAACCACACAATGGATTCCTATGGAAGGAAATACAAGTTACTGGTAAGTACGCTTAGAATTACTTTTCAGGGTCAGTGCTGGGCTAAAAGATGCAGCACTGGGTTCTCTACTGATGACAGGTGAGTAAATCGGAATTCGTAGTTCGGCTGATTTTAGAGGAATATTTGTACGTTTCAAAAATGGACACAGAAACTTTTCTGGTGAAAACCACACAATGGATTCCTATGGAAGGAAATACAAGTTACTGGTAAGTACGCTTAGAAAATACTTTTCAGGGACAGTGCTGGACTAAAAGATGCAGCACTGGGTTCTCTCCTGATAACAGGTGAGTAAGTCGGCTGATATTAAAGGAATATTTGTGCGTTTCAAAAATAGACACAGAAACTTTTCTGGTGAAAACCACACAATGGATTCCTATGGAAGGAAATACAAGTTACTGGTAAGTACGCTTAGAATTACTTTTCAGGGTTAGTGCTGGGCTAAAAGATGCAGCACTGGGTTCTCTCCTGATAACAGGTGAGTAAATCGGAATTCGTAGTTCGGCTGATTTTAGAGGAATATTTGTACGTTTGAAAAATGGACACTTAGAAACTTTTCTGGTGAAAACCACACAATGGATTCCTATGGAAGGAAATACAAGTTACTGGAAAGTACGCTTAGAATTACTTTTCAGGGTCAGTGCTGGACTAAAAGTTGCAGCACTGGGTTCTCTCCTGATAACAGGTGAGTATATTGGAATTCGTAGTTCGGCTGATTTTAGAGGAATAATTGTACGTTTCAAAAATGGACACAGAAACTTTTCTGGTGAAAACCACACAATGGATTCCTAAGGAAGGAAATACAAGTTACTGGTAAGTACGCTTAGAATTACTTTTCAGGGTCAGTGCTGGGCTAAAAGATGCAGCACTGGGTTCTCTACTGATGACAGGTGAGTAAATCGGAATTCGTAGTTCGGCTGATTTTAGAGGAATATTTGTACGTTTCAAAAATGGACACAGAAACTTTTCTGTTGAAAACCACACAATGGATTCCTATGGAAGGAAATACAAGTTACTGTTAAGTACGCTTAGAAAATACTTTTCAGGGACAGTGCTGGACTAAAAGATGCAGCACTGGGTTCTCTCCTGATAAGAGGTGAGTAAATCAGAATTCGTACTTTGGCTGATATTAGAGGAATATTCGTATGTTTCAAAAATAGACACAGAAACTTTTCTGGTGAAAACCACACAATGGATTCCTATGGAAGGAAATACAAATTACTGGTAAGTACGCTGAGAAAAGGCTTTTCAGGGACAGTGCTGGACTAAAAGATGCAGCACTGGGTTCTCTCCTGATAACAGGTGAGTAAGTCGGCTGATATTAAAGGAATATTTGTGCGTTTCAAAAATAGACACAGAAACTTTTCTGGTGAAAACCACACAATGGATTCCTATGGAAGGAAATACAAGTTACTGGTAAGTACGCTTAGAATTACTTTTCAGGGTCAGTGCTGGTCTAAAAGATGCAGCACTGGGTTATCTCCTGATAACAGGTGAGTAAATCAGAATTCTTAGTTCGGCTAATTTTAGAGGAATATTTGTATGTATCAAAATTGGACACTAAGAAACTTTTCTGGTGAAAACCACACAATGGATTCCTATGGAAGAAAATACAAGTTACTGGTAAGTACGCTTAGAATTACTTTTCAGGGTCAGTGCTGGTCTAAAAGATGCAGCACTGGGTTATCTCCTGATAACAGGTGAGTAAATCAGAATTCTTAGTTCGGCTAATTTTAGAGGAATATTTGTATGTATCAAAATTGGACACTAAGAAACTTTTCTGGTGAAAACCACACAATGGATTCCGATGCAAGGAAATACAAGTTACTGGTAAGTACGCTTAGAATTACTTTTCAGGGTCAGTGCTGGTCTAAAAGATGCAGCACTGGGATCTCTCCTGATAACAAGTGAGTAAATCGGAATTTGTAGTTCGGCTGATTTTAGAGGAATATTTGTACCTTTCAAAATTGGACACTGAAACTTTTCTGGTGAAATCCACACAATGGATTCCTATGGAAGGAAATACAAGTTACTGGTAAGTACGCTTATAATTACTTTTCAGAGTCAGTGCTGGGCTGAAAGATGCAGCACTGGGTTCTCTCCTGATAACAGGTGAGTAAATCGGAATTCGTAGTTCGGCTGATTTTAGAGGAATATTTGTACGTTTCAAAATTGGACACTTATCTGGTGAAAACCACACAAAGGATTCCAATGGAAGGAAATACAAGTTACTGGTAAGTACGCTTAGAATTACTTCTCAGAGTCAGTGCTGGTCTAAAAGATGCAGCACTGGGTTCTCTCCTGATAACAGGTGAGTAAATCGGAAATCGTAGTTCGGCTGATTTTAGAGGAATATTTGTACCTTTCAAAATTGGACACTGAAACTTTTCTGGTGAAATCCACACAATGGATTCCTATGGAATGAAATACAAGTTACTGGTTAGTACGCTTAGAATTACATTTCAGGGTCAGTACTGGGATGAAAGATGTAGCAGTGGGTTCTCTCCTGATAACAGGTGAGAAAATCGGAATTCGTAGTTCGCCTTATTTTAGAGGAATATTTGTGTGTTTCAAAAATGGACACTTAGAAACTTTTCTGGTGAAAACCACACAATGGATTCCTATGGAAGGAAATACAAGTTACTGGTAAGTACGCTTAGAATTACTTTTCAGAGTCAGTGCTGGTCTAAACGATGCAGCACTGGGTCATCTCCTGTTAACAGGTGAGTAAATCGGAATTTGTAGTTCGGCTGATTTTAAAGGAATATTTGTACATTTCAAAAATGGACACTTACAAACTTTTCTGGTGAAAACCACACAATGGATTCCTATGGAAGGAAATACAAGTTACTGGTAAGTACGCTTAGAATTACTTTTCAGGGTCATTGCTGGTCTAAAAGATGCAGCACTGGGTTCTCTCCTGATAAAAGGTGAGTAAATCAGAATTCGTACTTCGGCTGAGTTTAGAGGAATATTTGTAAGTTTCAAAAATGGACACTTAGGAACTTTTCTGGTGAAAACCACACAATGGATTCCTATGGAAGGAAATACAAGTTACTGGTAAGTACACTTAGAATTACTTTTAAAGGGTCAGTGCTGGACTAAAAGATGCAGCACTGGGTTCTCTCCTGATAACAGGTGAGTAAATCGGAATTCGTAGTTTGGCTGATTTTAGAGGAATATTTGTACGTTTCAAAAATGGACACAGAAACTTTTCTAGTGAAAACCACACAAATAATTCCTATGGAAGGAAATGCAAGTTACTGGTAAGTACACTTAGAATTACTTTTCAGGGTCAGTGCTGGGCTAAAAGATGCAGCACTGGGTTCTCTCCTGATAACAGGTGAGTAAATCGGAATTCGTAGTTCGGCTGATTTTAGAGGAATATTTGTACGTTTCAAAAATGGACACAGAAACTTTTCTGGTGAAAACCACACAATGGATTCCTATGGAAGGAAATACAAGTTACTGGTAAGTACGCTTAGAATTACTTTTCAGGGTCAGTGCTGGGCTAAAAGATGCAGCACTGGGTTCTCTACTGATGACAGGTGAGTAAATCGGAATTCGTAGTTCGGCTGATTTTAGAGGAATATTTGTACGTTTCAAAAATGGACACAGAAACTTTTCTGGTGAAAACCACACAATGGATTCCTATGGAAGGAAATACAAGTTACTGGTAAGTACGCTTAGAAAATACTTTTCAGGGACAGTGCTGGACTAAAAGATGCAGCACTGGGTTCTCTCCTGATAACAGGTGAGTAAATCAGAATTCGTACTTTGGCTGATATTAGAGGAATATTTGTATGTTTCAAAAATAGACAGAAACTTTTCTGGTGAAAACCACACAATGGATTCCTATGGAAGGAAATACAAATTACTGGTAAGTACGCTGAGAAAAGGCTTTTCAGGGACAGTGCTGGACTAAAAGATGCAGCACTGGGTTCTCTCCTGATAACAGGTGAGTAAGTCGGCTGATATTAAAGGAATATTTGTGCGTTTCAAAAATAGACACAGAAACTTTTCTGGTGAAAACCACACAATGGATTCCTATGGAAGGAAATACAAGTTACTGGTAAGTACGCTTAGAATTACTTTTCAGGGTCAGTGCTGGTCTAAAAGATGCAGCACTGGGTTATCTCCTGATAACAGGTGAGTAAATCAGAATTCTTAGTTCGGCTAATTTTAGAGGAATATTTGTATGTATCAAAATTGGACACTAAGAAACTTTTCTGGTGAAAACCACACAATGGATTCCTATGGAAGAAAATACAAGTTACTGGTAAGTACGCTTAGAATTACTTTTCAGGGTCAGTGCTGGTCTAAAAGATGCAGCACTGGGTTATCTCCTGATAACAGGTGAGTAAATCAGAATTCTTAGTTCGGCTAATTTTAGAGGAATATGTGTATGTATCAAAATTGGACACTAAGAAACTTTTCTGGTGAAAACCACACAATGGATTCCGATGCAAGGAAATACAAGTTACTGGTAAGTACGCTTAGAATTACTTTTCAGGGTCAGTGCTGGTCTAAAAGATGCAGCACTGGGATCTCTCCTGATAACAAGTGAGTAAATCGGAAATCGTAGTTCGGCTGATTTTAGAGGAATAGTTGTACCTTTCAAAATTGGACACTGAAACTTTTCTGGTGAAATCCACACAATGGATTCCTATGGAATGAAATACAAGTTACTGGTTAGTACGCTTAGAATTACATTTCAGGGTCAGTACTGGGATGAAAGATGTAGCAGTGGGTTCTCTCCTGATAACAGGTGAGAAAATCGGAATTCGTAGTTCGCCTTATTTTAGAGGAATATTTGTGTGTTTCAAAAATGGACACTTAGAAACTTTTCTGGTGAAAACCACACAATGGATTCCTATGGAAGGAAATACAAGTTACTGGTAAGTACGCTTAGAATTACTTTTCAGAGTCAGTGCTGGTCTAAACGATGCAGCACTGGGTCATCTCCTGTTAACAGGTGAGTAAATCGGAATTTGTAGTTCGGCTGATTTTAAAGGAATATTTGTACATTTCAAAAATGGACACTTACAAGCTTTTCTGGTGAAAACCACACAATGGATTCCTATGGAAGGAAATACAAGTTACTGGTAAGTACGCTTAGAATTACTTTTCAGGGTCATTGCTGGTCTAAAAGATGCAGCACTGGGTTCTCTCCTGATAAAAGGTGAGTAAATCAGAATTCGTACTTCGGCTGAGTTTAGAGGAA
This sequence comes from Triturus cristatus, assembly GCF_964204655.1. Taxonomy (NCBI): domain Eukaryota; kingdom Metazoa; phylum Chordata; class Amphibia; order Caudata; family Salamandridae; genus Triturus; species Triturus cristatus. Next base: position 1,048,176,939 of record NC_140579.1, read on the forward strand.
TATTTGTAAGTTTCAAAAATGGACACAGAAACTTTTCTAGTGAAAACCACACAAATAATTCCTATGGAAGGAAATGCAAGTTACTGGTAAGTACACTTAGAATTACTTTTCAGGGTCAGTGCTGGGCTAAAAGATGCAGCACTGGGTTCTCTCCTGATAACAGGTGAGTAAATCGGAATTCGTAGTTCGGCTGATTTTAGAGGAATATTTGTACATTTGAATAATGGACACTTAGAAACTTTTCTGGTGAAAACCACACAATGGATTCCTATGGAAGGAAATACAAGTTACTGGAAAGTATGCTTAGAATTACTTTTCAGGGTCAGTGCTGGACTAAAAGTTGCAGCACTGGGTTCTCTCCTGATAACAGGTGAGTATATCGGAATTCCTAGTTCGGCTGATTTTAGAGGAATAATTGTACGTTTCAAAAATGGACACAGAAACTTTTCTGGTGAAAACCACACAATGGATTCCTATGGAAGGAAATACAAGTTACTGGTAAGTACGCTTAGAATTACTTTTCAGGGTCAGTGCTGGGCTAAAAGATGCAGCACTGGGTTCTCTACTGATGACAGGTGAGTAAATTGGAATTCGTAGTTCGGCTGATTTTAGAGGAATATTTGTACGTTTCAAAAATGGACACAGAAACTTTTCTGGTGAAAACCACACAATGGATTCCTATGGAAGGAAATACAAGTTACTGGTAAGTACGCTTAGAAAATACTTTTCAGGGACAGTGCTGGACTAAAAGATGCAGCACTGGGTTCTCTCCTGATAACAGGTGAGTAAATCAGAATTCGTACTTTGGATGATTTTAGAGGAATATTTCTATGTTTCAAAAAAAGACACAGAAACTTTTCTGGTGAAAACCACACAATGGATTCCTATGGAAGGAAATACAAATTACTGGTAAGTATGCTGAGAAAAGACTTTTCAGGGACAGTGCTGGACTAAAAGATGCAGCACTGGGTTCTCTCCTGATAACAGGTGAGTAAGTCGGCTGATATTTAAGGAATATTTGTGCGTTTCAAAAATAGACACAGAAACTTTTCTGGTGAAAACCACACAATGGATTCCTATGGAAGGAAATACAAGTTACTGGTAAGTACGCTTAGAATTACTTTTCAGGGTCAGTGCTGGTCTAAAAGATGCAGCACTGGGTTATCTCCTGATAACAGGTGAGTAAATCAGAATTCTTAGTTCGGCTAATTTTAGAGGAATATTTGTATGTATCAAAATTGGACACTAAGAAACTTTTCTGGTGAAAACCACACAATGGATTCCTATGGAAGAAAATACAAGTTACTGGTAAGTACGCTTAGAATTACTTTTCAGGGTCAGTGCTGGTCTAAAAGATGCAGCACTGGGTTATCTCCTGATAACAGGTGAGTAAACCAGAATTCTTAGTTCGGCTAATTTTAGAGGAATATTTGTATGTATCAAAATTGGACACTAAGAAACTTTTCTGGTGAAAACCACACAATGGATTCCGATGCAAGGAAATACAAGTTACTGGTAAGTACGCTTAGAATTACTTTTCAGGGTCAGTGCTGGTCTAAAAGATGCAGCACTGGGATCTCTCCTGATAACAAGTGAGTAAATCGGAATTTGTAGTTCGGCTGATTTTAGAGGAATATTTGTACCTTTCAAAATTGGACACTGAAACTTTTCTGGTGAAATCCACACAATGGATTCCTATGGAAGGAAATACAAGTTACTGGTAAGTACGCTTATAATTACTTTTCAGAGTCAGTGCTGGGCTGAAAGATGCAGCACTGGGTTCTCTCCTGATAACAGGTGAGTAAATCGGAATTCGTAGTTCGGCTGATTTTAGAGGAATATTTGTACGTTTCAAAATTGGACACTTATCTGGTGAAAACCACACAAAGGATTCCAATGGAAGGAAATACAAGTTACTGGTAAGTACGCTTAGAATTACTTCTCAGAGTCAGTGCTGGTCTAAAAGATGCAGCACTGGGTTCTCTCCTGATAACAGGTGAGTAAATCGGAAATCGTAGTTCGGCTGATTTTAGAGGAATATTTGTACCTTTCAAAATTGGACACTGAAACTTTTCTGGTGAAATCCACACAATGGATTCCTATGGAATGAAATACAAGTTACTGGTTAGTACGCTTAGAATTACATTTCAGGGTCAGTACTGGGATGAAAGATGTAGCAGTGGGTTCTCTCCTGATAACAGGTGAGAAAATCGGAATTCGTAGTTCGCCTTATTTTAGAGGAATATTTGTGTGTTTCAAAAATGGACACTTAGAAACTTTTCTGGTGAAAACCACACAATGGATTCCTATGGAAGGAAATACAAGTTACTGGTAAGTACGCTTAGAATTACTTTTCAGAGTCAGTGCTGGTCTAAACGATGCAGCACTGGGTCATCTCCTGTTAACAGGTGAGTAAATCGGAATTTGTAGTTCGGCTGATTTTAAAGGAATATTTGTACATTTCAAAAATGGACACTTACAAACTTTTCTGGTGAAAACCACACAATAGATTCCTATGGAAGGAAATACAAGTTACTGGTAAGTACGCTTAGAATTACTTTTCAGGGTCATTGCTGGTCTAAAAGATGCAGCACTGGGTTCTCTCCTGATAAAAGGTGAGTAAATCAGAATTCGTACTTCGGCTGAGTTTAGAGGAATATTTGTAAGTTTCAAAAATGGACACTTAGGAACTTTTCTGGTGAAAACCACACAATGGATTCCTATGGAAGGAAATACAAGTTACTGGTAAGTACACTTAGAATTACTTTTAAAGGGTCAGTGCTGGACTAAAAGATGCAGCACTGGGTTCTCTCCTGATAACAGGTGAGTAAATCGGAATTCGTAGTTTGGCTGATTTTAGAGGAATATTTGTACGTTTCAAAAATGGACACAGAAACTTTTCTAGTGAAAACCACACAAATAATTCCTATGGAAGGAAATGCAAGTTACTGGTAAGTACACTTAGAATTACTTTTCAGGGTCAGTGCTGGGCTAAAAGATGCAGCACTGGGTTCTCTCCTGATAACAGGTGAGTATATCGGAATTCCTAGTTCGGCTGATTTTAGAGGAATAATTGTACGTTTCAAAAATGGACACAGAAACTTTTCTGGTGAAAACCACACAATGGATTCCTATGGAAGGAAATACAAGTTACTGGTAAGTACACTTAGAATTACTTTTAAAGGGTCAGTGCTGGACTAAAAGATGCAGCACTGGGTTCTCTCCTGATAACAGGTGAGTAAATCGGAATTCGTAGTTTGGCTGATTTTAGAGGAATATTTGTACGTTTCAAAAATGGACACAGAAACTTTTCTAGTGAAAACCACACAAATAATTCCTATGGAAGGAAATACAAGTTACTGGAAAGTATGCTTAGAATTACTTTTCAGGGTCAGTGCTGGACTAAAAGTTGCAGCACTGGGTTCTCTCCTGATAACAGGTGAGTATATCGGAATTCCTAGTTCGGCTGATTTTAGAGGAATAATTGTACGTTTCAAAAATGGACACAGAAACTTTTCTGGTGAAAACCACACAATGCATTCCTATGGAAGGAAATACAAGTTACTGGTAAGTACGCTTAGAATTACTTTTCAGGGTCAGTGCTGGGCTAAAAGATGCAGCACTGGGTTCTCTACTGATGACAGGTGAGTAAATTGGAATTCGTAGTTCGGCTGATTTTAGAGGAATATTTGTACGTTTCAAAAATGGACACAGAAACTTTTCTGGTGAAAACCACACAATGGATTCCTATGGAAGGAAATACAAGTTACTGGTAAGTACGCTTAGAAAATACTTTTCAGGGACAGTGCTGGACTAAAAGATGCAGCACTGGGTTCTCTCCTGATAACAGGTGAGTAAATCAGAATTCGTACTTTGGATGATTTTAGAGGAATATTTCTATGTTTCAAAAAAAGACACAGAAACTTTTCTGGTGAAAACCACACAATGGATTCCTATGGAAGGAAATACAAATTACTGGTAAGTATGCTGAGAAAAGACTTTTCAGGGACAGTGCTGGACTAAAAGATGCAGCACTGGGTTCTCTCCTGATAACAGGTGAGTAAGTCGGCTGATATTTAAGGAATATTTGTGCGTTTCAAAAATAGACACAGAAACTTTTCTGGTGAAAACCACACAATGGATTCCTATGGAAGGAAATACAAGTTACTGGTAAGTACGCTTAGAATTACTTTTCAGGGTCAGTGCTGGTCTAAAAGATGCAGCACTGGGTTATCTCCTGATAACAGGTGACTAAACCAGAATTCTTAGTTCGGCTAATTTTAGAGGAATATTTGTATGTATCAAAATTGGACACTAAGAAACTTTTCTGGTGAAAACCACACAATGGATTCCTATGGAAGAAAATACAAGTTACTGGTAAGTACGCTTAGAATTACTTTTCAGGGTCAGTGCTGGTCTAAAAGATGCAGCACTGGGTTATCTCCTGATAACAGGTGAGTAAATCAGAATTCTTAGTTCGGCTAATTTTAGAGGAATATTTGTATGTATCAAAATTGGACACTAAGAAACTTTTCTGGTGAAAACCACACAATGGATTCCGATGCAAGGAAATACAAGTTACTGGTAAGTACGCTTAGAATTACTTTTCAGGGTCAGTGCTGGTCTAAAAGATGCAGCACTGGGATCTCTCCTGATAACAAGTGAGTAAATCGGAATTTGTAGTTCGGCTGATTTTAGAGGAATATTTGTACCTTTCAAAATTGGACACTGAAACTTTTCTGGTGAAATCCACACAATGGATTCCTATGGAAGGAAATACAAGTTACTGGTAAGTACGCTTATAATTACTTTTCAGAGTCAGTGCTGGGCTGAAAGATGCAGCACTGGGTTCTCTCCTGATAACAGGTGAGTAAATCGGAATTCGTAGTTCGGCTGATTTTAGAGGAATATTTGTACGTTTCAAAATTGGACACTTATCTGGTGAAAACCACACAAAGGATTCCAATGGAAGGAAATACAAGTTACTGGTAAGTACGCTTAGAATTACTTCTCAGAGTCAGTGCTGGTCTAAAAGATGCAGCACTGGGTTCTCTCCTGATAACAGGTGAGTAAATCGGAAATCGTAGTTCGGCTGATTTTAGAGGAATATTTGTACCTTTCAAAATTGGACACTGAAACTTTTCTGGTGAAATCCACACAATGGATTCCTATGGAATGAAATACAAGTTACTGGTTAGTACGCTTAGAATTACATTTCAGGGTCAGTACTGGGATGAAAGATGTAGCAGTGGGTTCTCTCCTGATAACAGGTGAGAAAATCGGAATTCGTAGTTCGCCTTATTTTAGAGGAATATTTGTGTGTTTCAAAAATGGACACTTAGAAACTTTTCTGGTGAAAACCACACAATGGATTCCTATGGAAGGAAATACAAGTTACTGGTAAGTACGCTTAGAATTACTTTTCAGAGTCAGTGCTGGTCTAAACGATGCAGCACTGGGTCATCTCCTGTTAACAGGTGAGTAAATCGGAATTTGTAGTTCGGCTGATTTTAAAGGAATATTTGTACATTTCAAAAATGGACACTTACAAACTTTTCTGGTGAAAACCACACAATGGATTCCTATGGAAGGAAATACAAGTTACTGGTAAGTACGCTTAGAATTACTTTTCAGGGTCATTGCTGGTCTAAAAGATGCAGCACTGGGTTCTCTCCTGATAAAAGGTGAGTAAATCAGAATTCGTACTTCGGCTGAGTTTAGAGGAATATTTGTAAGTTTCAAAAATGGACACTTAGGAACTTTTCTGGTGAAAACCACACAATGGATTCCTATGGAAGGAAATACAAGTTACTGGTAAGTACACTTAGAATTACTTTTAAAGGGTCAGTGCTGGACTAAAAGATGCAGCACTGGGTTCTCTCCTGATAACAGGTGAGTAAATCGGAATTCGTAGTTTGGCTGATTTTAGAGGAATATTTGTACGTTTCAAAAATGGACACAGAAACTTTTCTAGTGAAAACCACACAAATAATTCCTATGGAAGGAAATGCAAGTTACTGGTAAGTACACTTAGAATTACTTTTCAGGGTCAGTGCTGGGCTAAAAGATGCAGCACTGGGTTCTCTCCTGATAACAGGTGAGTAAATCGGAATTCGTAGTTCGGCTGATTTTAGAGGAATATTTGTACGTTTCAAAAATGGACACAGAAACTTTTCTGGTGAAAACCACACAATGGATTCCTATGGAAGGAAATACAAGTTACTGGTAAGTACGCTTAGAATTACTTTTCAGGGTCAGTGCTGGGCTAAAAGATGCAGCACTGGGTTCTCTACTGATGACAGGTGAGTAAATCGGAATTCGTAGTTCGGCTGATTTTAGAGGAATATTTGTACGTTTCAAAAATGGACACAGAAACTTTTCTGGTGAAAACCACACAATGGATTCCTATGGAAGGAAATACAAGTTACTGGTAAGTACGCTTAGAAAATACTTTTCAGGGACAGTGCTGGACTAAAAGATGCAGCACTGGGTTCTCTCCTGATAACAGGTGAGTAAATCAGAATTCGTACTTTGGCTGATATTAGAGGAATATTTGTATGTTTCAAAAATAGACAGAAACTTTTCTGGTGAAAACCACACAATGGATTCCTATGGAAGGAAATACAAATTACTGGTAAGTACGCTGAGAAAAGGCTTTTCAGGGACAGTGCTGGACTAAAAGATGCAGCACTGGGTTCTCTCCTGATAACAGGTGAGTAAGTCGGCTGATATTAAAGGAATATTTGTGCGTTTCAAAAATAGACACAGAAACTTTTCTGGTGAAAACCACACAATGGATTCCTATGGAAGGAAATACAAGTTACTGGTAAGTACGCTTAGAATTACTTTTCAGGGTCAGTGCTGGTCTAAAAGATGCAGCACTGGGTTATCTCCTGATAACAGGTGAGTAAATCAGAATTCTTAGTTCGGCTAATTTTAGAGGAATATTTGTATGTATCAAAATTGGACACTAAGAAACTTTTCTGGTGAAAACCACACAATGGATTCCTATGAAAGAAAATACAAGTTACTGGTAAGTACGCTTAGAATTACTTTTCAGGGTCAGTGCTGGTCTAAAAGATGCAGCACTGGGTTATCTCCTGATAACAGGTGAGTAAATCAGAATTCTTAGTTCGGCTAATTTTAGAGGAATATGTGTATGTATCAAAATTGGACACTAAGAAACTTTTCTGGTGAAAACCACACAATGGATTCCGATGCAAGGAAATACAAGTTACTGGTAAGTACGCTTAGAATTACTTTTCAGGGTCAGTGCTGGTCTAAAAGATGCAGCACTGGGATCTCTCCTGATAACAAGTGAGTAAATCGGAAATCGTAGTTCGGCTGATTTTAGAGGAATAGTTGTACCTTTCAAAATTGGACACTGAAACTTTTCTGGTGAAATCCACACAATGGATTCCTATGGAATGAAATACAAGTTACTGGTTAGTACGCTTAGAATTACATTTCAGGGTCAGTACTGGGATGAAAGATGTAGCAGTGGGTTCTCTCCTGATAACAGGTGAGAAAATCGGAATTCGTAGTTCGCCTTATTTTAGAGGAATATTTGTGTGTTTCAAAAATGGACACTTAGAAACTTTTCTGGTGAAAACCACACAATGGATTCCTATGGAAGGAAATACAAATTACTGGTAAGTACGCTTAGAATTACTTTTCAGAGTCAGTGCTGGTCTAAACGATGCAGCACTGGGTCATCTCCTGTTAACAGGTGAGTAAATCGGAATTTGTAGTTCGGCTGATTTTAAAGGAATATTTGTACATTTCAAAAATGGACACTTACAAACTTTTCTGGTGAAAACCACACAATGGATTCCTATGGAAGGAAATACAAGTTACTGGTAAGTACGCTTAGAATTACTTTTCAGGGTCATTGCTGGTCTAAAAGATGCAGCACTGGGTTCTCTCCTGATAAAAGGTGAGTAAATCAGAATTCGTACTTCGGCTGAGTTTAGAGGAATATTTGTAAGTTTCAAAAATGGACACAGAAACTTTTCTAGTGAAAACCACACAAATAATTCCTATGGAAGGAAATGCAAGTTACTGGTAAGTACACTTAGAATTACTTTTCAGGGTCAGTGCTGGGCTAAAAGATGCAGCACTGGGTTCTCTCCTGATAACAGGTGAGTAAATCGGAATTCGTAGTTCGGCTGATTTTAGAGGAATATTTGTACATTTGAATAATGGACACTTAGAAACTTTTCTGGTGAAAACCACACAATGGATTCCTATGGAAGGAAATACAAGTTACTGGAAAGTATGCTTAGAATTACTTTTCAGGGTCAGTGCTGGACTAAAAGTTGCAGCACTGGGTTCTCTCCTGATAACAGGTGAGTATATCGGAATTCCTAGTTCGGCTGATTTTAGAGGAATAATTGTACGTTTCAAAAATGGACACAGAAACTTTTCTGGTGAAAACCACACAATGGATTCCTATGGAAGGAAATACAAGTTACTGGTAAGTACGCTTAGAATTACTTTTCAGGGTCAGTGCTGGGCTAAAAGATGCAGCACTGGGTTCTCTACTGATGACAGGTGAGTAAATTGGAATTCGTAGTTCGGCTGATTTTAGAGGAATATTTGTACGTTTCAAAAATGGACACAGAAACTTTTCTGGTGAAAACCACACAATGGATTCCTATGGAAGGAAATACAAGTTACTGGTAAGTACGCTTAGAAAATACTTTTCAGGGACAGTGCTGGACTAAAAGATGCAGCACTGGGTTCTCTCCTGATAACAGGTGAGTAAATCAGAATTCGTACTTTGGATGATTTTAGAGGAATATTTCTATGTTTCAAAAAAAGACACAGAAACTTTTCTGGTGAAAACCACACAATGGATTCCTATGGAAGGAAATACAAATTACTGGTAAGTATGCTGAGAAAAAACTTTTCAGGGACAGTGCTGGACTAAAAGATGCAGCACTGGGTTCTCTCCTGATAACAGGTGAGTAAGTCGGCTGATATTTAAGGAATATTTGTGCGTTTCAAAAATAGACACAGAAACTTTTCTGGTGAAAACCACACAATGGATTCCTATGGAAGGAAATACAAGTTACTGGTAAGTACGCTTAGAATTACTTTTCAGGGTCAGTGCTGGTCTAAAAGATGCAGCACTGGGTTATCTCCTGATAACAGGTGAGTAAATCAGAATTCTTAGTTCGGCTAATTTTAGAGGAATATTTGTATGTATCAAAATTGGACACTAAGAAACTTTTCTGGTGAAAACCACACAATGGATTCCTATGGAAGAAAATACAAGTTACTGGTAAGTACGCTTAGAATTACTTTTCAGGGTCAGTGCTGGTCTAAAAGATGCAGCACTGGGTTATCTCCTGATAACAGGTGAGTAAATCAGAATTCTTAGTTCGGCTAATTTTAGAGGAATATTTGTATGTATCAAAATTGGACACTAAGAAACTTTTCTGGTGAAAACCACACAATGGATTCCGATGCAAGGAAATACAAGTTACTGGTAAGTACGCTTAGAATTACTTTTCAGGGTCAGTGCTGGTCTAAAAGATGCAGCACTGGGATCTCTCCTGATAACAAGTGAGTAAATCGGAATTTGTAGTTCGGCTGATTTTAGAGGAATATTTGTACCTTTCAAAATTGGACACTGAAACTTTTCTGGTGAAATCCACACAATGGATTCCTATGGAAGGAAATACAAGTTACTGGTAAGTACGCTTATAATTACTTTTCAGAGTCAGTGCTGGGCTGAAAGATGCAGCACTGGGTTCTCTCCTGATAACAGGTGAGTAAATCGGAATTCGTAGTTCGGCTGATTTTAGAGGAATATTTGTACGTTTCAAAATTGGACACTTATCTGGTGAAAACCACACAAAGGATTCCAATGGAAGGAAATACAAGTTACTGGTAAGTACGCTTAGAATTACTTCTCAGAGTCAGTGCTGGTCTAAAAGATGCAGCACTGGGTTCTCTCCTGATAACAGGTGAGTAAATCGGAAATCGTAGTTCGGCTGATTTTAGAGGAATATTTGTACCTTTCAAAATTGGACACTGAAACTTTTCTGGTGAAATCCACACAATGGATTCCTATGGAATGAAATACAAGTTACTGGTTAGTACGCTTAGAATTACATTTCAGGGTCAGTACTGGGATGAAAGATGTAGCAGTGGGTTCTCTCCTGATAATAGGTGAGAAAATCGGATTTCGTAGTTCGCCTTATTTTAGAGGAATATTTGTGTGTTTCAAAAATGGACACTTAGAAACTTTTCTGGTGAAAACCACACAATGGATTCCTATGGAAGGAAATACAAGTTACTGGTAAGTACGCTTAGAATTACTTTTCAGAGTCAGTGCTGGTCTAAACGATGCAGCACTGGGTCATCTCCTGTTAACAGGTGAGTAAATCGGAATTTGTAGTTCGGCTGATTTTAAAGGAATATTTGTACATTTCAAAAATGGACACTTACAAACTTTTCTGGTGAAAACCACACAATGGATTCCTATGGAAGGAAATACAAGTTACTGGTAAGTACGCTTAGAATTACTTTTCAGGGTCATTGCTGGTCTAAAAGATGCAGCACTGGGTTCTCTCCTGATAAAAGGTGAGTAAATCAGAATTCGTACTTCGGCTGAGTTTAGAGGAATATTTGTAAGTTTCAAAAATGGACACTTAGGAACTTTTCTGGTGAAAACCACACAATGGATTCCTATGGAAGGAAATACAAGTTACTGGTAAGTACGCTTAGAATTACTTTTAAAGGGTCAGTGCTGGACTGAAAGATGCAGCACTGGGTTCTCTCCTGATAACAGGTGAGTAAATCGGAATTCGTAGTTCGGCTGATTTTAGAGGAATATTTGTACGTTTCAAAAATGGACACAGAAACTTTTCTGGTGAAAACCACACAAATAATTCCTATGGAAGGAAATACAAGTTACTGGAAAGTACGCTTAGAATTACTTTTCAGGGTCAGTGCTGGACAAAAAGTTGCAGCACTGGGTTCTCTCCTGATAACAGGTGAGTATATCGGAATTCCTAGTTCGGCTGATTTTAGAGGAATAATTGTACGTTTCAAAAATGGACACAGAAACTTTTCTGGTGAAAACCACACAATGGATTCCTATGGAAGGAAATACAAGTTACTGGTAAGTACGCTTAGAATTACTTTTCAGGGTCAGTGCTGGGCTAAAAGATGCAGCACTGGGTTCTCTACTGATGACAGGTGAGTAAATCGGAATTCGTAGTTCGGCTGATTTTAGAGGAATATTTGTACGTTTCAAAAATGGACACAGAAACTTTTCTGGTGAAAACCACACAATGGATTCCTATGGAAGGAAATACAAGTTACTGGTAAGTACGCTTAGAAAATACTTTTCAGGGACAGTGCTGGACTAAAAGATGCAGCACTGGGTTCTCTCCTGATAACAGGTGAGTAAATCAGAATTCGTACTTTGGATGATTTTAGAGGAATATTTGTAAGTTTCAAAAAAAGACAGAAACTTTTCTGGTGAAAACCACACAATGGATTCCTATGGAAGGAAATACAAATTACTGGTAAGTACGCTGAGAAAAGACTTTTCAGGGACAGTGCTGGACTAAAAGATGCAGCACTGGGTTCTCTCCTGATAACAGGTGAGTAAGTCGGCTGATATTAAAGGAATATTTGTGCGTTTCAAAAATAGACACAGAAACTTTTCTGGTGAAAACCACAGAATGGATTCCTATGGAAGGAAATACAAGTTACTGGTAAGTACGCTTAGAATTACTTTTCAGGGTCAGTGCTGGTCTAAAAGATGCAGCACTGGGTTATCTCCTGATAACAGGTGAGTAAATCAGAATTCTTAGTTCGGCTAATTTTAGAGGAATATTTGTATGTATCAAAATTGGACACTAAGAAACTTTTCTGGTGAAAACCACACAATGGATTCCTATGGAAGAAAATACAAGTTACTGGTAAGTACGCTTAGAATTACTTTTCAGGGTCAGTGCTGGTCTAAAAGATGCAGCACTGGGTTATCTCCTGATAACAGGTGAGTAAATCAGAATTCTTAGTTCGGCTAATTTTAGAGGAATATTTGTATGTATCAAAATTGGACACTAAGAAACTTTTCTGGTGAAAACCACACAATGGATTCCGATGCAAGGAAATACAAGTTACTGGTAAGTACGCTTAGAATTACTTTTCAGGGTCAGTGCTGGTCTAAAAGATGCAGCACTGGGATCTCTCCTGATAACAAGTGAGTAAATCGGAAATCGTAGTTCGGCTGATTTTAGAGGAATATTTGTACCTTTCAAAATTGGACACTGAAACTTTTCTGGTGAAATCCACACAATGGATTCCTATGGAATGAAATACAAGTTACTGGTTAGTACGCTTAGACTTACATTTCAGGGTCAGTACTGGGATGAAAGATGTAGCAGTGGGTTCTCTCCTGATAACAGGTGAGAAAATCGGAATTCGTAGTTCGCCTTATTTTAGAGGAATATTTGTGTGTTTCAAAAATGGACACTTAGAAACTTTTCTGGTGAAAACCACACAATGGATTCCTATGGAAGGAAATACAAGTTACTGGTAAGTACGCTTAGAATTACTTTTCAGAGTCAGTGCTGGTCTAAACGATGCAGCACTGGGTCATCTCCTGTTAACAGGTGAGTAAATCGGAATTTGTAGTTCGGCTGATTTTAAAGGAATATTTGTACATTTCAAAAATGGACACTTACAAACTTTTCTGGTGAAAACCACACAATGGATTCCTATGGAAGGAAATACAAGTTACTGGTAAGTACGCTTAGAATTACTTTTCAGGGTCATTGCTGGTCTAAAAGATGCAGCACTGGGTTCTCTCCTGATAAAAGGTGAGTAAATCAGAATTCGTACTTCGGCTGAGTTTAGAGGAATATTTGTAAATTTCAAAAATGGACACAGAAACTTTTCTAGTGAAAACCACACAATGGATTCCTATGGAAGGAAATGCAAGTTACTGGTAAGTACACTTAGAATTACTTTTCAGGGTCAGTGCTGGGCTAAAAGATGCAGCACTGGGTTCTCTCCTGATAACAGGTGAGTAAATCGGAATTCGTAGTTCGGCTGATTTTAGAGGAATATTTGTACATTTGAATAATGGACACTTAGAAACTTTTCTGGTGAAAACCACACAATGGATTCCTATGGAAGGAAATACAAGTTACTGGAAAGTATGCTTAGAATTACTTTTCAGGGTCAGTGCTGGACTAAAAGTTGCAGCACTGGGTTCTCTCCTGATAACAGGTGAGTATATCGGAATTCCTAGTTCGGCTGATTTTAGAGGAATAATTGTACGTTTCAAAAATGGACACAGAAACTTTTCTGGTGAAAACCACACAATGGATTCCTATGGAAGGAAATACAAGTTACTGGTAAGTACGCTTAGAATTACTTTTCAGGGTCAGTGCTGGGCTAAAAGATGCAGCACTGGGTTCTCTACTGATGACAGGTGAGTAAATTGGAATTCGTAGTTCGGCTGATTTTAGAGGAATATTTGTACGTTTCAAAAATGGACACATGAACTTTTCTGGTGAAAACCACACAATGGATTCCTATGGAAGGAAATACAAGTTACTGGTAAGTACGCTTAGAAAATACTTTTCAGGGACAGTGCTGGACTAAAAGATGCAGCACTGGGTTCTCTCCTGATAACAGGTGAGTAAATCAGAATTCGTACTTTGGATGATTTTAGAGGAATATTTCTATGTTTCAAAAAAAGACACAGAAACTTTTCTGGTGAAAACCACACAATGGATTCCTATGGAAGGAAATACAAATTACTGGTAAGTACGCTGAGAAAAGACTTTTCAGGGACAGTGCTGGACTAAAAGATGCAGCACTGGGTTCTCTCCTGATAACAGGTGAGTAAGTCGGCTGATATTAAAGGAATATTTGTGCGTTTCAAAAATAGACACAGAAACTTTTCTGGTGAAAACCACAGAATGGATTCCTATGGAAGGAAATACAAGTTACTGGTAAGTACGCTTAGAATTACTTTTCAGGGTCAGTGCTGGTCTAAAAGATGCAGCACTGGGTTATCTCCTGATAACAGGTGAGTAAATCAGAATTCTTAGTTCGGCTAATTTTAGAGGAATATTTGTATGTATCAAAATTGGACACTAAGAAACTTTTCTGGTGAAAACCACACAATGGATTCCTATGGAAGAAAATACAAGTTACTGGTAAGTACGCTTAGAATTACTTTTCAGGGTCAGTGCTGGTCTAAAAGATGCAGCACTGGGTTATCTCCTGATAACAGGTGAGTAAATCAGAATTCTTAGTTCGGCTAATTTTAGAGGAATATTTGTATGTATCAAAATTGGACACTAAGAAACTTTTCTGGTGAAAACCACACAATGGATTCCGATGCAAGGAAATACAAGTTACTGGTAAGTACGCTTAGAATTACTTTTCAGGGTCAGTGCTGGTCTAAAAGATGCAGCACTGGGATCTCTCCTGATAACAAGTGAGTAAATCGGAAATCGTAGTTCGGCTGATTTTAGAGGAATATTTGTACCTTTCAAAATTGGACACTGAAACTTTTCTGGTGAAATCCACACAATGGATTCCTATGGAATGAAATACAAGTTACTGGTTAGTACGCTTAGACTTACATTTCAGGGTCAGTACTGGGATGAAAGATGTAGCAGTGGGTTCTCTCCTGATAACAGGTGAGAAAATCGGAATTCGTAGTTCGCCTTATTTTAGAGGAATATTTGTGTGTTTCAAAAATGGACACTTAGAAACTTTTCTGGTGAAAACCACACAATGGATTCCTATGGAAGGAAATACAAGTTACTGGTAAGTACGCTTAGAATTACTTTTCAGAGTCAGTGCTGGTCTAAACGATGCAGCACTGGGTCATCTCCTGTTAACAGGTGAGTAAATCGGAATTTGTAGTTTGGCTGATTTTAAAGGAATATTTGTACATTTCAAAAATGGACACTTACAAACTTTTCTGGTGAAAACCACACAATGGATTCCTATGGAAGGAAATACAAGTTACTGGTAAGTACGCTTAGAATTACTTTTCAGGGTCATTGCTGGTCTAAAAGATGCAGCACTGGGTTCTCTCCTGATAAAAGGTGAGTAAATCAGAATTCGTACTTCGGCTGAGTTTAGAGGAATATTTGTAAATTTCAAAAATGGACACAGAAACTTTTCTAGTGAAAACCACACAATGGATTCCTATGGAAGGAAATGCAAGTTACTGGTAAGTACACTTAGAATTACTTTTCAGGGTCAGTGCTGGGCTAAAAGATGCAGCACTGGGTTCTCTCCTGATAACAGGTGAGTAAATCGGAATTCGTAGTTCGGCTGATTTTAGAGGAATATTTGTACATTTGAATAATGGACACTTAGAAACTTTTCTGGTGAAAACCACACAATGGATTCCTATGGAAGGAAATACAAGTTACTGGAAAGTATGCTTAGAATTACTTTTCAGGGTCAGTGCTGGACTAAAAGTTGCAGCACTGGGTTCTCTCCTGATAACAGGTGAGTATATCGGAATTCCTAGTTCGGCTGATTTTAGAGGAATAATTGTACGTTTCAAAAATGGACACAGAAACTTTTCTGGTGAAAACCACACAATGGATTCCTATGGAAGGAAATACAAGTTACTGGTAAGTACGCTTAGAATTACTTTTCAGGGTCAGTGCTGGGCTAAAAGATGCAGCACTGGGTTCTCTACTGATGACAGGTGAGTAAATTGGAATTCGTAGTTCGGCTGATTTTAGAGGAATATTTGTACGTTTCAAAAATGGACACATGAACTTTTCTGGTGAAAACCACACAATGGATTCCTATGGAAGGAAATACAAGTTACTGGTAAGTACGCTTAGAAAATACTTTTCAGGGACAGTGCTGGACTAAAAGATGCAGCACTGGGTTCTCTCCTGATAACAGGTGAGTAAATCAGAATTCGTACTTTGGATGATTTTAGAGGAATATTTCTATGTTTCAAAAAAAGACACAGAAACTTTTCTGGTGAAAACCACACAATGGATTCCTATGGAAGGAAATACAAATTACTGGTAAGTATGCTGAGAAAAAACATTTCAGGGACAGTGCTGGACTAAAAGATGCAGCACTGGGTTCTCTCCTGATAACAGGTGAGTAAGTCGGCTGATATTTAAGGAATATTTGTGCGTTTCAAAAATAGACACAGAAACTTTTCTGGTGAAAACCACACAATGGATTCCTATGGAAGGAAATACAAGTTACTGGTAAGTACGCTTAGAATTACTTTTCAGGGTCAGTGCTGGTCTAAAAGATGCAGCACTGGGTTATCTCCTGATAACAGGTGAGTAAATCAGAATTCTTAGTTCGGCTAATTTTAGAGGAATATTTGTATGTATCAAAATTGGACACTAAGAAACTTTTCTGGTGAAAACCACACAATGGATTCCTATGGAAGAAAATACAAGTTACTGGTAAGTACGCTTAGAATTACTTTTCAGGGTCAGTGCTGGTCTAAAAGATGCAGCACTGGGTTATCTCCTGATAACAGGTGAGTAAATCAGAATTCTTAGTTCGGCTAATTTTAGAGGAATATTTGTATGTATCAAAATTGGACACTAAGAAACTTTTCTGGTGAAAACCACACAATGGATTCCGATGCAAGGAAATACAAGTTACTGGTAAGTACGCTTAGAATTACTTTTCAGGGTCAGTGCTGGTCTAAAAGATGCAGCACTGGGATCTCTCCTGATAACAAGTGAGTAAATCGGAATTTGTAGTTCGGCTGATTTTAGAGGAATATTTGTACCTTTCAAAATTGGACACTGAAACTTTTCTGGTGAAATCCACACAATGGATTCCTATGGAAGGAAATACAAGTTACTGGTAAGTACGCTTATAATTACTTTTCAGAGTCAGTGCTGGGCTGAAAGATGCAGCACTGGGTTCTCTCCTGATAACAGGTGAGTAAATCGGAATTCGTAGTTCGGCTGATTTTAGAGGAATATTTGTACGTTTCAAAATTGGACACTTATCTGGTGAAAACCACACAAAGGATTCCAATGGAAGGAAATACAAGTTACTGGTAAGTACGCTTAGAATTACTTCTCAGAGTCAGTGCTGGTCTAAAAGATGCAGCACTGGGTTCTCTCCTGATAACAGGTGAGTAAATCGGAAATCGTAGTTCGGCTGATTTTAGAGGAATATTTGTACCTTTCAAAATTGGACACTGAAACTTTTCTGGTGAAATCCACACAATGGATTCCTATGGAATGAAATACAAGTTACTGGTTAGTACGCTTAGAATTACATTTCAGGGTCAGTACTGGGATGAAAGATGTAGCAGTGGGTTCTCTCCTGATAACAGGTGAGAAAATCGGAATTCGTAGTTCGCCTTATTTTAGAGGAATATTTGTGTGTTTCAAAAATGGACACTTAGAAACTTTTCTGGTGAAAACCACTCAATGGATTCCTATGGAAGGAAATACAAGTTACTGGTAAGTATGCTTAGAATTACTTTTCAGAGTCAGTGCTGGTCTAAACGATGCAGCACTGGGTCATCTCCTGTTAACAGGTGAGTAAATCGGAATTTGTAGTTCGGCTGATTTTAAAGGAATATTTGTACATTTCAAAAATGGACACTTACAAACTTTTCTGGTGAAAACCACACAATGGATTCCTATGGAAGGAAATACAAGTTACTGGTAAGTACGCTTAGAATTACTTTTCAGGGTCATTGCTGGTCTAAAAGATGCAGCACTGGGTTCTCTCCTGATAAAAGGTGAGTAAATCAGAATTCGTACTTCGGCTGAGTTTAGAGGAATATTTGTAAGTTTCAAAAATGGACACTTAGGAACTTTTCTGGTGAAAACCACACAATGGATTCCTATGGAAGGAAATACAAGTTACTGGTAAGTACACTTAGAATTACTTTTAAAGGGTCAGTGCTGGACTAAAAGATGCAGCACTGGGTTCTCTCCTGATAACAGGTGAGTAAATCGGAATTCGTAGTTTGGCTGATTTTAGAGGAATATTTGTACGTTTCAAAAATGGACACAGAAACTTTTCTAGTGAAAACCACACAAATAATTCCTATGGAAGGAAATGCAAGTTACTGGTAAGTACACTTAGAATTACTTTTCAGGGTCAGTGCTGGGTTAAAAGATGCAGCACTGGGTTCTCTCCTGATAACAGGTGAGTAAATCGGAATTCGTAGTTCGGCTGATTTTAGAGGAATATTTGTACGTTTCAAAAATGGACACAGAAACTTTTCTGGTGAAAACCACACAATGGATTCCTATGGAAGGAAATACAAGTTACTGGTAAGTACGCTTAGAATTACTTTTCAGGGTCAGTGCTGGGCTAAAAGATGCAGCACTGGGTTCTCTACTGATGACAGGTGAGTAAATCGGAATTCGTAGTTCGGCTGATTTTAGAGGAATATTTGTACGTTTCAAAAATGGACACAGAAACTTTTCTGGTGAAAACCACACAATGGATTCCTATGGAAGGAAATACAAGTTACTGGTAAGTACGCTTAGAAAATACTTTTCAGGGACAGTGCTGGACTAAAAGATGCAGCACTGGGTTCTCTCCTGATAACAGGTGAGTAAATCAGAATTCGTACTTTGGCTGATATTAGAGGAATATTTGTATGTTTCAAAAATAGACAGAAACTTTTCTGGTGAAAACCACACAATGGATTCCTATGGAAGGAAATACAAATTACTGGTAAGTACGCTGAGAAAAGGCTTTTCAGGGACAGTGCTGGACTAAAAGATGCAGCACTGGGTTCTCTCCTGATAACAGGTGAGTAAGTCGGCTGATATTAAAGGAATATTTGTGCGTTTCAAAAATAGACACAGAAACTTTTCTGGTGAAAACCACACAATGGATTCCTATGGAAGGAAATACAAGTTACTGGTAAGTACGCTTAGAATTACTTTTCAGGGTCAGTGCTGGTCTAAAAGATGCAGCACTGGGTTATCTCCTGATAACAGGTGAGTAAATCAGAATTCTTAGTTCGGCTAATTTTAGAGGAATATTTGTATGTATCAAAATTGGACACTAAGAAACTTTTCTGGTGAAAACCACACAATGGATTCCTATGGAAGAAAATACAAGTTACTGGTAAGTACGCTTAGAATTACTTTTCAGGGTCAGTGCTGGTCTAAAAGATGCAGCACTGGGTTATCTCCTGATAACAGGTGAGTAAATCAGAATTCTTAGTTCGGCTAATTTTAGAGGAATATGTGTATGTATCAAAATTGGACACTAAGAAACTTTTCTGGTGAAAACCACACAATGGATTCCGATGCAAGGAAATACAAGTTACTGGTAAGTACGCTTAGAATTACTTTTCAGGGTCAGTGCTGGTCTAAAAGATGCAGCACTGGGATCTCTCCTGATAACAAGTGAGTAAATCGGAAATCGTAGTTCGGCTGATTTTAGAGGAATAGTTGTACCTTTCAAAATTGGACACTGAAACTTTTCTGGTGAAATCCACACAATGGATTCCTATGGAATGAAATACAAGTTACTGGTTAGTACGCTTAGAATTACATTTCAGGGTCAGTACTGGGATGAAAGATGTAGCAGTGGGTTCTCTCCTGATAACAGGTGAGAAAATCGGAATTCGTAGTTCGCCTTATTTTAGAGGAATATTTGTGTGTTTCAAAAATGGACACTTAGAAACTTTTCTGGTGAAAACC
Source organism: Triturus cristatus (assembly GCF_964204655.1). Lineage (NCBI taxonomy): Eukaryota > Metazoa > Chordata > Amphibia > Caudata > Salamandridae > Triturus > Triturus cristatus. The sequence continues at coordinate 1,048,196,624 of NC_140579.1, forward strand.
ACACAATGGATTCCTATGGAAGGAAATACAAGTTACTGGTAAGTACGCTTAGAATTACTTTTCAGTCAGTGCTGGTCTAAACGATGCAGCACTGGGTCATCTCCTGTTAACAGGTGAGTAAATCGGAATTTGTAGTTCGGCTGATTTTAAAGGAATATTTGTACATTTCAAAAATGGACACTTACAAACTTTTCTGGTGAAAACCACACAATGGATTCCTATGGAAGGAAATACAAGTTACTGGTAAGTACGCTTAGAATTACTTTTCAGGGTCATTGCTGGTCTAAAAGATGCAGCACTGGGTTCTCTCCTGATAAAAGGTGAGTAAATCAGAATTCGTACTTCGGCTGAGTTTAGAGGAATATTTGTAAGTTTCAAAAATGGACACAGAAACTTTTCTAGTGAAAACCACACAAATAATTCCTATGGAAGGAAATGCAAGTTACTGGTAAGTACACTTAGAATTACTTTTCAGGGTCAGTGCTGGGCTAAAAGATGCAGCACTGGGTTCTCTCCTGATAACAGGTGAGTAAATCGGAATTCGTAGTTCGGCTGATTTTAGAGGAATATTTGTACATTTGAATAATGGACACTTAGAAACTTTTCTGGTGAAAACCACACAATGGATTCCTATGGAAGGAAATACAAGTTACTGGAAAGTATGCTTAGAATTACTTTTCAGGGTCAGTGCTGGACTAAAAGTTGCAGCACTGGGTTCTCTCCTGATAACAGGTGAGTATATCGGAATTCCTAGTTCGGCTGATTTTAGAGGAATAATTGTACGTTTCAAAAATGGACACAGAAACTTTTCTGGTGAAAACCACACAATGGATTCCTATGGAAGGAAATACAAGTTACTGGTAAGTACGCTTAGAATTACTTTTCAGGGTCAGTGCTGGGCTAAAAGATGCAGCACTGGGTTCTCTACTGATGACAGGTGAGTAAATTGGAATTCGTAGTTCGGCTGATTTTAGAGGAATATTTGTACGTTTCAAAAATGGACACAGAAACTTTTCTGGTGAAAACCACACAATGGATTCCTATGGAAGGAAATACAAGTTACTGGTAAGTACGCTTAGAAAATACTTTTCAGGGACAGTGCTGGACTAAAAGATGCAGCACTGGGTTCTCTCCTGATAACAGGTGAGTAAATCAGAATTCGTACTTTGGATGATTTTAGAGGAATATTTCTATGTTTCAAAAAAAGACACAGAAACTTTTCTGGTGAAAACCACACAATGGATTCCTATGGAAGGAAATACAAATTACTGGTAAGTATGCTGAGAAAAAACTTTTCAGGGACAGTGCTGGACTAAAAGATGCAGCACTGGGTTCTCTCCTGATAACAGGTGAGTAAGTCGGCTGATATTTAAGGAATATTTGTGCGTTTCAAAAATAGACACAGAAACTTTTCTGGTGAAAACCACACAATGGATTCCTATGGAAGGAAATACAAGTTACTGGTAAGTACGCTTAGAATTACTTTTCAGGGTCAGTGCTGGTCTAAAAGATGCAGCACTGGGTTATCTCCTGATAACAGGTGAGTAAATCAGAATTCTTAGTTCGGCTAATTTTAGAGGAATATTTGTATGTATCAAAATTGGACACTAAGAAACTTTTCTGGTGAAAACCACACAATGGATTCCTATGGAAGAAAATACAAGTTACTGGTAAGTACGCTTAGAATTACTTTTCAGGGTCAGTGCTGGTCTAAAAGATGCAGCACTGGGTTATCTCCTGATAACAGGTGAGTAAATCAGAATTCTTAGTTCGGCTAATTTTAGAGGAATATTTGTATGTATCAAAATTGGACACTAAGAAACTTTTCTGGTGAAAACCACACAATGGATTCCGATGCAAGGAAATACAAGTTACTGGTAAGTACGCTTAGAATTACTTTTCAGGGTCAGTGCTGGTCTAAAAGATGCAGCACTGGGATCTCTCCTGATAACAAGTGAGTAAATCGGAATTTGTAGTTCGGCTGATTTTAGAGGAATATTTGTACCTTTCAAAATTGGACACTGAAACTTTTCTGGTGAAATCCACACAATGGATTCCTATGGAAGGAAATACAAGTTACTGGTAAGTACGCTTATAATTACTTTTCAGAGTCAGTGCTGGGCTGAAAGATGCAGCACTGGGTTCTCTCCTGATAACAGGTGAGTAAATCGGAATTCGTAGTTCGGCTGATTTTAGAGGAATATTTGTACGTTTCAAAATTGGACACTTATCTGGTGAAAACCACACAAAGGATTCCAATGGAAGGAAATACAAGTTACTGGTAAGTACGCTTAGAATTACTTCTCAGAGTCAGTGCTGGTCTAAAAGATGCAGCACTGGGTTCTCTCCTGATAACAGGTGAGTAAATCGGAAATCGTAGTTCGGCTGATTTTAGAGGAATATTTGTACCTTTCAAAATTGGACACTGAAACTTTTCTGGTGAAATCCACACAATGGATTCCTATGGAATGAAATACAAGTTACTGGTTAGTACGCTTAGAATTACATTTCAGGGTCAGTACTGGGATGAAAGATGTAGCAGTGGGTTCTCTCCTGATAATAGGTGAGAAAATCGGATTTCGTAGTTCGCCTTATTTTAGAGGAATATTTGTGTGTTTCAAAAATGGACACTTAGAAACTTTTCTGGTGAAAACCACACAATGGATTCCTATGGAAGGAAATACAAGTTACTGGTAAGTACGCTTAGAATTACTTTTCAGAGTCAGTGCTGGTCTAAACGATGCAGCACTGGGTCATCTCCTGTTAACAGGTGAGTAAATCGGAATTTGTAGTTCGGCTGATTTTAAAGGAATATTTGTACATTTCAAAAATGGACACTTACAAACTTTTCTGGTGAAAACCACACAATGGATTCCTATGGAAGGAAATACAAGTTACTGGTAAGTACGCTTAGAATTACTTTTCAGGGTCATTGCTGGTCTAAAAGATGCAGCACTGGGTTCTCTCCTGATAAAAGGTGAGTAAATCAGAATTCGTACTTCGGCTGAGTTTAGAGGAATATTTGTAAGTTTCAAAAATGGACACTTAGGAACTTTTCTGGTGAAAACCACACAATGGATTCCTATGGAAGGAAATACAAGTTACTGGTAAGTACGCTTAGAATTACTTTTAAAGGGTCAGTGCTGGACTGAAAGATGCAGCACTGGATTCTCTCCTGATAACAGGTGAGTAAATCGGAATTCGTAGTTCGGCTGATTTTAGAGGAATATTTGTACGTTTCAAAAATGGACACAGAAACTTTTCTGGTGAAAACCACACAAATAATTCCTATGGAAGGAAATACAAGTTACTGGAAAGTACGCTTAGAATTACTTTTCAGGGTCAGTGCTGGACAAAAAGTTGCAGCACTGGGTTCTCTCCTGATAACAGGTGAGTATATCGGAATTCCTAGTTCGGCTGATTTTAGAGGAATAATTGTACGTTTCAAAAATGGACACAGAAACTTTTCTGGTGAAAACCACACAATGGATTCCTATGGAAGGAAATACAAGTTACTGGTAAGTACGCTTAGAATTACTTTTCAGGGTCAGTGCTGGGCTAAAAGATGCAGCACTGGGTTCTCTACTGATGACAGGTGAGTAAATCGGAATTCGTAGTTCGGCTGATTTTAGAGGAATATTTGTACGTTTCAAAAATGGACACAGAAACTTTTCTGGTGAAAACCACACAATGGATTCCTATGGAAGGAAATACAAGTTACTGGTAAGTACGCTTAGAAAATACTTTTCAGGGACAGTGCTGGACTAAAAGATGCAGCACTGGGTTCTCTCCTGATAACAGGTGAGTAAATCAGAATTCGTACTTTGGATGATTTTAGAGGAATATTTGTAAGTTTCAAAAAAAGACAGAAACTTTTCTGGTGAAAACCACACAATGGATTCCTATGGAAGGAAATACAAATTACTGGTAAGTACGCTGAGAAAAGACTTTTCAGGGACAGTGCTGGACTAAAAGATGCAGCACTGGGTTCTCTCCTGATAACAGGTGAGTAAGTCGGCTGATATTAAAGGAATATTTGTGCGTTTCAAAAATAGACACAGAAACTTTTCTGGTGAAAACCACAGAATGGATTCCTATGGAAGGAAATACAAGTTACTGGTAAGTACGCTTAGAATTACTTTTCAGGGTCAGTGCTGGTCTAAAAGATGCAGCACTGGGTTATCTCCTGATAACAGGTGAGTAAATCAGAATTCTTAGTTCGGCTAATTTTAGAGGAATATTTGTATGTATCAAAATTGGACACTAAGAAACTTTTCTGGTGAAAACCACACAATGGATTCCTATGGAAGAAAATACAAGTTACTGGTAAGTACGCTTAGAATTACTTTTCAGGGTCAGTGCTGGTCTAAAAGATGCAGCACTGGGTTATCTCCTGATAACAGGTGAGTAAATCAGAATTCTTAGTTCGGCTAATTTTAGAGGAATATTTGTATGTATCAAAATTGGACACTAAGAAACTTTTCTGGTGAAAACCACACAATGGATTCCGATGCAAGGAAATACAAGTTACTGGTAAGTACGCTTAGAATTACTTTTCAGGGTCAGTGCTGGTCTAAAAGATGCAGCACTGGGATCTCTCCTGATAACAAGTGAGTAAATCGGAAATCGTAGTTCGGCTGATTTTAGAGGAATATTTGTACCTTTCAAAATTGGACACTGAAACTTTTCTGGTGAAATCCACACAATGGATTCCTATGGAATGAAATACAAGTTACTGGTTAGTACGCTTAGAATTACATTTCAGGGTCAGTACTGGGATGAAAGATGTAGCAGTGGGTTCTCTCCTGATAACAGGTGAGAAAATCGGAATTCGTAGTTCGCCTTATTTTAGAGGAATATTTGTGTGTTTCAAAAATGGACACTTAGAAACTTTTCTGGTGAAAACCACACAATGGATTCCTATGGAAGGAAATACAAGTTACTGGTAAGTACGCTTAGAATTACTTTTCAGAGTCAGTGCTGGTCTAAACGATGCAGCACTGGGTCATCTCCTGTTAACAGGTGAGTAAATCGGAATTTGTAGTTCGGCTGATTTTAAAGGAATATTTGTACATTTCAAAAATGGACACTTACAAACTTTTCTGGTGAAAACCACACAATGGATTCCTATGGAAGGAAATACAAGTTACTGGTAAGTACGCTTAGAATTACTTTTCAGGGTCATTGCTGGTCTAAAAGATGCAGCACTGGGTTCTCTCCTGATAAAAGGTGAGTAAATCAGAATTCGTACTTCGGCTGAGTTTAGAGGAATATTTGTAAGTTTCAAAAATGGACACTTAGGAACTTTTCAGGTGAAAACCAAACAATGGATTCCTATGGAAGGAAATACAAGTTACTGGTAAGTACGCTTAGAATTACTTTTAAAGGGTCAGTGCTGGACTAAAAGATGCAGCACTGGGTTCTCTCCTGATAACAGGTGAGTAAATCGGAATTCGTAGTTCGGCTGATTTTAGAGGAATATTTGTACGTTTCAAAAATGGACACAGAAACTTTTCTAGTGAAAACCACACAAATAATTCCTATGGAAGGAAATGCAAGTTACTGGTAAGTACACTTAGAATTACTTTTCATGGTCAGTGCTGGGCTAATAGATGCAGCACTGGGTTCTCTCCTGATAACAGGTGAGTAAATCGGAATTCGTAGTTCGGCTGATTTTAGAGGAATATTTGTACATTTGAATAATGGACACTTAGAAACTTTTCTGGTGAAAACCACACAATGGATTCCTATGGAAGGAAATACAAGTTAATGGAAAGTACGCTTAGAATTACTTTTCAGGGTCAGTGCTGGACTAAAAGTTGCAGCACTGGGTTCTCTCCTGATAACAGGTGAGTATATCGGAATTCCTAGTTCGGCTGATTTTAGAGGAATAATTGTACGTTTCAAAAATGGACACAGAAACTTTTCTGGTGAAAACCACACAATGGATTCCTATGGAAGGAAATACAAGTTACTGGTAAGTACGCTTAGAATTACTTTTCAGGGTCAGTGCTGGGCTAAAAGATGCAGCACTGGGTTCTCTACTGATGACAGGTGAGTAAATCGGAATTCGTAGTTCGGCTGATTTTAGAGGAATATTTGTACGTTTCAAAATGGACACAGAAACTTTTCTGGTGAAAACCACACAATGGATTCCTATGGAAGGAAATACAAGTTACTGGAAAGTACGCTTAGAATTACTTTTCAGGGTCAGTGCTGGACTAAAAGTTGCAGCACTGGGTTCTCTCCTGATAACAGGTGAGTATATCGGAATTCCTAGTTCGGCTGATTTTAGAGGAATAATTGTACGTTTCAAAAATGGACACAGAAACTTTTCTGGTGAAAACCACACAATGGATTCCTATGGAAGGAAATACAAGTTACTGGTAAGTACGCTTAGAATTACTTTTCAGGGTCAGTGCTGGTCTAAAAGATGCAGCACTGGGTTATCTCCTGATAACAGGTGAGTAAATCCGAATTCTTAGTTCGGCTAATTTTAGAGGAATATTTGTATGTATCAAAATTGGACACTAAGAAACTTTTCTGGTGAAAACCACACAATGGATTCCTATGGAAGAAAATACAAGTTACTGGTAAGTACGCTTAGAATTACTTTTCAGGGTCAGTGCTGGTCTAAAAGATGCAGCACTGGGTTATCTCCTGATAACAGGTGAGTAAATCAGAATTCTTAGTTCGGCTAATTTTAGAGGAATATTTGTATGTATCAAAATTGGACACTAAGAAACTTTTCTGGTGAAAACCACACAATGGATTCCAATGCAAGGAAATACAAGTTACTGGTAAGTACGCTTAGAATTACTTTTCAGGGTCAGTGCTGGTCTAAAAGATGCAGCACTGGGATCTCTCCTGATAACAAGTGAGTAAATCGGAATTTGTAGTTCGGCTGATTTTAGAGGAATATTTGTACCTTTCAAAATTGGACACTGAAACTTTTCTGGTGAAATCCACACAATGGATTCCTATGGAAGGAAATACAAGTTACTGGTAAGTACGCTTAGAATTACTTTTCAGAGTCAGTGCTGGGCTGAAAGATGCAGCACTGGGTTCTCTCCTGATAACAGGTGAGTAAATCGGAATTCGTAGTCCGGCTGATTTTAGAGGAATATTTGTACGTTTCAAAATTGGACACTTATCTGGTGAAAACCACACAAAGGATTCCAATGGAAGGAAATACAAGTTACTGGTAAGTACGCTTAGAATTACTTCTCAGAGTCAGTGCTGGTCTAAAAGATGCAGCACTGGGTTCTCTCCTGATAACAGGTGAGTAAATCGGAAATCGTAGTTCGGCTGATTTTAGAGGAATATTTGTACCTTTCAAAATTGGACACTGAAACTTTTCTGGTGAAATCCACACAATGGATTCCTATGGAATGAAATACAAGTTACTGGTTAGTACGCTTAGAATTACATTTCAGGGTCAGTACTGGGATGAAAGATGTAGCAGTGGGTTCTCTCCTGATAACAGGTGAGAAAATCGGATTTCGTAGTTCGCCTTATTTTAGAGGAATATTTGTGTGTTTCAAAAATGGACACTTAGAAACTTTTCTGGTGAAAACCACACAATGGATTCCTATGGAAGGAAATACAAGTTACTGGTAAGTACGCTTAGAATTACTTTTCAGAGTCAGTGCTGGTCTAAACGATGCAGCACTGGGTCATCTCCTGTTAACAGGTGAGTAAATCGGAATTTGTAGTTCGGCTGATTTTAAAGGAATATTTGTACATTTCAAAAATGGACACTTACAAACTTTTCTGGTGAAAACCACACAATGGATTCCTATGGAAGGAAATACAAGTTACTGGTAAGTACGCTTAGAATTACTTTTCAGGGTCATTGCTGGTCTAAAAGATGCAGCACTGGGTTCTCTCCTGATAAAAGGTGAGTAAATCAGAATTCGTACTTTGGCTGAGTTTAGAGGAATATTTGTAAGTTTCAAAAATGGACACTTAGGAACTTTTCTGGTGAAAACCACACAATGGATTCCTATGGAAGGAAATACAAGTTACTGGTAAGTACGCTTAGAATTACTTTTAAAGGGTCAGTGCTGGACTAAAAGATGCAGCACTGGGTTCTCTCCTGATAACAGGTGAGTAAATCGGAATTCGTAGTTCGGCTGATTTTAGAGGAATATTTGTACGTTTCAAAAATGGACACAGAAACTTTTCTGGTGAAAACCACACAAATAATTCCTATGGAAGGAAATGCAAGTTACTGGTAAGTACACTTAGAATTACTTTTCAGGGTCAGTGCTGGTGCTAAAAGATGCAGCACTGGGTTCTCTCCTGATAACAGGTGAGTAAATCGGAATTCGTAGTTCGGCTGATTTTAGAGGAATATTTGTACATTTGAAAAATGGACACTTAGAAACTTTTCTGGTGAAAACCACACAATGGATTCCTATGGAAGGAAATACAAGTTACTGGAAAGTACGCTTAGAATTACTTTTCAGGGTTAGTGCTGGACAAAAAGTTGCAGCACTGGGTTCTCTCCTGATAACAGGTGAGTATATCGGAATTCCTAGTTCGGCTGATTTTAGAGGAATAATTGTAGGTTTCAAAAATGGACACAGAAACTTTTCTGGTGAAAACCACACAATGGATTCCTAGGGAAGGAAATACAAGTTACTGGTAAGTACGCTTAGAATTACTTTTCAGGGTCAGTGCTGGTCTAAAAGATGCAGCACTGGGTTATCTCCTGATAACAGGTGAGTAAATCAGAATTCTTAGTTCGGCTAATTTTAGAGGAATATTTGTATGTATCAAAATTGGACACTAAGAAACTTTTCTGGTGAAAACCACACAATGGATTCCTATGGAAGAAAATACAAGTTACTGGTAAGTACGCTTAGAATTACTTTTCAGGGTCAGTGCTGGTCTAAAAGATGCAGCACTGGGTTATCTCCTGATAACAGGTGAGTAAATCAGAATTCTTAGTTCGGCTAATTTTAGAGGAATATTTGTATGTATCAAAATTGGACACTAAGAAACTTTTCTGGTGAAAACCACACAATGGATTCCGATGCAAGGAAATACAAGTTACTGGTAAGTACGCTTAGAATTACTTTTCAGGGTCAGTGCTGGTCTAAAAGATGCAGCACTGGGATCTCTCCTGATAACAAGTGAGTAAATCGGAATTTGTAGTTCGGCTGATTTTAGAGGAATATTTGTACCTTTCAAAATTGGACACTGAAACTTTTCTGGTGAAATCCACACAATGGATTCCTATGGAAGGAAATACAAGTTACTGGTAAGTACGCTTAGAATTACTTTTCAGAGTCAGTGCTGGGCTGAAAGATGCAGCACTGGGTTCTCTCCTGATAACAGGTGAGTAAATCGGAATTCGTAGTCCGGCTGATTTTAGAGGAATATTTGTACGTTTCAAAATTGGACACTTATCTGGTGAAAACCACACAAAGGATTCCAATGGAAGGAAATACAAGTTACTGGTAAGTACGCTTAGAATTACTTCTCAGAGTCAGTGCTGGTCTAAAAGATGCAGCACTGGGTTCTCTCCTGATAACAGGTGAGTAAATCGGAAATCGTAGTTCGGCTGATTTTAGAGGAATATTTGTACCTTTCAAAATTGGACACTGAAACTTTTCTGGTGAAATCCACACAATGGATTCCTATGGAATGAAATACAAGTTACTGGTTAGTACGCTTAGAATTACATTTCAGGGTCAGTACTGGGATGAAAGATGTAGCAGTGGGTTCTCTCCTGATAACAGGTGAGAAAATCGGATTTCGTAGTTCACCTTATTTTAGAGGAATATTTGTGTGTTTCAAAAATGGACACTTAGAAACTTTTCTGGTGAAAACCACACAATGGATTCCTATGGAAGGAAATACAAGTTACTGGTAAGTACGCTTAGAATTACTTTTCAGAGTCAGTGCTGGTCTAAACGATGCAGCACTGGGTCATCTCCTGTTAACAGGTGAGTAAATCGGAATTTGTAGTTCGGCTGATTTTAAAGGAATATTTGTACATTTCAAAAATGGACACTTACAAACTTTTCTGGTGAGAACCACACAATGGATTCCTATGGAAGGAAATACAAGTTACTGGTAAGTACGCTTAGAATTACTTTTCAGGGTCATTGCTGGTCTAAAAGATGCAGCACTGGGTTCTCTCCTGATAAAAGGTGAGTAAATCAGAATTCGTACTTCGGCTGAGTTTAGAGGAATATTTGTAAGTTTCAAAAATGGACACTTAGGAACTTTTCTGGTGAAAACCACACAATGGATTCCTATGGAAGGAAATACAAGTTACTGGTAAGTACACTTAGAATTACTTTTAAAGGGTCAGTGCTGGACTAAAAGATGCAGCACTGGGTTCTCTCCTGATAACAGGTGAGTAAATCGGAATTCGTAGTTTGGCTGATTTTAGAGGAATATTTGTACGTTTCAAAAATGGACACAGAAACTTTTCTAGTGAAAACCACACAAATAATTCCTATGGAAGGAAATGCAAGTTACTGGTAAGTACACTTAGAATTACTTTTCAGGGTCAGTGCTGGGCTAAAAGATGCAGCACTGGGTTCTCTCCTGATAACAGGTGAGTAAATCGGAATTCGTAGTTCGGCTGATTTTAGAGGAATATTTGTACGTTTCAAAAATGGACACAGAAACTTTTCTGGTGAAAACCACACAATGGATTCCTATGGAAGGAAATACAAGTTACTGGTAAGTACGCTTAGAAAATACTTTTCAGGGACAGTGCTGGACTAAAAGATGCAGCACTGGGTTCTCTCCTGATAACAGGTGAGTAAATCAGAATTCGTACTTTGGATGATTTTAGAGGAATATTTGTATGTTTCAAAAAAAGACACAGAAACTTTTCTGGTGAAAACCACACAATGGATTCCTATGGAAGGAAATACAAATTACTGGTAAGTACGCTGAGAAAAGACTTGTCAGGGACAGTGCTGGGCTAAAAGATGCAGCACTGGGTTCTCTCCTGATGACAGGTGAGTAAGTCGGCTGATATTAAAGGAATATTTGTGCGTTTCAAAAATAGACACAGAAACTTTTCTGGTGAAAACCACACAATGGATTCCTATGGAAGGAAATACAAGTTACTGGTAAGTATGCTTAGAATTACTTTTCAGGGTCAGTGCTGGTCTAAAAGATGCAGCACTGGGTTATCTCCTGATAACAGGTGAGTAAATCAGAATTCTTAGTTCGGCTAATTTTAGAGGAATATTTGTATGTATCAAAATTGGACACTAAGAAACTTTTCTGGTGAAAACCACACAATGGATTCCTATGGAAGAAAATACAAGTTACTGGTAAGTACGCTTAGAATTACTTTTCAGGGTCAGTGTTGGTCTAAAAGATGCAGCACTGGGTTATCTCCTGATAACAGGTGAGTAAATCGGAATTCGTAGTTCGGCTGATTGTAGAGGAATATTTGTACGTATCAAAATTGGACACTAAGAAACTTTTCTGGTGAAAACCACACAATGGATTCCAATGCAAGGAAATACAAGTTACTGGTAAGTACGCTTAGAATTACTTTTCAGGGTCAGTGCTGGGCTAAAAGATGCAGCACTGGGTTATCTCCTGATAACAGGTGAGTAAATCAGAATTCTTAGTTCGGCTAATTTTAGAGGAATATGTGTATGTATCAAAATTGGACACTAAGAAACTTTTCTGGTGAAAACCACACAATGGATTCCGATGCAAGGAAATACAAGTTACTGGTAAGTACGCTTAGAATTACTTTTCAGGGTCAGTGCTGGTCTAAAAGATGCAGCACTGGGATCTCTCCTGATAACAAGTGAGTAAATCGGAAATCGTAGTTCGGCTGATTTTAGAGGAATAGTTGTACCTTTCAAAATTGGACACTGAAACTTTTCTGGTGAAATCCACACAATGGATTCCTATGGAATGAAATACAAGTTACTGGTTAGTACGCTTAGAATTACATTTCAGGGTCAGTACTGGGATGAAAGATGTAGCAGTGGGTTCTCTCCTGATAACAGGTGAGAAAATCGGAATTCGTAGTTCGCCTTATTTTAGAGGAATATTTGTGTGTTTCAAAAATGGACACTTAGAAACTTTTCTGGTGAAAACCACACAATGGATTCCTATGGAAGGAAATACAAGTTACTGGTAAGTACGCTTAGAATTACTTTTCAGAGTCAGTGCTGGTCTAAACGATGCAGCACTGGGTCATCTCCTGTTAACAGGTGAGTAAATCGGAATTTGTAGTTCGGCTGATTTTAAAGGAATATTTGTACATTTCAAAAATGGACACTTACAAACTTTTCTGGTGAAAACCACACAATGGATTCCTATGGAAGGAAATACAAGTTACTGGTAAGTACGCTTAGAATTACTTTTCAGGGTCATTGCTGGTCTAAAAGATGCAGCACTGGGTTCTCTCCTGATAAAAGGTGAGTAAATCAGAATTCGTACTTCGGCTGAGTTTAGAGGAATATTTGTAAGTTTCAAAAATGGACACAGAAACTTTTCTAGTGAAAACCACACAAATAATTCCTATGGAAGGAAATGCAAGTTACTGGTAAGTACACTTAGAATTACTTTTCAGGGTCAGTGCTGGGCTAAAAGATGCAGCACTGGGTTCTCTCCTGATAACAGGTGAGTAAATCGGAATTCGTAGTTCGGCTGATTTTAGAGGAATATTTGTACATTTGAATAATGGACACTTAGAAACTTTTCTGGTGAAAACCACACAATGGATTCCTATGGAAGGAAATACAAGTTACTGGAAAGTATGCTTAGAATTACTTTTCAGGGTCAGTGCTGGACTAAAAGTTGCAGCACTGGGTTCTCTCCTGATAACAGGTGAGTATATCGGAATTCCTAGTTCGGCTGATTTTAGAGGAATAATTGTACGTTTCAAAAATGGACACAGAAACTTTTCTGGTGAAAACCACACAATGGATTCCTATGGAAGGAAATACAAGTTACTGGTAAGTACGCTTAGAATTACTTTTCAGGGTCAGTGCTGGGCTAAAAGATGCAGCACTGGGTTCTCTACTGATGACAGGTGAGTAAATTGGAATTCGTAGTTCGGCTGATTTTAGAGGAATATTTGTACGTTTCAAAAATGGACACAGAAACTTTTCTGGTGAAAACCACACAATGGATTCCTATGGAAGGAAATACAAGTTACTGGTAAGTACGCTTAGAAAATACTTTTCAGGGACAGTGCTGGACTAAAAGATGCAGCACTGGGTTCTCTCCTGATAACAGGTGAGTAAATCAGAATTCGTACTTTGGATGATTTTAGAGGAATATTTCTATGTTTCAAAAAAAGACACAGAAACTTTTCTGGTGAAAACCACACAATGGATTCCTATGGAAGGAAATACAAATTACTGGTAAGTATGCTGAGAAAAAACTTTTCAGGGACAGTGCTGGACTAAAAGATGCAGCACTGGGTTCTCTCCTGATAACAGGTGAGTAAGTCGGCTGATATTTAAGGAATATTTGTGCGTTTCAAAAATAGACACAGAAACTTTTCTGGTGAAAACCACACAATGGATTCCTATGGAAGGAAATACAAGTTACTGGTAAGTACGCTTAGAATTACTTTTCAGGGTCAGTGCTGGTCTAAAAGATGCAGCACTGGGTTATCTCCTGATAACAGGTGAGTAAATCAGAATTCTTAGTTCGGCTAATTTTAGAGGAATATTTGTATGTATCAAAATTGGACACTAAGAAACTTTTCTGGTGAAAACCACACAATGGATTCCTATGGAAGAAAATACAAGTTACTGGTAAGTACGCTTAGAATTACTTTTCAGGGTCAGTGCTGGTCTAAAAGATGCAGCACTGGGTTATCTCCTGATAACAGGTGAGTAAATCAGAATTCTTAGTTCGGCTAATTTTAGAGGAATATTTGTATGTATCAAAATTGGACACTAAGAAACTTTTCTGGTGAAAACCACACAATGGATTCCGATGCAAGGAAATACAAGTTACTGGTAAGTACGCTTAGAATTACTTTTCAGGGTCAGTGCTGGTCTAAAAGATGCAGCACTGGGATCTCTCCTGATAACAAGTGAGTAAATCGGAATTTGTAGTTCGGCTGATTTTAGAGGAATATTTGTACCTTTCAAAATTGGACACTGAAACTTTTCTGGTGAAATCCACACAATGGATTCCTATGGAAGGAAATACAAGTTACTGGTAAGTACGCTTATAATTACTTTTCAGAGTCAGTGCTGGGCTGAAAGATGCAGCACTGGGTTCTCTCCTGATAACAGGTGAGTAAATCGGAATTCGTAGTTCGGCTGATTTTAGAGGAATATTTGTACGTTTCAAAATTGGACACTTATCTGGTGAAAACCACACAAAGGATTCCAATGGAAGGAAATACAAGTTACTGGTAAGTACGCTTAGAATTACTTCTCAGAGTCAGTGCTGGTCTAAAAGATGCAGCACTGGGTTCTCTCCTGATAACAGGTGAGTAAATCGGAAATCGTAGTTCGGCTGATTTTAGAGGAATATTTGTACCTTTCAAAATTGGACACTGAAACTTTTCTGGTGAAATCCACACAATGGATTCCTATGGAATGAAATACAAGTTACTGGTTAGTACGCTTAGAATTACATTTCAGGGTCAGTACTGGGATGAAAGATGTAGCAGTGGGTTCTCTCCTGATAATAGGTGAGAAAATCGGATTTCGTAGTTCGCCTTATTTTAGAGGAATATTTGTGTGTTTCAAAAATGGACACTTAGAAACTTTTCTGGTGAAAACCACACAATGGATTCCTATGGAAGGAAATACAAGTTACTGGTAAGTACGCTTAGAATTACTTTTCAGAGTCAGTGCTGGTCTAAACGATGCAGCACTGGGTCATCTCCTGTTAACAGGTGAGTAAATCGGAATTTGTAGTTCGGCTGATTTTAAAGGAATATTTGTACATTTCAAAAATGGACACTTACAAACTTTTCTGGTGAAAACCACACAATGGATTCCTATGGAAGGAAATACAAGTTACTGGTAAGTACGCTTAGAATTACTTTTCAGGGTCATTGCTGGTCTAAAAGATGCAGCACTGGGTTCTCTCCTGATAAAAGGTGAGTAAATCAGAATTCGTACTTCGGCTGAGTTTAGAGGAATATTTGTAAGTTTCAAAAATGGACACTTAGGAACTTTTCTGGTGAAAACCACACAATGGATTCCTATGGAAGGAAATACAAGTTACTGGTAAGTACGCTTAGAATTACTTTTAAAGGGTCAGTGCTGGACTGAAAGATGCAGCACTGGATTCTCTCCTGATAACAGGTGAGTAAATCGGAATTCGTAGTTCGGCTGATTTTAGAGGAATATTTGTACGTTTCAAAAATGGACACAGAAACTTTTCTGGTGAAAACCACACAAATAATTCCTATGGAAGGAAATACAAGTTACTGGAAAGTACGCTTAGAATTACTTTTCAGGGTCAGTGCTGGACAAAAAGTTGCAGCACTGGGTTCTCTCCTGATAACAGGTGAGTATATCGGAATTCCTAGTTCGGCTGATTTTAGAGGAATAATTGTACGTTTCAAAAATGGACACAGAAACTTTTCTGGTGAAAACCACACAATGGATTCCTATGGAAGGAAATACAAGTTACTGGTAAGTACGCTTAGAATTACTTTTCAGGGTCAGTGCTGGGCTAAAAGATGCAGCACTGGGTTCTCTACTGATGACAGGTGAGTAAATCGGAATTCGTAGTTCGGCTGATTTTAGAGGAATATTTGTACGTTTCAAAAATGGACACAGAAACTTTTCTGGTGAAAACCACACAATGGATTCCTATGGAAGGAAATACAAGTTACTGGTAAGTACGCTTAGAAAATACTTTTCAGGGACAGTGCTGGACTAAAAGATGCAGCACTGGGTTCTCTCCTGATAACAGGTGAGTAAATCAGAATTCGTACTTTGGATGATTTTAGAGGAATATTTGTAAGTTTCAAAAAAAGACAGAAACTTTTCTGGTGAAAACCACACAATGGATTCCTATGGAAGGAAATACAAATTACTGGTAAGTACGCTGAGAAAAGACTTTTCAGGGACAGTGCTGGACTAAAAGATGCAGCACTGGGTTCTCTCCTGATAACAGGTGAGTAAGTCGGCTGATATTAAAGGAATATTTGTGCGTTTCAAAAATAGACACAGAAACTTTTCTGGTGAAAACCACAGAATGGATTCCTATGGAAGGAAATACAAGTTACTGGTAAGTACGCTTAGAATTACTTTTCAGGGTCAGTGCTGGTCTAAAAGATGCAGCACTGGGTTATCTCCTGATAACAGGTGAGTAAATCAGAATTCTTAGTTCGGCTAATTTTAGAGGAATATTTGTATGTATCAAAATTGGACACTAAGAAACTTTTCTGGTGAAAACCACACAATGGATTCCTATGGAAGAAAATACAAGTTACTGGTAAGTACGCTTAGAATTACTTTTCAGGGTCAGTGCTGGTCTAAAAGATGCAGCACTGGGTTATCTCCTGATAACAGGTGAGTAAATCAGAATTCTTAGTTCGGCTAATTTTAGAGGAATATTTGTATGTATCAAAATTGGACACTAAGAAACTTTTCTGGTGAAAACCACACAATGGATTCCGATGCAAGGAAATACAAGTTACTGGTAAGTACGCTTAGAATTACTTTTCAGGGTCAGTGCTGGTCTAAAAGATGCAGCACTGGGATCTCTCCTGATAACAAGTGAGTAAATCGGAAATCGTAGTTCGGCTGATTTTAGAGGAATATTTGTACCTTTCAAAATTGGACACTGAAACTTTTCTGGTGAAATCCACACAATGGATTCCTATGGAATGAAATACAAGTTACTGGTTAGTACGCTTAGAATTACATTTCAGGGTCAGTACTGGGATGAAAGATGTAGCAGTGGGTTCTCTCCTGATAACAGGTGAGAAAATCGGAATTCGTAGTTCGCCTTATTTTAGAGGAATATTTGTGTGTTTCAAAAATGGACACTTAGAAACTTTTCTGGTGAAAACCACACAATGGATTCCTATGGAAGGAAATACAAGTTACTGGTAAGTACGCTTAGAATTACTTTTCAGAGTCAGTGCTGGTCTAAACGATGCAGCACTGGGTCATCTCCTGTTAACAGGTGAGTAAATCGGAATTTGTAGTTCGGCTGATTTTAAAGGAATATTTGTACATTTCAAAAATGGACACTTACAAACTTTTCTGGTGAAAACCACACAATGGATTCCTATGGAAGGAAATACAAGTTACTGGTAAGTACGCTTAGAATTACTTTTCAGGGTCATTGCTGGTCTAAAAGATGCAGCACTGGGTTCTCTCCTGATAAAAGGTGAGTAAATCAGAATTCGTACTTCGGCTGAGTTTAGAGGAATATTTGTAAGTTTCAAAAATGGACACTTAGGAACTTTTCAGGTGAAAACCAAACAATGGATTCCTATGGAAGGAAATACAAGTTACTGGTAAGTACGCTTAGAATTACTTTTAAAGGGTCAGTGCTGGACTAAAAGATGCAGCACTGGGTTCTCTCCTGATAACAGGTGAGTAAATCGGAATTCGTAGTTCGGCTGATTTTAGAGGAATATTTGTACGTTTCAAAAATGGACACAGAAACTTTTCTAGTGAAAACCACACAAATAATTCCTATGGAAGGAAATGCAAGTTACTGGTAAGTACACTTAGAATTACTTTTCATGGTCAGTGCTGGGCTAATAGATGCAGCACTGGGTTCTCTCCTGATAACAGGTGAGTAAATCGGAATTCGTAGTTCGGCTGATTTTAGAGGAATATTTGTACATTTGAATAATGGACACTTAGAAACTTTTCTGGTGAAAACCACACAATGGATTCCTATGGAAGGAAATACAAGTTAATGGAAACTACGCTTAGAATTACTTTTCAGGGTCAGTGCTGGACTAAAAGTTGCAGCACTGGGTTCTCTCCTGATAACAGGTGAGTATATCGGAATTCCTAGTTCGGCTGATTTTAGAGGAATAATTGTACGTTTCAAAAATGGACACAGAAACTTTTCTGGTGAAAACCACACAATGGATTCCTATGGAAGGAAATACAAGTTACTGGTAAGTACGCTTAGAATTACTTTTCAGGGTCAGTGCTGGGCTAAAAGATGCAGCACTGGGTTCTCTACTGATGACAGGTGAGTAAATCGGAATTCGTAGTTCGGCTGATTTTAGAGGAATATTTGTACGTTTCAAAATGGACACAGAAACTTTTCTGGTGAAAACCACACAATGGATTCCTATGGAAGGAAATACAAGTTACTGGAAAGTACGCTTAGAATTACTTTTCAGGGTCAGTGCTGGACTAAAAGTTGCAGCACTGGGTTCTCTCCTGATAACAGGTGAGTATATCGGAATTCCTAGTTCGGCTGATTTTAGAGGAATAATTGTACGTTTCAAAAATGGACACAGAAACTTTTCTGGTGAAAACCACACAATGGATTCCTATGGAAGGAAATACAAGTTACTGGTAAGTACGCTTAGAATTACTTTTCAGGGTCAGTGCTGGTCTAAAAGATGCAGCACTGGGTTATCTCCTGATAACAGGTGAGTAAATCCGAATTCTTAGTTCGGCTAATTTTAGAGGAATATTTGTATGTATCAAAATTGGACACTAAGAAACTTTTCTGGTGAAAACCACACAATGGATTCCTATGGAAGAAAATACAAGTTACTGGTAAGTACGCTTAGAATTACTTTTCAGGGTCAGTGCTGGTCTAAAAGATGCAGCACTGGGTTATCTCCTGATAACAGGTGAGTAAATCAGAATTCTTAGTTCGGCTAATTTTAGAGGAATATTTGTATGTATCAAAATTGGACACTAAGAAACTTTTCTGGTGAAAACCACACAATGGATTCCAATGCAAGGAAATACAAGTTACTGGTAAGTACGCTTAGAATTACTTTTCAGGGTCAGTGCTGGTCTAAAAGATGCAGCACTGGGATCTCTCCTGATAACAAGTGAGTAAATCGGAATTTGTAGTTCGGCTGATTTTAGAGGAATATTTGTACCTTTCAAAATTGGACACTGAAACTTTTCTGGTGAAATCCACACAATGGATTCCTATGGAAGGAAATACAAGTTACTGGTAAGTACGCTTAGAATTACTTTTCAGAGTCAGTGCTGGGCTGAAAGATGCAGCACTGGGTTCTCTCCTGATAACAGGTGAGTAAATCGGAATTCGTAGTCCGGCTGATTTTAGAGGAATATTTGTACGTTTCAAAATTGGACACTTATCTGGTGAAAACCACACAAAGGATTCCAATGGAAGGAAATACAAGTTACTGGTAAGTACGCTTAGAATTACTTCTCAGAGTCAGTGCTGGTCTAAAAGATGCAGCACTGGGTTCTCTCCTGATAACAGGTGAGTAAATCGGAAATCGTAGTTCGGCTGATTTTAGAGGAATATTTGTACCTTTCAAAATTGGACACTGAAACTTTTCTGGTGAAATCCACACAATGGATTCCTATGGAATGAAATACAAGTTACTGGTTAGTACGCTTAGAATTACATTTCAGGGTCAGTACTGGGATGAAAGATGTAGCAGTGGGTTCTCTCCTGATAACAGGTGAGAAAATCGGATTTCGTAGTTCGCCTTATTTTAGAGGAATATTTGTGTGTTTCAAAAATGGACACTTAGAAACTTTTCTGGTGAAAACCACACAATGGATTCCTATGGAAGGAAATACAAGTTACTGGTAAGTACGCTTAGAATTACTTTTCAGAGTCAGTGCTGGTCTAAACGATGCAGCACTGGGTCATCTCCTGTTAACAGGTGAGTAAATCGGAATTTGTAGTTCGGCTGATTTTAAAGGAATATTTGTACATTTCAAAAATGGACACTTACAAACTTTTCTGGTGAAAACCACACAATGGATTCCTATGGAAGGAAATACAAGTTACTGGTAAGTACGCTTAGAATTACTTTTCAGGGTCATTGCTGGTCTAAAAGATGCAGCACTGGGTTCTCTCCTGATAAAAGGTGAGTAAATCAGAATTCGTACTTTGGCTGAGTTTAGAGGAATATTTGTAAGTTTCAAAAATGGACACTTAGGAACTTTTCTGGTGAAAACCACACAATGGATTCCTATGGAAGGAAATACAAGTTACTGGTAAGTACGCTTAGAATTACTTTTAAAGGGTCAGTGCTGGACTAAAAGATGCAGCACTGGGTTCTCTCCTGATAACAGGTGAGTAAATCGGAATTCGTAGTTCGGCTGATTTTAGAGGAATATTTGTACGTTTCAAAAATGGACACAGAAACTTTTCTGGTGAAAACCACACAAATAATTCCTATGGAAGGAAATGCAAGTTACTGGTAAGTACACTTAGAATTACTTTTCAGGGTCAGTGCTGGTGCTAAAAGATGCAGCACTGGGTTCTCTCCTGATAACAGGTGAGTAAATCGGAATTCGTAGTTCGGCTGATTTTAGAGGAATATTTGTACATTTGAAAAATGGACACTTAGAAACTTTTCTGGTGAAAACCACACAGTGGATTCCTATGGAAGGAAATACAAGTTACTGGAAAGTACGCTTAGAATTACTTTTCAGGGTTAGTGCTGGACAAAAAGTTGCAGCACTGGGTTCTCTCCTGATAACAGGTGAGTATATCGGAATTCCTAGTTCGGCTGATTTTAGAGGAATAATTGTAGGTTTCAAAAATGGACACAGAAACTTTTCTGGTGAAAACCACACAATGGATTCCTAGGGAAGGAAATACAAGTTACTGGTAAGTACGCTTAGAATTACTTTTCAGGGTCAGTGCTGGTCTAAAAGATGCAGCACTGGGTTATCTCCTGATAACAGGTGAGTAAATCAGAATTCTTAGTTCGGCTAATTTTAGAGGAATATTTGTATGTATCAAAATTGGACACTAAGAAACTTTTCTGGTGAAAACCACACAATGGATTCCTATGGAAGAAAATACAAGTTACTGGTAAGTACGCTTAGAATTACTTTTCAGGGTCAGTGCTGGTCTAAAAGATGCAGCACTGGGTTATCTCCTGATAACAGGTGAGTAAATCAGAATTCTTAGTTCGGCTAATTTTAGAGGAATATTTGTATGTATCAAAATTGGACACTAAGAAACTTTTCTGGTGAAAACCACACAATGGATTCCGATGCAAGGAAATACAAGTTACTGGTAAGTACGCTTAGAATTACTTTTCAGGGTCAGTGCTGGTCTAAAAGATGCAGCACTGGGATCTCTCCTGATAACAAGTGAGTAAATCGGAATTTGTAGTTCGGCTGATTTTAGAGGAATATTTGTACCTTTCAAAATTGGACACTGAAACTTTTCTGGTGAAATCCACACAATGGATTCCTATGGAAGGAAATACAAGTTACTGGTAAGTACGCTTAGAATTACTTTTCAGAGTCAGTGCTGGGCTGAAAGATGCAGCACTGGGTTCTCTCCTGATAACAGGTGAGTAAATCGGAATTCGTAGTCCGGCTGATTTTAGAGGAATATTTGTACGTTTCAAAATTGGACACTTATCTGGTGAAAACCACACAAAGGATTCCAATGGAAGGAAATACAAGTTACTGGTAAGTACGCTTAGAATTACTTCTCAGAGTCAGTGCTGGTCTAAAAGATGCAGCACTGGGTTCTCTCCTGATAACAGGTGAGTAAATCGGAAATCGTAGTTCGGCTGATTTTAGAGGAATATTTGTACCTTTCAAAATTGGACACTGAAACTTTTCTGGTGAAATCCACACAATGGATTCCTATGGAATGAAATACAAGTTACTGGTTAGTACGCTTAGAATTACATTTCAGGGTCAGTACTGGGATGAAAGATGTAGCAGTGGGTTCTCTCCTGATAACAGGTGAGAAAATCGGATTTCGTAGTTCACCTTATTTTAGAGGAATATTTGTGTGTTTCAAAAATGGACACTTAGAAACTTTTCTGGTGAAAACCACACAATGGATTCCTATGGAAGGAAATACAAGTTACTGGTAAGTACGCTTAGAATTACTTTTCAGAGTCAGTGCTGGTCTAAACGATGCAGCACTGGGTCATCTCCTGTTAACAGGTGAGTAAATCGGAATTTGTAGTTCGGCTGATTTTAAAGGAATATTTGTACATTTCAAAAATGGACACTTACAAACTTTTCTGGTGAAAACCACACAATGGATTCCTATGGAAGGAAATACAAGTTACTGGTAAGTACGCTTAGAATTACTTTTCAGGGTCATTGCTGGTCTAAAAGATGCAGCACTGGGTTCTCTCCTGATAAAAGGTGAGTAAATCAGAATTCGTACTTCGGCTGAGTTTAGAGGAATATTTGTAAGTTTCAAAAATGGACACTTAGGAACTTTTCTGGTGAAAACCACACAATGGATTCCTATGGAAGGAAATACAAGTTACTGGTAAGTACACTTAGAATTACTTTTAAAGGGTCAGTGCTGGACTAAAAGATGCAGCACTGGGTTCTCTCCTGATAACAGGTGAGTAAATCGGAATTCGTAGTTTGGCTGATTTTAGAGGAATATTTGTACGTTTCAAAAATGGACACAGAAACTTTTCTAGTGAAAACCACACAAATAATTCCTATGGAAGGAAATGCAAGTTACTGGTAAGTACACTTAGAATTACTTTTCAGGGTCAGTGCTGGGCTAAAAGATGCAGCACTGGGTTCTCTCCTGATAACAGGTGAGTAAATCGGAATTCGTAGTTCGGCTGATTTTAGAGGAATATTTGTACGTTTCAAAAATGGACACAGAAACTTTTCTGGTGAAAACCACACAATGGATTCCTATGGAAGGAAATACAAGTTACTGGTAAGTACGCTTAGAAAATACTTTTCAGGGACAGTGCTGGACTAAAAGATGCAGCACTGGGTTCTCTCCTGATAACAGGTGAGTAAATCAGAATTCGTACTTTGGATGATTTTAGAGGAATATTTGTATGTTTCAAAAAAAGACACAGAAACTTTTCTGGTGAAAACCACACAATGGATTCCTATGGAAGGAAATACAAATTACTGGTAAGTACGCTGAGAAAAGACTTGTCAGGGACAGTGCTGGGCTAAAAGATGCAGCACTGGGTTCTCTCCTGATGACAGGTGAGTAAGTCGGCTGATATTAAAGGAATATTTGTGCGTTTCAAAAATAGACACAGAAACTTTTCTGGTGAAAACCACACAATGGATTCCTATGGAAGGAAATACAAGTTACTGGTAAGTATGCTTAGAATTACTTTTCAGGGTCAGTGCTGGTCTAAAAGATGCAGCACTGGGTTATCTCCTGATAACAGGTGAGTAAATCAGAATTCTTAGTTCGGCTAATTTTAGAGGAATATTTGTATGTATCAAAATTGGACACTAAGAAACTTTTCTGGTGAAAACCACACAATGGATTCCTATGGAAGAAAATACAAGTTACTGGTAAGTACGCTTAGAATTACTTTTCAGGGTCAGTGTTGGTCTAAAAGATGCAGCACTGGGTTATCTCCTGATAACAGGTGAGTAAATCGGAATTCGTAGTTCGGCTGATTGTAGAGGAATATTTGTACGTATCAAAATTGGACACTAAGAAACTTTTCTGGTGAAAACCACACAATGGATTCCAATGCAAGGAAATACAAGTTACTGGTAAGTACGCTTAGAATTACTTTTCAGGGTCAGTGCTGGGCTAAAAGATGCAGCACTGGGTTCTCTCCTGATAACAGGTGAGTAAATCGGAATTCGTAGTTCGGCTGATTGTAGAGGAATATTTGTACGTATCAAAATTGGACACTATGAAACTTTTTTGGTGAAAACCACACAATGGATTCCGATGCAAGGAAATACAAGTTACTGGTAAGTACGCTTAGAATGACTTTTCAGGGTCAGTACTAGGCTGAAAGATGCAGCACTGGGTTATCTCCTGATAACAGGAGAGTAAATCGGAATTCGTAGTTCAGCTCATTTTAGAGGAATATTTGTACGTTTCAAAAATGGCCACTTAGAAACTTTTCTGCTCAAAACCACACAATGGATTCCTATGGAATGAATTACAAGTTACTGGTAAGTACACTTAGAATTACTTTTCAGGGTCAGTGTTGGACTAAAAGATGGAGCACTGGGTTCTCTCCTGATAACAGGTGAGTAAATCAGAATTCGTACTTCGGCTGATTTTAGAGCAATATTTGCAAGTTTCAAAAATAGACACAGAAACTTTTCTGGTGAAAACCACACAATGGATTCCTATGGAAGCAAATACAAGTTACTGGTAAGTACGCTTAGAATTACTTTTCAGGGTCTGTGCTGGGATTAAAGATGCAGCACTGGGTTCTCTCCTGATCACAGGTGAGTAAATCGGAATTAGTAGTTCGGCTGATTTTAGAGGAATATTTGTACGTTTCAAAATTGGACACTTATCTGGTGAAAACCACACAAAGGATTCCTATGGAAGGAAATATAAGTTACTGGTAAGTATGCTTAGAACTACTTCTCAAAGTCAGTGCTGTTCTAAAAGATGCAGCACTGGGTTCTCTCCTGATAACAGGTGAGTAAATCGGAATTAGTAGTTCGGCTGATTTTAGAGGAATATTTGTACCTTTCAAAATTGGACACTTAGAAACTTTTCTGGTGAAAACCACACAATGGATTCCTATGGAAGGAAAAACAAGTTAATGGTAAGTACGCTTAGAATTACTTTTCAGGGTCAGTACTGGGGTGGAAGATGTAGCAGTGGGTTCTCTCCTGATCACAGGTGAGTAAATCGGAATTCGTTGTTCGGCTGATTTTAGAGGAATATTTGTACGTTTCAAAAATGGACACTGAAACTTTTCTGGTGAAATCCACACAATGGATTCCTATGGAAGGAAATACAAGTTACTGGTAAGTACGCTTAGAATGACTTTTCAGAGTCAGTGCTGGGCTGAAAGATGCAGCACTGGGTTCTCTCCTGATAACAGGTGAGTAAATCGGAATTCGTAGTTCGGCTGATTTTAGAGGAATATTTGTACGTTTCAAAATTGGACACTTATCTGGTGAAAACCACACAAAGGATTCCAATGGAAGGAAATACAAGTTACTGGTAAGTATGCTTAGAATTACTTCTCAGAGTCAGTGCTGGTCTAAAAGATGCAGCACTGGGTTCTCTCCTGATAACAGGTGAGTAAATCGGAAATCGTAGTTCGGCTGATTTTAGAGGAATATTTGTACCTTTCAAAATTGGACACTGAAACTTTTCTGGTGAAATCCACACAATGGATTCCTATGGAATGAAATACAAGTTACTGGTTAGTACGCTTAGAATTACATTTCAGGGTCAGTACTGAGATGAAAGATGTAGCAGTGGGTTCTCTCCTGATAACAGGTGAGTAAATCGGAATTCGTAGTTCGCCTTATTTTAGAGGAATATTTGTGTATTTCAAAAATGGACACTCAAAGTTACTGGTAAGTACGCTTAGAATTACTTTTCAGAGTCAGTGCTGGTCTAAACGATGCAGCACTGGGTCATCTCCTGTTAACAGGTGAGTAAATCGGAATTTGTAGTTCGGCTGATTTTAAAGGAATATTTGTACATTTCAAAAATGGACACTTACAAACTTTTCTGGTGAAAACCACACAATGGATTCCTATGGAAGGAAATACAAGTTACTGGTAATTACGCTTAGAATTACTTTTCAGGGTCATTGCTGGTCTAAAAGATGCAGCACTGGGTTCTCTCCTGATAAAAGGTGAGTAAATCAGAATTCGTACTTCGGCTGAGTTTAGAGGAATATTTGTAAGTTTCAAAAATGGACACTTAGGAACTTTTCTGGTGAAAACCACACAATGGATTCCTATGGAAGGAAATACAAGTTACTGGTAAGTACACTTAGAATTACTTTTTAGGGTCAGTGCTGGGCTGAAAGATGCAGCACTGGGTTCTCTCCTGATAACAGGTGAGTAAATCGGAATTCGTAGTTCGGCTGATTTTAGAGGAATATTTGTACGTTTCAAAATTGGACACTTATCTGGTGAAAACCACACAAAGGATTCCAATGGAAGGAAATACAAGTTACTGGTAAGTATGCTTAGAATTACTTCTCAGAGTCAGTGCTGGTCTAAAAGATGCAGCACTGGGTTCTCTCCTGATAACAGGTGAGTAAATCGGAAATCGTAGTTCGGCTGATTTTAGAGGAATATTTGTACCTTTCAAAATTGGACACTGAAACTTTTCTGGTGAAATCCACACAATGGATTCCTATGGAATGAAATACAAGTTACTGGTTAGTACGCTTAGAATTACATTTCAGGGTCAGTACTGAGATGAAAGATGTAGCAGTGGGTTCTCTCCTGATAACAGGTGAGAAAATCGGAATTCGTAGTTCGCCTTATTTTAGAGGAATATTTGTGTGTTTCAACAATGGACACTCAAAGTTACTGGTAAGTACGCTTAGAATTACTTTTCAGAGTCAGTGCTGGTCTAAACGATGCAGCACTGGGTCATCTCCTGTTAACAGGTGAGTAAATCGGAATTTGTAGTTCGGCTTATTTTAAAGGAATATTTGTACATTTCAAAAATGGACACTTACAAACTTTTCTGGTGAAAACCACACAATGGATTCCTATGGAAGGAAATACAAGTTACTGGTAATTACGCTTAGAATTACTTTTCAGGGTCATTGCTGGTCTAAAAGATGCAGCACTGGGTTCTCTCCTGATAAAAGGTGAGTAAATCAGAATTCGTACTTCGGCTGAGTTTAGAGGAATATTTGTAAGTTTCAAAAATGGACACTTAGGAACTTTTCTGGTGAAAACCACACAATGGATTCCTATGGAAGGAAATACAAGTTACTGGTAAGTACACTTAGAATTACTTTTTAGGGTCAGTGCTGGACGAATAGATGCAGCAATGGGTTCTCTCCTGATAACAGGTGAGTGAATCGGAATTCGTAGTTCGGCTGATTTTAGAGGAATATTTGTACGTTTCAAAAATGGACACAGAAACTTTTCTGGTGAAAACCACACAAATCATTCCTATGGAAGGAAATGCAAGTTACTGGTAAGTACGCTTAGAATTACTTTTCAGGGTTAGTGCTGGGCTAAAAGATGCAGCACTGGGTTCTCTCCTGATAACAGGTGAGTAAATCGGAATTCGTAGTTCGGCTGATTTTAGAGGAATATTTGTACGTTTGAAAAATGGACACTTGGAAACTTTTCTGGTGAAAACCACACAATGGATTCCTATGGAAGGAAATACAAGTTACTGGAAAGCACGCTTAGAATTACTTTTCAGGGTCAGTGCTGGACTAAAAGTTGCAGCACTGGGTTCTCTCCTGATAACAGGTGAGTATATTGGAATTCGTAGTTCGGCTGATTTTAGAGGAATAATTGTACGTTTCAAAAATGGACACAGAAACTTTTCTGGTGAAAACCACACAATGGATTCCTAAGGAAGGAAATACAATTTACTGGTAAGTACGCTTAGAATTACTTTTCAGGGTCAGTGCTGGGCTAAAAGATGCAGCACTGGGTTCTCTACTGATGACAGGTGAGTAAATCAGAATTCGTAGTTCGGCTGATTTTAGAGGAATATTTGTACGTTTCAAAAATGGACACAGAAACTTTTCTGGTGAAAACCACACAATGGATTCCTATGGAAGGAAATACAAGTTACTGGTAAGTACGCTTAGAAAATACTTTTCAGGGACAGTGCTGGACTAAAAGATGCAGCACTGGGTTCTCTCCTGATAACAGGTGAGTAAATCAGAATTCGTACTTTGGATGATTTTAGAGGAATATTTGTATGTTTCAAAAAAATACACAGAAACTTTTCTGGTGAAAACCACACAATGGATTCCTATGGAAGGAAATACAAATTACTGGTAAGTACGCTGAGAAAAGACTTTTCAAGGACAGTGCTGGACTAAAAGATGCAGCACTGGGTTCTCTCCTGATAACAGGTGAGTAAGTCGGCTGATATTAAAGGAATATTTGTGCGTTTCAAAAATAGACACAGAAACTTTTCTGGTGAAAACCACACAATGGATTCCTATGGAAGGAAATACAAGTTACTGGTAAGTACGCTTAGAATTACTTTTCAGGGTTAGTGCTGGGCTAAAAGATGCAGCACTGGGTTCTCTCCTGATAACAGGTGAGTAAATCGGAATTCGTAGTTCGGCTGATTTTAGAGGAATATTTGTACGTTTGAAAAATGGACACTTAGAAACTTTTCTGGTGAAAACCACCCAATGGATTCCTATGGAAGGAAATACAAGTTACTGGAAAGTACGCTTAGAATTACTTTTCAGGGTCAGTGCTGGACTAAAAGTTGCAGCACTGGGTTCTCTCCTGATAACAGGTGAGTATATTGGAATTCGTAGTTCGGCTGATTTTAGAGGAATAATTGTACGTTTCAAAAATGACCACAGAAACTTTTCTGGTGAAAACCACACAATGGATTCCTAAGGAAGGAAATACAAGTTACTGGTAAGTACGCTTAGAATTACTTTTCAGGGTCAGTGCTGGGCTAAAAGATGCAGCACTGGGTTCTCTACTGATGACAGGTGAGTAAATCGGAATTCGTAGTTTGGCTGATTTTAGAGGAATATTTGTACGTTTGAAAAATGGACACTTGGAAACTTTTCTGGTGAAAACCACACAATGGATTCCTATGGAAGGAAATACAAGTTACTGGAAAGTACGCTTAGAATTTTTTTTCAGGGTCAGTGCTGGACTAAAAGTTGCAGCACTGGGTTCTCTCCTGATAACAGGTGAGTATATTGGAATTCGTAGTTCGGCTGATTTTAGAGGAATAATTGTACGTTTCAAAAATGGACACAGAAACTTTTCTGGTGAAAACCACACAATGGATTCCTAAGGAAGGAAATACAAGTTACTGGTAAGTACGCTTAGAATTACTTTTCAGGGTCAGTGCTGGGCTAAAAGATGCAGCACTGGGTTCTCTACTGATGACAGGTGAGTAAATCGGAATTCGTAGTTCGGCTGATTTTAGAGGAATATTTGTACGTTTCAAAAAAGGACACAGAAACTTTTCTGTTGAAAACCACACAATGGATTCCTATGGAAGGAAATACAAGTTACTGGTAAGTACGCTTAGAAAATACTTTTCAGGGACAGTGCTGGACTAAAAGATGCAGCACTGGGTTCTCTCCTGATAACAGGTGAGTAAATCAGAATTCGTACTTTGGCTGATATTAGAGGAATATTTGTATGTTTCAAAAATAGACACAGAAACTTTTCTGGTGAAAACCACACAATGGATTCCTATGGAAGGAAATACAAATTACTGGTAAGTACGCTGAGAAAAGGCTTTTCAGGGACAGTGCTGGACTAAAAGATGCAGCACTGGGTTCTCTCCTGATAACAGGTGAGTAAGTCGGCTGATATTAAAGGAATATTTGTGCGTTTCAAAAATAGACACAGAAACTTTTCTGGTGAAAACCACACAATGGATTCCTATGGAAGGAAATACAAGTTACTGGTAAGTACGCTTAGAATTACTTTTCAGGGTCAGTGCTGGTATAAAAGATGCAGCACTGGGTTATCTCCTGATAACAGGTGAGTAAATCAGAATTCTTAGTTCGGCTAATTTTAGAGGAATATTTGTATGTATCAAAATTGGACACTAAAAAAACTTTTCTGGTGAAAACCACACAATGGATTCCTATGGAAGAAAATAGAAGTTACTGGTAAGTACGCTTAGAATTACTTTTCAGGGTCAGTGCTGGTCTAAAAGATGCAGCACTGGGTTATCTCCTGATAACAGGTGAGTAAATCAGAATTCTTAGTTCGGCTAATTTTAGAGGAATATTTGTATGTATCAAAATTGGACACTAAGAAACTTTTCTGGTGAAAACCACACAATGGATTCCGATGCAAGGAAATACAAGTTACTGGTAAGTACGCTTAGAATTACTTTTCAGGGTCAGTGCTGGTCTAAAAGATGCAGCACTGGGATCTCTCCTGATAACAAGTGAGTAAATCGGAATTTGTAGTTCGGCTGATTTTAGAGGAATATTTGTACCTTTCAAAATTGGACACTGAAACTTTTCTGGTGAAATCCACACAATGGATTCCTATGGAAGGAAATACAAGTTACTGGTAAGTATGCTTAGAATTACTTTTCAGAGTCAGTGCTGGGCTGAAAGATGCAGCACTGGGTTCTCTCCTGATAACAGGTGAGTAAATCGGAATTCGTAGTTCGGCTGATTTTAGAGGAATATTTGTACGTTTCAAAATTGGACACTTATCTGGTGAAAACCACACAAAGGATTCCAATGGAAGGAAATACAAGTTACTGGTAAGTACGCTTAGAATTACTTCTCAGAGTCAGTGCTGGTCTAAAAGATGCAGCACTGGGTTCTCTCCTGATAACAGGTGAGTAAATCGGAAATCGTAGTTCGGCTGATTTTAGAGGAATATTTGTACCTTTCAAAATTGGACACTGAAACTTTTCTGGTGAAATCCACACAATGGATTCCTATGGAATGAAATACAAGTTACTGGTTAGTACGCTTAGAATTACATTTCAGGGTCAGTACTGGGATGAAAGATGTAGCAGTGGGTTCTCTCCTGATAACAGGTGAGAAAATCGGAATGTGTAGTTCGCCTTATTTTAGAGGAATATTTGTGTGTTTCAAAAATGGACACTTAGAAACTTTTCTGGTGAAAACCACACAATGGATTCCTATGGAAGGAAATACAAGTTACTGGTAAGTACGCTTAGAATTACTTTTCAGAGTCAGTGCTGGTCTAAACGATGCAGCACTGGGTCATCTCCTGTTAACAGGTGAGTAAATCGGAATTTGTAGTTCGGCTGATTTTAAAGGAATATTTGTACATTTCAAAAATAGACACTTACAAACTTTTCTGGTGAAAACCACACAATGGATTCCTATGGAAGGAAATACAAGTTACTGGTAAGTACGCTTAGAATTACTTTTAAAGGGTCAGTGCTGGACTAAAAGATGCAGCACTGGGTTCTCTCCTGATAACAGGTGAGTAAATCGGAATTCGTAGTTCGGCTGATTTTAGAGGAATATTTGTACGTTTCAAAAACGGACACAGAAACTTTTCTAGTGAAAACCACACAAATAATTCCTATGGAAGGAAATGCAAGTTACTGGTAAGTACACTTAGAATTACTTTTCAGGGTCAGTGCTGGGCTAAAAGATGCAGCACTGGGTTCTCTCCTGATAACAGGTGAGTAAATCGGAATTCGTAGTTCGGCTGATTTTAGAGGAATATTTGTACATTTGAATAATGGACACTTAGGAACTTTTCTGGTGAAAACCACACAATGGATTCCTATGGAAGGAAATACAAGTTACTGGTAAGTACGCTTAGAATTACTTTTAAAGGGTCAGTGCTGGGCTAAAAGATGCAGCACTGGGTTCTCTCCTGATAACAGGTGAGTATATTGGAATTCGTAGTTCGGCTGATTTTAGAGGAATAATTGTACGTTTCAAAAATGACCACAGAAACTTTTCTGGTGAAAACCACACAATGGATTCCTAAGGAAGGAAATACAAGTTACTGGTAAGTACGCTTAGAATTACTTTTCAGGGTCAGTGCTGGGCTAAAAGATGCAGCACTGGGTTCTCTACTGATGACAGGTGAGTAAATCGGAATTCGTAGTTCGGCTGATTTTAGAGGAATATTTGTACGTTTCAAAAATGGACACAGAAACTTTTCTGTTGAAAACCACACAATGGATTCCTATGGAAGGAAATACAAGTTACTGGTAAGTGCGCTTAGAAAATACTTTTCAGGGACAGTGCTGGACTAAAAAATGCAGCACTGGGTTCTCTCCTGATAACAGGTGAGTAAATCAGAATTCGTACTTTGGCTGATATTAGAGGAATATTCGTATGTTTCAAAAATAGACACAGAAACTTTTCTGGTGAAAACCACACAATGGATTCCTATGGAAGGAAATACAAATTACTGGTAAGTACGCTGAGAAAAGGCTTTTCAGGGACAGTGCTGGACTAAAAGATGCAGCACTGGGTTCTCTCCTGATAACAGGTGAGTAAGTAGGCTGATATTAAAGGAATATTTGTGCGTTTCAAAAATAGACACAGAAACTTTTCTGGTGAAAACCACACAATGGATTCCTATGGAAGGAAATACAAGTTACTTGTAAGTACGCTTAGAATTACTTTTCAGGGTCAGTGCTGGTCTAAAAGATGCAGCACTGGGTTATCTCCTGATAACAGGTGAGTAAATCAGAATTCTTAGTTCGGCTAATTTTAGAGGAATATTTGTATGTATCAAAATTGGACACTAAGAAACTTTTCTGGTGAAAACCACACAATGGATTCCGATGCAAGGAAATACAAGTTACTGGTAAGTACGCTTAGAATTACTTTTCAGGGTCAGTGCTGGTCTAAAAGATGCAGCACTGGGATCTCTCCTGATAACAAGTGAGTAAATCGGAATTTGTAGTTCGGCTGATTTTAGAGGAATATTTGTACCTTTCAAAATTGGACACTGAAACTTTTCTGGTGAAATCCACACAATGGATTCCTATGGAAGGAAATACAAGTTACTGGTAAGTACGCTTAGAATTACTTTTCAGAGTCAGTGCTGGGCTGAAAGATGCAGCACTGGGTTCTCTCCTGATAACAGGTGAGTAAATCGGAATTCGTAGTTCGGCTGATTTTAGAGGAATATTTGTACGTTTCAAAATTGGACACTTATCTGGTGAAAACCACACAAAGGATTCCAATGGAAGGAAATACAAGTTACTCGTAAGTACGCTTAGAATTACTTCTCAGAGTCAGTGCTGGTCTAAAAGATGCAGCACTGGGTTCTCTCCTGATAACAGGTGAGTAAATCGGAAATCGTAGTTCAGCTGATTTTAGAGGAATATTTGTACCTTTCAAAATTGGACACTGAAACTTTTCTGGTGAAATCCACACAATGGATTCCTATGGAATGAAATACAAGTTACTGGTTAGTACGCTTAGAATTACATTTCAGGGTCAGTACTGGGATGAAAGATGTAGCAGTGGGTTCTCTCCTGATAACAGGTGAGAAAATCGGAATTCGTAGTTCGCCTTATTTTAGAGGAATATTTGTGTGTTTCAAAAATGGACACTTAGAAACTTTTCTGGTGAAAACCACACAATGGATTCCTATGGAAGGAAATACAAGTTACTGGTAAGTACGCTTAGAATTACTTTTCAGAGTCAGTGCTGGTCTAAACGATGCAGCACTGGGTCATCTCCTGTTAACAGGTGAGTAAATCGGAATTTGTAGTTCGGCTGATTTTAAAGGAATATTTGTACATTTCAAAAATGGACACTTACAAACTTTTCTGGTGAAAACCACACAATGGATTCCTATGGAAGGAAATACAAGTTACTGGTAAGTACGCTTAGAATTACTTTTCAGGGTCATTGCTGGTCTAAAAGATGCAGCACTGGGTTCTCTCCTGATAAAAGGTGAGTAAATCAGAATTCGTACTTCGGCTGAGTTTAGAGGAATATTTGTAAGTTTCAAAAATGGACACTTAGGAACTTTTCTGGTGAAAACCACACAATGGATTCCTATGGAAGGAAATACAAGTTACTGGTAAGTACACTTAGAATTACTTTTAAAGGGTCAGTGCTGGACTAAAAGATGCAGCACTGGGTTCTCTCCTGATAACAGGTGAGTAAATCGGAATTCGTAGTTTGGCTGATTTTAGAGGAATATTTGTACGTTTCAAAAATGGACACAGAAACTTTTCTAGTGAAAACCACACAAATAATTCCTATGGAAGGAAATGCAAGTTACTGGTAAGTACACTTAGAATTACTTTTCAGGGTCAGTGCTGGGCTAAAAGATGCAGCACTGGGTTCTCTCCTGATAACAGGTGAGTAAATCGGAATTCGTAGTTCGGCTGATTTTAGAGGAATATTTGTACGTTTCAAAAATGGACACAGAAACTTTTCTGGTGAAAACCACACAATGGATTCCTATGGAAGGAAATACAAGTTACTGGTAAGTACGCTTAGAATTACTTTTCAGGGTCAGTGCTGGGCTAAAAGATGCAGCACTGGGTTCTCTACTGATGACAGGTGAGTAAATCGGAATTCGTAGTTCGGCTGATTTTAGAGGAATATTTGTACGTTTCAAAAATGGACACAGAAACTTTTCTGGTGAAAACCACACAATGGATTCCTATGGAAGGAAATACAAGTTACTGGTAAGTACGCTTAGAATTACTTTTCAGGGTTAGTGCTGGGCTAAAAGATGCAGCACTGGGTTCTCTCCTGATAACAGGTGAGTAAATCGGAATTCGTAGTTCGGCTGATTTTAGAGGAATATTTGTACGTTTGAAAAATGGACACTTAGAAACTTTTCTGGTGAAAACCACACAATGGATTCCTATGGAAGGAAATACAAGTTACTGGAAAGTACGCTTAGAATTACTTTTCAGGGTCAGTGCTGGACTAAAAGTTGCAGCACTGGGTTCTCTCCTGATAACAGGTGAGTAAATCGGAATTTGTAGTTCGGCTGATTTTAAAGGAATATTTGTACATTTCAAAAATGGACACTTACAAACTTTTCTGGTGAAAACCACACAATGGATTCCTATGGAAGGAAATACAAGTTACTGGTAATTACGCTTAGAATTACTTTTCAGGGTCATTGCTGGTCTAAAAGATGCAGCACTGGGTTCTCTCCTGATAAAAGGTGAGTAAATCAGAATTCGTACTTCGGCTGAGTTTAGAGGAATATTTGTAAGTTTCAAAAATGGACACTTAGGAACTTTTCTGGTGAAAACCACACAATGGATTCCTATGGAAGGAAATACAAGTTACTGGTAAGTACACTTAGAATTACTTTTTAGGGTCAGTGCTGGACGAATAGATGCAGCAATGGGTTCTCTCCTGATAACAGGTGAGTAAATCGGAATTCGTAGTTCGGCTGATTTTAGAGGAATATTTGTACGTTTCAAAAATGGACACAGAAACTTTTCTGGTGAAAACCACACAAATCATTCCTATGGAAGGAAATGCAAGTTACTGGTAAGTACGCTTAGAATTACTTTTCAGGGTTAGTGCTGGGCTAAAAGATGCAGCACTGGGTTCTCTCCTGATAACAGGTGAGTAAATCGGAATTCGTAGTTCGGCTGATTTTAGAGGAATATTTGTACGTTTGAAAAATGGACACTTGGAAACTTTTCTGGTGAAAACCACACAATGGATTCCTATGGAAGGAAATACAAGTTACTGGAAAGTACGCTTAGAATTACTTTTCAGGGTCAGTGCTGGACTAAAAGTTGCAGCACTGGGTTCTCTCCTGATAACAGGTGAGTATATTGGAATTCGTAGTTCGGCTGATTTTAGAGGAATAATTGTACGTTTCAAAAATGGACACAAACTTTTCTGGTGAAAACCACACAATGGATTCCTAAGGAAGGAAATACAAGTTACTGGTAAGTACGCTTAGAATTACTTTTCAGGGTCAGTGCTGGGCTAAAAGATGCAGCACTGGGTTCTCTACTGATGACAGGTGAGTAAATCGGAATTCGTAGTTCGGCTGATTTTAGAGGAATATTTGTACGTTTCAAAAAAGGACACAGAAACTTTTCTGTTGAAAACCACACAATGGATTCCTATGGAAGGAAATACAAGTTACTGGTAAGTACGCTTAGAAAATACTTTTCAGGGACAGTGCTGGACTAAAAGATGCAGCACTGGGTTCTCTCCTGATAACAGGTGAGTAAATCAGAATTCGTACTTTGGCTGATATTAGAGGAATATTTGGATGTTTCAAAAATAGACACAGAAACTTTTCTGGTGAAAACCACACAATGGATTCCTATGGAAGGAAATACAAATTACTGGTAAGTACGCTGAGAAAAGGCTTTTCAGGGACAGTGCTGGACTAAAAGATGCAGCACTGGGTTCTCTCCTGATAACAGGTGAGTAAGTCGGCTGATATTAAAGGAATATTTGTGCGTTTCAAAAATAGACACAGAAACTTTTCTGGTGAAAACCACACAATGGATTCCTATGGAAGGAAATACAAGTTACTGGTAAGTACGCTTAGAATTACTTTTCAGGGTCAGTGCTGGTCTAAAAGATGCAGCACTGGGTTATCTCCTGATAACAGGTGAGTAAATCAGAATTCTTAGTTCGGCTAATTTTAGAGGAATATTTGTATGTATCAAAATTGGACACTAAAAAAACTTTTCTGGTGAAAACCACACAATGGATTCCTATGGAAGAAAATACAAGTTACTGGTAAGTACGCTTAGAATTACTTGTCAGGGTCAGTGCTGGTCTAAAAGATGCAGCACTGGGTTATCTCCTGATAACAGGTGAGTAAATCAGAATTTTTAGTTCGGCTAATTTTAGAGGAATATTTGTATGTATCAAAATTGGACACTAAGAAACTTTTCTGGTGAAAACCACACAATGGATTCCGATGCAAGGAAATACAAGTTACTGGTAAGTACGCTTAGAATTACTTTTCAGGGTCAGTGCTGGTCTAAAAGATGCAGCACTGGGATCTCTCCTGATAACAAGTGAGTAAATCGGAATTTGTAGTTCGGCTGATTTTAGAGGAATATTTGTACCTTTCAAAATTGGACACTGAAACTTTTCTGGTGAAATCCACACAATGGATTTCTATGGAAGGAAATACAAGTTACTGGTAAGTACGCTTAGAATTACTTTTCAGAGTCAGTGCTGGGCTGAAAGATGCAGCACTGGGTTCTCTCCTGATAACAGGTGAGTAAATCGGAATTCGTAGTTCGTCTGATTTTAGAGGAATATTTGTACGTTTCAAAATTGGACACTTATCTGGTGAAAACCACACAAAGGATTCCAATGGAAGGAAATACAAGTTACTGGTAAGTACGCTTAGAATTACTTCTCAGAGTCAGTGCTGGTCTAAAAGATGCAGCACTGGGTTCTCTCCTGATAACAGGTGAGTAAATCGGAAATCGTAGTTCGGCTGATTTTAGAGGAATATTTGTACCTTTCAAAATTGGACACTGAAACTTTTCTGGTGAAATCCACACAATGGATTCCTATGGAATGAAATACAAGTTACTGGTTAGTACGCTTAGAATTACATTTCAGGGTCAGTACTGGGATGAAAGATGTAGCAGTGGGTTCTCTCCTGATAACAGGTGAGAAAATCGGAATTCGTAGTTCGCCTTATTTTAGAGGAATATTTGTGTGTTTCAAAAATGGACACTTAGAAACTTTTCTGGTGAAAACCACACAATGGATTCCTATGGAAGGAAATACAAGTTACTGGTAAGTACGCTTAGAATTACTTTTCAGAGTCAGTGCTGGTCTAAACGATGCAGCACTGGGTCATCTCCTGTTAACAGGTGAGTAAATCGGAATTTGTAGTTCGGCTGATTTTAAAGGAATATTTGTACATTTCAAAAATGGACACTTACAAACTTTTCTGGTGAAAACCACACAATGGATTCCTATGGAAGGAAATACAAGTTACTGGTAAGTACGCTTAGAATTACTTTTAAAGGGTCAGTGCTGGACTAAAAGATGCAGCACTGGGTTCTCTCCTGATAACAGGTGAGTAAATCGGAATTCGTAGTTCGGCTGATTTTAGAGGAATATTTGTACGTTTCAAAAACGGACACAGAAACTTTTCTAGTGAAAACCACACAAATAATTCCTATGGAAGGAAATGCAAGTTACTGGTAAGTACACTTAGAATTACTTTTCAGGGTCAGTGCTGGGCTAAAAGATGCAGCACTGGGTTCTCTCCTGATAACAGGTGAGTAAATCGGAATTCGTAGTTCGGCTGATTTTAGAGGAATATTTGTACATTTGAATAATGGACACTTAGAAACTTTTCTGGTGAAAACCACACAATGGATTCCTATGGAAGGAAATACAAGTTACTGGAAAGTACGCTTAGAATTACTTTTCAGGGTCGGTGCTGGACTAAAAGTTGCAGCACTGGGTTCTCTCCTGATAACAGGTGAGTATATCAGAATTCCTAGTTCGGCTGATTTTAGAGGAATAATTGTACCTTTCAAAAATGGACACAGAAACTTTTCTGGTGAAAACCACACAATGGATTCCTATGGAAGGAAATACAAGTTACTGGTAAGTACGCTTAGAATTACTATTTTTCAGGGTCAGTGCTGGGCTAAAAGATGCAGCACTGGGTTCTCTACTGATGACAGGTGAGTAAATCAGAATTCGTAGTTCGGCTGATTTTAGAGGAATATTTGTACGTTTCAAAAATGGACACAGAAACTTTTCTGGTGAAAACCACACAATGGATTCCTATGGAAGGAAATACAAGTTACTGGTAAATACACTTAGAAAATACTTTTCAGGGACAGTGCGGGACTAAAAGATGCAGCACTGGGTTCTCTCCTGATAACAGGTGAGTAAATCAGAATTCGTACTTTGGATGATTTTAGAGGAATATTTGTATGTTTCAAAAAAAGACAGAAACTTTTCTGGTGAAAACCACACAATGGATTCCTATGGAAGGAAATACAAATTACTGGTAAGTACGCTGAGAAAAGACTTTTCAGGGACAGTGCTGGACTAAAAGATGCAGCACTGGGTTCTCTCCTGATAACAGGTGAGTAAATCGGAATTCGTAGTTCGGCTGATTTTAGAGGAATATTTGTACATTTGAATAATGGACACTTAGAAACTTTTCTGGTGAAAACCACACAATGGATTCCTATGGAAGGAAATACAAGTTACTGGAAAGTACGCTTAGAATTACTTTTCAGGGTCGGTGCTGGACTAAAAGTTGCAGCACTGGGTTCTCTCCTGATAACAGGTGAGTATATCAGAATTCCTAGTTCGGCTGATTTTAGAGGAATAATTGTACGTTTCAAAAATGGACACAGAAACTTTTCTGGTGAAAACCACACAATGGATTCCTATGGAAGGAAATACAAGTTACTGGTAAGTACGCTTAGAATTACTTTTCAGGGTCAGTGCTGGGCTAAAAGATGCAGCACTGGGTTCTCTACTGATGACAGGTGAGTAAATCGGAATTCGTAGTTCGGCTGATTTTAGAGGAATATTTGTACGTTTCAAAAATGGACACAGAAACTTTTCTGGTGAAAACCACACAATGGATTCCTATGGAAGGAAATACAAGTTACTGGTAAATACACTTAGAAAATACTTTTCAGGGACAGTGCTGGACTAAAAGATGCAGCACTGGGTTCTCTCCTGATAACAGGTGAGTAAATCAGAATTCGTACTTTGGATGATTTTAGAGGAATATTTGTATGTTTCAAAAAAAGACAGAAACTTTTCTGGTGAAAACCACACAATGGATTCCTATGGAAGGAAATACAAATTACTGGTAAGTACGCTGAGAAAAGACTTTTCAGGGACAGTGCTGGACTAAAAGATGCAGCACTGGGTTCTCTCCTGATAACAGGTGAGTAAATCGGCTGATATTAAAGGAATATTTGTGCGTTTCAAAATTAGACACAGAAACTTTTCTGGTGAAAACCACACAATGGATTCCTATGGAAGGAAATACAAGTTACTGGTAAGTACGCTTAGAATTACTTTTCAGGGTCAGTGCTGGTCTAAAAGATGCAGCACTGGGTTATCTCCTGATAACAGGTGAGTAAATCAGAATTCTTAGTTCGGCTAATTTTAGAGGAATATTTGTATGTATCAAAATTGGACACTGAGAAACTTTTCTGGTGAAAACCACACAATGGATTCCTATGGAAGAAAATACAAGTTACTGGTAAGTACGCTTAGAATTACTTTTCAGGGTCAGTGCTGGTCTAAAAGATGCAGCACTGGGTTATCTCCTGATAACAGGTGAGTAAATCAGAATTCTTAGTTCGGCTAATTTTAGAGGAATATTTGTATGTATCAAAATTGGATACTAAGAAACTTTTCTGGTGAAAACCACACAATGGATTCCTATGGAAGAAAATACAAGTTACTGGTAAGTACGCTTAGAATTACTTTTCAGGGTCAGTGCTGGTCTAAAAGATGCAGCACTGGGTTATCTCCTGATAACAGGTGAGTAAATCAGAATTCTTAGTTCGGCTAATTTTAGAGGAATATTTGTATGTATCAAAATTGGACACTAAGAAACTTTTCTGGTGAAAACCACACAATGGATTCCGATGCAAGGAAATACAAGTTACTGGTAAGTACGCTTAGAATTACTTCTCAGAGTCAGTGCTGGTCTAACAGATGCAGCACTGGGTTCTCTCCTGATAACAGGTGAGTAAATCGGAAATCGTAGTTCGGCTGATTTTAGAGGAATATTTGTACCTTTCAAAATTGGACACTGAAACTTTTCTGGTGAAATCCACACAATGGATTCCTATGGAATGAAATACAAGTTACTGGTTAGTACGCTTAGAATTACATTTCAGGGTCAGTACTGGGATGAAAGATGTAGCAGTGGGTTCTCTCCTGATAACAGGTGAGAAAATCGGAATTCGTAGTTCGCCTTATTTTAGAGGAATATTTGTGTGTTTCAAAAATGGACACTTAGAAACTTTTCTGGTGAAAACCACACAATGGATTCCTATGGAAGGAAATGCAAGTTACTGGAAAGTACGCTTAGAATTACTTTTCAGAGTCAGTGCTGGTCTAAACGATGCAGCACTGGGTCATCTCCTGTTAACAGGTGAGTAAATCGGAATTTGTAGTTCGGCTGATTTTAAAGGAATATTTGTACATTTCAAAAATGGACACTTACAAACTTTTCTGGTGAAAACCACACAATGGATTCCTATGGAAGGAAATACAAGTTACTGGTAAGTACGCTTAGAATTACTTTTCAGGGTCATTGCTGGTCTAAAAGATGCAGCACTGGGTTCTCTCCTGATAAAAGGTGAGTAAATCAGAATTCGTACTTCGGCTGAGTTTAAAGGAATATTTGTAAGTTTCAAAAATGGACACTTAGGAACTTTTCTGGTGAAAACCACACAATGGATTCCTATGGAAGGAAATACAAGTTACTGGTAAGTACGCTTAGAATTACTTTTAAAGGGTCAGTGCTGGACTAAAAGATGCAGCACTGGGTTCTCTCCTGATAACAGGTGAGTAAATCGGAATTCGTAGTTCGGCTGATTTTAGAGGAATATTTGTACGTTTCAAAAATGGACACAGAAACTTTTCTGGTGAAAACCACACAAATAATTCCTATGGAAGGAAATGCAAGTTACTGGTAAGTACACTTAGAATTACTTTTCAGGGTCAGTGCTGGGCTAAAAGATGCAGCACTGGGTTCTCTACTGATGACAGGTGAGTAAATCAGAATTCGTAGTTCGGCTGATTTTAGAGGAATATTTGTACGTTTCAAAAATGGACACAGAAACTTTTCTGGTGAAAACCACACAATGGATTCCTATGGAAGGAAATACAAGTTACTGGTAAGTACGCTTAGAAAATACTTTTCAGGGACAGTGCTGGACTAAAAGATGCAGCACTGGGTTCTCTCCTGATAACAGGTGAGTAAATCAGAATTCGTACTTTGGATGATTTTAGAGGAATATTTGTATGTTTCAAAAAAAGACACAGAAACTTTTCTGGTGAAAACCACACAATGGATTCCTATGGAAGGAAATACAAATTACTGGTAAGTACGCTGAGAAAAGACTTTTCAGGGACAGTGCTGGACTAAAAGATGCAGCACTGGGTTCTCTCCTGATAACAGGTGAGTAAGTCGGCTGATATTAAAGGAATATTTGTGCGTTTCAAAAATAGACACAGAAACTTTTCTGGTGAAAACCACACAATGGATTCCTATGGAAGGAAATACAAGTTACTGGTAAGTACGCTTAGAATTACTTTTCAGGGTTAGTGCTGGGCTAAAAGATGCAGCACTGGGTTCTCTCCTGATAACAGGTGAGTAAATCGGAATTCGTAGTTCGGCTGATTTTAGAGGAATATTTGTACGTTTGAAAAATGGACACTTAGAAACTTTTCTGGTGAAAACCACACAATGGATTCCTATGGACGGAAATACAAGTTACTGGAAAGTACGCTTAGAATTACTTTTCAGGGTCAGTGCTGGACTAAAAGTTGCAGCACTGGGTTCTCTCCTGATAACAGGTGAGTATATTGGAATTCGTAGTTCGGCTGATTTTAGAGGAATAATTGTACGTTTCAAAAATGACCACAGAAACTTTTCTGGTGAAAACCACACAATGGATTCCTAAGGAAGGAAATACAAGTTACTGGTAAGTACGCTTAGAATTACTTTTCAGGGTCAGTGCTGGGCTAAAAGATGCAGCACTGGGTTCTCTACTGATGACAGGTGAGTAAATCGGAATTCGTAGTTCGGCTGATTTTAGAGGAATATTTGTACGTTTCAAAAATGGACACAGAAACTTTTCTGTTGAAAACCACACAATGGATTCCTATGGAAGGAAATACAAGTTACTGGTAAGTGTGCTTAGAAAATACTTTTCAGGGACATTGCTGGACTAAAAGATGCAGCACTGGGTTCTCTCCTGATAACAGGTGAGTAAATCAGAATTCGTACTTTGGCTGATATTAGAGGAATATTCGTATGTTTCAAAAATAGACACAGAAACTTTTCTGGTGAAAACCACACAATGGATTCCTATGAAAGGAAATACAAATTACTGGTAAGTACGCTGAGAAAAGGCTTTTCAGGGACAGTGCTGGACTAAAAGATGCAGCACTGGGTTATCTCCTGATAACAGGTGAGTAAGTAGGCTGATATTAAAGGAATATTTGTGCGTTTCAAAAATAGACACAGAAACTTTTCTGGTGAAAACCACACAATGGATTCCTATGGAAGGAAATACAAGTTACTGGTAAGTACGCTTAGAATTACTTTTCAGGGTCAGTGCTGGTCTAAAAGATGCAGCACTGGGTTATCTCCTGATAACAGGTGAGTAAATCAGAATTCTTAGTTCGGCTAATTTTAGAGGAATATTTGTATGTATCAAAATTGGACACTAAGAAACTTTTCTGGTGAAAACCACACAATGGATTCCGATGCAAGGAAATACAAGTTACTGGTAAGTACGCTTAGAATTACTTTTCAGGGTCAGTGCTGGTCTAAAAGATGCAGCACTGGGATCTCTCCTGATAACAAGTGAGTAAATCGGAATTTGTAGTTCGGCTGATTTTAGAGGAATATTTGTACCTTTCAAAATTGGACACTGAAACTTTTCTGGTGAAATCCACACAATGGATTCCTATGGAAGGAAATACAAGTTACTGGTAAGTACGCTTAGAATTACTTTTCAGAGTCAGTGCTGGGCTGAAAGATGCAGCACTGGGTTCTCTCCTGATAACAGGTGAGTAAATCGGAATTCGTAGTTCGGCTGATTTTAGAGGAATATTTGTACGTTTCAAAATTGGACACTTATCTGGTGAAAACCACACAAAGGATTCCAATGGAAGGAAATACAAGTTACTGGTAAGTACGCTTAGAATTACTTCTCAGAGTCAGTGCTGGTCTAAAAGATGCAGCACTGGGTTCTCTCCTGATAACAGGTGAGTAAATCGGAAATCGTAGTTCAGCTGA
This sequence comes from Triturus cristatus, assembly GCF_964204655.1. Classification (NCBI taxonomy): domain Eukaryota; kingdom Metazoa; phylum Chordata; class Amphibia; order Caudata; family Salamandridae; genus Triturus; species Triturus cristatus. The sequence continues at coordinate 1,048,240,090 of NC_140579.1, forward strand.
TTTTAGAGGAATATTTGTACCTTTCAAAATTGGACACTGAAACTTTTCTAGTGAAAACCACACAAATAATTCCTATGGAAGGAAATGCAAGTTACTGGTAAGTACACTTAGAATTACTTTTCAGGGTCAGTGCTGGGCTAAAAGATGCAGCACTGGGTTCTCTCCTGATAACAGGTGAGTAAATCGGAATTCGTAGTTCGGCTGATTTTAGAGGAATATTTGTACGTTTCAAAAATGGACACAGAAACTTTTCTGGTGAAAACCACACAATGGATTCCTATGGAAGGAAATACAAGTTACCGGTAAGTACGCTTAGAATTACTTTTCAGGGTCAGTGCTGGGCTAAAAGATGCAGCACTGGGTTCTCTACTGATGACAGGTGAGTAAATCGGAATTCGTAGTTCGGCTGATTTTAGAGGAATATTTGTACGTTTCAAAAATGGACACAGAAACTTTTCTGGTGAAAACCACACAATGGATTCCTATGGAAGGAAATACAAGTTACTGGTAAGTACGCTTAGAATTACTTTTCAGGGTTAGTGCTGGGCTAAAAGATGCAGCACTGGGTTCTCTCCTGATAACAGGTGAGTAAATCGGAATTCGTAGCTCGGCTGATTTTAGAGGAATATTTGTACGTTTGAAAAATGGACACTTAGAAACTTTTCTGGTGAAAACCACACAATGGATTCCTATGGAAGGAAATACAAGTTACTGGAAAGTACGCTTAGAATTACTTTTCAGGGTCAGTGCTGGACTAAAAGTTGCAGCACTGGGTTCTCTCCTGATAACAGGTGAGTATATTGGAATTCGTAGTTCGGCTGATTTTAGAGGAATAATTGTACGTTTCAAAAATGACCACAGAAACTTTTCTGGTGAAAACCACACAATGGATTCCTAAGGAAGGAAATACAAGTTACTGGTAAGTACGCTTAGAATTACTTTTCAGGGTCAGTGCTGGGCTTAAAGATGCAGCACTGGGTTCTCTAATGATGACAGGTGAGTAAATCGGAATTCGTAGTTCGGCTGATTTTAGAGGAATATTTGTACGTTTGAAAAATGGACACTTGGAAACTTTTCTGGTGAAAACCACACAATGGATTCCTATGGAAGGAAATACAAGTTACTGGAAAGTACGCTTAGAATTACTTTTCAGGGTCAGTGCTGGACTAAAAGTTGCAGCACTGGGTTCTCTACTGATAACAGGTGAGTATATTGGAATTCGTAGTTCGGCTGATTTTAGAGGAATAATTGTACGTTTAAAAAATGGACACAGAAACTTTTCTGGTGAAAACCACACAATGGATTCCTATGGAAGAAAATACAAGTTACTGGTAAGTACGCTTAGAATTACTTTTCAGGGTCAGTGCTGGTCTAAAAGATGCAGCACTGGGTTATCTCCTGATAACAGGTGAGTAAATCAGAATTCTTAGTTCGGCTAATTTTAGAGGAATATTTGTATGTATCAAAATTGGACACTAAGAAACTTTTCTGGTGAAAACCACACAATGGATTCCGATGCAAGGAAATACAAGTTACTGGTAAGTACGCTTAGAATTACTTCTCAGAGTCAGTGCTGGTCTAACAGATGCAGCACTGGGTTCTCTCCTGATAACAGGTGAGTAAATCGGAAATCGTAGTTCGGCTGATTTTAGAGGAATATTTGTACCTTTCAAAATTGGACACTGAAACTTTTCTGGTGAAATCCACACAATGGATTCCTATGGAATGAAATACAAGTTACTGGTTAGTACGCTTAGAATTACATTTCAGGGTCAGTACTGGGATGAAAGATGTAGCAGTGGGTTCTCTCCTGATAACAGGTGAGAAAATCGGAATTCGTAGTTCGCCTTATTTTAGAGGAATATTTGTGTGTTTCAAAAATGGACACTTAGAAACTTTTCTGGTGAAAACCACACAATGGATTCCTATGGAAGGAAATGCAAGTTACTGGAAAGTACGCTTAGAATTACTTTTCAGAGTCAGTGCTGGTCTAAACGATGCAGCACTGGGTCATCTCCTGTTAACAGGTGAGTAAATCGGAATTTGTAGTTCGGCTGATTTTAAAGGAATATTTGTACATTTCAAAAATGGACACTTACAAACTTTTCTGGTGAAAACCACACAATGGATTCCTATGGAAGGAAATACAAGTTACTGGTAAGTACGCTTAGAATTACTTTTCAGGGTCATTGCTGGTCTAAAAGATGCAGCACTGGGTTCTCTCCTGATAAAAGGTGAGTAAATCAGAATTCGTACTTCGGCTGAGTTTAAAGGAATATTTGTAAGTTTCAAAAATGGACACTTAGGAACTTTTCTGGTGAAAACCACACAATGGATTCCTATGGAAGGAAATACAAGTTACTGGTAAGTACGCTTAGAATTACTTTTAAAGGGTCAGTGCTGGACTAAAAGATGCAGCACTGGGTTCTCTCCTGATAACAGGTGAGTAAATCGGAATTCGTAGTTCGGCTGATTTTAGAGGAATATTTGTACGTTTCAAAAATGGACACAGAAACTTTTCTGGTGAAAACCACACAAATAATTCCTATGGAAGGAAATGCAAGTTACTGGTAAGTACACTTAGAATTACTTTTCAGGGTCAGTGCTGGGCTAAAAGATGCAGCACTGGGTTCTCTACTGATGACAGGTGAGTAAATCAGAATTCGTAGTTCGGCTGATTTTAGAGGAATATTTGTACGTTTCAAAAATGGACACAGAAACTTTTCTGGTGAAAACCACACAATGGATTCCTATGGAAGGAAATACAAGTTACTGGTAAGTACGCTTAGAAAATACTTTTCAGGGACAGTGCTGGACTAAAAGATGCAGCACTGGGTTCTCTCCTGATAACAGGTGAGTAAATCAGAATTCGTACTTTGGATGATTTTAGAGGAATATTTGTATGTTTCAAAAAAAGACACAGAAACTTTTCTGGTGAAAACCACACAATGGATTCCTATGGAAGGAAATACAAATTACTGGTAAGTACGCTGAGAAAAGACTTTTCAGGGACAGTGCTGGACTAAAAGATGCAGCACTGGGTTCTCTCCTGATAACAGGTGAGTAAGTCGGCTGATATTAAAGGAATATTTGTGCGTTTCAAAAATAGACACAGAAACTTTTCTGGTGAAAACCACACAATGGATTCCTATGGAAGGAAATACAAGTTACTGGTAAGTACGCTTAGAATTACTTTTCAGGGTTAGTGCTGGGCTAAAAGATGCAGCACTGGGTTCTCTCCTGATAACAGGTGAGTAAATCGGAATTCGTAGTTCGGCTGATTTTAGAGGAATATTTGTACGTTTGAAAAATGGACACTTAGAAACTTTTCTGGTGAAAACCACACAATGGATTCCTATGGAAGGAAATACAAGTTACTGGAAAGTACGCTTAGAATTACTTTTCAGGGTCAGTGCTGGACTAAAAGTTGCAGCACTGGGTTCTCTCCTGATAACAGGTGAGTATATTGGAATTCGTAGTTCGGCTGATTTTAGAGGAATAATTGTACGTTTCAAAAATGACCACAGAAACTTTTCTGGTGAAAACCACACAATGGATTCCTAAGGAAGGAAATACAAGTTACTGGTAAGTACGCTTAGAATTACTTTTCAGGGTCAGTGCTGGGCTAAAAGATGCAGCACTGGGTTCTCTACTGATGACAGGTGAGTAAATCGGAATTCGTAGTTCGGCTGATTTTAGAGGAATATTTGTACGTTTCAAAAATGGACACAGAAACTTTTCTGTTGAAAACCACACAATGGATTCCTATGGAAGGAAATACAAGTTACTGGTAAGTGTGCTTAGAAAATACTTTTCAGGGACATTGCTGGACTAAAAGATGCAGCACTGGGTTCTCTCCTGATAACAGGTGAGTAAATCAGAATTCGTACTTTGGTTGATATTAGAGGAATATTCGTATGTTTCAAAAATAGACACAGAAACTTTTCTGGTGAAAACCACACAATGGATTCCTATGAAAGGAAATACAAATTACTGGTAAGTACGCTGAGAAAAGGCTTTTCAGGGACAGTGCTGGACTAAAAGATGCAGCACTGGGTTATCTCCTGATAACAGGTGAGTAAGTAGGCTGATATTAAAGGAATATTTGTGCGTTTCAAAAATAGACACAGAAACTTTTCTGGTGAAAACCACACAATGGATTCCTATGGAAGGAAATACAAGTTACTGGTAAGTACGCTTAGAATTACTTTTCAGGGTCAGTGCTGGTCTAAAAGATGCAGCACTGGGTTATCTCCTGATAACAGGTGAGTAAATCAGAATTCTTAGTTCGGCTAATTTTAGAGGAATATTTGTATGTATCAAAATTGGACACTAAGAAACTTTTCTGGTGAAAACCACACAATGGATTCCGATGCAAGGAAATACAAGTTACTGGTAAGTACGCTTAGAATTACTTTTCAGGGTCAGTGCTGGTCTAAAAGATGCAGCACTGGGATCTCTCCTGATAACAAGTGAGTAAATCGGAATTTGTAGTTCGGCTGATTTTAGAGGAATATTTGTACCTTTCAAAATTGGACACTGAAACTTTTCTGGTGAAATCCACACAATGGATTCCTATGGAAGGAAATACAAGTTACTGGTAAGTACGCTTAGAATTACTTTTCAGAGTCAGTGCTGGGCTGAAAGATGCAGCACTGGGTTCTCTCCTGATAACAGGTGAGTAAATCGGAATTCGTAGTTCGGCTGATTTTAGAGGAATATTTGTACGTTTCAAAATTGGACACTTATCTGGTGAAAACCACACAAAGGATTCCAATGGAAGGAAATACAAGTTACTGGTAAGTACGCTTAGAATTACTTCTCAGAGTCAGTGCTGGTCTAAAAGATGCAGCACTGGGTTCTCTCCTGATAACAGGTGAGTAAATCGGAAATCGTAGTTCAGCTGATTTTAGAGGAATATTTGTACCTTTCAAAATTGGACACTGAAACTTTTCTAGTGAAAACCACACAAATAATTCCTATGGAAGGAAATGCAAGTTACTGGTAAGTACACTTAGAATTACTTTTCAGGGTCAGTGCTGGGCTAAAAGATGCAGCACTGGGTTCTCTCCTGATAACAGGTGAGTAAATCGGAATTCGTAGTTCGGCTGATTTTAGAGGAATATTTGTACGTTTCAAAAATGGACACAGAAACTTTTCTGGTGAAAACCACACAATGGATTCCTATGGAAGGAAATACAAGTTACTGGTAAGTACGCTTAGAATTACTTTTCAGGGTCAGTGCTGGGCTAAAAGATGCAGCACTGGGTTCTCTACTGATGACAGGTGAGTAAATCGGAATTCGTAGTTCGGCTGATTTTAGAGGAATATTTGTACGTTTCAAAAATGGACACAGAAACTTTTCTGGTGAAAACCACACAATGGATTCCTATGGAAGGAAATACAAGTTACTGGTAAGTACGCTTAGAATTACTTTTCAGGGTTAGTGCTGGGCTAAAAGATGCAGCACTGGGTTCTCTCCTGATAACAGGTGAGTAAATCGGAATTCGTAGTTCGGCTGATTTTAGAGGAATATTTGTACGTTTGAAAAATGGACACTTAGAAACTTTTCTGGTGAAAACCACACAATGGATTCCTATGGAAGGAAATACAAGTTACTGGAAAGTACGCTTAGAATTACTTTTCAGGGTCAGTGCTGGACTAAAAGTTGCAGCACTGGGTTCTCTCCTGATAACAGGTGAGTATATTGGAATTCGTAGTTCGGCTGATTTTAGAGGAATAATTGTACGTTTCAAAAATGACCACAGAAACTTTTCTGGTGAAAACCACACAATGGATTCCTAAGGAAGGAAATACAAGTTACTGGTAAGTACGCTTAGAATTACTTTTCAGGGTCAGTGCTGGGCTTAAAGATGCAGCACTGGGTTCTCTAATGATGACAGGTGAGTAAATCGGAATTCGTAGTTCGGCTGATTTTAGAGGAATATTTGTACGTTTGAAAAATGGACACTTGGAAACTTTTCTGGTGAAAACCACACAATGGATTCCTATGGAAGGAAATACAAGTTACTGGAAAGTACGCTTAGAATTACTTTTCAGGGTCAGTGCTGGACTAAAAGTTGCAGCACTGGGTTCTCTACTGATAACAGGTGAGTATATTGGAATTCGTAGTTCGGCTGATTTTAGAGGAATAATTGTACGTTTAAAAAATGGACACAGAAACTTTTCTGGTGAAAACCACACAATGGATTCCTAAGGAAGGAAATACAAGTTACTGGTAAGTACGCTTAGAATTACTTTTCAGGGTCAGTGCTGGGCTAAAAGATGCAGCACTGGGTTCTCTACTGATGACAGGTGAGTAAATCGGAATTCGTAGTTCGGCTGATTTTAGAGGAATATTTGTACGTTTCAAAAAAAGACAGAAACTTTTCTGTTGAAAACCACACAATGGATTCCTATGGAAGGAAATACAAGTTACTGGTAAGTACGCTTAGAAAATACTTTTCAGGGACAGTGCTGGACTAAAAGATGCAGCTCTGGGTTCTCTCCTGATAACAGGTGAGTAAATCAGAATTCGTACTTTGGCTGATATTAGAGGAATATTTGTATGTTTCAAAAATAGACACAGAAACTTTTCTGGTGAAAACCACACAATGGATTCCTATGGAAGGAAATACAAATTACTGGTAAGTACGCTGAGAAAAGGCTTTTCAGGGACAGTGCTGGACTAAAAGATGCAGCACTGGGTTCTCTCCTGATAACAGGTGAGTAAGTCGGCTGATATTAAAGGAATATTTGTGCGTTTCAAAAATAGACACAGAAACTTTTCTGGTGAAAACCACACAATGGATTCCTATGGAAGGAAATACAAGTTACTGGTAAGTACGCTTAGAATTACTTTTCAGGGTCAGTGCTGGTCTAAAAGATGCAGCACTGGGTTATCTCCTGATAACAGGTGAGTAAATCAGAATTCTTAGTTCGGCTAATTTTAGAGGAATATTTGTATGTATCAAAATTGGACACTAAAAAACTTTTCTGGTGAAAACCACACAATGGATTCCTATGGAAGAAAATACAAGTTACTGGTAAGTACGCTTAGAATTACTTTTCAGGGTCAGTGCTGGTCTAAAAGATGCAGCACTGGGTTATCTCCTGATAACAGGTGAGTAAATCAGAATTCTTAGTTCGGCTAATTTTAGAGGAATATTTGTATGTATCAAAATTGGACACTAAGAAACTTTTCTGGTGAAAACCACACAATGGATTCCGATGCAAGGAAATACAAGTTACTGGTAAGTACGCTTAGAATTACTTTTCAGGGTCAGTGCTGGTCTAAAAGATGCAGCACTGGGATCTCTCCTGATAACAAGTGAGTAAATCGGAATTTGTAGTTCGGCTGATTTTAGAGGAATATTTGTACCTTTCAAAATTGGACACTGAAACTTTTCTGGTGAAATCCACACAATGGATTCCTATGGAAGGAAATACAAGTTACTGGTAAGTACGCTTAGAATTACTTTTCAGAGTCAGTGCTGGGCTGAAAGATGCAGCACTGGGTTCTCTCCTGATAACAGGTGAGTAAATCGGAATTCGTAGTTCGGCTGATTTTAGAGGAATATTTGTACGTTTCAAAATTGGACACTTATCTGGTGAAAACCACACAAAGGATTCCAATGGAAGGAAATACAAGTTACTGGTAAGTACGCTTAGAATTACTTCTCAGAGTCAGTGCTGGTCTAAAAGATGCAGCACTGGGTTCTCTCCTGATAACAGGTGAGTAAATCGGAAATCGTAGTTCGGCTGATTTTAGAGGAATATTTGTACCTTTCAAAATTGGACACTGAAACTTTTCTGGTGAAATCCACACAATGGATTCCTATGGAATGAAATACAAGTTACTGGTTAGTACGCTTAGAATTACATTTCAGGGTCAGTACTGGGATGAAAGATGTAGCAGTGGGTTCTCTCCTGATAACAGGTGAGAAAATCGGAATTCGTAGTTCGCCTTATTTTAGAGGAATATTTGTGTGTTTCAAAAATGGACACTTAGAAACTTTTCTGGTGAAAACCACTCAATGGATTCCTATGGAAGGAAATACAAGTTACTGGTAAGTACGCTTAGAATTACTTTTCAGAGTCAGTGCTGGTCTAAACGATGCAGCACTGGGTCATCTCCTGTTAACAGGTGAGTAAATCGGAATTTGTAGTTCGGCTGATTTTAAAGGAATATTTGTACATTTCAAAAATGGACACTTACAAACTTTTCTGGTGAAAACCACACAATGGATTCCTATGGAAGGAAATACAAGTTACTGGTAAGTACGCTTAGAATTACTTTTCAGGGTCATTGCTGGTCTAAAAGATGCAGCACTGGGTTCTCTCCTGATAAAAGGTGAGTAAATCAGAATTCGTACTTCGGCTGAGTTTAGAGGAATATTTGTAAGTTTCAAAAATGGACACTTAGGAACTTTTCTGGTGAAAACCACACAATGGATTCCTATGGAAGGAAATACAAGTTACTGGTAAGTACACTTAGAATTACTTTTAAAGGGTCAGTGCTGGACTAAAAGATGCAGCACTGGGTTCTCTCCTGATAACAGGTGAGTAAATCGGAATTCGTAGTTTGGCTGATTTTAGAGGAATATTTGTACGTTTCAAAAATGGACACAGAAACTTTTCTAGTGAAAACCACACAAATAATTCCTATGGAAGGAAATGCAAGTTACTGGTAAGTACACTTAGAATTACTTTTCAGGGTCAGTGCTGGGCTAAAAGATGCAGCACTGGGTTCTCTCCTGATAACAGGTGAGTAAATCGGAATTCGTAGTTCGGCTGATTTTAGAGGAATATTTGTACGTTTCAAAAATGGACACAGAAACTTTTCTGGTGAAAACCACACAATGGATTCCTATGGAAGGAAATACAAGTTACTGGTAAGTACGCTTAGAATTACTTTTCAGGGTCAGTGCTGGGCTAAAAGATGCAGCACTGGGTTCTCTACTGATGACAGGTGAGTAAATCGGAATTCGTAGTTCGGCTGATTTTAGAGGAATATTTGTACGTTTCAAAAATGGACACAGAAACTTTTCTGGTGAAAACCACACAATGGATTCCTATGGAAGGAAATACAAGTTACTGGTAAGTACGCTTAGAAAATACTTTTCAGGGACAGTGCTGGACTAAAAGATGCAGCACTGGGTTCTCTCCTGATAACAGGTGAGTAAATCAGAATTCGTACTTTGGCTGATATTAGAGGAATATTTGTATGTTTCAAAAATAGACAGAAACTTTTCTGGTGAAAACCACACAATGGATTCCTATGGAAGGAAATACAAATTACTGGTAAGTACGCTGAGAAAAGGCTTTTCAGGGACAGTGCTGGACTAAAAGATGCAGCACTGGGTTCTCTCCTGATAACAGGTGAGTAAGTCGGCTGATATTAAAGGAATATTTGTGCGTTTCAAAAATAGACACAGAAACTTTTCTGGTGAAAACCACACAATGGATTCCTATGGAAGGAAATACAAGTTACTGGTAAGTACGCTTAGAATTACTTTTCAGGGTCAGTGCTGGTCTAAAAGATGCAGCACTGGGTTATCTCCTGATAACAGGTGAGTAAATCAGAATTCTTAGTTCGGCTAATTTTAGAGGAATATTTGTATGTATCAAAATTGGACACTAAGAAACTTTTCTGGTGAAAACCACACAATGGATTCCTATGGAAGAAAATACAAGTTACTGGTAAGTACGCTTAGAATTACTTTTCAGGGTCAGTGCTGGTCTAAAAGATGCAGCACTGGGTTATCTCCTGATAACAGGTGAGTAAATCAGAATTCTTAGTTCGGCTAATTTTAGAGGAATATGTGTATGTATCAAAATTGGACACTAAGAAACTTTTCTGGTGAAAACCACACAATGGATTCCGATGCAAGGAAATACAAGTTACTGGTAAGTACGCTTAGAATTACTTTTCAGGGTCAGTGCTGGTCTAAAAGATGCAGCACTGGGATCTCTCCTGATAACAAGTGAGTAAATCGGAAATCGTAGTTCGGCTGATTTTAGAGGAATAGTTGTACCTTTCAAAATTGGACACTGAAACTTTTCTGGTGAAATCCACACAATGGATTCCTATGGAATGAAATACAAGTTACTGGTTAGTACGCTTAGAATTACATTTCAGGGTCAGTACTGGGATGAAAGATGTAGCAGTGGGTTCTCTCCTGATAACAGGTGAGAAAATCGGAATTCGTAGTTCGCCTTATTTTAGAGGAATATTTGTGTGTTTCAAAAATGGACACTTAGAAACTTTTCTGGTGAAAACCACACAATGGATTCCTATGGAAGGAAATACAAGTTACTGGTAAGTACGCTTAGAATTACTTTTCAGAGTCAGTGCTGGTCTAAACGATGCAGCACTGGGTCATCTCCTGTTAACAGGTGAGTAAATCGGAATTTGTAGTTCGGCTGATTTTAAAGGAATATTTGTACATTTCAAAAATGGACACTTACAAACTTTTCTGGTGAAAACCACACAATGGATTCCTATGGAAGGAAATACAAGTTACTGGTAAGTACGCTTAGAATTACTTTTCAGAGTCAGTGCTGGTCTAAACGATGCAGCACTGGGTCATCTCCTGTTAACAGGTGAGTAAATCGGAATTTGTAGTTCGGCTGATTTTAAAGGAATATTTGTACATTTCAAAAATGGACACTTACAAACTTTTCTGGTGAAAACCACACAATGGATTCCTATGGAAGGAAATACAAGTTACTGGTAAGTACGCTTAGAATTACTTTTCAGGGTCATTGCTGGTCTAAAAGATGCAGCACTGGGTTCTCTCCTGATAAAAGGTGAGTAAATCAGAATTCGTACTTCGGCTGAGTTTAGAGGAATATTTGTAAGTTTCAAAAATGGACACAGAAACTTTTCTAGTGAAAACCACACAAATAATTCCTATGGAAGGAAATGCAAGTTACTGGTAAGTACACTTAGAATTACTTTTCAGGGTCAGTGCTGGGCTAAAAGATGCAGCACTGGGTTCTCTCCTGATAACAGGTGAGTAAATCGGAATTCGTAGTTCGGCTGATTTTAGAGGAATATTTGTACATTTGAATAATGGACACTTAGAAACTTTTCTGGTGAAAACCACACAATGGATTCCTATGGAAGGAAATACAAGTTACTGGAAAGTATGCTTAGAATTACTTTTCAGGGTCAGTGCTGGACTAAAAGTTGCAGCACTGGGTTCTCTCCTGATAACAGGTGAGTATATCGGAATTCCTAGTTCGGCTGATTTTAGAGGAATAATTGTACGTTTCAAAAATGGACACAGAAACTTTTCTGGTGAAAACCACACAATGGATTCCTATGGAAGGAAATACAAGTTACTGGTAAGTACGCTTAGAATTACTTTTCAGGGTCAGTGCTGGGCTAAAAGATGCAGCACTGGGTTCTCTACTGATGACAGGTGAGTAAATTGGAATTCGTAGTTCGGCTGATTTTAGAGGAATATTTGTACGTTTCAAAAATGGACACAGAAACTTTTCTGGTGAAAACCACACAATGGATTCCTATGGAAGGAAATACAAGTTACTGGTAAGTACGCTTAGAATTACTTTTCAGAGTCAGTGCTGGTCTAAACGATGCAGCACTGGGTCATCTCCTGTTAACAGGTGAGTAAATCGGAATTTGTAGTTCGGCTGATTTTAAAGGAATATTTGTACATTTCAAAAATGGACACTTACAAACTTTTCTGGTGAAAACCACACAATGGATTCCTATGGAAGGAAATACAAGTTACTGGTAAGTACGCTTAGAATTACTTTTCAGGGTCATTGCTGGTCTAAAAGATGCAGCACTGGGTTCTCTCCTGATAAAAGGTGAGTAAATCAGAATTCGTACTTCGGCTGAGTTTAGAGGAATATTTGTAAGTTTCAAAAATGGACACAGAAACTTTTCTAGTGAAAACCACACAAATAATTCCTATGGAAGGAAATGCAAGTTACTGGTAAGTACACTTAGAATTACTTTTCAGGGTCAGTGCTGGGCTAAAAGATGCAGCACTGGGTTCTCTCCTGATAACAGGTGAGTAAATCGGAATTCGTAGTTCGGCTGATTTTAGAGGAATATTTGTACATTTGAATAATGGACACTTAGAAACTTTTCTGGTGAAAACCACACAATGGATTCCTATGGAAGGAAATACAAGTTACTGGAAAGTATGCTTAGAATTACTTTTCAGGGTCAGTGCTGGACTAAAAGTTGCAGCACTGGGTTCTCTCCTGATAACAGGTGAGTATATCGGAATTCCTAGTTCGGCTGATTTTAGAGGAATAATTGTACGTTTCAAAAATGGACACAGAAACTTTTCTGGTGAAAACCACACAATGGATTCCTATGGAAGGAAATACAAGTTACTGGTAAGTACGCTTAGAATTACTTTTCAGGGTCAGTGCTGGGCTAAAAGATGCAGCACTGGGTTCTCTACTGATGACAGGTGAGTAAATTGGAATTCGTAGTTCGGCTGATTTTAGAGGAATATTTGTACGTTTCAAAAATGGACACAGAAACTTTTCTGGTGAAAACCACACAATGGATTCCTATGGAAGGAAATACAAGTTACTGGTAAGTACGCTTAGAAAATACTTTTCAGGGACAGTGCTGGACTAAAAGATGCAGCACTGGGTTCTCTCCTGATAACAGGTTAGTAAATCAGAATTCGTACTTTGGATGATTTTAGAGGAATATTTCTATGTTTCAAAAAAAGACACAGAAACTTTTCTGGTGAAAACCACACAATGGATTCCTATGGAAGGAAATACAAATTACTGGTAAGTATGCTGAGAAAAAACTTTTCAGGGACAGTGCTGGACTAAAAGATGCAGCACTGGGTTCTCTCCTGATAACAGGTGAGTAAGTCGGCTGATATTTAAGGAATATTTGTGCGTTTCAAAAATAGACACAGAAACTTTTCTGGTGAAAACCACACAATGGATTCCTATGGAAGGAAATACAAGTTACTGGTAAGTACGCTTAGAATTACTTTTCAGGGTCAGTGCTGGTCTAAAAGATGCAGCACTGGGTTATCTCCTGATAACAGGTGAGTAAATCAGAATTCTTAGTTCGGCTAATTTTAGAGGAATATTTGTATGTATCAAAATTGGACACTAAGAAACTTTTCTGGTGAAAACCACACAATGGATTCCTATGGAAGAAAATACAAGTTACTGGTAAGTACGCTTAGAATTACTTTTCAGGGTCAGTGCTGGTCTAAAAGATGCAGCACTGGGTTATCTCCTGATAACAGGTGAGTAAATCAGAATTCTTAGTTCGGCTAATTTTAGAGGAATATTTGTATGTATCAAAATTGGACACTAAGAAACTTTTCTGGTGAAAACCACACAATGGATTCCGATGCAAGGAAATACAAGTTACTGGTAAGTACGCTTAGAATTACTTTTCAGGGTCAGTGCTGGTCTAAAAGATGCAGCACTGGGATCTCTCCTGATAACAAGTGAGTAAATCGGAATTTGTAGTTCGGCTGATTTTAGAGGAATATTTGTACCTTTCAAAATTGGACACTGAAACTTTTCTGGTGAAATCCACACAATGGATTCCTATGGAAGGAAATACAAGTTACTGGTAAGTACGCTTATAATTACTTTTCAGAGTCAGTGCTGGGCTGAAAGATGCAGCACTGGGTTCTCTCCTGATAACAGGTGAGTAAATCGGAATTCGTAGTTCGGCTGATTTTAGAGGAATATTTGTACGTTTCAAAATTGGACACTTATCTGGTGAAAACCACACAAAGGATTCCAATGGAAGGAAATACAAGTTACTGGTAAGTACGCTTAGAATTACTTCTCAGAGTCAGTGCTGGTCTAAAAGATGCATCACTGGGTTCTCTCCTGATAACAGGTGAGTAAATCGGAAATCGTAGTTCGGCTGATTTTAGAGGAATATTTGTACCTTTCAAAATTGGACACTGAAACTTTTCTGGTGAAATCCACACAATGGATTCCTATGGAATGAAATACAAGTTACTGGTTAGTACGCTTAGAATTACATTTCAGGGTCAGTACTGGGATGAAAGATGTAGCAGTGGGTTCTCTCCTGATAATAGGTGAGAAAATCGGATTTCGTAGTTCGCCTTATTTTAGAGGAATATTTGTGTGTTTCAAAAATGGACACTTAGAAACTTTTCTGGTGAAAACCACACAATGGATTCCTATGGAAGGAAATACAAGTTACTGGTAAGTACGCTTAGAATTACTTTTCAGAGTCAGTGCTGGTCTAAACGATGCAGCACTGGGTCATCTCCTGTTAACAGGTGAGTAAATCGGAATTTGTAGTTCGGCTGATTTTAAAGGAATATTTGTACATTTCAAAAATGGACACTTACAAACTTTTCTGGTGAAAACCACACAATGGATTCCTATGGAAGGAAATACAAGTTACTGGTAAGTACGCTTAGAATTACTTTTCAGGGTCATTGCTGGTCTAAAAGATGCAGCACTGGGTTCTCTCCTGATAAAAGGTGAGTAAATCAGAATTCGTACTTCGGCTGAGTTTAGAGGAATATTTGTAAGTTTCAAAAATGGACACTTAGGAACTTTTCTGGTGAAAACCACACAATGGATTCCTATGGAAGGAAATACAAGTTACTGGTAAGTACGCTTAGAATTACTTTTAAAGGGTCAGTGCTGGACTGAAAGATGCAGCACTGGGTTCTCTCCTGATAACAGGTGAGTAAATCGGAATTCGTAGTTCGGCTGATTTTAGAGGAATATTTGTACGTTTCAAAAATGGACACAGAAACTTTTCTGGTGAAAACCACACAAATAATTCCTATGGAAGGAAATACAAGTTACTGGAAAGTACGCTTAGAATTACTTTTCAGGGTCAGTGCTGGACAAAAAGTTGCAGCACTGGGTTCTCTCCTGATAACAGGTGAGTATATCGGAATTCCTAGTTCGGCTGATTTTAGAGGAATAATTGTACGTTTCAAAAATGGACACAGAAACTTTTCTGGTGAAAACCACACAATGGATTCCTATGGAAGGAAATACAAGTTACTGGTAAGTACGCTTAGAATTACTTTTCAGGGTCAGTGCTGGGCTAAAAGATGCAGCACTGGGTTCTCTACTGATGACAGGTGAGTAAATCGGAATTCGTAGTTCGGCTGATTTTAGAGGAATATTTGTACGTTTCAAAAATGGACACAGAAACTTTTCTGGTGAAAACCACACAATGGATTCCTATGGAAGGAAATACAAGTTACTGGTAAGTACGCTTAGAAAATACTTTTCAGGGACAGTGCTGGACTAAAAGATGCAGCACTGGGTTCTCTCCTGATAACAGGTGAGTAAATCAGAATTCGTACTTTGGATGATTTTAGAGGAATATTTGTAAGTTTCAAAAAAAGACAGAAACTTTTCTGGTGAAAACCACACAATGGATTCCTATGGAAGGAAATACAAATTACTGGTAAGTACGCTGAGAAAAGACTTTTCAGGGACAGTGCTGGACTAAAAGATGCAGCACTGGGTTCTCTCCTGATAACAGGTGAGTAAGTCGGCTGATATTAAAGGAATATTTGTGCGTTTCAAAAATAGACACAGAAACTTTTCTGGTGAAAACCACAGAATGGATTCCTATGGAAGGAAATACAAGTTACTGGTAAGTACGCTTAGAATTACTTTTCAGGGTCAGTGCTGGTCTAAAAGATGCAGCACTGGGTTATCTCCTGATAACAGGTGAGTAAATCAGAATTCTTAGTTCGGCTAATTTTAGAGGAATATTTGTATGTATCAAAATTGGACACTAAGAAACTTTTCTGGTGAAAACCACACAATGGATTCCTATGGAAGAAAATACAAGTTACTGGTAAGTACGCTTAGAATTACTTTTCAGGGTCAGTGCTGGTCTAAAAGATGCAGCACTGGGTTATCTCCTGATAACAGGTGAGTAAATCAGAATTCTTAGTTCGGCTAATTTTAGAGGAATATTTGTATGTATCAAAATTGGACACTAAGAAACTTTTCTGGTGAAAACCACACAATGGATTCCGATGCAAGGAAATACAAGTTACTGGTAAGTACGCTTAGAATTACTTTTCAGGGTCAGTGCTGGTCTAAAAGATGCAGCACTGGGATCTCTCCTGATAACAAGTGAGTAAATCGGAAATCGTAGTTCGGCTGATTTTAGAGGAATATTTGTACCTTTCAAAATTGGACACTGAAACTTTTCTGGTGAAATCCACACAATGGATTCCTATGGAATGAAATACAAGTTACTGGTTAGTACGCTTAGAATTACATTTCAGGGTCAGTACTGGGATGAAAGATGTAGCAGTGGGTTCTCTCCTGATAACAGGTGAGAAAATCGGAATTCGTAGTTCGCCCTATTTTAGAGGAATATTTGTGTGTTTCAAAAATGGACACTTAGAAACTTTTCTGGTGAAAACCACACAATGGATTCCTATGGAAGGAAATACAAGTTACTGGTAAGTACGCTTAGAATTACTTTTCAGAGTCAGTGCTGGTCTAAACGATGCAGCACTGGGTCATCTCCTGTTAACAGGTGAGTAAATCGGAATTTGTAGTTCGGCTGATTTTAAAGGAATATTTGTACATTTCAAAAATGGACACTTACAAACTTTTCTGGTGAAAACCACACAATGGATTCCTATGGAAGGAAATACAAGTTACTGGTAAGTACGCTTAGAATTACTTTTCAGGGTCATTGCTGGTCTAAAAGATGCAGCACTGGGTTCTCTCCTGATAAAAGGTGAGTAAATCAGAATTCGTACTTCGGCTGAGTTTAGAGGAATATTTGTAAGTTTCAAAAATGGACACTTAGGAACTTTTCAGGTGAAAACCAAACAATGGATTCCTATGGAAGGAAATACAAGTTACTGGTAAGTACGCTTAGAATTACTTTTAAAGGGTCAGTGCTGGACTAAAAGATGCAGCACTGGGTTCTCTCCTGATAACAGGTGAGTAAATCGGAATTCGTAGTTCGGCTGATTTTAGAGGAATATTTGTACGTTTCAAAAATGGACACAGAAACTTTTCTAGTGAAAACCACACAAATAATTCCTATGGAAGGAAATGCAAGTTACTGGTAAGTACACTTAGAATTACTTTTCATGGTCAGTGCTGGGCTAATAGATGCAGCACTGGGTTCTCTCCTGATAACAGGTGAGTAAATCGGAATTCGTAGTTCGGCTGATTTTAGAGGAATATTTGTACATTTGAATAATGGACACTTAGAAACTTTTCTGGTGAAAACCACACAATGGATTCCTATGGAAGGAAATACAAGTTACTGGAAAGTACGCTTAGAATTACTTTTCAGGGTCAGTGCTGGACTAAAAATTGCAGCACTGGGTTCTCTCCTGATAACAGGTGAGTATATCGGAATTCCTAGTTCGGCTGATTTTAGAGGAATAATTGTACGTTTCAAAAATGGACACAGAAACTTTTCTGGTGAAAACCACACAATGGATTCCTATGGAAGGAAATACAAGTTACTGGTAAGTACGCATAGAATTACTTTTCAGGGTCAGTGCTGGGCTAAAAGATGCAGCACTGGGTTCTCTACTGATGACAGGTGAGTAAATCGGAATTCGTAGTTCGGCTGATTTTAGAGGAATATTTGTACGTTTCAAAATGGACACAGAAACTTTTCTGGTGAAAACCACACAATGGATTCCTATGGAAGGAAATACAAGTTACTGGAAAGTACGCTTAGAATTACTTTTCAGGGTCAGTGCTGGACTAAAAGTTGCAGCACTGGGTTCTCTCCTGATAACAGGTGAGTATATCGG
The DNA here is from genome assembly GCF_964204655.1 of Triturus cristatus. Taxonomy (NCBI): domain Eukaryota; kingdom Metazoa; phylum Chordata; class Amphibia; order Caudata; family Salamandridae; genus Triturus; species Triturus cristatus. The sequence goes on from NC_140579.1 coordinate 1,048,257,882, forward strand.
AATTCCTAGTTCGGCTGATTTTAGAGGAATAATTGTACGTTTCAAAAATGGACACAGAAACTTTTCTGGTGAAAACCACACAATGGATTCCTATGGAAGGAAATACAAGTTACTGGTAAGTACGCTTAGAATTACTTTTCAGGGTCAGTGCTGGTCTAAAAGATGCAGCACTGGGTTATCTCCTGATAACAGGTGAGTAAATCCGAATTCTTAGTTCGGCTAATTTTAGAGGAATATTTGTATGTATCAAAATTGGACACTAAGAAACTTTTCTGGTGAAAACCACACAATGGATTCCTATGGAAGAAAATACAAGTTACTGGTAAGTACGCTTAGAATTACTTTTCAGGGTCAGTGCTGGTCTAAAAGATGCAGCACTGGGTTATCTCCTGATAACAGGTGAGTAAATCAGAATTCTTAGTTCGGCTAATTTTAGAGGAATATTTGTATGTATCAAAATTGGACACTAAGAAACTTTTCTGGTGAAAACCACACAATGGATTCCAATGCAAGGAAATACAAGTTACTGGTAAGTACGCTTAGAATTACTTTTCAGGGTCAGTGCTGGTCTAAAAGATGCAGCACTGGGATCTCTCCTGATAACAAGTGAGTAAATCGGAATTTGTAGTTCGGCTGATTTTAGAGGAATATTTGTACCTTTCAAAATTGGACACTGAAACTTTTCTGGTGAAATCCACACAATGGATTCCTATGGAAGGAAATACAAGTTACTGGTAAGTACGCTTAGAATTACTTTTCAGAGTCAGTGCTGGGCTGAAAGATGCAGCACTGGGTTCTCTCCTGATAACAGGTGAGTAAATCGGAATTCGTAGTCCGGCTGATTTTAGAGGAATATTTGTACGTTTCAAAATTGGACACTTATCTGGTGAAAACCACACAAAGGATTCCAATGGAAGGAAATACAAGTTACTGGTAAGTACGCTTAGAATTACTTCTCAGAGTCAGTGCTGGTCTAAAAGATGCAGCACTGGGTTCTCTCCTGATAACAGGTGAGTAAATCGGAAATCGTAGTTCGGCTGATTTTAGAGGAATATTTGTACCTTTCAAAATTGGACACTGAAACTTTTCTGGTGAAATCCACACAATGGATTCCTATGGAATGAAATACAAGTTACTGGTTAGTACGCTTAGAATTACATTTCAGGGTCAGTACTGGGATGAAAGATGTAGCAGTGGGTTCTCTCCTGATAACAGGTGAGAAAATCGGATTTCGTAGTTCGCCTTATTTTAGAGGAATATTTGTGTGTTTCAAAAATGGACACTTAGAAACTTTTCTGGTGAAAACCACACAATGGATTCCTATGGAAGGAAATACAAGTTACTGGTAAGTACGCTTAGAATTACTTTTCAGAGTCAGTGCTGGTCTAAAAGATGCAGCACTGGGTTCTCTCCTGATAAAAGGTGAGTAAATCAGAATTCGTACTTTGGCTGAGTTTAGAGGAATATTTGTAAGTTTCAAAAATGGACACTTAGGAACTTTTCTGGTGAAAACCACACAATGGATTCCTATGGAAGGAAATACAAGTTACTGGTAAGTACGCTTAGAATTACTTTTAAAGGGTCAGTGCTGGACTAAAAGATGCAGCACTGGGTTCTCTCCTGATAACAGGTGAGTAAATCGGAATTCGTAGTTCGGCTGATTTTAGAGGAATATTTGTACGTTTCAAAAATGGACACAGAAACTTTTCTGGTGAAAACCACACAAATAATTCCTATGGAAGGAAATGCAAGTTACTGGTAAGTACACTTAGAATTACTTTTCAGGGTCAGTGCTGGGCTAAAAGATGCAGCACTGGGTTCTCTCCTGATAACAGGTGAGTAAATCGGAATTCGTAGTTCGGCTGATTTTAGAGGAATATTTGTACATTTGAAAAATGGACACTTAGAAACTTTTCTGGTGAAAACCACACAATGGATTCCTATGGAAGGAAATACAAGTTACTGGAAAGTACGCTTAGAATTACTTTTCAGGGTTAGTGCTGGACAAAAAGTTGCAGCACTGGGTTCTCTCCTGATAACAGGTGAGTATATCGGAATTCCTAGTTCGGCTGATTTTAGAGGAATAATTGTAGGTTTCAAAAATGGACACAGAAACTTTTCTGGTGAAAACCACACAATGGATTCCTAGGGAAGGAAATACAAGTTACTGGTAAGTACGCTTAGAATTACTTTTCAGGGTCAGTGCTGGTCTAAAAGATGCAGCACTGGGTTATCTCCTGATAACAGGTGAGTAAATCAGAATTCTTAGTTCGGCTAATTTTAGAGGAATATTTGTATGTATCAAAATTGGACACTAAGAAACTTTTCTGGTGAAAACCACACAATGGATTCCTATGGAAGAAAATACAAGTTACTGGTAAGTACGCTTAGAATTACTTTTCAGGGTCAGTGCTGGTCTAAAAGATGCAGCACTGGGTTATCTCCTGATAACAGGTGAGTAAATCAGAATTCTTAGTTCGGCTAATTTTAGAGGAATATTTGTATGTATCAAAATTGGACACTAAGAAACTTTTCTGGTGAAAACCACACAATGGATTCCGATGCAAGGAAATACAAGTTACTGGTAAGTACGCTTAGAATTACTTTTCAGGGTCAGTGCTGGTCTAAAAGATGCAGCACTGGGATCTCTCCTGATAACAAGTGAGTAAATCGGAATTTGTAGTTCGGCTGATTTTAGAGGAATATTTGTACCTTTCAAAATTGGACACTGAAACTTTTCTGGTGAAATCCACACAATGGATTCCTATGGAAGGAAATACAAGTTACTGGTAAGTACGCTTAGAATTACTTTTCAGAGTCAGTGCTGGGCTGAAAGATGCAGCACTGGGTTCTCTCCTGATAACAGGTGAGTAAATCGGAATTCGTAGTCCGGCTGATTTTAGAGGAATATTTGTACGTTTCAAAATTGGACACTTATCTGGTGAAAACCACACAAAGGATTCCAATGGAAGGAAATACAAGTTACTAGTAAGTACGCTTAGAATTACTTCTCAGAGTCAGTGCTGGTCTAAAAGATGCAGCACTGGGTTCTCTCCTGATAACAGGTGAGTAAATCGGAAATCGTAGTTCGGCTGATTTTAGAGGAATATTTGTACCTTTCAAAATTGGACACTGAAACTTTTCTGGTGAAATCCACACAATGGATTCCTATGGAATGAAATACAAGTTACTGGTTAGTACGCTTAGAATTACATTTCAGGGTCAGTACTGGGATGAAAGATGTAGCAGTGGGTTCTCTCCTGATAACAGGTGAGAAAATCGGATTTCGTAGTTCACCTTATTTTAGAGGAATATTTGTGTGTTTCAAAAATGGACACTTAGAAACTTTTCTGGTGAAAACCACACAATGGATTCCTATGGAAGGAAATACAAGTTACTGGTAAGTACGCTTAGAAATACTTTTCAGAGTCAGTGCTGGTCTAAACGATGCAGCACTGGGTCATCTCCTGTTAACAGGTGAGTAAATCGGAATTTGTAGTTCGGCTGATTTTAAAGGAATATTTGTACATTTCAAAAATGGACACTTACAAACTTTTCTGGTGAAAACCACACAATGGATTCCTATGGAAGGAAATACAAGTTACTGGTAAGTACGCTTAGAATTACTTTTCAGGGTCATTGCTGGTCTAAAAGATGCAGCACTGGGTTCTCTCCTGATAAAAGGTGAGTAAATCAGAATTCGTACTTCGGCTGAGTTTAGAGGAATATTTGTAAGTTTCAAAAATGGACACTTAGGAACTTTTCTGGTGAAAACCACACAATGGATTCCTATGGAAGGAAATACAAGTTACTGGTAAGTACACTTAGAATTACTTTTAAAGGGTCAGTGCTGGACTAAAAGATGCAGCACTGGGTTCTCTCCTGATAACAGGTGAGTAAATCGGAATTCGTAGTTTAGCTGATTTTAGAGGAATATTTGTACGTTTCAAAAATGGACACAGAAACTTTTCTAGTGAAAACCACACAAATAATTCCTATGGAAGGAAATGCAAGTTACTGGTAAGTACACTTAGAATTACTTTTCAGGGTCAGTGCTGGGCTAAAAGATGCAGCACTGGGTTCTCTCCTGATAACAGGTGAGTAAATCGGAATTCGTAGTTCGGCTGATTTTAGAGGAATATTTGTACGTTTCAAAAATGGACACAGAAACTTTTCTGGTGAAAACCACACAATGGATTCCTATGGAAGGAAATACAAGTTACTGGTAAGTACGCTTAGAAAATACTTTTCAGGGACAGTGCTGGACTAAAAGATGCAGCACTGGGTTCTCTCCTGATAACAGGTGAGTAAATCAGAATTCGTACTTTGGATGATTTTAGAGGAATATTTGTATGTTTCAAAAAAAGACACAGAAACTTTTCTGGTGAAAACCACACAATGGATTCCTATGGAAGGAAATACAAATTACTGGTAAGTACGCTGAGAAAAGACTTTTCAGGGACAGTGCTGGGCTAAAAGATGCAGCACTGGGTTCTCTCCTGATGACAGGTGAGTAAGTCGGCTGATATTAAAGGAATATTTGTGCGTTTCAAAAATAGACACAGAAACTTTTCTGGTGAAAACCACACAATGGATTCCTATGGAAGGAAATACAAGTTACTGGTAAGTATGCTTAGAATTACTTTTCAGGGTCAGTGCTGGTCTAAAAGATGCAGCACTGGGTTATCTCCTGATAACAGGTGAGTAAATCAGAATTCTTAGTTCGGCTAATTTTAGAGGAATATTTGTATGTATCAAAATTGGACACTAAGAAACTTTTCTGGTGAAAACCACACAATGGATTCCTATGGAAGAAAATACAAGTTACTGGTAAGTACGCTTAGAATTACTTTTCAGGGTCAGTGTTGGTCTAAAAGATGCAGCACTGGGTTATCTCCTGATAACAGGTGAGTAAATCGGAATTCGTAGTTCGGCTGATTGTAGAGGAATATTTGTACGTATCAAAATTGGACACTAAGAAACTTTTCTGGTGAAAACCACACAATGGATTCCAATGCAAGGAAATACAAGTTACTGGTAAGTACGCTTAGAATTACTTTTCAGGGTCAGTGCTGGGCTAAAAGATGCAGCACTGGGTTCTCTCCTGATAACAGGTGAGTAAATCGGAATTCGTAGTTCGGCTGATTGTAGAGGAATATTTGTACGTATCAAAATTGGACACTATGAAACTTTTTTGGTGAAAACCACACAATGGATTCCGATGCAAGGAAATACAAGTTACTGGTAAGTACGCTTAGAATGACTTTTCAGGGTCAGTACTAGGCTGAAAGATGCAGCACTGGGTTATCTCCTGATAACAGGAGAGTAAATCGGAATTCGTAGTTCAGCTCATTTTAGAGGAATATTTGTACGTTTCAAAAATGGCCACTTAGAAACTTTTCTGCTCAAAACCACACAATGGATTCCTATGGAATGAATTACAAGTTACTGGTAAGTACACTTAGAATTACTTTTCAGGGTCAGTGTTGGACTAAAAGATGGAGCACTGGGTTCTCTCCTGATAACAGGTGAGTAAATCAGAATTCGTACTTCGGCTGATTTTAGAGCAATATTTGCAAGTTTCAAAAATAGACACAGAAACTTTTCTGGTGAAAACCACACAATGGATTCCTATGGAAGCAAATACAAGTTACTGGTAAGTACGCTTAGAATTACTTTTCAGGGTCTGTGCTGGGATTAAAGATGCAGCACTGGGTTCTCTCCTGATCACAGGTGAGTAAATCGGAATTAGTAGTTCGGCTGATTTTAGAGGAATATTTGTACGTTTCAAAATTGGACACTTATCTGGTGAAAACCACACAAAGGATTCCTATGGAAGGAAATATAAGTTACTGGTAAGTATGCTTAGAACTACTTCTCAAAGTCAGTGCTGTTCTAAAAGATGCAGCACTGGGTTCTCTCCTGATAACAGGTGAGTAAATCGGAATTAGTAGTTCGGCTGATTTTAGAGGAATATTTGTACCTTTCAAAATTGGACACTTAGAAACTTTTCTGGTGAAAACCACACAATGGATTCCTATGGAAGGAAAAACAAGTTAATGGTAAGTACGCTTAGAATTACTTTTCAGGGTCAGTACTGGGGTGGAAGATGTAGCAGTGGGTTCTCTCCTGATCACAGGTGAGTAAATCGGAATTCGTTGTTCGGCTGATTTTAGAGGAATATTTGTACGTTTCAAAAATGGACACTGAAACTTTTCTGGTGAAATCCACACAATGGATTCCTATGGAAGGAAATACAAGTTACTGGTAAGTACGCTTAGAATTACTTTTCAGAGTCAGTGCTGGGCTGAAAGATGCAGCACTGGGTTCTCTCCTGATAACAGGTGAGTAAATCGGAATTCGTAGTTCGGCTGATTTTAGAGGAATATTTGTACGTTTCAAAATTGGACACTTATCTGGTGAAAACCACACAAAGGATTCCAATGGAAGGAAATACAAGTTACTGGTAAGTATGCTTAGAATTACTTCTCAGAGTCAGTGCTGGTCTAAAAGATGCAGCACTGGGTTCTCTCCTGATAACAGGTGAGTAAATCGGAAATCGTAGTTCGGCTGATTTTAGAGGAATATTTGTACCTTTCAAAATTGGACACTGAAACTTTTCTGGTGAAATCCACACAATGGATTCCTATGGAATGAAATACAAGTTACTGGTTAGTACGCTTAGAATTACATTTCAGGGTCAGTACTGAGATGAAAGATGTAGCAGTGGGTTCTCTCCTGATAACAGGTGAGAAAATCGGAATTCGTAGTTCGCCTTATTTTAGAGGAATATTTGTGTGTTTCAAAAATGGACCCTCAAAGTTACTGGTAAGTACGCTTAGAATTACTTTTCAGAGTCAGTGCTGGTCTAAACGATGCAGCACTGGGTCATCTCCTGTTAACAGGTGAGTAAATCGGAATTTGTAGTTCGGCTGATTTTAAAGGAATATTTGTACATTTCAAAAATGGACACTTACAAACTTTTCTGGTGAAAACCACACAATGGATTCCTATGGAAGGAAATACAAGTTACTGGTAATTACGCTTAGAATTACTTTTCAGGGTCATTGCTGGTCTAAAAGATGCAGCACTGGGTTCTCTCCTGATAAAAGGTGAGTAAATCAGAATTCGTACTTCGGCTGAGTTTAGAGGAATATTTGTAAGTTTCAAAAATGGACACTTAGGAACTTTTCTGGTGAAAACCACACAATGGATTCCTATGGAAGGAAATACAAGTTACTGGTAAGTACACTTAGAATTACTTTTTAGGGTCAGTGCTGGGCTGAAAGATGCAGCACTGGGTTCTCTCCTGATAACAGGTGAGTAAATCGGAATTCGTAGTTCGGCTGATTTTAGAGGAATATTTGTACGTTTCAAAATTGGACACTTATCTGGTGAAAACCACACAAAGGATTCCAATGGAAGGAAATACAAGTTACTGGTAAGTATGCTTAGAATTACTTCTCAGAGTCAGTGCTGGTCTAAAAGATGCAGCACTGGGTTCTCTCCTGATAACAGGTGAGTAAATCGGAAATCGTAGTTCGGCTGATTTTAGAGGAATATTTGTACCTTTCAAAATTGGACACTGAAACTTTTCTGGTGAAATCCACACAATGGATTCCTATGGAATGAAATACAAGTTACTGGTTAGTACGCTTAGAATTACATTTCAGGGTCAGTACTGAGATGAAAGATGTAGCAGTGGGTTCTCTCCTGATAACAGGTGAGAAAATCGGAATTCGTAGTTCGCCTTATTTTAGAGGAATATTTGTGTGTTTCAACAATGGACACTCAAAGTTACTGGTAAGTACGCTTAGAATTACTTTTCAGAGTCAGTGCTGGTCTAAACGATGCAGCACTGGGTCATCTCCTGTTAACAGGTGAGTAAATCGGAATTTGTAGTTCGGCTGATTTTAAAGGAATATTTGTACATTTCAAAAATGGACACTTACAAACTTTTCTGGTGAAAACCACACAATGGATTCCTATGGAAGTAAATACAAGTTACTGGTAATTACGCTTAGAATTACTTTTCAGGGTCATTGCTGGTCTAAAAGATGCAGCACTGGGTTCTCTCCTGATAAAAGGTGAGTAAATCAGAATTCGTACTTCGGCTGAGTTTAGAGGAATATTTGTAAGTTTCAAAAATGGACACTTAGGAACTTTTCTGGTGAAAACCACACAATGGATTCCTATGGAAGGAAATACAAGTTACTGGTAAGTACACTTAGAATTACTTTTTAGGGTCAGTGCTGGACGAATAGATGCAGCAATGGGTTCTCTCCTGATAACAGGTGAGTGAATCGGAATTCGTAGTTCGGCTGATTTTAGAGGAATATTTGTACGTTTCAAAAATGGACACAGAAACTTTTCTGGTGAAAACCACACAAATCATTCCTATGGAAGGAAATGCAAGTTACTGGTAAGTACGCTTAGAATTACTTTTCAGGGTTAGTGCTGGGCTAAAAGATGCAGCACTGGGTTCTCTCCTGATAACAGGTGAGTAAATCGGAATTCGTAGTTCGGCTGATTTTAGAGGAATATTTGTACGTTTGAAAAATGGACACTTGGAAACTTTTCTGGTGAAAACCACACAATGGATTCCTATGGAAGGAAATACAAGTTACTGGAAAGCACGCTTAGAATTACTTTTCAGGGTCAGTGCTGGACTAAAAGTTGCAGCACTGGGTTCTCTCCTGATAACAGGTGAGTATATTGGAATTCGTAGTTCGGCTGATTTTAGAGGAATAATTGTACGTTTCAAAAATGGACACAGAAACTTTTCTGGTGAAAACCACACAATGGATTCCTAAGGAAGGAAATACAAGTTACTGGTAAGTACGCTTAGAATTACTTTTCAGGGTCAGTGCTGGGCTAAAAGATGCAGCACTGGGTTCTCTACTGATGACAGGTGAGTAAATCAGAATTCGTAGTTCGGCTGATTTTAGAGGAATATTTGTACGTTTCAAAAATGGACACAGAAACTTTTCTGGTGAAAACCACACAATGGATTCCTATGGAAGGAAATACAAGTTACTGGTAAGTATGCTTAGAAAATACTTTTCAGGGACAGTGCTGGACTAAAAGATGCAGCACTGGGTTCTCTCCTGATAACAGGTGAGTAAATCAGAATTCGTACTTTGGATGATTTTAGAGGAATATTTGTATGTTTCAAAAAAATACACAGAAACTTTTCTGGTGAAAACCACACAATGGATTCCTATGGAAGGAAATACAAATTACTGGTAAGTATGCTGAGAAAAGACTTTTCAGGGACAGTGCTGGACTAAAAGATGCAGCACTGGGTTCTCTCCTGATAACAGGTGAGTAAGTCGGCTGATATTAAAGGAATATTTGTGCGTTTCAAAAATAGACACAGAAACTTTTCTGGTGAAAACCACACAATGGATTCCTATGGAAGGAAATACAAGTTACTGGTAAGTACGCTTAGAATTACTTTTCAGGGTTAGTGCTGGGCTAAAAGATGCAGCACTGGGTTCTCTCCTGATAACAGGTGAGTAAATCGGAATTCGTAGTTCGGCTGATTTTAGAGGAATATTTGTACGTTTGAAAAATGGACACTTAGAAACTTTTCTGGTGAAAACCACACAATGGATTCCTATGGAAGGAAATACAAGTTACTGGAAAGTACGCTTAGAATTACTTTTCAGGGTCAGTGCTGGACTAAAAGTTGCAGCACTGGGTTCTCTCCTGATAACAGGTGAGTATATTGGAATTCGTAGTTCGGCTGATTTTAGAGGAATAATTGTACGTTTCAAAAATGACCACAGAAACTTTTCTGGTGAAAACCACACAATGGATTCCTAAGGAAGGAAATACAAGTTACTGGTAAGTACGCTTAGAATTACTTTTCAGGGTCAGTGCTGGGCTAAAAGATGCAGCACTGGGTTCTCTACTGATGACAGGTGAGTAAATCGGAATTCGTAGTTCGGCTGATTTTAGAGGAATATTTGTACGTTTGAAAAATGGACACTTGGAAACTTTTCTGGTGAAAACCACACAATGGATTCCTATGGAAGGAAATACAAGTTACTGGAAAGTACGCTTAGAATTACTTTTCAGGGTCAGTGCTGGACTAAAAGTTGCAGCACTGGGTTCTCTCCTGATAACAGGTGAGTATATTGGAATTCGTAGTTCGGCTGATTTTAGAGGAATAATTGTACGTTTCAAAAATGGACACAGAAACTTTTCTGGTGAAAACCACACAATGGATTCCTAAGGAAGGAAATACAAGTTACTGGTAAGTACGCTTAGAATTACTTTTCAGGGTCAGTGCTGGGCTAAAAGATGCAGCACTGGGTTCTCTACTGATGACAGGTGAGTAAATCGGAATTCGTAGTTCGGCTGATTTTAGAGGAATATTTGTACGTTTCAAAAAAGGACACAGAAACTTTTCTGTTGAAAACCACACAATGGATTCCTATGGAAGGAAATACAAGTTACTGGTAAGTACGCTTAGAAAATACTTTTCAGGGACAGTGCTGGACTAAAAGATGCAGCACTGGGTTCTCTCCTGATAACAGGTGAGTAAATCAGAATTCGTACTTTGGCTGATATTAGAGGAATATTTGTATGTTTCAAAAATAGACACAGAAACTTTTCTGGTGAAAACCACACAATGGATTCCTATGGAAGGAAATACAAATTACTGGTAAGTACGCTGAGAAAAGGCTTTTCAGGGACAGTGCTGGACTAAAAGATGCAGCACTGGGTTCTCTCCTGATAACAGGTGAGTAAGTCGGCTGATATTAAAGGAATATTTGTGCGTTTCAAAAATAGACACAGAAACTTTTCTGGTGAAAACCACACAATGGATTCCTATGGAAGGAAATACAAGTTACTGGTAAGTACGCTTAGAATTACTTTTCAGGGTCAGTGCTGGTATAAAAGATGCAGCACTGGGTTATCTCCTGATAACAGGTGAGTAAATCAGAATTCTTAGTTCGGCTAATTTTAGAGGAATATTTGTATGTATCAAAATTGGACACTAAAAAAACTTTTCTGGTGAAAACCACACAATGGATTCCTATAGAAGAAAATACAAGTTACTGGTAAGTACGCTTAGAATTACTTTTCAGGGTCAGTGCTGGTCTAAAAGATGCAGCACTGGGTTATCTCCTGATAACAGGTGAGTAAATCAGAATTCTTAGTTCGGCTAATTTTAGAGGAATATTTGTATGTATCAAAATTGGACACTAAGAAACTTTTCTGGTGAAAACCACACAATGGATTCCGATGCAAGGAAATACAAGTTACTGGTAAGTACGCTTAGAATTACTTTTCAGGGTCAGTGCTGGTCTAAAAGATGCAGCACTGGGATCTCTCCTGATAACAAGTGAGTAAATCGGAATTTGTAGTTCGGCTGATTTTAGAGGAATATTTGTACCTTTCAAAATTGGACACTGAAACTTTTCTGGTGAAATCCACACAATGGATTCCTATGGAAGGAAATACAAGTTACTGGTAAGTATGCTTAGAATTACTTTTCAGAGTCAGTGCTGGGCTGAAAGATGCAGCACTGGGTTCTCTCCTGATAACAGGTGAGTAAATCGGAATTCGTAGTTCGGCTGATTTTAGAGGAATATTTGTACGTTTCAAAATTGGACACTTATCTGGTGAAAACCACACAAAGGATTCCAATGGAAGGAAATACAAGTTACTGGTAAGTACGCTTAGAATTACTTCTCAGAGTCAGTGCTGGTCTAAAAGATGCAGCACTGGGTTCTCTCCTGATAACAGGTGAGTAAATCGGAAATCGTAGTTCGGCTGATTTTAGAGGAATATTTGTACCTTTCAAAATTGGACACTGAAACTTTTCTGGTGAAATCCACACAATGGATTCCTATGGAATGAAATACAAGTTACTGGTTAGTACGCTTAGAATTACATTTCAGGGTCAGTACTGGGATGAAAGATGTAGCAGTGGGTTCTCTCCTGATAACAGGTGAGAAAATCGGAATGTGTAGTTCGCCTTATTTTAGAGGAATATTTGTGTGTTTCAAAAATGGACACTTAGAAACTTTTCTGGTGAAAACCACACAATGGATTCCTATGGAAGGAAATACAAGTTACTGGTAAGTACGCTTAGAATTACTTTTCAGAGTCAGTGCTGGTCTAAACGATGCAGCACTGGGTCATCTCCTGTTAACAGGTGAGTAAATCGGAATTTGTAGTTCGGCTGATTTTAAAGGAATATTTGTACATTTCAAAAATGGACACTTACAAACTTTTCTGGTGAAAACCACACAATGGATTCCTATGGAAGGAAATACAAGTTACTGGTAAGTACGCTTAGAATTACTTTTAAAGGGTCAGTGCTGGACTAAAAGATGCAGCACTGGGTTCTCTCCTGATAACAGGTGAGTAAATCGGAATTCGTAGTTCGGCTGATTTTAGAGGAATATTTGTACGTTTCAAAAACGGACACAGAAACTTTTCTAGTGAAAACCACACAAATAATTCCTATGGAAGGAAATGCAAGTTACTGGTAAGTACACTTAGAATTACTTTTCAGGGTCAGTGCTGGGCTAAAAGATGCAGCACTGGGTTCTCTCCTGATAACAGGTGAGTAAATCGGAATTCGTAGTTCGGCTGATTTTAGAGGAATATTTGTACATTTGAATAATGGACACTTAGGAACTTTTCTGGTGAAAACCACACAATGGATTCCTATGGAAGGAAATACAAGTTACTGGTAAGTACGCTTAGAATTACTTTTAAAGGGTCAGTGCTGGGCTAAAAGATGCAGCACTGGGTTCTCTCCTGATAACAGGTGAGTATATTGGAATTCGTAGTTCGGCTGATTTTAGAGGAATAATTGTACGTTTCAAAAATGACCACAGAAACTTTTCTGGTGAAAACCACACAATGGATTCCTAAGGAAGGAAATACAAGTTACTGGTAAGTACGCTTAGAATTACTTTTCAGGGTCAGTGCTGGGCTAAAAGATGCAGCACTGGGTTCTCTACTGATGACAGGTGAGTAAATCGGAATTCGTAGTTCGGCTGATTTTAGAGGAATATTTGTACGTTTCAAAAATGGACACAGAAACTTTTCTGTTGAAAACCACACAATGGATTCCTATGGAAGGAAATACAAGTTACTGGTAAGTGCGCTTAGAAAATACTTTTCAGGGACAGTGCTGGACTAAAAGATGCAGCACTGGGTTCTCTCCTGATAACAGGTGAGTAACTCAGAATTCGTACTTTGGCTGATATTAGAGGAATATTCGTATGTTTCAAAAATAGACACAGAAACTTTTCTGGTGAAAACCACACAATGGATTCCTATGGAAGGAAATACAAATTACTGGTAAGTACGCTGAGAAAAGGCTTTTCAGGGACAGTGCTGGACTAAAAGATGCAGCACTGGGTTCTCTCCTGATAACAGGTGAGTAAGTAGGCTGATATTAAAGGAATATTTGTGCGTTTCAAAAATAGACACAGAAACTTTTCTGGTGAAAACCACACAATGGATTCCTATGGAAGGAAATACAAGTTACTGGTAAGTACGCTTAGAATTACTTTTCAGGGTCAGTGCTGGTCTAAAAGATGCAGCACTGGGTTATCTCCTGATAACAGGTGAGTAAATCAGAATTCTTAGTTCGGCTAATTTTAGAGGAATATTTGTATGTATCAAAATTGGACACTAAGAAACTTTTCTGGTGAAAACCACACAATGGATTCCGATGCAAGGAAATACAAGTTACTGGTAAGTACGCTTAGAATTACTTTTCAGGGTCAGTGCTGGTCTAAAAGATGCAGCACTGGGATCTCTCCTGATAACAAGTGAGTAAATCGGAATTTGTAGTTCGGCTGATTTTAGAGGAATATTTGTACCTTTCAAAATTGGACACTGAAACTTTTCTGGTGAAATCCACACAATGGATTCCTATGGAAGGAAATACAAGTTACTGGTAAGTACGCTTAGAATTACTTTTCAGAGTCAGTGTTGGGCTGAAAGATGCAGCACTGGGTTCTCTCCTGATAACAGGTGAGTAAATCGGAATTCGTAGTTCGGCTGATTTTAGAGGAATATTTGTACGTTTCAAAATTGGACACTTATCTGGTGAAAACCACACAAAGGATTCCAATGGAAGGAAATACAAGTTACTCGTAAGTACGCTTAGAATTACTTCTCAGAGTCAGTGCTGGTCTAAAAGATGCAGCACTGGGTTCTCTCCTGATAACAGGTGAGTAAATCGGAAATCGTAGTTCAGCTGATTTTAGAGGAATATTTGTACCTTTCAAAATTGGACACTGAAACTTTTCTGGTGAAATCCACACAATGGATTCCTATGGAAGGAAATACAAGTTACTGGTAAGTACGCTTAGAATTACTTTTCAGAGTCAGTGTTGGGCTGAAAGATGCAGCACTGGGTTCTCTCCTGATAACAGGTGAGTAAATCGGAATTCGTAGTTCGGCTGATTTTAGAGGAATATTTGTATGTATCAAAATTGGACACTAAGAAACTTTTCTGGTGAAAACCACACAATGGATTCCGATGCAAGGAAATACAAGTTACTGGTAAGTACGCTTAGAATTACTTTTCAGGGTCAGTGCTGGTCTAAAAGATGCAGCACTGGGATCTCTCCTGATAACAAGTGAGTAAATCGGAATTTGTAGTTCGGCTGATTTTAGAGGAATATTTGTACCTTTCAAAATTGGACACTGAAACTTTTCTGGTGAAATCCACACAATGGATTCCTACGGAAGGAAATACAAGTTACTGGTAAGTACGCTTAGAATTACTTTTCAGAGTCAGTGTTGGGCTGAAAGATGCAGCACTGGGTTCTCTCCTGATAACAGGTGAGTAAATCGGAATTCGTAGTTCGGCTGATTTTAGAGGAATATTTGTACGTTTCAAAATTGGACACTTATCTGGTGAAAACCACACAAAGGATTCCAATGGAAGGAAATACAAGTTACTCGTAAGTACGCTTAGAATTACTTCTCAGAGTCAGTGCTGGTCTAAAAGATGCAGCACTGGGTTCTCTCCTGATAACAGGTGAGTAAATCGGAAATCGTAGTTCAGCTGATTTTAGAGGAATATTTGTACCTTTCAAAATTGGACACTGAAACTTTTCTGGTGAAATCCACACAATGGATTCCTATGGAATGAAATACAAGTTACTGGTTAGTACGCTTAGAATTACATTTCAGGGTCAGTACTGGGATGAAAGATGTAGCAGTGGGTTCTCTCCTGATAACAGGTGAGAAAATCGGAATTCGTAGTTCGCCTTATTTTAGAGGAATATTTGTGTGTTTCAAAAATGGACACTTAGAAACTTTTCTGGTGAAAACCACACAATGGATTCCTATGGAAGGAAATACAAGTTACTGGTAAGTACGCTTAGAATTACTTTTCAGAGTCAGTGCTGGTCTAAACGATGCAGCACTGGGTCATCTCCTGTTAACAGGTGAGTAAATCGGAATTTGTAGTTCGGCTGATTTTAAAGGAATATTTGTACATTTCAAAAATGGACACTTACAAACTTTTCTGGTGAAAACCACACAATGGATTCCTATGGAAGGAAATACAAGTTACTGGTAAGTACGCTTAGAATTACTTTTCAGGGTCATTGCTGGTCTAAAAGATGCAGCACTGGGTTCTCTCCTGATAAAAGGTGAGTAAATCAGAATTCGTACTTCGGCTGAGTTTAGAGGAATATTTGTAAGTTTCAAAAATGGACACTTAGGAACTTTTCTGGTGAAAACCACACAATGGATTCCTATGGAAGGAAATACAAGTTACTGGTAAGTACACTTAGAATTACTTTTAAAGGGTCAGTGCTGGACTAAAAGATGCAGCACTGGGTTCTCTCCTGATAACAGGTGAGTAAATCGGAATTCGTAGTTTGGCTGATTTTAGAGGAATATTTGTACGTTTCAAAAATGGACACAGAAACTTTTCTAGTGAAAACCACACAAATAATTCCTATGGAAGGAAATGCAAGTTACTGGTAAGTACACTTAGAATTACTTTTCAGGGTCAGTGCTGGGCTAAAAGATGCAGCACTGGGTTCTCTCCTGATAACAGGTGAGTAAATCGGAATTCGTAGTTCGGCTGATTTTAGAGGAATATTTGTACGTTTCAAAAATGGACACAGAAACTTTTCTGGTGAAAACCACACAATGGATTCCTATGGAAGGAAATACAAGTTACTGGTAAGTACGCTTAGAATTACTTTTCAGGGTCAGTGCTGGGCTAAAAGATGCAGCACTGGGTTCTCTACTGATGACAGGTGAGTAAATCGGAATTCGTAGTTCGGCTGATTTTAGAGGAATATTTGTACGTTTCAAAAATGGACACAGAAACTTTTCTGGTGAAAACCACACAATGGATTCCTATGGAAGGAAATACAAGTTACTGGTAAGTACGCTTAGAATTACTTTTCAGGGTTAGTGCTGGGCTAAAAGATGCAGCACTGGGTTCTCTCCTGATAACAGGTGAGTAAATCGGAATTCGTAGTTCGGCTGATTTTAGAGGAATATTTGTACGTTTGAAAAATGGACACTTAGAAACTTTTCTGGTGAAAACCACACAATGGATTCCTATGGAAGGAAATACAAGTTACTGGAAAGTACGCTTAGAATTACTTTTCAGGGTCAGTGCTGGACTAAAAGTTGCAGCACTGGGTTCTCTCCTGATAACAGGTGAGTAAATCGGAATTTGTAGTTCGGCTGATTTTAAAGGAATATTTGTACATTTCAAAAATGGACACTTACAAACTTTTCTGGTGAAAACCACACAATGGATTCCTATGGAAGGAAATACAAGTTACTGGTAATTACGCTTAGAATTACTTTTCAGGGTCATTGCTGGTCTAAAAGATGCAGCACTGGGTTCTCTCCTGATAAAAGGTGAGTAAATCAGAATTCGTACTTCGGCTGAGTTTAGAGGAATATTTGTAAGTTTCAAAAATGGACACTTAGGAACTTTTCTGGTGAAAACCACACAATGGATTCCTATGGAAGGAAATACAAGTTACTGGTAAGTACACTTAGAATTACTTTTTAGGGTCAGTGCTGGACGAATAGATGCAGCAATGGGTTCTCTCCTGATAACAGGTGAGTAAATCGGAATTCGTAGTTCGGCTGATTTTAGAGGAATATTTGTACGTTTCAAAAATGGACACAGAAACTTTTCTGGTGAAAACCACACAAATCATTCCTATGGAAGGAAATGCAAGTTACTGGTAAGTACGCTTAGAATTACTTTTCAGGGTTAGTGCTGGGCTAAAAGATGCAGCACTGGGTTCTCTCCTGATAACAGGTGAGTAAATCGGAATTCGTAGTTCGGCTGATTTTAGAGGAATATTTGTACGTTTGAAAAATGGACACTTGGAAACTTTTCTGGTGAAAACCACACAATGGATTCCTATGGAAGGAAATAAAAGTTACTGGAAAGTATGATTAGAATTACTTTTCAGGGTCAGTGCTGGACTAAAAGTTGCAGCACTGGGTTCTCTCCTGATAACAGGTGAGTATATTGGAATTCGTAGTTCGGCTGATTTTAGAGGAATAATTGTACGTTTCAAAAATGGACACAAACTTTTCTGGTGAAAACCACACAATGGATTCCTAAGGAAGGAAATACAAGTTACTGGTAAGTACGCTTAGAATTACTTTTCAGGGTCAGTGCTGGGCTAAAAGATGCAGCACTGGGTTCTCTACTGATGACAGGTGAGTAAATCGGAATTCGTAGTTCGGCTGATTTTAGAGGAATATTTGTACGTTTCAAAAAAGGACACAGAAACTTTTCTGTTGAAAACCACACAATGGATTCCTATGGAAGGAAATACAAGTTACTGGTAAGTACGCTTAGAAAATACTTTTCAGGGACAGTGCTGGACTAAAAGATGCAGCACTGGGTTCTCTCCTGATAACAGGTGAGTAAATCAGAATTCGTACTTTGGCTGATATTAGAGGAATATTTGGATGTTTCAAAAATAGACACAGAAACTTTTCTGGTGAAAACCACACAATGGATTCCTATGGAAGGAAATACAAATTACTGGTAAGTACGCTGATAAAAGGCTTTTCAGGGACAGTGCTGGACTAAAAGATGCAGCACTGGGTTCTCTCCTGATAACAGGTGAGTAAGTCGGCTGATATTAAAGGAATATTTGTGCGTTTCAAAAATAGACACAGAAACTTTTCTGGTGAAAACCACACAATGGATTCCTATGGAAGGAAATACAAGTTACTGGTAAGTACGCTTAGAATTACTTTTCAGGGTCAGTGCTGGTCTAAAAGATGCAGCACTGGGTTATCTCCTGATAACAGGTGAGTAAATCAGAATTCTTAGTTCGGCTAATTTTAGAGGAATATTTGTATGTATCAAAATTGGACACTAAAAAAACTTTTCTGGTGAAAACCACACAATGGATTCCTATGGAAGAAAATACAAGTTACTGGTAAGTACGCTTAGAATTACTTTTCAGGGTCAGTGCTGGTCTAAAAGATGCAGCACTGGGTTATCTCCTGATAACAGGTGAGTAAATCAGAATTTTTAGTTCGGCTAATTTTAGAGGAATATTTGTATGTATCAAAATTGGACACTAAGAAACTTTTCTGGTGAAAACCACACAATGGATTCCGATGCAAGGAAATACAAGTTACTGGTAAGTACGCTTAGAATTACTTTTCAGGGTCAGTGCTGGTCTAAAAGATGCAGCACTGGGATCTCTCCTGATAACAAGTGAGTAAATCGGAATTTGTAGTTCGGCTGATTTTAGAGGAATATTTGTACCTTTCAAAATTGGACACTGAAACTTTTCTGGTGAAATCCACACAATGGATTTCTATGGAAGGAAATACAAGTTACTGGTAAGTACGCTTAGAATTACTTTTCAGAGTCAGTGCTGGGCTGAAAGATGCAGCACTGGGTTCTCTCCTGATAACAGGTGAGTAAATCGGAATTCGTAGTTCGTCTGATTTTAGAGGAATATTTGTACGTTTCAAAATTGGACACTTATCTGGTGAAAACCACACAAAGGATTCCAATGGAAGGAAATACAAGTTACTGGTAAGTACGCTTAGAATTACTTCTCAGAGTCAGTGCTGGTCTAAAAGATGCAGCACTGGGTTCTCTCCTGATAACAGGTGAGTAAATCGGAAATCGTAGTTCGGCTGATTTTAGAGGAATATTTGTACCTTTCAAAATTGGACACTGAAACTTTTCTGGTGAAATCCACACAATGGATTCCTATGGAATGAAATACAAGTTACTGGTTAGTACGCTTAGAATTACATTTCAGGGTCAGTACTGGGATGAAAGATGTAGCAGTGGGTTCTCTCCTGATAACAGGTGAGAAAATCGGAATTCGTAGTTCGCCTTATTTTAGAGGAATATTTGTGTGTTTCAAAAATGGACACTTAGAAACTTTTCTGGTGAAAACCACACAATGGATTCCTATGGAAGGAAATACAAGTTACTGGTAAGTACGCTTAGAATTACTTTTCAGAGTCAGTGCTGGTCTAAACGATGCAGCACTGGGTCATCTCCTGTTAACAGGTGAGTAAATCGGAATTTGTAGTTCGGCTGATTTTAAAGGAATATTTGTACATTTCAAAAATGGACACTTACAAACTTTTCTGGTGAAAACCACACAATGGATTCCTATGGAAGGAAATACAAGTTACTGGTAAGTACGCTTAGAATTACTTTTAAAGGGTCAGTGCTGGACTAAAAGATGCAGCACTGGGTTCTCTCCTGATAACAGGTCAGTAAATCGGAATTCGTAGTTCGGCTGATTTTAGAGGAATATTTGTACGTTTCAAAAACGGACACAGAAACTTTTCTAGTGAAAACCACACAAATAATTCCTATGGAAGGAAATGCAAGTTACTGGTAAGTACACTTAGAATTACTTTTCAGGGTCAGTGCTGGGCTAAAAGATGCAGCACTGGGTTCTCTCCTGATAACAGGTGAGTAAATCGGAATTCGTAGTTCGGCTGATTTTAGAGGAATATTTGTACATTTGAATAATGGACACTTAGAAACTTTTCTGGTGAAAACCACACAATGGATTCCTATGGAAGGAAATACAAGTTACTGGAAAGTACGCTTAGAATTACTTTTCAGGGTCGGTGCTGGACTAAAAGTTGCAGCACTGGGTTCTCTCCTGATAACAGGTGAGTATATCAGAATTCCTAGTTCGGCTGATTTTAGAGGAATAATTGTACCTTTCAAAAATGGACACAGAAACTTTTCTGGTGAAAACCACACAATGGATTCCTATGGAAGGAAATACAAGTTACTGGTAAGTACGCTTAGAATTACTTTTCAGGGTCAGTGCTGGGCTAAAAGATGCAGCACTGGGTTCTCTACTGATGACAGGTGAGTAAATCGGAATTCGTAGTTCGGCTGATTTTAGAGGAATATTTGTACGTTTCAAAAATGGACACAGAAACTTTTCAGGTGAAAACCACACAATGGATTCCTATGGAAGGAAATACAAGTTACTGGTAAATACACTTAGAAAATACTTTTCAGGGACAGTGCGGGACTAAAAGATGCAGCACTGGGTTCTCTCCTGATAACAGGTGAGTAAATCAGAATTCGTACTTTGGATGATTTTAGAGGAATATTTGTATGTTTCAAAAAAAGACAGAAACTTTTCTGGTGAAAACCACACAATGGATTCCTATGGAAGGAAATACAAATTACTGGTAAGTACGCTGAGAAAAGACTTTTCAGGGACAGTGCTGGACTAAAAGATGCAGCACTGGGTTCTCTCCTGATAACAGGTGAGTAAATCGGAATTCGTAGTTCGGCTGATTTTAGAGGAATATTTGTACATTTGAATAATGGACACTTAGAAACTTTTCTGGTGAAAACCACACAATGGATTCCTATGGAAGGAAATACAAGTTACTGGAAAGTACGCTTAGAATTACTTTTCAGGGTCGGTGCTGGACTAAAAGTTGCAGCACTGGGTTCTCTCCTGATAACAGGTGAGTATATCAGAATTCCTAGTTCGGCTGATTTTAGAGGAATAATTGTACGTCTCAAAAATGGACACAGAAACTTTTCTGGTAAAAACCACACAATGGATTCCTATGGAAGGAAATACAAGTTACTGGTAAGTACGCTTAGAATTACTTTTCAGGGTCAGTGCTGGGCTAAAAGATGCAGCACTGGGTTCTCTACTGATGACAGGTGAGTAAATCGGAATTCGTAGTTCGGCTGATTTTAGAGGAATATTTGTACGTTTCAAAAATGGACACAGAAACTTTTCTGGTGAAAACCACACAATGGATTCCTATGGAAGGAAATACAAGTTACTGGTAAATACACTTAGAAAATACTTTTCAGGGACAGTGCTGGACTAAAAGATGCAGCACTGGGTTCTCTCCTGATAACAGGTGAGTAAATCAGAATTCGTACTTTGGATGATTTTAGAGGAATATTTGTATGTTTCAAAAAAAGACAGAAACTTTTCTGGTGAAAACCACACAATGGATTCCTATGGAAGGAAATACAAATTACTGGTAAGTACGCTGAGAAAAGACTTTTCAGGGACAGTGCTGGACTAAAAGATGCAGCACTGGGTTCTCTCCTGATAACAGGTGAGTAAATCGGCTGATATTAAAGGAATATTTGTGCGTTTCAAAATTAGACACAGAAACTTTTCTGGTGAAAACCACACAATGGATTCCTATGGAAGGAAATACAAGTTACTGGTAAGTACGCTTAGAATTACTTTTCAGGGTCAGTGCTGGTCTAAAAGATGCAGCACTGGGTTATCTCCTGATAACAGGTGAGTAAATCAGAATTCTTAGTTCGGCTAATTTTAGAGGAATATTTGTATGTATCAAAATTGGACACTGAGAAACTTTTCTGGTGAAAACCACACAATGGATTCCTATGGAAGAAAATACAAGTTACTGGTAAGTACGCTTAGAATTACTTTTCAGGGTCAGTGCTGGTCTAAAAGATGCAGCACTGGGTTATCTCCTGATAACAGGTGAGTAAATCAGAATTCTTAGTTCGGCTAATTTTAGAGGAATATTTGTATGTATCAAAATTGGACACTAAGAAACTTTTCTGGTGAAAACCACACAATGGATTCCTATGGAAGAAAATACAAGTTACTGGTAAGTACGCTTAGAATTACTTTTCAGGGTCAGTGCTGGTCTAAAAGATGCAGCACTGGGTTATCTCCTGATAACAGGTGAGTAAATCAGAATTCTTAGTTCGGCTAATTTTAGAGGAATATTTGTATGTATCAAAATTGGACACTAAGAAACTTTTCTGGTGAAAACCACACAATGGATTCCGATGCAAGGAAATACAAGTTACTGGTAAGTACGCTTAGAATTACTTCTCAGAGTCAGTGCTGGTCTAAAAGATGCAGCACTGGGTTCTCTCCTGATAACAGGTGAGTAAATCGGAAATCGTAGTTCGGCTGATTTTAGAGGAATATTTGTACCTTTCAAAATTGGACACTGAAACTTTTCTGGTGAAATCCACACAATGGATTCCTATGGAATGAAATACAAGTTACTGGTTAGTACGCTTAGAATTACATTTCAGGGTCAGTACTGGGATGAAAGATGTAGCAGTGGGTTCTCTCCTGATAACAGGTGAGAAAATCGGAATTCGTAGTTCGCCTTATTTTAGAGGAATATTTGTGTGTTTCAAAAATGGACACTTAGAAACTTTTCTGGTGAAAACCACACAATGGATTCCTATGGAAGGAAATGCAAGTTACTGGAAAGTACGCTTAGAATTACTTTTCAGAGTCAGTGCTGGTCTAAACGATGCAGCACTGGGTCATCTCCTGTTAACAGGTGAGTAAATCGGAATTTGTAGTTCGGCTGATTTTAAAGGAATATTTGTACATTTCAAAAATGGACACTTACAAACTTTTCTGGTGAAAACCACACAATGGATTCCTATGGAAGGAAATACAAGTTACTGGTAAGTACGCTTAGAATTACTTTTCAGGGTCATTGCTGGTCTAAAAGATGCAGCACTGGGTTCTCTCCTGATAAAAGGTGAGTAAATCAGAATTCGTACTTCGGCTGAGTTTAAAGGAATATTTGTAAGTTTCAAAAATGGACACTTAGGAACTTTTCTGGTGAAAACCACACAATGGATTCCTATGGAAGGAAATACAAGTTACTGGTAAGTACGCTTAGAATTACTTTTAAAGGGTCAGTGCTGGACTAAAAGATGCAGCACTGGGTTCTCTCCTGATAACAGGTGAGTAAATCGGAATTCGTAGTTCGGCTGATTTTAGAGGAATATTTGTACGTTTCAAAAATGGACACAGAAACTTTTCTGGTGAAAACCACACAAATAATTCCTATGGAAGGAAATGCAAGTTACTGGTAAGTACACTTAGAATTACTTTTCAGGGTCAGTGCTGGGCTAAAAGATGCAGCACTGGGTTCTCTACTGATGACAGGTGAGTAAATCAGAATTCGTAGTTCGGCTGATTTTAGAGGAATATTTGTACGTTTCAAAAATGGACACAGAAACTTTTCTGGTGAAAACCACACAATGGATTCCTATGGAAGGAAATACAAGTTACTGGTAAGTACGCTTAGAAAATACTTTTCAGGGACAGTGCTGGACTAAAAGATGCAGCACTGGGTTCTCTCCTGATAACAGGTGAGTAAATCAGAATTCGTACTTTGGATGATTTTAGAGGAATATTTGTATGTTTCAAAAAAAGACACAGAAACTTTTCTGGTGAAAACCACACAATGGATTCCTATGGAAGGAAATACAAATTACTGGTAAGTACGCTGAGAAAAGACTTTTCAGGGACAGTGCTGGACTAAAAGATGCAGCACTGGGTTCTCTCCTGATAACAGGTGAGTAAGTCGGCTGATATTAAAGGAATATTTGTGCGTTTCAAAAATAGACACAGAAACTTTTCTGGTGAAAACCACACAATGGATTCCTATGGAAGGAAATACAAGTTACTGGTAAGTACGCTTAGAATTACTTTTCAGGGTTAGTGCTGGGCTAAAAGATGCAGCACTGGGTTCTCTCCTGATAACAGGTGAGTAAATCGGAATTCGTAGTTCGGCTGATTTTAGAGGAATATTTGTACGTTTGAAAAATGGACACTTAGAAACTTTTCTGGTGAAAACCACACAATGGATTCCTATGGAAGGAAATACAAGTTACTGGAAAGTACGCTTAGAATTACTTTTCAGGGTCAGTGCTGGACTAAAAGTTGCAGCACTGGGTTCTCTCCTGATAACAGGTGAGTATATTGGAATTCGTAGTTCGGCTGATTTTAGAGGAATAATTGTACGTTTCAAAAATGACCACAGAAACTTTTCTGGTGAAAACCACACAATGGATTCCTAAGGAAGGAAATACAAGTTACTGGTAAGTACGCTTAGAATTACTTTTCAGGGTCAGTGCTGGGCTAAAAGATGCAGCACTGGGTTCTCTACTGATGACAGGTGAGTAAATCGGAATTCGTAGTTCGGCTGATTTTAGAGGAATATTTGTACGTTTCAAAAATGGACACAGAAACTTTTCTGTTGAAAACCACACAATGGATTCCTATGGAAGGAAATACAAGTTACTGGTAAGTGTGCTTAGAAAATACTTTTCAGGGACATTGCTGGACTAAAAGATGCAGCACTGGGTTCTCTCCTGATAACAGGTGAGTAAATCAGAATTCGTACTTTGGCTGATATTAGAGGAATATTCGTATGTTTCAAAAATAGACACAGAAACTTTTCTGGTGAAAACCACACAATGGATTCCTATGAAAGGAAATACAAATTACTGGTAAGTACGCTGAGAAAAGGCTTTTCAGGGACAGTGCTGGACTAAAAGATGCAGCACTGGGTTCTCTCCTGATAACAGGTGAGTAAGTAGGCTGATATTAAAGGAATATTTGTGCGTTTCAAAAATAGACACAGAAACTTTTCTGGTGAAAACCACACAATGGATTCCTATGGAAGGAAATACAAGTTACTGGTAAGTACGCTTAGAATTACTTTTCAGGGTCAGTGCTGGTCTAAAAGATGCAGCACTGGGTTATCTCCTGATAACAGGTGAGTAAATCAGAATTCTTAGTTCGGCTAATTTTAGAGGAATATTTGTATGTATCAAAATTGGACACTAAGAAACTTTTCTGGTGAAAACCACACAATGGATTCCGATGCAAGGAAATACAAGTTACTGGTAAGTACGCTTAGAATTACTTTTCAGGGTCAGTGCTGGTCTAAAAGATGCAGCACTGGGATCTCTCCTGATAACAAGTGAGTAAATCGGAATTTGTAGTTCGGCTGATTTTAGAGGAATATTTGTACCTTTCAAAATTGGACACTGAAACTTTTCTGGTGAAATCCACACAATGGATTCCTATGGAAGGAAATACAAGTTACTGGTAAGTACGCTTAGAATTACTTTTCAGAGTCAGTGCTGGGCTGAAAGATGCAGCACTGGGTTCTCTCCTGATAACAGGTGAGTAAATCGGAATTCGTAGTTCGGCTGATTTTAGAGGAATATTTGTACGTTTCAAAATTGGACACTTATCTGGTGAAAACCACACAAAGGATTCCAATGGAAGGAAATACAAGTTACTGGTAAGTACGCTTAGAATTACTTCTCAGAGTCAGTGCTGGTCTAAAAGATGCAGCACTGGGTTCTCTCCTGATAACAGGTGAGTAAATCGGAAATCGTAGTTCAGCTGATTTTAGAGGAATATTTGTACCTTTCAAAATTGGACACTGAAACTTTTCTAGTGAAAACCACACAAATAATTCCTATGGAAGGAAATGCAAGTTACTGGTAAGTACACTTAGAATTACTTTTCAGGGTCAGTGCTGGGCTAAAAGATGCAGCACTGGGTTCTCTCCTGATAACAGGTGAGTAAATCGGAATTCGTAGTTCGGCTGATTTTAGAGGAATATTTGTACGTTTCAAAAATGGACACAGAAACTTTTCTGGTGAAAACCACACAATGGATTCCTATGGAAGGAAATACAAGTTACTGGTAAGTACGCTTAGAATTACTTTTCAGGGTCAGTGCTGGGCTAAAAGATGCAGCACTGGGTTCTCTACTGATGACAGGTGAGTAAATCGGAATTCGTAGTTCGGCTGATTTTAGAGGAATATTTGTACGTTTCAAAAATGGACACAGAAACTTTTCTGGTGAAAACCACACAATGGATTCCTATGGAAGGAAATACAAGTTACTGGTAAGTACGCTTAGAATTACTTTTCAGGGTTAGTGCTTGGCTAAAAGATGCAGCACTGGGTTCTCTCCTGATAACAGGTGAGTAAATCGGAATTCGTAGTTCGGCTGATTTTAGAGGAATATTTGTACGTTTGAAAAATGGACACTTAGAAACTTTTCTGGTGAAAACCACACAATGGATTCCTATGGAAGGAAATACAAGTTACTGGAAAGTACGCTTAGAATTACTTTTCAGGGTCAGTGCTGGACTAAAAGTTGCAGCACTGGGTTCTCTCCTGATAACAGGTGAGTATATTGGAATTCGTAGTTCGGCTGATTTTAGAGGAATAATTGTACGTTTCAAAAATGACCACAGAAACTTTTCTGGTGAAAACCACACAATGGATTCCTAAGGAAGGAAATACAAGTTACTGGTAAGTACGCTTAGAATTACTTTTCAGGGTCAGTGCTGGGCTTAAAGATGCAGCACTGGGTTCTCTAATGATGACAGGTGAGTAAATCGGAATTCGTAGTTCGGCTGATTTTAGAGGAATATTTGTACGTTTG
The DNA here is from genome assembly GCF_964204655.1 of Triturus cristatus. Classification (NCBI taxonomy): domain Eukaryota; kingdom Metazoa; phylum Chordata; class Amphibia; order Caudata; family Salamandridae; genus Triturus; species Triturus cristatus. The sequence continues at coordinate 1,048,284,635 of NC_140579.1, forward strand.
AAAAATGGACACTTGGAAACTTTTCTGGTGAAAACCACACAATGGATTCCTATAGAAGGAAATACAAGTTACTGGAAAGTACGCTTAGAATTACTTTTCAGGGTCAGTGCTGGACTAAAAGTTGCAGCACTGGGTTCTCTACTGATAACAGGTGAGTATATTGGAATTCGTAGTTCGGCTGATTTTAGAGGAATAATTGTACGTTTAAAAAATGGACACAGAAACTTTTCTGGTGAAAACCACACAATGGATTCCTAAGGAAGGAAATACAAGTTACTGGTAAGTACGCTTAGAATTACTTTTCAGGGTCAGTGCTGGGCTAAAAGATGCAGCACTGGGTTCTCTACTGATGACAGGTGAGTAAATCGGAATTCGTAGTTCGGCTGATTTTAGAGGAATATTTGTACGTTTCAAAAAAGGACAGAAACTTTTCTGTTGAAAACCACACAATGGATTCCTATGGAAGGAAATACAAGTTACTGGTAAGTACGCTTAGAAAATACTTTTCAGGGACAGTGCTGGACTAAAAGATGCAGCTCTGGGTTCTCTCCTGATAACAGGTGAGTAAATCAGAATTCGTACTTTGGCTGATATTAGAGGAATATTTGTATGTTTCAAAAATAGACAGAAACTTTTCTGGTGAAAACCACACAATGGATTCCTATGGAAGGAAATACAAATTACTGGTAAGTACGCTGAGAAAAGGCTTTTCAGGGACAGTGCTGGACTAAAAGATGCAGCACTGGGTACTCTCCTGATAACAGGTGAGTAAGTCGGCTGATATTAAAGGAATATTTGTGCGTTTCAAAAATAGACACAGAAACTTTTCTGGTGAAAACCACACAATGGATTCCTATGGAAGGAAATACAAGTTACTGGTAAGTACGCTTAGAATTACTTTTCAGGGTCAGTGCTGGTCTAAAAGATGCAGCACTGGGTTATCTCCTGATAACAGGTGAGTAAATCAGAATTCTTAGTTCGGCTAATTTTAGAGGAATATTTGTATGTATCAAAATTGGACACTAAAAAACTTTTCTGGTGAAAACCACACAATGGATTCCTATGGAAGAAAATACAAGTTACTGGTAAGTACGCTTAGAATTACTTTTCAGGGTCAGTGCTGGTCTAAAAGATGCAGCACTGGGTTATCTCCTGATAACAGGTGAGTAAATCAGAATTCTTAGTTCGGCTAATTTTAGAGGAATATTTGTATGTATCAAAATTGGACACTAAGAAACTTTTCTGGTGAAAACCACACAATGGATTCCGATGCAAGGAAATACAAGTTACTGGTAAGTACGCTTAGAATTACTTTTCAGGGTCAGTGCTGGTCTAAAAGATGCAGCACTGGGATCTCTCCTGATAACAAGTGAGTAAATCGGAATTTGTAGTTCGGCTGATTTTAGAGGAATATTTGTACCTTTCAAAATTGGACACTGAAACTTTTCTGGTGAAATCCACACAATGGATTCCTATGGAAGGAAATACAAGTTACTGGTAAGTACGCTTAGAATTACTTTTCAGAGTCAGTGCTGGGCTGAAAGATGCAGCACTGGGTTCTCTCCTGATAACAGGTGAGTAAATCGGAATTCGTAGTTCGGCTGATTTTAGAGGAATATTTGTACGTTTCAAAATTGGACACTTATCTGGTGAAAACCACACAAAGGATTCCAATGGAAGGAAATACAAGTTACTGGTAAGTACGCTTAGAATTACTTCTCAGAGTCAGTGCTGGTCTAAAAGATGCAGCACTGGGTTCTCTCCTGATAACAGGTGAGTAAATCGGAAATCGTAGTTCGGCTGATTTTAGAGGAATATTTGTACCTTTCAAAATTGGACACTGAAACTTTTCTGGTGAAATCCACACAATGGATTCCTATGGAATGAAATACAAGTTACTGGTTAGTACGCTTAGAATTACATTTCAGGGTCAGTACTGGGATGAAAGATGTAGCAGTGGGTTCTCTCCTGATAACAGGTGAGAAAATCGGAATTCGTAGTTCGCCTTATTTTAGAGGAATATTTGTGTGTTTCAAAAATGGACCCTTAGAAACTTTTCTGGTGAAAACCACACAATGGATTCCTATGGAAGGAAATACAAGTTACTGGTAAGTACGCTTAGAATTACTTTTCAGAGTCAGTGCTGGTCTAAACGATGCAGCACTGGGTCATCTCCTGTTAACAGGTGAGTAAATCGGAATTTGTAGTTCGGCTGATTTTAAAGGAATATTTGTACATTTCAAAAATGGACACTTACAAACTTTTCTGGTGAAAACCACACAATGGATTCCTATGGAAGGAAATACAAGTTACTGGTAAGTACGCTTAGAATTACTTTTCAGGGTCATTGCTGGTCTAAAAGATGCAGCACTGGGTTCTCTCCTGATAAAAGGTGAGTAAATCAGAATTCGTACTTCGGCTGAGTTTAAAGGAATATTTGTAAGTTTCAAAAATGGACACTTAGGAACTTTTCTGGTGAAAACCACACAATGGATTCCTATGGAAGGAAATACAAGTTACTGGTAAGTACGCTTTTAGAATTACTTTTAAAGGGTCAGTGCTGGACTAAAAGATGCAGCACTGGGTTCTCTCCTGATAACAGGTGAGTAAATCGGAATTCGTAGTTCGGCTGATTTTAGAGGAATATTTGTACGTTTCAAAAATGGACACAGAAACTTTTCTGGTGAAAACCACACAAATAATTCCTATGGAAGGAAATGCAAGTTACTGGTAAGTACACTTAGAATTACTTTTCAGGGTCAGTGCTGGGCTAAAAGATGCAGCACTGGGTTCTCTACTGATGACAGGTGAGTAAATCAGAATTCGTAGTTCGGCTGATTTTAGAGGAATATTTGTACGTTTCAAAAATGGACACAGAAACTTTTCTGGTGAAAACCACACAATGGATTCCTATGGAAGGAAATACAAGTTACTGGTAAGTACGCTTAGAAAATACTTTTCAGGGACAGTGCTGGACTAAAAGATGCAGCACTGGGTTCTCTCCTGATAACAGGTGAGTAAATCAGAATTCATACTTTGGATGATTTTAGAGGAATATTTGTATGTTTCAAAAAAAGACACAGAAACTTTTCTGGTGAAAACCACACAATGGATTCCTATGGAAGGAAATACAAATTACTGGTAAGTACGCTGAGAAAAGACTTTTCAGGGACAGTGCTGGACTAAAAGATGCAGCACTGGGTTCTCTCCTGATAACAGGTGAGTAAGTCGGCTGATATTAAAGGAATATTTGTGCGTTTCAAAAATAGACACAGAAACTTTTCTGGTGAAAACCACACAATGGATTCCTATGGAAGGAAATACAAGTTACTGGTAAGTACGCTTAGAATTACTTTTCAGGGTTAGTGCTGGGCTAAAAGATGCAGCACTGGGTTCTCTCCTGATAACAGGTGAGTAAATCGGAATTCGTAGTTCGGCTGATTTTAGAGGAATATTTGTACGTTTGAAAAATGGACACTTAGAAACTTTTCTGGTGAAAACCACACAATGGATTCCTATGGAAGGAAATACAAGTTACTGGAAAGTACGCTTAGAATTACTTTTCAGGGTCAGTGCTGGACTAAAAGTTGCAGCACTGGGTTCTCTCCTGATAACAGGTGAGTATATTGGAATTCGTAGTTCGGCTGATTTTAGAGGAATAATTGTACGTTTCAAAAATGACCACAGAAACTTTTCTGGTGAAAACCACACAATGGATTCCTAAGGAAGGAAATACAAGTTACTGGTAAGTACGCTTAGAATTACTTTTCAGGGTCAGTGCTGGGCTAAAAGATGCAGCACTGGGTTCTCTACTGATGACAGGTGAGTAAATCGGAATTCGTAGTTCGGCTGATTTTAGAGGAATATTTGTACGTTTCAAAAATGGACACAGAAACTTTTCTGTTGAAAACCACACAATGGATTCCTATGGAAGGAAATACAAGTTACTGGTAAGTGTGCTTAGAAAATACTTTTCAGGGACATTGCTGGACTAAAAGATGCAGCACTGGGTTCTCTCCTGATAACAGGTGAGTAAATCAGAATTCGTACTTTGGCTGATATTAGAGGAATATTCGTATGTTTCAAAAATAGACACAGAAACTTTTCTGGTGAAAACCACACAATGGATTCCTATGAAAGGAAATACAAATTACTGGTAAGTACGCTGAGAAAAGGCTTTTCAGGGACAGTGCTGGACTAAAAGATGCAGCACTGGGTTCTCTCCTGATAACAGGTGAGTAAGTAGGCTGATATTAAAGGAATATTTGTGCGTTTCAAAAATAGACACAGAAACTTTTCTGGTGAAAACCACACAATGGATTCCTATGGAAGGAAATACAAGTTACTGGTAAGTACGCTTAGAATTACTTTTCAGGGTCAGTGCTGGGCTAAAAGATGCAGCACTGGGTTCTCTACTGATGACAGGTGAGTAAATCGGAATTCGTAGTTCGGCTGATTTTAGAGGAATATTTGTACGTTTCAAAAATGGACACAGAAACTTTTCTGGTGAAAACCACACAATGGATTCCTATAGAAGGAAATACAAGTTACTGGTAAGTACGCTTAGAATTACTTTTCAGGGTTAGTGCTGGGCTAAAAGATGCAGCACTGGGTTCTCTCCTGATAACAGGTGACTAAATCGGAATTCGTAGTTCGGCTGATTTTAGAGGAATATTTGTACGTTTGAAAAATGGACACTTAGAAACTTTTCTGGTGAAAACCACACAATGGATTCCTATGGAAGGAAATACAAGTTACTGGAAAGTATGCTTAGAATTACTTTTCAGGGTCAGTGCTGGACTAAAAGTTGCAGCACTGGGTTCTCTCCTGATAACAGGTGAGTATATTGGAATTCGTAGTTCGGCTGATTTTAGAGGAATAATTGTACGTTTCAAAAATGACCACAGAAACTTTTCTGGTGAAAACCACACAATGGATTCCTAAGGAAGGAAATACAAGTTACTGGTAAGTACGCTTAGAATTACTTTTCAGGGTCAGTGCTGGGCTTAAAGATGCAGCACTGGGTTCTCTAATGATGACAGGTGAGTAAATCGGAATTCGTAGTTCGGCTGATTTTAGAGGAATATTTGTACGTTTGAAAAATGGACACTTGGAAACTTTTCTGGTGAAAACCACACAATGGATTCCTATGGAAGGAAATACAAGTTACTGGAAAGTACGCTTAGAATTACTTTTCAGGGTCAGTGCTGGACTAAAAGTTGCAGCACTGGGTTCTCTACTGATAACAGGTGAGTATATTGGAATTCGTAGTTCGGCTGATTTTAGAGGAATAATTGTACGTTTAAAAAATGGACACAGAAACTTTTCTGGTGAAAACCACACAATGGATTCCTAAGGAAGGAAATACAAGTTACTGGTAAGTACGCTTAGAATTACTTTTCAGGGTCAGTGCTGGGCTAAAAGATGCAGCACTGGGTTCTCTACTGATGACAGGTGAGTAAATCGGAATTCGTAGTTCGGCTGATTTTAGAGGAATATTTGTACGTTTCAAAAAAGGACAGAAACTTTTCTGTTGAAAACCACACAATGGATTCCTATGGAAGGAAATACAAGTTACTGGTAAGTACGCTTAGAAAATACTTTTCAGGGACAGTGCTGGACTAAAAGATGCAGCTCTGGGTTCTCTCCTGATAACAGGTGAGTAAATCAGAATTCGTACTTTGGCTGATATTAGAGGAATATTTGTATGTTTCAAAAATAGACACAGAAACTTTTCTGGTGAAAACCACACAATGGATTCCTATGGAAGGAAATACAAATTACTGGTAAGTACGCTGAGAAAAGGCTTTTCAGGGACAGTGCTGGACTAAAAGATGCAGCACTGGGTACTCTCCTGATAACAGGTGAGTAAGTCGGCTGATATTAAAGGAATATTTGTGCGTTTCAAAAATAGACACAGAAACTTTTCTGGTGAAAACCACACAATGGATTCCTATGGAAGGAAATACAAGTTACTGGTAAGTACGCTTAGAATTACTTTTCAGGGTCAGTGCTGGTCTAAAAGATGCAGCACTGGGTTATCTCCTGATAACAGGTGAGTAAATCAGAATTCTTAGTTCGGCTAATTTTAGAGGAATATTTGTATGTATCAAAATTGGACACTAAAAAACTTTTCTGGTGAAAACCACACAATGGATTCCTATGGAAGAAAATACAAGTTACTGGTAAGTACGCTTAGAATTACTTTTCAGGGTCAGTGCTGGTCTAAAAGATGCAGCACTGGGTTATCTCCTGATAACAGGTGAGTAAATCAGAATTCTTAGTTCGGCTAATTTTAGAGGAATATTTGTATGTATCAAAATTGGACACTAAGAAACTTTTCTGGTGAAAACCACACAATGGATTCCGATGCAAGGAAATACAAGTTACTGGTAAGTACGCTTAGAATTACTTTTCAGGGTCAGTGCTGGTCTAAAAGATGCAGCACTGGGATCTCTCCTGATAACAAGTGAGTAAATCGGAATTTGTAGTTCGGCTGATTTTAGAGGAATATTTGTACCTTTCAAAATTGGACACTGAAACTTTTCTGGTGAAATCCACACAATGGATTCCTATGGAAGGAAATACAAGTTACTGGTAAGTACGCTTAGAATTACTTTTCAGAGTCAGTGCTGGGCTGAAAGATGCAGCACTGGGTTCTCTCCTGATAACAGGTGAGTAAATCGGAATTCGTAGTTCGGCTGATTTTAGAGGAATATTTGTACGTTTCAAAATTGGACACTTATCTGGTGAAAACCACACAAAGGATTCCAATGGAAGGAAATACAAGTTACTGGTAAGTACGCTTAGAATTACTTCTCAGAGTCAGTGCTGGTCTAAAAGATGCAGCACTGGGTTCTCTCCTGATAACAGGTGAGTAAATCGGAAATCGTAGTTCGGCTGATTTTAGAGGAATATTTGTACCTTTCAAAATTGGACACTGAAACTTTTCTGGTGAAATCCACACAATGGATTCCTATGGAATGAAATACAAGTTACTGGTTAGTACGCTTAGAATTACATTTCAGGGTCAGTACTGGGATGAAAGATGTAGCAGTGGGTTCTCTCCTGATAACAGGTGAGAAAATCGGAATTCGTAGTTCGCCTTATTTTAGAGGAATATTTGTGTGTTTCAAAAATGGACCCTTAGAAACTTTTCTGGTGAAAACCACACAATGGATTCCTATGGAAGGAAATACAAGTTACTGGTAAGTACGCTTAGAATTACTTTTCAGAGTCAGTGCTGGTCTAAACGATGCAGCACTGGGTCATCTCCTGTTAACAGGTGAGTAAATCGGAATTTGTAGTTCGGCTGATTTTAAAGGAATATTTGTACATTTCAAAAATGGACACTTACAAACTTTTCTGGTGAAAACCACACAATGGATTCCTATGGAAGGAAATACAAGTTACTGGTAAGTACGCTTAGAATTACTTTTCAGGGTCATTGCTGGTCTAAAAGATGCAGCACTGGGTTCTCTCCTGATAAAAGGTGAGTAAATCAGAATTCGTACTTCGGCTGAGTTTAAAGGAATATTTGTAAGTTTCAAAAATGGACACTTAGGAACTTTTCTGGTGAAAACCACACAATGGATTCCTATGGAAGGAAATACAAGTTACTGGTAAGTACGCTTAGAATTACTTTTAAAGGGTCAGTGCTGGACTAAAAGATGCAGCACTGGGTTCTCTCCTGATAACAGGTGAGTAAATCGGAATTCGTAGTTCGGCTGATTTTAGAGGAATATTTGTACGTTTCAAAAATGGACACAGAAACTTTTCTGGTGAAAACCACACAAATAATTCCTATGGAAGGAAATGCAAGTTACTGGTAAGTACACTTAGAATTACTTTTCAGGGTCAGTGCTGGGCTAAAAGATGCAGCACTGGGTTCTCTACTGATGACAGGTGAGTAAATCAGAATTCGTAGTTCGGCTGATTTTAGAGGAATATTTGTACGTTTCAAAAATGGACACAGAAACTTTTCTGGTGAAAACCACACAATGGATTCCTATGGAAGGAAATACAAGTTACTGGTAAGTACGCTTAGAAAATACTTTTCAGGGACAGTGCTGGACTAAAAGATGCAGCACTGGGTTCTCTCCTGATAACAGGTGAGTAAATCAGAATTCGTACTTTGGATGATTTTAGAGGAATATTTGTATGTTTCAAAAAAAGACACAGAAACTTTTCTGGTGAAAACCACACAATGGATTCCTATGGAAGGAAATACAAATTACTGGTAAGTACGCTGAGAAAAGACTTTTCAGGGACAGTGCTGGACTAAAAGATGCAGCACTGGGTTCTCTCCTGATAACAGGTGAGTAAGTCGGCTGATATTAAAGGAATATTTGTGCGTTTCAAAAATAGACACAGAAACTTTTCTGGTGAAAACCACACAATGGATTCCTATGGAAGGAAATACAAGTTACTGGTAAGTACGCTTAGAATTACTTTTCAGGGTTAGTGCTGGGCTAAAAGATGCAGCACTGGGTTCTCTCCTGATAACAGGTGAGTAAATCGGAATTCGTAGTTCGGCTGATTTTAGAGGAATATTTGTACGTTTGAAAAATGGACACTTAGAAACTTTTCTGGTGAAAACCACACAATGAATTCCTATGGAAGGAAATACAAGTTACTGGAAAGTACGCTTAGAATTACTTTTCAGGGTCAGTGCTGGACTAAAAGTTGCAGCACTGGGTTCTCTCCTGATAACAGGTGAGTATATTGGAATTCGTAGTTCGGCTGATTTTAGAGGAATAATTGTACGTTTCAAAAATGACCACAGAAACTTTTCTGGTGAAAACCACACAATGGATTCCTAAGGAAGGAAATACAAGTTACTGGTAAGTACGCTTAGAATTACTTTTCAGGGTCAGTGCTGGGCTAAAAGATGCAGCACTGGGTTCTCTACTGATGACAGGTGAGTAAATCGGAATTCGTAGTTCGGCTGATTTTAGAGGAATATTTGTACGTTTCAAAAATGGACACAGAAACTTTTCTGTTGAAAACCACACAATGGATTCCTATGGAAGGAAATACAAGTTACTGGTAAGTGTGCTTAGAAAATACTTTTCAGGGACATTGCTGGACTAAAAGATGCAGCACTGGGTTCTCTCCTGATAACAGGTGAGTAAATCAGAATTCGTACTTTGGCTGATATTAGAGGAATATTCGTATGTTTCAAAAATAGACACAGAAACTTTTCTGGTGAAAACCACACAATGGATTCCTATGAAAGGAAATACAAATTACTGGTAAGTACGCTGAGAAAAGGCTTTTCAGGGACAGTGCTGGACTAAAAGATGCAGCACTGGGTTCTCTCCTGATAACAGGTGAGTAAGTAGGCTGATATTAAAGGAATATTTGTGCGTTTCAAAAATAGACACAGAAACTTTTCTGGTGAAAACCACACAATGGATTCCTATGGAAGGAAATACAAGTTACTGGTAAGTACGCTTAGAATTACTTTTCAGGGTCAGTGCTGGTCTAAAAGATGCAGCACTGGGTTATCTCCTGATAACAGGTGAGTAAATCAGAATTCTTAGTTCGGCTAATTTTAGAGGAATATTTGTATGTATCAAAATTGGACACTAAGAAACTTTTCTGGTGAAAACCACACAATGGATTCCGATGCAAGGAAATACAAGTTACTGGTAAGTACGCTTAGAATTACTTTTCAGGGTCAGTGCTGGTCTAAAAGATGCAGCACTGGGATCTCTCCTGATAACAAGTGAGTAAATCGGAATTTGTAGTTCGGCTGATTTTAGAGGAATATTTGTACCTTTCAAAATTGGACACTGAAACTTTTCTGGTGAAATCCACACAATGGATTCCTATGGAAGGAAATACAAGTTACTGGTAAGTACGCTTAGAATTACTTTTCAGAGTCAGTGCTGGGCTGAAAGATGCAGCACTGGGTTCTCTCCTGATAACAGGTGAGTAAATCGGAATTCATAGTTCGGCTGATTTTAGAGGAATATTTGTACGTTTCAAAATTGGACACTTATCTGGTGAAAACCACACAAAGGATTCCAATGGAAGGAAATACAAGTTACTGGTAAGTACGCTTAGAATTACTTCTCAGAGTCAGTGCTGGTCTAAAAGATGCAGCACTGGGTTCTCTCCTGATAACAGGTGAGTAAATCGGAAATCGTAGTTCAGCTGATTTTAGAGGAATATTTGTACCTTTCAAAATTGGACACTGAAACTTTTCTAGTGAAAACCACACAAATAATTCCTATGGAAGGAAATGCAAGTTACTGGTAAGTACACTTAGAATTACTTTTCAGGGTCAGTGCTGGGCTAAAAGATGCAGCACTGGGTTCTCTCCTGATAACAGGTGAGTAAATCGGAATTCGTAGTTCGGCTGATTTTAGAGGAATATTTGTACGTTTCAAAAATGGACACAGAAACTTTTCTGGTGAAAACCACACAATGGATTCCTATGGAAGGAAATACAAGTTACTGGTAAGTACGCTTAGAATTACTTTTCAGGGTCAGTGCTGGGCTAAAAGATGCAGCACTGGGTTCTCTACTGATGACAGGTGAGTAAATCGGAATTCGTAGTTCGGCTGATTTTAGAGGAATATTTGTACGTTTCAAAAATGGACACAGAAACTTTTCTGGTGAAAACCACACAATGGATTCCTATGGAAGGAAATACAAGTTACTGGTAAGTACGCTTAGAATTACTTTTCAGGGTTAGTGCTGGGCTAAAAGATGCAGCACTGGGTTCTCTCCTGATAACAGGTGAGTAAATCGGAATTCGTAGTTCGGCTGATTTTAGAGAAATATTTGTACGTTTGAAAAATGGACACTTAGAAACTTTTCTGGTGAAAACCACACAATGGATTCCTATGGAAGGAAATACAAGTTACTGGAAAGTACGCTTAGAATTACTTTTCAGGGTCAGTGCTGGACTAAAAGTTGCAGCACTGGGTTCTCTCCTGATAACAGGTGAGTATATTGGAATTCGTAGTTCGGCTGATTTTAGAGGAATAATTGTACGTTTCAAAAATGACCACAGAAACTTTTCTGGTGAAAACCACACAATGGATTCCTAAGGAAGGAAATACAAGTTACTGGTAAGTACGCTTAGAATTACTTTTCAGGGTCAGTGCTGGGCTTAAAGATGCAGCACTGGGTTCTCTAATGGTGACAGGTGAGTAAATCGGAATTCGTAGTTCGGCTAATTTTAGAGGAATATTTGTACGTTTGAAAAATGGACACTTGGAAACTTTTCTGGTGAAAACCACACAATGGATTCCTATGGAAGGAAATACAAGTTACTGGAAAGTACGCTTAGAATTACTTTTCAGGGTCAGTGCTGGACTAAAAGTTGCAGCACTGGGTTCTCTCCTGATAACAGGTGAGTATATTGGAATTCGTAGTTCGGCTGATTTTAGAGGAATAATTGTACGTTTAAAAAATGGACACAGAAACTTTTCTGGTGAAAACCACACAATGGATTCCTAAGGAAGGAAATACAAGTTACTGGTAAGTACGCTTAGAATTACTTTTCAGGGTCAGTGCTGGGCTAAAAGATGCAGCACTGGGTTCTCTACTGATGACAGGTGAGTAAATCGGAATTCGTAGTTCGGCTGATTTTAGAGGAATATTTGTACGTTTCAAAAAAGGACAGAAACTTTTCTGTTGAAAACCACACAATGGATTCCTATGGAAGGAAATACAAGTTACTGGTAAGTACGCTTAGAAAATACTTTTCAGGGACAGTGCTGGACTAAAAGATGCAGCTCTGGGTTCTCTCCTGATAACAGGTGAGTAAATCAGAATTCGTACTTTGGCTGATATTAGAGGAATATTTGTATGTTTCAAAAATAGACACAGAAACTTTTCTGGTGAAAACCACACAATGGATTCCTATGGAAGGAAATACAAATTACTGGTAAGTACGCTGAGAAAAGGCTTTTCAGGGACAGTGCTGGACTAAAAGATGCAGCACTGGGTACTCTCCTGATAACAGGTGAGTAAGTCGGCTGATATTAAAGGAATATTTGTGCGTTTCAAAAATAGACACAGAAACTTTTCTGGTGAAAACCACACAATGGATTCCTATGGAAGGAAATACAAGTTACTGGTAAGTACGCTTAGAATTACTTTTCAGGGTCAGTGCTGGTCTAAAAGATGCAGCACTGGGTTATCTCCTGATAACAGGTGAGTAAATCAGAATTCTTAGTTCGGCTAATTTTAGAGGAATATTTGTATGTATCAAAATTGGACACTAAAAAACTTTTCTGGTGAAAACCACACAATGGATTCCTATGGAAGAAAATACAAGTTACTGGTAAGTACGCTTAGAATTACTTTTCAGGGTCAGTGCTGGTCTAAAAGATGCAGCACTGGGTTATCTCCTGATAACAGGTGAGTAAATCAGAATTCTTAGTTCGGCTAATTTTAGAGGAATATTTGTATGTATCAAAATTGGACACTAAGAAACTTTTCTGGTGAAAACCACACAATGGATTCCGATGCAAGGAAATACAAGTTACTGGTAAGTACGCTTAGAATTACTTTTCAGGGTCAGTGCTGGTCTAAAAGATGCAGCACTGGGATCTCTCCTGATAACAAGTGAGTAAATCGGAATTTGTAGTTCGGCTGATTTTAGAGGAATATTTGTACCTTTCAAAATTGGACACTGAAACTTTTCTGGTGAAATCCACACAATGGATTCCTATGGAAGGAAATACAAGTTACTGGTAAGTACGCTTAGAATTACTTTTCAGAGTCAGTGCTGGGCTGAAAGATGCAGCACTGGGTTCTCTCCTGATAACAGGTGAGTAAATCGGAATTCGTAGTTCGGCTGATTTTAGAGGAATATTTGTACGTTTCAAAATTGGACACTTATCTGGTGAAAACCACACAAAGGATTCCAATGGAAGGAAATACAAGTTACTGGTAAGTACGCTTAGAATTACTTCTCAGAGTCAGTGCTGGTCTAAAAGATGCAGCACTGGGTTCTCTCCTGATAACAGGTGAGTAAATCGGAAATCGTAGTTCGGCTGATTTTAGAGGAATATTTGTACCTTTCAAAATTGGACACTGAAACTTTTCTGGTGAAATCCACACAATGGATTCCTATGGAATGAAATACAAGTTACTGGTTAGTACGCTTAGAATTACATTTCAGGGTCAGTACTGGGATGAAAGATGTAGCAGTGGGTTCTCTCCTGATAACAGGTGAGAAAATCGGAATTCGTAGTTCGCCTTATTTTAGAGGAATATTTGTGTGTTTCAAAAATGGACCCTTAGAAACTTTTCTGGTGAAAACCACACAATGGATTCCTATGGAAGGAAATACAAGTTACTGGTAAGTACGCTTAGAATTACTTTTCAGAGTCAGTGCTGGTCTAAACGATGCAGCACTGGGTCATCTCCTGTTAACAGGTGAGTAAATCGGAATTTGTAGTTCGGCTGATTTTAAAGGAATATTTGTACATTTCAAAAATGGACACTTACAAACTTTTCTGGTGAAAACCACACAATGGATTCCTATGGAAGGAAATACAAGTTACTGGTAAGTACGCTTAGAATTACTTTTAAAGGGTCAGTGCTGGACTAAAAGATGCAGCACTGGGTTCTCTCCTGATAACAGGTGAGTAAATCGGAATTCGTAGTTCGGCTAATTTTAGAGGAATATTTGTACGTTTCAAAAACGGACACAGAAACTTTTCTAGTGAAAACCACACAAATAATTCCTATGGAAGGAAATGCAAGTTACTGGTAAGTACACTTAGAATTACTTTTCAGGGTCAGTGCTGGGCTAAAAGATGCAGCACTGAGTTCTCTCCTGATAACAGGTGAGTAAATCGGAATTCGTAGTTCGGCTGATTTTAGAGGAATATTTGTACATTTGAATAATGGACACTTAGAAACTTTTCTGGTGAAAACCACACAATGGATTCCTATGGAAGGAAATACAAGTTACTGGAAAGTACGCTTAGAATTACTTTTCAGGGTCAGTGCTGGACTAAAAGTTGCAGCACTGGGTTCTCTCCTGATAACAGGTGAGTATATCGGAATTCCTAGTTCGGCTGATTTTAGAGGAATAATTGTACGTTTCAAAAATGGACACAGAAACTTTTCTGGTGAAAACCACACAATGGATTCCTATGGAAGGAAATACAAGTTACTGGTAAGTACGCTTAGAATTACTTTTCAGGGTCAGTGCTGGGCTAAAAGATGCAGCACTGGGTTCTCTACTGATGACAGGTGAGTAAATCGGAATTCGTAGTTCGGCTGATTTTAGAGGAATATTTGTACGTTTCAAAAATGGACACAGAAACTTTTCTGGTGAAAACCACACAATGGATTCCTATGGAAGGAAATACAAGTTACTGGTAAGTACGCTTAGAAAATACTTTTCAGGGACAGTGCTGGACTAAAAGATGCAGCACTGGGTTCTCTCCTGATAACAGGTGAGTAAATCAGAATTCGTACTTTGGATGATTTTAGAGGAATATTTGTATGTTTCAAAAAAAGACACAGAAACTTTTCTGGTGAAAACCACACAATGGATTCCTATGGAAGGAAATACAAATTACTGGTAAGTACACTGAGAAAAGACTTTTCAGGGACAGTGCTGGACTAAAAGATGCAGCACTGGGTTCTCTCCTGATAACAGGTGAGTAAATCGGCTGATATTAAAGGAATATTTGTGCGTTTCAAAAATAGACACAGAAACTTTTCTGGTGAAATCCACACAATGGATTCCTATGGAAGGAAATACAAGTTACTGGTAAGTACGCTTAGAATTACTTTTCAGGGTCAGTGCTGGTCTAAAAGATGCAGCACTGGGTTATCTCCTGATAACAGGTGAGTAAATCAGAATTCTTAGTTCGGCTAATTTTAGAGGAATATTTGTATGTATCAAAATTGGACACTAAGAAACTTTTCTGGTGAAAACCACACAATGGATTCCTATGGAAGAAAATACAAGTTACTGGTAAGTACGCTTAGAATTACTTTTCAGGGTCAGTGCTGGTCTAAAAGATGCAGCACTGGGTTATCTCCTGATAACAGGTGAGTAAATCAGAATTCTTAGTTCGGCTAATTTTAGAGGAATATTTGTATCTATCAAAATTGGACACTAAGAAACTTTTCTGGTGAAAACCACACAATGGATTCCGATGCAAGGAAATACAAGTTACTGGTAAGTACGCTTAGAATTACTTCTCAGAGTCAGTGCTGGTCTAAAAGATGCAGCACTGGGTTCTCTCCTGATAACAGGTGAGTAAATCGGAAATCGTAGTTCGGCTGATTTTAGAGGAATATTTGTACCTTTCAAAATTGGACACTGAAACTTTTCTGGTGAAATCCACACAATGGATTCCTATGGAATGAAATACAAGTTACTGGTTAGTACGCTTAGAATTACATTTCAGGGTCAGTACTGGGATGAAAGATGTAGCAGTGGGTTCTCTCCTGATAACAGGTGAGAAAATCGGAATTCGTAGTTCGCCTTATTTTAGAGGAATATTTGTGTGTTTCAAAAATGGACACTTAGAAACTTTTCTGGTGAAAACCACACAATGGATTCCTATGGAAGGAAATACAAGTTACTGGTAAGTACGCTTAGAATTACTTTTCAGAGTCAGTGCTGGTCTAAACGATGCAGCACTGGGTCATCTCCTGTTAACAGGTGAGTAAATCGGAATTTGTAGTTCGGCTGATTTTAAAGGAATATTTGTACATTTCAAAAATGGACACTTACAAACTTTTCTGGTGAAAACCACACAATGGATTCCTATGAAAGGAAATACAAGTTACTGGTAAGTACGCTTAGAATTACTTTTCAGGGTCATTGCTGGTCTAAAAGATGCAGCACTGGGTTCTCTCCTGATAAAAGGTGAGTAAATCAGAATTCGTACTTCGGCTGAGTTTAGAGGAATATTTGTAAGTTTCAAAAATGGACACTTAGGAACTTTTCTGGTGAAAACCACACAATGGATTCCTATGGAAGGAAATACAAGTTACTGGTAAGTACGCTTAGAATTACTTTTAAAGGGTCAGTGCTGGACTAAAAGATGCAGCACTGGGTTCTCTCCTGATAGCAGGTGAGTAAATCGGAATTCGTAGTTCGGCTGATTTTAGAGGAATATTTGTACGTTTCAAAAATGGACACAGAAACTTTTCTGGTGAAAACCACACAAATAATTCCTATGGAAGGAAATGCAAGTTACTGGTAAGTACACTTAGAATTACTTTTCAGGGTCAGTGCTGGGCTAAAAGATGCAGCACTGGGTTCTCTACTGATGACAGGTGAGTAAATCAGAATTCGTAGTTCGGCTGATTTTAGAGGAATATTTGTACGTTTCAAAAATGGACACAGAAACTTTTCTGGTGAAAACCACACAATGGATTCCTATGGAAGGAAATACAAGTTACTGGTAAGTACGCTTAGAAAATACTTTTCAGGGACAGTGCTGGACTAAAAGATGCAGCACTGGGTTCTCTCCTGATAACAGGTGAGTAAATCAGAATTCGTACTTTGGATGATTTTAGAGGAATATTTGTATGTTTCAAAAAAAGACACAGAAACTTTTCTGGTGAAAACCACACAATGGATTCCTATGGAAGGAAATACAAATTACTGGTAAGTACGCTGAGAAAAGACTTTTCAGGGACAGTGCTGGACTAAAAGATGCAGCACTGGGTTCTCTCCTGATAACAGGTGAGTAAGTCGGCTGATATTAAAGGAATATTTGTGCGTTTCAAAAATAGACACAGAAACTTTTCTGGTGAAAACCACACAATGGATTCCTATGGAAGGAAATACAAGTTACTGGTAAGTACGCTTAGAATTACTTTTCAGGGTTAGTGCTGGGCTAAAAGATGCAGCACTGGGTTCTCTCCTGATAACAGGTGAGTAAATCGGAATTCGTAGTTCGGCTGATTTTAGAGGAATATTTGTACGTTTGAAAAATGGACACTTAGAAACTTTTCTGGTGAAAACCACACAATGAATTCCTATGGAAGGAAATACAAGTTACTGGAAAGTACGCTTAGAATTACTTTTCAGGGTCAGTGCTGGACTAAAAGTTGCAGCACTGGGTTCTCTCCTGATAACAGGTGAGTATATTGGAATTCGTAGTTCGGCTGATTTTAGAGGAATAATTGTACGTTTCAAAAATGACCACAGAAACTTTTCTGGTGAAAACCACACAATGGATTCCTAAGGAAGGAAATACAAGTTACTGGTAAGTACGCTTAGAATTACTTTTCAGGGTCAGTGCTGGGCTAAAAGATGCAGCACTGGGTTCTCTACTGATGACAGGTGAGTAAATCGGAATTCGTAGTTCGGCTGATTTTAGAGGAATATTTGTACGTTTCAAAAATGGACACAGAAACTTTTCTGTTGAAAACCACACAATGGATTCCTATGGAAGGAAATACAAGTTACTGGTAAGTGTGCTTAGAAAATACTTTTCAGGGACATTGCTGGACTAAAAGATGCAGCACTGGGTTCTCTCCTGATAACAGGTGAGTAAATCAGAATTCGTACTTTGGCTGATATTAGAGGAATATTCGTATGTTTCAAAAATAGACACAGAAACTTTTCTGGTGAAAACCACACAATGGATTCCTATGAAAGGAAATACAAATTACTGGTAAGTACGCTGAGAAAAGGCTTTTCAGGGACAGTGCTGGACTAAAAGATGCAGCACTGGGTTCTCTCCTGATAACAGGTGAGTAAGTAGGCTGATATTAAAGGAATATTTGTGCGTTTCAAAAATAGACACAGAAACTTTTCTGGTGAAAACCACACAATGGATTCCTATGGAAGGAAATACAAGTTACTGGTAAGTACGCTTAGAATTACTTTTCAGGGTCAGTGCTGGTCTAAAAGATGCAGCACTGGGTTATCTCCTGATAACAGGTGAGTAAATCAGAATTCTTAGTTCGGCTAATTTTAGAGGAATATTTGTATGTATCAAAATTGGACACTAAGAAACTTTTCTGGTGAAAACCACACAATGGATTCCGATGCAAGGAAATACAAGTTACTGGTAAGTACGCTTAGAATTACTTTTCAGGGTCAGTGCTGGTCTAAAAGATGCAGCACTGGGATCTCTCCTGATAACAAGTGAGTAAATCGGAATTTGTAGTTCGGCTGATTTTAGAGGAATATTTGTACCTTTCAAAATTGGACACTGAAACTTTTCTGGTGAAATCCACACAATGGATTCCTATGGAAGGAAATACAAGTTACTGGTAAGTACGCTTAGAATTACTTTTCAGAGTCAGTGCTGGGCTGAAAGATGCAGCACTGGGTTCTCTCCTGATAACAGGTGAGTAAATCGGAATTCATAGTTCGGCTGATTTTAGAGGAATATTTGTACGTTTCAAAATTGGACACTTATCTGGTGAAAACCACACAAAGGATTCCAATGGAAGGAAATACAAGTTACTGGTAAGTACGCTTAGAATTACTTCTCAGAGTCAGTGCTGGTCTAAAAGATGCAGCACTGGGTTCTCTCCTGATAACAGGTGAGTAAATCGGAAATCGTAGTTCAGCTGATTTTAGAGGAATATTTGTACCTTTCAAAATTGGACACTGAAACTTTTCTAGTGAAAACCACACAAATAATTCCTATGGAAGGAAATGCAAGTTACTGGTAAGTACACTTAGAATTACTTTTCAGGGTCAGTGCTGGGCTAAAAGATGCAGCACTGGGTTCTCTCCTGATAACAGGTGAGTAAATCGGAATTCGTAGTTCGGCTGATTTTAGAGGAATATTTGTACGTTTCAAAAATGGACACAGAAACTTTTCTGGTGAAAACCACACAATGGATTCCTATGGAAGGAAATACAAGTTACTGGTAAGTACGCTTAGAATTACTTTTCAGGGTCAGTGCTGGGCTAAAAGATGCAGCACTGGGTTCTCTACTGATGACAGGTGAGTAAATCGGAATTCGTAGTTCGGCTGATTTTAGAGGAATATTTGTACGTTTCAAAAATGGACACAGAAACTTTTCTGGTGAAAACCACACAATGGATTCCTATGGAAGGAAATACAAGTTACTGGTAAGTACGCTTAGAATTACTTTTCAGGGTTAGTGCTGGGCTAAAAGATGCAGCACTGGGTTCTCTCCTGATAACAGGTGAGTAAATCGGAATTCGTAGTTCGGCTGATTTTAGAGAAATATTTGTACGTTTGAAAAATGGACACTTAGAAACTTTTCTGGTGAAAACCACACAATGGATTCCTATGGAAGGAAATACAAGTTACTGGAAAGTACGCTTAGAATTACTTTTCAGGGTCAGTGCTGGACTAAAAGTTGCAGCACTGGGTTCTCTCCTGATAACAGGTGAGTATATTGGAATTCGTAGTTCGGCTGATTTTAGAGGAATAATTGTACGTTTCAAAAATGACCACAGAAACTTTTCTGGTGAAAACCACACAATGGATTCCTAAGGAAGGAAATACAAGTTACTGGTAAGTACGCTTAGAATTACTTTTCAGGGTCAGTGCTGGGCTTAAAGATGCAGCACTGGGTTCTCTAATGGTGACAGGTGAGTAAATCGGAATTCGTAGTTCGGCTAATTTTAGAGGAATATTTGTACGTTTGAAAAATGGACACTTGGAAACTTTTCTGGTGAAAACCACACAATGGATTCCTATGGAAGGAAATACAAGTTACTGGAAAGTACGCTTAGAATTACTTTTCAGGGTCAGTGCTGGACTAAAAGTTGCAGCACTGGGTTCTCTCCTGATAACAGGTGAGTATATTGGAATTCGTAGTTCGGCTGATTTTAGAGGAATAATTGTACGTTTAAAAAATGGACACAGAAACTTTTCTGGTGAAAACCACACAATGGATTCCTAAGGAAGGAAATACAAGTTACTGGTAAGTACGCTTAGAATTACTTTTCAGGGTCAGTGCTGGGCTAAAAGATGCAGCACTGGGTTCTCTACTGATGACAGGTGAGTAAATCGGAATTCGTAGTTCGGCTGATTTTAGAGGAATATTTGTACGTTTCAAAAAAGGACAGAAACTTTTCTGTTGAAAACCACACAATGGATTCCTATGGAAGGAAATACAAGTTACTGGTAAGTACGCTTAGAAAATACTTTTCAGGGACAGTGCTGGACTAAAAGATGCAGCTCTGGGTTCTCTCCTGATAACAGGTGAGTAAATCAGAATTCGTACTTTGGCTGATATTAGAGGAATATTTGTATGTTTCAAAAATAGACACAGAAACTTTTCTGGTGAAAACCACACAATGGATTCCTATGGAAGGAAATACAAATTACTGGTAAGTACACTGAGAAAAGGCTTTTCAGGGACAGTGCTGGACTAAAAGATGCAGCACTGGGTACTCTCCTGATAACAGGTGAGTAAGTCGGCTGATATTAAAGGAATATTTGTGCGTTTCAAAAATAGACACAGAAACTTTTCTGGTGAAAACCACACAATGGATTCCTATGGAAGGAAATACAAGTTACTGGTAAGTACGCTTAGAATTACTTTTCAGGGTCAGTGCTGGTCTAAAAGATGCAGCACTGGGTTATCTCCTGATAACAGGTGAGTAAATCAGAATTCTTAGTTCGGCTAATTTTAGAGGAATATTTGTATGTATCAAAATTGGACACTAAAAAACTTTTCTGGTGAAAACCACACAATGGATTCCTATGGAAGAAAATACAAGTTACTGGTAAGTACGCTTAGAATTACTTTTCAGGGTCAGTGCTGGTCTAAAAGATGCAGCACTGGGTTATCTCCTGATAACAGGTGAGTAAATCAGAATTCTTAGTTCGGCTAATTTTAGAGGAATATTTGTATGTATCAAAATTGGACACTAAGAAACTTTTCTGGTGAAAACCACACAATGGATTCCGATGCAAGGAAATACAAGTTACTGGTAAGTACGCTTAGAATTACTTTTCAGGGTCAGTGCTGGTCTAAAAGATGCAGCACTGGGATCTCTCCTGATAACAAGTGAGTAAATCGGAATTTGTAGTTCGGCTGATTTTAGAGGAATATTTGTACCTTTCAAAATTGGACACTGAAACTTTTCTGGTGAAATCCACACAATGGATTCCTATGGAAGGAAATACAAGTTACTGGTAAGTACGCTTAGAATTACTTTTCAGAGTCAGTGCTGGGCTGAAAGATGCAGCACTGGGTTCTCTCCTGATAACAGGTGAGTAAATCGGAATTCGTAGTTCGGCTGATTTTAGAGGAATATTTGTACGTTTCAAAATTGGACACTTATCTGGTGAAAACCACACAAAGGATTCCAATGGAAGGAAATACAAGTTACTGGTAAGTACGCTTAGAATTACTTCTCAGAGTCAGTGCTGGTCTAAAAGATGCAGCACTGGGTTCTCTCCTGATAACAGGTGAGTAAATCGGAAATCGTAGTTCGGCTGATTTTAGAGGAATATTTGTACCTTTCAAAATTGGACACTGAAACTTTTCTGGTGAAATCCACACAATGGATTCCTATGGAATGAAATACAAGTTACTGGTTAGTACGCTTAGAATTACATTTCAGGGTCAGTACTGGGATGAAAGATGTAGCAGTGGGTTCTCTCCTGATAACAGGTGAGAAAATCGGAATTCGTAGTTCGCCTTATTTTAGAGGAATATTTGTGTGTTTCAAAAATGGACCCTTAGAAACTTTTCTGGTGAAAACCACACAATGGATTCCTATGGAAGGAAATACAAGTTACTGGTAAGTACGCTTAGAATTACTTTTCAGAGTCAGTGCTGGTCTAAACGATGCAGCACTGGGTCATCTCCTGTTAACAGGTGAGTAAATCGGAATTTGTAGTTCGGCTGATTTTAAAGGAATATTTGTACATTTCAAAAATGGACACTTACAAACTTTTCTGGTGAAAACCACACAATGGATTCCTATGGAAGGAAATACAAGTTACTGGTAAGTACGCTTAGAATTACTTTTAAAGGGTCAGTGCTGGACTAAAAGATGCAGCACTGGGTTCTCTCCTGATAACAGGTGAGTAAATCGGAATTCGTAGTTCGGCTAATTTTAGAGGAATATTTGTACGTTTCAAAAACGGACACAGAAACTTTTCTAGTGAAAACCACACAAATAATTCCTATGGAAGGAAATGCAAGTTACTGGTAAGTACACTTAGAATTACTTTTCAGGGTCAGTGCTGGGCTAAAAGATGCAGCACTGAGTTCTCTCCTGATAACAGGTGAGTAAATCGGAATTCATAGTTCGGCTGATTTTAGAGGAATATTTGTACATTTGAATAATGGACACTTAGAAACTTTTCTGGTGAAAACCACACAATGGATTCCTATGGAAGGAAATACAAGTTACTGGAAAGTACGCTTAGAATTACTTTTCAGGGTCAGTGCTGGACTAAAAGTTGCAGCACTGGGTTCTCTCCTGATAACAGGTGAGTATATCGGAATTCCTAGTTCGGCTGATTTTAGAGGAATAATTGTACGTTTCAAAAATGGACACAGAAACTTTTCTGGTGAAAACCACACAATGGATTCCTATGGAAGGAAATACAAGTTACTGGTAAGTACGCTTAGAATTACTTTTCAGGGTCAGTGCTGGGCTAAAAGATGCAGCACTGGGTTCTCTACTGATGACAGGTGAGTAAATCGGAATTCGTAGTTCGGCTGATTTTAGAGGAATATTTGTACGTTTCAAAAATGGACACAGAAACTTTTCTGGTGAAAACCACACAATGGATTCCTATGGAAGGAAATACAAGTTACTGGTAAGTACGCTTAGAAAATACTTTTCAGGGACAGTGCTGGACTAAAAGATGCAGCACTGGGTTCTCTCCTGATAACAGGTGAGTAAATCAGAATTCGTACTTTGGATGATTTTAGAGGAATATTTGTATGTTTCAAAAAAAGACACAGAAACTTTTCTGGTGAAAACCACACAATGGATTCCTATGGAAGGAAATACAAATTACTGGTAAGTACACTGAGAAAAGACTTTTCAGGGACAGTGCTGGACTAAAAGATGCAGCACTGGGTTCTCTCCTGATAACAGGTGAGTAAATCGGCTGATATTAAAGGAATATTTGTGCGTTTCAAAAATAGACACAGAAACTTTTCTGGTGAAATCCACACAATGGATTCCTATGGAAGGAAATACAAGTTACTGGTAAGTACGCTTAGAATTACTTTTCAGGGTCAGTGCTGGTCTAAAAGATGCAGCACTGGGTTATCTCCTGATAACAGGTGAGTAAATCAGAATTCTTAGTTCGGCTAATTTTAGAGGAATATTTGTATGTATCAAAATTGGACACTAAGAAACTTTTCTGGTGAAAACCACACAATGGATTCCTATGGAAGAAAATACAAGTTACTGGTAAGTACGCTTAGAATTACTTTTCAGGGTCAGTGCTGGTCTAAAAGATGCAGCACTGGGTTATCTCCTGATAACAGGTGAGTAAATCAGAATTCTTAGTTCGGCTAATTTTAGAGGAATATTTGTATCTATCAAAATTGGACACTAAGAAACTTTTCTGGTGAAAACCACACAATGGATTCCGATGCAAGGAAATACAAGTTACTGGTAAGTACGCTTAGAATTACTTCTCAGAGTCAGTGCTGGTCTAAAAGATGCAGCACTGGGTTCTCTCCTGATAACAGGTGAGTAAATCGGAAATCGTAGTTCGGCTGATTTTAGAGGAATATTTGTACCTTTCAAAATTGGACACTGAAACTTTTCTGGTGAAATCCACACAATGGATTCCTATGGAATGAAATACAAGTTACTGGTTAGTACGCTTAGAATTACATTTCAGGGTCAGTACTGGGATGAAAGATGTAGCAGTGGGTTCTCTCCTGATAACAGGTGAGAAAATCGGAATTCGTAGTTCGCCTTATTTTAGAGGAATATTTGTGTGTTTCAAAAATGGACACTTAGAAACTTTTCTGGTGAAAACCACACAATGGATTCCTATGGAAGGAAATACAAGTTACTGGTAAGTACGCTTAGAATTACTTTTCAGAGTCAGTGCTGGTCTAAACGATGCAGCACTGGGTCATCTCCTGTTAACAGGTGAGTAAATCGGAATTTGTAGTTCGGCTGATTTTAAAGGAATATTTGTACATTTCAAAAATGGACACTTACAAACTTTTCTGGTGAAAACCACACAATGGATTCCTATGGAAGGAAATACAAGTTACTGGTAAGTACGCTTAGAATTACTTTTCAGGGTCATTGCTGGTCTAAAAGATGCAGCACTGGGTTCTCTCCTGATAAAAGGTGAGTAAATCAGAATTCGTACTTCGGCTGAGTTTAGAGGAATATTTGTAAGTTTCAAAAATGGACACTTAGGAACTTTTCTGGTGAAAACCACACAATGGATTCCTATGGAAGGAAATACAAGTTACTGGTAAGTACGCTTAGAATTACTTTTAAAGGGTCAGTGCTGGACTAAAAGATGCAGCACTGGGTTCTCTCCTGATAGCAGGTGAGTAAATCGGAATTCGTAGTTCGGCTGATTTTAGAGGAATATTTGTACGTTTCAAAAATGGACACAGAAACTTTTCTGGTGAAAACCACACAAATAATTCCTATGGAAGGAAATGCAAGTTACTGGTAAGTACACTTAGAATTACTTTTCAGGGTCAGTGCTGGGCTAAAAGATGCAGCACTGGGTTCTCTACTGATGACAGGTGAGTAAATCAGAATTCGTAGTTCGGCTGATTTTAGAGGAATATTTGTACGTTTCAAAAATGGACACAGAAACTTTTCTGGTGAAAACCACACAATGGATTCCTATGGAAGGAAATACAAGTTACTGGTAAGTACGCTTAGAAAATACTTTTCAGGGACAGTGCTGGACTAAAAGATGCAGCACTGGGTTCTCTCCTGATAACAGGTGAGTAAATCAGAATTCGTACTTTGGATGATTTTAGAGGAATATTTGTATGTTTCAAAAAAAGACACAGAAACTTTTCTGGTGAAAACCACACAATGGATTCCTATGGAAGGAAATACAAATTACTGGTAAGTACGCTGAGAAAAGACTTTTCAGGGACAGTGCTGGACTAAAAGATGCAGCACTGGGTTCTCTCCTGATAACAGGTGAGTAAATCGGAATTCGTAGTTCGGCTGATTTTAGAGGAATATTTGTACGTTTGAAAAATGGACACTTAGAAACTTTTCTGGTGAAAACCACACAATGGATTCCTATGGAAGGAAATACAAATTACTGGAAAGTACGCTTAGAATTACTTTTCAGGGTCAGTGCTGGACTAAAAGTTGCAGCACTGGGTTCTCTCCTGATAACAGGTGAGTATATTGGAATTCGTAGTTCGGCTGATTTTAGAGGAATAATTGTACGTTTCAAAAATGACCACAGAAACTTTTCTGGTGAAAACCACACAATGGATTCCTAAGGAAGGAAATACAAGTTACTGGTAAGTACGCTTAGAATTACTTTTCAGGGTCAGTGCTGGGCTAAAAGATGCAGCACTGGGTTCTCTACTGATGACAGGTGAGTAAATCGGAATTCGTAGTTTGGCTGATTTTAGAGGAATATTTGTACGTTTCAAAAATGGACACAGAAACCTTTCTGTTGAAAACCACACAATGGATTCCTATGGAAGGAAATACAAGTTACTGGTAAGTGCGCTTAGAAAATACTTTTCAGGGACAGTGCTGGACTAAAAGATGCAGCACTGGGTTCTCTCCTGATAACAGGTGAGTAAATCAGAATTCGTACTTTGGCTGATATTAGAGGAATATTCGTATGTTTCAAAAATAGACACAGAAACTTTTCTGGTGAAAACCACACAATGGATTCCTATGGAAGGAAATACAAATTACTGGTAAGTACGCTGAGAAAAGGCTTTTCAGGGACAGTGCTGGACTAAAAGATGCAGCACTGGGTTCTCTCCTGATAACAGGTGAGTAAGTAGGCTGATATTAAAGGAATATTTGTGCGTTTCAAAAATAGACACAGAAACTTTTCTGGTGAAAACCACACAATGGATTCCTATGGAAGGAAATACAAGTTACTGGTAAGCACGCTTAGAATTACTTTTCAGGGTCAGTGCTGGTCTAAAAGATGCAGCACTGGGTTATCTCCTGATAACAGGTGAGTAAATCAGAATTCTTAGTTCGGCTAATTTTAGAGGAATATTTGTATGTATCAAAATTGGACACTAAGAAACTTTTCTGGTGAAAACCACACAATGGATTCCGATGCAAGGAAATACAAGTTACTGGTAAGTACGCTTAGAATTACTTTTCAGGGTCAGTGCTGGTCTAAAAGATGCAGCACTGGGATCTCTCCTGATAACAAGTGAGTAAATCGGACTTTGTAGTTCGGCTGATTTTAGAGGAATATTTGTACCTTTCAAAATTGGACACTGAAACTTTTCTGGTGAAATCCACACAATGGATTCCTATGGAAGGAAATACAAGTTACTGGTAAGTACGCTTAGAATTACTTTTCAGAGTCAGTGCTGGGCTGAAAGATGCAGCACTGGGTTCTCTCCTGATAACAGGTGAGTAAATCGGAATTCGTAGTTCGGCTGATTTTAGAGGAATATTTGTACGTTTCAAAATTGGACACTTATCTGGTGAAAACCACACAAAGGATTCCAATGGAAGGAAATACAAGTTACTGGTAAGTACGCTTAGAATTACTTCTCAGAGTCAGTGCTGGTCTAAAAGATGCAGCACTGGGTTCTCTCCTGATAACAGGTGAGTAAATCGGATATCGTAGTTCAGCTGATTTTAGAGGAATATTTGTACCTTTCAAAATTGGACACTGAAACTTTTCTGGTGAAATCCACACAATGGATTCCTATGGAATGAAATACAAGTTACTGGTTAGTACGCTTAGAATTACATTTCAGGGCAGTACTGGGATGAAAGATGTAGCAGTGGGTTCTCTCCTGATAACAGGTGAGAAAATCGGAATTCGTAGTTCGCCTTATTTTAGAGGAATATTTGTGTGTTTCAAAAATGGACACTTAGAAACTTTTCTGGTGAAAAACACACAATGGATTCCTATGGAAGGAAATACAAGTTACTGGTAAGTACGCTTAGAATTACTTTTCAGAGTCAGTGCTGGTCTAAACGATGCAGCACTGGGTCATCTCCTGTTAACAGGTGAGTAAATCGGAATTTGTAGTTCGGCTGATTTTAAAGGAATATTTGTACATTTCAAAAATGGACACTTACAAACTTTTCTGGTGAAAACCACACAATGGATTCCTATGGAAGGAAATACAAGTTACTGGTAAGTACGCTTAGAATTACTTTTCAGGGTCATTGCTGGTCTAAAAGATGCAGCACTGGGTTCTCTCCTGATAAAAGGTGAGTAAATCAGAATTCGTACTTCGGCTGAGTTTAGAGGAATATTTGTAAGTTTCAAAAATGGACACTTAGGAACTTTTCTGGTGAAAACCACACAATGGATTCCTATGGAAGGAAATACAAGTTACTGGTAAGTACACTTAGAATTACTTTTAAAGGGTCAGTGCTGGACTAAAAGATGCAGCACTGGGTTCTCTCCTGATAACAGGTGAGTAAATCGGAATTCGTAGTTTGGCTAATTTTAGAGGAATATTTGTACGTTTCAAAAATGGACACAGAAACTTTTCTAGTGAAAACCACACAAATAATTCCTATGGAAGGAAATGCAAGTTACTGGTAAGTACACTTAGAATTACTTTTCAGGGTCAGTGTTGGGCTAAAAGATGCAGCACTGGGTTCTCTCCTGATAACAGGTGAGTAAATCGGAATTCGTAGTTCGGCTGATTTTAGAGGAATATTTGTACGTTTCAAAAATGGACACAGAAACTTTTCTGGTGAAAACCACACAATGGATTCCTATGGAAGGAAATACAATTTACTGGTAAGTACGCTTAGAATTACTTTTCAGGGTCAGTGCTGGGCTAAAAGATGCAGCACTGGGTTCTCTACTGATGACAGGTGAGTAAATCGGAATTCGTAGTTCGGCTGATTTTCGAGGAATATTTGTACGTTTCAAAAATGGACACAGAAACTTTTCTGGTGAAAACCACACAATGGATTCCTATGGAAGGAAATACAAGTTACTGGTAAGTACGCTTAGAAAATACTTTTCAGGGACAGTGCTGGACTAAAAGATGCAGCACTGGGTTCTCTCCTGATAACAGGTGAGTAAATCAGAATTCGTACTTTGGATGATTTTAGCGGAATATTTGTATGTTTCAAAAAAAGACACAGAAACTTTTCTGGTGAAAACCACACAATGGATTCCTATGGAAGGAATTACAAATTACTGGTAAGTACGCTGAGAAAAGACTTTTCAGGGACAGTGCTGGGCTAAAAGATGCAGCACTGGGTTCTCTCCTGATGACAGGTGAGTAAGTCGGCTGATATTAAAGGAATATTTGTGCGTTTCAAATATAGACACAGAAACTTTTCTGGTGAAAACCACACAATGGATTCCTATGGAAGGAAATACAAGTTACTGGTAAGTACGCTTAGAATTACGTTTCAGGGTCAGTGCTGGTCTAAAAGATGCAGCACTGGGTTATCTCCTGATAACAGGTGAGTAAATCAGAATTCTTAGTTCGGCTAATTTTAGAGGAATATTTGTATGTATCAAAATTGGACACTAAGAAACTTTTCTGGTGAAAACCACACAATGGATTCCTATGGAAGAAAATACAAGTTACTGGTAAGTACGCTCAGAATTACTTTTCAGGGTCAGTGTTGGTCTAAAAGATGCAGCACTGGGTTATCTCCTGATAACAGGTGAGTAAATCAGAATTCTTAGTTCGGCTAATTTTAGAGGAATATTTGTATGTATCAAAATTGGACACTAAGAAACTTTTCTGGTGAAAACCACACAATGGATTCCGATGCAAGGAAATACAAGTTACTGGTAAGTACGCTTAGAATTACTTTTCAGGGTCAGTGCTGGTCTAAAAGATGCAGCTCTGGGATCTCTCCTGATAACAAGTGAGTAAATCGGAATTTGTAGTTCGGTTGATTTTAGAGGAATATTTGTACCTTTCAAAATTGGACACTGAAACTTTTCTGGTGAAATCCACACAATGGATTCCTATGGAAGGAAATACAAGTTACTGGTAAGTACGCTTAGAATTACTTTTCAGAGTCAGTGCTGGGCTGAAAGATGCAGCACTGGGTTCTCTCCTGATAACGAGTGAGTAAATCGGAATTCGTAGTTCGGCTGATTTTAGAGGAATATTTGTGTGTTTCAAAAATGGACACTTAGAAACTTTTCTGGTGAAAACCACACAATGGATTCCTATGGAAGGAAATACAAATTACTGGTAAGTACGCTGAGAAAAGACTTTTCAGGGACAGTGCTGGACTAAAAGATGCAGCACTGGGTTCTCTCCTGATAACAGGTGAGTAAGTCGGCTGATATTAAAGGAATATTTGTGCGTTTCAAAAATAGGCACAGAAACTTTTCTGGTGAAAACCACACAATGGATTCCTATGGAAGGAAATACAAGTTACTGGTAAGTACGCTTAGAATTACTTTTCAGGGTCAGTGCTGGTCTAAAAGATGCAGCACTGGGTTATCTCCTGATAACAGGTGAGTAAATCAGAATTCTTAGTTCGGCTAATTTTAGAGGAATATTTGTATGTATCAACTTGGACACTAAGAAACTTTTCTGGTGAAAACCACACAATGGATTTCTATGGAAGATAATACAAGTTACTGGTAAGTACGCTTAGAATTACTTTTCAGGGTCAGTGCTGGTCTAAAAGATGCAGCACTGGGTTATCTCCTGATAACAGGTGAGTAAATCAGAATTCTTAGTTCGGCTAATTTTAGAGGAATATTTGTATGTATCAAAATTGGACACTAAGAAACTTTTCTGGTGAAAACCACACAATGGATTCCTATGGAAGAAAATACAAGTTACTGGTAAGTACGCTTAGAATTACTTTTCAGGGTCAGTGCTGGTCTAAAAGATGCAGCACTGGGTTATCTCCTGATAACAGGTGAGTAAATCAGAATTCTTAGTTCGGCTAATTT
This sequence comes from Triturus cristatus, assembly GCF_964204655.1. Lineage (NCBI taxonomy): Eukaryota > Metazoa > Chordata > Amphibia > Caudata > Salamandridae > Triturus > Triturus cristatus. The sequence continues at coordinate 1,048,314,628 of NC_140579.1, forward strand.
TAGAGGAATATTTGTATGTATCAAAATTGGACACTAAGAAACTTTTCTGGTGAAAACCACACAATGGATTCCTATGGAAGAAAATACAAGTTACTGGTAAGTACGCTTAGAATTACTTTTCAGGGTCAGTGCTGGTCTAAAAGATGCAGCACTGGGTTCTCTCCTGATAACAGGTGAGTAAATCGGAAATCGTAGTTCGGCTGATTTTAGAGGAATATTTGTACCTTTCAAAATTGGACACTGAAACTTTTCTGGTGAAATCCACACAATGGATTCCTATGGAATGAAATACAAGTTACTGGTTAGTACGCTTAGAATTACATTTCAGGGTCAGTACTGGGATGAAAGATGTAGCAGTGGGTTCTCTCCTGATAACAGGTGAGAAAATCAGAATTCGTAGTTCGCCTTATTTTAGAGGAATATTTGTGTGTTTCAAAAATGGACACTTAGAAACTTTTCTGGTGAAAACCACACAATGGATTCCTATGGAAGGATATACAAGTTACTGGTAAGTACGCTTAGAATTACTTTTCAGAGTCAGTGCTGGTCTAAACGATGCAGCACTGGGTCATCTCCTGTTAACAGGTGCGTAAATCGGAATTTGTAGTTCGGCTGATTTTAAAGGAATATTTGTACATTTCAAAAATGGACACTTACAAACTTTTCTGGTGAAAACCACACAATGGATTCCTATGGAAGGAAATACAAGTTACTGGTAAGTACGCTTAGAATTACTTTTAAAGGGTCAGTGCTGGACTAAAAGATGCAGCACTGGGTTCTCTCCTGATAGCAGGTGAGTAAATCGGAATTCGTAGTTCGGCTGATTTTAGAGGAATATTTGTACGTTTCAAAAATGGACACAGAAACTTTTCTGGTGAAAACCACACAAATAATTCCTATGGAAGGAAATGCAAGTTACTGGTAAGTACACTTAGAATTACTTTTCAGGGTCAGTGCTGGGCTAAAAGATGCAGCACTGGGTTCTCTACTGATGACAGGTGAGTAAATCAGAATTCGTAGTTCGGCTGATTTTAGAGGAATATTTGTACGTTTCAAAAATGGACACAGAAACTTTTCTGGTGAAAACCACACAATGGATTCCTATGGAAGGAAATACAAGTTACTGGTAAGTACGCTTAGAAAATACTTTTCAGGGACAGTGCTGGACTAAAAGATGCAGCACTGGGTTCTCTCCTGATAACAGGTGAGTAAATCAGAATTCGTACTTTGGATGATTTTAGAGGAATATTTGTATGTTTCAAAAAAAGACACAGAAACTTTTCTGGTGAAAACCACACAATGGATTCCTATGGAAGGAAATACAAATTACTGGTAAGTACGCTGAGAAAAGACTTTTCAGGGACAGTGCTGGACTAAAAGATGCAGCACTGGGTTCTCTCCTGATAACAGGTGAGTAAGTCGGCTGATATTAAAGGAATATTTGTGCGTTTCAAAAATAGACACAGAAACTTTTCTGGTGAAAACCACACAATGGATTCCTATGGAAGGAAATACAAGTTACTGGTAAGTACGCTTAGAATTACTTTTCAGGGTTAGTGCTGGGCTAAAAGATGCAGCACTGGGTTCTCTCCTGATAACAGGTGAGTAAATCGGAATTCGTAGTTCGGCTGATTTTAGAGGAATATTTGTACGTTTGAAAAATGGACACTTAGAAACTTTTCTGGTGAAAACCACACAATGGATTCCTATGGAAGGAAATACAAGTTACTGGAAAGTACGCTTAGAATTACTTTTCAGGGTCAGTGCTGGACTAAAAGTTGCAGCACTGGGTTCTCTCCTGATAACAGGTGAGTATATTGGAATTCGTAGTTCGGCTGATTTTAGAGGAATAATTGTACGTTTCAAAAATGGACACAGAAACTTTTCTGGTGAAAACCACACAATGGATTCCTAAGGAAGGAAATACAAGTTACTGGTAAGTACGCTTAGAATTACTTTTCAGGGTCAGTGCTGGGCTAAAAGATGCAGCACTGGGTTCTCTACTGATGACAGGTGAGTAAATCGGAATTCGTAGTTCGGCTGATTTTAGAGGAATATTTGTACGTTTCAAAAATGGACACAGAAACTTTTCTGTTGAAAACCACACAATGGATTCCTATGGAAGAAAATACAATTTACTGGTAAGTACGCTTAGAAAATACTTTTCAGGGACAGTGCTGGACTAAAAGATGCAGCACTGGGTTCTCTCCTGATAACAGGTGAGTAAATCAGAATTCGTACTTTGGATGATTTTAGAGGAATATTTGTATGTTTCAAAAAAAGACACAGAAACTTTTCTGGTGAAAACCACACAATGGATTCCTATGGAAGGAAATATAAATTACTGGTAAGTACGCTGAGAAAAGACTTTTCAGGGACAGTGCTGGACTAAAAGATGCAGCACTGGGTTCTCTCCTGATAACAGGTGAGTAAGTCGGCTGATATTAAAGGAATATTTGTGCGTTTCAAAAATAGACACAGAAACTTTTCTGGTGAAAACCACACAATGGATTCCTATGGAAGGAAATACAAGTTACTGGTAAGTACGCTTAGAATTACTTTTCAGGGTTAGTGCTGGGCTAAAAGATGCAGCACTGGGTTCTCTCCTGATAACAGGTGAGTAAATCGGAATTCGTAGTTCGGCTGATTTTAGAGGAATATTTGTACGTTTGAAAAATGGACACTTAGAAACTTTTCTGGTGAAAACCACACAATGGATTCCTATGGAAGGAAATACAAGTTACTGGAAAGTACGCTTAGAATTACTTTTCAGGGTCAGTGCTGGACTAAAAGTTGCAGCACTGGGTTCTCTCCTGATAACAGGTGAGTATATTGGAATTCGTAGTTCGGCTGATTTTAGAGGAATAATTGTACGTTTCAAAAATGGACACAGAAACTTTTCTGGTGAAAACCACACAATGGATTCCTAAGGAAGGAAATACAAGTTACTGGTAAGTACGCTTAGAATTACTTTTCAGGGTCAGTGCTGGGCTAAAAGATGCAGCACTGGGTTCTCTACTGATGACAGGTGAGTAAATCGGAATTCGTAGTTCGGCTGATTTTAGAGGAATATTTGTACGTTTCAAAAATGGACACAGAAACTTTTCTGTTGAAAACCACACAATGGATTCCTATGGAAGAAAATACAAGTTACTGGTAAGTACGCTTAGAAAATACTTTTCAGGGACAGTGCTGGACTAAAAGATGCAGCACTGGGTTCTCTCCTGATAACAGGTGAGTAAATCAGAATTCGTACTTTGGCTGATATTAGAGGAATATTCGTATGTTTCAAAAATAGACAGAAACTTTTCTGGTGAAAACCACACAATGGATTCCTATGGAAGGAAATACAAATTACTGGTAAGTACGCTGAGAAAAGGCTTTTCAGGGACAGTGCTGGACTAAAAGATGCAGCACTGGGTTCTCTCCTGATAACAGGTGAGTAAGTAGGCTGATATTAAAGGAATATTTGTGCGTTTCAAAAATAGACACAGAAACTTTTCTGGTGAAAACCACACAATGGATTCCTATGGAAGGAAATACAAGTTACTGGTAAGCACGCTTAGAATTACTTTTCAGGGTCAGTGCTGGTCTAAAAGATGCAGCACTGGGTTATCTCCTGATAACAGGTGAGTAAATCAGAATTCTTAGTTCGGCTAATTTTAGAGGAATATTTGTATGTATCAAAATTGGACACTAAGAAACTTTTCTGGTGAAAACCACACAATGGATTCCTATGGAAGAAAATACAAGTTACTGGTAAGTACGCTTAGAATTACTTTTCAGGGTCAGTGCTGGTCTAAAAGATGCAGCACTGGGTTATCTCCTGATAACAGGTGAGTAAATCAGAATTCTTAGTTCGGCTAATTTTAGAGGAATATTTGTATGTATCAAAATTGGACACTAAGAAACTTTTCTGGTGAAAACCACACAATGGATTCCGATGCAAGGAAATACAAGTTACTGGTAAGTACGCTTAGAATTACTTTTCAGGGTCAGTGCTGGTCTAAAAGATGCAGCACTGGGATCTCTCCTGATAACAAGTGAGTAAATCGGAATTTGTAGTTCGGCTGATTTTAGAGGAATATTTGTACCTTTCAAAATTGGACACTGAAACTTTTCTGGTGAAATCCACACAATGGATTCCTATGGAAGGAAATACAAGTTACTGGTAAGTACGCTTAGAATTACTTTTCAGAGTCAGTGCTGGGCTGAAAGATGCAGCACTGGGTTCTCTCCTGATAACAGGTGAGTAAATCGGAATTCGTAGTTCGGCTGATTTTAGAGGAATATTTGTACGTTTCAAAATTGGACACTTATCTGGTGAAAACCACACAAAGGATTCCAATGGAAGGAAATACAAGTTACTGGTAAGTACGCTTAGAATTACTTCTCAGAGTCAGTGCTGGTCTAAAAGATGCAGCACTGGGTTCTCTCCTGATAACAGGTGAGTAAATCGGAAATCGTAGTTCAGCTGATTTTAGAGGAATATTTGTACCTTTCAAAATTGGACACTGAAACTTTTCTGGTGAAATCCACACAATGGATTCCTATGGAATGAAATACAAGTTACTGGTTAGTACGCTTAGAATTACATTTCAGGGTCAGTACTGGGATGAAAGATGTAGCAGTGGGTTCTCTCCTGATAACAGGTGAGAAAATCGGAATTCGTAGTTCGCCTTATTTTAGAGGAATATTTGTGTGTTTCAAAAATGGACACTGAAACTTTTCTGGTGAAATCCACACAATGGATTCCTATGGAAGGAAATACAAGTTACTGGTAAGTACGCTTAGAATTACTTTTCAGAGTCAGTGCTGGGCTGAAAGATGCAGCACTGGGTTCTCTCCTGATAACAGGTGAGTAAATCAGAATTCGTAGTTCGGCTGATTTTAGAGGAATATTTGTACGTTTCAAAATTGGACACTTATCTGGTGAAAACCACACAAAGGATTCCAATGGAAGGAAATACAAGTTACTGGTAAGTACGCTTAGAATTACTTCTCAGAGTCAGTGCTGGTCTAAAAGATGCAGCACTGGGTTCTCTCCTGATAACAGGTGAGTAAATCGGAAATCGTAGTTCAGCTGATTTTAGAGGAATATTTGTACCTTTCAAAATTGGACACTGAAACTTTTCTGGTGAAATCCACACAATGGATTCCTATGGAATGAAATACAAGTTACTGGTTAGTACGCTTAGAATTACATTTCAGGGTCAGTACTGGGATGAAAGATGTAGCAGTGGGTTCTCTCCTGATAACAGGTGAGAAAATCGGAATTCGTAGTTCGCCTTATTTTAGAGGAATATTTGTGTGTTTCAAAAATGGACACTTAGAAACTTTTCTGGTGAAAACCACACAATGGATTCCTATGGAAGGAAATACAAGTTACTGGTAAGTACGCTTAGAATTACTTTTCAGAGTCAGTGCTGGTCTAAACGATGCAGCACTGGGTCATCTCCTGTTAACAGGTGAGTAAATCGGAATTTGTAGTTCGGCTGATTTTAAAGGAATATTTGTACATTTCAAAAATGGACACTTACAAACTTTTCTGGTGAAAACCACACAATAGATTCCTATGGAAGGAAATACAAGTTACTGGTAAGTACGCTTAGAATTACTTTTCAGGGTCATTGCTGGTCTAAAAGATGCAGCACTGGGTTCTCTCCTGATAAAAGGTGAGTAAATCAGAATTCGTACTTCGGCTGAGTTTAGAGGAATATTTGTAAGTTTCAAAAATAGACACTTAGGAACTTTTCTGGTGAAAACCACACAATGGATTCCTATGGAAGGAAATACAAGTTACTGGTAAGTACACTTAGAATTACTTTTAAAGGGTCAGTGCTGGACTAAAAGATGCAGCACTGGGTTCTCTCCTGATAACAGGTGAGTAAATCGGAATTCGTAGTTCGGCTGATTTTAGAGGAATATTTGTACGTTTCAAAAATGGACACAGAAACTTTTCTAGTGAAAACCACACAAATAATTCCTATGGAAGGAAATGCAAGTTACTGGTAAGTACACTTAGAATTACTTTTCAGGGTCAGTGCTGGGCTAAAAGATGCAGCACTGGGTTCTCTCCTGATAACAGGTGAGTAAATCGGAATTCGTAGTTCGGCTGATTTTAGAGGAATATTTGTACGTTTCAAAAATGGACACAGAAACTTTTCTGGTGAAAACCACACAATGGATTCCTATGGAAGGAAATACAAGTTACTGGTAAGTACGCTTAGAATTACTTTTCAGGGTCAGTGCTGGGCTAAAAGATGCAGCACTGGGTTCTCTACTGATGACAGGTGAGTAAATCGGAATTCGTAGTTCGGCTCATTTTAGAGGAATATTTGTACGTTTCAAAAATGGACACAGAAACTTTTCTGTTGAAAACCACACAATGGATTCCTATGGAAGGAAATACAAGTTACTGGTAAGTACGCTTAGAAAATACTTTTCAGGGACAGTGCTGGACTAAAAGATGCAGCACTGGGTTCTCTCCTGATAACAGGTGAGTAAATCAGAATTCGTACTTTGGATGATTTTAGAGGAATATTTGTATGTTTCAAAAAAAGACACAGAAACTTTTCTGGTGAAAACCACACAATGGATTCCTATGGAAGGAAATACAAATTACTGGTAAGTACGCTGAGAAAAGACTTTTTAGGGACAGTGCTGGGCTAAAAGATGCAGCACTGGGTTCTCTCCTGATGACAGGTGAGTAAGTCGGCTGATATTAAAGGAATATTTGTGCGTTTCAAAAATAGACACAGAAACTTTTCTGGTGAAAACCACACAATGGATTCCTATGGAAGGAAATACAAGTTACTGGTAAGTACGCTTAGAATTACTTTTCAGGGTCAGTGCTGGTCTAAAAGATGCAGCACTGGGTTATCTCCTGATAACAGGTGAGTAAATCAGAATTCTTAGTTCGGCTAATTTTAGAGGAATATTTGTATGTATCAAAATTGGACACTAAGAAACTTTTCTTGTGAAAACCACACAATGGATTCCGATGCAAGGAAATACAAGTTACTGGTAAGTACGCTTAGAATTACTTTTCAGGGTCAGTGCTGGTCTAAAAGATGCAGCACTGGGATCTCTCCTGATAACAAGTGAGTAAATCGGAATTTGTAGTTTGGCTGATTTTAGAGGAATATTTGTACCTTTCAAAATTGGACACTGAAACTTTTCTGGTGAAATCCACACAATGGATTCCTATGGAAGGAAATACAAGTTACTGGTAAGTACGCTTAGAATTACTTTTCAGAGTCAGTGCTGGGCTGAAAGATGCAGCACTGGGTTCTCTCCTGATAACAGGTGAGTAAATCGGAATTCGTAGTTCGGCTGATTTTAGAGGAATATTTGTACGTTTCAAAATTGGACACTTATCTGGTGAAAACCACACAAAGGATTCCAATGGAAGGAAATACAAGTTACTGGTAAGTACGCTTAGAATTACTTCTCAGAGTCAGTGCTGGTCTAAAAGATGCAGCACTGGGTTCTCTCCTGATAACAGGTGAGTAAATCGGAAATCGTAGTTCGGCTGATTTTAGAGGAATATTTGTACCTTTCAAAATTGGACACTGAAACTTTTCTGGTGAAATCCACACAATGGATTCCTATGGAATGAAATACAAGTTACTGGTTAGTACGCTTAGAATTACATTTCAGGGTCAGTACTGGGATGAAAGATGTAGCAGTGGGTTCTCTCCTGATAACAGGTGAGAAAATCGGAATTCGTAGTTCGCCTTATTTTAGAGAAATATTTGTGTGTTTCAAAAATGGACACTTAGAAACTTTTCTGCTGAAAACCACACAATGGATTCCTATGGAAGGAAATACAAGTTACTGGTAAGTACGCTTAGAATTACTTTTCAGAGTCAGTGCTGGTCTAAACGATGCAGCACTGGGTCATCTCCTGTTAACAGGTGAGTAAATCGGAATTTGTAGTTCGGCTGATTTTAAAGGAATATTTGTACATTTCAAAAATCGACACTTACAAACTTTTCTGGTGAAAACCACACAATGGATTCCTATGGAAGGAAATACAAGTTACTGGTAAGTACGCTTAGAATTACTTTTCAGGGTCATTGCTGGTCTAAAAGATGCAGCACTGGGTTCTCTCCTGATAAAAGGTCAGTAAATCAGAATTCGTACTTCGGCTGAGTTTAGAGGAATATTTGTAAGTTTCAAAAATGGACACTTAGGAACTTTTCTGGTGAAAACCACACAATGGATTCCTATGGAAGGAAATACAAGTTACTGGTAAGTACGCTTAGAATTACTTTTAAAGGGTCAGTGCTGGACTAAAAGATGCAGCACTGGGTTCTCTCCTGATAACAGGTGAGTAAATCGGAATTCGTAGTTCGGCTGATTTTAGAGGAATATTTGTACGTTTCAAAAATGGACACAGAAACTTTTCTGGTGAAAACCACACAAATAATTCCTATGGAAGGAAATGCAAGTTACTGGTAAGTACACTTAGAATTACTTTTCAGGGTCAGTGCTGGGCTAAAAGATGCAGCACTGGGTTCTCTCCTGATAACAGGTCAGTAAATCGGAATTCGTAGTTCGGCTGATTTTAGAGGAATATTTGTACATTTGAAAAATGGACACTTAGAAACTTTTCTGGTGAAAACCACACAATGGATTCCTATGGAAGGAAATACAAGTTACTGGAAAGTACGCTTAGAATTACTTTTCAGGGTCAGTGCTGGACAAAAAGTTGCAGCACTGGGTTCTCTCCTGATAACAGGTGAGTATATTGGAATTCCTAGTTCGGCTGATTTTAGAGGAATAATTGTACGTTTCAAAAATGGACACAGAAACTTTTCTGGTGAAAACCACACAATGGATTCCTATGGAAGGAAATACAAGTTACTGGTAAGTACGCTTAGAATTACTTTTCAGGGTCAGTGCTGGGCTAAAAGATGCAGCACTGGGTTCTCTACTGATGACAGGTGAGTAAATCGGAATTCGTAGTTCGGCTGATTTTAGAGGAATATTTGTACGTTTCAAAAATGGACACAGAAACTTTTCTGGTGAAAACCACACAATGGATTCCTATGGAAGGAAATACAAGTTACTGGTAAGTACGCTTAGAAAATACTTTTCAGGGACAGTGCTGGACTAAAAGATGCAGCACTGGGTTCTCTCCTGATAACAGGTGAGTAAATCAGAATTCGTACTTTGGATGATTTTAGAGGAATATTTGTATGTTTCAAAAAAAGACAGAAACTTTTCTGGTGAAAACCACACAATGGATTCCTATGGAAGGAAATACAAATTACTGGTAAGTACGCTGAGAAAAGACTTTTCAGGGACAGTGCTGGACTAAAAGATGCAGCACTGGGTTCTCTCCTGATAACAGGTGAGTAAGTCGGCTGATATTAAAGGAATATTTGTGCGTTTCAAAAATAGACACAGAAACTTTTCTGGTGAAAACCACACAATGGATTCCTATGGAAGGAAATACAAGTTACTGGTAAGTACGCTTAGAATTACTTTTCAGGGTCAGTGCTGGTCTAAAAGATGCAGCACTGGGTTATCTCCTGATAACAGGTGAGTAAATCAGAATTCTTAGTTCGGCTAATTTTAGAGGAATAGTTGTATGTATCAAAATTGGACACTAAGAAACTTTTCTGGTGAAAACCACACAATGGATTCCGATGCAAGGAAATACAAGTTACTGGTAAGTACACTTAGAATTACTTTTCAGGTTCAGTGTTGGACTTAAAGATGGAACACTGGGTTCTCTCCTGATAACAGGTGAGTAAATCAGAATTCGTACTTCGGCTGATTTTAGAGAAATATTTGTATGTTTCAAAAATGGACACAGAACCTTTTCTGGTGAAAACCACATAATGAATTCCTATGGAAGGAAATACAAGTTACTGGTAATTACGCTTAGAATTACTTTTCAGGGTCAGTGCTGGGATTAAAGATGCAGCACTGGGTTGTCTACTGATCACAGGTGAGTAAATCGGAATTAGTAGTTCGGCTGATTTTAGAGGAATATTTGTACGTTTCAAAATTGGACACTTATCTGGTGAAAAACACACAAAGGATTCCTATGGAAGGAAATATAAGTTACTGGTAAGTACGCTTAGAACTACTTCTCAGAGTCAGTGCTGTTCTACCAGATGCAGCACTGGGTTCTCTCCTGATAACAGGTGAGTAAATCGGAATTCGTAGTTCGGCTGATTTTAGAGGAATATTTGTACCTTTCAAAATTGGACACTTAGAAACTTTTCTGGTGAAAACCACACAATGGATTCCTATGGAAGGAAATACAAGTTACTGGTAAGTACGCTTAGAACTACTTCTCAGAGTCAGTGCTGTTCTACCAGATGCAGCACTGGGTTCTCTCCTGATAACAGGTGAGTAAATCGGAATTCGTAGTTCGGCTGATTTTAGAGGAATATTTGTACCTTTCAAAATTGGACACTTAGAAACTTTTCTGGTGAAAACCACACAATGGATTCCTATGGAAGGAAAAACAAGTTACTGGTAAGTACGCTTAGAATTACTTTTCAGGGTCAGTACTGGGCTGAAAGATGTAGCAGTGGGTTCTCTCCTGATAACAGGTGAGTAAATCGGAATTCGTTGTTCGGCTGATTTTAGAGGAATATTTGTACGTTTCAAAAATGGACACTTAGAAACTTTTCTGGTGAAAACCACACAATGGATTCCTATAGAAGGAAATACAAGTTACTGGTAAGTACGCTTAGAATTACTTTTCAGATTCAGTGCTGGTCTAAACCACGCAGCACTGGGATCTCTCCTGATAACAGGTGAGTAAATCGGAATTTTTAGTTCGGCTGATATTAAATTAATATTTGTGCGCTTCAAAAATGGACACAGAAACTTTTCTGGTGAAAACCACACAATGGATTCCTATGGAAAGAAATACAAGTTACTGGTAAGTACGCTTAAAATTAATTTTCAGGGTCAGTGCTGGGCTGAAAGATGCAGCACTGGGTTCTCTCCTGATAACAGGTGAGTAAATCGGAATTCGTAGTTCGGCTGATTTTAGAGGAATATTTGTACGTTTCAAAATTGGACACTTTTCTGGTGAAAACCACACAAAGGATTCCAATGGAAGGAAATACAAGTTACTGGTAAGTACGCTTAGAATTACTTCTCAGAGTCGGTGCTGGTCTAAAAGATGCAGCACTGGGTTCTCTCCTAACAGGTGAGTAAATCGCAATTCGTTGTTCGGCTGATTTTAGAGGAATATTTGTACGTTTCAAAAATGGACACTTAGAAACTTTTCTGGTGAAAACCACACAATGGATTCCTATGGAAGGAAATACAAGTTACTGGTAAGTACGCTTAGAATTACTTTTCAGAGTCAGTGCTGGTCTAAACCATGTAGCACTGGGTTCTCTCCTGATAACAAGTGAGTAAATCGGAATTTGTAGTTCGGCTGATTTTATAGGAATATTTGTACATTTCAAAATTGGACACTTTTCTGGTGAAAACCACACAAAGGATTCCTACGGAATGAAATACAAGTTACTGGTAAGTACGCTTAGAAAATACTTTTCAGGGACAGTGATGGACTAAAAGATGCAGCACTGGGTTCTCTCCTGATAACAGGTGAGTAAATCGGAATTCGTAGTTCGGCTGATTTTAGAGGAATATTTGTAAGTTTCAAAAATGGACACTTAGAAACTTTTCTGGTGAAAACCACACAATGGATTCCTACGGAATGAAATACAAGTTACTGGTAAGTACTCTTAGAATTACTTTTCAGCGTCAGTGCTGGTCTAAAAGATGCAGCACTGGGTTCTCTCCTGATAAAAGGTGAGTAAATCAGAATTCGTACTTCGGCTGATTTTAGAGGAATATTTGTAAGTTTCAAAAATGGACACTTAGAAACTTTTCTGGTGAAAACCACACAATGGATTCCTATGGAAGGAAATGCAAGTTACTGGAAAGTACGCTTAGAATTACTTTTCAGGGTCAGTGCTGGACTAAAAGATGCAGCACTGGGTTCTCTCCTGATAACAGGTGAGTAAATCGGAATTCGTAGTTCGGCTGATCTTAGAGGAATATTTGTACGTTTCAAAAATGGGCACAGAAACTTTTCTGGTGAAAACCACACAATGGATTCCTATGGAAGGAAATATAAGTTACTGGTAAGTACGCTTAGAATTACTTTTCAGAGTCAGTGCTGGTCTAAAACATGCAGCACTGGGATCTCTCCTGATAACAGGTGAGTAAATCGGAATTTGTAGTTCGGCTGATTTTAGAGGAATATTTGTTCGTTTCAAAATTGGACACTTATCTGGTGAAAACCACACAAAGGATTCCTATGGAAGGAAATATAAGTTACTGGTAAGTACGCTTAGAACTACTTCTCAGAGTCAGTGCTGTTCTAAAAGATGCAGCACTGGGTTCTCTCCTGATAACAGGTGAGTAAATCGGAATTCGTAGTTCGGCTGATTTTAGAGGAATATTTGTACCTTTCAAAATTGGACACTTAGAAACTTTTCTGGTGAAAACCACACAATGGATTCCTATGGAAGGAAAAACAAGTTAATGATAAGTACGCTTAGAATTACTTTTCAGGGTCAGTACTGGGGTGAAAGATGTAGCAGTGGGTTCTCTCCTGATCACAGGTGAGTAAATCGGAATTAGTAGTTCGGCTGATTTTAGAGGAATATTTGTAAGTTTCAAAAATGGACACTTAGAAACTTTTCTGGTGAAAACCACACAATGGATTCCTATGGAAGGAAATACAAGTTACTGGAAAGTACGCTTAGAATTACTTTTCAGGGTCAGTGCTGGACTAAAAGATGCAGCACTGGGTTCTCTCCTGATAACAGGTGAGTAAATCGGAATTCGTAGTTCGGCTGATTTTAGAGGAATAATTGTACGTTTCAAAAATGGACACAGAAACTTTTCTGGTGAAAACCACACAATGGATTCCTATGGAAGGAAATACAAGTTACTGGTAAGTACGCTTAGAATTACTTTTCAGGGTCAGTGCTGGGCTAAAAGATGCAGCACTGGGTTCTCTCCTGATAACAGGTGAGTAAATCGGAATTCGTAGTTCGGCTGATTGTAGAGGAATATTTGTACGTATCAAAATTGGACACTAAAACTTTTTTGGTGAAAACCACACAATGGATTCCGATGCAAGGAAATACAAGTTACTGGTAAGTACGCTTAGAATGACTTTTCAGGGTCAGTACTAGGCTGAAAGATGCAGCACTGGGTTATCTCCTGATAACAGGAGAGTAAATCGGAATTCGTAGTTCAGCTCATTTTAGAGGAATATTTGTACGTTTCAAAAATGGCCACTTAGAAACTTTTCTGCTCAAAACCACACAATGGATTCCTATGGAATGAATTACAAGTTACTGGTAAATACACATAGAATTACTTTTCAGGGTCAGTGTTGGACTAAAAAATGGAGCACTGGGTTCTCTCCTGATAACAGGTGAGTAAATCAGAATTCGTACTTCGGCTGATTTTAGAGGAATATTTGTAAGTTTCAAAAATGGACACAGAAACTTTTCTGGTGAAAACCACACAATGGATTCCTATGGAAGCAAATACAAGTTACTGGTAAGTACGCTTAGAATTACTTTTCAGGGTCAGTGCTGGGATTAAAGATGCAGCACTGGGTTCTCTCCTGATCACAGGTGAGTAAATCGGAATTAGTAGTTCGGCTGATTTTAGAGGAATATTTGTACGTTTCAAAATTGGACACTTATCTGGTGAAAACCACACAAAGGATTCCTATGGAAGGAAATATAAGTTACTGGTAAGTACGCTTAGAACTACTTCTCAGAGTCAGTGCTGTTCTAAAAGATGCAGCACTGGGTTCTCTCCTGATAACAGGTGAGTAAATCGGAATTCGTAGTTCGGCTGATTTTAGAGGAATATTTGTACCTTTCAAAATTGGACACTTAGAAACTTTTCTGGTGAAAACCATACAATGGATTCCTATGGAAGGAAAAACAAGTTAATGGTAAGTACGCTTAGAATTACTTTTCAGGGTCAGTACTGGGGTGAAAGATGTAGCAGTGGGTTCTCTCCTGATCACAGGTGAGTAAATCGGAATTAGTAGTTCGGCTGATTTTAGAGGAATATTTGTACGTTTCAAAATTGGACACTTATCTGGTGAAAACCACACAAAGGATTCCAATGCAAGGAAATATAAGTTACTGGTAAGTACACTTAGAATTACTTTTCAGGTTCAGTGTTGGACTTAAAGATGGAACACTGGGTTCTCTCCTGATAACAGGTGAGTAAATCAGAATTCGTACTTCGGCTGATTTTAGAGGAATATTTGTATGTTTCAAAAATGGACACAGAACCTTTTCTGGTGAAAACCACACAATGAATTCCTATGGAAGGAAATACAAGTTACTGGTAATTACGCTTAGAATTACTTTTCAGGGTCAGTGCTGGGATTAAAGATGCAGCACTGGGTTGTCTACTGATCACAGGTGAGTAAATCGGAATTAGTAGTTCGGCTGATTTTAGAGGAATATTTGTACGTTTCAAAATTGGACACTTATCTGGTGAAAAACACACAAAGGATTCCTATGGAAGGAAATATAAGTTACTGGTAAGTATGCTTAGAACTACTTCTCAGAGTCAGTGCTGTTCTACCAGATGCAGCACTGGGTTCTCTCCTGATAACAGGTGAGTAAATCGGAATTCGTAGTTCGGCTGATTTTAGAGGAATATTTGTACCTTTCAAAATTGGACACTTAGAAACTTTTCTGGTGAAAACCACACAATGGATTCCTATGGAAGGAAAAACAAGTTACTGGTAAGTACGCTTAGAATTACTTTTCAGGGTCAGTACTGGGCTGAAAGATGTAGCAGTGGGTTCTCTCCTGATAACAGGTGAGTAAATCGGAATTCGTTGTTCGGCTGATTTTAGAGGAATATTTGTACGTTTCAAAAATGGACACTTAGAAACTTTTCTGGTGAAAACCACACAATGGATTCCTATGGAAGGAAAAACAAGTTACTGGTAAGTATGCTTAGAATTACTTTTCAGGGTCAGTACTGGGCTGAAAGATGTAGCAGTGGGTTCTCTCCTGATAACAGGTGAGTAAATCGGAATTCGTTGTTCGGCTGATTTTAGAGGAATATTTGTACGTTTCAAAAATGGACACTTAGAAACTTTTCTGGTGAAAACCACACAATGGATTCCTATGGAAGGAAATACAAGTTACTGGTAAGTACGCTTAGAATTACTTTTCAGATTCAGTGCTGGTCTAAACCACGCAGCACTGGGATCTCTCCTGATAACAGGTGAGTAAATCGGAATTTTTAGTTCGGCTGATATTAAAGAAATATTTGTGCGCTTCAAAAATGGACACAGAAACTTTTCTGGTGAAAACCACACAATGGATTCCTATGGAAAGAAATACAAGTTACTGGTAAGTACGCTTAAAATTAATTCTCAGAGTCAGTGCTGGGCTGAAAGATGCAGCACTGGGTTCTCTCCTGATAACAGGTGAGTAAATCGGAATTCGTAGTTTGGCTGATTTTAGAGAAATATTTGTACGTTTCAAAATTGGAAACTTTTCTGGTGAAAACCACACAAAGGATTCCAATGGAAGGAAATACAAGTTACTGGTAAGTACGCTTAGAATTACTTCTCAGAGTCAGTGCTGGTCTAAAAGATGCAGCACTGGGTTCTCTCCTAACAGGTGAGTAAATCGGAATTCGTTGTTCGGCTGATTTTAGAGGAATATTTGTACGTTTCAAAAATGGACACTTAGAAACTTTTCTGGTGAAAACCACACAATGGATTCCTATGGAAGGAAATACAAGTTACTGGTAAGTACGCTTAGAATTACTTTTCAGAGTCAGTGCTGGTCTAAACCATGTAGCACTGGGTTCTCTCCTGATAACAAGTGAGTAAATCGGAATTTGTAGTTCGGCTGATTTTATAGGAATATTTGTACATTTCAAAATTGGACACTTATCTGGTGAAAAACACACAAAGGATTCCTATGGAAGGAAATATAAGTTACTGGTAAGTACGCTTAGAATTACTTTTCAGGGTCAGTACTGGGCTGAAAGATGTAGCAGTGGGTTCTCTCCTGATAACAGGTGAGTAAATCGGAATTCGTTGTTCGGCTGATTTTAGAAGAATATTTGTACGTTTCAAAAATGGACACTTAGAAACTTTTCTGGTGAAAACCACACAATGGATTCCTATGGAAGGAAATACAAGTTATTGGTAAGTACGCTTAGAATTACTTTTCAGATTCAGTGCTGGTCTAAACCATGCAGCACTGGGTTCTCTCCTGATAACAAGTGAGTAAATCGGAATTTGTAGTTCGGCTGATTTTATAGGAATATTTGTACGTTTCAAAAATGGACACTTGGAAACTTTTCTGGTGAAAACCACACAATGGATTCCTATGGAAGGAAATACAAGTTACTGGTAAGTATGCTTAGAATTACTTTTCAGAGTCAGTGCTGGTCTAAAAGATGCAGCACTGGGATCTCTCCTGATAACAGGTGAGTAAATCGGAATTTTTAGTTCGGCTGATATTAAAGAAATATTTGTGCGTTTCAAAAATGGACACAGAAACTTTTCTGGTGAAAACCACACAATGGATTCCTATGGAAAGAAATACAAGTTACTGGTAAGTACGCTTAAAATTACTTTTCAGGGTCAGTGCTGGGCTGAAAGATGCAGCACTGGGTTCTCTCCTGATAACAGGTGAGTAAATCGGAATTCGTAGCTCGGCTGATTTTAGAGGAATATTTGTAAGTTTCAAAAATGGACACTTAGAAACTTTTCTGGTGAAAACCACACAATGGATTCCTACGGAATGAAATACAAGTTACTGGTAAGTACGCTTAGAAAATACTTTTCAGGGACAGTGATGGACTAAAAGATGCAGCACTGGGTTCTCTCCTGATAACAGGTGAGTAAATCGGAATTCGTAGTTCGGCTGATTTTAGAGGAATATTTGTAAGTTTCAAAAATGGACACTTAGAAACTTTTCTGGTGAAAACCACATAATGGATTCCTACGGAATGAAATACAAGTTACTGGTAAGTACTCTTAGAATTACTTTTCAGCGTCAGTGCTGGTCTAAAAGATGCAGCACTGGGTTCTCTCCTGATAAAAGGTGAGTAAATCAGAATTCGTATTTCGGCTGATTTTAGAGGAATATTTGTAAGTTTCAAAAATGGACACTTAGAAACTTTTCTGGTGAAAACCACACAATGGATTCCTATGGAAGGAAATGCAAGTTACTGGAAAGTACGCTTAGAATTACTTTTCAGGGTCAGTGCTGGACTAAAAGATGCAGCACTGGGTTCTCTCCTGATAACAGGTGAGTAAATCGGAATTCGTAGTTCGGCTGATCTTAGAGGAATATTTGTACGTTTCAAAAATGGACACAGAAACTTTTCTGGTGAAAACCACACAATGGATTCCTATGGAAGGAAATATAAGTTACTGGTAAGTACGCTTAGAATTACTTTTCAGAGTCAGTGCTGGTCTAAAACATGCAGCACTGGGATCTCTCCTGATAACAGGTGAGTAAATCGGAATTTGTAGTTCGGCTGATTTTAGAGTAATATTTGTTCGTTTCAAAATTGGACACTTATCTGGTGAAAACCACACAAAGGATTCCTATGGAAGGAAATATAAGTTACTGGTAAGTACGCTTAGAACTACTTCTCAGAGTCAGTGCTGTTCTAAAAGATGCAGCACTGGGTTCTCTCCTGATAACAGGTGAGTAAATCGGAATTCGTAGTTCGGCTGATTTTAGAGGAATATTTGTACCTTTCAAAATTGGACACTTAGAAACTTTTCTGGTGAAAACCACACAATGGATTCCTATGGAAGGAAAAACAAGTTAATGATAAGTACGCTTAGAATTACTTTCCAGGGTCAGTACTGGGGTGAAAGATGTAGCAGTGGGTTCTCTCCTGATCACAGGTGAGTAAATCGGAATTAGTAGTTCGGCTGATTTTAGAGGAATATTTGTAAGTTTCAAAAATGGACACTTAGAAACTTTTCTGGTGAAAACCACACAATGGATTCCTATGGAAGGAAATACAAGTTACTGGAAAGTACGCTTAGAATTACTTTTCAGGGTCAGTGCTGGACTAAAAGATGCAGCACTGGGTTCTCTCCTGATAACAGGTGAGTAAGTCGGCTGATATTAAAGGAATATTTGTGCGTTTCAAAAATAGACACAGAAACTTTTCTGGTGAAAACCACACAATGGATTCCTATGGAAGGAAATACAAGTTACTGGTAAGTACGCTTAGAATTACTTTTCAGGGTCAGTGCTGGTCTAAAAGATGCAGCACTGGGTTATCTCCTGATAACAGGTGAGTAAATCAGAATTCTTAGTTCGGCTAATTTTAGAGGAATAGTTGTATGTATCAAAATTGGACACTAAGAAACTTTTCTGGTGAAAACCACACAATGGATTCCGATGCAAGGAAATACAAGTTACTGGTAAGTACACTTAGAATTACTTTTCAGGTTCAGTGTTGGACTTAAAGATGGAACACTGGGTTCTCTCCTGATAACAGGTGAGTAAATCAGAATTCGTACTTCGGCTGATTTTAGAGGAATATTTGTATGTTTCAAAAATGGACACAGAACCTTTTCTGGTGAAAACCACACAATGAATTCCTATGGAAGGAAATACAAGTTACTGGTAATTACGCTTAGAATTACTTTTCAGGGTCAGTGCTGGGATTAAAGATGCAGCACTGGGTTGTCTACTGATCACAGGTGAGTAAATCGGAATTAGTAGTTCGGCTGATTTTAGAGGAATATTTGTACGTTTCAAAATTGGACACTTACCTGGTGAAAAACACACAAAGGATTCCTATGGAAGGAAATATAAGTTACTGGTAAGTACGCTTAGAACTACTTCTCAGAGTCAGTGCTGTTCTACCAGATGCAGCACTGGGTTCTCTCCTGATAACAGGTGAGTAAATCGGAATTCGTAGTTCGGCTGATTTTAGAGGAATATTTGTACCTTTCAAAATTGGACACTTAGAAACTTTTCTGGTGAAAACCACACAATGGATTCCTATGGAAGGAAATACAAGTTACTGGTAAGTACGCTTAGAACTACTTCTCAGAGTCAGTGCTGTTCTACCAGATGCAGCACTGGGTTCTCTCCTGATAACAGGTGAGTAAATCGGAATTCGTAGTTCGGCTGATTTTAGAGGAATATTTGTACCTTTCAAAATTGGACACTTAGAAACTTTTCTGGTGAAAACCACACAATGGATTCCTATGGAAGGAAAAACAAGTTACTGGTAAGTACGCTTAGAATTACTTTTCAGGGTCAGTACTGGGCTGAAAGATGTAGCAGTGGGTTCTCTCCTGATAACAGGTGAGTAAATCGGAATTCGTTGTTCGGCTGATTTTAGAGGAATATTTGTACGTTTCAAAAATGGACACTTAGAAACTTTTCTGGTGAAAACCACACAATGGATTCCTATGGAAGGAAATACAAGTTACTGGTAAGTACGCTTAAAATTACTTTTCAGATTCAGTGCTGGTCTAAACCACGCAGCACTGGGATCTCTCCTGATAACAGGTGAGTAAATCGGAATTTTTAGTTCGGCTGATATTAAAGAAATATTTGTGCGCTTCAAAAATGGACACAGAAACTTTTCTGGTGAAAACCACACAATGGATTCCTATGGAAAGAAATACAAGTTACTGGTAAGTACGCTTAAAATTAATTTTCAGGGTCAGTGCTGGGCTGAAAGATGCAGCACTGGGTTCTCTCCTGATAACAGGTGAGTAAATCGGAATTCGTAGTTCGGCTGATTTTAGAGGAATATTTGTACGTTTCAAAATTGGACACTTTTCTGGTGAAAACCACACAAAGGATTCCAATGGAAGGAAATACAAGTTACTGGTAAGTACGCTTAGAATTACTTCTCAGAGTCAGTGCTGGTCTAAAAGATGCAGCACTGGGTTCTCTCCTAACAGGTGAGTAAATCGGAATTCGTTGTTCGGCTGATTTTAGAGGAATATTTGTACGTTTCAAAAATGGACACTTAGAAACTTTTCTGGTGAAAACCACACAATGGATTCCTATGGAAGGAAATACAAGTTACTGGTAAGTACGCTTAGAATTACTTTTCAGAGTCAGTGCTGGTCTAAACCATGTAGCACTGGATTCTCTCCTGATAACAAGTGAGTAAATCGGAATTTGTAGTTCGGCTGATTTTATAGGAATATTTGTACATTTCAAAATTGGACACTTTTCTGGTGAAAACCACACAAAGGATTCCTACGGAATGAAATACAAGTTACTGGTAAGTACGCTTAGAAAATACTTTTCAGGGACAGTGATGGACTAAAAGATGCAGCACTGGGTTCTCTCCTGATAACAGGTGAGTAAATCGGAATTCGTAGTTCGGCTGATTTTAGAGGAATATTTGTAAGTTTCAAAAATGGACACTTAGAAACTTTTCTGGTGAAAACCACACAATGGATTCCTACGGAATGAAATACAAGTTACTGGTAAGTACTCTTAGAATTACTTTTCAGCGTCAGTGCTGGTCTAAAAGATGCAGCACTGGGTTCTCTCCTGATAAAAGGTGAGTAAATCAGAATTCGTACTTCGGCTGATTTTAGAGGAATATTTGTAAGTTTCAAAAATGGACACTTAGAAACTTTTCTGGTGAAAACCACACAATGGATTCCTATGGAAGGAAATGCAAGTTACTGGAAAGTACGCTTAGAATTACTTTTCAGGGTCAGTGCTGGACTAAAAGATGCAGCACTGGGTTCTCTCCTGATAACAGGTGAGTAAATCGGAATTCGTAGTTCGGCTGATCTTAGAGGAATATTTGTACGTTTCAAAAATGGACACAGAAACTTTTCTGGTGAAAACCACACAATGGATTCCTATGGAAGGAAATATAAGTTACTGGTAAGTACGCTTAGAATTACTTTTCAGAGTCAGTGCTGGTCTAAAACATGCAGCACTGGGATCTCTCCTGATAACAGGTGAGTAAATCGGAATTTGTAGTTCGGCTGATTTTAGAGGAATATTTGTTCGTTTCAAAATTGGACACTTATCTGGTGAAAACCACACAAAGGATTCCTATGGAAGGAAATATAAGTTACTGGTAAGTACGCTTAGAACTACTTCTCAGAGTCAGTGCTGTTCTAAAAGATGCAGCACTGGGTTGTCTACTGATCACAGGTGAGTAAATCGGAATTAGTAGTTCGGCTGATTTTAGAGGAATATTTGTACGTTTCAAAATTGGACACTTACCTGGTGAAAAACACACAAAGGATTCCTATGGAAGGAAATATAAGTTACTGGTAAGTACGCTTAGAACTACTTCTCAGAGTCAGTGCTGTTCTACCAGATGCAGCACTGGGTTCTCTCCTGATAACAGGTGAGTAAATCGGAATTCGTAGTTCGGCTGATTTTAGAGGAATATTTGTACCTTTCAAAATTGGACACTTAGAAACTTTTCTGGTGAAAACCACACAATGGATTCCTATGGAAGGAAATACAAGTTACTGGTAAGTACGCTTAGAACTACTTCTCAGAGTCAGTGCTGTTCTACCAGATGCAGCACTGGGTTCTCTCCTGATAACAGGTGAGTAAATCGGAATTCGTAGTTCGGCTGATTTTAGAGGAATATTTGTACCTTTCAAAATTGGACACTTAGAAACTTTTCTGGTGAAAACCACACAATGGATTCCTATGGAAGGAAAAACAAGTTACTGGTAAGTACGCTTAGAATAACTTTTCAGGGTCAGTACTGGGCTGAAAGATGTAGCAGTGGGTTCTCTCCTGATAACAGGTGAGTAAATCGGAATTCGTTGTTCGGCTGATTTTAGAGGAATATTTGTACGTTTCAAAAATGGACACTTAGAAACTTTTCTGGTGAAAACCACACAATGGATTCCTATGGAAGGAAATACAAGTTACTGGTAAGTACGCTTAGAATTACTTTTCAGATTCAGTGCTGGTCTAAACCACGCAGCACTGGGATCTCTCCTGATAACAGGTGAGTAAATCGGAATTTTTAGTTCGGCTGATATTAAAGAAATATTTGTGCGCTTCAAAAATGGACACAGAAACTTTTCTGGTGAAAACCACACAATGGATTCCTATGGAAAGAAATACAAGTTACTGGTAAGTACGCTTAAAATTAATTTTCAGGGTCAGTGCTGGGCTGAAAGATGCAGCACTGGGTTCTCTCCTGATAACAGGTGAGTAAATCGGAATTCGTAGTTCGGCTGATTTTAGAGGAATATTTGTACGTTTCAAAATTGGACACTTTTCTGGTGAAAACCACACAAAGGATTCCAATGGAAGGAAATACAAGTTACTGGTAAGTACGCTTAGAATTACTTCTCAGAGTCAGTGCTGGTCTAAAAGATGCAGCACTGGGTTCTCTCCTAACAGGTGAGTAAATCGGAATTCGTTGTTCGGCTGATTTTAGAGGAATATTTGTACGTTTCAAAAATGGACACTTAGAAACTTTTCTGGTGAAAACCACACAATGGATTCCTATGGAAGGAAATACAAGTTACTGGTAAGTACGCTTAGAATTACTTTTCAGAGTCAGTGCTGGTCTAAACCATGTAGCACTGGATTCTCTCCTGATAACAAGTGAGTAAATCGGAATTTGTAGTTCGGCTGATTTTATAGGAATATTTGTACATTTCAAAATTGGACACTTTTCTGGTGAAAACCACACAAAGGATTCCTACGGAATGAAATACAAGTTACTGGTAAGTACGCTTAGAAAATACTTTTCAGGGACAGTGATGGACTAAAAGATGCAGCACTGGGTTCTCTCCTGATAACAGGTGAGTAAATCGGAATTCGTAGTTCGGCTGATTTTAGAGGAATATTTGTAAGTTTCAAAAATGGACACTTAGAAACTTTTCTGGTGAAAACCACACAATGGATTCCTACGGAATGAAATACAAGTTACTGGTAAGTACTCTTAGAATTACTTTTCAGCGTCAGTGCTGGTCTAAAAGATGCAGCACTGGGTTCTCTCCTGATAAAAGGTGAGTAAATCAGAATTCGTACTTCGGCTGATTTTAGAGGAATATTTGTAAGTTTCAAAAATGGACACTTAGAAACTTTTCTGGTGAAAACCACACAATGGATTCCTATGGAAGGAAATGCAAGTTACTGGAAAGTACGCTTAGAATTACTTTTCAGGGTCAGTGCTGGACTAAAAGATGCAGCACTGGGTTCTCTCCTGATAACAGGTGAGTAAATCGGAATTCGTAGTTCGGCTGATCTTAGAGGAATATTTGTACGTTTCAAAAATGGACACAGAAACTTTTCTGGTGAAAACCACACAATGGATTCCTATGGAAGGAAATATAAGTTACTGGTAAGTACGCTTAGAATTACTTTTCAGAGTCAGTGCTGGTCTAAAACATGCAGCACTGGGATCTCTCCTGATAACAGGTGAGTAAATCGGAATTTGTAGTTCGGCTGATTTTAGAGGAATATTTGTTCGTTTCAAAATTGGACACTTATCTGGTGAAAACCACACAAAGGATTCCTATGGAAGGAAATATAAGTTACTGGTAAGTACGCTTAGAACTACTTCTCAGAGTCAGTGCTGTTCTAAAAGATGCAGCACTGGGTTCTCTCCTGATAACAGGTGAGTAAATCGGAATTCGTAGTTCGGCTGATTTTAGAGGAATATTTGTACCTTTCAAAATTGGACACTTAGAAACTTTTCTGGTGAAAACCACACAATGGATTCCTATGGAAGGAAAAACAAGTTAATGATAAGTACGCTTAGAATTACTTTTCAGGGTCAGTACTGGGGTGAAAGATGTAGCAGTGGGTTCTCTCCTGATCACAGGTGAGTAAATCGGAATTAGTAGTTCGGCTGATTTTAGAGGAATATTTGTAAGTTTCAAAAATGGACACTTAGAAACTTTTCTGGTGAAAACCACACAATGGATTCCTATGGAAGGAAATACAAGTTACTGGAAAGTACGCTTAGAATTACTTTTCAGGGTCAGTGCTGGACTAAAAGATGCAGCACTGGGTTCTCTCCTGATAACAGGTGAGTAAATCGGAATTCGTAGTTCGGCTGATTTTAGAGGAATAATTGTACGTTTCAAAAATGGACACAGAAACTTTTCTGGTGAAAACCACACAATGGATTCCTATGGAAGGAAATACAAGTTACTGGTAAGTACGCTTAGAATTACTTTTCAGGGTCATTGGTGGACTAAAAGATGCAGCACTGGGTTCTCTCCTGATAACAGGTGAGTAAATCGGAATTCGTAGTTCGGCTGATCTTAGAGGAATATTTGTACGTTTCAAAAATGGACACAGAAACTTTTCTGGTGAAAACCACACAATGGATTCCTATGGAAGGAAATATAAGTTACTGGTAAGTACGCTTAGAATTACTTTTCAGAGTCAGTGCTGGTCTAAAACATGCAGCACTGGGATCTCTCCCGATAACAGGTGAGTAAATCGGAATTTGTAGTTCGGCTGATTTTAGAGGAATATTTGTTCGTTTCAAAATTGGACACTTATCTGGTGAAAACCACACAAAGGATTCCTATGGAAGGAAATATAAGTTACTGGTAAGTACGCTTAGAACTACTTCTCAGAGTCAGTGCTGTTCTAAAAGATGCAGCACTGGGTTCTCTCCTGATAACAGGTGAGTAAATCGGAATTCGTAGTTCGGCTGATTTTAGAGGAATATTTGTACCTTTCAAAATTGGACACTTAGAAACTTTTCTGGTGAAAACCACACAATGGATTCCTATGGAAGGAAAAACAAGTTAATGATAAGTACGCTTAGAATTACTTTTCAGGGTCAGTACTGGGGTGAAAGATGTAGCAGTGGGTTCTCTCCTGATCACAGGTGAGTAAATCGGAATTAGTAGTTCGGCTGATTTTAGAGGAATATTTGTAAGTTTCAAAAATGGACACTTAGAAACTTTTCTGGTGAAAACCACACAATGGATTCCTATGGAAGGAAATACAAGTTACTGGAAAGTACGCTTAGAATTACTTTTCAGGGTCAGTGCTGGACTAAAAGATGCAGCACTGGGTTCTCTCCTGATAACAGGTGAGTAAATCGGAATTCGTAGTTCGGCTGATTTTAGAGGAATAATTGTACGTTTCAAAAATGGACACAGAAACTTTTCTGGTGAAAACCACACAATGGATTCCTATGGAAGGAAATACAAGTTACTGGTAAGTACGCTTAGAATTACTTTTCAGGGTCAGTGCTGGGCTAAAAGATGCAGCACTGGGTTCTCTCTTGATAACAGGTGAGTAAATCGGAATTCGTAGTTCGGCTGATTGTAGAGGAATATTTGTACGTATCAAAATTGGACACTAAAACTTTTTTGGTGAAAACCACACAATGGATTCCGATGCAAGGAAATACAAGTTACTGGTAAGTACGCTTAGAATGACTTTTCAGGGTCAGTACTAGGCTGAAAGATGCAGCACTGGGTTATCTCCTGATAACAGGAGAGTAAATCGGAATTCGTAGTTCAGCTCATTTTAGAGGAATATTTGTACGTTTCAAAAATGGCCACTTAGAAACTTTTCTGCTCAAAACCACACAATGGATTCCTATGGAATGAATTACAAGTTACTGGTAAGTACACATAGAATTACTTTTCAGGGTCAGTGTTGGACTAAAAAATGGAGCACTGGGTTCTCTCCTGATAACAGGTGAGTAAATCAGAATTCGTACTTCGGCTGATTTTAGAGGAATATTTGTACGTTTCAAAAATGGACACTTAGAAACTTTTCTGGTGAAAACCACACAATGGATTCCTATGGAAGGAAATACAAGTTACTGGTAAGTACGCTTAGAATTACTTTTCAGATTCAGTGCTGGTCTAAACCACGCAGCACTGGGATCTCTCCTGATAACAGGTGAGTAAATCGGAATTTTTAGTTCGGCTGATATTAAAGAAATATTTGTGCGCTTCAAAAATGGACACAGAAACTTTTCTGGTGAAAACCACACAATGGATTCCTATGGAAAGAAATACAAGTTACTGGTAAGTACGCTTAAAATTACTTCTCAGAGTCAGTGCTGGGCTGAAAGATGCAGCACTGGGTTCTCTCCTGATAACAGGTGAGTAAATCGGAATTCGTAGTTTGGCTGATTTTAGAGAAATATTTGTACGTTTCAAAATTGGACACTTTTCTGGTGAAAACCACACAAAGGATTCCAATGGAAGGAAATACAAGTTACTGGTAAGTACGCTTAGAATTACTTCTCAGAGTCAGTGCTGGTCTAAAAGATACAGCACTGGGTTCTCTCCTAACAGGTGAGTAAATCGGAATTCGTTGTTCGGCTGATTTTAGAGGAATATTTGTACGTTTCAAAAATGGACACTTAGAAACTTTTCTGGTGAAAACCACACAATGGATTCCTATGGAAGGAAATACAAGTTACTGGTAAGTACGCTTAGAATTACTTTTCAGAGTCAGTGCTGGTCTAAACCATGTAGCACTGGGTTCTCTCCTGATAACAAGTGAGTAAATCGGAATTTGTAGTTCGGCTGATTTTATAGGAATATTTGTACATTTCAAAATTGGACACTTATCTGGTGAAAAACACACAAAGGATTCCTATGGAAGGAAATATAAGTTACTGGTAAGTACGCTTAGAATTACTTTTCAGGGTCAGTACTGGGCTGAAAGATGTAGCAGTGGGTTCTCTCCTGATAACAGGTGAGTAAATCGGAATTCGTTGTTCGGCTGATTTTAGAAGAATATTTGTACGTTTCAAAAATGGACACTTAGAAACTTTTCTGGTGAAAACCACACAATGGATTCCTATGGAAGGAAATACAAGTTATTGGTAAGTACGCTTAGAATTACTTTTCAGATTCAGTGCTGGTCTAAACCATGCAGCACTGGGTTCTCTCCTGATAACAAGTGAGTAAATCGGAATTTGTAGTTCGGCTGATTTTATAGGAATATTTGTACGTTTCAAAAATGGACACTTGGAAACTTTTCTGGTGAAAACCACACAATGGATTCCTATGGAAGGAAATACAAGTTACTGGTAAGTATGCTTAGAATTACTTTTCAGAGTCAGTGCTGGTCTAAAAGATGCAGCACTGGGATCTCTCCTGATAACAGGTGAGTAAATCGGAATTTTTAGTTCGGCTGATATTAAAGAAATATTTGTGCGTTTCAAAAATGGACACAGAAACTTTTCTGGTGAAAACCACACAATGGATTCCTATGGAAAGAAATACAAGTTACTGGTAAGTACGCTTAAAATTACTTTTCAGGGTCAGTGCTGGGCTGAAAGATGCAGCACTGGGTTCTCTCCTGATAACAGGTGAGTAAATCGGAATTCGTAGTTCGGCTGATTTTAGAGGAATATTTGTAAGTTTCAAAAATGGACACTTAGAAACTTTTCTGGTGAAAACCACACAATGGATTCCTACGGAATGAAATACAAGTTACTGGTAAGTACGCTTAGAAAATACTTTTCAGGGACAGTGATGGACTAAAAGATGCAGCACTGGGTTCTCTCCTGATAACAGGTGAGTAAATCGGAATTCGTAGTTCGGCTGATTTTAGAGGAATATTTGTAAGTTTCAAAAATGGACACTTAGAAACTTTTCTGGTGAAAACCACATAATGGATTCCTACGGAATGAAATACAAGTTACTGGTAAGTACTCTTAGAATTACTTTTCAGCGTCAGTGCTGGTCTAAAAGATGCAGCACTGGGTTCTCTCCTGATAAAAGGTGAGTAAATCAGAATTCGTACTTCGGCTGATTTTAGAGGAATATTTGTAAGTTTCAAAAATGGACACTTAGAAACTTTTCCGGTGAAAACCATACAATGGATTCCTATGGAAGGAAATGCAAGTTACTGGAAAGTACGCTTAGAATTACTTTTCAGGGTCAGTGCTGGACTAAAAGATGCAGCACTGGGTTCTCTCCTGATAACAGGTGAGTAAATCGGAATTCGTAGTTCGGCTGATCTTAGAGGAATATTTGTACGTTTCAAAAATGGACACAGAAACTTTTCTGGTGAAAACCACACAATGGATTCCTATGGAAGGAAATATAAGTTACTGGTAAGTACGCTTAGAATTACTTTTCAGAGTCAGTGCTGGTCTAAAACATGCAGCACTGGGATCTCTCCTGATAACAGGTGAGTAAATAGGAATTTGTAGTTCGGCTGATTTTAGAGTAATATTTGTTCGTTTCAAAATTGGACACTTATCTGGTGAAAACCACACAAAGGATTCCTATGGAAGGAAATATAAGTTACTGGTAAGTACGCTTAGAACTACTTCTCAGAGTCAGTGCTGTTCTAAAAGATGCAGCACTGGGTTCTCTCCTGATAACAGGTGAGTAAATCGGAATTCGTAGTTCGGCTGATTTTAGAGGAATATTTGTACCTTTCAAAATTGGACACTTAGAAACTTTTCTGGTGAAAACCACACAATGGATTCCTATGGAAGGAAAAACAAGTTAATGATAAGTACGCTTAGAATTACTTTCCAGGGTCAGTACTGGGGTGAAAGATGTAGCAGTGGGTTCTCTCCTGATCACAGGTGAGTAAATCGGAATTAGTAGTTCGGCTGATTTTAGAGGAATATTTGTAAGTTTCAAAAATGGACACTTAGAAACTTTTCTGGTGAAAACCACACAATGGATTCCTATGGAAGGAAATACAAGTTACTGGAAAGTACGCTTAGAATTACTTTTCAGGGTCAGTGCTGGACTAAAAGATGCAGCACTGGGTTCTCTCCTGATAACAGGTGAGTAAATCGGAATTCGTAGTTCGGCTGATTTTAGAGGAATAATTGTACGTTTCAAAAATGGACACAGAAACTTTTCTGGTGAAAACCACACAATGGATTCCTATGGAAGCAAATACAAGTTACTGGTAAGTACGCTTAGAATTACTTTTCAGGGTCAGTGCTGGGATTAAAGATGCAGCACTGGGTTCTCTCCTGATCACAGGTGAGTAAATCGGAATTAGTAGTTCGGCTGATTTTAGAGGAATATTTGTACGTTTCAAAATTGAACACTTATCTGGTGAAAACCACACAAAGGATTCCTATGGAAGGAAATATAAGTTACTGGTAAGTACGCTTAGAACTACTTCTCAGAGTCAGTGCTGTTCTAAAAGATGCAGCACTGGGTTCTCTCCTGATAACAGGTGAGTAAATCGGAATTCGTAGTTCGGCTGATTTTAGAGGAATATTTGTACCTTTCAAAATTGGACACTTAGAAACTTTTCTGGTGAAAACCACACAATGGATTCCTATGGAAGGAAAAACAAGTTAATGGTAAGTACGCTTAGAATTACTTTTCAGGGTCAGTACTGGGGTGAAAGATGTAGCAGTGGGTTCTCTCCTGATCACAGGTGAGTAAATCGGAATTAGTAGTTCGGCTGATTTTAGAGGAATATTTGTACGTTTCAAAATTGGACACCTTTCTGGTGAAAACCACACAAAGGATTCCAATGGAAGGAAATACAAGTTACTGGTAAGTACGCTTAGAATTACTTCTCAGAGTCAGTGCTGGTCTAAAAGATGCAGCACTGGGTTCTCTCCTGATAACAGGTGAGTAAATCGGAAATCGTAGTTCGGCTGATTTTAGAGGAATATTTGTACCTTTCAAAATTGGACACTGAAACTTTTCTGGTGAAATCCACACAATGGATTCCTATGGAATGAAATACAAGTTACTGGTTAGTACGCTTAGAATTACATTTCAGGGTCAGTACTGGGATGAAAGATGTAGCAGTGGGTCCGCTCCTGATAACTGGTGAGAAAATCGGAATTCGTAGTTCGCCTTATTTTAGAGGAATATTTGTGTGTTTCAAAAATGGACACTTAGAAACTTTTCTGGTGAAAACCACACAATGGATTCCTATGGAAGGAAATACAAGTTACTGGTAAGTACGCTTAGAATTACTTTTCAGAGTCAGTGCTGGTCTAAACGATGCAGCACTGGGTCATCTCCTGTTAACAGGTGAGTAAATCGGAATTTGTAGTTCGGCTGATTTTAAAGGAATAATTGTACGTTTCAAAAATGGACACAGAAACTTTTCTGGTGAAAACCACACAATGGATTCCTATGGAAGCAAATACAAGTTACTGGTAAGTACGCTTAGAATTACTTTTCAGGGTCAGTGCTGGGATTAAAGATGCAGCACTGGGTTCTCTCCTGATCACAGGTGAGTAAATCGGAATTAGTAGTTCGGCTGATTTTAGAGGAATATTTGTACGTTTCAAAATTGGACACTTATCTGGTGAAAACCACACAAAGGATTCCTATGGAAGGAAATATAAGTTACTGGTAAGTACGCTTAGAACTACTTCTCAGAGTCAGTGCTGTTCTAAAAGATGCAGCACTGGGTTCTCTCCTGATAACAGGTGAGTAAATCGGAATTCGTAGTTCGGCTGATTTTAGAGGAATATTTGTACCTTTCAAAATTGGACACTTAGAAACTTTTCTGGTGAAAACCACACAATGGATTCCTATGGAAGGAAAAACAAGTTAATGGTAAGTACGCTTAGAATTACTTTTCAGGGTCAGTACTGGGGTGAAAGATGTAGCAGTGGGTTCTCTCCTGATCACAGGTGAGTAAATCGGAATTAGTAGTTCGGCTGATTTTAGAGGAATATTTGTACGTTTCAAAATTGGACACTTATCTGGTGAAAACCACACAAAGGATTCCTATGGAAGGAAATATAAGTTACTGGTAAGTACGCTTAGAACTACTTCTCAGAGTCAGTGCTGTTCTAAAAGATGCAGCACTGGGTTCTCTCCTGATAACAGGTGAGTAAATCGGAATTCGTAGTTCGGCTGATTTTAGAGGAATATTTGTACGTTTCAAAAATGGACACAGAAACTTTTCTAGTGAAAACCACACAAATAATTCCTATGGAAGGAAATGCAAGTTACTGGTAAGTACACTTAGAATTACTTTTCAGGGTCAGTGCTGGGCTAAAAGATGCAGCACTGGGTTCTCTCCTGATAACAGGTGAGTAAATCGGAATTCGTAGTTCGGCTGATTTTAGAGGAATATTTGTACATTTGAATAATGGACACTTAGAAACTTTTCTGGTGAAAACCACACAATGGATTCCTATGGAAGGAAATACAAGTTACTGGAAAGTACGCTTAGAATTACTTTTCAGGGTCAGTGCTGGACTAAAAGTTGCAGCACTGGGTTCTCTCCTGATAACAGGTGAGTATATCGGAATTCCTAGTTCGGCTGATTTTAGAGGAATAATTGTACGTTTCAAAAATGGACACAGAAACTTTTCTGGTGAAAACCACACAATGGATTCCTATGGAAGAAAATACAAGTTACTGGTAAGTACGCTTAGAATTACTTTTCAGGGTCAGTGCTGGGCTAAAAGATGCAGCACTGGGTTCTCTACTGATGACAGGTGAGTAAATCGGAATTCGTAGTTCGGCTGATTTTAGAGGAATATTTGTACGTTTCAAAAATGGACACAGAAACTTTTCTGGTGAAAACCACACAATGGATTCCTATGGAAGGAAATACAAGTTACTGGTAAGTACGCTTAGAAAATACTTTTCAGGGACAGTGCTGGACTAAAAGATGCAGCACTGGGTTCTCTCCTGATAACAGGTGAGTAAATCAGAATTCGTACTTTGGATGATTTTAGAGGAATATTTGTATGTTTCAAAAAAAGACACAGAAACTTTTCTGGTGAAAACCACACAATGGATTCCTATGGAAGGAAATACAAATTACTGGTAAGTACGCTGAGAAAAGACTTTTCAGGGACAGTGCTGGACTAAAAGATGCAGCACTGGGTTCTCTCCTGATGACAGGTGAGTAAGTCGGCTGAAATTAAAGGAATATTTGTGCGTTTCAAAAATAGACACAGAAACTTTTCTGGTGAAAACCACACAATGGATTCCTATGGAAGGAAATACAAGTTACTGGTAAGTACGCTTAGAATTACTTTTCAGGGTCAGTGCTGGTCTAAAAGATGCAGCACTGGGTTATCTCCTGATAACAGGTGAGTAAATCAGAATTCTTAGTTCGGCTAATTTTAGAGGAATATTTGTATGTATCAAAATTGGACACTAAGAAACTTTTCTGGTGAAAACCACACAATGGATTCCTATGGAAGAAAATACAAGTTACTGGTAAGTACGCTTAGAATTACTTTTCAGGGTCAGTGCTGGTCTAAAAGATGCAGCACTGGGTTATCTCCTGATAACAGGTGAGTAAATCAGAATTCTTAGTTCGGCTAATTTTAGAGGAATATTTGTATGTATCAAAATTGGACACTAAGAAACTTTTCTGGTGAAAACCACACAATGGATTCCTATGGAAGAAAATACAAGTTACTGGTAAGTACGCTTAGAATTACTTTTCAGGGTCAGTGCTGGTCTAAAAGATGCAGCACTGGGTTATCTCCTGATAACAGGTGAGTAAATCAGAATTCTTAGTTCGGCTAATTTTAGAGGAATATTTGTATGTATCAAAATTGGACACTAAGAAACTTTTCTGGTGAAAACCACACAATGGATTCCTATGGAAGAAAATACAAGTTACTGGTAAGTACGCTTAGAATTACTTTTCAGGGTCAGTGCTGGTCTAAAAGATGCAGCACTGGGTTATCTCCTGATAACAGGTGAGTAAATCAGAATTCTTAGTTCGGCTAATTTTAGAGGAATATTTGTATGTATCAAAATTGGACACTAAGAAACTTTTCTGGTGAAAACCACACAATGGATTCCGATGCAAGGAAATACAAGTTACTGGTAAGTACGCTTAGAATTACTTTTCAGGGTCAGTGCTGGTCTAAAAGATGCAGCACTGGGATCTCTCCTGATAACAAGTGAGTAAATCGGAATTTGTAGTTCGGCTGATTTTAGAGGAATATTTGTACCTTTCAAAATTGGACACTGAAACTTTTCTGGTGAAATCCACACAATGGATTCCTATGGAAGGAAATACAAGTTACTGGTAAGTACGCTTAGAATTACTTTTCAGAGTCAGTGCTGGGCTGAAAGATGCAGCACTGGGTTCTCTCCTGATAACAGGTGAGTAAATCGGAATTCGTAGTTCGGCTGATTTTAGAGGAATATTTGTACGTTTCAAAATTGGACACTTATCTGGTGAAAACCACACAAAGGATTCCAATGGAAGGAAATACAAGTTACTGGTAAGTACGCTTAGAATTACTTCTCAGAGTCAGTGCTGGTCTAAAAGATGCAGCACTGGGTTCTCTCCTGATAACAGGTGAGTAAATCGGAAATCGTAGTTCGGCTGATTTTAGAGGAATATTTGTACCTTTCAAAATTGGACACTGAAACTTTTCTGGTGAAATCCACACAATGGATTCCTATGGAATGAAATACAAGTTACTGGTTAGTACGCTTAGAATTACATTTCAGGGTCAGTACTGGGATGAAAGATGTAGCAGTGGGTTCTCTCCTGATAACAGGTGAGAAAATCGGAATTCGTAGTTCGCCTTATTTTAGAGGAATATTTGTGTGTTTCAAAAATGGACACTTAGAAACTTTTCTGGTGAAAACCACACAATGGATTCCTATGGAAGGAAATACAAGTTACTGGTAAGTACGCTTAGAATTACTTTTCAGAGTCAGTGCTGGTCTAAACGATGCAGCACTGGGTCATCTCCTGTTAACAGGTGAGTAAATCGGAATTTGAAGTTCGGCTGATTTTAAAGGAATATTTGTACATTTCAAAAATGGACACTTACAAACTTTTCTGGTGAAAACCACACAATGGATTCCTATGGAAGGAAATACAAGTTACTGGTAAGTACGCTTAGAATTACTTTTCAGGGTCATTGCTGGTCTAAAAGATGCAGCACTGGGTTCTCTCCTGATAAAAGGTGAGTAAATCAGAATTCGTACTTCGGCTGAGTTTAGAGGAATATTTGTAAGTTTCAAAAATGGACACTTAGGAACTTTTCTGGTGAAAACCACACAATGGATTCCTATGGAAGGAAATACAAGTTACTGGTAAGTACGCTTAGAATTACTTTTAAAGGGTCAGTGCTGGACTAAAAGATGCAGCACTGGGTTCTCTCCTGATAACAGGTGAGTAAATCGGAATTCGTAGTTCGGCTGATTTTAGAGGAATATTTGTACGTTTCAAAAATGGACACAGAAACTTTTCTGGTGAAAACCACACAATGGATTCCTATGGAAGGAAATACAAATTACTGGTAAGTATGTTGAGAAAAGACTTTTCAGGGACAGTGCTGGACTAAAAGATGCAGCACTGGGTTCTCTCCTGATAACAGGTGAGTAAGTCGGCTGATATTAAAGGAATATTTGTGCGTTTCAAAAATAGACACAGAAACTTTTCTGGTGAAAACCACACAATGGATTCCTATGGAAGAAAATACAAGTTACTGGTAAGTACGCTTAGAATTACTTTTCAGGGTCAGTGCTGGTCTAAAAGATGCAGCACTGGGTTATCTCCTGATAACAGGTGAGTAAATCAGAATTCTTAGTTCGGCTAATTTTAGAGGAATATTTGTATGTATCAAAATTGGACACTAAGAAACTTTTCTGGTGAAAACCACACAATGGATTCCTATGGAAGAAAATACAAGTTACTGGTAAGTACGCTTAGAATTACTTTTCAGGGTCAGTGCTGGTCTAAAAGATGCAGCACTGGGTTATCTCCTGATAACAGGTGAGTAAATCAGAATTCTTAGTTCGGCTAATTTTAGAGGAATATTTGTATGTATCAAAATTGGACACTAAGAAACTTTTCTGGTGAAAACCACACAATGGATTCCTATGGAAGAAAATACAAGTTACTGGTAAGTACGCTTAGAATTACTTTTCAGGGTCAGTGCTGGTCTAAAAGATGCAGCACTGGGTTATCTCCTGATAACAGGTGAGTAAATCAGAATTCTTAGTTCGGCTAATTTTAGAGGAATATTTGTATGTATCAAAATTGGACACTAAGAAACTTTTCTGGTGAAAACCACACAATGGATTCCGATGCAAGGAAATACAAGTTACTGGTAAGTACGCTTAGAATTACTTTTCAGGGTCAGTGCTGGTCTAAAAGATGCAGCACTGGGATCTCTCCTGATAACAAGTGAGTAAATCGGAATTTGTAGTTCGGCTGATTTTAGAGGAATATTTGTACCTTTCAAAATTGGACACTGAAACTTTTCTGGTGAAAGCCACACAATGGATTCCTATGGAAGGAAATACAAGTTACTGGTAAGTACGCTTAGAATTACTTTTCAGAGTCAGTGCTGGGCTGAAAGATGCAGCACTGGGTTCTCTCCTGATAACAGGTGAGTAAATCGGAATTCGTAGTTCGGCTGATTTTAGAGGAATATTTGTACGTTTCAAAATTGGACACTTATCTGGTGAAAACCACACAAAAGATTCCAATGGAAGGAAATACAAGTTACTGGTAAGTACGCTTAGAATTACTTCTCAGAGTCAGTGCTGGTCTAAAAGATGCAGCACTGGGTTCTCTCCTGATAACAGGTGAGTAAATCGGAAATCGTAGTTCGGCTGATTTTAGAGGAATATTTGTACCTTTCAAAATTGGACACTGAAACTTTTCTGGTGAAATCCACACAATGGATTCCTATGGAATGAAATACAAGTTACTGGTTAGTACGCTTAGAATTACATTTCAGGGTCAGTACTGGGATGAAAGATGTAGCAGTGGGTTCTCTCCTGATAACAGGTGAGAAAATCGGAATTCGTAGTTCGCCTTATTTTAGAGGAATATTTGTGTGTTTCAAAAATGGACACTTAGAAACTTTTCTGGTGAAAACCACACAATGGATTCCTATGGAAGGAAATACAAGTTACTGGTAAGTACGCTTAGAATTACTTTTCAGAGTCAGTGCTGGTCTAAACGATACAGCACTGGGTCATCTCCTGTTAACAGGTGAGTAAATCGGAATTTGTAGTTCGGCTGATTTTAAAGGAATATTTGTACATTTCAAAAATGGACACTTACAAACTTTTATGGTGAAAACCACACAATGGATTCCTATGGAAGGAAATACAAGTTACTGGTAAGTACGCTTAGAATTACTTTTCAGGGTCATTGCTGGTCTAAAAGATGCAGCACTGGGTTCTCTCCTGATAAAAGGTGAGTAAATCAGAATTCGTACTTCGGCTAAGTTTAGAGGAATATTTGTAAGTTTCAAAAATGGACACTTAGGAACTTTTCTGGTGAAAACCACACAATGGATTCCTATGGAAGGAAATACAAGTTACTGGTAAGTACGCTTAGAATTACTTTTAAAGGGTCAGTGCTGGACTAAAAGATGCAGCACTGGGTTCTCTCCTGATAACAGGTGAGTAAATCGGAATTCGTAGTTCGGCTGATTTTAGAGGAATATTTGTACGTTTCAAAAATGAACACAGAAACTTTTCTGGTGAAAACCACACAAATAATTCCTATGGAAGGAAATGCAAGTTACTGGTAAGTACACTTAGAATTACTTTTCAGGGTCAGTGCTGGGCTAAAAGATGCAGCACTGGGTTCTCTCCTGATAACAGGTGAGTTAATCGGAATTCGTAGTTCGGCTGATTTTAGAGGAATATTTGTACATTTGAAAAATGGACACTTAGAAACTTTTCTGGTGAAAACCACACAATGGATTCCTATGGAAGGAAATACAAGTTACTGGTAAGTACTCTTAGAATTACTTTTCAGGGTCAGTGCTGGACTAAAAGATGCAGCACTGGGTTCTCTCCTGATAACAGGTGAGTAAATCGGAATTCCTAGTTCGGCTGATCTTAGAGGAATATTTGTACGTTTCAAAAATGGACACAGAAACTTTTCTGGTGAAAACCACACAATGGATTCCTATGGAAGGAAATATAAGTTACTGGTAAGTACGCTTAGAATTACTTTTCAGAGTCAGTGCTGGTCTAAAACATGCAGCACTGGCATCTCTCCTGATAACAGGTGAGTAAATCGGAATTTGTAGTTCGGCTGATTTTAGAGGAATATTTGTTCGTTTAAAAATTGGACACTTATCTGGTGAAAACCACACAAAGGATTCCTATGGAAGGAAATATAAGTTACTGGTAAGTACGCTTAGAACTACTTCTCAGAGTCAGTGCTGTTCTAAAAGATGCAGCACTGGGTTCTCTCCTGATAACAGGTGAGTAAATCGGAATTCGTAGTTCGGCTGATTTTAGAGGAATATTTGTACCTTTCAAAATTGGACACTTAGAAACTTTTCTGGTGAAATTCACACAATGGATTCCTATGGAAGGAAAAACAAGTTAATGATAAGTACGCTTAGAATTACTTCTCAGAGTCAGTGCTGGTCTAAAAGATACAGCACTGGGTTCTCTCCTAACAGGTGAGTAAATCGGAATTCGTTGTTCGGCTGATTTTAGAGGAATATTTGTACGTTTCAAAAATGGACACTTAGAAACTTTTCTGGTGAAAACCACACAATGGATTCCTATGGAAGGAAATACAAGTTACTGGTAAGTACGCTTAGAATTACTTTTCAGAGTCAGTGCTGGTCTAAACCATGTAGCACTGGGTTCTCTCCTGATAACAAGTGAGTAAATCGGAATTTGTAGTTCGGCTGATTTTATAGGAATATTTGTACATTTCAAAATTGGACACTTATCTGGTGAAAAACACACAAAGGATTCCTATGGAAGGAAATATAAGTTACTGGTAAGTACGCTTAGAATTACTTTTCAGGGTCAGTACTGGGCTGAAAGATGTAGCAGTGGGTTCTCTCCTGATAACAGGTGAGTAAATCGGAATTCGTTGTTCGGCTGATTTTAGAAGAATATTTGTACGTTTCAAAAATGGACACTTAGAAACTTTTCTGGTGAAAACCACACAATGGATTCCTATGGAAGGAAATACAAGTTATTGGTAAGTACGCTTAGAATTACTTTTCAGATTCAGTGCTGGTCTAAACCATGCAGCACTGGGTTCTCTCCTGATAACAAGTGAGTAAATCGGAATTTGTAGTTCGGCTGATTTTATAGGAATATTTGTACGTTTCAAAAATGGACACTTGGAAACTTTTCTGGTGAAAACCACACAATGGATTCCTATGGAAGGAAATACAAGTTACTGGTAAGTATGCTTAGAATTACTTTTCAGAGTCAGTGCTGGTCTAAAAGATGCAGCACTGGGATCTCTCCTGATAACAGGTGAGTAAATCGGAATTTTTAGTTCGGCTGATATTAAAGAAATATTTGTGCGTTTCAAAAATGGACACAGAAACTTTTCTGGTGAAAACCACACAATGGATTCCTATGGAAAGAAATACAAGTTACTGGTAAGTACGCTTAAAATTACTTTTCAGGGTCAGTGCTGGGCTGAAAGATGCAGCACTGGGTTCTCTCCTGATAACAGGTGAGTAAATCAGAATTCGTAGTTCGGCTGATTTTAGAGGAATATTTGTAAGTTTCAAAAATGGACACTTAGAAACTTTTCTGGTGAAAACCACACAATGGATTCCTACGGAATGAAATACAAGTTACTGGTAAGTACGCTTAGAAAATACTTTTCAGGGACAGTGATGGACTAAAAGATGCAGCACTGGGTTCTCTCCTGATAACAGGTGAGTAAATCGGAATTCGTAGTTCGGCTGATTTTAGAGGAATATTTGTAAGTTTCAAAAATGGACACTTAGAAACTTTTCTGGTGAAAACCACATAATGGATTCCTACGGAATGAAATACAAGTTACTGGTAAGTACTCTTAGAATTACTTTTCAGCGTCAGTGCTGGTCTAAAAGATGCAGCACTGGGTTCTCTCCTGATAAAAGGTGAGTAAATCAGAATTCGTACTTCGGCTGATTTTAGAGGAATATTTGTAAGTTTCAAAAATGGACACTTAGAAACTTTTCCGGTGAAAACCATACAATGGATTCCTATGGAAGGAAATGCAAGTTACTGGAAAGTACGCTTAGAATTACTTTTCAGGGTCAGTGCTGGACTAAAAGATGCAGCACTGGGTTCTCTCCTGATAACAGGTGAGTAAATCGGAATTCGTAGTTCGGCTGATCTTAGAGGAATATTTGTACGTTTCAAAAATGGACACAGAAACTTTTCTGGTGAAAACCACACAATGGATTCCTATGGAAGGAAATATAAGTTACTGGTAAGTACGCTTAGAATTACTTTTCAGAGTCAGTGCTGGTCTAAAACATGCAGCACTGGGATCTCTCCTGATAACAGGTGAGTAAATAGGAATTTGTAGTTCGGCTGATTTTAGAGTAATATTTGTTCGTTTCAAAATTGGACACTTATCTGGTGAAAACCACACAAAGGATTCCTATGGAAGGAAATATAAGTTACTGGTAAGTACGCTTAGAACTACTTCTCAGAGTCAGTGCTGTTCTAAAAGATGCAGCACTGGGTTCTCTCCTGATAACAGGTGAGTAAATCGGAATTCGTAGTTCGGCTGATTTTAGAGGAATATTTGTACCTTTCAAAATTGGACACTTAGAAACTTTTCTGGTGAAAACCACACAATGGATTCCTATGGAAGGAAAAACAAGTTAATGATAAGTACGCTTAGAATTACTTTCCAGGGTCAGTACTGGGGTGAAAGATGTAGCAGTGGGTTCTCTCCTGATCACAGGTGAGTAAATCGGAATTAGTAGTTCGGCTGATTTTAGAGGAATATTTGTAAGTTTCAAAAATGGACACTTAGAAACTTTTCTGGTGAAAACCACACAATGGATTCCTATGGAAGGAAATACAAGTTACTGGAAAGTACGCTTAGAATTACTTTTCAGGGTCAGTGCTGGACTAAAAGATGCAGCACTGGGTTCTCTCCTAATAACAGGTGAGTAAATTGGAATTCGTAGTTCGGCTGATTTTAGAGGAATAATTGTACGTTTCAAAAATGGACACAGAAACTTTTCTGGTGAAAACCACACAATGGATTCCTATGGAAGCAAATACAAGTTACTGGTAAGTACGCTTAGAATTACTTTTCAGGGTCAGTGCTGGGATTAAAGATGCAGCACTGGGTTCTCTCCTGATCACAGGTGAGTAAATCGGAATTAGTAGTTCGGCTGATTTTAGAGGAATATTTGTACGTTTCAAAATTGAACACTTATCTGGTGAAAACCACACAAAGGATTCCTATGGAAGGAAATATAAGTTACTGGTAAGTACGCTTAGAACTACTTCTCAGAGTCAGTGCTGTTCTAAAAGATGCAGCACTGGGTTCTCTCCTGATAACAGGTGAGTAAATCGGAATTCGTAGTTCGGCTGATTTTAGAGGAATATTTGTACCTTTCAAAATTGGACACTTAGAAACTTTTCTGGTGAAAACCACACAATGGATTCCTATGGAAGGAAAAACAAGTTAATGGTAAGTACGCTTAGAATTACTTTTCAGGGTCAGTACTGGGGTGAAAGATGTAGCAGTGGGTTCTCTCCTGATCACAGGTGAGTAAATCGGAATTAGTAGTTCGGCTGATTTTAGAGGAATATTTGTACGTTTCAAAATTGGACACCTTTCTGGTGAAAACCACACAAAGGATTCCAATGGAAGGAAATACAAGTTACTGGTAAGTACGCTTAGAATTACTTCTCAGAGTCAGTGCTGGTCTAAAAGATGCAGCACTGGGTTCTCTCCTGATAACAGGTGAGTAAATCGGAAATCGTAGTTCGGCTGATTTTAGAGGAATATTTGTACCTTTCAAAATTGGACACTGAAACTTTTCTGGTGAAATCCACACAATGGATTCCTATGGAATGAAATACAAGTTACTGGTTAGTACGCTTAGAATTACATTTCAGGGTCAGTACTGGGATGAAAGATGTAGCAGTGGGTCCGCTCCTGATAACTGGTGAGAAAATCGGAATTCGTAGTTCGCCTTATTTTAGAGGAATATTTGTGTGTTTCAAAAATGGACACTTAGAAACTTTTCTGGTGAAAACCACACAATGGATTCCTATGGAAGGAAATACAAGTTACTGGTAAGTACGCTTAGAATTACTTTTCAGAGTCAGTGCTGGTCTAAACGATGCAGCACTGGGTCATCTCCTGTTAACAGGTGAGTAAATCGGAATTTGTAGTTCGGCTGATTTTAAAGGAATAATTGTACGTTTCAAAAATGGACACAGAAACTTTTCTGGTGAAAACCACACAATGGATTCCTATGGAAGCAAATACAAGTTACTGGTAAGTACGCTTAGAATTACTTTTCAGGGTCAGTGCTGGGATTAAAGATGCAGCACTGGGTTCTCTCCTGATCACAGGTGAGTAAATCGGAATTAGTAGTTCGGCTGATTTTAGAGGAATATTTGTACGTTTCAAAATTGGACACTTATCTGGTGAAAACCACACAAAGGATTCCTATGGAAGGAAATATAAGTTACTGGTAAGTACGCTTAGAACTACTTCTCAGAGTCAGTGCTGTTCTAAAAGATGCAGCACTGGGTTCTCTCCTGATAACAGGTGAGTAAATCGGAATTCGTAGTTCGGCTGATTTTAGAGGAATATTTGTACCTTTCAAAATTGGACACTTAGAAACTTTTCTGGTGAAAACCACACAATGGATTCCTATGGAAGGAAAAACAAGTTAATGGTAAGTACGCTTAGAATTACTTTTCAGGGTCAGTACTGGGGTGAAAGATGTAGCAGTGGGTTCTCTCCTGATCACAGGTGAGTAAATCGGAATTAGTAGTTCGGCTGATTTTAGAGGAATATTTGTACGTTTCAAAATTGGACACTTATCTGGTGAAAACCACACAAAGGATTCCTATGGAAGGAAATATAAGTTACTGGTAAGTACGCTTAGAACTACTTCTCAGAGTCAGTGCTGTTCTAAAAGATGCAGCACTGGGTTCTCTCCTGATAACAGGTGAGTAAATCGGAATTCGTAGTTCGGCTGATTTTAGAGGAATATTTGTACGTTTCAAAAATGGACACAGAAACTTTTCTAGTGAAAACCACACAAATAATTCCTATGGAAGGAAATGCAAGTTACTGGTAAGTACACTTAGAATTACTTTTCAGGGTCAGTGCTGGGCTAAAAGATGCAGCACTGGGTTCTCTCCTGATAACAGGTGAGTAAATCGGAATTCGTAGTTCGGCTGATTTTAGAGGAATATTTGTACATTTGAATAATGGACACTTAGAAACTTTTCTGGTGAAAACCACACAATGGATTCCTATGGAAGGAAATACAAGTTACTGGAAAGTACGCTTAGAATTACTTTTCAGGGTCAGTGCTGGACTAAAAGTTGCAGCACTGGGTTCTCTCCTGATAACAGGTGAGTATATCGGAATTCCTAGTTCGGCTGATTTTAGAGGAATAATTGTACGTTTCAAAAATGGACACAGAAACTTTTCTGGTGAAAACCATACAATGGATTCCTATGGAAGAAAATACAAGTTACTGGTAAGTACGCTTAGAATTACTTTTCAGGGTCAGTGCTGGGCTAAAAGATGCAGCACTGGGTTCTCTACTGATGACAGGTGAGTAAATCGGAATTCGTAGTTCGGCTGATTTTAGAGGAATATTTGTACGTTTCAAAAATGGACACAGAAACTTTTCTGGTGAAAACCACACAATGGATTCCTATGGAAGGAAATACAAGTTACTGGTAAGTACGCTTAGAAAATACTTTTCAGGGACAGTGCTGGACTAAAAGATGCAGCACTGGGTTCTCTCCTGATAACAGGTGAGTAAATCAGAATTCGTACTTTGGATGATTTTAGAGGAATATTTGTATGTTTCAAAAAAAGACACAGAAACTTTTCTGGTGAAAACCACACAATGGATTCCTATGGAAGGAAATACAAATTACTGGTAAGTACGCTGAGAAAAGACTTTTCAGGGACAGTGCTGGACTAAAAGATGCAGCACTGGGTTCTCTCCTGATGACAGGTGAGTAAGTCGGCTGAAATTAAAGGAATATTTGTGCGTTTCAAAAATAGACACAGAAACTTTTCTGGTGAAAACCACACAATGGATTCCTATGGAAGGAAATACAAGTTACTGGTAAGTACGCTTAGAATTACTTTTCAGGGTCAGTGCTGGTCTAAAAGATGCAGCACTGGGTTATCTCCTGATAACAGGTGAGTAAATCAGAATTCTTAGTTCGGCTAATTTTAGAGGAATATTTGTATGTATCAAAATTGGACACTAAGAAACTTTTCTGGTGAAAACCACACAATGGATTCCTATGGAAGAAAATACAAGTTACTGGTAAGTACGCTTAGAATTACTTTTCAGGGTCAGTGCTGGTCTAAAAGATGCAGCACTGGGTTATCTCCTGATAACAGGTGAGTAAATCAGAATTCTTAGTTCGGCTAATTTTAGAGGAATATTTGTATGTATCAAAATTGGACACTAAGAAACTTTTCTGGTGAAAACCACACAATGGATTCCTATGGAAGAAAATACAAGTTACTGGTAAGTACGCTTAGAATTACTTTTCAGGGTCAGTGCTGGTCTAAAAGATGCAGCACTGGGTTATCTCCTGATAACAGGTGAGTAAATCAGAATTCTTAGTTCGGCTAATTTTAGAGGAATATTTGTATGTATCAAAATTGGACACTAAGAAACTTTTCTGGTGAAAACCACACAATGGATTCCTATGGAAGAAAATACAAGTTACTGGTAAGTACGCTTAGAATTACTTTTCAGGGTCAGTGCTGGTCTAAAAGATGCAGCACTGGGTTATCTCCTGATAACAGGTGAGTAAATCAGAATTCTTAGTTCGGCTAATTTTAGAGGAATATTTGTATGTATCAAAATTGGACACTAAGAAACTTTTCTGGTGAAAACCACACAATGGATTCCGATGCAAGGAAATACAAGTTACTGGTAAGTACGCTTAGAATTACTTTTCAGGGTCAGTGCTGGTCTAAAAGATGCAGCACTGGGATCTCTCCTGATAACAAGTGAGTAAATCGGAATTTGTAGTTCGGCTGATTTTAGAGGAATATTTGTACCTTTCAAAATTGGACACTGAAACTTTTCTGGTGAAATCCACAC
This sequence comes from Triturus cristatus, assembly GCF_964204655.1. Taxonomy (NCBI): domain Eukaryota; kingdom Metazoa; phylum Chordata; class Amphibia; order Caudata; family Salamandridae; genus Triturus; species Triturus cristatus. The sequence continues at coordinate 1,048,358,611 of NC_140579.1, forward strand.
AATGGATTCCTATGGAAGGAAATACAAGTTACTGGTAAGTACGCTTAGAATTACTTTTCAGAGTCAGTGCTGGGCTGAAAGATGCAGCACTGGGTTCTCTCCTGATAACAGGTGAGTAAATCGGAATTCGTAGTTCGGCTGATTTTAGAGGAATATTTGTACGTTTCAAAATTGGACACTTATCTGGTGAAAACCACACAAAGGATTCCAATGGAAGGAAATACAAGTTACTGGTAAGTACGCTTAGAATTACTTCTCAGAGTCAGTGCTGGTCTAAAAGATGCAGCACTGGGTTCTCTCCTGATAACAGGTGAGTAAATCGGAAATCGTAGTTCGGCTGATTTTAGAGGAATATTTGTACCTTTCAAAATTGGACACTGAAACTTTTCTGGTGAAATCCACACAATGGATTCCTATGGAATGAAATACAAGTTACTGGTTAGTACGCTTAGAATTACATTTCAGGGTCAGTACTGGGATGAAAGATGTAGCAGTGGGTTCTCTCCTGATAACAGGTGAGAAAATCGGAATTCGTAGTTCGCCTTATTTTAGAGGAATATTTGTGTGTTTCAAAAATGGACACTTAGAAACTTTTCTGGTGAAAACCACACAATGGATTCCTATGGAAGGAAATACAAGTTACTGGTAAGTACGCTTAGAATTACTTTTCAGAGTCAGTGCTGGTCTAAACGATGCAGCACTGGGTCATCTCCTGTTAACAGGTGAGTAAATCGGAATTTGAAGTTCGGCTGATTTTAAAGGAATATTTGTACATTTCAAAAATGGACACTTACAAACTTTTCTGGTGAAAACCACACAATGGATTCCTATGGAAGGAAATACAAGTTACTGGTAAGTATGCTTAGAATTACTTTTCAGGGTCATTGCTGGTCTAAAAGATGCAGCACTGGGTTCTCTCCTGATAAAAGGTGAGTAAATCAGAATTCGTACTTCGGCTGAGTTTAGAGGAATATTTGTAAGTTTCAAAAATGGACACTTAGGAACTTTTCTGGTGAAAACCACACAATGGATTCCTATGGAAGGAAATACAAGTTACTGGTAAGTACGCTTAGAATTACTTTTAAAGGGTCAGTGCTGGACTAAAAGATGCAGCACTGGGTTCTCTCCTGATAACAGGTGAGTAAATCGGAATTCGTAGTTCGGCTGATTTTAGAGGAATATTTGTACGTTTCAAAAATGGACACAGAAACTTTTCTGGTGAAAACCACACAATGGATTCCTATGGAAGGAAATACAAATTACTGGTAAGTATGCTGAGAAAAGACTTTTCAGGGACAGTGCTGGACTAAAAGATGCAGCACTGGGTTCTCTCCTGATAACAGGTGAGTAAGTCGGCTGATATTAAAGGAATATTTGTGCGTTTCAAAAATAGACACAGAAACTTTTCTGGTGAAAACCACACAATGGATTCCTATGGAAGAAAATACAAGTTACTGGTAAGTACGCTTAGAATTACTTTTCAGGGTCAGTGCTGGTCTAAAAGATGCAGCACTGGGTTATCTCCTGATAACAGGTGAGTAAATCAGAATTCTTAGTTCGGCTAATTTTAGAGGAATATTTGTATGTATCAAAATTGGACACTAAGAAACTTTTCTGGTGAAAACCACACAATGGATTCCTATGGAAGAAAATACAAGTTACTGGTAAGTACGCTTAGAATTACTTTTCAGGGTCAGTGCTGGTCTAAAAGATGCAGCACTGGGTTATCTCCTGATAACAGGTGAGTAAATCAGAATTCTTAGTTCGGCTAATTTTAGAGGAATATTTGTATGTATCAAAATTGGACACTAAGAAACTTTTCTGGTGAAAACCACACAATGGATTCCTATGGAAGAAAATACAAGTTACTGGTAAGTACGCTTAGAATTACTTTTCAGGGTCAGTGCTGGTCTAAAAGATGCAGCACTGGGTTATCTCCTGATAACAGGTGAGTAAATCAGAATTCTTAGTTCGGCTAATTTTAGAGGAATATTTGTATGTATCAAAATTGGACACTAAGAAACTTTTCTGGTGAAAACCACACAATGGATTCCGATGCAAGGAAATACAAGTTACTGGTAAGTACGCTTAGAATTACTTTTCAGGGTCAGTGCTGGTCTAAAAGATGCAGCACTGGGATCTCTCCTGATAACAAGTGAGTAAATCGGAATTTGTAGTTCGGCTGATTTTAGAGGAATATTTGTACCTTTCAAAATAGGACACTGAAACTTTTCTGGTGAAAGCCACACAATGGATTCCTATGGAAGGAAATACAAGTTACTGGTAAGTACGCTTAGAATTACTTTTCAGAGTCAGTGCTGGGCTGAAAGATGCAGCACTGGGTTCTCTCCTGATAACAGGTGAGTAAATCGGAATTCGTAGTTCGGCTGATTTTAGAGGAATATTTGTACGTTTCAAAATTGGACACTTATCTGGTGAAAACCACACAAAAGATTCCAATGGAAGGAAATACAAGTTACTGGTAAGTACGCTTAGAATTACTTCTCAGAGTCAGTGCTGGTCTAAAAGATGCAGCACTGGGTTCTCTCCTGATAACAGGTGAGTAAATCGGAAATCGTAGTTCGGCTGATTTTAGAGGAATATTTGTACCTTTCAAAATTGGACACTGAAACTTTTCTGGTGAAATCCACACAATGGATTCCTATGGAATGAAATACAAGTTACTGGTTAGTACGCTTAGAATTACATTTCAGGGTCAGTACTGGGATGAAAGATGTAGCAGTGGGTTCTCTCCTGATAACAGGTGAGAAAATCGGAATTCGTAGTTCGCCTTATTTTAGAGGAATATTTGTGTGTTTCAAAAATGGACACTTAGAAACTTTTCTGGTGAAAACCACACAATGGATTCCTATGGAAGGAAATACAAGTTACTGGTAAGTACGCTTAGAATTACTTTTCAGAGTCAGTGCTGGTCTAAACGATACAGCACTGGGTCATCTCCTGTTAACAGGTGAGTAAATCGGAATTTGTAGTTCGGCTGATTTTAAAGGAATATTTGTACATTTCAAAAATGGACACTTACAAACTTTTATGGTGAAAACCACACAATGGATTCCTATGGAAGGAAATACAAGTTACTGGTAAGTACGCTTAGAATTACTTTTCAGGGTCATTGCTGGTCTAAAAGATGCAGCACTGGGTTCTCTCCTGATAAAAGGTGAGTAAATCAGAATTCGTACTTCGGCTAAGTTTAGAGGAATATTTGTAAGTTTCAAAAATGGACACTTAGGAACTTTTCTGGTGAAAACCACACAATGGATTCCTATGGAAGGAAATACAAGTTACTGGTAAGTACGCTTAGAATTACTTTTAAAGGGTCAGTGCTGGACTAAAAGATGCAGCACTGGGTTCTCTCCTGATAACAGGTGAGTAAATCGGAATTCGTAGTTCGGCTGATTTTAGAGGAATATTTGTACGTTTCAAAAATGAACACAGAAACTTTTCTGGTGAAAACCACACAAATAATTCCTATGGAAGGAAATGCAAGTTACTGGTAAGTACACTTAGAATTACTTTTCAGGGTCAGTGCTGGGCTAAAAGATGCAGCACTGGGTTCTCTCCTGATAACAGGTGAGTTAATCGGAATTCGTAGTTCGGCTGATTTTAGAGGAATATTTGTACATTTGAAAAATGGACACTTAGAAACTTTTCTGGTGAAAACCACACAATGGATTCCTATGGAAGGAAATACAAGTTACTGGTAAGTACTCTTAGAATTACTTTTCAGGGTCAGTGCTGGACTAAAAGATGCAGCACTGGGTTCTCTCCTGATAACAGGTGAGTAAATCGGAATTCCTAGTTCGGCTGATCTTAGAGGAATATTTGTACGTTTCAAAAATGGACACAGAAACTTTTCTGGTGAAAACCACACAATGGATTCCTATGGAAGGAAATATAAGTTACTGGTAAGTACGCTTAGAATTACTTTTCAGAGTCAGTGCTGGTCTAAAACATGCAGCACTGGCATCTCTCCTGATAACAGGTGAGTAAATCGGAATTTGTAGTTCGGCTGATTTTAGAGGAATATTTGTTCGTTTAAAAATTGGACACTTATCTGGTGAAAACCACACAAAGGATTCCTATGGAAGGAAATATAAGTTACTGGTAAGTACGCTTAGAACTACTTCTCAGAGTCAGTGCTGTTCTAAAAGATGCAGCACTGGGTTCTCTCCTGATAACAGGTGAGTAAATCGGAATTCGTAGTTCGGCTGATTTTAGAGGAATATTTGTACCTTTCAAAATTGGACACTTAGAAACTTTTCTGGTGAAATTCACACAATGGATTCCTATGGAAGGAAAAACAAGTTAATGATAAGTACGCTTAGAATTACTTTTCAGGGTCAGTACTGGGGTGAAAGATGTAGCAGTGGGTTCTCTCCTGATCACAGGTGAGTAAATCGGAATTAGTAGTTCGGCTGATTTTAGAGGAATATTTGTAAGTTTCAAAAATGGACACTTAGAAACTTTTCTGGTGAAAACCACACAATGGATTCCTATGGAAGGAAATACAAGTTACTGGAAAGTACGCTTAGAATTACTTTTCAGGGTCAGTGCTGGACTAAAAGATGCAGCACTGGGTTCTCTCCTGATAACAGGTGAGTAAATCGGAATTCGTAGTTCGGCTGATTTTAGAGGAATAATTGTACGTTTCAAAAATGGACACAGAAACTTTTCTGGTGAAAACCACACAATGGATTCCTATGGAAGGAAATACAAGTTACTGGTAAGTACGCTTAGAATTACTTTTCAGGGTCAGTGCTGGGCTAAAAGATGCAGCACTGGGTTCTCTCCTGATAACAGGTGAGTAAATCGGAATTCGTAGTTCGGCTGATTGTAGAGGAATATTTGTACGTATCAAAATTGGACACTAAAACTTTTTTGGTGAAAACCACACAATGGATTCCGATGCAAGGAAATACAAGTTACTGGTAAGTACGCTTAGAATGACTTTTCAGGGTCAGTACTAGGCTGAAAGATGCAGCACTGGGTTATCTCCTGATAACAGGAGAGTAAATCGGAATTCGTAGTTCAGCTCATTTTAGAGGAATATTTGTACGTTTCAAAAATGGGCACTTAGAAACTTTTCTGCTCAAAACCACACAATGGATTCCTATGGAATGAATTACAAGTTACTGGTAAGTACACATAGAATTACTTTTCAGGGTCAGTTTTGGACTAAAAAATGGAGCACTGCGTTCTCTCCTGATAACAGGTGAGTAAATCAGAATTCGTACTTCGGCTGATTTTAGAGGAATATTTGTAAGTTTCAAAAATGGACACAGAAACTTTTCTGGTGAAAACCACACAATGGATTCCTATGGAAGCAAATACAAGTTACTGGTAAGTACGCTTAGAATTACTTTTCAGGGTCAGTGCTGGGATTAAAGATGCAGCACTGGGTTCTCTCCTGATCACAGGTGAGTAAATCGGAATTAGTAGTTCGGCTGATTTTAGAGGAATATTTGTACGTTTCAAAATTGGACACTTATCTGGTGAAAACCACACAAAGGATTCCTATGGAAGGAAATATAAGTTACTGGTAAGTACGCTTAGAACTACTTCTCAGAGTCAGTGCTGTTCTAAAAGATGCAGCACTGGGTTCTCTCCTGATAACAGGTGAGTAAATCGGAATTCGTAGTTCGGCTGATTTTAGAGGAATATTTGTACCTTTCAAAATTGGACACTTAGAAACTTTTCTGGTGAAAACCACACAATGGATTCCTATGGAAGGAAAAACAAGTTAATGGTAAGTACGCTTAGAATTACTTTTCAGGGTCAGTACTGGGGTGAAAGATGTAGCAGTGGGTTCTCTCCTGATCACAGGTGAGTAAATCGGAATTAGTAGTTCGGCTGATTTTAGAGGAATATTTGTACGTTTCAAAATTGGACACTTATCTGGTGAAAACCACACAAATGATTCCAATGGAAGGAAATACAAGTTACTGGTAAGTACGCTTAGAATTACTTCTCAGAGTCAGTGCTGGTCTAAAAGATGCAGCACTGGGTTCTCTCCTGATAACAGGTGAGTAAATCGGAAATCGTAGTTCGGCTGATTTTAGAGGAATATTTGTACCTTTCAAAATTGGACACTGAAACTTTTCTGGTGAAATCCACACAATGGATTCCTATGGAATGAAATACAAGTTACTGGTTAGTACGCTTAGAATTACATTTCAGGGTCAGTACTGGGATGAAAGATGTAGCAGTGGGTTCTCTCCTGATAACAGGTGAGAAAATCGGAATTCGTAGTTCGCCTTATTTTAGAGGAATATTTGTGTGTTTCAAAAATGGACACTTAGAAACTTTTCTGGTGAAAACCACACAATGGATTCCTATGGAAGGAAATACAAGTTACTGGTAAGTACGCTTAGAATTACTTTTCAGAGTCAGTGCTGGTCTAAACGATGCAGCACTGGGTCATCTCCTGTTAACAGGTGAGTAAATCGGAATTTGTAGTTCGGCTGATTTTAAAGGAATAATTGTACGTTTCAAAAATGGACACAGAAACTTTTCTGGTGAAAACCACACAATGGATTCCTATGGAAGGAAATACAAGTTACTGGTAAGTACGCTTAGAATTACTTTTCAGGGTCAGTGCTGGGCTAAAAGATGCAGCACTAGGTTCTCTCCTGATAACAGGTGAGTAAATCTAAATTCGTAGTTCGGCTGATTGTAGAGGAATATTTGTACGTATCAAAATTGGACACTAAGAAACGTTTCTGGTGAAAACCACACAATGGATTCCGATGCAAGGAAATACAAGTTACTGGTAAGTACGCTTAGAATGACTTTTCAGGGTCAGTACTAGGCTGAAAGATGCAGCACTGGGTTATCTCCTGATAACAGGAGAGTAAATCGGAATTCGTAGTTCAGCTCATTTTAGAGGAATATTTGTACGTTTCAAAAATGGCCACTTAGAAACTTTTCTGCTCAAAACCACACAATGGATTCCTATGGAATGAATTACAAGTTACTGGTAAGTACACATAGAATTACATTTCAGGGTCAGTGTTGGACTAAAAGATGGAGCACTGGGTTCTCTCCTGATAACAGGTGAGTAAATCAGAATTCGTACTTCGGCTGATTTTAGAGGAATATTTGTAAGTTTCAAAAATGGACACAGAAACTTTTCTGGTGAAAACCACACAATGGATTCCTATGGAAGCAAATACAAGTTACTGGTAAGTACGCTTAGAATTACTTTTCAGGGTCAGTGCTGGGATTAAAGATGCAGCACTGGGTTCTCTCCTGATCACAGGTGAGTAAATCGGAATTAGTAGTTCGGCTGATTTTAGAGGAATATTTGTACGTTTCAAAATTGGACACTTATCTGGTGAAAACCACACAAAGGATTCCTATGGAAGGAAATATAAGTTACTGGTAAGTACGCTTAGAACTACTTCTCAGAGTCAGTGCTGTTCTAAAAGATGCAGCACTGGGTTCTCTCCTGATAACAGGTGAGTAAATCGGAATTCGTAGTTCGGCTGATTTTAGAGGAATATTTGTACCTTTCAAAATTGGACACTTAGAAACTTTTCTGGTGAAAACCACACAATGGATTCCTATGGAAGGAAAAACAAGTTAATGGTAAGTACGCTTAGAATTACTTTTCAGGGTCAGTACTGGGGTGAAAGATGTAGCAGTGGGTTCTCTCCTGATCACAGGTGAGTAAATCGGAATTAGTAGTTCGGCTGATTTTAGAGGAATATTTGTACGTTTCAAAATTGGACACTTATCTGGTGAAAACCACACAAAGGATTCCTATGGAAGGAAATATAAGTTACTGGTAAGTACGCTTAGAACTACTTCTCAGAGTCAGTGCTGTTCTAAAAGATGCAGCACTGGGTTCTCTCCTGATAACAGGTGAGTAAATCGGAATTCGTAGTTCGGCTGATTTTAGAGGAATATTTGTACCTTTCAAAATTGGACACTTAGATACCTTTCTGGTGAAAACCACACAATGGATTACTATGGAAGGAAAAACAAGTTACTGGTAAGTACGCTTAGAATTACTTTTCAGGGTCATTACTGGGCTGAAAGATGTAGCAGTGGGTTCTCTCCTGATAACAGGTGAGTAAATCGGAATTCGTTGTTCGGCTGATTTTAGAGGAATATTTTTACATTTCAAAAATGGACACTGAAACTTTTCTGGTGAAATCCACACAATGGATTCCTATGGAAGGAAATACAAGTTACTGGTAAGTGCGCTTAGAATTACTTTTCAGAGTCAGTGCTGGTCTAAAAGATGCAGCACTGGGATCTCTCCTGATAACAAGTGAGTAAATCGGAATTTGTAGTTCGGCTGATTTTAGAGGAATATTTGTACCTTTCAAAATTGGACACTGAAACTTTTCTGGTGAAATCCACACAATGGATTCCTATGGAAGGAAATACAAGTTACTGGTAAGTACGCTTAGAATTACTTTTCAGAGTCAGTGCTGGGCTGAAAGATGCAGCACTGGGTTCTCTCCTGATAACAGGTGAGTAAATCGGAATTCGTAGTTTGGCTGATTTTAGAGGAATATTTGTACGTTTCAAAATTGGACACTTATCTGGTGAAAACCACACAAAGGATTCCAATGGAAGGAAATACAAGTTACTGGTAAGTACGCTTAGAATTACTTCTCAGAGTCAGTACTGGGCTGAAAGATGCAGCACTGGGTTCTCTCCTGATAACAGGTGAGTAAATCGGAAATCGTAGTTCGGCTGATTTTAGAGGAATATTTGTACCTTTCAAAATTGGACACTGAAACTTTTCTGGTGAAATCCACACAATGGATTCCTATGGAATGAAATACAAGTTACTGGTTAGTACGCTTAGAATTACATTTCAGGGTCAGTACTGGGATGAAAGATGTAGCAGTGGGTTCTCTCCTGATAACAGGTGAGAAAATCGGAATTCGTAGTTCGCCTTATTTTAGAGGAATATTTGTGTGTTTCATAAATGGACACTTAGAAACTTTTCTGGTGGAAACCACACAATGGATTCCTATGGAAGGAAATACAAGTTACTGGTAAGTACGCTTAGAATTACTTTTCAGAGTCAGTGCTGGTCTAAACGATGCAGCACTGGGTCATCTCCTGTTAACAGGTGAGTAAATCGGAATTTGTAGTTCGGCTGATTTTAAAGGAATAATTGTACGTTTCAAAAATGGACACAGAAACTTTTCTGGTGAAAACCACACAATGGATTCCTATGGAAGGAAATACAAGTTACTGGTAAGTACGCTTAGAATTACTTTTCAGGGTCAGTGCTGGGCTAAAAGATGCAGCACTGGGTTATCTCCTGATAACAGGTGAGTAAATCGGAATTCGTAGTTCGGATGATTTTAAAGGAATAATTGTACGTTTCAAAAATGGACACAGAAACTTTTCTGGTGAAAACCACACAATGGATTCCTATGGAATGAAATACAAGTTACTGGTAAGTACGCTTAAAATTACTTTTCAGGGTCAGTGCTGGGCTGAAAGATGCAGCACTGGGTTCTCTCCTGATAACAGGTGAGTAAATCGGAATTCGTACTTCGGCTGATTTTAGAGGAATATTTGTACGTATCAAAATTAGACACTAAGAAACTTTTCTGGTGAAAACCACACAATGGATTCCTATGGAAGGAAATACAAGTTACTGGAAAGTACGCTTAGAATTACTTTTCAGGGTCAGTGCTGGACTAAAAGATGCAGCACTGGGTTCTCTCCTGATAACAGGTGAGTAAATCGGAATTCGTAGTTCGGCTGATCTTAGAGGAATATTTGTACGTTTCAAAAATGGACACAGAAACTTTTCTGGTGAAAACCACACAATGGATTCCTATGGAAGGAAATATAAGTTACTGGTAAGTACGCTTAGAATTACTTTTCAGAGTCAGTGCTGGTCTAAAACATGCAGCACTGGGATCTCTCCTGATAACAGGTGAGTAAATCGGAATTTGTAGTTCGGCTGATTTTAGAGGAATATTTGTTCGTTTCAAAATTGGACACTTATCTGGTGAAAACCACACAAAGGATTCCTATGGAAGGAAATATAAGTTACTGGTAAGTACGCTTAGAACTACTTCTCAGAGTCAGTGCTGTTCTAAAAGATGCAGCACTGGGTTCTCTCCTGATAACAGGTGAGTAAATCGGAATTCGTAGTTCGGCTGATTTTAGAGGAATATTTGTACCTTTCAAAATTGGACACTTAGAAACTTTTCTGGTGAAAACCACACAATGGATTCCTATGGAAGGAAAAACAAGTTAATGATAAGTACGCTTAGAATTACTTTTCAGGGTCAGTACTGGGGTGAAAGATGTAGCAGTGGGTTCTCTCCTGATCACAGGTGAGTAAATCGGAATTAGTAGTTCGGCTGATTTTAGAGGAATATTTGTAAGTTTCAAAAATGGACACTTAGAAACTTTTCTGGTGAAAACCACACAATGGATTCCTATGGAAGGAAATACAAGTTACTGGAAAGTACGCTTAGAATTACTTTTCAGGGTCAGTGCTGGACTAAAAGATGCAGCACTGGGTTCTCTCCTGATAACAGGTGAGTAAATCGGAATTCGTAGTTCGGCTGATTTTAGAGGAATAATTGTACGTTTCAAAAATGGACACAGAAACTTTTCTGGTGAAAACCACACAATGGATTCCTATGGAAGGAAATACAAGTTACTGGTAAGTACGCTTAGAATTACTTTTCAGGGTCAGTGCTGGGCTAAAAGGTGCAGCACTGGGTTCTCTCCTGATAACAGGTGAGTAAATCGGAATTCGTAGTTCGGCTGATTGTAGAGGAATATTTGTACGTATCAAAATTGGACACTAAAACTTTTTTGGTGAAAACCACACAATGGATTCCGATGCAAGGAAATACAAGTTACTGGTAAGTACGCTTAGAATGACTTTTCAGGGTCAGTACTAGGCTGAAAGATGCAGCACTGGGTTATCTCCTGATAACAGGAGAGTAAATCGGAATTCGTAGTTCAGCTCATTTTAGAGGAATATTTGTACGTTTCAAAAATGGCCACTTAGAAACTTTTCTGCTCAAAACCACACAATGGATTTCTATGGAATGAATTACAAGTTACTGGTAAGTACACATAGAATTACTTTTCAGGGTCAGTGTTGGACTAAAAAATGGAGCACTGGGTTCTCTCCTGATAACAGGTGAGTAAATCAGAATTCGTACTTCGGCTGATTTTAGAGGAATATTTGTAAGTTTCAAAAATGGACACAGAAACTTTTCTGGTGAAAACCACACAATGGATTCCTATGGAAGCAAATACAAGTTACTGGTAAGTACGCTTAGAATTACTTTTCAGGGTCAGTGCTGGGATTAAAGATGCAGCACTGGGTTCTCTCCTGATCACAGGTGAGTAAATCGGAATTAGTAGTTCGGCTGATTTTAGAGGAATATTTGTACGTTTCAAAATTGGACACTTATCTGGTGAAAACCACACAAAGGATTCCTATGGAAGGAAATATAAGTTACTGGTAAGTACGCTTAGAACTACTTCTCAGAGTCAGTGCTGTTCTAAAAGATGCAGCACTGGGTTCTCTCCTGATAACAGGTGAGTAAATCGGAATTCGTAGTTCGGCTGATTTTAGAGGAATATTTGTACCTTTCAAAATTGGACACTTAGAAACTTTTCTGGTGAAAACCACACAATGGATTCCTATGGAAGGAAAAACAAGTTAATGGTAAGTACGCTTAGAATTACTTTTCAGGGTCAGTACTGGGGTGAAAGATGTAGCAGTGGGTTCTCTCCTGATCACAGGTGAGTAAATCGGAATTAGTAGTTCGGCTGATTTTAGAGGAATATTTGTACGTTTCAAAATTGGACACTTATCTGGTGAAAACCACACAAAGGATTCCAATGGAAGGAAATACAAGTTACTGGTAAGTACGCTTAGAATTACTTCTCAGAGTCAGTGCTGGTCTAAAAGATGCAGCACTGGGTTCTCTCCTGATAACAGGTGAGTAAATCGGAAATCGTAGTTCGGCTGATTTTAGAGGAATATTTGTACCTTTCAAAATTGGACACTGAAACTTTTCTGGTGAAATCCACACAATGGATTCCTATGGAATGAAATACAAGTTACTGGTTAGTACGCTTAGAATTACATTTCAGGGTCAGTACTGGGATGAAAGATGTAGCAGTGGGTTCTCTCCTGATAACAGGTGAGAAAATCGGAATTCGTAGCTCGCCTTATTTTAGAGGAATATTTGTGTGTTTCAAAAATGGACACTTAGAAACTTTTCTGGTGAAAACCACACAATGGATTCCTATGGAAGGAAATACAAGTTACTGGTAAGTACGCTTAGAATTACTTTTCAGAGTCAGTGCTGGTCTAAACGATGCAGCACTGGGTCATCTCCTGTTAACAGGTGAGTAAATCGGAATTTGTAGTTCGGCTGATTTTAAAGGAATAATTGTACGTTTCAAAAATGGACACAGAAACTTTTCTGGTGAAAACCACACAATGGATTCCTATGGAAGGAAATACAAGTTACTGGTAAGTACGCTTAGAATTACTTTTCAGGGTCAGTGCTGGGCTAAAAGATGCAGCACTAGGTTCTCTCCTGATAACAGGTGAGTAAATCTAAATTCGTAGTTCGGCTGATTGTAGAGGAATATTTGTACGTATCAAAATTGGACACTAAGAAACTTTTCTGGTGAAAACCACACAATGGATTCCGATGCAAGGAAATACAAGTTACTGGTAAGTACGCTTAGAATGACTTTTCAGGGTCAGTACTAGGCTGAAAGATGCAGCACTGGGTTATCTCCTGATAACAGGAGAGTAAATCGGAATTCGTAGTTCAGCTCATTTTAGAGGAATATTTGTACGTTTCAAAAATGGCCACTTAGAAACTTTTCTGCTCAAAACCACACAATGGATTCCTATGGAATGAATTACAAGTTACTGGTAAGTACACATAGAATTACTTTTCAGGGTCAGTGTTGGACTAAAAGATGGAGCACTGGGTTCTCTCCTGATAACAGGTGAGTAAATCAGAATTCGTACTTCGGCTGATTTTAGAGGAATATTTGTAAGTTTCAAAAATGGACACAGAAACTTTTCTGGTGAAAACCACACAATGGATTCCTATGGAAGCAAATACAAGTTACTGGTAAGTACGCTTAGAATTTCTTTTCAGGGTCAGTGCTGGGATTAAAGATGCAGCACTGGGTTCTCTCCTGATCACAGGTGAGTAAATCGGAATTAGTAGTTCGGCTGATTTTAGAGGAATATTTGTACGTTTCAAAATTGGACACTTATCTGGTGAAAACCACACAAAGGATTCCTATGGAAGGAAATATAAGTTACTGGTAAGTACGCTTAGAACTACTTCTCAGAGTCAGTGCTGTTCTAAAAGATGCAGCACTGGGTTCTCTCCTGATAACAGGTGAGTAAATCGGAATTCGTAGTTCGGCTGATTTTAGAGGAATATTTGTACCTTTCAAAATTGGACACTTAGAAACTTTTCTGGTGAAAACCACACAATGGATTCCTATGGAAGGAAAAACAAGTTAATGGTAAGTACGCTTAGAATTACTTTTCAGGGTCAGTACTGGGCTGAAAGATGCAGCACTGGGTTCTCTCCTGATAACAGGTGAGTAAATCGGAAATCGTAGTTCGGCTGATTTTAGAGGAATATTTGTACCTTTCAAAATTGGACACTGAAACTTTTCTGGTGAAATCCACACAATGGATTCCTATGGAATGAAATACAAGTTACTGGTTAGTACGCTTAGAATTACATTTCAGGGTCAGTACTGGGATGAAAGATGTAGCAGTGGGTTCTCTCCTGATAACAGGTGAGAAAATCGGAATTCGTAGTTCGCCTTATTTTAGAGGAATATTTGTGTGTTTCATAAATGGACACTTAGAAACTTTTCTGGTGGAAACCACACAATGGATTCCTATGGAAGGAAATACAAGTTACTGGTAAGTACGCTTAGAATTACTTTTCAGAGTCAGTGCTGGTCTAAACGATGCAGCACTGGGTCATCTCCTGTTAACAGGTGAGTAAATCGGAATTTGTAGTTCGGCTGATTTTAAAGGAATAATTGTACGTTTCAAAAATGGACACAGAAACTTTTCTGGTGAAAACCACACAATGGATTCCTATGGAAGGAAATACAAGTTACTGGTAAGTACGCTTAGAATTACTTTTCAGGGTCAGTGCTGGGCTAAAAGATGCAGCACTGGGTTATCTCCTGATAACAGGTGAGTAAATCGGAATTCGTAGTTCGGATGATTTTAAAGGAATAATTGTACGTTTCAAAAATGGACACAGAAACTTTTCTGGTGAAAACCACACAATGGATTCCTATGGAAAGAAATACAAGTTACTGGTAAGTACGCTTAAAATTACTTTTCAGGGTCAGTGCTGGGCTGAAAGATGCAGCACTGGGTTCTCTCCTGATAACAGGTGAGTAAATCGGAATTCGTACTTCGGCTGATTTTAGAGGAATATTTGTACGTATCAAAATTGGACACTAAGAAACTTTTCTGGTGAAAACCACACAATGGATTCCTATGGAAGGAAATACAAGTTACTGGAAAGTACGCTTAGAATTACTTTTCAGGGTCAGTGCTGGACTAAAAGATGCAGCACTGGGTTCTCTCCTGATAACAGGTGAGTAAATCGGAATTCGTAGTTCGGCTGATCTTAGAGGAATATTTGTACGTTTCAAAAATGGACACAGAAACTTTTCTGGTGAAAACCACACAATGGATTCCTATGGAAGGAAATATAAGTTACTGGTAAGTACGCTTAGAATTACTTTTCAGAGTCAGTGCTGGTCTAAAACATGCAGCACTGGGATCTCTCCTGATAACAGGTGAGTAAATCGGAATTTGTAGTTCGGCTGATTTTAGAGGAATATTTGTTCGTTTCAAAATTGGACACTTATCTGGTGAAAACCACACAAAGGATTCCTATGGAAGGAAATATAAGTTACTGGTAAGTACGCTTAGAACTACTTCTCAGAGTCAGTGCTGTTCTAAAAGATGCAGCACTGGGTTCTCTCCTGATAACAGGTGAGTAAATCGGAATTCGTAGTTCGGCTGATTTTAGAGGAATATTTGTACCTTTCAAAATTGGACACTTAGAAACTTTTCTGGTGAAAACCACACAATGGATTCCTATGGAAGGAAAAACAAGTTAATGATAAGTACGCTTAGAATTACTTTTCAGGGTCAGTACTGGGGTGAAAGATGTAGCAGTGGGTTCTCTCCTGATCACAGGTGAGTAAATCGGAATTAGTAGTTCGGCTGATTTTAGAGGAATATTTGTAAGTTTCAAAAATGGACACTTAGAAACTTTTCTGGTGAAAACCACACAATGGATTCCTATGGAAGGAAATACAAGTTACTGGAAAGTACGCTTAGAATTACTTTTCAGGGTCAGTGCTGGACTAAAAGATGCAGCACTGGGTTCTCTCCTGATAACAGGTGAGTAAATCGGAATTCGTAGTTCGGCTGATTTTAGAGGAATAATTGTACGTTTCAAAAATGGACACAGAAACTTTTCTGGTGAAAACCACACAATGGATTCCTATGGAAGGAAATACAAGTTACTGGTAAGTACGCTTAGAATTACTTTTCAGGGTCAGTGCTGGGCTAAAAGGTGCAGCACTGGGTTCTCTCCTGATAACAGGTGAGTAAATCGGAATTCGTAGTTCGGCTGATTGTAGAGGAATATTTGTATGTATCAAAATTGGACACTAAAACTTTTTTGGTGAAAACCACACAATGGATTCCGATGCAAGGAAATACAAGTTACTGGTAAGTACGCTTAGAATGACTTTTCAGGGTCAGTACTAGGCTGAAAGATGCAGCACTGGGTTATCTCCTGATAACAGGAGAGTAAATCGGAATTCGTACTTCGGCTGATTTTAGAGGAATATTTGTAAGTTTCAAAAATGGACACAGAAACTTTTCTGGTGAAAACCACACAATGGATTCCTATGGAAGCAAATACAAGTTACTGGTAAGTACGCTTAGAATTACTTTTCAGGGTCAGTGCTGGGATTAAAGATGCAGCACTGGGTTCTCTCCTGATCACAGGTGAGTAAATCGGAATTAGTAGTTCGGCTGATTTTAGAGGAATATTTGTACGTTTCAAAATTGGACACTTATCTGGTGAAAACCACACAAAGGATTCCTATGGAAGGAAATATAAGTTACTGGTAAGTACGCTTAGAACTACTTCTCAGAGTCAGTGCTGTTCTAAAAGATGCAGCACTGGGTTCTCTCCTGATAACAGGTGAGTAAATCGGAAATCGTAGTTCGGCTGATTTTAGAGGAATATTTGTACCTTTCAAAATTGGACACTGAAACTTTTCTGGTGAAATCCACACAATGGATTCCTATGGAATGAAATACAAGTTACTGGTTAGTACGCTTAGAATTACATTTCAGGGTCAGTACTGGGATGAAAGATGTAGCAGTGGGTTCTCTCCTGATAACAGGTGAGAAAATCGGAATTCGTAGTTCGCCTTATTTTAGAGGAATATTTGTGTGTTTCAAAAATGGACACTTAGAAACTTTTCTGGTGAAAACCACACAATGGATTCCTATGGAAGGAAATACAAGTTACTGGTAAGTACGCTTAGAATTACTTTTCAGAGTCAGTGCTGGTCTAAACGATGCAGCACTGGGTCATCTCCTGTTAACAGGTGAGTAAATCGGAATTTGTAGTTCGGCTGATTTTAAAGGAATAATTGTACGTTTCAGAAATGGACACAGAAACTTTTCGGGTGAAAACCACACAATGGATTCCTATGGAAGGAAATACAAGTTACTGGTAAGTACGCTTAGAATTACTTTTCAGGGTCAGTGCTGGGCTAAAAGATGCAGCACTAGGTTCTCTCCTGATAACAGGTGAGTAAATCTAAATTCGTAGTTCGGCTGATTGTAGAGGAATATTTGTACGTATCAAAATTGGACACTAAGAAACTTTTCTGGTGAAAACCACACAATGGATTCCGATGCAAGGAAATACAAGTTACTGGTAAGTACGCTTAGAATGACTTTTCAGGGTCAGTACTAGGCTGAAAGATGCAGCACTGGGTTATCTCCTGATAACAGGAGAGTAAATCGGAATTCGTAGTTCAGCTCATTTTAGAGGAATATTTGTACGTTTCAAAAATGGCCACTTAGAAACTTTTCTGCTCAAAACCACACAATGGATTCCTATGGAATGAATTACAAGTTACTGGTAAGTACACATAGAATTACTTTTCAGGGTCAGTGTTGGACTAAAAGATGGAGCACTGGGTTCTCTCCTGATAACAGGTGAGTAAATCAGAATTCGTACTTCGGCTGATTTTAGAGGAATATTTGTAAGTTTCAAAAATGGACACAGAAACTTTTCTGGTGAAAACCACACAATGGATTCCTATGGAAGCAAATACAAGTTACTGGTAAGTACGCTTAGAATTACTTTTCAGGGTCAGTGCTGGGATTAAAGATGCAGCACTGGGTTCTCTCCTGATAACAGGTGAGTCAATCGGAATTAGTAGTTCGGCTGATTTTAGAGGAATATTTGTACGTTTCAAAATTGGACACTTATCTGGTGAAAACCACACAAAGGATTCCTATGGAAGGAAATATAAGTTACTGGTAAGTACGCTTAGAACTACTTCTCAGAGTCAGTGCTGTTCTAAAAGATGCAGCACTGGGTTCTCTCCTGATAACAGGTGAGTAAATCGGAATTCGTAGTTCGGCTGATTTTAGAGGAATATTTGTACCTTTCAAAATTGGACACTTAGAAACTTTTCTGGTGAAAACCACACAATGGATTCCTATGGAAGGAAAAACAAGTTAATGGTAAGTACGCTTAGAATTACTTTTCAGGGTCAGTACTGGGCTGAAAGATGTAGCAGTGGGTTCTCTCCTGATAACAGGTGAGTAAATCGGAAATCGTAGTTCGGCTGATTTTAGAGGAATATTTGTACCTTTCAAAATTGGACACTGAAACTTTTCTGGTGAAATCCACACAATGGATTCCTATGGAATGAAATACAAGTTACTGGTTAGTACGCTTAGAATTACATTTCAGGGTCAGTACTGGGAAGAAAGATGTAGCAGTGGGTTCTCTCCTGATAACAGGTGAGAAAATCGGAATTCGTAGTTCGCCTTATTTTAGAGGAATATTTGTGTGTTTCAAAAATGGACACTTAGAAACTTTTCTGGTGGAAACCACACAATGGATTCCTATGGAAGGAAATACAAGTTACTGGTAAGTACGCTTAGAATTACTTTTCAGAGTCAGTGCTGGTCTAAACGATGCAGCACTGGGTCATCTCCTGTTAACAGGTGAGTAAATCGGAATTTGTAGTTCGGCTGATTTTAAAGGAATAATTGTACGTTTCAAAAATGGACACAGAAACTTTTCTGGTGAAAACCACACAATGGATTCCTATGGAAGGAAATACAAGTTACTGGTAAGTACGCTTAGAATTACTTTTCAGGGTCAGTACTGGGGTGAAAGATGTAGCAGTGGGTTCTCTCCTGATCACAGGTGAGTAAATCGGAATTAGTAGTTCGGCTGATTTTAGAGGAATATTTGTACGTTTCAAAATTGGACACTTATCTGGTGAAAACCACACAAAGGATTCCAATGGAAGGAAATACAAGTTACTGGTAAGTACGCTTAGAATTACTTCTCAGAGTCAGTGCTGGTCTAAAAGATGCAGCACTGGGTTCTCTCCTGATAACAGGTGAGTAAATCGGAAATCGTAGTTCGGCTGATTTTAGAGGAATATTTGTACCTTTCAAAATTGGACACTGAAACTTTTCTGGTGAAATCCACACAATGGATTCCTATGGAATGAAATACAAGTTACTGGTTAGTACGCTTAGAATTACATTTCAGGGTCAGTACTGGGATGAAAGATGTAGCAGTGGGTTCTCTCCTGATAACAGGTGAGAAAATCGGAATTCGTAGTTCGCCTTATTTTAGAGGAATATTTGTGTGTTTCAAAAATGGACACTTAGAAACTTTTCTGGTGAAAACCACACAATGGATTCCTATGGAAGGAAATACAAGTTACTGGTAAGTACGCTTAGAATTACTTTTCAGAGTCAGTGCTGGTCTAAACGATGCAGCACTGGGTCATCTCCTGTTAACAGGTGAGTAAATAGGAATTTGTAGTTCGGCTGATTTTAAAGGAATAATTGTACGTTTCAAAAATGGACACAGAAACTTTTCTGGTGAAAACCACACAATGGATTCCTATGGAAGGAAATACAAGTTACTGGTAAGTACGCTTAGAATTACTTTTCAGGGTCAGTGCTGGGCTAAAAGATGCAGCACTAGGTTCTCTCCTGATAACAGGTGAGTAAATCTAAATTCGTAGTTCGGCTGATTGTAGAGGAATATTTGTACGTATCAAAATTGGACACTAAGAAACTTTTCTGGTGAAAACCACACAATGGATTCCGATGCAAGGAAATACAAGTTACTGGTAAGTACGCTTAGAATGACTTTTCAGGGTCAGTACTAGGCTGAAAGATGCAGCACTGGGTTATCTCCTGATAACAGGAGAGTAAATCGGAATTCGTAGTTCAGCTCATTTTAGAGGAATATTTGTACGTTTCAAAAATGGCCACTTAGAAACTTTTCTGCTCAAAACCACACAACGGATTCCTATGGAATGAATTACAAGTTACTGGTAAGTACACATAGAATTACTTTTCAGGGTCAGTGTTGGACTAAAAGATGGAGCACTGGGTTCTCTCCTGATAACAGGTGAGTAAATCAGAATTCGTACTTCGGCTGATTTTAGAGGAATATTTGTATGTTTCAAAAATGGACACAGAAACTTTTCTGGTGAAAACCACACAATGGATTCCTATGGAAGCAAATACAAGTTACTGGTAAGTACGCTTAGAATTACTTTTCAGGGTCAGTGCTGGGATTAAAGATGCAGCACTGGGTTCTCTCCTGATCGCAGGTGAGTAAATCGGAATTAGTAGTTCGGCTGATTTTAGAGGAATATTTGTACGTTTCAAAATTGGACACTTATCTGGTGAAAACCACACAAAGGATTCCTATGGAAGGAAATATAAGTTACTGGTAAGTACGCTTAGAACTACTTCTCAGAGTCAGTGCTGTTCTAAAAGATGCAGCACTGGGTTCTCTCCTGATAACAGGTGAGTAAATCGGAATTCGTAGTTCGGCTGATTTTAGAGGAATATTTGTACCTTTCAAAATTGGACACTTAGAAACTTTTCTGGTGAAAACCACACAATGGATTCCTATGGAAGGAAAAACAAGTTAATGGTAAGTACGCTTAGAATTACTTTTCAGGGTCAGTACTGGGCTGAAAGATGTAGCAGTGGGTTCTCTCCTGATAACAGGTGAGTAAATCGGAAATCGTAGTTCGGCTGATTTTAGAGGAATATTTGTACCTTTCAAAATTGGACACTGAAACTTTTCTGGTGAAATCCACACAATGGATTCCTATGGAATGAAATACAAGTTACTGGTTAGTACGCTTAGAATTACATTTCAGGGTCAGTACTGGGATGAAAGATGTAGCAGTGGGTTCTCTCCTGATAACAGGTGAGAAAATCGGAATTCGTAGTTCGCCTTATTTTAGAGGAATATTTGTGTGTTTCAAAAATGGACACTTAGAAACTTTTCTGGTGGAAACCACACAATGGATTCCTATGGAAGGAAATACAAGTTACTGGTAGGTACGCTTAGAATTACTTTTCAGAGTCAGTGCTGGTCTAAACGATGCAGCACTGGGTCATCTCCTGTTAACAGGTGAGTAAATCGGAATTTGTAGTTCGGCTGATTTTAAAGGAATAATTGTACGTTTCAAAAATGGACACAGAAACTTTTCTGGTGAAAACCACACAATGGATTCCTATGGAAGGAAATACAAGTTACTGGTAAGTACGCTTAGAATTACTTTTCAGGGTCAGTGCTGGGCTAAAAGATGCAGCACTAGGTTCTCTCCTGATAACAGGTGAGTAAATCTAAATTCGTAGTTCGGCTGATTGTAGAGGAATATTTGTACGTATCAAAATTGGACACTAAGAAACTTTTCTGGTGAAAACCACACAATGGATTCCGATGCAAGGAAATACAAGTTACTGGTAAGTACGCTTAGAATGACTTTTCAGGGTCAGTACTAGGCTGAAAGATGCAGCACTGGGTTATCTCCTGATAACAGGAGAGTAAATCGGAATTCGTAGTTCAGCTCATTTTAGAGGAATATTTGTACGTTTCAAAAATGGACACAGAAACTTTTCTGGTGAAAACCACACAATGGATTCCTATGGAAGCAAATACAAGTTACTGGTAAGTACGCTTAGAATTACTTTTCAGGGTCAGTGCTGGGATTAAAGATGCAGCACTGGGTTCTCTCCTGATCACAGGTGAGTAAATCGGAATTAGTAGTTCGGCTGATTTTAGAGGAATATTTGTACGTTTCAAAATTGGACACTTATCTGGTGAAAACCACACAAAGGATTCCTATGGAAGGAAATATAAGTTAATGGTAAGTACGCTTAGAATTACTTTTCAGGGTCAGTACTGGGCTGAAAGATGTAGCAGTGGGTTCTCTCCTGATAACAGGTGAGTAAATCGGAATTTGTTGTTCGGCTGATTTTAGAGGAATATTTGTACATTTCAAAAATGGACACTGAAACTTTTCTGGTGAAATCCACACAATGGATTCCTATGGAAGGAAATACAAGTTACTGGTAAGTGCGCTTAGAATTACTTTTCAGAGTCAGTGCTGGTCTAAAAGATGCAGCACTGGGATCTCTCCTGATAACAAGTGAGTAAATCGGAATTTGTAGTTCGGCTGATTTTAGAGGAATATTTGTACCTTTCAAAATTGGACACTGAAACTTTTCTGGTGAAATCCACACAATGGATTCCTATGGAAGGAAATACAAGTTACTGGTAAGTACGCTTAGAATTACTTTTCAGAGTCAGTGCTGGGCTGAAAGATGCAGCACTGGGTTCTCTCCTGATAACAGGTGAGTAAATCGGAATTCGTAGTTTGGCTGATTTTAGAGGAATATTTGTACGTTTCAAAATTGGACACTTATCTGGTGAAAACCACACAAAGGATTCCAATGGAAGGAAATACAAGTTACTGGTAAGTACGCTTAGAATTACTTCTCAGAGTCAGTGCTGGTCTAAAAGATGCAGCACTGGGTTCTCTCCTGATAACAGGTGAGTAAATCGGAAATCGTAGTTCGGCTGATTTTAGAGGAATATTTGTACCTTTCAAAATTGGACACTGAAACTTTTCTGGTGAAATCCACACAATGGATTCCTATGGAATGAAATACAAGTTACTGGTTAGTACGCTTAGAATTACATTTCAGGGTCAGTACTGGGATGAAAGATGTAGCAGTGGGTTCTCTCCTGATAACAGGTGAGAAAATCGGAATTCGTAGTTCGCCTTATTTTAGAGGAATATTTGTGTTTTTCAAAAATCGACACTTAGAAACTTTTCTGGTGAAAACCACACAATGGATTCCTATGGAAGGAAATACAAGTTACTGGTAAGTACGCTTAGAATTACTTTTCAGAGTCAGTGCTGGTCTAAACGATGCAGCACTGGGTCATCTCCTGTTAACAGGTGAGTAAATCGGAATTTGTAGTTCGGCTGATTTTAAAGGAATAATTGTACGTTTCAAAAATGGACACAGAAACTTTTCTGGTGAAAACCACACAATGGATTCCTATGGAAGGAAATACAAGTTACTGGTAAGTACGCTTAGAATTACTTTTCAGGGTCAGTGCTGGGCTAAAAGATGCAGCACTGGGTTCTCTCCTGATAACAGGTGAGTAAATCGGAATTCGTAGTTCGGCTGATTGTAGAGGAATATTTGTACGTATCAAAATTGGACACTAAGAAACTTTTCTGGTGAAAACCACACAATGGATTCCTATGGAAGGAAATACAAGTTACTGGAAAGTACGCGTAGAATTACTTTTCAGGGTCAGTGTTGGACTAAAAGATGCAGCACTGGGTTCTCTCCTGATAAAAGGTGAGTAAATCAGAATTCGTACTTCGGCTGAGTTTAGAGGAATATTTGTAAGTTTCAAAAATGGACACTTAGGAACTTTTCTGGTGAAAACCACACAATGGATTCCTATAGAAGGAAATACAAGTTACTGGTAAGTACGCTTAGAATTACTTTTCAGGGTCAGTGCTGGACTAAAAGATGCAGCACTGGGTTCTCTCCTGAGAACAGGTGAGTAAATCGGAATTCGTAGTTCGGCTGCTTTTAGAGGAATAATTGTACGTTTCAAAAATGGACACAGAAACTTTTCTGGTGAAAACCACACAAATAATTCCTATGGAAGGAAATGCAAGTTACTGGTAAATACGCTTAGAATTACTTTTCAGGGTCAGTGCTGGGCTAAAAGATGCAGCACTGGGTTCTCTCCTGATAACAGGTGAGTAAATCGGAATTCGTAGTTCGGCTGATTGTAGAGGAATATTTGTACGTATCAAAATTGGACACTTAGAAACTTTTCTGGTGAAAACCACACAATGGATTCCGATGCAAGGAAATACAAGTTACTGGTAAGTACGCTTAGAATTACTTTTCAGGGTCAGTGCTGGACTAAAAGTTGCAGCACTGGGTTCTCTCCTGATAACAGGTGAGTATATCGGAATTCGTAGTTCGGCTGATTTTAGAGGAATAATTGTACATTTCAAAAATGGACACAGAAACTTTTCTGGTGAAAACCACACAATGGATTCCTATGGAAGGAAATACAAGTTACTGGTAAGTACGCTTAGAATTTCTTTTCAGGGTCAGTGCTGGGCTAAAAGATGCAGCACTGGGTTCTCTACTGATGACAGGTGAGTAAATCGGAATTCGTAGTTCGGCTGATTTTAGAGGAATATTTGTAAGTTTCAAAAATGGACACAGAAACTTTTCTGGTGAAAACCACACAATGGATTCCTATGGAAGCAAATACAAGTTACTGGTAAGTACGCTTAGAATTACTTTTCAGGGTCAGTGCTGGGATTAAAGATGCAGCACTGGGTTCTCTCCTGATCACAGGTGAGTAAATCGGAATTAGTAGTTCGGCTGATTTTAGAGGAATATTTGTACGTTTCAAAATTGGACACTTATCTGGTGAAAACCACACAAAGGATTCCTATGGAAGGAAATATAAGTTACTGGTAAGTACGCTTAGAACTACTTCTCAGAGTCAGTGCTGTTCTAAAAGATGCAGCACTGGGTTCTCTCCTGATAAAAGGTGAGTAAATCGGAATTCGTAGTTCGGCTGATTTTAGAGGAATATTTGTACCTTTCAAAATTGGACACTTAGAAACTTTTCTGGTGAAAAATACACAATGGATTCCTATGGAAGGAAATACAAGTTACTGGAAAGTACGCTTAGAATTACTTTTCAGGGTCAGTGCTGGACTAAAAGATGCAGCACTGGGTTCTCTCCTGATAACAGGTGAGTAAATCGGAATTCGTAGTTCGGCTGATCTTAGAGGAATATTTGTACGTTTCAAAAATGGACACAGAAACTTTTCTGGTGAAAACCACACTATGGATTCCTATGGTAGGAAATATAAGTTACTGGTAAGAACGCTTAGAATTACTTTTCAGAGTCAGTGCTGGTCTAAAAGATGCAGCACTGGGTTCTCTCCTGATAACAGGTGAGTAAATCGGAATTCGTAGTTCGGCTGATTTTAGAGGAATAATTGTACGTTTCAAAAATGGACACAGAAACTTTTCTGGTGAAAACCACACAATGGATTCCTATGGAAGGAAATACAAGTTACTGGTAAGTACGCTTAGAATTACTTTTCAGGGTCAGTACTGGGGTGAAAGATGTAGCAGTGGGTTCTCTCCTGATCACAGGTGAGTAAATCGGAATTAGTAGTTCGGCTGATTTTAGAGGAATATTTGTACGTTTCAAAATTGGACACTTATCTGGTGAAAACCACACAAAGGATTCCTATGGAAGGAAATATAAGTTACTGGTAAGTACGCTTAAAACTACTTCTCAGAGTCAGTGCTGTTCTAAAAGATGCAGCACTGGGTTCTCTCCTGATAACAGGTGAGTAAATCGGAATTCGTAGTTCGGCTGATTTTAGAGGAATATTTGTACCTTTCAAAATTGGACACTTAGAAACTTTTCTGGGAAAACCACACAATGGATTACTATGGAAGGAAAAACAAGTTACTGGTAAGTACGCTTAGAATTACTTTTCAGGGTCATTACTGGGCTGAAAGATGTAGCAGTGGGTTCTCTCCTGATAACAGGTGAGTAAATCGGAATTCGTTGTTCGGCTGATTTTAGAGGAATATTTGTACGTTTCAAAAATGGACACTGAAACTTTTCTGGTGAAATTCACACAATGGATTCCTATGGAAGGAAATACAAGTTACTGGTAAGTACGCTTAGAATTACTTTTCAGAGTCAGTGCTGGGCTGAAAGATGCAGCACTGGGTTCTCTCCTGATAACAGGTGAGTAAATCGGAATTCGTAGTTCAGCTGATTTTAGAGGAATATTTGTACGTTTCAAAATTGGACATTTATCTGGTGAAAACCACACAAAGGATTCCAATGGAAGGAAATACAAGTTACTGGTAAGTACGCTTAGAATTACTTCTCAGAGTCAGTGCTGGTCTAAAAGATGCAGCACTGGGTTCTCTCCTGATAACAGGTGAGTAAATCGGAAATCGTAGTTCGGCTGATTTTAGAGGAATATTTGCACCTTTCAAAATTGGACACTGAAACTTTTCTGGTGAAATCCACACAATGGATTCCTATCGAATGAAATACAAGTTACTGGTTAGTACGCTTAGAATTACATTTCAGGGTCAGTACTGGGATGAAAGATGTAGCAGTGGGTTCTCTCCTGATAACAGGTGAGAAAATCGGAATTCGTAGTTCGCCTTATTTTAGAGGAATATTTGTGTGTTTCAAAAATGGACACTTAGAAACTTTTCTGGTGAAAACCAAACAATGGATTCCTATGGAAGGAAATACAAGTTACTGGTAAGTACGCTTAGAATTACTTTTCAGAGTCAGTGCTGGTCTAAACGATGCAGCACTGGGTCATCTCCTGTTAACAGGTGAGTAAATCGGAATTTGTAGTTCGGCTGATTTTAAAGGAATATTTGTACATTTCAAAAATGGACACTTACAAACTTTTCTGGTGAAAACCACACAATGGATTCCTATGGAAGGAAATACAAGTTACTGGTAAGTACGCTTAGAATTACTTTTCAGGGTCATTGCTGGTCTAAAAGATGCAGCACTGGGTTCTCTCCTGATAAAAGGTGAGTAAATCAGAATTTGTACTTCGGCTGAGTTTAGAGGAATATTTGTAAGTTTCAAAAATGGACACTTAGGAACTTTTCTGGTGAAAACCACACAATGGATTCCTATGGAAGGAAATACAAGTTACTGCTAAGTACGCTTAGAGTTACTTTTTAGGGTCAGTGCTGGACTAATAGATGCAGCACTGGGTTCTCTCCTGATAACAGGTGAGTAAATCGGAATTCGTAGTTCGGCTGATTTTAGAGGAATATTTGTACGTTTCAAAAATGGACACAGAAACTTTTCTGGTGAAAACCACACAAATAATTCCTATGGAAGGAAATGCAAGTTACTGGTAAGTACGCTTAGAATTACTTTTCAGGGTCAGTGCTGGGCTAAAAGATGCAGCACTGGGTTCTCTCCTGATAACAGGTGAGTAAATCGGAATTCGTAGTTTGGCTGATTTTAAAGGAATATTTGTACGTTTGAAAAATGGACACTTAGAAACTTTTCTGGTGAAAACCACACAATGGATTCCTATGGAAGGAAATACAAGTTACTGGAAAGTACGCTTAGAATTACTTTTCAGGGTCAGTGCTGGACTAAAAGTTGCAGCACTGGGTTCTCTCCTGATAACAGGTGAGTATATCGGAATTCGTAGTTCGGCTGATTTTAGAGGAATAATTGTACGTTTCAAAAATGGACACAGAAACTTTTCTGGTGAAAACCACACAATGGATTCCTATGGAAGGAAATATAAGTTACTGGTAAGTACGCTTAGAACTACTTCTCAGAGTAAGTGCTGTTCTAAAAGATGCAGCACTGGGTTCTCTCCTGATAACAGGTGAGTAAATCGGAATTCGTAGTTCGGCTGATTTTAGAGGAATATTTGTACCTTTCAAAATTGGACACTTAGAAACTTTTCTGGTGAAAACCACACAATGGATTCCTATGGAAGGAAAAACAAGTTACTGGTAAGTACGCTTAGAATTACTTTTCAGGGTCAGTACTGGGCTGAAAGATGTAGCAGTGGGTTCTCTCCTGATAACAGGTGAGTAAATCAGAATTCGTTGTTCGGCTGATTTTAGAGGAATATTTGTACGTTTCAAAAATGGACGCTTAGAAACTTTTCTGGTGAAAACCACACAATGGATTCCTATGGAAGGAAATACAAGTTACTGGTAAGTACGCTTAGAATTACTTTTCAGATTCAGTGCTGGTCTAAACCATGCAGCACTGGGATCTCTCCTGATAACAGGTGAGTAAATCGGAATTTTTAGTTCGGCTGATATTAAAGCAATATTTGTGCGTTTCAAAAATGGACAAAGAAACTTTTCTGGTGAAAACCACACAATGGATTCCTATGGAAAGAAATACAAGTTACTGCTAAGTACGCTTAAAATTAGTTTTCAGGGTCAGTGCTGGGCTGAAAGATGCAGCACTGGGTTCTCTCCTGATAACAGGTGAGTAAATCGGAATTCGTAGTTCGGCTGATTTTAGAGGAATATTTGTACGTTTCAAAATTGGACACTTTTCTGGTGAAAACCACACAAAGGATTCCAATGGAAGGAAATACAAGTTACTGGTAAGTACGCTTAGAATTACTTCTCAGAGTCAGTGCTGGTCTAAAAGATGCAGCACTGGGTTCTCTCCTAACAGGTGAGTAAATCGGAATTCGTTGTTCGGCTGATTTTAGAGGAATATTTGTACGTTTCAAAAATGGACACTTAGAAACTTTTCTGGTGAAAACCACACAATGGATTCCTATGGAAGGAAATACAAGTTATTGGTAAGTACGCTTAGAATTACTTTTCAGATTCAGTGCTGGTCTAAACCATGCAGCACTGGGTTCTCTCCTGATAACAAGTGAGTAAATCGGAATTTGTAGTTCGGCTGATTTTATAGGAAAATTTGTACGTTTCAAAAATGGACACTTGGAAACTTTTCTGGTGAAAACCACACAATGGATTCCTATGGAAGGAAATACAAGTACTGGTAAGTACGCTTAGAATTACTTTTCAGCGTCAGTGCTGGTCTAAAAGATGCAGCACTGGGTTCTCTCCTGATAAAAGGTGAGTAAATCAGAATTCGTACTTCGGCTGATTTTAGAGGAATATTTGTAAGTTTCAAAAATGGACACTTAGAATCTTTTCTGGTGAAAACCACACAATGGATTCCTATGGAAGGAAATACAAGTTACTGGAAAGTACGCTTAGAATTACTTTTCAGGGTCAGTGCTGGACTAAAAGATGCAGCACTGGGTTCTCTCCTGATAACAGGTGAGTAAATCGGAATTCGTAGTTCGGCTGATCTTAGAGGAATATTTGTACGTTTCAAAAATGGACACAGAAACTTTTCTGGTGAAAACCACACAATGGATTTCTATGGAAAGAAATACAAGTTACTGGTAAGTACGCTTAAAATTACTTTTCAGGGTCAGTGCTGGGCTGAAAGATGCAGCACTGGGTTCTCTCCTGATAACAGGTGAGTAAATCGGAATTCGTAGTTCGGCTGATTTTAGAGGAATATTTGTACGTTTCAAAATTGGACACTTATCTGGTGAAAACCACACAAAAGGATTCCAATGGAAGGAAATACAAGTTACTGGTAAGTACGCTTAGAATTACTTTTCAGGGTCAGTGCTGGGCTAAAAGATGCAGCACTGGGTTCTCTCCTGATAACAGGTGAGTAAATCGGAATTCGTTGTTCGGCTGATTTTAGAGGAATATTTGTACGTTTCAAAATTGGACACTTATCTGGTGAAAACCACACAAAAGGATTCCAATGGAAGGAAATACAAGTTACTGGTAAGTACGCTGAGAATTACTTCTTAGAGTCAGTGCTGGTCTAAAAGATGCAGCACTGGGTTCTCTCCTGATAATAGGTGAGTAAATCGGAATTCGTACTTCGGCTGATTTTAGAGGAATATTTGTAAGTTTCAAAAATGGACACTTAGAAACTTTTCTAGTGAAAACCACACAATGGATTCCTATGGAAGGAAATACAAGTTACTGGAAAGTATGCTTAGAATTACTTTTCAGGGTCAGTGCTGGACTTAAAGATGCAGCACTGGGTTCTCTCCTGATAACAGGTGAGTAAATCGGAATTCGTAGTTCGGCTGATTTTAGAGGAATAATTGTACGTTTCAAAAATGGACACAGAAACTTTTCTGGTGAAAACCACACAATGGATTCCTATGGAAGGAAATACAAGTTACTGGTA
This sequence comes from Triturus cristatus, assembly GCF_964204655.1. Classification (NCBI taxonomy): domain Eukaryota; kingdom Metazoa; phylum Chordata; class Amphibia; order Caudata; family Salamandridae; genus Triturus; species Triturus cristatus. The sequence continues at coordinate 1,048,388,124 of NC_140579.1, forward strand.
AGTACGCTTAGAATTACTTTTCAGGGTCAGTGCTGGGCTAAAAGATGCAGCACTGGGTTCTCTCCTGATAACAGGTGAGTAAATCGGAATTCGTAGTTCGGCTGATTTTAGAGGAATATTTGTACGTATCAAAATTGGACACTAAGAAACTTTTCTGGTGAAAACCACACAATGGATTCCGATGCAAGGAAATACAAGTTACTGGTGAGTACGCTTAGAATGACTTTTCAGGGTCAGTACTAGGCTGAAAGATGCAGCACTGGGTTATCTCCTGATAACAGGAGAGTAAATCGGAATTCGTAGTTCAGCTCATTTTAGAGGAATATTTGTACATTTCAAAAATGGCCACTTAGAAACTTTTCTGCTCAAAACCACACAATTTCATTCCTATGGAAGGAAAAACAAGTTACTGGTAAGTACGCTTAGAATTACTTTTCAGGGTCAGTGCTTGGCTAAAATATGCAGCACTGGGTTCTCTCCTGATAACAGGTGAGTAAATCGTAATTCGTAGTTCGGCTGATTTTAGAGGAATATTTGTACGTTTCAAAAATGGGCACTTAGAAACTTTTCTGGTGAAAACCGCACAATGGATTTCTATGGAATGAAATACAAGTTACTGGTAAGTACGCTTAGAAAATACTTTTGAGGGACAGTGCTGGACTAAAAGATGCAGCACTGGATTCTCTCCTGATAACAGGTGAGTAAATCGGAATTCGTAGTTCGGCTGATTTTATAGGAATATTTGTACGTTTCAAAAATGGACACTTAGAAACTTTTCTGGTGAAAACCACACAATGGATTTCTACGGAAGGAAATACCAGTTACTGGTAAGTATGCTTAGAATTACTTTTCAGGGTCAGTGCTGGGCTAAAAGATGCAGCACTAGGTTCTCTCCTGATAACAGGTGAGTAAATCGGAATTCGTAGTTCGGCTGATTGTAGAGGAATATTTGTACGTATCAAAATTGGACACTAAGAAACTTTTCTGGTGAAAACCACTCAATGGATTCCTATGGAAGGAAATACAAGTTACTGGAAAGTACGCTTAGAATTACTTTTCAGGGTCAGTGTTGGACTAAAAGATGCAGCACTGGGTTCTCTCCTGATAAAAGGTGAGTAAATCAGAATTCGTACTTCGGCTGAGTTTAGAGGAATATTTGTAAGTTTCAAAAATGGACACTTAGGAACTTTTCTGGTGAAAACCACACAATGGATTCCTATAGAAGGAAATACAAGTTACTGGTAAGTACGCTTAGAATTACTTTTTAGGGTCAGTGCTGGACTAAAAGATGCAGCACTGGGTTCTCTCCTGATAACAGGTGAGTAAATCGGAATTCGTAGTTCGGCTGATTTTAGAGGAATATTTGAACGTTTCAAAAATGGACACAGAAACTTTTCTGGTGAAAACCACACAAATAATTCCTATGGAAGGAAATGCAAGTTACTGGTAAGTAAGCTTAGAATTACTTTTCAGGGTCAGTGCTGGGCTAAAAGATGCAGCACTGGGTTCTCTCCTGATAACAGGTGAGTAAATCGGAATTCGTAGTTCGGCTGATTTTAGAGGAATATTTGTACGTTTGAAAAATGGACACTTAGAAACTTTTCTGGTGAAAACCACACAATGGATTCCTATGGAAGGAAATACAAGTTACTGGAAAGTACGCTTAGAATTACTTTTCAGGGTCAGTGCTGGACTAAAAGTTGCAGCACTGGGTTCTCTCCTGATAACAGGTGAGTATATCGGAATTCGTAGTTCGGCTGATTTTAGAGGAATAATTGTACGTTTCAAAAATGGACACAGAAACTTTTCTGGTGAAAACCACACAATGGATTCCTATGGAAGGAAATATAAGTTACTGGTAAGTACGCTTAGAACTACTTCTCAGAGTAAGTGCTGTTCTAAAAGATGCAGCACTGGGTTCTCTCCTGATAACAGGTGAGTAAATCGGAATTCGTAGTTCGGCTGATTTTAGAGGAATATTTGTACCTTTCAAAATTGGACACTTAGAAACTTTTCTGGTGAAAACCACACAATGGATTCCTATGGAAGGAAAAACAAGTTACTGGTAAGTACGCTTAGAATTACTTTTCAGGGTCAGTACTGGGCTGAAAGATGTAGCAGTGGGTTCTCTCCTGATAACAGGTGAGTAAATCAGAATTCGTTGTTCGGCTGATTTTAGAGGAATATTTGTACGTTTCAAAAATGGACGCTTAGAAACTTTTCTGGTGAAAACCACACAATGGATTCCTATGGAAGGAAATACAAGTTACTGGTAAGTACGCTTAGAATTACTTTTCAGATTCAGTGCTGGTCTAAACCATGCAGCACTGGGATCTCTCCTGATAACAGGTGAGTAAATCGGAATTTTTAGTTCGGCTGATATTAAAGCAATATTTGTGCGTTTCAAAAATGGACAAAGAAACTTTTCTGGTGAAAACCACACAATGGATTCCTATGGAAAGAAATACAAGTTACTGCTAAGTACGCTTAAAATTAGTTTTCAGGGTCAGTGCTGGGCTGAAAGATGCAGCACTGGGTTCTCTCCTGATAACAGGTGAGTAAATCGGAATTCGTAGTTCGGCTGATTTTAGAGGAATATTTGTACGTTTCAAAATTGGACACTTTTCTGGTGAAAACCACACAAAGGATTCCAATGGAAGGAAATACAAGTTACTGGTAAGTACGCTTAGAATTACTTCTCAGAGTCAGTGCTGGTCTAAAAGATGCAGCACTGGGTTCTCTCCTAACAGGTGAGTAAATCGGAATTCGTTGTTCGGCTGATTTTAGAGGAATATTTGTACGTTTCAAAAATGGACACTTAGAAACTTTTCTGGTGAAAACCACACAATGGATTCCTATGGAAGGAAATACAAGTTATTGGTAAGTACGCTTAGAATTACTTTTCAGATTCAGTGCTGGTCTAAACCATGCAGCACTGGGTTCTCTCCTGATAACAAGTGAGTAAATCGGAATTTGTAGTTCGGCTGATTTTATAGGAAAATTTGTACGTTTCAAAAATGGACACTTGGAAACTTTTCTGGTGAAAACCACACAATGGATTCCTATGGAAGGAAATACAAGTACTGGTAAGTACGCTTAGAATTACTTTTCAGCGTCAGTGCTGGTCTAAAAGATGCAGCACTGGGTTCTCTCCTGATAAAAGGTGAGTAAATCAGAATTCGTACTTCGGCTGATTTTAGAGGAATATTTGTAAGTTTCAAAAATGGACACTTAGAATCTTTTCTGGTGAAAACCACACAATGGATTCCTATGGAAGGAAATACAAGTTACTGGAAAGTACGCTTAGAATTACTTTTCAGGGTCAGTGCTGGACTAAAAGATGCAGCACTGGGTTCTCTCCTGATAACAGGTGAGTAAATCGGAATTCGTAGTTCGGCTGATCTTAGAGGAATATTTGTACGTTTCAAAAATGGACACAGAAACTTTTCTGGTGAAAACCACACAATGGATTTCTATGGAAAGAAATACAAGTTACTGGTAAGTACGCTTAAAATTACTTTTCAGGGTCAGTGCTGGGCTGAAAGATGCAGCACTGGGTTCTCTCCTGATAACAGGTGAGTAAATCGGAATTCGTAGTTCGGCTGATTTTAGAGGAATATTTGTACGTTTCAAAATTGGACACTTATCTGGTGAAAACCACACAAAAGGATTCCAATGGAAGGAAATACAAGTTACTGGTAAGTACGCTTAGAATTACTTTTCAGGGTCAGTGCTGGGCTAAAAGATGCAGCACTGGGTTCTCTCCTGATAACAGGTGAGTAAATCGGAATTCGTTGTTCGGCTGATTTTAGAGGAATATTTGTACGTTTCAAAATTGGACACTTATCTGGTGAAAACCACACAAAAGGATTCCAATGGAAGGAAATACAAGTTACTGGTAAGTACGCTGAGAATTACTTCTTAGAGTCAGTGCTGGTCTAAAAGATGCAGCACTGGGTTCTCTCCTGATAATAGGTGAGTAAATCGGAATTCGTACTTCGGCTGATTTTAGAGGAATATTTGTAAGTTTCAAAAATGGACACTTAGAAACTTTTCTAGTGAAAACCACACAATGGATTCCTATGGAAGGAAATACAAGTTACTGGAAAGTATGCTTAGAATTACTTTTCAGGGTCAGTGCTGGACTTAAAGATGCAGCACTGGGTTCTCTCCTGATAACAGGTGAGTAAATCGGAATTCGTAGTTCGGCTGATTTTAGAGGAATAATTGTACGTTTCAAAAATGGACACAGAAACTTTTCTGGTGAAAACCACACAATGGATTCCTATGGAAGGAAATACAAGTTACTGGTAAGTACGCTTAGAATTACTTTTCAGGGTCAGTGCTGGGCTGAAAGATGCAGCACTGGGTTCTCTCCTGATAACAGGTGAGTAAATCGGAATTCGTAGTTCGGCTGATTTTAGAGGAATATTTGTACGTTTCAAAATTGGACACTTATCTGGTGAAAACCACACAAAAGGATTCCAATGGAAGGAAATACAAGTTACTGGTAAGTACGCTTAGAATTACTTTTCAGGGTCAGTGCTGGGCTAAAAGATGCAGCACTGGGTTCTCTCCTGATAACAGGTGAGTAAATCGGAATTCGTTGTTCGGCTGATTTTAGAGGAATATTTGTACGTTTCAAAATTGGACACTTATCTGGTGAAAACCACACAAAAGGATTCCAATGGAAGGAAATACAAGTTACTGGTAAGTACGCTGAGAATTACTTCTTAGAGTCAGTGCTGGTCTAAAAGATGCAGCACTGGGTTCTCTCCTGATAATAGGTGAGTAAATCGGAATTCGTACTTCGGCTGATTTTAGAGGAATATTTGTAAGTTTCAAAAATGGACACTTAGAAACTTTTCTAGTGAAAACCACACAATGGATTCCTATGGAAGGAAATACAAGTTACTGGAAAGTATGCTTAGAATTACTTTTCAGGGTCAGTGCTGGACTTAAAGATGCAGCACTGGGTTCTCTCCTGATAACAGGTGAGTAAATCGGAATTCGTAGTTCGGCTGATTTTAGAGGAATAATTGTACCTTTCAAAAATGGACACAGAAACTTTTCTGGTGAAAACCACACAATGGATTCCTATGGAAGGAAATACAAGTTACTGGTAAGTACGCTTAGAATTACTTTTCAGGGTCAGTGCTGGGCTAAAAGATGCAGCACTGGGTTCTCTCCTGATAACAGGTGAGTAAATCGGAATTCGTAGTTCGGCTGATTTTAGAGGAATATTTGTACGTATCAAAATTGGACACTAAGAAACTTTTCTGGTGAAAACCACACAATGGATTCCGATGCACGGAAATACAAGTTACTGGTGAGTACGCTTAGAATGACTTTTCAGGGTCAGTACTAGGCTGAAAGATGCAGCACTGGGTTCTCTCCTGATAACAGGTGAGTAAATCGGAATTCGTAGTTCGGCTGATTTTAGAGGAATATTTGTACGTTTGAAAAATGGACACTTAGAAACTTTTCTGGTGAAAACCACACAATGGATTCCTATGGAAGGAAATACAAGTTACTGGAAAGTACGCTTAGAATTACTTTTCAGGGTCAGTGCTGGACTAAAAGTTGCAGCACTGGGTTCTCTCCTGATAACAGGTGAGTATATCGGAATTCGTAGTTCGGCTGATTTTAGAGGAATATTTGTACGTTTCAAAATTGGACACTTATCTGGTGAAAACCACACAAAGGATTCCAATGGAAGGAAATATAAGTTACTGGTAAGTACGCTTAGAACTACTTTTCAGATTCAGTGCTGGTCTAAACCATGCAGCACTGGGATCTCTCCTGATAACAGGTGAGTAAATCGGAATTTTTAGTTCGGCTGATATTAAAGCAATATTTGTGCGTTTCAAAAATGGACAAAGAAACTTTTCTGGTGAAAACCACACAATGGATTCCTATGGAAAGAAATACAAGTTACTGCTAAGTACGCTTAAAATTAGTTTTCAGGGTCAGTGCTGGGCTGAAAGATGCAGCACTGGGTTCTCTCCTGATAACAGGTGAGTAAATCGGAATTCGTAGTTCGGCTGATTTTAGAGGAATATTTGTACGTTTCAAAATTGGACACTTTTCTGGTGAAAACCACACAAAGGATTCCAATGGAAGGAAATACAAGTTACTGGTAAGTACGCTTAGAATTACTTCTCAGAGTCAGTGCTGGTCTAAAAGATGCAGCACTGGGTTCTCTCCTAACAGGTGAGTAAATCGGAATTCGTTGTTCGGCTGATTTTAGAGGAATATTTGTACGTTTCAAAAATGGACACTTAGAAACTTTTCTGGTGAAAACCACACAATGGATTCCTATGGAAGGAAATACAAGTTATTGGTAAGTACGCTTAGAATTACTTTTCAGATTCAGTGCTGGTCTAAACCATGCAGCACTGGGTTCTCTCCTGATAACAAGTGAGTAAATCGGAATTTGTAGTTCGGCTGATTTTATAGGAAAATTTGTACGTTTCAAAAATGGACACTTGGAAACTTTTCTGGTGAAAACCACACAATGGATTCCTATGGAAGGAAATACAAGTACTGGTAAGTACGCTTAGAATTACTTTTCAGCGTCAGTGCTGGTCTAAAAGATGCAGCACTGGGTTCTCTCCTGATAAAAGGTGAGTAAATCAGAATTCGTACTTCGGCTGATTTTAGAGGAATATTTGTAAGTTTCAAAAATGGACACTTAGAATCTTTTCTGGTGAAAACCACACAATGGATTCCTATGGAAGGAAATACAAGTTACTGGAAAGTACGCTTAGAATTACTTTTCAGGGTCAGTGCTGGACTAAAAGATGCAGCACTGGGTTCTCTCCTGATAACAGGTGAGTAAATCGGAATTCGTAGTTCGGCTGATCTTAGAGGAATATTTGTACGTTTCAAAAATGGACACAGAAACTTTTCTGGTGAAAACCACACAATGGATTTCTATGGAAAGAAATACAAGTTACTGGTAAGTACGCTTAAAATTACTTTTCAGGGTCAGTGCTGGGCTAAAAGATGCAGCACTGGGTTCTCTCCTGATAACAGGTGAGTAAATCGGAATTCGTTGTTCGGCTGATTTTAGAGGAATATTTGTACGTTTCAAAATTGGACACTTATCTGGTGAAAACCACACAAAGGATTCCAATGGAAGGAAATATAAGTTACTGGTAAGTACGCTTAGAACTACTTTTCAGATTCAGTGCTGGTCTAAACCATGCAGCACTGGGATCTCTCCTGATAACAGGTGAGTAAATCGGAATTTTTAGTTCGGCTGATATTAAAGCAATATTTGTGCGTTTCAAAAATGGACAAAGAAACTTTTCTGGTGAAAACCACACAATGGATTCCTATGGAAAGAAATACAAGTTACTGCTAAGTACGCTTAAAATTAGTTTTCAGGGTCAGTGCTGGGCTGAAAGATGCAGCACTGGGTTCTCTCCTGATAACAGGTGAGTAAATCGGAATTCGTAGTTCGGCTGATTTTAGAGGAATATTTGTACGTTTCAAAATTGGACACTTATCTGGTGAAAACCACACAAAAGGATTCCAATGGAAGGAAATACAAGTTACTGGTAAGTACGCTTAGAATTACTTTTCAGGGTCAGTGCTGGGCTAAAAGATGCAGCACTGGGTTCTCTCCTGATAACAGGTGAGTAAATCGGAATTCGTTGTTCGGCTGATTTTAGAGGAATATTTGTACGTTTCAAAATTGGACACTTATCTGGTGAAAACCACACAAAAGGATTCCAATGGAAGGAAATACAAGTTACTGGTAAGTACGCTGAGAATTACTTCTTAGAGTCAGTGCTGGTCTAAAAGATGCAGCACTGGGTTCTCTCCTGATAATAGGTGAGTAAATCGGAATTCGTACTTCGGCTGATTTTAGAGGAATATTTGTAAGTTTCAAAAATGGACACTTAGAAACTTTTCTAGTGAAAACCACACAATGGATTCCTATGGAAGGAAATACAAGTTACTGGAAAGTATGCTTAGAATTACTTTTCAGGGTCAGTGCTGGACTTAAAGATGCAGCACTGGGTTCTCTCCTGATAACAGGTGAGTAAATCGGAATTCGTAGTTCGGCTGATTTTAGAGGAATAATTGTACGTTTCAAAAATGGACACAGAAACTTTTCTGGTGAAAACCACACAATGGATTCCTATGGAAGGAAATACAAGTTACTGGTAAGTACGCTTAGAATTACTTTTCAGGGTCAGTGCTGGGCTGAAAGATGCAGCACTGGGTTCTCTCCTGATAACAGGTGAGTAAATCGGAATTCGTAGTTCGGCTGATTTTAGAGGAATATTTGTACGTTTCAAAATTGGACACTTATCTGGTGAAAACCACACAAAAGGATTCCAATGGAAGGAAATACAAGTTACTGGTAAGTACGCTTAGAATTACTTTTCAGGGTCAGTGCTGGGCTAAAAGATGCAGCACTGGGTTCTCTCCTGATAACAGGTGAGTAAATCGGAATTCGTTGTTCGGCTGATTTTAGAGGAATATTTGTACGTTTCAAAATTGGACACTTATCTGGTGAAAACCACACAAAAGGATTCCAATGGAAGGAAATACAAGTTACTGGTAAGTACGCTGAGAATTACTTCTTAGAGTCAGTGCTGGTCTAAAAGATGCAGCACTGGGTTCTCTCCTGATAATAGGTGAGTAAATCGGAATTCGTACTTCGGCTGATTTTAGAGGAATATTTGTAAGTTTCAAAAATGGACACTTAGAAACTTTTCTAGTGAAAACCACACAATGGATTCCTATGGAAGGAAATACAAGTTACTGGAAAGTATGCTTAGAATTACTTTTCAGGGTCAGTGCTGGACTTAAAGATGCAGCACTGGGTTCTCTCCTGATAACAGGTGAGTAAATCGGAATTCGTAGTTCGGCTGATTTTAGAGGAATAATTGTACCTTTCAAAAATGGACACAGAAACTTTTCTGGTGAAAACCACACAATGGATTCCTATGGAAGGAAATACAAGTTACTGGTAAGTACGCTTAGAATTACTTTTCAGGGTCAGTGCTGGGCTAAAAGATGCAGCACTGGGTTCTCTCCTGATAACAGGTGAGTAAATCGGAATTCGTAGTTCGGCTGATTTTAGAGGAATATTTGTACGTATCAAAATTGGACACTAAGAAACTTTTCTGGTGAAAACCACACAATGGATTCCGATGCACGGAAATACAAGTTACTGGTGAGTACGCTTAGAATGACTTTTCAGGGTCAGTACTAGGCTGAAAGATGCAGCACTGGGTTCTCTCCTGATAACAGGTGAGTAAATCGGAATTCGTAGTTCGGCTGATTTTAGAGGAATATTTGTACGTTTGAAAAATGGACACTTAGAAACTTTTCTGGTGAAAACCACACAATGGATTCCTATGGAAGGAAATACAAGTTACTGGAAAGTACGCTTAGAATTACTTTTCAGGGTCAGTGCTGGACTAAAAGTTGCAGCACTGGGTTCTCTCCTGATAACAGGTGAGTATATCGGAATTCGTAGTTCGGCTGATTTTAGAGGAATATTTGTACGTTTCAAAATTGGACACTTATCTGGTGAAAACCACACAAAGGATTCCAATGGAAGGAAATATAAGTTACTGGTAAGTACGCTTAGAACTACTTTTCAGATTCAGTGCTGGTCTAAACCATGCAGCACTGGGATCTCTCCTGATAACAGGTGAGTAAATCGGAATTTTTAGTTCGGCTGATATTAAAGCAATATTTGTGCGTTTCAAAAATGGACAAAGAAACTTTTCTGGTGAAAACCACACAATGGATTCCTATGGAAAGAAATACAAGTTACTGCTAAGTACGCTTAAAATTAGTTTTCAGGGTCAGTGCTGGGCTGAAAGATGCAGCACTGGGTTCTCTCCTGATAACAGGTGAGTAAATCGGAATTCGTAGTTCGGCTGATTTTAGAGGAATATTTGTACGTTTCAAAATTGGACACTTTTCTGGTGAAAACCACACAAAGGATTCCAATGGAAGGAAATACAAGTTACTGGTAAGTACGCTTAGAATTACTTCTCAGAGTCAGTGCTGGTCTAAAAGATGCAGCACTGGGTTCTCTCCTAACAGGTGAGTAAATCGGAATTCGTTGTTCGGCTGATTTTAGAGGAATATTTGTACGTTTCAAAAATGGACACTTAGAAACTTTTCTGGTGAAAACCACACAATGGATTCCTATGGAAGGAAATACAAGTTATTGGTAAGTACGCTTAGAATTACTTTTCAGATTCAGTGCTGGTCTAAACCATGCAGCACTGGGTTCTCTCCTGATAACAAGTGAGTAAATCGGAATTTGTAGTTCGGCTGATTTTATAGGAAAATTTGTACGTTTCAAAAATGGACACTTGGAAACTTTTCTGGTGAAAACCACACAATGGATTCCTATGGAAGGAAATACAAGTACTGGTAAGTACGCTTAGAATTACTTTTCAGCGTCAGTGCTGGTCTAAAAGATGCAGCACTGGGTTCTCTCCTGATAAAAGGTGAGTAAATCAGAATTCGTACTTCGGCTGATTTTAGAGGAATATTTGTAAGTTTCAAAAATGGACACTTAGAATCTTTTCTGGTGAAAACCACACAATGGATTCCTATGGAAGGAAATACAAGTTACTGGAAAGTACGCTTAGAATTACTTTTCAGGGTCAGTGCTGGACTAAAAGATGCAGCACTGGGTTCTCTCCTGATAACAGGTGAGTAAATCGGAATTCGTAGTTCGGCTGATCTTAGAGGAATATTTGTACGTTTCAAAAATGGACACAGAAACTTTTCTGGTGAAAACCACACAATGGATTTCTATGGAAAGAAATACAAGTTACTGGTAAGTACGCTTAAAATTACTTTTCAGGGTCAGTGCTGGGCTAAAAGATGCAGCACTGGGTTCTCTCCTGATAACAGGTGAGTAAATCGGAATTCGTTGTTCGGCTGATTTTAGAGGAATATTTGTACGTTTCAAAATTGGACACTTATCTGGTGAAAACCACACAAAGGATTCCAATGGAAGGAAATATAAGTTACTGGTAAGTACGCTTAGAACTACTTTTCAGATTCAGTGCTGGTCTAAACCATGCAGCACTGGGATCTCTCCTGATAACAGGTGAGTAAATCGGAATTTTTAGTTCGGCTGATATTAAAGCAATATTTGTGCGTTTCAAAAATGGACAAAGAAACTTTTCTGGTGAAAACCACACAATGGATTCCTATGGAAAGAAATACAAGTTACTGCTAAGTACGCTTAAAATTAGTTTTCAGGGTCAGTGCTGGGCTGAAAGATGCAGCACTGGGTTCTCTCCTGATAACAGGTGAGTAAATCGGAATTCGTAGTTCGGCTGATTTTAGAGGAATATTTGTACGTTTCAAAATTGGACACTTTTCTGGTGAAAACCACACAAAGGATTCCAATGGAAGGAAATACAAGTTACTGGTAAGTACGCTTAGAATTACTTCTCAGAGTCAGTGCTGGTCTAAAAGATGCAGCACTGGGTTCTCTCCTAACAGGTGAGTAAATCGGAATTCGTTGTTCGGCTGATTTTAGAGGAATATTTGTACGTTTCAAAAATGGACACTTAGAAACTTTTCTGGTGAAAACCACACAATGGATTCCTATGGAAGGAAATACAAGTTATTGGTAAGTACGCTTAGAATTACTTTTCAGATTCAGTGCTGGTCTAAACCATGCAGCACTGGGTTCTCTCCTGATAACAAGTGAGTAAATCGGAATTTGTAGTTCGGCTGATTTTATAGGAAAATTTGTACGTTTCAAAAATGGACACTTGGAAACTTTTCTGGTGAAAACCACACAATGGATTCCTATGGAAGGAAATACAAGTACTGGTAAGTACGCTTAGAATTACTTTTCAGCGTCAGTGCTGGTCTAAAAGATGCAGCACTGGGTTCTCTCCTGATAAAAGGTGAGTAAATCAGAATTCGTACTTCGGCTGATTTTAGAGGAATATTTGTAAGTTTCAAAAATGGACACTTAGAATCTTTTCTGGTGAAAACCACACAATGGATTCCTATGGAAGGAAATACAAGTTACTGGAAAGTACGCTTAGAATTACTTTTCAGGGTCAGTGCTGGACTAAAAGATGCAGCACTGGGTTCTCTCCTGATAACAGGTGAGTAAATCGGAATTCGTAGTTCGGCTGATCTTAGAGGAATATTTGTACGTTTCAAAAATGGACACAGAAACTTTTCTGGTGAAAACCACACAATGGATTTCTATGGAAAGAAATACAAGTTACTGGTAAGTACGCTTAAAATTACTTTTCAGGGTCAGTGCTGGGCTGAAAGATGCAGCACTGGGTTCTCTCCTGATAACAGGTGAGTAAATCGGAATTCGTAGTTCGGCTGATTTTAGAGGAATATTTGTACGTTTCAAAATTGGACACTTATCTGGTGAAAACCACACAAAAGGATTCCAATGGAAGGAAATACAAGTTACTGGTAAGTACGCTTAGAATTACTTTTCAGGGTCAGTGCTGGGCTAAAAGATGCAGCACTGGGTTCTCTCCTGATAACAGGTGAGTAAATCGGAATTCGTTGTTCGGCTGATTTTAGAGGAATATTTGTACGTTTCAAAATTGGACACTTATCTGGTGAAAACCACACAAAAGGATTCCAATGGAAGGAAATACAAGTTACTGGTAAGTACGCTGAGAATTACTTCTTAGAGTCAGTGCTGGTCTAAAAGATGCAGCACTGGGTTCTCTCCTGATAATAGGTGAGTAAATCGGAATTCGTACTTCGGCTGATTTTAGAGGAATATTTGTAAGTTTCAAAAATGGACACTTAGAAACTTTTCTAGTGAAAACCACACAATGGATTCCTATGGAAGGAAATACAAGTTACTGGAAAGTATGCTTAGAATTACTTTTCAGGGTCAGTGCTGGACTTAAAGATGCAGCACTGGGTTCTCTCCTGATAACAGGTGAGTAAATCGGAATTCGTAGTTCGGCTGATTTTAGAGGAATAATTGTACGTTTCAAAAATGGACACAGAAACTTTTCTGGTGAAAACCACACAATGGATTCCTATGGAAGGAAATACAAGTTACTGGTAAGTACGCTTAGAATTACTTTTCAGGGTCAGTGCTGGGCTAAAAGATGCAGCACTGGGTTCTCTCCTGATAACAGGTGAGTAAATCGGAATTCGTAGTTCGGCTGATTTTAGAGGAATATTTGTACGTATCAAAATTGGACACTAAGAAACTTTTCTGGTGAAAACCACACAATGGATACCGATGCAAGGAAATACAAGTTACTGGTGAGTACGCTTAGAATGACTTTTCAGGGTCAGTACTAGGCTGAAAGATGCAGCACTGGGTTATCTCCTGATAACAGGAGAGTAAATCGGAATTCGTAGTTCAGCTCATTTTAGAGGAATATTTGTACATTTCAAAAATGGCCACTTAGAAACTTTTCTGCTCAAAACCACACAATTTCATTCCTATGGAAGGAAAAACAAGTTACTGGTAAGTACGCTTAGAATTACTTTTCAGGGTCAGTGCTTGGCTAAAATATGCAGCACTGGGTTCTCTCCTGATAACAGGTGAGTAAATCGTAATTCGTAGTTCGGCTGATTTTAGAGGAATATTTGTACGTTTCAAAAATGGGCACTTAGAAACTTTTCTGGTGAAAACCGCACAATGGATTTCTATGGAATGAAATACAAGTTACTGGTAAGTACGCTTAGAAAATACTTTTGAGGGACAGTGCTGGACTAAAAGATGCAGCACTGGATTCTCTCCTGATAACAGGTGAGTAAATCGGAATTCGTAGTTCGGCTGATTTTATAGGAATATTTGTACGTTTCAAAAATGGACACTTAGAAACTTTTCTGGTGAAAACCACACAATGGATTTCTACGGAAGGAAATACCAGTTACTGGTAAGTATGCTTAGAGTTACTTTTTAGGGTCAGTGCTGGACTAATAGATGCAGCACTGGGTTCTCTCCTGATAACAGGTGAGTAAATCGGAATTCGTAGTTCGGCTGATTTTATAGGAATATTTGTACGTTTCAAAAATTGACACAGAAACTTTTCTGCTCAAAACCACACAATGGATTCCTATGGAAGGAAATACAAGTTACTGGTAAGTACACTTAGAATTACTTTTCAGGTTCAGTGTTGGACTTAAAGATGGAACACTGGGTTCTCTCCTGATAACAGGTGAGTAAATCAGAATTCGTACTTCGGCTGATTTTAGAGGAATATTTGTATGTTTGAAAAATGGACACAGAAACTTTTCTGGTGAAAACCACACAATGAATTCCTATGGAAGGAAATACAAGTTACTGGTAATTACACTTAGAATTACTTTTCAGGGTCAGTGCTGGTCTAAACCATGCAGCACTGGGATCTCTCCTGATAACAGGTGAGTAAATAGGAATTTTTAGTTCGGCTGATATTAAAGCAATATTTGTGCGTTTCAAAAATGGACACAGAAACTTTTCTGGTGAAAACCACACAATGGATTCCTATGGAAGGAAATATAAGTTACTGGTAAGTACGCTTAGAACTACTTCTCAGAGTAAGTGCTGTTCTAAAAGATGCAGCACTGGGTTCTCTCCTGATAACAGGTGAGTAAATCGGAATTCGTAGTTCGGCTGATTTTAGAGGAATATTTGTACCTTTCAAAATTGGACACTTAGAAACTTTTCTGGTGAAAACCACACAATGGATTCCTATGGAAGGAAAAACAAGTTACTGGTAAGTACGCTTAGAATTACTTTTCAGGGTCAGTACTGGGCTGAAAGATGTAGCAGTGGGTTCTCTCCTGATAACAGGTGAGTAAATCAGAATTCGTTGTTCGGCTGATTTTAGAGGAATATTTGTACGTTTCAAAAATGGACGCTTAGAAACTTTTCTGGTGAAAACCACACAATGGATTCCTATGGAAGGAAATACAAGTTACTGGTAAGTACGCTTAGAATTACTTTTCAGATTCAGTGCTGGTCTAAACCATGCAGCACTGGGATCTCTCCTGATAACAGGTGAGTAAATCGGAATTTTTATTTCGGCTGATATTAAAGCAATATTTGTGCGTTTCAAAAATGGACAAAGAAACTTTTCTGGTGAAAACCACACAATGGATTCCTATGGAAAGAAATACAAGTTACTGCTAAGTACGCTTAAAATTAGTTTTCAGGGTCAGTGCTGGGCTGAAAGATGCAGCACTGGGTTCTCTCCTGATAACAGGTGAGTAAATCGGAATTCGTAGTTCGTCTGATTTTAGAGGAATATTTGTACGTTTCAAAATTGGACACTTTTCTGGTGAAAACCACACAAAGGATTCCAATGGAAGGAAATACAAGTTACTGGTAAGTACGCTTAGAATTACTTCTCAGAGTCAGTGCTGGTCTAAAAGATGCAGCACTGGGTTCTCTCCTAACAGGTGAGTAAATCGGAATTCGTTGTTCGGCTGATTTTAGAGGAATATTTGTACGTTTCAAAAATGGACACTTAGAAACTTTTCTGGTGAAAACCACACAATGGATTCCTATGGAAGGAAATACAAGTTATTGGTAAGTACGCTTAGAATTACTTTTCAGATTCAGTGCTGGTCTAAACCATGCAGCACTGGGTTCTCTCCTGATAACAAGTGAGTAAATCGGAATTTGTAGTTCGGCTGATTTTGTAGGAAAATTTGTACGTTTCAAAAATGGACACTTGGAAACTTTTCTGGTGAAAACCACACAATGGATTCCTATGGAAGGAAATACAAGTACTGGTAAGTACGCTTAGAATTACTTTTCAGCGTCAGTGCTGGTCTAAAAGATGCAGCACTGGGTTCTCTCCTGATAAAAGGTGAGTAAATCAGAATTCGTACTTCGGCTGATTTTAGAGGAATATTTGTAAGTTTCAAAAATGGACACTTAGAATCTTTTCTGGTGAAAACCACACAATGGATTCCTATGGAAGGAAATACAAGTTACTGGAAAGTACGCTTAGAATTACTTTTCAGGGTCAGTGCTGGACTAAAAGATGCAGCACTGGGTTCTCTCCTGATAACAGGTGAGTAAATCGGAATTCGTAGTTCGGCTGATCTTAGAGGAATATTTGTACGTTTCAAAAATGGACACAGAAACTTTTCTGGTGAAAACCACACAATGGATTTCTATGGAAAGAAATACAAGTTACTGGTAAGTACGCTTAAAATTACTTTTCAGGGTCAGTGCTGGGCTGAAAGATGCAGCACTGGGTTCTCTCCTGATAACAGGTGAGTAAATCGGAATTCGTAGTTCGGCTGATTTTAGAGGAATATTTGTACGTTTCAAAATTGGACACTTATCTGGTGAAAACCACACAAAAGGATTCCAATGGAAGGAAATACAAGTTACTGGTAAGTACGCTTAGAATTACTTTTCAGGGTCAGTGCTGGGCTAAAAGATGCAGCACTGGGTTCTCTCCTGATAACAGGTGAGTAAATCGGAATTCGTTGTTCGGCTGATTTTAGAGGAATATTTGTACGTTTCAAAATTGGACACTTATCTGGTGAAAACCACACAAAAGGATTCCAATGGAAGGAAATACAAGTTACTGGTAAGTACGCTGAGAATTACTTCTTAGAGTCAGTGCTGGTCTAAAAGATGCAGCACTGGGTTCTCTCCTGATAATAGGTGAGTAAATCGGAATTCGTACTTCGGCTGATTTTAGAGGAATATTTGTAAGTTTCAAAAATGGACACTTAGAAACTTTTCTAGTGAAAACCACACAATGGATTCCTATGGAAGGAAATACAAGTTACTGGAAAGTATGCTTAGAATTACTTTTCAGGGTCAGTGCTGGACTTAAAGATGCAGCACTGGGTTCTCTCCTGATAACAGGTGAGTAAATCGGAATTCGTAGTTCGGCTGATTTTAGAGGAATAATTGTACGTTTCAAAAATGGACACAGAAACTTTTCTGGTGAAAACCACACAATGGATTCCTATGGAAGGAAATACAAGTTACTGGTAAGTACGCTTAGAATTACTTTTCAGGGTCAGTGCTGGGCTGAAAGATGCAGCACTGGGTTCTCTCCTGATAACAGGTGAGTAAATCGGAATTCGTAGTTCGGCTGATTTTAGAGGAATATTTGTACGTTTCAAAATTGGACACTTATCTGGTGAAAACCACACAAAAGGATTCCAATGGAAGGAAATACAAGTTACTGGTAAGTACGCTTAGAATTACTTTTCAGGGTCAGTGCTGGGCTAAAAGATGCAGCACTGGGTTCTCTCCTGATAACAGGTGAGTAAATCGGAATTCGTTGTTCGGCTGATTTTAGAGGAATATTTGTACGTTTCAAAATTGGACACTTATCTGGTGAAAACCACACAAAAGGATTCCAATGGAAGGAAATACAAGTTACTGGTAAGTACGCTGAGAATTACTTCTTAGAGTCAGTGCTGGTCTAAAAGATGCAGCACTGGGTTCTCTCCTGATAATAGGTGAGTAAATCGGAATTCGTACTTCGGCTGATTTTAGAGGAATATTTGTAAGTTTCAAAAATGGACACTTAGAAACTTTTCTAGTGAAAACCACACAATGGATTCCTATGGAAGGAAATACAAGTTACTGGAAAGTATGCTTAGAATTACTTTTCAGGGTCAGTGCTGGACTTAAAGATGCAGCACTGGGTTCTCTCCTGATAACAGGTGAGTAAATCGGAATTCGTAGTTCGGCTGATTTTAGAGGAATAATTGTACCTTTCAAAAATGGACACAGAAACTTTTCTGGTGAAAACCACACAATGGATTCCTATGGAAGGAAATACAAGTTACTGGTAAGTACGCTTAGAATTACTTTTCAGGGTCAGTGCTGGGCTAAAAGATGCAGCACTGGGTTCTCTCCTGATAACAGGTGAGTAAATCGGAATTCGTAGTTCGGCTGATTTTAGAGGAATATTTGTACGTATCAAAATTGGACACTAAGAAACTTTTCTGGTGAAAACCACACAATGGATTCCGATGCACGGAAATACAAGTTACTGGTGAGTACGCTTAGAATGACTTTTCAGGGTCAGTACTAGGCTGAAAGATGCAGCACTGGGTTCTCTCCTGATAACAGGTGAGTAAATCGGAATTCGTAGTTCGGCTGATTTTAGAGGAATATTTGTACGTTTGAAAAATGGACACTTAGAAACTTTTCTGGTGAAAACCACACAATGGATTCCTATGGAAGGAAATACAAGTTACTGGAAAGTACGCTTAGAATTACTTTTCAGGGTCAGTGCTGGACTAAAAGTTGCAGCACTGGGTTCTCTCCTGATAACAGGTGAGTATATCGGAATTCGTAGTTCGGCTGATTTTAGAGGAATATTTGTACGTTTCAAAATTGGACACTTATCTGGTGAAAACCACACAAAGGATTCCAATGGAAGGAAATATAAGTTACTGGTAAGTACGCTTAGAACTACTTTTCAGATTCAGTGCTGGTCTAAACCATGCAGCACTGGGATCTCTCCTGATAACAGGTGAGTAAATCGGAATTTTTAGTTCGGCTGATATTAAAGCAATATTTGTGCGTTTCAAAAATGGACAAAGAAACTTTTCTGGTGAAAACCACACAATGGATTCCTATGGAAAGAAATACAAGTTACTGCTAAGTACGCTTAAAATTAGTTTTCAGGGTCAGTGCTGGGCTGAAAGATGCAGCACTGGGTTCTCTCCTGATAACAGGTGAGTAAATCGGAATTCGTAGTTCGGCTGATTTTAGAGGAATATTTGTACGTTTCAAAATTGGACACTTTTCTGGTGAAAACCACACAAAGGATTCCAATGGAAGGAAATACAAGTTACTGGTAAGTACGCTTAGAATTACTTCTCAGAGTCAGTGCTGGTCTAAAAGATGCAGCACTGGGTTCTCTCCTAACAGGTGAGTAAATCGGAATTCGTTGTTCGGCTGATTTTAGAGGAATATTTGTACGTTTCAAAAATGGACACTTAGAAACTTTTCTGGTGAAAACCACACAATGGATTCCTATGGAAGGAAATACAAGTTATTGGTAAGTACGCTTAGAATTACTTTTCAGATTCAGTGCTGGTCTAAACCATGCAGCACTGGGTTCTCTCCTGATAACAAGTGAGTAAATCGGAATTTGTAGTTCGGCTGATTTTATAGGAAAATTTGTACGTTTCAAAAATGGACACTTGGAAACTTTTCTGGTGAAAACCACACAATGGATTCCTATGGAAGGAAATACAAGTACTGGTAAGTACGCTTAGAATTACTTTTCAGCGTCAGTGCTGGTCTAAAAGATGCAGCACTGGGTTCTCTCCTGATAAAAGGTGAGTAAATCAGAATTCGTACTTCGGCTGATTTTAGAGGAATATTTGTAAGTTTCAAAAATGGACACTTAGAATCTTTTCTGGTGAAAACCACACAATGGATTCCTATGGAAGGAAATACAAGTTACTGGAAAGTACGCTTAGAATTACTTTTCAGGGTCAGTGCTGGACTAAAAGATGCAGCACTGGGTTCTCTCCTGATAACAGGTGAGTAAATCGGAATTCGTAGTTCGGCTGATCTTAGAGGAATATTTGTACGTTTCAAAAATGGACACAGAAACTTTTCTGGTGAAAACCACACAATGGATTTCTATGGAAAGAAATACAAGTTACTGGTAAGTACGCTTAAAATTACTTTTCAGGGTCAGTGCTGGGCTAAAAGATGCAGCACTGGGTTCTCTCCTGATAACAGGTGAGTAAATCGGAATTCGTTGTTCGGCTGATTTTAGAGGAATATTTGTACGTTTCAAAATTGGACACTTATCTGGTGAAAACCACACAAAGGATTCCAATGGAAGGAAATATAAGTTACTGGTAAGTACGCTTAGAACTACTTTTCAGATTCAGTGCTGGTCTAAACCATGCAGCACTGGGATCTCTCCTGATAACAGGTGAGTAAATCGGAATTTTTAGTTCGGCTGATATTAAAGCAATATTTGTGCGTTTCAAAAATGGACAAAGAAACTTTTCTGGTGAAAACCACACAATGGATTCCTATGGAAAGAAATACAAGTTACTGCTAAGTACGCTTAAAATTAGTTTTCAGGGTCAGTGCTGGGCTGAAAGATGCAGCACTGGGTTCTCTCCTGATAACAGGTGAGTAAATCGGAATTCGTAGTTCGGCTGATTTTAGAGGAATATTTGTACGTTTCAAAATTGGACACTTATCTGGTGAAAACCACACAAAAGGATTCCAATGGAAGGAAATACAAGTTACTGGTAAGTACGCTTAGAATTACTTTTCAGGGTCAGTGCTGGGCTAAAAGATGCAGCACTGGGTTCTCTCCTGATAACAGGTGAGTAAATCGGAATTCGTTGTTCGGCTGATTTTAGAGGAATATTTGTACGTTTCAAAATTGGACACTTATCTGGTGAAAACCACACAAAAGGATTCCAATGGAAGGAAATACAAGTTACTGGTAAGTACGCTGAGAATTACTTCTTAGAGTCAGTGCTGGTCTAAAAGATGCAGCACTGGGTTCTCTCCTGATAATAGGTGAGTAAATCGGAATTCGTACTTCGGCTGATTTTAGAGGAATATTTGTAAGTTTCAAAAATGGACACTTAGAAACTTTTCTAGTGAAAACCACACAATGGATTCCTATGGAAGGAAATACAAGTTACTGGAAAGTATGCTTAGAATTACTTTTCAGGGTCAGTGCTGGACTTAAAGATGCAGCACTGGGTTCTCTCCTGATAACAGGTGAGTAAATCGGAATTCGTAGTTCGGCTGATTTTAGAGGAATAATTGTACGTTTCAAAAATGGACACAGAAACTTTTCTGGTGAAAACCACACAATGGATTCCTATGGAAGGAAATACAAGTTACTGGTAAGTACGCTTAGAATTACTTTTCAGGGTCAGTGCTGGGCTGAAAGATGCAGCACTGGGTTCTCTCCTGATAACAGGTGAGTAAATCGGAATTCGTAGTTCGGCTGATTTTAGAGGAATATTTGTACGTTTCAAAATTGGACACTTATCTGGTGAAAACCACACAAAAGGATTCCAATGGAAGGAAATACAAGTTACTGGTAAGTACGCTTAGAATTACTTTTCAGGGTCAGTGCTGGGCTAAAAGATGCAGCACTGGGTTCTCTCCTGATAACAGGTGAGTAAATCGGAATTCGTTGTTCGGCTGATTTTAGAGGAATATTTGTACGTTTCAAAATTGGACACTTATCTGGTGAAAACCACACAAAAGGATTCCAATGGAAGGAAATACAAGTTACTGGTAAGTACGCTGAGAATTACTTCTTAGAGTCAGTGCTGGTCTAAAAGATGCAGCACTGGGTTCTCTCCTGATAATAGGTGAGTAAATCGGAATTCGTACTTCGGCTGATTTTAGAGGAATATTTGTAAGTTTCAAAAATGGACACTTAGAAACTTTTCTAGTGAAAACCACACAATGGATTCCTATGGAAGGAAATACAAGTTACTGGAAAGTATGCTTAGAATTACTTTTCAGGGTCAGTGCTGGACTTAAAGATGCAGCACTGGGTTCTCTCCTGATAACAGGTGAGTAAATCGGAATTCGTAGTTCGGCTGATTTTAGAGGAATAATTGTACCTTTCAAAAATGGACACAGAAACTTTTCTGGTGAAAACCACACAATGGATTCCTATGGAAGGAAATACAAGTTACTGGTAAGTACGCTTAGAATTACTTTTCAGGGTCAGTGCTGGGCTAAAAGATGCAGCACTGGGTTCTCTCCTGATAACAGGTGAGTAAATCGGAATTCGTAGTTCGGCTGATTTTAGAGGAATATTTGTACGTATCAAAATTGGACACTAAGAAACTTTTCTGGTGAAAACCACACAATGGATTCCGATGCACGGAAATACAAGTTACTGGTGAGTACGCTTAGAATGACTTTTCAGGGTCAGTACTAGGCTGAAAGATGCAGCACTGGGTTCTCTCCTGATAACAGGTGAGTAAATCGGAATTCGTAGTTCGGCTGATTTTAGAGGAATATTTGTACGTTTGAAAAATGGACACTTAGAAACTTTTCTGGTGAAAACCACACAATGGATTCCTATGGAAGGAAATACAAGTTACTGGAAAGTACGCTTAGAATTACTTTTCAGGGTCAGTGCTGGACTAAAAGTTGCAGCACTGGGTTCTCTCCTGATAACAGGTGAGTATATCGGAATTCGTAGTTCGGCTGATTTTAGAGGAATATTTGTACGTTTCAAAATTGGACACTTATCTGGTGAAAACCACACAAAGGATTCCAATGGAAGGAAATATAAGTTACTGGTAAGTACGCTTAGAACTACTTTTCAGATTCAGTGCTGGTCTAAACCATGCAGCACTGGGATCTCTCCTGATAACAGGTGAGTAAATCGGAATTTTTAGTTCGGCTGATATTAAAGCAATATTTGTGCGTTTCAAAAATGGACAAAGAAACTTTTCTGGTGAAAACCACACAATGGATTCCTATGGAAAGAAATACAAGTTACTGCTAAGTACGCTTAAAATTAGTTTTCAGGGTCAGTGCTGGGCTGAAAGATGCAGCACTGGGTTCTCTCCTGATAACAGGTGAGTAAATCGGAATTCGTAGTTCGGCTGATTTTAGAGGAATATTTGTACGTTTCAAAATTGGACACTTTTCTGGTGAAAACCACACAAAGGATTCCAATGGAAGGAAATACAAGTTACTGGTAAGTACGCTTAGAATTACTTCTCAGAGTCAGTGCTGGTCTAAAAGATGCAGCACTGGGTTCTCTCCTAACAGGTGAGTAAATCGGAATTCGTTGTTCGGCTGATTTTAGAGGAATATTTGTACGTTTCAAAAATGGACACTTAGAAACTTTTCTGGTGAAAACCACACAATGGATTCCTATGGAAGGAAATACAAGTTATTGGTAAGTACGCTTAGAATTACTTTTCAGATTCAGTGCTGGTCTAAACCATGCAGCACTGGGTTCTCTCCTGATAACAAGTGAGTAAATCGGAATTTGTAGTTCGGCTGATTTTATAGGAAAATTTGTACGTTTCAAAAATGGACACTTGGAAACTTTTCTGGTGAAAACCACACAATGGATTCCTATGGAAGGAAATACAAGTACTGGTAAGTACGCTTAGAATTACTTTTCAGCGTCAGTGCTGGTCTAAAAGATGCAGCACTGGGTTCTCTCCTGATAAAAGGTGAGTAAATCAGAATTCGTACTTCGGCTGATTTTAGAGGAATATTTGTAAGTTTCAAAAATGGACACTTAGAATCTTTTCTGGTGAAAACCACACAATGGATTCCTATGGAAGGAAATACAAGTTACTGGAAAGTACGCTTAGAATTACTTTTCAGGGTCAGTGCTGGACTAAAAGATGCAGCACTGGGTTCTCTCCTGATAACAGGTGAGTAAATCGGAATTCGTAGTTCGGCTGATCTTAGAGGAATATTTGTACGTTTCAAAAATGGACACAGAAACTTTTCTGGTGAAAACCACACAATGGATTTCTATGGAAAGAAATACAAGTTACTGGTAAGTACGCTTAAAATTACTTTTCAGGGTCAGTGCTGGGCTAAAAGATGCAGCACTGGGTTCTCTCCTGATAACAGGTGAGTAAATCGGAATTCGTTGTTCGGCTGATTTTAGAGGAATATTTGTACGTTTCAAAATTGGACACTTATCTGGTGAAAACCACACAAAGGATTCCAATGGAAGGAAATATAAGTTACTGGTAAGTACGCTTAGAACTACTTTTCAGATTCAGTGCTGGTCTAAACCATGCAGCACTGGGATCTCTCCTGATAACAGGTGAGTAAATCGGAATTTTTAGTTCGGCTGATATTAAAGCAATATTTGTGCGTTTCAAAAATGGACAAAGAAACTTTTCTGGTGAAAACCACACAATGGATTCCTATGGAAAGAAATACAAGTTACTGCTAAGTACGCTTAAAATTAGTTTTCAGGGTCAGTGCTGGGCTGAAAGATGCAGCACTGGGTTCTCTCCTGATAACAGGTGAGTAAATCGGAATTCGTAGTTCGGCTGATTTTAGAGGAATATTTGTACGTTTCAAAATTGGACACTTTTCTGGTGAAAACCACACAAAGGATTCCAATGGAAGGAAATACAAGTTACTGGTAAGTACGCTTAGAATTACTTCTCAGAGTCAGTGCTGGTCTAAAAGATGCAGCACTGGGTTCTCTCCTAACAGGTGAGTAAATCGGAATTCGTTGTTCGGCTGATTTTAGAGGAATATTTGTACGTTTCAAAAATGGACACTTAGAAACTTTTCTGGTGAAAACCACACAATGGATTCCTATGGAAGGAAATACAAGTTATTGGTAAGTACGCTTAGAATTACTTTTCAGATTCAGTGCTGGTCTAAACCATGCAGCACTGGGTTCTCTCCTGATAACAAGTGAGTAAATCGGAATTTGTAGTTCGGCTGATTTTATAGGAAAATTTGTACGTTTCAAAAATGGACACTTGGAAACTTTTCTGGTGAAAACCACACAATGGATTCCTATGGAAGGAAATACAAGTACTGGTAAGTACGCTTAGAATTACTTTTCAGCGTCAGTGCTGGTCTAAAAGATGCAGCACTGGGTTCTCTCCTGATAAAAGGTGAGTAAATCAGAATTCGTACTTCGGCTGATTTTAGAGGAATATTTGTAAGTTTCAAAAATGGACACTTAGAATCTTTTCTGGTGAAAACCACACAATGGATTCCTATGGAAGGAAATACAAGTTACTGGAAAGTACGCTTAGAATTACTTTTCAGGGTCAGTGCTGGACTAAAAGATGCAGCACTGGGTTCTCTCCTGATAACAGGTGAGTAAATCGGAATTCGTAGTTCGGCTGATCTTAGAGGAATATTTGTACGTTTCAAAAATGGACACAGAAACTTTTCTGGTGAAAACCACACAATGGATTTCTATGGAAAGAAATACAAGTTACTGGTAAGTACGCTTAAAATTACTTTTCAGGGTCAGTGCTGGGCTGAAAGATGCAGCACTGGGTTCTCTCCTGATAACAGGTGAGTAAATCGGAATTCGTAGTTCGGCTGATTTTAGAGGAATATTTGTACGTTTCAAAATTGGACACTTATCTGGTGAAAACCACACAAAAGGATTCCAATGGAAGGAAATACAAGTTACTGGTAAGTACGCTTAGAATTACTTTTCAGGGTCAGTGCTGGGCTAAAAGATGCAGCACTGGGTTCTCTCCTGATAACAGGTGAGTAAATCGGAATTCGTTGTTCGGCTGATTTTAGAGGAATATTTGTACGTTTCAAAATTGGACACTTATCTGGTGAAAACCACACAAAAGGATTCCAATGGAAGGAAATACAAGTTACTGGTAAGTACGCTGAGAATTACTTCTTAGAGTCAGTGCTGGTCTAAAAGATGCAGCACTGGGTTCTCTCCTGATAATAGGTGAGTAAATCGGAATTCGTACTTCGGCTGATTTTAGAGGAATATTTGTAAGTTTCAAAAATGGACACTTAGAAACTTTTCTAGTGAAAACCACACAATGGATTCCTATGGAAGGAAATACAAGTTACTGGAAAGTATGCTTAGAATTACTTTTCAGGGTCAGTGCTGGACTTAAAGATGCAGCACTGGGTTCTCTCCTGATAACAGGTGAGTAAATCGGAATTCGTAGTTCGGCTGATTTTAGAGGAATAATTGTACGTTTCAAAAATGGACACAGAAACTTTTCTGGTGAAAACCACACAATGGATTCCTATGGAAGGAAATACAAGTTACTGGTAAGTACGCTTAGAATTACTTTTCAGGGTCAGTGCTGGGCTAAAAGATGCAGCACTGGGTTCTCTCCTGATAACAGGTGAGTAAATCGGAATTCGTAGTTCGGCTGATTTTAGAGGAATATTTGTACGTATCAAAATTGGACACTAAGAAACTTTTCTGGTGAAAACCACACAATGGATACCGATGCAAGGAAATACAAGTTACTGGTGAGTACGCTTAGAATGACTTTTCAGGGTCAGTACTAGGCTGAAAGATGCAGCACTGGGTTATCTCCTGATAACAGGAGAGTAAATCGGAATTCGTAGTTCAGCTCATTTTAGAGGAATATTTGTACATTTCAAAAATGGCCACTTAGAAACTTTTCTGCTCAAAACCACACAATTTCATTCCTATGGAAGGAAAAACAAGTTACTGGTAAGTACGCTTAGAATTACTTTTCAGGGTCAGTGCTTGGCTAAAATATGCAGCACTGGGTTCTCTCCTGATAACAGGTGAGTAAATCGTAATTCGTAGTTCGGCTGATTTTAGAGGAATATTTGTACGTTTCAAAAATGGGCACTTAGAAACTTTTCTGGTGAAAACCGCACAATGGATTTCTATGGAATGAAATACAAGTTACTGGTAAGTACGCTTAGAAAATACTTTTGAGGGACAGTGCTGGACTAAAAGATGCAGCACTGGATTCTCTCCTGATAACAGGTGAGTAAATCGGAATTCGTAGTTCGGCTGATTTTATAGGAATATTTGTACGTTTCAAAAATGGACACTTAGAAACTTTTCTGGTGAAAACCACACAATGGATTTCTACGGAAGGAAATACCAGTTACTGGTAAGTATGCTTAGAGTTACTTTTTAGGGTCAGTGCTGGACTAATAGATGCAGCACTGGGTTCTCTCCTGATAACAGGTGAGTAAATCGGAATTCGTAGTTCGGCTGATTTTATAGGAATATTTGTACGTTTCAAAAATTGACACAGAAACTTTTCTGCTCAAAACCACACAATGGATTCCTATGGAAGGAAATACAAGTTACTGGTAAGTACACTTAGAATTACTTTTCAGGTTCAGTGTTGGACTTAAAGATGGAACACTGGGTTCTCTCCTGATAACAGGTGAGTAAATCAGAATTCGTACTTCGGCTGATTTTAGAGGAATATTTGTATGTTTGAAAAATGGACACAGAAACTTTTCTGGTGAAAACCACACAATGAATTCCTATGGAAGGAAATACAAGTTACTGGTAATTACACTTAGAATTACTTTTCAGGGTCAGTGCTGGTCTAAACCATGCAGCACTGGGATCTCTCCTGATAACAGGTGAGTAAATAGGAATTTTTAGTTCGGCTG
The DNA here is from genome assembly GCF_964204655.1 of Triturus cristatus. Taxonomy (NCBI): domain Eukaryota; kingdom Metazoa; phylum Chordata; class Amphibia; order Caudata; family Salamandridae; genus Triturus; species Triturus cristatus. The sequence continues at coordinate 1,048,415,188 of NC_140579.1, forward strand.
ATATTAAAGCAATATTTGTGCGTTTCAAAAATGGACACAGAAACTTTTCTGGTGAAAACCACACAATGGATTCCTATGGAAGGAAATATAAGTTACTGGTAAGTACGCTTAGAACTACTTCTCAGAGTAAGTGCTGTTCTAAAAGATGCAGCACTGGGTTCTCTCCTGATAACAGGTGAGTAAATCGGAATTCGTAGTTCGGCTGATTTTAGAGGAATATTTGTACCTTTCAAAATTGGACACTTAGAAACTTTTCTGGTGAAAACCACACAATGGATTCCTATGGAAGGAAAAACAAGTTACTGGTAAGTACGCTTAGAATTACTTTTCAGGGTCAGTACTGGGCTGAAAGATGTAGCAGTGGGTTCTCTCCTGATAACAGGTGAGTAAATCAGAATTCGTTGTTCGGCTGATTTTAGAGGAATATTTGTACGTTTCAAAAATGGACGCTTAGAAACTTTTCTGGTGAAAACCACACAATGGATTCCTATGGAAGGAAATACAAGTTACTGGTAAGTACGCTTAGAATTACTTTTCAGATTCAGTGCTGGTCTAAACCATGCAGCACTGGGATCTCTCCTGATAACAGGTGAGTAAATCGGAATTTTTATTTCGGCTGATATTAAAGCAATATTTGTGCGTTTCAAAAATGGACAAAGAAACTTTTCTGGTGAAAACCACACAATGGATTCCTATGGAAAGAAATACAAGTTACTGCTAAGTACGCTTAAAATTAGTTTTCAGGGTCAGTGCTGGGCTGAAAGATGCAGCACTGGGTTCTCTCCTGATAACAGGTGAGTAAATCGGAATTCGTAGTTCGTCTGATTTTAGAGGAATATTTGTACGTTTCAAAATTGGACACTTTTCTGGTGAAAACCACACAAAGGATTCCAATGGAAGGAAATACAAGTTACTGGTAAGTACGCTTAGAATTACTTCTCAGAGTCAGTGCTGGTCTAAAAGATGCAGCACTGGGTTCTCTCCTAACAGGTGAGTAAATCGGAATTCGTTGTTCGGCTGATTTTAGAGGAATATTTGTACGTTTCAAAAATGGACACTTAGAAACTTTTCTGGTGAAAACCACACAATGGATTCCTATGGAAGGAAATACAAGTTATTGGTAAGTACGCTTAGAATTACTTTTCAGATTCAGTGCTGGTCTAAACCATGCAGCACTGGGTTCTCTCCTGATAACAAGTGAGTAAATCGGAATTTGTAGTTCGGCTGATTTTGTAGGAAAATTTGTACGTTTCAAAAATGGACACTTGGAAACTTTTCTGGTGAAAACCACACAATGGATTCCTATGGAAGGAAATACAAGTACTGGTAAGTACGCTTAGAATTACTTTTCAGCGTCAGTGCTGGTCTAAAAGATGCAGCACTGGGTTCTCTCCTGATAAAAGGTGAGTAAATCAGAATTCGTACTTCGGCTGATTTTAGAGGAATATTTGTAAGTTTCAAAAATGGACACTTAGAATCTTTTCTGGTGAAAACCACACAATGGATTCCTATGGAAGGAAATACAAGTTACTGGAAAGTACGCTTAGAATTACTTTTCAGGGTCAGTGCTGGACTAAAAGATGCAGCACTGGGTTCTCTCCTGATAACAGGTGAGTAAATCGGAATTCGTAGTTCGGCTGATTTTAGAGGAATAATTGTACCTTTCAAAAATGGACACAGAAACTTTTCTGGTGAAAACCACACAATGGATTCCTATGGAAGGAAATACAAGTTACTGGTAAGTACGCTTAGAATTACTTTTCAGGGTCAGTGCTGGGCTAAAAGATGCAGCACTGGGTTCTCTCCTGATAACAGGTGAGTAAATCGGAATTCGTAGTTCGGCTGATTTTAGAGGAATATTTGTACGTATCAAAATTGGACACTAAGAAACTTTTCTGGTGAAAACCACACAATGGATTCCGATGCACGGAAATACAAGTTACTGGTGAGTACGCTTAGAATGACTTTTCAGGGTCAGTACTAGGCTGAAAGATGCAGCACTGGGTTCTCTCCTGATAACAGGTGAGTAAATCGGAATTCGTAGTTCGGCTGATTTTAGAGGAATATTTGTACGTTTGAAAAATGGACACTTAGAAACTTTTCTGGTGAAAACCACACAATGGATTCCTATGGAAGGAAATACAAGTTACTGGAAAGTACGCTTAGAATTACTTTTCAGGGTCAGTGCTGGACTAAAAGTTGCAGCACTGGGTTCTCTCCTGATAACAGGTGAGTATATCGGAATTCGTAGTTCGGCTGATTTTAGAGGAATATTTGTACGTTTCAAAATTGGACACTTATCTGGTGAAAACCACACAAAGGATTCCAATGGAAGGAAATATAAGTTACTGGTAAGTACGCTTAGAACTACTTTTCAGATTCAGTGCTGGTCTAAACCATGCAGCACTGGGATCTCTCCTGATAACAGGTGAGTAAATCGGAATTTTTAGTTCGGCTGATATTAAAGCAATATTTGTGCGTTTCAAAAATGGACAAAGAAACTTTTCTGGTGAAAACCACACAATGGATTCCTATGGAAAGAAATACAAGTTACTGCTAAGTACGCTTAAAATTAGTTTTCAGGGTCAGTGCTGGGCTGAAAGATGCAGCACTGGGTTCTCTCCTGATAACAGGTGAGTAAATCGGAATTCGTAGTTCGGCTGATTTTAGAGGAATATTTGTACGTTTCAAAATTGGACACTTTTCTGGTGAAAACCACACAAAGGATTCCAATGGAAGGAAATACAAGTTACTGGTAAGTACGCTTAGAATTACTTCTCAGAGTCAGTGCTGGTCTAAAAGATGCAGCACTGGGTTCTCTCCTAACAGGTGAGTAAATCGGAATTCGTTGTTCGGCTGATTTTAGAGGAATATTTGTACGTTTCAAAAATGGACACTTAGAAACTTTTCTGGTGAAAACCACACAATGGATTCCTATGGAAGGAAATACAAGTTATTGGTAAGTACGCTTAGAATTACTTTTCAGATTCAGTGCTGGTCTAAACCATGCAGCACTGGGTTCTCTCCTGATAACAAGTGAGTAAATCGGAATTTGTAGTTCGGCTGATTTTATAGGAAAATTTGTACGTTTCAAAAATGGACACTTGGAAACTTTTCTGGTGAAAACCACACAATGGATTCCTATGGAAGGAAATACAAGTACTGGTAAGTACGCTTAGAATTACTTTTCAGCGTCAGTGCTGGTCTAAAAGATGCAGCACTGGGTTCTCTCCTGATAAAAGGTGAGTAAATCAGAATTCGTACTTCGGCTGATTTTAGAGGAATATTTGTAAGTTTCAAAAATGGACACTTAGAATCTTTTCTGGTGAAAACCACACAATGGATTCCTATGGAAGGAAATACAAGTTACTGGAAAGTACGCTTAGAATTACTTTTCAGGGTCAGTGCTGGACTAAAAGATGCAGCACTGGGTTCTCTCCTGATAACAGGTGAGTAAATCGGAATTCGTAGTTCGGCTGATCTTAGAGGAATATTTGTACGTTTCAAAAATGGACACAGAAACTTTTCTGGTGAAAACCACACAATGGATTTCTATGGAAAGAAATACAAGTTACTGGTAAGTACGCTTAAAATTACTTTTCAGGGTCAGTGCTGGGCTAAAAGATGCAGCACTGGGTTCTCTCCTGATAACAGGTGAGTAAATCGGAATTCGTTGTTCGGCTGATTTTAGAGGAATATTTGTACGTTTCAAAATTGGACACTTATCTGGTGAAAACCACACAAAGGATTCCAATGGAAGGAAATATAAGTTACTGGTAAGTACGCTTAGAACTACTTTTCAGATTCAGTGCTGGTCTAAACCATGCAGCACTGGGATCTCTCCTGATAACAGGTGAGTAAATCGGAATTTTTAGTTCGGCTGATATTAAAGCAATATTTGTGCGTTTCAAAAATGGACAAAGAAACTTTTCTGGTGAAAACCACACAATGGATTCCTATGGAAAGAAATACAAGTTACTGCTAAGTACGCTTAAAATTAGTTTTCAGGGTCAGTGCTGGGCTGAAAGATGCAGCACTGGGTTCTCTCCTGATAACAGGTGAGTAAATCGGAATTCGTAGTTCGGCTGATTTTAGAGGAATATTTGTACGTTTCAAAATTGGACACTTTTCTGGTGAAAACCACACAAAGGATTCCAATGGAAGGAAATACAAGTTACTGGTAAGTACGCTTAGAATTACTTCTCAGAGTCAGTGCTGGTCTAAAAGATGCAGCACTGGGTTCTCTCCTAACAGGTGAGTAAATCGGAATTCGTTGTTCGGCTGATTTTAGAGGAATATTTGTACGTTTCAAAAATGGACACTTAGAAACTTTTCTGGTGAAAACCACACAATGGATTCCTATGGAAGGAAATACAAGTTATTGGTAAGTACGCTTAGAATTACTTTTCAGATTCAGTGCTGGTCTAAACCATGCAGCACTGGGTTCTCTCCTGATAACAAGTGAGTAAATCGGAATTTGTAGTTCGGCTGATTTTATAGGAAAATTTGTACGTTTCAAAAATGGACACTTGGAAACTTTTCTGGTGAAAACCACACAATGGATTCCTATGGAAGGAAATACAAGTACTGGTAAGTACGCTTAGAATTACTTTTCAGCGTCAGTGCTGGTCTAAAAGATGCAGCACTGGGTTCTCTCCTGATAAAAGGTGAGTAAATCAGAATTCGTACTTCGGCTGATTTTAGAGGAATATTTGTAAGTTTCAAAAATGGACACTTAGAATCTTTTCTGGTGAAAACCACACAATGGATTCCTATGGAAGGAAATACAAGTTACTGGAAAGTACGCTTAGAATTACTTTTCAGGGTCAGTGCTGGACTAAAAGATGCAGCACTGGGTTCTCTCCTGATAACAGGTGAGTAAATCGGAATTCGTAGTTCGGCTGATCTTAGAGGAATATTTGTACGTTTCAAAAATGGACACAGAAACTTTTCTGGTGAAAACCACACAATGGATTTCTATGGAAAGAAATACAAGTTACTGGTAAGTACGCTTAAAATTACTTTTCAGGGTCAGTGCTGGGCTGAAAGATGCAGCACTGGGTTCTCTCCTGATAACAGGTGAGTAAATCGGAATTCGTAGTTCGGCTGATTTTAGAGGAATATTTGTACGTTTCAAAATTGGACACTTATCTGGTGAAAACCACACAAAAGGATTCCAATGGAAGGAAATACAAGTTACTGGTAAGTACGCTTAGAATTACTTTTCAGGGTCAGTGCTGGGCTAAAAGATGCAGCACTGGGTTCTCTCCTGATAACAGGTGAGTAAATCGGAATTCGTTGTTCGGCTGATTTTAGAGGAATATTTGTACGTTTCAAAATTGGACACTTATCTGGTGAAAACCACACAAAAGGATTCCAATGGAAGGAAATACAAGTTACTGGTAAGTACGCTGAGAATTACTTCTTAGAGTCAGTGCTGGTCTAAAAGATGCAGCACTGGGTTCTCTCCTGATAATAGGTGAGTAAATCGGAATTCGTACTTCGGCTGATTTTAGAGGAATATTTGTAAGTTTCAAAAATGGACACTTAGAAACTTTTCTAGTGAAAACCACACAATGGATTCCTATGGAAGGAAATACAAGTTACTGGAAAGTATGCTTAGAATTACTTTTCAGGGTCAGTGCTGGACTTAAAGATGCAGCACTGGGTTCTCTCCTGATAACAGGTGAGTAAATCGGAATTCGTAGTTCGGCTGATTTTAGAGGAATAATTGTACGTTTCAAAAATGGACACAGAAACTTTTCTGGTGAAAACCACACAATGGATTCCTATGGAAGGAAATACAAGTTACTGGTAAGTACGCTTAGAATTACTTTTCAGGGTCAGTGCTGGGCTAAAAGATGCAGCACTGGGTTCTCTCCTGATAACAGGTGAGTAAATCGGAATTCGTAGTTCGGCTGATTTTAGAGGAATATTTGTACGTATCAAAATTGGACACTAAGAAACTTTTCTGGTGAAAACCACACAATGGATACCGATGCAAGGAAATACAAGTTACTGGTGAGTACGCTTAGAATGACTTTTCAGGGTCAGTACTAGGCTGAAAGATGCAGCACTGGGTTATCTCCTGATAACAGGAGAGTAAATCGGAATTCGTAGTTCAGCTCATTTTAGAGGAATATTTGTACATTTCAAAAATGGCCACTTAGAAACTTTTCTGCTCAAAACCACACAATTTCATTCCTATGGAAGGAAAAACAAGTTACTGGTAAGTACGCTTAGAATTACTTTTCAGGGTCAGTGCTTGGCTAAAATATGCAGCACTGGGTTCTCTCCTGATAACAGGTGAGTAAATCGTAATTCGTAGTTCGGCTGATTTTAGAGGAATATTTGTACGTTTCAAAAATGGGCACTTAGAAACTTTTCTGGTGAAAACCGCACAATGGATTTCTATGGAATGAAATACAAGTTACTGGTAAGTACGCTTAGAAAATACTTTTGAGGGACAGTGCTGGACTAAAAGATGCAGCACTGGATTCTCTCCTGATAACAGGTGAGTAAATCGGAATTCGTAGTTCGGCTGATTTTATAGGAATATTTGTACGTTTCAAAAATGGACACTTAGAAACTTTTCTGGTGAAAACCACACAATGGATTTCTACGGAAGGAAATACCAGTTACTGGTAAGTATGCTTAGAGTTACTTTTTAGGGTCAGTGCTGGACTAATAGATGCAGCACTGGGTTCTCTCCTGATAACAGGTGAGTAAATCGGAATTCGTAGTTCGGCTGATTTTATAGGAATATTTGTACGTTTCAAAAATTGACACAGAAACTTTTCTGCTCAAAACCACACAATGGATTCCTATGGAAGGAAATACAAGTTACTGGTAAGTACACTTAGAATTACTTTTCAGGTTCAGTGTTGGACTTAAAGATGGAACACTGGGTTCTCTCCTGATAACAGGTGAGTAAATCAGAATTCGTACTTCGGCTGATTTTAGAGGAATATTTGTATGTTTGAAAAATGGACACAGAAACTTTTCTGGTGAAAACCACACAATGAATTCCTATGGAAGGAAATACAAGTTACTGGTAATTACACTTAGAATTACTTTTCAGGGTCAGTGCTGGTCTAAACCATGCAGCACTGGGATCTCTCCTGATAACAGGTGAGTAAATAGGAATTTTTAGTTCGGCTGATATTAAAGCAATATTTGTGCGTTTCAAAAATGGACACAGAAACTTTTCTGGTGAAAACCACACAATGGATTCCTATGGAAGGAAATATAAGTTACTGGTAAGTACGCTTAGAACTACTTCTCAGAGTAAGTGCTGTTCTAAAAGATGCAGCACTGGGTTCTCTCCTGATAACAGGTGAGTAAATCGGAATTCGTAGTTCGGCTGATTTTAGAGGAATATTTGTACCTTTCAAAATTGGACACTTAGAAACTTTTCTGGTGAAAACCACACAATGGATTCCTATGGAAGGAAAAACAAGTTACTGGTAAGTACGCTTAGAATTACTTTTCAGGGTCAGTACTGGGCTGAAAGATGTAGCAGTGGGTTCTCTCCTGATAACAGGTGAGTAAATCAGAATTCGTTGTTCGGCTGATTTTAGAGGAATATTTGTACGTTTCAAAAATGGACGCTTAGAAACTTTTCTGGTGAAAACCACACAATGGATTCCTATGGAAGGAAATACAAGTTACTGGTAAGTACGCTTAGAATTACTTTTCAGATTCAGTGCTGGTCTAAACCATGCAGCACTGGGATCTCTCCTGATAACAGGTGAGTAAATCGGAATTTTTATTTCGGCTGATATTAAAGCAATATTTGTGCGTTTCAAAAATGGACAAAGAAACTTTTCTGGTGAAAACCACACAATGGATTCCTATGGAAAGAAATACAAGTTACTGCTAAGTACGCTTAAAATTAGTTTTCAGGGTCAGTGCTGGGCTGAAAGATGCAGCACTGGGTTCTCTCCTGATAACAGGTGAGTAAATCGGAATTCGTAGTTCGTCTGATTTTAGAGGAATATTTGTACGTTTCAAAATTGGACACTTTTCTGGTGAAAACCACACAAAGGATTCCAATGGAAGGAAATACAAGTTACTGGTAAGTACGCTTAGAATTACTTCTCAGAGTCAGTGCTGGTCTAAAAGATGCAGCACTGGGTTCTCTCCTAACAGGTGAGTAAATCGGAATTCGTTGTTCGGCTGATTTTAGAGGAATATTTGTACGTTTCAAAAATGGACACTTAGAAACTTTTCTGGTGAAAACCACACAATGGATTCCTATGGAAGGAAATACAAGTTATTGGTAAGTACGCTTAGAATTACTTTTCAGATTCAGTGCTGGTCTAAACCATGCAGCACTGGGTTCTCTCCTGATAACAAGTGAGTAAATCGGAATTTGTAGTTCGGCTGATTTTGTAGGAAAATTTGTACGTTTCAAAAATGGACACTTGGAAACTTTTCTGGTGAAAACCACACAATGGATTCCTATGGAAGGAAATACAAGTACTGGTAAGTACGCTTAGAATTACTTTTCAGCGTCAGTGCTGGTCTAAAAGATGCAGCACTGGGTTCTCTCCTGATAAAAGGTGAGTAAATCAGAATTCGTACTTCGGCTGATTTTAGAGGAATATTTGTAAGTTTCAAAAATGGACACTTAGAATCTTTTCTGGTGAAAACCACACAATGGATTCCTATGGAAGGAAATACAAGTTACTGGAAAGTACGCTTAGAATTACTTTTCAGGGTCAGTGCTGGACTAAAAGATGCAGCACTGGGTTCTCTCCTGATAACAGGTGAGTAAATCGGAATTCGTAGTTCGGCTGATCTTAGAGGAATATTTGTACGTTTCAAAAATGGACACAGAAACTTTTCTGGTGAAAACCACACAATGGATTTCTATGGAAAGAAATACAAGTTACTGGTAAGTACGCTTAAAATTACTTTTCAGGGTCAGTGCTGGGCTGAAAGATGCAGCACTGGGTTCTCTCCTGATAACAGGTGAGTAAATCGGAATTCGTAGTTCGGCTGATTTTAGAGGAATATTTGTACGTTTCAAAATTGGACACTTATCTGGTGAAAACCACACAAAAGGATTCCAATGGAAGGAAATACAAGTTACTGGTAAGTACGCTTAGAATTACTTTTCAGGGTCAGTGCTGGGCTAAAAGATGCAGCACTGGGTTCTCTCCTGATAACAGGTGAGTAAATCGGAATTCGTTGTTCGGCTGATTTTAGAGGAATATTTGTACGTTTCAAAATTGGACACTTATCTGGTGAAAACCACACAAAAGGATTCCAATGGAAGGAAATACAAGTTACTGGTAAGTACGCTGAGAATTACTTCTTAGAGTCAGTGCTGGTCTAAAAGATGCAGCACTGGGTTCTCTCCTGATAATAGGTGAGTAAATCGGAATTCGTACTTCGGCTGATTTTAGAGGAATATTTGTAAGTTTCAAAAATGGACACTTAGAAACTTTTCTAGTGAAAACCACACAATGGATTCCTATGGAAGGAAATACAAGTTACTGGAAAGTATGCTTAGAATTACTTTTCAGGGTCAGTGCTGGACTTAAAGATGCAGCACTGGGTTCTCTCCTGATAACAGGTGAGTAAATCGGAATTCGTAGTTCGGCTGATTTTAGAGGAATAATTGTACGTTTCAAAAATGGACACAGAAACTTTTCTGGTGAAAACCACACAATGGATTCCTATGGAAGGAAATACAAGTTACTGGTAAGTACGCTTAGAATTACTTTTCAGGGTCAGTGCTGGGCTAAAAGATGCAGCACTGGGTTCTCTCCTGATAACAGGTGAGTAAATCGGAATTCGTAGTTCGGCTGATTTTAGAGGAATATTTGTACGTATCAAAATTGGACACTAAGAAACTTTTCTGGTGAAAACCACACAATGGATTCTGATGCAAGGAAATACAAGTTACTGGTGAGTACGCTTAGAATGACTTTTCAGGGTCAGTACTAGGCTGAAAGATGCAGCACTGGGTTATCTCCTGATAACAGGAGAGTAAATCGGAATTCGTAGTTCAGCTCATTTTAGAGGAATATTTGTACATTTCAAAAATGGCCACTTAGAAACTTTTCTGCTCAAAACCACACAATTTCATTCCTATGGAAGGAAAAACAAGTTACTGGTAAGTACGCTTAGAATTACTTTTCAGGGTCAGTGCTTGGCTAAAATATGCAGCACTGGGTTCTCTCCTGATAACAGGTGAGTAAATCGTAATTCGTAGTTCGGCTGATTTTAGAGGAATATTTGTACGTTTCAAAAATGGGCACTTAGAAACTTTTCTGGTGAAAACCGCACAATGGATTTCTATGGAATGAAATACAAGTTACTGGTAAGTACGCTTAGAAAATACTTTTGAGGGACAGTGCTGGACTAAAAGATGCAGCACTGGATTCTCTCCTGATAACAGGTGAGTAAATCGGAATTCGTAGTTCGGCTGATTTTATAGGAATATTTGTACGTTTCAAAAATGGACACTTAGAAACTTTTCTGGTGAAAACCACACAATGGATTTCTACAGAAGGAAATACCAGTTACTGGTAAGTATGCTTAGAATTACTTTTCAGGGTCAGTGCTGGGCTAAAAGATGCAGCACTAGGTTCTCTCCTGATAACAGGTGAGTAAATCGGAATTCGTAGTTCGGCTGATTGTAGAGGAATATTTGTACGTATCAAAATTGGACACTAAGAAACTTTTCTGGTGAAAACCACTCAATGGATTCCTATGGAAGGAAATACAAGTTACTGGAAAGTACGCTTAGAATTACTTTTCAGGGTCAGTGTTGGACTAAAAGATGCAGCACTGGGTTCTCTCCTGATAAAAGGTGAGTAAATCAGAATTCGTACTTCGGCTGAGTTTAGAGGAATATTTGTAAGTTTCAAAAATGGACACTTAGGAACTTTTCTGGTGAAAACCACACAATGGATTCCTATAGAAGGAAATACAAGTTACTGGTAAGTACGCTTAGAATTACTTTTTAGGGTCAGTGCTGGACTAAAAGATGCAGCACTGGGTTCTCTCCTGATAACAGGTGAGTAAATCGGAATTCGTAGTTCGGCTGATTTTAGAGGAATATTTGAACGTTTCAAAAATGGACACAGAAACTTTTCTGGTGAAAACCACACAAATAATTCCTATGGAAGGAAATGCAAGTTACTGGTAAGTACGCTTAGAATTACTTTTCAGGGTCAGTGCTGGGCTAAAAGATGCAGCACTGGGTTCTCTCCTGATAACAGGTGAGTAAATCGGAATTCGTAGTTCGGCTGATTTTAGAGGAATATTTGTACGTTTGAAAAATGGACACTTAGAAACTTTTCTGGTGAAAACCACACAATGGATTCCTATGGAAGGAAATACAAGTTACTGGAAAGTACGCTTAGAATTACTTTTCAGGGTCAGTGCTGGACTAAAAGTTGCAGCACTGGGTTCTCTCCTGATAACAGGTGAGTATATCGGAATTCGTAGTTCGGCTGATTTTAGAGGAATATTTGTACCTTTCAAAATTGGACACTTAGAAACTTTTCTGGTGAAAACCACACAATGGATTCCTACGGAAGGAAAAACAAGTTACTGGTAAGTACGCTTAGAATTACTTTTCAGGGTCATTACTGGGCTGAAAGATGTAGCAGTGGGTTCTCTCCTGATCACAGGTGAGTAAATCGGAATTAGTAGTTCGGCTGATTTTAGAGGAATATTTGTACGTTTCAAAATTGGACACTTATCTGGTGAAAACCACACAAAGGATTCCAATGGAAGGAAATATAAGTTACTGGTAAGTACGCTTAGAACTACTTTTCAGATTCAGTGCTGGTCTAAACCATGCAGCACTGGGATCTCTCCTGATAACAGGTGAGTAAATCGGAATTTTTAGTTCGGCTGATATTAAAGCAATATTTGTGCGTTTCAAAAATGGACAAAGAAACTTTTCTGGTGAAAACCACACAATGGATTCCTATGGAAAGAAATACAAGTTACTGCTAAGTACGCTTAAAATTAGTTTTCAGGGTCAGTGCTGGGCTGAAAGATGCAGCACTGGGTTCTCTCCTGATAACAGGTGAGTAAATCGGAATTCGTAGTTCGGCTGATTTTAGAGGAATATTTGTACGTTTCAAAATTGGACACTTTTCTGGTGAAAACCACACAAAGGATTCCAATGGAAGGAAATACAAGTTACTGGTAAGTACGCTTAGAATTACTTCTCAGAGTCAGTGCTGGTCTAAAAGATGCAGCACTGGGTTCTCTCCTAACAGGTGAGTAAATCGGAATTCGTTGTTCGGCTGATTTTAGAGGAATATTTGTACGTTTCAAAAATGGACACTTAGAAACTTTTCTGGTGAAAACCACACAATGGATTCCTATGGAAGGAAATACAAGTTATTGGTAAGTACGCTTAGAATTACTTTTCAGATTCAGTGCTGGTCTAAACCATGCAGCACTGGGTTCTCTCCTGATAACAAGTGAGTAAATCGGAATTTGTAGTTCGGCTGATTTTATAGGAAAATTTGTACGTTTCAAAAATGGACACTTGGAAACTTTTCTGGTGAAAACCACACAATGGATTCCTATGGAAGGAAATACAAGTACTGGTAAGTACGCTTAGAATTACTTTTCAGCGTCAGTGCTGGTCTAAAAGATGCAGCACTGGGTTCTCTCCTGATAAAAGGTGAGTAAATCAGAATTCGTACTTCGGCTGATTTTAGAGGAATATTTGTAAGTTTCAAAAATGGACACTTAGAATCTTTTCTGGTGAAAACCACACAATAGATTCCTATGGAAGGAAATACAAGTTACTGGAAAGTACGCTTAGAATTACTTTTCAGGGTCAGTGCTGGACTAAAAGATGCAGCACTGGGTTCTCTCCTGATAACAGGTGAGTAAATCGGAATTCGTAGTTCGGCTGATCTTAGAGGAATATTTGTACGTTTCAAAAATGGACACAGAAACTTTTCTGGTGAAAACCACACAATGGATTTCTATGGAAAGAAATACAAGTTACTGGTAAGTACGCTTAAAATTACTTTTCAGGGTCAGTGCTGGGCTGAAAGATGCAGCACTGGGTTCTCTCCTGATAACAGGTGAGTAAATTGGAATTCGTAGTTCGGCTAATTTTAGAGGAATATTTGTACGTTTCAAAATTGGACACTTATCTGGTGAAAACCACACAAAAGGATTCCAATGGAAGGAAATACAAGTTACTGGTAAGTACGCTTAGAATTACTTTTCAGGGTCAGTGCTGGGCTAAAAGATGCAGCACTGGGTTCTCTCCTGATAACAGGTGAGTAAATCGGAATTCGTTGTTCGGCTGATTTTAGAGGAATATTTGTACGTTTCAAAATTGGACACTTATCTGGTGAAAACCACACAAAAGGATTCCAATGGAAGGAAATACAAGTTACTGGTAAGTACGCTGAGAATTACTTCTTAGAGTCAGTGCTGGTCTAAAAGATGCAGCACTGGGTTCTCTCCTGATAATAGGTGAGTAAATCGGAATTCGTACTTCGGCTGATTTTAGAGGAATATTTGTAAGTTTCAAAAATGGACACTTAGAAACTTTTCTAGTGAAAACCACACAATGGATTCCTATGGAAGGAAATACAAGTTACTGGAAAGTATGCTTAGAATTACTTTTCAGGGTCAGTGCTGGACTTAAAGATGCAGCACTGGGTTCTCTCCTGATAACAGGTGAGTAAATCGGAATTCGTAGTTCGGCTGATTTTAGAGGAATAATTGTACGTTTCAAAAATGGACACAGAAACTTTTCTGGTGAAAACCACACAATGGATTCCTATGGAAGGAAATACAAGTTACTGGTAAGTACGCTTAGAATTACTTTTCAGGGTCAGTGCTGGGCTAAAAGATGCAGCACTGGGTTCTCTCCTGATAACAGGTGAGTAAATCGGAATTCGTAGTTCGGCTGATTTTAGAGGAATATTTGTACGTATCAAAATTGGACACTAAGAAACTTTTCTGGTGAAAACCACACAATGGATTCCGATGCAAGGAAATACAAGTTACTGGTGAGTACACTTAGAATGACTTTTCAGGGTCAGTACTAGGCTGAAAGATGCAGCACTGGGTTATCTCCTGATAACAGGAGAGTAAATCGGAATTCGTAGTTCAGCTCATTTTAGAGGAATATTTGTACATTTCAAAAATGGCCACTTAGAAACTTTTCTGCTCAAAACCACACAATTTCATTCCTATGGAAGGAAAAACAAGTTACTGGTAAGTACGCTTAGAATTACTTTTCAGGGTCAGTGCTTGGCTAAAATATGCAGCACTGGGTTCTCTCCTGATAACAGGTGAGTAAATCGTAATTCGTAGTTCGGCTGATTTTAGAGGAATATTTGTACGTTTCAAAAATGGGCACTTAGAAACTTTTCTGGTGAAAACCGCACAATGGATTTCTATGGAATGAAATACAAGTTACTGGTAAGTACGCTTAGAAAATACTTTTGAGGGACAGTGCTGGACTAAAAGATGCAGCACTGGATTCTCTCCTGATAACAGGTGAGTAAATCGGAATTCGTAGTTCGGCTGATTTTATAGGAATATTTGTACGTTTCAAAAATGGACACTTAGAAACTTTTCTGGTGAAAACCACACAATGGATTTCTACAGAAGGAAATACCAGTTACTGGTAAGTATGCTTAGAATTACTTTTCAGGGTCAGTGCTGGGCTAAAAGATGCAGCACTAGGTTCTCTCCTGATAACAGGTGAGTAAATCGGAATTCGTAGTTCGGCTGATTGTAGAGGAATATTTGTACGTATCAAAATTGGACACTAAGAAACTTTTCTGGTGAAAACCACTCAATGGATTCCTATGGAAGGAAATACAAGTTACTGGAAAGTACGCTTAGAATTACTTTTCAGGGTCAGTGTTGGACTAAAAGATGCAGCACTGGGTTCTCTCCTGATAAAAGGTGAGTAAATCAGAATTCGTACTTCGGCTGAGTTTAGAGGAATATTTGTAAGTTTCAAAAATGGACACTTAGGAACTTTTCTGGTGAAAACCACACAATGGATTCCTATAGAAGGAAATACAAGTTACTGGTAAGTACGCTTAGAATTACTTTTTAGGGTCAGTGCTGGACTAAAAGATGCAGCACTGGGTTCTCTCCTGATAACAGGTGAGTAAATCGGAATTCGTAGTTCGGCTGATTTTAGAGGAATATTTGAACGTTTCAAAAATGGACACAGAAACTTTTCTGGTGAAAACCACACAAATAATTCCTATGGAAGGAAATGCAAGTTACTGGTAAGTACGCTTAGAATTACTTTTCAGGGTCAGTGCTGGGCTAAAAGATGCAGCACTGGGTTCTCTCCTGATAACAGGTGAGTAAATCGGAATTCGTAGTTCGGCTGATTTTAGAGGAATATTTGTACGTTTGAAAAATGGACACTTAGAAACTTTTCTGGTGAAAACCACACAATGGATTCCTATGGAAGGAAATACAAGTTACTGGAAAGTACGCTTAGAATTACTTTTCAGGGTCAGTGCTGGACTAAAAGTTGCAGCACTGGGTTCTCTCCTGATAACAGGTGAGTATATCGGAATTCGTAGTTCGGCTGATTTTAGAGGAATATTTGTACCTTTCAAAATTGGACACTTAGAAACTTTTCTGGTGAAAACCACACAATGGATTCCTACGGAAGGAAAAACAAGTTACTGGTAAGTACGCTTAGAATTACTTTTCAGGGTCATTACTGGGCTGAAAGATGTAGCAGTGGGTTCTCTCCTGATCACAGGTGAGTAAATCGGAATTAGTAGTTCGGCTGATTTTAGAGGAATATTTGTACGTTTCAAAATTGGACACTTATCTGGTGAAAACCACACAAAGGATTCCAATGGAAGGAAATATAAGTTACTGGTAAGTACGCTTAGAACTACTTTTCAGATTCAGTGCTGGTCTAAACCATGCAGCACTGGGATCTCTCCTGATAACAGGTGAGTAAATCGGAATTTTTAGTTCGGCTGATATTAAAGCAATATTTGTGCGTTTCAAAAATGGACAAAGAAACTTTTCTGGTGAAAACCACACAATGGATTCCTATGGAAAGAAATACAAGTTACTGCTAAGTACGCTTAAAATTAGTTTTCAGGGTCAGTGCTGGGCTGAAAGATGCAGCACTGGGTTCTCTCCTGATAACAGGTGAGTAAATCGGAATTCGTAGTTCGGCTGATTTTAGAGGAATATTTGTACGTTTCAAAATTGGACACTTTTCTGGTGAAAACCACACAAAGGATTCCAATGGAAGGAAATACAAGTTACTGGTAAGTACGCTTAGAATTACTTCTCAGAGTCAGTGCTGGTCTAAAAGATGCAGCACTGGGTTCTCTCCTAACAGGTGAGTAAATCGGAATTCGTTGTTCGGCTGATTTTAGAGGAATATTTGTACGTTTCAAAAATGGACACTTAGAAACTTTTCTGGTGAAAACCACACAATGGATTCCTATGGAAGGAAATACAAGTTATTGGTAAGTACGCTTAGAATTACTTTTCAGATTCAGTGCTGGTCTAAACCATGCAGCACTGGGTTCTCTCCTGATAACAAGTGAGTAAATCGGAATTTGTAGTTCGGCTGATTTTATAGGAAAATTTGTACGTTTCAAAAATGGACACTTGGAAACTTTTCTGGTGAAAACCACACAATGGATTCCTATGGAAGGAAATACAAGTACTGGTAAGTACGCTTAGAATTACTTTTCAGCGTCAGTGCTGGTCTAAAAGATGCAGCACTGGGTTCTCTCCTGATAAAAGGTGAGTAAATCAGAATTCGTACTTCGGCTGATTTTAGAGGAATATTTGTAAGTTTCAAAAATGGACACTTAGAATCTTTTCTGGTGAAAACCACACAATAGATTCCTATGGAAGGAAATACAAGTTACTGGAAAGTACGCTTAGAATTACTTTTCAGGGTCAGTGCTGGACTAAAAGATGCAGCACTGGGTTCTCTCCTGATAACAGGTGAGTAAATCGGAATTCGTAGTTCGGCTGATCTTAGAGGAATATTTGTACGTTTCAAAAATGGACACAGAAACTTTTCTGGTGAAAACCACACAATGGATTTCTATGGAAAGAAATACAAGTTACTGGTAAGTACGCTTAAAATTACTTTTCAGGGTCAGTGCTGGGCTGAAAGATGCAGCACTGGGTTCTCTCCTGATAACAGGTGAGTAAATTGGAATTCGTAGTTCGGCTAATTTTAGAGGAATATTTGTACGTTTCAAAATTGGACACTTATCTGGTGAAAACCACACAAAAGGATTCCAATGGAAGGAAATACAAGTTACTGGTAAGTACGCTTAGAATTACTTTTCAGGGTCAGTGCTGGGCTAAAAGATGCAGCACTGGGTTCTCTCCTGATAACAGGTGAGTAAATCGGAATTCGTTGTTCGGCTGATTTTAGAGGAATATTTGTACGTTTCAAAATTGGACACTTATCTGGTGAAAACCACACAAAAGGATTCCAATGGAAGGAAATACAAGTTACTGGTAAGTACGCTGAGAATTACTTCTTAGAGTCAGTGCTGGTCTAAAAGATGCAGCACTGGGTTCTCTCCTGATAATAGGTGAGTAAATCGGAATTCGTACTTCGGCTGATTTTAGAGGAATATTTGTAAGTTTCAAAAATGGACACTTAGAAACTTTTCTAGTGAAAACCACACAATGGATTCCTATGGAAGGAAATACAAGTTACTGGAAAGTATGCTTAGAATTACTTTTCAGGGTCAGTGCTGGACTTAAAGATGCAGCACTGGGTTCTCTCCTGATAACAGGTGAGTAAATCGGAATTCGTAGTTCGGCTGATTTTAGAGGAATAATTGTACGTTTCAAAAATGGACACAGAAACTTTTCTGGTGAAAACCACACAATGGATTCCTATGGAAGGAAATACAAGTTACTGGTAAGTACGCTTAGAATTACTTTTCAGGGTCAGTGCTGGGCTAAAAGATGCAGCACTGGGTTCTCTCCTGATAACAGGTGAGTAAATCGGAATTCGTAGTTCGGCTGATTTTAGAGGAATATTTGTACGTATCAAAATTGGACACTAAGAAACTTTTCTGGTGAAAACCACACAATGGATTCCGATGCAAGGAAATACAAGTTACTGGTGAGTACACTTAGAATGACTTTTCAGGGTCAGTACTAGGCTGAAAGATGCAGCACTGGGTTATCTCCTGATAACAGGAGAGTAAATCGGAATTCGTAGTTCAGCTCATTTTAGAGGAATATTTGTACATTTCAAAAATGGCCACTTAGAAACTTTTCTGCTCAAAACCACACAATTTCATTCCTATGGAAGGAAAAACAAGTTACTGGTAAGTACGCTTAGAATTACTTTTCAGGGTCAGTGCTTGGCTAAAATATGCAGCACTGGGTTCTCTCCTGATAACAGGTGAGTAAATCGTAATTCGTAGTTCGGCTGATTTTAGAGGAATATTTGTACGTTTCAAAAATGGGCACTTAGAAACTTTTCTGGTGAAAACCGCACAATGGATTTCTATGGAATGAAATACAAGTTACTGGTAAGTACGCTTAGAAAATACTTTTGAGGGACAGTGCTGGACTAAAAGATGCAGCACTGGATTCTCTCCTGATAACAGGTGAGTAAATCGGAATTCGTAGTTCGGCTGATTTTATAGGAATATTTGTACGTTTCAAAAATGGACACTTAGAAACTTTTCTGGTGAAAACCACACAATGGATTTCTACAGAAGGAAATACCAGTTACTGGTAAGTATGCTTAGAATTACTTTTCAGGGTCAGTGCTGGGCTAAAAGATGCAGCACTAGGTTCTCTCCTGATAACAGGTGAGTAAATCGGAATTCGTAGTTCGGCTGATTGTAGAGGAATATTTGTACGTATCAAAATTGGACACTAAGAAACTTTTCTGGTGAAAACCACTCAATGGATTCCTATGGAAGGAAATACAAGTTACTGGAAAGTACGCTTAGAATTACTTTTCAGGGTCAGTGTTGGACTAAAAGATGCAGCACTGGGTTCTCTCCTGATAAAAGGTGAGTAAATCAGAATTCGTACTTCGGCTGAGTTTAGAGGAATATTTGTAAGTTTCAAAAATGGACACTTAGGAACTTTTCTGGTGAAAACCACACAATGGATTCCTATAGAAGGAAATACAAGTTACTGGTAAGTACGCTTAGAATTACTTTTTAGGGTCAGTGCTGGACTAAAAGATGCAGCACTGGGTTCTCTCCTGATAACAGGTGAGTAAATCGGAATTCGTAGTTCGGCTGATTTTAGAGGAATATTTGAACGTTTCAAAAATGGACACAGAAACTTTTCTGGTGAAAACCACACAAATAATTCCTATGGAAGGAAATGCAAGTTACTGGTAAGTACGCTTAGAATTACTTTTCAGGGTCAGTGCTGGGCTAAAAGATGCAGCACTGGGTTCTCTCCTGATAACAGGTGAGTAAATCGGAATTCGTAGTTCGGCTGATTTTAGAGGAATATTTGTACGTTTGAAAAATGGACACTTAGAAACTTTTCTGGTGAAAACCACACAATGGATTCCTATGGAAGGAAATACAAGTTACTGGAAAGTACGCTTAGAATTACTTTTCAGGGTCAGTGCTGGACTAAAAGTTGCAGCACTGGGTTCTCTCCTGATAACAGGTGAGTATATCGGAATTCGTAGTTCGGCTGATTTTAGAGGAATATTTGTACCTTTCAAAATTGGACACTTAGAAACTTTTCTGGTGAAAACCACACAATGGATTCCTACGGAAGGAAAAACAAGTTACTGGTAAGTACGCTTAGAATTACTTTTCAGGGTCATTACTGGGCTGAAAGATGTAGCAGTGGGTTCTCTCCTGATCACAGGTGAGTAAATCGGAATTAGTAGTTCGGCTGATTTTAGAGGAATATTTGTACGTTTCAAAATTGGACACTTATCTGGTGAAAACCACACAAAGGATTCCAATGGAAGGAAATATAAGTTACTGGTAAGTACGCTTAGAACTACTTTTCAGATTCAGTGCTGGTCTAAACCATGCAGCACTGGGATCTCTCCTGATAACAGGTGAGTAAATCGGAATTTTTAGTTCGGCTGATATTAAAGCAATATTTGTGCGTTTCAAAAATGGACAAAGAAACTTTTCTGGTGAAAACCACACAATGGATTCCTATGGAAAGAAATACAAGTTACTGCTAAGTACGCTTAAAATTAGTTTTCAGGGTCAGTGCTGGGCTGAAAGATGCAGCACTGGGTTCTCTCCTGATAACAGGTGAGTAAATCGGAATTCGTAGTTCGGCTGATTTTAGAGGAATATTTGTACGTTTCAAAATTGGACACTTTTCTGGTGAAAACCACACAAAGGATTCCAATGGAAGGAAATACAAGTTACTGGTAAGTACGCTTAGAATTACTTCTCAGAGTCAGTGCTGGTCTAAAAGATGCAGCACTGGGTTCTCTCCTAACAGGTGAGTAAATCGGAATTCGTTGTTCGGCTGATTTTAGAGGAATATTTGTACGTTTCAAAAATGGACACTTAGAAACTTTTCTGGTGAAAACCACACAATGGATTCCTATGGAAGGAAATACAAGTTATTGGTAAGTACGCTTAGAATTACTTTTCAGATTCAGTGCTGGTCTAAACCATGCAGCACTGGGTTCTCTCCTGATAACAAGTGAGTAAATCGGAATTTGTAGTTCGGCTGATTTTATAGGAAAATTTGTACGTTTCAAAAATGGACACTTGGAAACTTTTCTGGTGAAAACCACACAATGGATTCCTATGGAAGGAAATACAAGTACTGGTAAGTACGCTTAGAATTACTTTTCAGCGTCAGTGCTGGTCTAAAAGATGCAGCACTGGGTTCTCTCCTGATAAAAGGTGAGTAAATCAGAATTCGTACTTCGGCTGATTTTAGAGGAATATTTGTAAGTTTCAAAAATGGACACTTAGAATCTTTTCTGGTGAAAACCACACAATGGATTCCTATGGAAGGAAATACAAGTTACTGGAAAGTACGCTTAGAATTACTTTTCAGGGTCAGTGCTGGACTAAAAGATGCAGCACTGGGTTCTCTCCTGATAACAGGTGAGTAAATCGGAATTCGTAGTTCGGCTGATCTTAGAGGAATATTTGTACGTTTCAAAAATGGACACAGAAACTTTTCTGGTGAAAACCACACAATGGATTTCTATGGAAAGAAATACAAGTTACTGGTAAGTACGCTTAAAATTACTTTTCAGGGTCAGTGCTGGGCTGAAAGATGCAGCACTGGGTTCTCTCCTGATAACAGGTGAGTAAATCGGAATTCGTAGTTCGGCTGATTTTAGAGGAATATTTGTACGTTTCAAAATTGGACACTTATCTGGTGAAAACCACACAAAAGGATTCCAATGGAAGGAAATACAAGTTACTGGTAAGTACGCTTAGAATTACTTTTCAGGGTCAGTGCTGGGCTAAAAGATGCAGCACTGGGTTCTCTCCTGATAACAGGTGAGTAAATCGGAATTCGTTGTTCGGCTGATTTTAGAGGAATATTTGTACGTTTCAAAATTGGACACTTATCTGGTGAAAACCACACAAAAGGATTCCAATGGAAGGAAATACAAGTTACTGGTAAGTACGCTGAGAATTACTTCTTAGAGTCAGTGCTGGTCTAAAAGATGCAGCACTGGGTTCTCTCCTGATAATAGGTGAGTAAATCGGAATTCGTACTTCGGCTGATTTTAGAGGAATATTTGTAAGTTTCAAAAATGGACACTTAGAAACTTTTCTAGTGAAAACCACACAATGGATTCCTATGGAAGGAAATACAAGTTACTGGAAAGTATGCTTAGAATTACTTTTCAGGGTCAGTGCTGGACTTAAAGATGCAGCACTGGGTTCTCTCCTGATAACAGGTGAGTAAATCGGAATTCGTAGTTCGGCTGATTTTAGAGGAATAATTGTACGTTTCAAAAATGGACACAGAAACTTTTCTGGTGAAAACCACACAATGGATTCCTATGGAAGGAAATACAAGTTACTGGTAAGTACGCTTAGAATTACTTTTCAGGGTCAGTGCTGGGCTAAAAGATGCAGCACTGGGTTCTCTCCTGATAACAGGTGAGTAAATCGGAATTCGTAGATCGGCTGATTTTAGAGGAATATTTGTACGTATCAAAATTGGACACTAAGAAACTTTTCTGGTGAAAACCACACAATGGATTCCGATGCAAGGAAATACAAGTTACTGGTGAGTACGCTTAGAATGACTTTTCAGGGTCAGTACTAGGCTGAAAGATGCAGCACTGGGTTATCTCCTGATAACAGGAGAGTAAATCGGAATTCGTAGTTCAGCTCATTTTAGAGGAATATTTGTACATTTCAAAAATGGCCACTTAGAAACTTTTCTGCTCAAAACCACACAATTTCATTCCTATGGAAGGAAAAACAAGTTACTGGTAAGTACGCTTAGAATTACTTTTCAGGGTCAGTGCTTGGCTAAAATATGCAGCACTGGGTTCTCTCCTGATAACAGGTGAGTAAATCGTAATTCGTAGCTCGGCTGATTTTAGAGGAATATTTGTACGTTTCAAAAATGGGCACTTAGAAACTTTTCTGGTGAAAACCGCACAATGGATTTCTATGGAATGAAATACAAGTTACTGGTAAGTACGCTTAGAAAATACTTTTGAGGGACAGTGCTGGACTAAAAGATGCAGCACTGGATTCTCTCCTGATAACAGGTGAGTAAATCGGAATTCGTAGTTCGGCTGATTTTATAGGAATATTTGTACGTTTCAAAAATGGACACTTAGAAACTTTTCTGGTGAAAACCACACAATGGATTTCTACGGAAGGAAATACCAGTTACTGGTAAGTATGCTTAGAATTACTTTTCAGGGTCAGTGCTGGGCTAAAAGATGCAGCACTAGGTTCTCTCCTGATAACAGGTGAGTAAATCGAAATTCGTAGTTCGGCTGATTGTAGAGGAATATTTGTACGTATCAAAATTGGACACTAAGAAACTTTTCTGGTGAAAACCACTCAATGGATTCCTATGGAAGGAAATACAAGTTACTGGAAAGTACGCTTAGAATTACTTTTCAGGGTCAGTGTTGGACTAAAAGATGCAGCACTGGGTTCTCTCCTGATAAAAGGTGAGTAAATCAGAATTCGTACTTCGGCTGAGTTTAGAGGAATATTTGTAAGTTTCAAAAATGGACACTTAGGAACTTTTCTGGTGAAAACCACACAATGGATTCCTATAGAAGGAAATACAAGTTACTGGTAGGTACGCTTAGAATTACTTTTTAGGGTCAGTGCTGGACTAAAAGATGCAGCACTGGGTTCTCTCCTGATAACAGGTGAGTAAATCGGAATTCGTAGTTCGGCTGATTTTAGAGGAATATTTGAACGTTTCAAAAATGGACACAGAAACTTTTCTGGTGAAAACCACACAAATAATTCCTATGGAAGGAAATGCAAGTTACTGGTAAGTACGCTTAGAATTACCTTTCAGGGTCAGTGCTGGGCTAAAAGATGCAGCACTGGGTTCTCTCCTGATAACAGGTGAGTAAATCGGAATTCGTAGTTCGGCTGATTTTAGAGGAATATTTGTACGTTTGAAAAATGGACACTTAGAAACTTTTCTGGTGAAAACCACACAATGGATTCCTATGGAAGGAAATACAAGTTACTGGAAAGTACGCTTAGAATTACTTTTCAGGGTCAGTGCTGGACTAAAAGTTGCAGCACTGGGTTCTCTCCTGATAACAGGTGAGTATATCGGAATTCGTAGTTCGGCTGATTTTAGAGGAATATTTGTACCTTTCAAAATTGGACACTTAGAAACTTTTCTGGTGAAAACCACACAATGGATTCCTACGGAAGGAAAAACAAGTTACTGGTAAGTACGCTTAGAATTACTTTTCAGGGTCATTACTGGGCTGAAAGATGTAGCAGTGGGTTCTCTCCTGATCACAGGTGAGTAAATCGGAATTAGTAGTTCGGCTGATTTTAGAGGAATATTTGTACGTTTCAAAATTGGACACTTATCTGGTGAAAACCACACAAAGGATTCCAATGGAAGGAAATATAAGTTACTGGTAAGTACGCTTAGAACTACTTCTCAGAGTCAGTGCTGTTCTAAAAGATGCAGCAC
This sequence comes from Triturus cristatus, assembly GCF_964204655.1. Lineage (NCBI taxonomy): Eukaryota > Metazoa > Chordata > Amphibia > Caudata > Salamandridae > Triturus > Triturus cristatus. Next base: position 1,048,439,317 of record NC_140579.1, read on the forward strand.
TGGGTTCTCTCCTGATAACAGGTGAGTAAATCGGAATTCGTAGTTCGGCTGATTTTAGAGGAATATTTGTACCTTTCAAAATTGGACACTTAGAAACTTTTCTGGTGAAAACCACACAATGGATTCCTACGGAAGGAAAAACAAGTTACTGGTAAGTACGCTTAGAATTACTTTTCAGGGTCATTACTGGGCTGAAAGATGTAGCAGTGGGTTCTCTCCTGATAACAGGTGAGTAAATCGGAATTCGTTGTTCAGCTGATTTTAGAGGAATATTTGTACGTTTCAAAAATGGACACAAACTTTTCTGGTGAAATCCACACAATGGATTCCTATGGAAGGAAATACAAGTTACTGGTAAGTACGCTTAGAATTACTTTTCAGAGTCAGTGCTGGTCTAAAAGATGCAGCACTGCGATCTCTCCTGATAACAAGTGAGTAAATCGGAATTTGTAGTTTGGCTGATTTTAGAGGAATATTTGTACCTTTCAAAATTGGACACTGAAACTTTTCTGGTGAAATCCAGACAATGGATTCCTATGGAAGGAAATACAAGTTACTGGTAAGTACGCTTAGAATTACTTTTCAGAGTCAGTGCTGGTCTAAAGATGCAGCACTGGGTTCTCTACTGATAACAGGTGAATATATCGGAATTCGTAGTTCGGCTGATTTTAGAGGAATAATTGTACATTTCAAAAATGGACACAGAAACTTTTCTGGTGAAAACCACACAATGGATTCCTATGGAAGGAAATACAAGTTACTGGTAAGTACGCTTAGAATTTCTTTTCAGGGTCAGTGCTGGGCTAAAAGATGCAGCACTGGGTTCTCTACCGATGACAGGTGAGTAAATCGGAATTCGTAGTTCGGCTGATTTTAGAGGAATATTTGTACGTTTCAAAAATGGACACAGAAACTTTTCTGGTGAAAACCACACAATGGATTCCTATGGAAGGAAATACAAGTTACTGGTAAGTACGCTTAGAAAATACTTTTCAGGGACAGTTCTGGACTAAAAGATGCAGAACTGGGTTCTCTCCTGATAACAGGTGAGTAAATCAGAATTCGTACTTTGGCTGATTTTAGAGGAATATTTGTATGTTTCAAAAATAGACACAGAAACTTTTCTGGTGAAAACCACACAATGGATTCCTATGGAAGGAAATACAAATTACTGGTAAGTACGCTGAGAAAAGACTTTTCAGGGACAGTGCTGGACTAAAAGATGCAGCACTGGGTTCTCTCCTGATAACAGGTGAGTAAGTCGGCTGATATTAAAGGAATATTTGTGCGTTTCAAAAATAGACACAGAAACTTTTCTGGTGAAAACCACACAATGGATTCCTATGGAAGGAAATACAAGTTACTGGTAAGTACGCTTAGAATTACTTTTCAGGGTCAGTGCTGGTCTAAAAGATGCAGCACTGGGTTATCTCCTGATAACAGGCGAGTAAATCAGAATTCTTAGTTCGGCTAATTTTAGAGGAATATTTGTATGTATCAAAATTGGACACTAGGAAACTTTTCTGGTGAAAACCACACAATGGATTCCGATGCAAGGAAATACAAGTTACTGGTAAGTACGCTTAGAATTACTTTTCAGGGTCAGTACTGGCCTGAAAGATGCAGCAGTGGGTTATCTCCTGATAACAGGAGAGTAAATCAGAATTCGTACTTCGGCTGATTTTAGAGGAATATTTGTAAGTTTCAAAAATGGACATAGAAACTTTTCTGGTGAAAACCACACAATGGATTCCTATGGAAGGAAATACAAGTTACTGGTAAGTACGCTTAGAATTACTTTTCAGGGTCAGTGCTTGGCTAAAATATGCAGCACTGGGTTCTCTCCTGATAACAGGTGAGTAAATCGTAATTCGTAGTTCGGCTGATTTTAGAGGAATATTTGTACGTTTCAAAAATGGGCACTTAGAAACTTTTCTGGTGAAAACCGCACAATGGATTCCTATGGAATGAAATACAAGTTACTGGTAAGTACGCTTAGAAAATACTTTTGAGGGACAGTGCTGGACTAAAAGATGCAGCACTGGATTCTCTCCTGATAACAGGTGAGTAAATCGGAATTCGTAGTTCGGCTGATTTTAGAGGAATATTTGTACGTTTCAAAAATGGACACTTAGAAACTTTTCTGGTGAAAACCACACAATGGATTTCTACGGAAGGAAATACAAGTTACTGGTAAGTATGCTTAGAATTACTTTTCAGGGTCAGTGCTGGGCTAAAAGATGCAGCACTAGGTTCTCTCCTGATAACAGGTGAGTAAATCGGAATTCGTAGTTCGGCTGATTGTAGAGGAATATTTGTACGTATCAAAATTGGACACTAAGAAACTTTTCTGGTGAAAACCACACAATGGATTCCGATGCAAGGAAATACAAGTTACTGGTAAGTACGCTTAGAATGACTTTTCAGGGTCAGTACTAGGCTGAAAGATGCAGCACTGGGTTATCTCCTGATAACAGGAGAGTAAATCGGAATTCGTAGTTCAGCTCATTTTAGAGGAATATTTGTACGTTTCAAAAATGGCCACTTAGAAAATTTTCTGCTCAAAACCACACAATGGATTCCTATGGAATGAATTACAAGTTACTGGTAAGTACACATAGAATTACTTTTCAGGGTCAGTGTTGGACTAAAAGATGGAGCACTGGGTTCTCTCCTGATAACAGGTGAGTAAATCAGAATTCGTACTTCGGCTGATTTTAGAGGAATATTTGTAAGTTTCAAAAATGGACACTTAGAAACTTTTCTGGTGAAAACCACACAATGGATTCCTATGGAAGGAAATACAAGTTACTGGTAAGTACGCTTAGAATTACTTTTCAGGGTCAGTGCTGGACTAAAAGATGCAGCACTGGGTTCTCTCCTGAGAACAGGTGAGTAAATCGGAATTCGTAGTTCGGCTGCTTTTAGAGGAATAATTGTACGTTTCAAAAATGGACACAGAAACTTTTCTGGTGAAAACCACACAATGGATTCCTATGGAAGGAAATACAAGTTACTGGTAAGTACGCTTAGAATTACTTTTCAGGGTCAGTGCTGGGCTAAAAGATGCAGCACTGGGTTCTCTCCTGATAACAGGTGAGTAAATCGGAATTCGTAGTTCGGCTGATTGTAGAGGAATATTTGTACGTATCAAAATTGGACACTAAGAAACTTTTTTGGTGAAAACCACACAATGGATTCCGATGCAAGGAAATACAAGTTACTGGTAAGTACGCTTAGAATGACTTTTCAGGGTCAGTACTAGGCTGAAAGATGCAGCACTGGGTTATCTCCTGATAACAGGAGAGTAAATCGGAATTCGTAGTTCAGCTCATTTTAGAGGAATATTTGTACGTTTCAAAAATGGCCACTTAGAAACTTTTCTGCTCAAAACCACACAATGGATTCCTATGGAATGAATTACAAGTTACTGGTAAGTACACATAGAATTACTTTTCAGGGTCAGTGTTGGACTAAAAGATGGAGCACTGGGTTCTCTCCTGATAACAGGTGAGTAAATCAGAATTCGTACTTCGGCTGATTTTAGAGGAATATTTGTAAGTTTCAAAAATGGACACAGAAACTTTTCTGGTGAAAACCACACAATGGATTCCTATGGAAGCAAATACAAGTTACTGGTAAGTACGCTTAGAATTACTTTTCAGGGTCAGTGCTGGGATTAAAGATGCAGCACTGGGTTCTCTCCTGATCACAGGTGAGTAAATCGGAATTAGTAGTTCGGCTGATTTTAGAGGAATATTTGTACGTTTCAAAATTGGACACTTATCTGGTGAAAACCACCACACAAAGGATTCCTATAGAAGGAAATATAAGTTACTGGTAATTACGCTTAGAACTACTTCTCAGAGTCAGTGCTGTTCTAAAAGATGCAGCACTGGGTTCTCTCCTGATAACAGGTGAGTAAATCGGAATTCGTAGTTCGGCTGATTTTAGAGGAATATTTGTACCTTTCAAAATTGGACACTTAGAAACTTTTCTGGTGAAAACCACACAATGGATTCCTATGGAAGGAAAAACAAGTTAATGGTAAGTACGCTTAGAATTACTTTTCAGGGTCAGTACTGGGGTGAAAGATGTAGCAGTGGGTTCCCTCCTGATCACAGGTGAGTAAATCGGAATTACTAGTTCGGCTGATTTTAGAGGAATATTTGTACGTTTCAAAATTGGACACTTATCTGGTGAAAACCACACAAAGGATTCCTATGGAAGGAAATATAAGTTACTGGTAAGTACGCTTAGAACTACTTCTCAGAGTCAGTGCTGTTCTAAAAGATGCAGCACTGGGTTCTCTCCTGATAACAGGTGAGTAAATCGGAATTCGTAGTTCGGCTGATTTTAGAGGAATATTTGTACCTTTCAAAATTGGACACTTAGATACCTTTCTGGTGAAAACCACACAATGGATTACTATGGAAGGAAAAACAAGTTACTGGTAAGTACGCTTAGAATTACTTTTCAGGGTCATTACTGGGCTGAAAGATGTAGCAGTGGATTCTCTCCTGATAACAGGTGAGTAAATCGGAATTCGTTGTTCGGCTCATTTTAGAGGAATATTTGTACATTTCAAAAATGGACACTGAAACTTTTCTGGTGAAATCCACACAATGGATTCCTATGGAAGGAAATACAAGTTACTGGTAAGTGCGCTTAGAATTACTTTTCAGAGTCAGTGCTGGTCTAAAAGATGCAGCACTGGGATCTCTCCTGATAACAAGTGAGTAAATCGGAATTTGTAGTTCGGCTGATTTTAGAGGAATATTTGTACCTTTCAAAATTGGACACTGAAACTTTTCTGGTGAAATCCACACAATGGATTCCTATGGAAGGAAATACAAGTTACTGGTAAGTACGCTTAGAATTACTTTTCAGAGTCAGTGCTGGGCTGAAAGATGCAGCACTGGGTTCTCTCCTGATAACAGGTGAGTAAATCGGAATTCGTAGTTTGGCTGATTTTAGAGGAATATTTGTACGTTTCAAAATTGGACACTTATCTGGTGAAAACCACACAAAGGATTCCAATGGAAGGAAATACAAGTTACTGGTAAGTACGCTTAGAATTACTTCTCAGAGTCAGTGCTGGTCTAAAAGATGCAGCACTGGGTTCTCTCCTGATAACAGGTGAGTAAATCGGAAATCGTAGTTCGGCTGATTTTAGAGGAATATTTGTACCTTTCAAAATTGGACACTGAAACTTTTCTGGTGAAATCCACACAATGGATTCCTATGGAATGAAATACAAGTTACTGGTTAGTACGCTTAGAATTACATTTCAGGGTCAGTACTGGGATGAAAGATGTAGCAGTGGGTTCTCTCCTGATAACAGGTGAGAAAATCGGAATTCGTAGTTCGCCTTATTTTAGAGGAATATTTGTGTGTTTCAAAAATGGACACTTAGAAACTTTTCTGGTGAAAACCACACAATGGATTCCTATGGAAGGAAATACAAGTTACTGGTAAGTACGCTTAGAATTACTTTTCAGAGTCAGTGCTGGTCTAAACGATGCAGCACTGGGTCATCTCCTGTTAACAGGTGAGTAAATCGGAATTCGTAGTTCGGCTGATTGTAGAGGAATATTTGTACGTATCAAAATTGGACACTAAGAAACTTTTCTGGTGAAAACCACACAATGGATTCCTATGGAAGGAAATACAAGTTACTGGAAAGTACGCTTAGAATTACTTTTCAGGGTCAGTGTTGGACTAAAAGATGCAGCACTGGGTTCTCTCCTGATAAAAGGTGAGTAAATCAAAATTCGTACTTCGGCTGAGTTTAGAGGAATATTTGTAAGTTTCAAAAATGGACACTTAGGAACTTTTCTGGTGAAAACCACACAATGGATTCCTATAGAAGGAAATACAAGTTACTGGTAAGTACGCTTAGAATTACTTTTTAGGGTCAGTGCTGGACTAAAAGATGCAGCACTGGGTTCTCTCCTGATAACAGGTGAGTAAATCGGAATTCGTAGTTCGGCTGATTTTAGAGGAATATTTGAACGTTTCAAAAATGGACACAGAAACTTTTCTGGTGAAAACCACACAAATAATTCCTATGGAAGAAAATGCAAGTTACTGGTAAGTACGCTTAGAATTACTTTTCAGGGTCAGTGCTGGGCTAAAAGATGCAGCACTGGGTTCTCTCCTGATAACAGGTGAGTAAATCGGAATTCGTAGTTCGGCTGATTTTAGAGGAATATTTGTACGTTTGAAAAATGGACACTTAGAAACTTTTCTGGTGAAAACCACACAATGGATTCCTATGGAAGGAAATACAAGTTACTGGAAAGTACGCTTAGAATTACTTTTCAGGGTCAGTGCTGGACTAAAAGTTGCAGCACTGGGTTCTCTCCTGATAACACGTGAGTATATCGGAATTCGTAGTTCGGCTGATTTTAGAGGAATAATTGTACATTTCAAAAATGGACACAGAAACTTTCCTGGTGAAAACCACACAATGGATATCTATGGAAGGAAATACAAGTTACTGGTAAGTACGCTTAGAATTTCTTTTCAGGGTCAGTGCTGGGCTAAAAGATGCAGCACTGGGTTCTCTACTGATGACAGGTGAGTAAATCGGAATTCGTAGTTCGGCTGATTTTAGAGGAATATTTGTACGTTTCAAAAATGGACACAGAAACTTTTCTGGTGAAAACCACACAATGGATTCCTATGGAAGGAAATACAAGTTACTGGTAAGTACGCTTAGAAAATACTTTTCAGGGACAGTTCTGGACTAAAAGATGCAGAACTGGGTTCTCTCCTGATAACAGGTGAGTAAATCAGAATTCGTACTTTGGCTGATTTTAGAGGAATATTTGTATGTTTCAAAAATAGACACAGAAACTTTTCTGGTGAAAACCACACAATGGATTCCTATGGAAGGAAATACAAATTACTGGTAAGTACGCTGAGAAAAGACTTTTCAGGGACAGTGCTGGACTAAAAGATGCAGCACTGGGTTCTCTCCTGATAACAGGTGAGTAAGTCGGCTGATATTAAAGGAATATTTGTGCGTTTCAAAAATAGACACAGAAACTTTTCTGGTGAAAACCACACAAATAATTCCTATGGAAGGAAATGCAAGTTACTGGTAAGTACGCTTAGAATTACCTTTCAGGGTCAGTGCTGGGCTAAAAGATGCAGCACTGGGTTCTCTCCTGATAACAGGTGAGTAAATCGGAATTCGTAGTTCGGCTGATTTTAGAGGAATATTTGTACGTTTGAAAAATGGACACTTAGAAACTTTTCTGGTGAAAACCACACAATGGATTCCTATGGAAGGAAATACAAGTTACTGGAAAGTACGCTTAGAATTACTTTTCAGGGTCAGTGCTGGACTAAAAGTTGCAGCACTGGGTTCTCTCCTGATAACAGGTGAGTATATCGGAATTCGTAGTTCGGCTGATTTTAGAGGAATATTTGTACCTTTCAAAATTGGACACTTAGAAACTTTTCTGGTGAAAACCACACAATGGATTCCTACGGAAGGAAAAACAAGTTACTGGTAAGTACGCTTAGAATTACTTTTCAGGGTCATTACTGGGCTGAAAGATGTAGCAGTGGGTTCTCTCCTGATCACAGGTGAGTAAATCGGAATTAGTAGTTCGGCTGATTTTAGAGGAATATTTGTACGTTTCAAAATTGGACACTTATCTGGTGAAAACCACACAAAGGATTCCAATGGAAGGAAATATAAGTTACTGGTAAGTACGCTTAGAACTACTTCTCAGAGTCAGTGCTGTTCTAAAAGATGCAGCACTGGGTTCTCTCCTGATAACAGGTGAGTAAATCGGAATTCGTAGTTCGGCTGATTTTAGAGGAATATTTGTACCTTTCAAAATTGGACACTTAGAAACTTTTCTGGTGAAAACCACACAATGGATTCCTACGGAAGGAAAAACAAGTTACTGGTAAGTACGCTTAGAATTACTTTTCAGGGTCATTACTGGGCTGAAAGATGTAGCAGTGGGTTCTCTCCTGATAACAGGTGAGTAAATCGGAATTCGTTGTTCAGCTGATTTTAGAGGAATATTTGTACGTTTCAAAAATGGACACAAACTTTTCTGGTGAAATCCACACAATGGATTCCTATGGAAGGAAATACAAGTTACTGGTAAGTACGCTTAGAATTACTTTTCAGAGTCAGTGCTGGTCTAAAAGATGCAGCACTGCGATCTCTCCTGATAACAAGTGAGTAAATCGGAATTTGTAGTTTGGCTGATTTTAGAGGAATATTTGTACCTTTCAAAATTGGACACTGAAACTTTTCTGGTGAAATCCAGACAATGGATTCCTATGGAAGGAAATACAAGTTACTGGTAAGTACGCTTAGAATTACTTTTCAGAGTCAGTGCTGGTCTAAAGATGCAGCACTGGGTTCTCTACTGATAACAGGTGAATATATCGGAATTCGTAGTTCGGCTGATTTTAGAGGAATAATTGTACATTTCAAAAATGGACACAGAAACTTTTCTGGTGAAAACCACACAATGGATTCCTATGGAAGGAAATACAAGTTACTGGTAAGTACGCTTAGAATTTCTTTTCAGGGTCAGTGCTGGGCTAAAAGATGCAGCACTGGGTTCTCTACCGATGACAGGTGAGTACATCGGAATTCGTAGTTCGGCTGATTTTAGAGGAATATTTGTACGTTTCAAAAATGGACACAGAAACTTTTCTGGTGAAAACCACACAATGGATTCCTATGGAAGGAAATACAAGTTACTGGTAAGTACGCTTAGAAAATACTTTTCAGGGACAGTTCTGGACTAAAAGATGCAGAACTGGGTTCTCTCCTGATAACAGGTGAGTAAATCAGAATTCGTACTTTGGCTGATTTTAGAGGAATATTTGTATGTTTCAAAAATAGACACAGAAACTTTTCTGGTGAAAACCACACAATGGATTCCTATGGAAGGAAATACAAATTACTGGTAAGTACGCTGAGAAAAGACTTTTCAGGGACAGTGCTGGACTAAAAGATGCAGCACTGGGTTCTCTCCTGATAACAGGTGAGTAAGTCGGCTGATATTAAAGGAATATTTGTGCGTTTCAAAAATAGACACAGAAACTTTTCTGGTGAAAACCACACAATGGATTCCTATGGAAGGAAATACAAGTTACTGGTAAGTACGCTTAGAATTACTTTTCAGGGTCAGTGCTGGTCTAAAAGATGCAGCACTGGGTTATCTCCTGATAACAGGCGAGTAAATCAGAATTCTTAGTTCGGCTAATTTTAGAGGAATATTTGTATGTATCAAAATTGGACACTAGGAAACTTTTCTGGTGAAAACCACACAATGGATTCCGATGCAAGGAAATACAAGTTACTGGTAAGTACGCTTAGAATTACTTTTCAGGGTCAGTACTGGCCTGAAAGATGCAGCAGTGGGTTATCTCCTGATAACAGGAGAGTAAATCAGAATTCGTACTTCGGCTGATTTTAGAGGAATATTTGTAAGTTTCAAAAATGGACATAGAAACTTTTCTGGTGAAAACCACACAATGGATTCCTATGGAAGGAAATACAAGTTACTGGTAAGTACGCTTAGAATTACTTTTCAGGGTCAGTGCTTGGCTAAAATATGCAGCACTGGGTTCTCTCCTGATAACAGGTGAGTAAATCGTAATTCGTAGTTCGGCTGATTTTAGAGGAATATTTGTACGTTTCAAAAATGGGCACTTAGAAACTTTTCTGGTGAAAACCGCACAATGGATTCCTATGGAATGAAATACAAGTTACTGGTAAGTACGCTTAGAAAATACTTTTGAGGGACAGTGCTGGACTAAAAGATGCAGCACTGGATTCTCTCCTGATAACAGGTGAGTAAATCGGAATTCGTAGTTCGGCTGATTTTAGAGGAATATTTGTACGTTTCAAAAATGGACACTTAGAAACTTTTCTGGTGAAAACCACACAATGGATTTCTACGGAAGGAAATACAAGTTACTGGTAAGTATGCTTAGAATTACTTTTCAGGGTCAGTGCTGGGCTAAAAGATGCAGCACTAGGTTCTCTCCTGATAACAGGTGAGTAAATCGGAATTCGTAGTTCGGCTGATTGTAGAGGAATATTTGTACGTATCAAAATTGGACACTAAGAAACTTTTCTGGTGAAAACCACACAATGGATTCCGATGCAAGGAAATACAAGTTACTGGTAAGTACGCTTAGAATGACTTTTCAGGGTCAGTACTAGGCTGAAAGATGCAGCACTGGGTTATCTCCTGATAACAGGAGAGTAAATCGGAATTCGTAGTTCAGCTCATTTTAGAGGAATATTTGTACGTTTCAAAAATGGCCACTTAGAAAATTTTCTGCTCAAAACCACACAATGGATTCCTATGGAATGAATTACAAGTTACTGGTAAGTACACATAGAATTACTTTTCAGGGTCAGTGTTGGACTAAAAGATGGAGCACTGGGTTCTCTCCTGATAACAGGTGAGTAAATCAGAATTCGTACTTCGGCTGATTTTAGAGGAATATTTGTAAGTTTCAAAAATGGACACTTAGAAACTTTTCTGGTGAAAACCACACAATGGATTCCTATGGAAGGAAATACAAGTTACTGGTAAGTACGCTTAGAATTACTTTTCAGGGTCAGTGCTGGACTAAAAGATGCAGCACTGGGTTCTCTCCTGAGAACAGGTGAGTAAATCGGAATTCGTAGTTCGGCTGCTTTTAGAGGAATAATTGTACGTTTCAAAAATGGACACAGAAACTTTTCTGGTGAAAACCACACAATGGATTCCTATGGAAGGAAATACAAGTTACTGGTAAGTACGCTTAGAATTACTTTTCAGGGTCAGTGCTGGGCTAAAAGATGCAGCACTGGGTTCTCTCCTGATAACAGGTGAGTAAATCGGAATTCGTAGTTCGGCTGATTGTAGAGGAATATTTGTACGTATCAAAATTGGACACTAAGAAACTTTTTTGGTGAAAACCACACAATGGATTCCGATGCAAGGAAATACAAGTTACTGGTAAGTACGCTTAGAATGACTTTTCAGGGTCAGTACTAGGCTGAAAGATGCAGCACTGGGTTATCTCCTGATAACAGGAGAGTAAATCGGAATTCGTAGTTCAGCTCATTTTAGAGGAATATTTGTACGTTTCAAAAATGGCCACTTAGAAACTTTTCTGCTCAAAACCACACAATGGATTCCTATGGAATGAATTACAAGTTACTGGTAAGTACACATAGAATTACTTTTCAGGGTCAGTGTTGGACTAAAAGATGGAGCACTGGGTTCTCTCCTGATAACAGGTGAGTAAATCAGAATTCGTACTTCGGCTGATTTTAGAGGAATATTTGTAAGTTTCAAAAATGGACACAGAAACTTTTCTGGTGAAAACCACACAATGGATTCCTATGGAAGCAAATACAAGTTACTGGTAAGTACGCTTAGAATTACTTTTCAGGGTCAGTGCTGGGATTAAAGATGCAGCACTGGGTTCTCTCCTGATCACAGGTGAGTAAATCGGAATTAGTAGTTCGGCTGATTTTAGAGGAATATTTGTACGTTTCAAAATTGGACACTTATCTGGTGAAAACCACCACACAAAGGATTCCTATAGAAGGAAATATAAGTTACTGGTAATTACGCTTAGAACTACTTCTCAGAGTCAGTGCTGTTCTAAAAGATGCAGCACTGGGTTCTCTCCTGATAACAGGTGAGTAAATCGGAATTCGTAGTTCGGCTGATTTTAGAGGAATATTTGTACCTTTCAAAATTGGACACTTAGAAACTTTTCTGGTGAAAACCACACAATGGATTCCTATGGAAGGAAAAACAAGTTAATGGTAAGTACGCTTAGAATTACTTTTCAGGGTCAGTACTGGGGTGAAAGATGTAGCAGTGGGTTCCCTCCTGATCACAGGTGAGTAAATCGGAATTACTAGTTCGGCTGATTTTAGAGGAATATTTGTACGTTTCAAAATTGGACACTTATCTGGTGAAAACCACACAAAGGATTCCTATGGAAGGAAATATAAGTTACTGGTAAGTACGCTTAGAACTACTTCTCAGAGTCAGTGCTGTTCTAAAAGATGCAGCACTGGGTTCTCTCCTGATAACAGGTGAGTAAATCGGAATTCGTAGTTCGGCTGATTTTAGAGGAATATTTGTACCTTTCAAAATTGGACACTTAGATACCTTTCTGGTGAAAACCACACAATGGATTACTATGGAAGGAAAAACAAGTTACTGGTAAGTACGCTTAGAATTACTTTTCAGGGTCATTACTGGGCTGAAAGATGTAGCAGTGGATTCTCTCCTGATAACAGGTGAGTAAATCGGAATTCGTTGTTCGGCTCATTTTAGAGGAATATTTGTACATTTCAAAAATGGACACTGAAACTTTTCTGGTGAAATCCACACAATGGATTCCTATGGAAGGAAATACAAGTTACTGGTAAGTGCGCTTAGAATTACTTTTCAGAGTCAGTGCTGGTCTAAAAGATGCAGCACTGGGATCTCTCCTGATAACAAGTGAGTAAATCGGAATTTGTAGTTCGGCTGATTTTAGAGGAATATTTGTACCTTTCAAAATTGGACACTGAAACTTTTCTGGTGAAATCCACACAATGGATTCCTATGGAAGGAAATACAAGTTACTGGTAAGTACGCTTAGAATTACTTTTCAGAGTCAGTGCTGGGCTGAAAGATGCAGCACTGGGTTCTCTCCTGATAACAGGTGAGTAAATCGGAATTCGTAGTTTGGCTGATTTTAGAGGAATATTTGTACGTTTCAAAATTGGACACTTATCTGGTGAAAACCACACAAAGGATTCCAATGGAAGGAAATACAAGTTACTGGTAAGTACGCTTAGAATTACTTCTCAGAGTCAGTGCTGGTCTAAAAGATGCAGCACTGGGTTCTCTCCTGATAACAGGTGAGTAAATCGGAAATCGTAGTTCGGCTGATTTTAGAGGAATATTTGTACCTTTCAAAATTGGACACTGAAACTTTTCTGGTGAAATCCACACAATGGATTCCTATGGAATGAAATACAAGTTACTGGTTAGTACGCTTAGAATTACATTTCAGGGTCAGTACTGGGATGAAAGATGTAGCAGTGGGTTCTCTCCTGATAACAGGTGAGAAAATCGGAATTCGTAGTTCGCCTTATTTTAGAGGAATATTTGTGTGTTTCAAAAATGGACACTTAGAAACTTTTCTGGTGAAAACCACACAATGGATTCCTATGGAAGGAAATACAAGTTACTGGTAAGTACGCTTAGAATTACTTTTCAGAGTCAGTGCTGGTCTAAACGATGCAGCACTGGGTCATCTCCTGTTAACAGGTGAGTAAATCGGAATTCGTAGTTCGGCTGATTGTAGAGGAATATTTGTACGTATCAAAATTGGACACTAAGAAACTTTTCTGGTGAAAACCACACAATGGATTCCTATGGAAGGAAATACAAGTTACTGGAAAGTACGCTTAGAATTACTTTTCAGGGTCAGTGTTGGACTAAAAGATGCAGCACTGGGTTCTCTCCTGATAAAAGGTGAGTAAATCAAAATTCGTACTTCGGCTGAGTTTAGAGGAATATTTGTAAGTTTCAAAAATGGACACTTAGGAACTTTTCTGGTGAAAACCACACAATGGATTCCTATAGAAGGAAATACAAGTTACTGGTAAGTACGCTTAGAATTACTTTTTAGGGTCAGTGCTGGACTAAAAGATGCAGCACTGGGTTCTCTCCTGATAACAGGTGAGTAAATCGGAATTCGTAGTTCGGCTGATTTTAGAGGAATATTTGAACGTTTCAAAAATGGACACAGAAACTTTTCTGGTGAAAACCACACAAATAATTCCTATGGAAGAAAATGCAAGTTACTGGTAAGTACGCTTAGAATTACTTTTCAGGGTCAGTGCTGGGCTAAAAGATGCAGCACTGGGTTCTCTCCTGATAACAGGTGAGTAAATCGGAATTCGTAGTTCGGCTGATTTTAAAGGAATATTTGTACGTTTGAAAAATGGACACTTAGAAACTTTTCTGGTGAAAACCACACAATGGATTCCTATGGAAGGAAATACAAGTTACTGGAAAGTACGCTTAGAATTACTTTTCAGGGTCAGTGCTGGACTAAAAGTTGCAGCACTGGGTTCTCTCCTGATAACACGTGAGTATATCGGAATTCGTAGTTCGGCTGATTTTAGAGGAATAATTGTACATTTCAAAAATGGACACAGAAACTTTCCTGGTGAAAACCACACAATGGATATCTATGGAAGGAAATACAAGTTACTGGTAAGTACGCTTAGAATTTCTTTTCAGGGTCAGTGCTGGGCTAAAAGATGCAGCACTGGGTTCTCTACTGATGACAGGTGAGTAAATCGGAATTCGTAGTTCGGCTGATTTTAGAGGAATATTTGTACGTTTCAAAAATGGACACAGAAACTTTTCTGGTGAAAACCACACAATGGATTCCTATGGAAGGAAATACAAGTTACTGGTAAGTACGCTTAGAAAATACTTTTCAGGGACAGTTCTGGACTAAAAGATGCAGAACTGGGTTCTCTCCTGATAACAGGTGAGTAAATCAGAATTCGTACTTTGGCTGATTTTAGAGGAATATTTGTATGTTTCAAAAATAGACACAGAAACTTTTCTGGTGAAAACCACACAATGGATTCCTATGGAAGGAAATACAAATTACTGGTAAGTACGCTGAGAAAAGACTTTTCAGGGACAGTGCTGGACTAAAAGATGCAGCACTGGGTTCTCTCCTGATAACAGGTGAGTAAGTCGGCTGATATTAAAGGAATATTTGTGCGTTTCAAAAATAGACACAGAAACTTTTCTGGTGAAAACCACACAATGGATTCCGATGCAAGGAAATACAAGTTACTGGTAAGTACGCTTAGAATTACTTTTCAGGGTCAGTACTGGGCTGAAAGATGCAGCACTGTGTTATCTCCTGATAACAGGAGAGTAAATCGGAATTCGTAGTTCAGCTCATTTTAGAGGAATATTGTACGTTTCAAAAATGGACACTTAGAAACTTTTCTGCTCAAAACCACACAATGGATTCCTATGGAATGAAATACAAGTTACTGGTAAGTACACTTAGAATTACTTTTCAGGGTCAGTGTTGGACTAAAAGATGGAGCACTGGGTTCTCTCCTGATAACAGGTGAGTAAATCAGAATTCGTACTTTGGCTGATTTTAGAGGAATATTTGTATGTTTCAAAAATGGACACAGAAACTTTTCTGGTGAAAACCACACAATGGATTCCAATGGAAGCAAATACAAGTTACTGGTAAGTACGCTTAGAATTACTTTTCAGGGTCAGTGCTGGGATTAAAGATGCAGCACTGGGTTCTCTCCTGATCACAGGTGAGTAAATCGGAATTAGTAGTTCGGCTGATTTTAGAGGAATATTTGTACGTTACAAAATTGGACACTTATCTGGTGAAAACCACACAAAGGATTCCTATGGAAGGAAATATAAGTTACTGGTAAGTACGCTTAGAACTACTTCTCAGTGTCAGTGCTGTTCTAAAAGATGCAGCACTGGGTTCTCTCCTGATAACAGGTGAGTAAATCGGAATTAGTAGTTCTGCTGATTTTAGAGGAATATTTGTACCTTTCAAAATTGGACACTTAGAAACTTTTCTGGTGAAAACCACACAATGGATTCCTATGGAAGGAAAAACAAGTTAATGGTAAGTACGCTTAGAATTACTTTTCAGGGTCAGTACTGGGGTGAAAGATGTAGCAGTGGGTTCTCTCCTGATCACAGGTGAGTAAATCGGAATTAGTAGTTTGGCTGATTTTAGAGGAATATTTGTACGTTTCAAAATTGGACACTTATCTGGTGAAAACCACACAAAGGATTCCTATGGAAGGAAATATAAGTTACTGGTAAGTACGCTTAGAACTACTTCTCAGAGTCAGTGCTGTTCTAAAAGATGCAGCACTGGGTTCTCTCCTGATAACAGGTGAGTAAATCGGAATTAGTAGTTCTGCTGATTTTAGAGGAATATTTGTTCCTTTCAAAATTGGACACTTAGAAACTTTTCTGGTGAAAACCACACAATGGATTCCTATGGAAGGAAATACAAGTTATTGGTAAGTACTCTTAGAATTACTTTTCAGCGTCAGTGCTGGTCTAAAAGATGCAGCACTGGGTTCTCTCCTGATAAAAGGTGAGTAAATCAGAATTCGTACTTCGGCTGATTTTAGAGGAATATTTGTAAGTTTCAAAAATGGACACTTAGAAACTTTTCTGGTGAAAAATACACAATGGATTCCTATGGAAGGAAATACAAGTTACTGGTAAGTACGCTTAGAATTACTTTTCAGGGTCAGTACTGGGGTGAAAGATGTAGCAGTGGGTTCTCTCCTGATCACAGGTGAGTAAATCGGAATTAGTAGTTCGGCTGATTTTAGAGGAATATTTGTACGTTTCAAAATTGGACACTTATCTGGTGAAAACCACACAAAGGATTCCTATGGAAGGAAATATAAGTTACTGGTAAGTACGCTTAGAACTACTTCTCAGAGTCAGTGCTGTTCTAAAAGATGCAGCACTGGGTTCTCTCCTGATAACAGGTGAGTAAATCGGAATTCGTAGTTCGGCTGATTTTAGAGGAATATTTGTACCTTTCAAAATTGGACACTTAGAAACTTTTCTGGTGAAAACCACACAATGGATTACTATGGAAGGAAAAACAAGTTACTGGTAAGTACGCTTAGAATTACTTTTCAGGGTCATTACTGGGCTGAAAGATGTAGCAGTGGGTTCTCTCCTGATAACAGGTGAGTAAATCGGAATTCGTTGTTCGGCTGATTTTAGAGGAATATTTGTACGTTTCAAAAATGGACACTGAAACTTTTCTGGTGAAATCCACACAATGGATTCCTATGGAAGGAAATACAAGTTACTGGTAAGTACGCTTAGAATTACTTTTCAGAGTCAGTGCTGGGCTGAAAGATGCAGCACTGGGTTCTCTCCTGATAACAGGTGAGTAAATCGGAATTCGTAGTTCAGCTGATTTTAGAGGAATATTTGTACGTTTCAAAATTGGACATTTATCTGGTGAAAACCACACAAAGTATTCCAATGGAAGGAAATACAAGTTACTGGTAAGTACGCTTAGAATTACTTCTCAGAGTCAGTGCTGGTCTAAAAGATGCAGCACTGGGTTCTCTCCTGATAACAGGTGAGTAAATCGGAAATCGTAGTTCGGCTGATTTTAGAGGAATATTTGCACCTTTCAAAATTGGACACTGAAACTTTTCTGGTGAAATCCACACAATGGATTCCTATCGAATGAAATACAAGTTACTGGTTAGTACGCTTAGAATTACATTTCAGGGTCCGTACTGGGATGAAAGATGTAGCAGTGGGTTCTCTCCTGATAACAGGTGAGTAAATCGGAATTCGTTGTTCGGCTGATTTTAGAGGAATATTTGTACGTTTCAAAAATGGACACTGAAACTTTTCTGGTGAAATCCACACAATGGATTCCTATGGAAGGAAATACAAGTTACTGGTAAGTACGCTTAGAATTACTTTTCAGAGTCAGTGCTGGGCTGAAAGATGCAGCACTGGGTTCTCTCCTGATAACAGGTGAGTAAATCGGAATTCGTAGTTCGGCTGATTTTAGAGGAATATTTGTACGTTTCAAAATTGGACATTTATCTGGTGAAAACCACACAAAGGATTCCAATGGAAGGAAATACAAGTTACTGGTAAGTACGCTTAGAATTACTTCTCAGAGTCAGTGCTGGTCTAAAAGATGCAGCACTGGGTTCTCTCCTGATAACAGGTGAGTAAATCGGAAATCGTAGTTCGGCTGATTTTAGAGGAATATTTGCACCTTTCAAAATTGGACACTGAAACTTTTCTGGTGAAATCCACACAATGGATTCCTATCGAATGAAATACAAGTTACTGGTTAGTACGCTTAGAATTACATTTCAGGGTCAGTACTGGGATGAAAGATGTAGCAGTGGGTTCTCTCCTGATAACAGGTGAGAAAATCGGAATTCGTAGTTCGCCTTATTTTAGAGGAATATTTGTGTGTTTCAAAAATGGACACTTAGAAACTTTTCTGGTGAAAACCAAACAATGGATTCCTATGGAAGGAAATACAAGTTACTGGTAAGTACGCTTAGAATTACTTTTCAGAGTCAGTGCTGGTCTAAACGATGCAGCACTGGGTCATCTCCTGTTAACAGGTGAGTAAATCGGAATTTGTAGTTCGGCTGATTTTAAAGGAATATTTGTACATTTCAAAAATGGACACTTACAAACTTTTCTGGTGAAAACCACACAATGGATTCCTATGGAAGGAAATACAAGTTACTGGTAAGTACGCTTAGAATTACTTTTCAGGGTCATTGCTGGTCTAAAAGATGCAGCACTGGGTTCTCTCCTGATAAAAGGTGAGTAAATCAGAATTTGTACTTCGGCTGAGTTTAGAGGAATATTTGTAAGTTTCAAAAATGGACACTTAGGAACTTTTCTGGTGAAAACCACACAATGGATTCCTATGGAAGGAAATACAAGTTACTGCTAAGTACGCTTAGAGTTACTTTTTAGGGTCAGTGCTGGACTAATAGATGCAGCACTGGGTTCTCTCCTGATAACAGGTGAGTAAATCGGAATTCGTAGTTCGGCTGATTTTAAAGGAATATTTGTACGTTTGAAAAATGGACACTTAGAAACTTTTCTGGTGAAAACCACACAATGGATTCCTATGGAAGGAAATACAAGTTACTGGAAAGTACGCTTAGAATTACTTTTCAGGGTCAGTGCTGGACTAAAAGTTGCAGCACTGGGTTCTCTCCTGATAACAGGTGAGTATATCGGAATTCGTAGTTCGGCTGATTTTAGAGGAATAATTGTACGTTTCAAAAATGGACACAGAAACTTTTCTGGTGAAAACCACACAATGGATTCCTATGGAAGGAAATACAAGTTACTGGTAAGTACGCTTAGAATTACTTTTCAGGGTCAGTGCTGGGCTAAAAGATGCAGCACTGGGTTCTCTACTGATGACAGGTGAGTAAGTCGGCTGATATTAAAGGAATATTTGTGCGTTTCAAAAATAGACACAGAAACGTTTCTGGTGAAACCCACACAATGGATTCCTATGGAAGGAAATACAAATTACTGGTAAGTACGCTGAGAAAAGGCTTTTCAGGGACAGTGCTGGACTAAAAGATGCAGCACTGGGTTGTCTCCTGATAACAGGTGAGTAAGTCGGCTGATATTAAAGGAATATTTGTGCGTTTCAAAAATAGACACAGAAACTTTTCTGGTGAAAACCACACAATAGATTCCTATGGAAGGAAATACAAGTTACTGGTAAGTACGCTTAGAATTACTTTTCAGGGTCAGTGCTGGTCTAAAAGATGCAGCACTGGGTTATCTCCTGATAACAGGTGAGTAAATCAGAATTCTTAGTTCGGCTAATTTTAGAGGAATATTTGTATGTATCAAAATTGGACACTAAGAAACTTTTCTGGTGAAAACCACACAATGGATTCCTATGGAAGAAAATACAAGTTACTGGTAAGTACGCTTAGAATTACTTTTCAGGGTCAGTGCTGGTCTAAAAGATGCAGCACTGGGTTATCTCCTGATAACAGGTGAGTAAATCAGAATTCTTAGTTCGGCTAATTTTAGAGGAATATTTGTATGTATCAAAATTGGACACTAAGAAACTTTTCTGGTGAAAACCACACAATGGATTCCGATGCAAGGAAATACAAATTACTGGTAAGTACGCTTAGAATTACTTTTCAGGGTCAGTGCTGGTCTAAAAGATGCAGCACTGGGATCTCTCCTGATAACAAGTGAGTAAATCGGAATTTGTAGTTCGGCTGATTTTAGAGGAATATTTGTACCTTTCAAAATTGGACACTGAAACTTTTCTGGTGAAATCCACACAATGGATTCCTATGGAAGGAAATACAAGTTACTGGTAAGTACGCTTAGAATTACTTTTCAGAGTCAGTGCTGGGCTGAAAGATGCAGCACTGGGTTCTCTCCTGATAACAGGTGAGTAAATCGGAATTCGTAGTTCGGCTGATTTTAGAGGAATATTTGTACGTTTCAAAATTGGACACTTATCTGGTGAAAACCACACAAAGGATTCCAATGGAAGGAAATACAAGTTACTGGTAAGTACGCTTAGAATTACTTCTCAGAGTCAGTGCTGGTCTAAAAGATGCAGCACTGGGTTCTCTCCTGATAACAGGTGAGTAAATCGGAAATCATAGTTCGGCTGATTTTAGAGGAATATTTGTACCTTTCAAAATTGGACACTGAAACTTTTCTGGTGAAATCCACACAATGGATTCCTATGGAATGAAATACAAGTTACTGGTTAGTACGCTTAGAATTACATTTCAGGGTCAGTACTGGGATGAAAGATGTAGCAGTGGGTTCTCTCCTGATAACAGGTGAGAAAATCGGAATTCGTAGTTCGCCTTATTTTAGAGGAATATTTGTGTGTTTCAAAAATGGACACTTAGAAACTTTTCTGGTGAAAACCACACAATGGATTCCTATGGAAGGAAATACAAGTTACTGGTAAGTACGCTTAGAATTACTTTTCAGAGTCAGTGCTGGTCTAAACGATGCAGCACTGGGTCATCTCCTGTTAACAGGTGAGTAAATTGGAATTTGTAGTTCGGCTGATTTTAAAGGAATATTTGTACATTTCAAAAATGGACACTTACAAACTTTTCTGGTGAAAACCACACAATGGATTCCTATGGAAGGAAATACAAGTTACTGGTAAGTACGCTTAGAATTACTTTTCAGGGTCATTGCTGGTCTAAAAGATGCAGCACTGGGTTCTCTCCTGATAAAAGGTGAGTAAATCAGAATTCGTACTTCGGCTGAGTTTAGAGGAATATTTGTAAGTTTCAAAAATGGACACTTAGGAACTTTTCTGGTGAAAACCACACAATGGATTCCTATGGAAGGAAATACAAGTTACTGGTAAGTATGCTTAGAATTACTTTTAAAGGGTCAGTGCTGGACTAAAAGATGCAGCACTGGGTTCTCTCCTGATAACAGGTGAGTAAATCGGAATTCGTAGTTCGGCTGATTTTAGAGGAATATTTGTACGTTTCAAAAATGGACACAGAAACTTTTCTGGTGAAAACCACACAAATAATTCCTATGGAAGGAAATGCAAGTTACTGGTAAGTATGCTTAGAATTACTTTTCAGGGTCAGTGCTGGGCTAAAAGATGCAGCACTGGGTTCTCTCCTGATAACAGGTGAGTAAATCGGAATTCGTAGTTCGGCTGATTTTAGAGGAATATTTGTACGTTTGAAAAATGGACACTTAGAAACTTTTCTGGTGAAAACCACACAATGGATTCCTATGGAAGGAAATACAAGTTACTGGAAAGTACGCTTAGAATTACTTTTCAGGGTCAGTGCTGGACTAAAAGTTGCAGCACTGGGTTCTCTCCTGATAACAGGTGAGTATATCGGAATTCCTAGTTCGGCTGATTTTAGAGGAATAATTGTACGTTTCAAAAATGGACACAGAAACTTTTCTGGTGAAAACCACACAATGGATTCCTATGGAAGGAAATACAAGTTACTGGTAAGTACGCTTAGAATTACTTTTCAGGGTCAGTGCTGGGCTAAAAGATGCAGCACTGGGTTCTCTACTGATGACAGGTGAGTAAATCGGAATTCGTAGTTCGGCTGATTTTATAGGAATATTTGTACGTTTCAAAAATGGACACAAACTTTTCTGCTCAAAACCACACAATGGATTCCTATGGAAGGAAATACAAGTTACTGGTAAGTACACTTAGAATTACTTTTCAGGTTCAGTGTTGGACTTAAAGATGGAGCACTGGGTTCTCTCCTGATAACAGGTGAGTAAATCAGAATTCGTACTTCGGCTGATTTTAGAGGAATATTTGTATGTTTGAAAAATGGACACAGAAACTTTTCTGGTGAAAACCACACAATGAATTCCTATGGAAGGAAATACAAGTTACTGGTAATTACACTTAGAATTACTTTTCAGGGTCAGTGCTGGGATTAAAGATGCAGCACTGGGTTCTCTCCTGATCACAGGTGAGTAAATCGGAATTAGTAGTTCGGCTGATTTTAGAGGAATATTTGTACGTTTCAAAATTGGACACTTATCTGGTGAAAAACACACAAAGGATTCCTATGGAAGGAAATATAAGTTACTGGTAAGTACGCTTAGAACTACTTCTCAGAGTCAGTGCTGTTCTAAAAGATGCAGCACTGGGTTCTCTCCTGATAACAGGTGAGTAAATCGGAATTCGTAGTTCGGCTGATTTTAGAGGAATATTTGTACCTTTCAAAATTAGACACTTAGAAACTTTTCTGGTGAAAACCACACAATGGATTCCTATGGAAGGAAAAACAAGTTACTGGTAAGTACGCTTAGAATTACTTTTCAGGGTCAGTACTGGGCTGAAAGATGTAGCAGTGGGTTCTCTCCTGATAACAGGTGAGTAAATCGGAATTCGTTGTTCGGCTGATTTTAGAGGAATATTTGTACGTTTCAAAAATGGACACTTAGAAACTTTTCTGGTGAAAACCACACAATGGATTCCTATGGAAGGAAATACAAGTTACTGGTAAGTACGCTTAGAATTACTTTTCAGATTCAGTGCTGGTCTAAACCATGCAGCACTGGGATCTCTCCTGATAACAGGTGAGTAAATAGGAATTTTTAGTTCGGCTGATATTAAAGCAATATTTGTGCGTTTCAAAAATGGACACAGAAACTTTTCTGGTGAAAACCACACAATGGATTCCTATGGAAGGAAATATAAGTTACTGGTAAGTACGCTTAGAACTACTTCTCAGAGTCAGTGCTGTTCTAAAAGATGCAGCACTGGGTTCTCTCCTGATAACAGGTGAGTAAATCGGAATTCGTAGTTCGGCTGATTTTAGAGGAATATTTGTACCTTTCAAAATTGGACACTTAGAAACTTTTCTGGTGAAAACCACACAATGGATTCCTATGGAAGGAAAAACAAGTTACTGGTAAGTACGCTTAGAATTACTTTTCAGGGTCAGTACTGGGCTGAAAGATGTAGCAGTGGGTTCTCTCCTGATAACAGGTGAGTAAATCAGAATTCGTTGTTCGGCTGATTTTAGAGGAATATTTGTACGTTTCAAAAATGGACGCTTACAAACTTTTCTGGTGAAAACCACACAATGGATTCCTATGGAAGGAAATACAAGTTACTGGTAAGTACGCTTAGAATTACTTTTCAGATTCAGTGCTGGTCTAAACCATGCAGCACTGGGATCTCTCCTGATAACAGGTGAGTAAATCGGAATTTTTAGTTCGGCTGATATTAAAGCAATATTTGTGCGTTTCAAAAATGAACACAGAAACTTTTCTGGTGAAAACCACACAATGGATTCCTATGGAAAGAAATACAAGTTACTGGTAAGTACGCTTAAAATTAGTTTTCAGGGTCAGTGCTGGGCTGAAAGATGCAGCACTGGGTTCTCTCCTGATAACAGGTGAGTAAATCGGAATTCGTAGTTCGGCTGATTTTAGAGGAATATTTGTACGTTTCAAAATTAGACACTTTTCTGGTGAAAACCACACAAAGGATTCCAATGGAAGGAAATACAAGTTACTGGTAAGTACGCTTAGAATTACTTCTCAGAGTCAGTGCTGGTCTAAAAGATGCAGCACTGGGTTCTCTCCTAACAGGTGAGTAAATCGGAATTCGTTGTTCGGCTGATTTTAGAGGAATATTTGTACGTTTCAAAAATGGACACTTAGAAACTTTTCTGGTGAAAACCACACAATGGATTCCTATGGAAGGAAATACAAGTTATTGGTAAGTACGCTTAGAATTACTTTTCAGATTCAGTGCTGGTCTAAACCATGCAGCACTGGGTTCTCTCCTGATAACAAGTGAGTAAATCGGAATTTGTAGTTCGGCTGATTTTATAGGAATATTTGTACGTTTCAAAAATGGACACTTGGAAACTTTTCTGGTGAAAACCACACAATGGATTCCTATGGAAGGAAATACAAGTACTGGTAAGTACGCTTAGAATTACTTTTCAGCGTCAGTGCTGGTCTAAAAGATGCAGCACTGGGTTCTCTCCTGATAAAAGGTGAGTAAATCAGAATTCGTACTTCGGCTGATTTTAGAGGAATATTTGTAAGTTTCAAAAATGGACACTTAGAAACTGTTCTGGTGAAAACCACACAATGGATTCCAACGGAATGAAATACAAGTTACTGGTAAGTACTCTTAGAATTACTTTTCAGCGTCAGTGCTGGTCTAAAAGATGCAGCACTGGGTTCTCTCCTGATAAAAGATGAGTAAATCAGAATTTGTACTTCGGCTGATTTTAGAGGAATATTTGTAAGTTTAAAAAATGGACACTTAGAATCTTTTCTGGTGAAAACCACACAATGGATTCCTATGGAAGGAAATACAAGTTACTGGAAAGTACGCTTAGAATTACTTTTCAGGGTCAGTGCTGGACTAAAAGATGCAGCACTGGGTTCTCTCCTGATAACAGGTGAGTAAATCGGAATTCGTAGTTCGGCTGATCTTAGAGGAATATTTGTACGTTTCAAAAATGGACACAGAAACTTTTCTGGTGAAAACCACACAATGGATTTCTATGGAAAGAAATACAAGTTACTGGTAAGTACGCTTAAAATTACTTTTCAGGGTCAGTGCTGGGCTGAAAGATGCAGCACTGGGTTCTCTCCTGATAACAGGTGAGTAAATCGGAATTCGTAGTTCGGATGATTTTAGAGGAATATTTGTACGTTTCAAAATTGGACACTTATCTGGTGAAAACCACACAAAAGGATTCCAATGGAAGGAAATACAAGTTACTGGTAAGTACGCTTAGAATTACTTTTCAGGGTCAGTGCTGGGCTAAAAGATGCAGCACTGGGTTCTCTCCTGATAACAGGTGAGTAAATCGGAATTCGTTGTTAGGCTGATTTTAGAGGAATATTTGTACGTTTCAAAATTGGACACTTATCTGGTGAAAACCACACAAAAGGATTCCAATGGAAGGAAATACAAGTTACTGGTAAGTACGCTGAGAATTACTTCTTAGAGTCAGTGCTGGTCTAAAAGATGCAGCACTGGGTTCTCTCCTGATAATAGGTGAGTAAATCGGAATTCGTACTTCAGCTGATTTTAGAGGAATATTTGTAAGTTTCAAAAATGGACACTTAGAAACTTTTCTGGTGAAAACCACACAATGGATTCCTATGGAAGGAAATACAAGTTACTGGAAAGTATGCTTAGAATTACTTTTCAGGGTCAGTGCTGGACTTAAAGATGCAGCACTGGGTTCTCTCCTGATAACAGGTGAGTAAATCGGAATTCGTAGTTCGGCTGATTTTAGAGGAATAATTGTACGTTTCAAGAATGGACACAGAAACTTTTCTGGTGAAAACCACACAATGGATTCCTATGGAAGGAAATACAAGTTACTGGTGAGTACGCTTAGAATGACTTTTCAGGGTCAGTACTAGGCTGAAAGATGCAGCACTGGGTTATCTCCTGATAACAGGAGAGTAAATCGGAATTCGTAGTTCAGCTCATTTTAGAGGAATATTTGTACGTTTCAAAAATGGCCACTTAGAAACTTTTCTGCTCAAAACCACACAATTTCATTCCTATGGAAGGAAAAACAAGTTACTGGTAAGTACGCTTAGAATTACTTTTCAGGGTCAGTACTGGGGTGAAAGATGTAGCAGTGGGTTCTCTCCTGATCACAGGTGAGTAAATCAGAATTCGTACTTCGGCTGATTTTAGAGGAATATTTGTAAGTTTCAAAAATGGACACTTAGAAACTTTTCTGGTGAAAACCACACAATGGATTCCTATGGAAGGAAATACAAATTACTGGTAAGTACGCTTAGAATTACTTTTCAGAGTCAGTGCTGGTCTAAAAGATGCAGCACTGCGATCTCTCCTGATAACAAGTGAGTAAATCGGAATTTGTAGTTTGGCTGATTTTAGAGGAATATTTGTACCTTTCAAAATTGGACACTGAAACTTTTCTGGTGAAATCCACACAATGGATTCCTATGGAAGGAAATACAAGTTACTGGTAAGTACGCTTAGAATTACTTTTCAGAGTCAGTGCTGGTCTAAAGATGCAGCACTGGGATCTCTCCTGATAACAGGTGAGTAAATCGTAATTTGTTGTTCGGCAGATATTAAAGGAATATTTGTGCGTTTCAAAAATGGACACAGAAACTTTTCTGGTGAAAACCACACAATGGATTCCTATGGAAAGGAATACAAGTTACTGGTAAGTACGCTTAAAATTGCTTTTCAGGGTCAGTGCTGGGCTGAAAGATGCAGCACTGGGTTCTCTCCTGATAACAGGTGAGTAAATCGGAATTCGTAGTTCGGCTGATTTTAGAGGAATATTTGTACGTTTCAAAATTGGACACTTATCTGGTGAAAACCACACAAAGGATTCCAATGGAAGGAAATACAAGTTACTGGTAAGTACGCTTAGAATTACTTCTCAGAGTCAGTGCTGGTCTAAAAGATGCAGCACTGGGTTCTCTCCTGATAACAGGTGAGTAAATCGGAAATCGTAGTTCGGCTGATTTTAGAGGAATATTTGTACCTTTCAAAATTGGACACTGAAACTTTTCTGGTGAAATCCACACAATGGATTCCTATGGAATGAAATACAAGTTACTGGTTAGTACGCTTAGAATTACATTTCAGGGTCAGTACTGGGATGAAAGATGTAGCAGTGGGTTCTCTCCTGATAACAGGTGAGTAAATCAGAATTCGTACTTCGGCTGATTTTAGAGGAATATTTGTAAGTTTCAAAAATGGACACTTAGAAACTTTTCTGGTGAAAACCACACAATGGATTCCTATGGAAGGAAATACAAATTACTGGTAAGTACAATTAGAATTACTTTTCAGGGTCATTGCTGGACTAAAAGATGCAGCACTGGGTTCTCTACTGATAACAGGTGAGTAAATCGGAATTCGTAGTTCGGCTGATTTTAGAGGAATATTTGTACGTTTCAAAAATGGACACAGAAATTTTTCTGGTGAAAACCACACAAATAATTCCTATGGAAGGAAATGCAAGTTACTGGTAAGTACACTTAGAATTACTTTTCAGGGTCAGTGCTGGGCTAAAAGATGCAGCACTGCGTTCTCTCCTTATAACAGGTGAGTAAATCGGAATTCGTAGTTCGGCTGATTTTAGAGGAATATTTGTACGTTTTAAAAATGGGCACTTAGAATCTTTTCTGGTGAAAACCACACAATGGATTCCTACGGAATGAAATAAAAGTTACTGGTAAGTACGCCTAGAATTACTTTTCAGCATCAGTTCTGGTCTAAAAGATGCAGCACTGGGTTCTCTCCTGATAAAAGGTGAGTAAATCAGAATTCGTACTTCGGCTGATTTTAGAGTAATATTTGTAAGTTTCAAAAATGGACACTTAGAAACTTTTCTGGTGAAAACCATACAATGGATTCCTATGGAAGGAAATACAAGTTACTGGAAAGAACGCTTAGAATTACTTCTCAGGGTCAGTGCTGGACTAAAAGTTGCAGCACTGGGTTCTCTCCTGATAACAGGTGAGTATATCGGAATTCGTAGTTCAGCTGATTTTAGAGGAATAATTGTACGTTTCAAAAATGGACACAGAAACTTTTCTGGTGAAAACCACACAATGGATTCCTATGGAAGGAAATACAAGTTACTGGTAAGTACGCTTAGAATTACTTTTCAGGGTCAGTGCTGGGCTAAAAGATGCAGCACTGGGTTCTCTACTGATGACAGGTGAGTAAATCGGAATTCGTAGTTCGGCTGATTTTAGAGGAATATTTGTACGTTTCAAAAATTGACACAGAAACTTTTCTGGTGAAAACCACACAATGGATTCCTATGGAAGGAAATACAAGTTACTGGTAAGTACGCTTAGAAAATACTTTTCAGGGACAGTGCTGGACTAAAAGATGCAGCACTGGGTTCTCTCCTGATAACAGGTGAGTAAATCAGAATTCATACTTTGGCTGATTTTAGAGGAATATTTGTACGTTTCAAAAATGGACATAGAAACTTTTCTGGTGAAAACCACACAATGGATTCCTATGGAAGGAAATACAAATTACTGGTAAGTACGCTGAGAAAAGACTTTTCAGGGACAGTGCTGGACTAAAAGATGCAGCACTGGGTTCTCTCCTGATAACAGGTGAGTAAGTCGGCTGATATTAAAGGAATATTTGTGCGTTTCAAAAATAGACACAGAAACTTTTCTGGTGAAAACCACACAATGGATTCCTATGGAAGGAAATACAAGTTACTGGTAAGTACGCTTAGAATTACTTTTCAGGGTCAGTGCTGGTCTAAAAGATGCAGCACTGGTTTATCTCCTGATAACAGGTGAGTAAATCAGAATTCTTAGTTCGGCTAAATTTAGAGGAATATTTGTATGTATCAAAATTGGACACTAAGAAACTTTTCTGGTGAAAACCACACAATGGATTCCGATGCAAGGAAATACAAGTTACTGGTAAGTACGCTTAGAATTACTTTTCAGGGTCAGTACTGGCCTGAAAGATGCAGCAGTGGGTTATCTCCTGATAACAGGAGAGTAAATCGGAATTCGTAGTTCAGCTCATTTTAGAGGAATATTTGTACGTTTCAAAAATGGACACTTAGAAACTTTTCTGCTCAAAACCACACAATGGATTCCTATGGAATGAAATACAAATTACTGGTAAGTACACTTAGAATTACTTTTCAGGGTCAGTGTTGGACTAAAAGATGCAGCACTGGGTTCTCTCCTGATAACAGGTGAGTAAATCAGAATTCGTACTTCGGCTGATTTTAGAGGAATATTTGTAAGTTTCAAAAATGGACACAGACACTTTTCTGGTGAAAACCACACAATGGATTCCTATGGAAGGAAATACAAGTTACTGGTAAGTACGCTTAGAATTACTTTTCAGGGTCAGTGCTGGGATTAAAGATGCAGCACTGGGTTCTCTCCTGGCTAAATATTATATATGTGTGTGTATATATATATATATATATATATTACCTACTGGCGGTCGCCAGTAGGTAGTTATAGTTAGGACCCTGTTTCCATAGGAAATCCGCAACATTCTATTTTGAATAACTTTGGCGCCGGTCGACGAATCCTCGCGAATTTCTCAAAATAGGTGGGGCGCTACGCTCCGCTCCTACCCTGAAAGTCTCGGGGGGATTCGTCAAGCGGGGGCTGAGATAAAAGGGGGGTCCCAAAACGCGTGTTTCCCATGCATTTTTCCATAGGACCTTTAGACAGGGCTACAGCCCGAACGGCTGAACAGAATTACTAGAAATTTGGCAGAGAGGTAGTCCTCAGGTCAAGGAAGTGCCTTTTGTAGGTTTGGTGTAAATCTGTTCAGTAGATTCTGAGAAAATAGCCTTTAAATCAATATATATATCTGAGCCAGCTTACGGTACGCTTACCGTAAGCTTACCGTACGCGTACGGTGGCGTGCGCGAGCGCGATTCTGATTGGCTGTTACATCTAAGTAAACATTCGAATCGGTCGAAACCAGGAAGCGGCGGCCGCCATTTTCTCTCTCGCACTCTGAGGGGGGGGCTGTAAACAAAGGCAAAAAACATATAAAGGGGCTGTTTAGACAGCGCCCATGCACATAGCCATGTTAGTTGAGTCCTCAAAGATCCCCCAAGGCCAAAAACGGTAAATTTTTATTTTTTGAAAATTTCGCCGATTACGCTTACCGTACGCGTACGGTGCGCTTACGCTAAAAATTTTAATTAAAAAAAAAAAACACTCTCTGTGCATGGCATATTATTGTCATCACTTACAAATTAAATTTAACAGATTACCTATCACAAGGAAGCGCATAATATGTCCTCCATGTGCGCACGGTGCGTAACGTGGGCACGCGGTGCGCGTAGCGCACTGCGTGCCCACCTTGCGTGTACGGCACTAACTGCGTAAAGTGGGCGCGCGGTGCGCAAAGCGCACCGTGCGTGCACGGAACGAACTGCGTTAAGTGGGCGTGCACGCCACGAATGGCGTAAAGTAACTTAGCATTTAAAAAAACGTACAAATTCACTGAAAAAACCATAGGTTTCACACACGTTATAGTTAGGAATTAGCATTTAAAAAACCTTGCAAATTCACTGAAAAAACCATAGGTTACAGACATGTTATAGTTAGCGGAAATTTTACTGATAAAAAACCAATGAAATTCCCCCGTTATAGTTAGTGCAGGCAACTATAACTCACGCGACCGCAATCTTCTGCTGATGACATATGTGTCTTTATGAAAAAAAAATATTTGTAATATATGTATAGCTAAAAATTTAGGGAAGAAGACATGGGCAAATAAGTGTCTAAATACAGTATTAGCATCAGCAGAGGATTGCGGTCGCGTGAGTTATAGTTGCCTGCACTAACTATAACGGGGGAATTTCATTGGTTTTTTATCAGTAAAATTTCCGCTAACTATAACATGTCTGTAACCTATGGTTTTTTCAGTGAATTTGCATATATATATATATATATATATATATATTATATATAGACATTTTTGAAAAAGAGATGGATGCTAACACTAATAACCATTAACAGCCCCCTAAGGAACTTTTGGGTGATAGCTTGAAGAGGTTTATTGGGGAAGAACTCAAATCTTCCGTTAAGGAAGCAGTTGACGCCGCTTTAACTAAAAGGAAGAGGATGTCCCCCGTTGAGGAAATTTACTATTCTCTCTCCGACGGAGACTCTCCTACCTCAGGACCTCAAATAAGGGGAATGGTTTCCCAAAAAATGAAACACTTGAAGGAGGCATTTACTCATGCGAATGATTTTGGTAGCCCTCACTTTACAATAGATGTTGGTGCTCATAGCAGCACAAAAGAGAAATCCCAATACCTTGGGACAGAGAGAAGAGTTGCCCGTAGCAACATGATAGAAGGAGGTAACCTTTACGGTACAAATGATTTTGAAGATTCCTTACATACCCATCGTGAATCCTAGGATTATGAGGATTTGGAGATGGATGAGTTTATTTTTGATCCTCAGGATACATTGGAGGATCTTGATGAAGATCTGGATAAGCTTTCCACCTCTGAAGGACCCCCTCTGTGGGGTGATGTTTAACTCTATTTGTCACCCCCACAGTTCCAAATGGTGGGCAATGGACCACATTGGAAAATATCTATCACAGTGGGTGAAAAAGCCTTTAGACAGAGAAACTCGCAACCTTCTACGCAGCGAGGGTCCTCGTCCCTCCTCTGAGGACAAGGTTTGCAACACCCCCAATCTTGACCCCAAATTGATCACCTTCCTCTTCAAATCTGGCAAGGACCCCAGAAAGGGAATCGAGAAGTGTTTGAAGCAGTGCCAAGACAAACTGCTTGATGTACTTGGACCCTTGTCCAAGATCCTTGATATGACTGAAGAGGCAAAGAATAATCATATCCTGGTCAACATCGACCTTTTAAGGGGCTGGTCACAATAAGCAATTTGCTTCGTTGGGAACGCTAATGCCAATCTCATTACAGAGCGCAGGAAAGCGGTTTTGCTAAGAATGAACCCAAAGCTTGCTGACCTGTCCGTTAAGGAGGACATGTGTGACACCAAGGGACTCCTATTTGGAGACAATTTCGTTAAATCCGTGAGCAAATATGTGTCCACCTTTAACGCGTTCAGCAAGGCTCAGTCAAGCATGCGCAGTGTCTTTGAGGGTTGCCCACTTTTTGGAAGGGCTGCCAGGAGGGGACAGCCTGTCAGCCGCAACACCTACAGGTCCCAATTTTACCCCCAAGACGAAAGAGGCTCCTCTCGCTTCAATAGAGGCTACCGATCCAACTCCAATTTCTAACCCCAAAGAGGGAGGAGCTCAAGATCCCGTGGCAGCAAGCCTAGATCCTCCAATCAATCTTACCAAGGTAAGCCCGAAGTCTTCTTTCCCTTCAAGGGTGGCAGTAGGACTGAAACACTTTGCACACAATTGGTTAAAGATTACACAAGACCCCTGGGTTCGAGAAACTATAATGGGGTTCAAGATAGATTTTTGGGAACAACCATTCCAAAGAAAGATTCCAAGGGAGATGATTCTAGACGTGGAATATTCAAAGCGAATAGAATTGGAGATTTCCCAAATGTTGGAAAAGGGAGCCATTATAAAGATCCTCTTATCAGAGATGTCAAAGAGTTTTATAAGTACTATCTTTCTACTCGAAAAAGGACAAGGGTTGGCGTCTTGTCATAAACCTAAAATATCTGAACAAGTTTCTAACTTAGACATTTCAAGATGGAGGGTATCCATCTTATCCAAGATGGCGCTCGTGTAACTTTCAGCCGCTCTGCCGTCCACGCTGTAAGAGAACTCGGCCCTCGATTATGCTGCCTGGAAGACGTGTGCAGCATTACACGGCCACGAAGGTGACCGAGGATGCTGCTATTGCTGCCATGGGGTCGGTGCTACCTGCAGTTTTATGGGCTGGCCACGGATTATCTCACTGATCCGAGGATCCTCTGACCCAGGGGGGCTGCTGATCTCGCCCATTTTTGTTGGGAACCTTTAATCACCAGCCAAAGCGAAAAGTGTTCCGGATTGTGCGGGGGCTCGTCTCTTGTAAACTGAATATGACCTCCCGCGGAGCCAGAGGAACCAACCAAAATCCGGAGTCGGCAGTACCAGTGCTTCCCTTAACGCTGGACATGGAGACTCGGAAGGGCCACTACATTAGCCGGCTCAAAAAGGTAAAAGGGAGACTGGCACTACTAGAAAGAACATGGGGAAGACTGTAGAAACTGTGTCCCCAAGGAGGGACTGATTTCACAGCCATCTATTGCTAAAATGTTTGCTGCCATCAGACACCCGTCCCCTAATATAGAAACCTCTATTGTGGAAACATGCTGCATCAAAAGCGCCGACAGTCTAGCCCAAATATTACTCCAAGGGACACAAGGAACTGCACCCAATGAGCTGCCACCAGAAGCTGGGGGACCAGCCTGCCCGACCGACCTTAAACAACTTGAAGTTTCCCTACAAACCACCACGGGGATCAACAACATTGATTCAATGCTTATTATGTCCATGTCCACAACAATGGGAAACCTAGCCTTCGAGAAGTTGGAGAGGGGGGGGCTACTGGTCCGACAACCTTGGCCCCGCATCTCAGGGGCATTCCAGTGACTCTACCCCCCCTCTCCCCAGAGTCGACTGGGGATCCCTTCTTTTCGGTTGGGTCTGAATCAGCAGAGGAAGAATGCTCCTCCTGCTCTACTGACTGCGCTCTTTCAGACACTAGTGGTAAAAGCCTGTTCAAAGAAACCGGGACTGTGCGGCGGCCGAAAAGTGGGCATAGCAAAGCTAAACAGCGCAGTCAACTTAAATGGGATTATTCGGACTCCCAAATCGTGGTTTCGTTTGGTGAAGGGTCCACTTTAAACTCAGACCAACCAGGAACTTCCATGACCCCACTGCTGGAATCACCAAAGAACCCTCTTTGCTGGCTATTCCAGCCTCAATCAACTTCAGGAGGAGGTTAGATCTGACAGCCGTATTGCTAAGGGGAGCGCCAAAAAGCTACAGGTGGGTTTTGGGAAACTGAACAACTTTTGCGCTGATATAGGGGACCGGGTTACCCAGATCGAAAGTCGTACAGAAAACTTGGAAACTGAGGTCACTAGCCTAAAAGATCTTGGGTCATCTCAAAGTACCCTTATGACAGACGTGATGTGGGAGCTGGAGGTTCAGGAGAATCGTCGGTGCCGGAACAATCTCCGCCTGCTAGGAATTCCCAAAGGAGTGGAAGGGGACAACCCTTGGCGTTATATTGTGAAACTCCTTCGGGGGGCTTTTCCAGATCACCCTGAATGGAACTAGGATCATGAAATACAGCGGGCCCATCGCTTTCCTCTCAATATGAACAAGCATTTGCAATGCAATAGGTCTCGCATTTGTTAAGTTAGAGCTGTTGGTGTTGAAAATGACACTGTTTTTTTACTTTAGCTTTTTTATACCATTGGCAATAGTGCTATGCAAATATAAGAACTCCCCTGCAAATAAAAAAACAAAAAGGTAAAAAACATTTTCAGCAGCAACCGCTCTAACTTTGCCAAATGTGAGACCTATTGCATTTAGCATGTATAACTTTCACTTTCGTAATTATTTGGAAACATTTTCCAGGAGGGAACCCTATTTACTTACACTCCCTTGAAATGTATATATCTTGAAATGTAGTTTCTCCTACTCTTTATAGGATTACACATAAGGTCATTCCAAGGGTGACAAATTTCCTTTCTACATGTTTGTGAATATCATACATTTCAGAGGATTTAATCAAGTACTAAACGCAATTTGCACTCTGAAAGATCAGCAAATCCAGATTTTGCGAAACAGGATTCTGAAAATCTGAATACAAATTCAAATATTAGTGGACTGTAGTTGACACGCAGCTGCACAGAATGTTTGGTGACTTGGGCAGTAAGGGTCTGTCAACTTTAAAGATAATCTTAGCTTTGTCTGGACATGAGATTGCCTCTTCCACGTATTGCCTCTCCCACGATAAAATCCTAGCTACAAATACAAAGAGACACGACTTTAAAGACACACAGGCTTCATCTTGACAGGTTCTGCTGTGGTATTTCCATTGTATCTATGTTTTAGTACTTCCCGCTTTTTCCCACTCTCATATACTGACGTTTTCTAAATCTAATGTATAGTAAAATGAAGATAAGTCACATTCCCCCCACGCAGGGAGACCTGAAGTGAGGATCTCTACAAGCATGCCCTCAATTCACAAGTAATGAATCATTTACATGGCAATGACCTCAAGAAAGTAGTCCTACGCCACAGACTATCTTATGTGGCTCACCAAGCAGCACTCAGAACCAGCCTGTGCCAAGACTCAAACATTCCAAATTCTTTTGCAACAATGTGGCGAAATTGTTGAATTATTTTCACCTAGAGGCATGAAGGAATGCGTCATATAAAAAAGCCCTAGTAGAACAAAGTAATGGAAAATGTTGCCCCATAGAAGTGATTACATGGTGGGAAAAAACTTTTTAAAAACCTTCCACCATGTAATCACTACAAGAGTGCCGAATTTACAATATTTTCGGACTAATATGGCTTTTTGTGTGACATATTAGTGGGATAAGGGTGCCTTGGATTCAGTCCCTCGTACTCCCTTTTTAAGCATGAAGGTAGCAAACTGCATGAATGTAAAGAGGACAAGATGCAAATACTGTAATATTTGACATCCGGCGTCCTTTAGACAATGGCAAACCTATGTGCTGATGTAGCCGTTTCCCGTATGTTCCATAATAATGCCGTTAACGGGATTTTATTCAGTCTCTGGTATCCCCTCCCATATCTTACTGGTGTAGCCTTCATCTCAATCCAAGCAACTAACTCTAGCTCACACTACTGAATATGATAGATTAGCAAATGCTGCAATGTCCTTATAGGTACACAACCAATCAACCTCCTGCAAGTGCGGTCTCTCGCACCACATTCAGCCCAGGCCTATGTGCACACACTCCCAACTTGCCAGACTAGCTGTTGCACCACTTTGAGTGCTTTCAGGAACATCGCACCACCCAATTTTGCACAAACAGGAAACCTGGTCAGCATGCACATGAACACATATATTAAAAGCTAGTGCAGCGACATGATCCTTACGCATTCATCAAGAGCTGTTTTTCATCCAAGTTTCTTAAAATTGTTTTTAAGCTTCTATTGTATTTTGCTGCCTCGTGCGACTAGGTTTGGAATATGTAAATAGCCAAAACAAATAAGCAGGAGGATGTGATGCCTTACAGCATGGTTTCTCAATCATGTGGGTCTGAAGCATAATACGGTTGACAGAAAGCTGTGACGGGTTCACGTGGTCACATCCTGTCAATAAATAACAAGTCATATTTTGCATAGTACTGTGGAAATAGGGGTAAGTCAAAACACCGTAGAACTTAGTTTAATAAAATTAAATAAGGCCCTTTTTATGAACAGTTTGGAAACTCTGCAACAACTGTAAACTATGAATACCAGTTTATTTTCTCAGGAATCCAAATACAAAATCCATGTAGTAAGTACTCCACACAGAACATGCTTTAATGCCACATCAGCTGAAACACAAATACAACCTCTCTGCACACCTACCAAGAAGCAGTGAATGACTCACTGCAATACCTAAGAGTTAGTGCTATTGTCCTATTGGTATTGGATATAGCGATAGAATTGAACAGCGAATAATTACGCGTAGGCCCAGCTTCTACAATTGTGATTAAAAGCCTAAGGTGAAAAGAAAAAATGGTCTGTTTGTTCAGGCGCGCAACAGGTCGAAATGCAACACCAAAGTATTTTTCACCACAAGCTATTACAAACCTGAGTCAGACACAAACTTTACAAAAAAAAGGAATCACTGGAGCAGCTGGAATTGTGATTGTAACACTAACTAAACCATATGGGCTAAATACATGAGGTCGGTGTTTACGCAAACTAGCATCTTACAACGCTGCCACACAGGGCCAACATTGTCGCACTGGGCACCACTAGCGTTAAAGCCGGCCTTGCAGCCACATTCATATTTGTGGTTAACGTGAAAGCCGCCAGCACACACAACAATTCAATCAAATGAAACAATGCTGGATTTAGCTCCACTGAAGGTAAGAATGAGAAGGGCAAACAAATAAAATAGATACGCTCTTACACAATGGGGACCAAAGCCCTAGAAAGAGGAGGCTAAAGAGCAACTTTTAAGCAAGAAACGATGATCTAGCCAGTAGGAAATGGGTCTCACCTGTTGAGCTGTAATAGCGGTTCTGGCATCGTCGGGAGCTGGTAGAACATTATGTCTGGGCACCGCTGCAAGCTTTGCCACAGGAGGTGCCTGTGCCCTGGTCCAGCATGAGAGGGAAAGAGGGAACACAGGACTGAAGCCTAAACCGCAGATTGGGCAATGAGAGGCTCTGTCAGTATCTGGTCTGCCTGTGATGGGCCAAGGTTCAATACGCCTGTGATTGGTCTATGTGCGTCTCAAAGCACCATAGGCCTCTGGTTTGTCAGTGGGGGTGTTTGGCTTGGCTATAGAGACCCTGGCCTCAGTAGCCATGTGGAGGGTCTGTGTAAGCCCCGAGAGTTCGTATGGGGTGCCCAGAGGCTCCGTGGGCCCTGGGTTAGTCTGTCGGAGCCCTTGGGGCTTCATAGTGGCTCATCTGTAGCTGGTATTTGGGGGCCATGAAGTACCCGAGGCCTCTGGTTGGTCTGCGAGGGTCCCGAGGCTCTGTCCACCTCTGGGTGAGTGTGAGGTGGGCCCTGGCAATTGTGCTAGCTGGGGGTTATGTCACACTCTGTTTGCTGGTTCCTGTTGGATTTATCACACGTAGTTGCATGCTCGGGTGCGTGAGGAATGCCCCGGCTCTGGCAAGTGATGACAGAAGAGAGCCCGCTCTGGTTTCACTGTCACAAGTCCAGCCGAGCTCCGAGGCAAGGAGCCAAGGCCCTGCGAGAGCAACGGTGCCAGTCACGGAAGACGCGCGGCGCAGGCCCATACTGTGTGCCAGGTACACTTCGATCCTCGCGGCTTCCGACGACCTGGCAGTAAAGCGCCCTTATTTCAGCTGAGTGCCAGGAAAACAGAAAAAGAGAAAGTGCCGCGACCATTGGTGCGATTTGCACCCTGAGGATGGGAGCAGAGTAGACTCGGATTGGCGGAAAGCCTGCTGTCACCCATCACGTGCTGCTGAAAATATTACGTAGGGACCGCGCTGGAAATAACACCCAGTTAAAGTAAAATAATAAAAATTATCCAACCTTGTGTAATAAAGCTTCACCCACCCCCAAAAAATAAACGAAGCGTGGCCGCTAAAGTCAGCGGACCGCGCTCTAAATTAATTGCGTACATAACAAACCCGCGAGCGCGCCCCAGCAAGCGATCGGTTTTCAATTATCGCGCCCGTGTCTGGGCACGATAATTGAAAACAGATGTTGGCATGCAAGTAACAGCAGCCAATAGTCCATGAGCGGAGCAACGCGACCGCCTTTGGCCTACTGCGTGCTGTCTTTCTGAAAAAGACGACCGCAAACGCCAATACCGTGGACCAAAAGGAATCGCACACGCACGAGCGTGTGCGATTCCAGGGTCTGTTTTGGAACCCTCCACAAAAGGACTCTAGCCTGCGCGAGCAATGCTGCGCACTGCATCGCTAGGCGCTAGACCTAAAAAGCGCTGTGAGGCAGCAATAACAGCGGAGAGAAACCCAGTGCTTTCCTGGTGTTTTTTGGAAAATTTCTACTATGACAATTAGTGTATGATCAGGCCCGACCTAATTCTCTTAAGTGCTTTGATGGGGTGTCCTTTTTTGCGAAACCAGATTCTTGC
Source organism: Triturus cristatus (assembly GCF_964204655.1). NCBI lineage: Eukaryota > Metazoa > Chordata > Amphibia > Caudata > Salamandridae > Triturus > Triturus cristatus. Next base: position 1,048,477,733 of record NC_140579.1, read on the forward strand.
CACTCCACAGTGGAGCGGAGGTGGCATCTTCGTCAACTTTTTGTACTCTTTCAGCAGCTGGGGGCCCAAGTGTTTATGATGAACCCGGCTAGACTTAAGATCATTTTTAACTAGTTCACCCACACGTTCACCTCTGAAATCAAAGCCCAGGAGTATCTTGAAGAAATAAATCTAGAAAAGTCCAATAAACAATCTAAAAGCAACACTGACGGGTGTGTAAATCCCTGGGGCTATGCCAGAGTCCTTGTCAGAAATGCTACTTCTTTAGACAAATTCCTACTCCGGGGTTGAGGGCAACGACCATTAGGCGCTGAATTATGCTGTGCTGCGCTGCGCTGCCGTTGCTCTCTTTGGGCTATAGGTAGGCCATTTTAGGCCTAAAGATCTGCTTTGGTTTTGAATATGGCATGGTGGGTGGCTGGAATCCATCACGGGCAGCCATCATTCAGGCCTTTCCTGATTGCTCTAAGACAGGGGGAGGGAGGGGGGGTTGTTGTGGGGGTGGGGGGGCACTGGTATCTGTCGGGCCACTTATATATATTTTTTCCAACTATGTTTTGGGACAAGGGAGAGAGAAAAAAAAAATGAGCAAGGAAATTATAAAAGAAAAAAAGTATACCTATATTTTGTTTGAAGGCGGTCTATGCAGACAAAGATATGATCAGTCTTGACCCGTGGCATACCTTTCATAGAAATTCAGGCAGTTGGAGGAACCTACTTTTTCTTGTCCCCCTCTTCTGCGTAAAATTCTCTTCAGATTATGGCAACTGATTTTAGACTCATTAGTATCAACATCTGTGGCTTAAACGATCTCCGGAAAAGACAAAAGGTGGCCCAGGGATTGAGTCTACTGGGGGCCGATATCGTCTGCCTCCAGGAGACGCACATAGAGGGCTCCCAGCTACACCTCCTAGATACACTTGGTTATAAGTTAATTGGGGGGGACATCTCAAGGGGTACGAACGAAGGGAGTGGGGATTTTAGCTCAGAATCGATTTTCACTACAGCCCATACGAGTCAAGGTAGATCCTCATGGACAATGGGTCTTGGCTGAATGTCGGTTATCATCTTGCTCTTCATTTACACTATGCTCCATTTATGGGAGCAAAGCCAATGATCCTGATGCAATCAACTGGGTTAATGGTGGATTAGCACATTGGCCCCTTCCGCCCTTCCGGTGGTCCTAAGTGGAGATCTTAATATCAACCTGCCGTGGGGGGGGGGGTGGGGGGAGGTAATCCTTGTAAATACACTGACCGAAAACCTAAGGTATTTCAAGCTATTAGGAACTTAATGGATACACACGGTCTCATTGATGTATGGGCCTATTTGAAACAGAGTCAGCCAGGATTTACTTACTATTCTGCCCCCATTGTTCTTTAGCAAGGCTCGACTATTTTTTTGTTTCATCCTCTCCAATAGGGGAATGGGATATAGATATTGCTCCTCGTTTTTTATCAGATCATAACCCACTCATTTTAAACATAACAGGGCTAGCTGCCTGTAAGGAGGCCTCATTTTGGAGTTTTGAGTGAGCGCTTCTTTATGACAATGGGTATCAAATTCACATGAGGAAATGGATTGAGGAGTTTTTAGCTGTAAATATTGGGTTTGCCCCCGCAATGATTGTTTGGGACACTATGAAAGCATGTGTCAGAGGGGAAACTCTGCAATACTCCTTAAGGAACAACAAACAGGAAAAAAACCAAATCTTGGAGCTTCAAGGTAAGCTCACAAAGGCTGAAGAAAAATTAACTGAAGCAGTTCAAAAGGGTACGGACGTTGGAGGCACAGCTAGGAGCTCTTGCCATAAAAGCAAAAATCGGCACGATATTGGCTGAGAAAGCCGTGGCTAAATAAGCTGCCTGAAGAGAAAAAATCTACGATTTTAGCGAGCTTATCGACCACCAACTTGCCGTCAGAACAAGACAAAAAGTAACTCTTAATGAAATTTGGTTAATACAGACTTCCTCAGGGGAAACTACAAGTGATCCCGATAAAATACGATCTGTCTTTCACAAATTTTACCAGAAATTATATACCTAAGAAAAAGCTGGACCTCAGGCGTTGAGTCTTGAGGAGACGGATAATTTCTTAGATACGGTCTTTTTAGAGCAGCTTACTCCCGAGGATCGTGCCACATTGGAAGATCCTCCTTCTCTGGAAGAAATCACCATAGCTTTGTTTATTTTGCCTGATGGCAAAGTGACTGGCCCTGACTGTATTCCGGTGGAATTTTATAAAATCTTTTTTCCACAAGCAAAAGATGTTTGTGAACCTAATCAAGTTAATTTCTAATGGCGCTTCTCCACCTGCGTCTTGGGCAATAGCGAAGATGGTTATCTTTCCTAAGAAAGATAAATCACCCCTACATATGGGTTTATATCGCCCTATTACTCTCATAAATGTGGTCTCTAAAATCTATGCTAAGATTTTTTCGACCAGACGCTCTTCAGTTATCGAGCATTTGGTCTCAAAATGGCAACACTGGTTTATCCCGGGAAAAGGCACTATAGACCATATCCATCGAACCATTACTTTGTTTGATGCGACTCAAACTACAGGGGACCCGATCGCGTTAATACTGCTAGACGCTGTAAAAGTATTCGATCTGGTCCCCTGGCAGTTTCTGTGGAAGGTTATGGAGAAGATGTGCTTTGGGCCCAAGGCTATTCAAGCCATAAAAGCCCTATATTGCAGCCCTATAGCGAGTGTGTCGATAAATGGGCAGCCAACAGAGCCGGTTGTGATATCCCGCGGGACGCGGCAGGGTTGTCCCTGCTCCCTGCTGCTCTTCGCTTTATATATAGATCCCTTAATAAAAAGGCTTTAAGACAATCCTGACATCGGGGCTATCAATCGATTTGGCTTAGAAACCAAGATTAAGGGCTTATGCAGATGATTTAGCCCTGGTGGCGTCTGACCCGGGAAAAGCCATCGTTGCTATTGAACTAGAAACACAAGCTTTTGGAAAGATCTCTGGATATGCTCTAAATGGAGACAAAACTCAGATTATCGTCAACGAGAAATTCAAATGGACTGATAGTCGTACCTAGGGCAAAATACCTGGGTGTAAACACAGTCGCTGACACTGAATCAATTGTCTCAGAAAATTTGGTACCTCTGATAGCTGAGACAAAAAGGGCATTAACTAGATTGAACAATTTACACCTAACGATAGTTGGACAATGTAATTTGCTAAAAATGATATTCTTTCCTAAGTTACTTAATTTTTTTAGAGCCATTCCTTTGGAGTTCCCAAACATTTTACTGCAGGAGTTTGAACGCCTATATTTTCAATTTGTCTGGGCATACTCCCAGCCTAGGAGAGCGTTTAAGTTTTTATCCCTTCCTCGAGAAAGAGGGGGCTGGGCACTCCCTAACATAAGATTATATTATTGGGCTACGGTCTTGCAGAATTGTTCAATATTGCTACAAGAACAATCTCTGACCATAACAACTTCACTCCCATCCCTGTTCGAACTATTACTTGGACCAGAGACCTGGGGCTGCCTGTGGCGTCAGGTGGAATATGGCTATTATAAAAAAGGTTAGATTTAAGTCTCTGATGGGTGCTTTTAAAGTCTTTACCTCTGTTCGGAAACTCTTAGGACTAGGCAGGTTGAATTATTATACCTTTATTAACCATAACCCTAATCTGCCCGCTATATTCGGGAGATCTGGTCTTCAAAGCTGGTTGAACTCGGGTATTCTTAAACTGGGGACTTTGTTTTCAAACAAAGGTATCTTGACTTTTAAAGCCCTTAAAACCAGTTATAATTTGAGCCATAATGAGGCTTATAAATATCTAGCAGTTAGGGATTTTCTGGCTCGCAAGGCCGGTGGGCCCTCCGGCTTTGCCCCAAACGATTTAATTAACAAACTAATTGGATTCCCTATGCCTCGCATCAGACATATTAATTCAACTTTGAATGATTTTATGCCCGATGACTTGGACAGAGTCTACTGCACGGGTAGTCATAGTACGGCCCGCGGGCCGCCAGCGGCCCGGCAAGCCTTTCTTGGTGGCCCGCGGACCTTGCAAACATCGTACCGGTGTTTGTGTTTTTTTTTTTACCGTGTCAGCAAACAGATTCTGCTTTGTGGGGACCGGGCGATTCAAGTGATAGCGCCCCTGCAGCTCCACTTGGATTAAGAAGAGGTGAAATACAACAAAGCCACGTTATCATGCAAATGATCTCTTAAAGACCTGTGAAGTACTCCGGTGGGGCTGTGCGCGCGCCCAGGAAGGAAAGCTGCCTCAAGCTTCCACACAGTGGGGGGGGGGGGGGTGAGCGGACAAAGAATGACAGAGGACAGCAGGGTGTGAGAGTCGGGTGAGGTGACAGAGTGCAGAGACAAGGACAGATAGAGGTAGAGACAGACAGCGAGAGAGACAAAGATAGAGGCAGGGACACAGAGGCAGAAACAGATAGAGGCAGAGACAGGGACTGGGCAGACAGATAGAGGCAGAGACAGACAGAGACGGAAAGGGAGACAGAGGGAGGGAGACAGATAGAGACAGGGGCAGACAGAGCTAGATAGAGGCAGGGACAGATAGACAGACAGCAGCAGAAACAGACAGAGATAGAGACAGACAGAGATAGAGGACAGCAAGGTGTGAGAGTCGGGTGAGGTGACAGAGTGCAGAGACAAGGACAGATAGAGGTAGAGACAGACAGCGATAGAGACAGCGAGAGAGACAAAGATAGAGGCAGGGACACAGAGGCAGAGACAGATAGAGGCAGAGATAGGGACTGGGCAGACAGATAGAGGCAGAGACAGACAGAGACGGAAAGGGAGACAGAGGGAGGGAGACAGATAGAGACAGGGGCAGACAGAGCTAGATAGAGGCAGGGACAGATAGACAGACAGCAGCAGAAACAGACAGAGATAGAGACAGACAGAGATAGAGGACAGCAGGGTGTGAGAGTCGGGTGAGGTGACAGAGTGCAGAGACAAGGACAGATAGAGGTAGAGACAGACAGCGATAGAGACAGCGAGAGAGACAAAGATAGAGGCAGGGACACAGAGGCAGAGACAGATAGAGGCAGAGACAGGGACTGGGCAGACAGATAGAGGCAGAGACAGACAGAGACGGAAAGGGAGACAGAGGGAGGGAGACAGATAGAGACAGGGGCAGACAGAGCTAGATAGAGGCAGGGACAGATAGACAGACAGCAGCAGAAACAGACAGAGATAGAGACAGACAGAGATAGAGACAGGGACAGACAGAGGCAGGGACGGGGCAGACAGACAGAGGGAGGGAGGGAGACAGGGACAGACCGAGGCAGAGACAGGGACGGGGCAGACAGACAGAGGGAGGGAGGGAGGGAGACAGGGACAGACGGAGGCAGAGACAGGGACGGGGCAGACAGACAGAGGGAGGGAGGGAGACAGGGACAGACAGAGGCAGAGACAGGGACGGGGCAGACAGACAGAGGGAGGGAGGGAGACAGGGACAGACAGAGGCAGAGACAGGGACGGGGCAGACAGACAGAGGGAGGGAGGGAGACAGGGACAAACAGAGACAGGGACAGACAGAGGCAGAGACAGGGACGGGGCAGACAGACAGAGGGAGGGAGGGAGACAGGGACAAACAGAGACAGGGACAGACAGAGGCAGAGACAGGGACGGGGCAGACAGACAGAGGGAGGGAGACAGGGACAAACAGAGACAGGGACAAACAGAGACAGGGACAAACAGAGACAGGGACAGACAGAGGCAGAGACAGGGACGGGCAGACAGACAGAGGGAGGGAGGGAGACAGGGACAAACAGAGACAGGGACAAACAGAGACAGGGACAAACAGAGACAGGGACAGACAGAGGCAGAGAGACAGAGCTGGAGAGGGAGACAGAGGGAGTTAGTGGGAGAGGGAGGGGGGAGAGAGGGAGACAGAGGGAGTTAGTGGGAGAGGGAGGGGGAGAGAGGGAGTTAGTGGGAGAGGGAGGGGGGAGAGAGGGAGTTAGTGGGAGAGGGAGGGGGGAGAGAGGGAGACAGAGGGGGGAGAGAGGGAGACAGAGGGAGTTAATGGGAGAGGGAGGGGGGAGAGACACAGAGAGAGACACAGAGAGAGACACAGAGAGAGACACAGAGAGAGACACAGAGAGAGACAGAGAGACAGAGAGACAGAGAGACAGAGAGACGTATGCCGGGTCCGGTGGCTCAATCGACGAAGGCGTGCGCTGCAGGGGCCTGTGTTCCACCTCATGGTCACAGTTTTTTTTTGTTACTCTAGCCCCGCCCCCTCCCCCAATGACCCCGCCCCCACGTTGCGGCCCTCGGCCACAAACCACACTGTAAATTTGGCCCCCGAGAGAAAGTTTGTGAGTACTCCTGGTCTACTGTAAATTGCATTAGAAACTAGACACGACGGATAATGTTTTTAGCATTGCACTACATTTTGCTCACAGCGACTTACTCTCAGCCAAACTTCAGGAACAGTTTTTCAAAACTGGATTTTTTTCTTTATATTACACCTAGTAGAATTGCGAAATGGGGAAATGCTATGTCCCAGATGTGAGGAATCAGGAGAAGACTATCCTTAGGTTTGCTTCTTGCGCTGTACTGGGACGCCTGCTTAATCAAATACAGGATTTTTTTTTAAATGTTCTAAAACTAGACATTCTGCTCTCTCCCGCAACTATTCTGTTGGGCATTCAAGATACTGTGGATAGGAAGAATGGTGGGGCTTCGATATTTGTTGCCATGACAATCTACTGACTATGTATTACATCATCTTGGATAGACCCTAACCCTCTTTCCTTTTCTCAATGGCTAGCTAGACTTATTAAACACAGAGTTCATCTCGGGTCTAAGAAGGTAGTGAACACAAAAGACCAAGGCAGGTGAATTGAATCCCCACAGGGATAATCCCGAAAGAGGACTGGAGCCCTCACTCACCAAGAGGTGACATGCTTCATCATCGGGTTCGTTCCTCCAGTGGAAAAACCTAGTTCCAAAGGGGGCTACAACCCCCTCACTAAGAGGGAGAGTACAGGGATTTTGTTCAGCGAGGATGAGGCTGTATGTACAAGGAGTAGTGTTCCTTATACTGTGAGTGAGGTAAAAGAGAGCAGTGCTAGAGAATCAGTGGTGAGAAAACTAGTGGTGTAGTTAAAACTGGCTAGTGAATACCAAAAAAGACTTTTCTGTGTAGGTTTCACTGTCAGGATTAAAAAAGTGCATTAGGTAGAGTAGTGGAGATTCCACACTACTCTTCGCAATAGGTCGACATGTTTCAGCCCTTGGGATCTATACAAGGATCTGGGCTTTCTTCAGGACCGGGTGAAAGATAAAGCTACTGCTGTGGTGTGCTCAAATTGAACAAAATAGTAATAATACTACACCGATGATCCAGGTGTTCAGTATTTATTGGGTCCATCTGAGGGAGATAAAAAAACAACAACTCCCCTGGTCAGAAAGGGTCACTACATATATACAGTTCTAGTAATGCAGGTAATATATTTATAAAACATAAAAAATGCTAACCCCAAAAGTATGGGTCCTGCACTTACCCAAATAGTGTGGATGACACCCTCACCTCAACCTGGATACAACTCAGGGAAAAGAGGCACCGCTCTAGAATAAACAAAATGTGTGATGTCAGAGTGTACAGATAGATCTCTGATCATATGGTTTACTATGAACACAACCACCCACCTAGTCACAACTACAGTATGGCATAAAAATATGAACTCAGGACAGGATTCAGTCATTTTAAAATTTGAAAAAAACATTTTTTTATAAATAATTATTTTGGTAAACAAATAGAGCAACTGTTAGCTCTGTTAATGTAAGGAGAGAGTATCTGAATTCCAAGCGCAAAGCTTACCTGTCCGTCGGTACCCCGGGGCGGTCAATGAGTTGAGACCGGAGGTACCGAACGGCTGGCCAGCTCTGCGCTTATATAGTGAGTGGAAGACAGTGAATTGTTCCCACCTGTGTCAGTCAGGACCCTGAGGTGGCCAAGTATATCGCCTGGCTTAAAGAATGAGGCCCTGTCATGACTGAGCATGCTCAGTAAAGGAGACACTTATTCATATCGCGATGAGTGAGCATGCTCAGTGAAGGAGACACTTATTCAAAGCCTGAAGAAAAATACTCAAAATTAAAATAAATTAAATTAGATAGAATGAAATTAAATGGCAATGATGGAGTAAAGCATTGCTTAAAGAGAGGGGGATAGTTCCACAGTGTGAACGATCAAAGAAACAATCAAAAAAAGGTTCTGCTGTAGTGTTGTGCATGTGCAGTGTCAAAGACACTAATCATAGCCCAAGAAGCAGATTAACAATAGAATCATCTCCATAAGATGTTCTATTAAGCACAACCTTGTGTACATTTGAGGAATGATTGAGTGGTGCGCCTCAGAGTAGGGTGCGGATACAAAGCATTGGTAGAGGAGACTCAACCACTGGAAATCATGTGTGCTGCATCTTATGTTGTGATGTAACAGATCAGTAGTATGATACATCTAGAATAGAAGCCAGGGTATGTCATCATTCAGTCCATTGGCATCAGTACGTAGTTTGTGTACCCATCGTTGTTCTCTGATCAGTAAGAATTGATGAATGTCACTGATATGAGGGGGAATAGTTGGTTTCTCTAGTACCACCCAACTAATGTCATTCTCAGTGTGTCCTTGTGTAATGAAGTGATTGGTCATCTTAGTTGAACTTTTCTTGCATCTCACATTGCTTTAATGTTCCAGAATTCTTGTCTTCACCTTTCTCGTTGTCATGCCTATGTACCGCATCAGGCAAGGGCATGTGATCATGTAGATCAGTTTGTCACTATTGCAATTAGTGCGTTTCATGATAGACCATGGTCTGTTGGTGCCCATCTCAATTTCTGTAGTCTGTTTTGTTTGTGGGCACGTGGCACAAGAACCACATGGGAAATGCCCTTTAACTGCAGGCAAGCCCCATAAGGACAACTGGTTCTGTGTCTGTTTGGGCTGGGGTCTGGTGTGCACCAGTGTTGGACCCGGCCTCGTAGAATGGCCCTCCGTGCCCCCGCACCACCGAAACCTAGTGCCTGCAGCCCCAGCCGCGGCCCAGCCGACCTTTCCCACTAGGACCCCTGCACCAACCCCGGACATCCCCGTCCATGGCCTCTCTCCTTTCGGCCACCCCGGGCCCGCGTGCCCACTCCCTGCAACAAGATGGCCGCCCGGCTCCAGAGCGACCCGGGCCTCGAGGCGCCACTCCGGCTGGAGGACATCCCGCTTCCAGGGGATGAGAGAGGGAGGAGCAGTTTCTATCGCACCTCTGAACTCCCCTGGGACGATGGGTTTCGATCGGCCCTCCGGCCTCCCTGCGAGCTGGCTCCGTGCCTGCTGGGTGTCTGGGACTCCTCCCGACCCGGCCCTGAAAGGATCAAAAGACAATAGCAGGAAACCCCGACAAGCGGCCCCCAGGTGACAAGACCCCTGCCTGCGCAGACTCCGGACATCAAAGCGGGGTCGACCTATAACAAGGGGTGCTCTGAGACTGTCCGGCAGATTCGACGCTGGAACAACGAGAGCCTGCTGACGTGGTCGCGGCTCCTGGAACTGGAACCCACCTGAGCCCTGCTGAGTGACTCGCGGCTCCCCCAGACTCTCACGGTCCCGCCGGACCCCGACTCCGACCACGTATCTCCCAGCTCGAGGATTGTGAGCTGTGCGCCGGATACGTCCCTGCTTTGAACCGTTACCAGAGACAGTCCCGCTACCCCCTACCTTTCCGAGACTCTTGAGCCCGTGCTCATCTTGTACATATTTGCAGTGATACCTATTGTGATAAAAGCTTGTTTCTGAGAATACCCAGTGTGGTCTCTCTGTGTCGTGTGGTGCCAGAAGTACGATCCTAGCTGCGAGATTCCTCCCCCCTGGGGAATCTCTCGCCAGTGCCCGGCTACAATACAATACGGGTGGGACTCAGGGAAATCAGGACCCCTTTCCGGGCCCCTCTGAGGTCGCCGTCTAACAACCAGCATGTCTTATGTTCCCCATACGTTTGAAAGCAAATAGTGGCGGTGGCAGTGATGTGGGTCCGATGTTCAAGATGCGCCAGTGTTTGAGGATGGTTTTCTTGATTTGGTTGGAGAAACCACAGAATGTGTTTACACATGTCAAGCGCTGTTGTGTTTCTCTAGGTGGTGCTACCTCAATAAGGGCTTCTCTGTGATTGTTGGGTGCTCTCTTCCTGCATTTGCGTATGATGCCGTGGGGATATCGCCTGTCTTTCAGTTGTGTGGACAGTGATCTAGCGTGTTCTTCATATTTCTCCACACTAGAGCAGTTGCGCCTCACACGTAAGAATTGTCCAAAGGGCAGATTATCCCGAAGGGCTTTGGGATGAAAGCTGTGGTAGGACAATAGTGAGTTCCCTGCCATGGGCTTGCGGTACAGTTCAGTAGACAAAATCCCATTATCAGGATAGATTCTCACATCTAGGAATGGAAGACTGGTGTGTGAGAACTCATAGGTAAAGCGCAGAAATTCATTTCTTGTATTCAGCCAGCTATGAAAATCCACGACGGTTGCTGGTGTCCCTCGCCAGACCACAAAAATATTGTCGATGTACTTCTTCCATACTATTATGTGATCTCTGTAGATAGAGATTCGTCGGATGAAGCACTTCAGTTTGTTCGAACCGGTGTACATAGAGGTTCGCCAGGATAGGGGCGAAAACACTGCCCATAGATGTACCTGATATTTGTAGGAACAACCCATCTTCGAATTTGAAGAAATTCTCCTTCATTGCAATAGTTGCACAAGACATGATAAAATCCAACGGAGTGATGGAGTCTAGTTGCTCGCCCTCTAGCAGAGACCTGATGGTAGTCAGTGACACATCTTGAGGGATGCACGTGTATAGCGACTCTACATCAAAAGACACCAAGAGTTCTTCTTCTTGGTTGAACGGCATATCATGTAGTAGGCGTAGTAGATCCTTAGTGTCTTGCACAAATGTTGGCATCTTCTGTACGATAGCTTTGAGAAACGCATCAACAAAGGTGGATAGGGGTTCAAGTAGGGAGCCTATCCCGGAGATAATGGGTCTACCGGGCGGCGGTATTCTTCCTTTGTGTATTTTGGGTAACACGTAAAAGTACGGTGTAACCGGATGTTCTGTAACCAGGTAGGTGGCCTCATGGTTGGTTATCCATCCAGCTTCCTTGGCTTCGGTCTTCGGGATAATCTGCCCTTTGGACAATTCTTACGTGTGAGGCGCAACTGCTCTAGTGTGGAGAAATATGAAAAACACGCTAGATCACTGTCCACACAACTGAAAGACAGGCAATATCCCCACAGCGTCATACGCAAATGCAGGAAGAGAGCACTCAACAATCACAGAGAAGCCCTTATTGAGGTAGCACCACCTAGAGAAACACAACAGCGCTTGACATGTGTAAACACATTCTGTGGTTTCTCCAACCAAATCAAGAAAACCATCCTCAAACACTGGCGCATCTTGAACATCGGACCCACATCACCGCCACCGCCACCATTTGCTTTCAAACGTATGGGGAACATAAAAGACATGCTGGTGCACACCAGACCCCAGCCCAAACAGACACAGAACCAGTTGTCCTTATGGAGCCTGCCTGCAGTGAAAGGGCATTTCCCATGTGGTTCTTGTGCCGCGTGCCCACAAACAAAACAGACTACAGAAATTGACATAGGCACCAACAGACCATGGTCTCTCATGAAACACACTAATTGCAATAGTGACAAACTGATCTACATGATCACATGCCCTTGCCTGATGCGGTACATAGGCACGACAACGAGAAAGGTGAAGACAAGAATTCTGGAACATGAAAGCAATGTGAGATGCAAGAAAAGTTCAACTAAGATGACCAATCACTTCATTACACAAGGACACACTGAGAATGACATTAGTTGGGTGGTACTAGAGAAACCAACTATTCCCCCTCATATCAGTGACATTCATCAATTCTTACTGATCAGAGAACAACGATGGGTACACAAACTACGTACTGATGCCAATGGACTGAATGATGACATACCCTGGCTTCTATTGTAGATGTATCATACTACTGATCTGTTACATCACAACATAAGATACAGCACACATGATTTCCAGTGGTTGATTCTCCTCTACCAATGCTTTGTATCCGCACCCTACTCTGAGGCGCACCACTCAATCATTCCTCAAATTTACACAAGGTTGTGCTTAATATAACATCTTTTGGAGAGGATTCTATTGTTAATCTGCTTCTTGTGCTAGGATTAGTGTCTTTGACACTGCACATGTGCAACACTACAGCAGAACCTTTTTTTGATCGTTTCTTTGATCGTTCACACTGTGGAACTATCCCCCTCTCTTTAAGCAATGCCTTACTCCATCATTGCCATTTAATTTCATTCTATTTAATTTATTTTAATTTTGAGTATTTATCTTCATGCTTTGAATAAGTATGTCCTTCACTAAGCATGCTCACTCATCGCGCTATGAATAAGTGTCTCCTTTGCTGAGCATGCTCAGTCATTACAGGGCCTCATTCTTTAAGCCAGGCGATATACTTGGCCACCTCGGGGTCCTGACTGACACAGGTGGGAACAATTCACTGTCTTCCACTCACTATATAAGCGCAGAGCTGGCCAGCTGTTTGGTACCTCCGGTCTCAACTCATTGACTGCCCCGGGGTACCGACGGACAGGTAAGCTTTGCACTTGGAATTTAGATACTCTCTCCTTACATTAACAGAGCTAACAGTTTCTCTATTTGTTTACCAAAATAATTAATATTTATTTAAAAAATTCATTTTTTTTTAAATGACTGAATCCTGTCCTGAGTTCTTCTTTTTATGCCATACTGTAGTTGTGACTAGGTGGGTGGTTGTGTTCATAGTAAACCATATGATCAGAGATCTGTCTGTACACTCTGACATCACACATTTTGTTTATTATAGAGCGGGGCCCCCATCCCTGGGTTGTATCCAGGTTGAGATGAGGGTGTCATCCAAACTATGTGGGCAAGTGCAGGACCCATACTTTTGGGGTTAGCATTTTTTATGTTTTATAAATATATTACCTGCATTACTAGAACTGTATATATGTAGTGATCCTTTCTGACCAGGGGAGTTGTTGTTTTTTTATCTCCCTCAGATGGACCCAATAAATACTGAACACCTGGATCATCGGTGTAGTATTATTACTATTTTGTTCAATTTGAGCACACCACAGCAGTAGCTTTATCTTTCACCCGGTCCTGAAGAAAGCTCAGATCCTTGTATAGATCCCAAGGGCTGAAACATGTCGACCTATTGCGAAGAGTAGTGTCGAATCTCCACTACTCTACCTTATGCACTTTTTTAATCCTGACAGTGAAACCTACACAGTAAAGCCTTTTTTGGTATTCACTAGCCAGTTTTAACTTCACCACTAGTTTTCTCACCACTGATTCTCTAGCACTGCTCTCTTTTACCTCACTCACAGTATAAGGAACACTACTCCTTGTACATACAGCCTCATCCTCGCTGAACAAAATCCCTGGACTCCTCCCGCTTAGTGAGGGGGTTGTAGCCCCCTTTGGAACTAGGTTTTTCCACTGGAGGAACGAACCCGATGATGAAGCATGTCACCTCTTGGTGAGTGAGGGCTCCAGTCCTCTTTCGGGATTATCCCTGTTGGGATTCAATTCACCTGCCTTGGTCTTTTGTGTTCACTACCTTCTTAGACCCGAGATGACCTCTGTGTTTACTTAGTATATGGGGAAACTTCATCTTGCTGGTCTATAAACTTTTTCCCTTTGACCCCGCTAATTCCTGTTGTTTTCTAGCTAGACTTATTGCCACTTATCTTGAGAAAGCCATTTATTCCAAAAAAGGCAGACAGACCCAAAAGAAAGGTCTCATAATATGGGAAACCTTATCCAGGTGGCTCAGCCAGTGTAATGATTAATGAACCTTTGGCCTGAATAGGAATATATGAATGCTAACCCGAGATATTTCCAAGCTCCTCGTAGTATGTTGTACTGTGTCCCCTTTCGATCTGAATCAAAGATTAATCTCTTAAAACTGAACTAATGATTTATAAATTGAATTGTATGAATTCTAATGTGTGTAGACCAGCTGTAATTGTTTAAAATCTCTTGCCAATATGGTCACTGTACGCTATGCCATACTGTCAGTAGCAAAGAATGATGTACTCAAGTGGTTATGAAAATCTTACTGTTCGACTGAAGCTAGGTCATGCTTGTCCTGATGACACTCCAGCAAACTACTCAATATATCTCTGCTTCTTCTTTTTATCACACTTGACACTTTTGCACATGACACTTTAATATGGATATGAACTCTGAGATGAGGACTGCTCTAACTCCTCTAAGGTCTTGGCATTTCATGGTTAACTTAGATCGGCCGGGATAAATTGCTTACTTTGTAAAAAATTTTTTAGTAGTAGCACAAGCCACTTTTAACTGCCGTACTCTGCCCATACTCTACCCCTTGTGATGGTGTGCACTATGATTATGGTTTTACAATAGCTGTACTGGTACTTTATGGATCTATTTGCCTCAGGTCCAGACTATGTTTACATGCTGTAGGCCTTTAACCCCTTCAGCGCGGCGCGGATTTCCGCGCCACGCTGAAGATTCCGTGCGCGGGCGGGGCCATGACGGAACGGTTCCGTCATAAGCACAGCCCAACCGACGTGCATGACGGAACCGTTCCGTCAAGCGCGTCGAAGGGGTTAATTGAGTGGTAGGCTAAACATAACTGCTCATAATATGTAGTTATTTATGGATTATTCTTTCCATGTTTTATCCTTCTTGTTTTTCTCCTCTTCCTTTTTCTCTGGTTTCCTTTAACATAAGTGGCAAATGTATTCATTGTCTGATTGAAGTGAGGGGTGGGGAGGCATGTAGAACTATTTGGAATTGTAACACTTTGGTTGTTTGTACAGCAAAATTAAAAAGAAAAAGGAGGGTATCCATCTTTTGAGAGACATTTTGCAGGCCAAGGATTGGCTGGTAAAGCCAATTCAAGGACTTAAGGCCAGTGAGATAAGATTGCGTTTACAATGCATTTGTGGTAGCTGTACAACATTGTTCTAAGATAACTGCAAGCATTAAAAGGCACAGGGAGCTAGAAAAGGTAAATATTACGGCTATAGAGCGATCTGAAAGACACAAAAGCACTGCCCACACTCAAAGTGTGTGGTAAGGAAGTAATTGTATGTGGCAGCAGATAAAATTAAAAAAGGAATAGCAACAAACTGCAGTAATCGGAGGCGACAAAGTTGGACTAAAGCTGATTGAGTATCCAAGATAACCTGGGTTTGAGGGAGACCACCATAAAGGGATTTCAGTTCATAATAAGATTTCAGGTTTGTCAGAATTTTAAAATACGTAACATCCACCAGCACATTTCAGCTTTGAACCTCGCCATGATCAGCGTGTTATCAGCAGACTTTAAAACCGTTTCCTTCACCGCTGCAGTAAATTTGCATGTGTGGAAGAGCAGAGCCTTCTGAAGCGCTCCATCTGACAGGTCTATTGGAGGGATTGAAAGGCTGAGGAATGCAAGGTGGTCTGCATTCTGCTCGGAATTATCTGATCCACGTGAGGGCTAAACCTTGAATGACCAGACCAGGCTGGCACTGGAAGACGAGTGGGTGGTGATCCGCCAGAAGAAAGGCACGGGCATCATCTCCATCCATTTCACCAGATCATCAAGACCACTGCCATCACCAACGTGGCACCCAAATAAACTTGTTTTTAGGAGGGATCGCAGACAATGAAAGTCTTGTGGCGGCCTAGAGTTGGGCCGTCACTGCACGGCCCAAGAGTATGGCAGGAAATAGAAATTATGAAACTGGCTTAAAGCTGGCCATACTCAAAGTCCAACTAAGGCAGTTTTTCATTTTTCAGACAACTGCAGATTTCAGCCCAGGGGGAACAGTTCTGGTGAACAGAGAGTAGTGGATACATTTTAGTTTCTCGGAAGCAGGTTTTAGAGACACGTCCTTGGCAAATCTTGGGTGACCAGGGTCACTGGGACAGCCTCAAACAATGGGACCCAGAAAATATCCTATCAAGGGGAGACGCCTGAAATCTTTTTACATCTCCGACTCCATTTTCTCTTCCTTAGAAATAAATATATTATGGATGGTTTTGCAGTGTACTTTGGATGGGTGAAAGAAGGCCTAGAAGCACTAAAAGGAGAGTTCAGCGTTAATAGAACTGCTCTGTGGAAATCATGGATTTAGAGAAGCTTTAATCAGTTTTTTACTTTTCTTCAGACTCTTCCATTTGTTTGTACAAAGAGTAAGAACAGTAGAGGGACAGATATGAAAAAAATGAGAGCCTGAAAATACGAACATTGTGTTTAAAGAAGGAACTCGTAAGTCAACCTAGAACAGACACTTCATCTTTGTTAAAGTTAAAGCCACCTTCTTTACAAAATCCAACTGCAGACAGTGCTCTGGATACTCCTCCAGCAGCACGAGTACTTGATGGCAAGGAGGGGAAGGGAAGGCAGATGTGGCATTTTAGCTCCCAAGCAAGAGAAGGCTCTCGTATTGAGAAGGCTCTCGTATTGCATGTGCTCTGTGGTGGGCGCACGCAGCTGCAATTCCCAGAAGCGCATCCGTCAACACCCCGACAGAGCACGAGCATTTCAAGCAAACCAAAGAGCACGAGGCCCGGAACCCGCTGGGTCTCTGCCAGCTCCGATAATGCTGCGTCTTATCTAATCTATATAAAGTCCGCCTTCCTCTCCTGCTACAACTTCTGTGCAGACTCTGTCAGCAACGACACTCAGGGGGTTAAGTTATAAACAGCCGTGTCCGTGTGTCTTGTTTTCGCCTGTCAGATTCCATCTGACAGCGGTGAGTTTTTGGATACCGAGGCGATAGCCTCATTACTCCACATTCATTTTGTGTTTTTTAGTCGCTGTTTCGGTTGTCTTATTGATGTGTGACGCTTTGTCACTGTTGAGGTTGGATCACAAGGTCAGCGCTGTGAAATGCCGCAGGTTGCGGTCAATATGGTTTGCGGAAGTGTCAGCAAGTTTAGTCGCAGAGTCTTGTATTCGTCTGCCAAATGTCTTCTGGCGGTGTTGAGCTTTTGATGGCTGCCGCGGCGGTTGCCTTCTGACAGTGATGAGGTTTGGGTACCTGCCGGGGCGATTTGCCCTCAGGCAGTGATGAGTTTTTGGATGCTGTGTTGCCGTTTGTTTCACAAGTTTAGCGCTTCGATGGGCCTCGGGTAGCGGTCAAATGGGTTTGTAGAAATGTCTGCAAGTTTCCTGATCAGTGGGTTATCTTTTTGATCCAGTCCTTTGTAGAATGTCATGTTGAGTTTGCGGAGATGGTCGTCCAACATCTCAACGCCTAGGTCTCTGTGGAGGTCTGCTGTTCTTGTGAAGAGTGGAGCACCTGCTGCAATCCGTAAGGCCCTGCTCTGTAGTCTCTGCAGGTCCTTCCGAAGCTGCGGGCGGCAGCCACTCCAAACTGGTGCAGCGTACGTCATGGTTGGCCGAATTATTGCGGTGATGACTCGCACCTTGCTCTGCAAGGGCATCGACTTGGTCTTCAGGAGTGGGTATAGTGCAGACAGTTTTGTTGCTGCTTTCTGGCAGGTCTTCTCTATGTGGTGTCTCCATGTGAGTTTAGAGTCCAGAGTCACCCCCAGGTAGGAGCTGCTGTTTTCCCATTTGATCTCATCCCCATTGAGGAGGAGGATCGCTGGGTGTTTTCTGTTCAGCTTCCTGGTGAATAGTGTTGCTGTGGTTTTGCTAGTGTTCAGGATGATCTGCCAGTCGCTGTACCATTCGGAGAGTCTGCTGAGTGATGCCTCAAGGTTCTTAGCCACTTCCTGTTCGCTGAAGGATTGGGAGATGACTGCTGCATCATAGCCGTGTCTGTAAACAAAACCCTTGTGTATTACAACGCAACCACGCCCCCGCCCCAATGCTAGAGATACGGGAACCAACCAGATCATCTGAGAGGAGGGGCCCGGGGGTGAAGCCGCCTCAGGTCACCACAGACGAGGAACACACAAGTCCGAGCCAGTTCCTGCCAGATGGGGCGCAGAGCCGGGCACAGCTGGCAGCTGCGTGGCGCACACCCTGGGCGGGAAAAAAACAGCTAGCGAATGAAAACACCGATGGGAGAGAGACAACGCACGTGTGTATTCTCAACACAAGACAAGCACGAACTGTGGGGCCACGCCCAAGCCTCACCAATAGCGTAAACACGGAGGACACATAGTAGGAACACCATGCTGTTCCTCCACAACACCAAGACGAAGAGAAACAGCAATGTAAGATCCTTAGCCGACAGAAACGAGAAAGACTGAACGCTGGTTCGAATTCACTACCCCAAATCTCTCATCAAATCAGCCTGAGTTAGTGGGTCACAAAGTTGGAACAATGTCCGCCGAGATGTACCACTGCACTCCGATGCAAAGGCCATGGGCAGAGCGACCAATTACAAACATGCGGTCAAGCAAGTCCTTTTGATGCACTAAATTCAGGTTATCTATAGAGCACACGCGGAAACATAAGAGACTTCACGTGGTCTTTGACCCTCACATCTCTCCCAGGGCCGGACTGGGACAGAAAATACAGACCATTAAAAAACACAGGCCAACAAACCTTTAACAAGCAATTTTTTTTTATTTTTTTTTTAGAGTTAGAGCTATTGGCGTATGGAAACGTTTTTTACTTATGTGTTTTGGAGTGGAGTGAATGTATGCGGTGGTAATTGTATATTTTGCAATGAATATATAAGGAAGCACGTTGATGGTTGGATCTGGTGTATGTGGCTTGCCAGCCGCTATATGTGCCCGGGCAGTCATCAGATAGTCAAAACTGAGATTGATAAATGAGTTATAGAATTGAGTGGGAATAGCACAATGTATTAATCTGAAAGAGAGCGCATCTAGAAAAAAGAGAAGAAAGAAGAAAAAGAGCCTGCAGCAGAAAATCACTTAAAATTGTAAAACGAACCCTCACTCACCAACCTAGTTGGTGACATGCTTCATCATTGGGTTCCCACCAGAGAGGCTGAATGCCTCTCTGGTGTGCTTCAATGCCTGTTTTACAGCGGAGCGGGTAAATTCGTGTGGAGTGATAGTGCAAAGGTAGTGAGTGCAACAATGGGAATGAGGCTATTAAAAATGTCTTGATTTTGTCCAAAAAAGCTTTATTGGCGGAAAAACAGGCACAATTAAAAGAGGAATATGACAGCCGGTTGGATTATACCAGTTGTGTTCTCTAAGTGTGATTTAAAATTTAGTGGTCAACATGTTTATGCCTCTTCTCAATTATTACTGAGGCATTCGTCAGGACCAGTATTTCTGAAGAACCTTGTGTTCCTAAAAATGCAAAAAACACCTGAATATATTTGAGACAATACAAACCATAAGTATAGTGCTACTTATACTGGCATATGCTTGGCAGTTATTAATACCGCGCAGATACAATTATCGAGCACGCCATATTTTGGGCTTAATAATATCCGATAAAAACAAAGCATAGAATAGCTAAATACCTGTTTTAAATAGAGCACCTAGCAGCAGTATTAAATAGATCACTACAGGGTAACATGTAGCACTATACTTATTGTTTGTATTGTCTCAAATATATTCATGTGTTTTTTTTGCATTTTTAGGAACACAAGGTTCTTCAGAAATACTGAAGACTGATTGAAGAAACCGTGAGTTATACCGGTTTTTCTTTCTTTTTCCACTAAAGGTTAGGGTGCACCATAGCGTGTACACACCGCCGGGGTGGCATGGTCCTGACGAATGTCTCAGTAATAATTGCGAAGAGGCAGAAACAGGTTGACCACTAAATTTCAAATCACACTTAGAGGACACAACTGGTATAATCCAACCGGCTGTCATATTCCTCTTAATTGTGCCTGTTTTTACGCCAATAAAGCTTTTTGGACAAAATCAAGGAATTTTTGAATAGCACCATTCCCCATTGTTGCACTCACTACCTTTGCACTATCACTCCACACGAATTTACCCGCTCCGCTGTAAAACAGGTGTTGAAGCACACCAGAGAAGCATTCGGCCTCTCTGGTGGGAACCCAATGATGAAGCATGTCACCAACTAGGTTGGCGAGTAAGGGTTCCTTTTACAATTTTAAGTGATTTTCTGCTGCAGGCTCTTTTTCTTCTTTCTTCTCTTTTTTCTAGATGCACTCTTTTGTTGTTTATATAAATTTATTCTAGGGGGATTAAGAGTGTCTTGAAAAACCCTCTCTTGTTGTTGGAATTTAATCTGAAAGCGACCATTAAACACAGCAAGGATAAATGGCAGGGCTTAAAGTGGGCCGGGTCTCACCAGTGCTGAGCACCGGCAGTTTTTTAAAGGGGGGGGGCTTGAAACAGGTCTCTATCGGGCTCTGTTTTGTGCCCTGGCACAGGCGGTCCATTTTTTCCCCAGACTGCAGTGACAGCAGGCACATCGGCAATTTAATAGCATTACAATGGCATATATGTGCCCCTGAAAGCTCACGATTTGGCAGCTGGATAAATAAACAATATTATTGCAGCCAGTGGCGTATTGAAAATTGACAGGGCCCCCCTGCAAGGCACATGGTGGGGCCCCCCTCCGGATTTAATCAGGAGCTCTCAGGACAGAGTACTCATAGCTGCCAAGGTTTCAGATTGCTATGTGTGACATTATCATAATTGCATTCTAATTATGAGAGACATTTCAACGACTATGAGTTACACTTTCTTGCGTGCAAAATCAAGCAAGGAAGAGGAGGGAAACATAAATATCAGAAATTACACCAATTTGAGCAAAGAGAAACTCTTAGAAGATCTTGTCCTGTATAGAATCTGGAAACTTCAGTGTTCCAATTGTGGTCTCTCTACTCATTAATATTTTGTGATCCTTGTCAAATCACCCATCTTCATGTACTCGGCTCCGTTACCTACAAAATGGGATTGCTTAAAACAGGTTGCCTGCCTGCTATGTAAAAAAAGACACCACCTTCGTTTAGTGATTATTTCTGAAATGCTCATCTTTCTAAAGCCACTTCTAGGGTACTGTATTCATGAAAATATTTTAAAGGGGCTACCGAGGAAACCAGTTTCTAAGAGTGGCTATCTCCCAGGTTTCAAGATGTGTTTTTCGTGAGCTACTTCATTCTGACCTGTGTTTTACCTCCATCCAAAAGATTGTAAATAACATATGCAAGAAAAAGGCTGCTCACGACTTGGAGGCTCTTCTTCATAACTGTTGCTGTTTTTTAAAGAAATATTTTAGATTTAAAATGGTTATGAAAGATCAAAAAAGCTTGAATAAACACTATATAAAGCAGAAAATTGCACTAGTGTTGCAGAAAATGTTCATTATGTGTAGTTTTGCTTCCTCTCGACCTCCGATCTGAAGTAGCATGACCATGCAACCAATTGCTTGTGATGACATCACAGCCTTTGGCTCTGATGAAATCACGTTGAGGTTGATGCACGTAATCTACGATAATTTCTCCAACGTCATAAAAACAGACTTGAGCCAGGTGTAAAAGTTGCACAGGGCAGCATTCGGGGGTTAGATCTGCCCCCGCTGGCAGCCCAACGATGCCTCCGACATCCGCTTTGGGTCACAGAATGCTGAGAGAGCAGTTCCGTATAGGGCTACTTGACAAGCAGCAGCCAAATGATGCCTCGGATGTCAGTTTTGGGCTACCGAATGCCTTAAGGTCAGTTCTGTATGTTACCTGCTAAAAAAAAAACTTGTAATCTTTACACATTTATTTTTCACCAGTTTAAATAGTGCAAACCATGTCAAAGTACAAAAGAGTGCTTCACAACTAATACAAAAGACATTAGAGGTTTATTATATAGCGTCTCGCCCACCTGTAGAGAGCTCATTTAACAAGGTAGATGTCTGATCCCACGTGCCTTGGGACTTTCACACTGGTCAGTTTTGTGTCATCTAGCAGGACGGGTTCCAGTTTGACACTCTGCTGCAAGACTTATCCCAGGAACAAGAGGCTAAAATCATATTGCCACATTTATCGTTTCATTCAATTAGTGCCTATCACCGCTAGAAACATCACAGTTGCATGTATTACTCACAAAACCATTCATCGTGGCACCCCGGAATGCCTGGACCAAAAACTCACCCCTTCTTCTGGTCGATGTAGGTCATAAAGAAACAATAAACTCCCTTCTGCCACAACCACTAAGGTTTAATAAACAAATCACAATTTCTCCTCTGGAAGCACGCCCAAAATATGGAAGTTTATCTCCATTGGAAATTGAACAAACCACTCGTTCGAGACTATCAAAACAGATCCAAAAAACTTCCGGATCAAGAAACAACCTTTGAACAAAGCGCTGCGGTCGCAATATGTCCATTTTTTAAAAAAACATGATAATGTGATGGCACATAGTGAACATGGTAATGTGACCTAGTTTGTCTCGAATGTTCACCCTGTTAAACATCACTAGAAACTGCTCTGGTATACTAGCTTTCACCCTCACATTTTCTTCACAATATTTTGCTACTTTTGTTGTATGTAACGTGTCATTCAAAAAAGCACTCAGACACCCTCGGGTCTACTTCACTCTATACAAAACTAAACAAATTATAAAAAAAAAATAAAAAAAATTCGCCAATTCTGTTTTTCAGAAACTAAATGAAGAACCAGAAGTCCACATCTCCATGGAAAGTGGTAACTGTACAGCTGAAAATCTCAGGCTCATGAAAACTCTGATACTTAAAGAACAATTCTCTGGTTGGCGAATAAAAGGCGAATTCACACAAATAGCCAAGTTAAAATACCGCACTTAAACAAGCATTTGCAATGCAATAGGTCTCGCATTTACGCGAGTTTAAGCTATTGGCATTGTAAATGACAATGCATTTTATTTATGTTTTAAAAACAAAAATAAAAGGCATTGTCATTTGCAATGTCAATAGCTCAAACTCGCATAAATGCGCCACCTGTTGCATTTCAAATGCTTGTTGACGATTTGTTCACAGGAGCTGCAATGCTGTACATTATGGCTAAAAAATAAAAACAGGCGAAGTCAATGGGTCTTCTAGGCTTTGCCAATGCTTGTTATGTAATACAACTGCAGAAGATGAGCTCTAAAGACCATGGGTTGGAGGTACCCTTATCGGACTGTGCTGCGAGTTTATACCCATAGCTGAATGCGCCCTATAAAACTGTCAAACTAAAGGTAAAAAAATATGTAAACTTGGACAACTGTATAAAAAGCAGCTACTCCACAGTTAATAAAGAAGCCCAAATATACTGAAATAAAAATCTTTTCCACTCAAACGTGACACTGTCGCACCAAGACACCAACGAGTAAATCTCCGATACAGGATGTAAAATGCAGTATTCATCTGCCGGCCCCTCTTATCGGCCCGACACAAAGTGCAGCCGCCGGCTTATCTGGCATCTGGGCTGGTTTCCCGCGCCGCCCGCCAGCTGTCGCCTCAGACATGTGCCTCATGAAAGGACCCACGCGGAGGGACCACTAGGCCCGATAAGGAAGCGAGCTCCGTTCCGCACAAAGGCGCCATTCAGGAGCCATAAACTGCTGCAAAGGGAAGGCTGGGCAAAGCCAACAAAACCCCATCTGCGAGTTTTATTAATAACAAGCTCGGTTAGCGATACATTATCAATGCTACAGTACATGACAACTAGGAAGGCGGGAAAACTGTACACCTCGTTACGACATACAGGTCTCGCATTTACGCGAGGAAGCTATTGGCATTGTAAATGACAATGCCTTTTATTTTATGTTTTAAAAACCAAAACATAAATAAAAGGCATCGTCATTTACAATGCCAATAGCTCAAACTCCCGTAAATCCGAGACCTATTGCATTGCAAATGCTTGTTTTTCTTTACTGATCCGACATGATTAGGTGGAGGGAAGAAACCAGTTGTGGAAAGCAAAAGAGGGGTGGAATCTGAGAGAGCGGGTAAGCAACACAAAGGGCAGGCAGAAAGAAGCACCACTGGGGTGTGCAGGGGTAAGCAGCCTGGAAGGTACAGGTGGCGGACGCAAACTGACAGAGCAACATGGGGAGCTGGAAGTGAACGAACAAGAGTGCAACGTGGAGAGTAAGGGCACATTATAGAGGCTTAAAGTGCAAATCTCCATTAAAGTGACCGCTTAAGACAAAGTGGTGGAAAATATTTTGTTTATAATTCTAGGGAGCGAAATGTGCTGTGAGAAGTGGGAAAACGCAAAGCATGGGGAAAACACATGCACTCTCATGGAGGGCTTTTAGCAAAAGAATAAAGTTCCCGAAAATCCGACACTTGCAGAATATTTAAATGAGTCGGAGAGATAACTAGGCTAGGAGCAAGGACAGGCTAACACAAATAAAAACCATCGAAGATGGGGCCAAAAATAAGAGTGTCAAACAAAAAGCTAGTGGAAAGCAATGTGTTGCTATCGACAAGGCGAGAGGGGGAGGGGAGGAGACAGGCAGGACAGAGAGCTAGAGGGTTACGGGCATGTGGGTTTGGGTGGACAGGGAGGGCGAAGGAACGGGGCGGGCAGGGCTGGGGCAGGCAGGGATGAAGGCACAGCTGAAGGCAGGGCCGGGGACTATCAGGTCTATATGGACAGGCAGAGATGAATGCACAGAACTGGGTGAAGGCAGAGGCAGGATGGCGAGGCACGCGGGGCAGGCAGGGCTGGGGCCAAGCAGGTAGACTTAGACAGGCGGGACTGTTTGGACGGACAGGGATGTAGGCGCGGCCGAGCCCGGCGATGAAGGACTGGCTCTGAAATGGTTTTGCAGTGAGGGGTCTCTGCGGGTTAATGAGCTGACATCATGATTAAAGCCGACCATTTGTAATGTGTCTGGACCCCTGTGCACAGCCCGGAAAAGGTTAATGTGCTAAAGACGACTGCCCCTGACTCCCACCCCTGCACCTGCTTTCTCACGGGAGAGGGGAGAGCGAGGGAAGAGGGTGGAGAGGGAGAGACAGAGGGTGGAGAGGGCGAGGGGAGAATGAGAAGGCGAGGGGAGAATGAAGGGGCGAGAAATGACTGGGAAGAAGCGACGAGCAGAAGGAAGGGGAGGGAAAGGTGCGACAGAAAGGGAGCGAAGCGGCAACGGCAGAAGAGTGCAGGAGGGCAAAGCGTGGTGGAGCGGGGAAGGAAAGAAAACGACAAAACGAAAACTGAGGCGGATGGGAGGGGAGACGCCGGTGAGGCAGAGACCACAACGGAGAGTAAGATCGAGACAGGGAGAGTAAGAGGCAGAAGGTGTACAGACAGGAAGAGTAAAGAGATCGGATGACAGAGAGAATGGTAAAGAAAGAGGGGGCGAGAGGCTGTTAGAAGGAGGGGTGTGTAAGGACGGCGTGAGGGGGCAGAGGTTGATAAAATCACGATCCTCCGTCATTAAACTGGACACCATAATTAAAACCAAGATTAGTGCGTGGAGAGTCATGAAACTGTAGATAAAATCGGAACTGACTAATGATGAAACCAAACAAAGTTATGAGCTGTTCTTACAGAATCATGAATTGCAGAGCTCAAGAGGTTGCCTTGGTATCGGTCTGGCCTCGACTGCATAGAACCTCCCTGGTGGGATGTTAATTGTTTACTCTAAGATCGTTCACGCTGTACACAGTCGTGTATAGGATGCATATGCAACAACCAAACAAGCATTGGCCACGAGGCCTCGAAAGTGAAGCAGACGCGGCCGCGATACATACACAAGCTTTGACAATGACGCGGCCGCGAAAGTGAAAGTGATCGAGATTACGATCGCGTGCTACGGAGGAAAGACACATGGCGCTGCGTGCGTGCACGTTCACGTGCACTGAAGCTTTAGGCCACGGCAGCACTTTGAAAAGCCTGTATACAAAATGCCTCGGCCAGATCAGCGCAATCGCTGGATCAGGCGAGACCTAAAAAACAGGGGGGAGGAGGGGCTCCACTCCTTCCTTGCTGCGCTAGGGAGTCTCTTCGCCCCTACTCCCTCGCAGGGCCCCTTTACTCGGCGCGGACTGTACTCTCGAAAATCTGCATGGAGCAATTATTAATTTATCAAGTCTGCACGATCTAACAGAAGTCTGGTAGTCTGAGACTCGGTGAGTACTCCGGTCCACGTCTGTACTTGGAGCTTTACAGAAATGAGGGTGATCCTAGTATTACCTGCGCTCACAAGGGTTTGTTTACCACGGCTTGTTTACCTCGCTTCCTCAGAGTCCGATCCTGCTGCAACGTCCCTCCCCCTCAATTAGAGGGGGCGGGGGGGGGGGGAGGGGAGGGGGGGGCGTTGTCGGTGACGTTCATCATTTTCATTTTACCTATGTAAAGTCACGCTGCAGAAGGAGGCGCAACGCTGCCTATCAAATTCAAATACCGTAGGCAGCAAGGCGGGAATCTCCTCATTGATACATGGAATCCCCAGCAGCTGTACTACACCTCACTCAGCCAACTCTACAGCCGCCAACCCGCGGGAGCACGCGCGCACGCCATGGCGTGCTGCCAGCCACACCAGCAGCTTTAGCATAGTATTTATACAGGCAGGTATTTAGTAGACCGCTCTAACGGCTTTGACAGATGAGGCACTATGCCTGTAATTTGTGACAATGCATTTCAGTGCGGTGATGCGGATCACCACACTGAAATGAGTTAGTCTGTCTAACGCCGGATACGTGGTACATGGCAGGACTGAGTACTGTGCTGAGGGGGCCCCTGCAGCTTGGGCCTCCCCGCACCGCAGGGGCCTGTGTTACGCTCCTGATCACAGCTGTGTGAAGGGCAAGCACTTTTTGAGCAAGCACACAACTTCTGCCCAATCAAAGGCTGTATTCCTGGTTCCCAATATACGGGCGGAGCCAAAGCCCCTCTCCTGGAAGTTCTCACATAATTGTCTGGCAACAGCTGCGCTGTCAAGCCAGACCATAACAAGCATTGGCAAAGCTAACAGGTCTCGCCTATATAAGAGCTATTGGCATTGCCAATGTCTTTCAGCAATGTTGTACAACAGTGTGGCTGATGTTCATCATGGTTAAAAGTTTGTGGCATGGCGCAGAGGAGAAAGGAGTAGAGAGATGTAGAGGAGAGAGAAGTAGCATACAGTGGCTTACAACGGCTTGGAGTGGCGTAGAGAAGAGTGGCATGGAGTAGAGTAGCCTGGGGTAGAGTGGCGTAGGGTAGGGAAGAGTGTAGTAGGGCAGAGTGGGGTAGAGGAAAGTGCCAAAGAGTAGTGGTCATTGAGCAGAGGCCATACAGCAGAGTAGAGTGGTATTGTGTAGATGCTCTAGAGTTGCACTGTGTAGAGTAGAGTGGTGTAGTGGGGCGGAGAAGAGTGGCGTGGAGAAGAGTGGGGTAGAGGAAAGTGCCAAAGAGTAGTGGTCATTGAGCAGAGGCCATACAGCAGAGTAGAGTGGTATTATGTAGATGCTCTAGAGTTGCACTGTGTAGAGCAGAGTAGAGTGGTGTACTGGGGCGGAGAAGAGTGGGGCGGAGAAGAGTGGGGCGGAGAAGAGTGGGGCGGAGAAGAGTGGGGCGGAGAAGAGTGGCATAGAAAAGAATAGAGAAGCGTACAGTGGAGTGGAGTGGTGAAGAGTATAGTGGTGTAGACCAGAGTGGCATAGAGTGGGGTAGAGCAGAGTGGCAAAGAGTGGAGTGGGTAAAAAGGCTGGGAGTAGAGTGACATGGAATGGCACAAAGTAGTGTCAGAGTAGGTTGGAGTGGCATGCATCAGAGTGGGGTAGATTGGAGTGGCATAGAGAAGGGTAGAGTGGAGTGACGTAGAATAGGGTGCAGTGAGGTGGGGAGGCGTAGAGTGGCAAGGAATTGTGTGGAGCAGAGTGGTGTAGAGTGGTTTGACTGGTGTAGAATGGCATAGAGTAGAATACAGTGGCATGGAGTAGAGTGGCATAGAATAAAGTGGCGTAGAGTGGCACAGTGTAGAGTGATAGAGTGGCGTGGAGCAGAGTGGCGTGGAGCAGAGTGGCGTGGAGCAGAGTGGCACAGATTAGTGGCAGAGTGAAGTAGAGTGGCGTGGGGCAGAGTGGAATTGTGTGCAGTGCCATACAGTACAGTGGTGTGGAGTGGGGTAGAGAGGAGTGGCGAAGAGTGGAGTTGGGTGGAGTAAAGTGGCATAGATTGGAGCGATGTGGAGTGAAGTAGCGTAGAATAGTACAGTTGGGGGAAATTAACTTAAGTGTCAATAGAGATGGCAGATAGCATTAAAGCAACATAAATAAGAAGTTGTATGCCAGTGTTAAAAGTAGAAAAGCATATTGCACGTCTAGGAATAATGAACAATGTACTTACCTTCAGTAACCCCATATCTGGTAGAAACTATCTAGATGCAGATTCCGTACCTTAGAATTATCCCCAGGTATCAGACTGGATCCGTTAACTTATACCTATCTGCGCACCAATAAATGTCATCTTTCAGCTCTGCGTAGCATCGTCGGCCACTCCGAAAGTGAAGTGTGCGGTGCCTATATAGGCGCCACCCCAGCGCGCTGACATCAATTACTTTTTGCGAGTTTCCACGCCAGAAGCGCAGAGCCACGAAGCACACTGACCACTGGTGTGGAATACTAAGGCCCTGAAAAGGGAAACCCTGTCCCTAGAAATCCATTTGCAGAGCGGGGAGGTTGGGTGGGTTGGTAAGGAATCTGCAGCTAGATGGAGGCTCTACCAGATAGGACATTTCCGAAGGTAAGTAACTTGCTCATCTTAGAGACTTCTAGCCGCAGTTTTCTTACCTTAGAATAGATAACCAAGCAATACCTCCCAGAAGGTGTCTCTGTGGACCAATTTCACACAAGCAAGTCCTGCAGGATAAAACGGGTAAAATGCTCAACCCTACGGACCTCACTGCCCAGGCAGTAGTGTTTGGTAAACGTGTGCAAGGGAGTCTGCATTGCCACCTGGCAGATGTCCAGGACCGGAACCCGCATGCTAATGCAGTGGTTGCAGCTTTAACTCGTGGCATGTGCACGCAAACCCTCAGGGGGTTGCTTCTTAGCCAATGCGTACCAGATCTTTAGACAGTGCAAAATCAATCAGGACATGGTCCGCTTCTGCATGGTCCAATGTTTATTCGGTCCAACATACCCCACAAAGAGTTGGTCATCCATCCAGAGCTCTCGTGTATGGTCAAGCGAGTAAGGATAACGCTCTTTTTTGGGTACAAACTGTGAAGTCACTCCTCTTAATTGGCAGGATGAGGGGGTGCATAAAAAGTAGGGAGAGTATTGGTTTGGCTTAAGTGAAATGGAGTGAGGATTTTTGGAAGAAAAGAAGCCCTCATATGAAGCATTAGTTTGTCTGGGTAGATGTTCAAGTAAGAAGTCTTGGATTACATGGCTCAAGCTCACTGACCCTCCAGGCATATGTTATTGCCACCAGGAAGACTGTCTTGATGGTAAGGATCCCGAGAGGACAGTTGTATAAAGGGCTCAAACAGAGCTACATCAGGAACATCAGACCAGATAAAGATCCCATTGAGACATAATGGAGAGAGGAGGAAACATATGTTGCAAACCTTTAGAAAAATGTACAATAGGGGATTGGAAGAGGGAAGGTTGGTCAGGCAACCGCAGAAAAGCAGATATAGCAGAAAGATATCCCTTAATTCCCAGAGCAGTGCCATACTGGGTTAGGTAAAGAGCAAACAGGAGAACCTGAGAAAGGACAGCAGAAAGAGGGTCAACTCATTTCTCTGCATGCCATGCCACAAACTTACCCGGGCGCCAGGCATATACCGTTTTGGTGGAAGGATGCCTGGCTGCCAGAATAACATTGCAGACTTCGGGCGGAAGGTTTAAAGCTATCAACTGTTGCCGCTCAATTTCCATGCATGAAGGTGGACCGTTCACTGGTTTGGATAGAGAATCCTCCCCTGCTGCTGCAACATAAAATCCTTTCGGAAGGGCAGGCTGATCGGAGGACCGAAGACCATGCTCAACAGTTCAGGATGCCAGACTGTGTCCAATCTGGAGCCACAAGGATTTCTTGGGCCCGGTCATACCTGAACTTCTAGAGAACTGTAGGCAGGAGTGGTATGAGCGGAACTGTTGGACCTGTCAGCCCTAGGGTGGTCTCCTCTTCCATTTTTGTATCGTGCCTCATTTTTTCCACCCTCATTTTTATGTTTGACTAGGTCTCCGGGCGCCTTTTCATTGCCAATCAGTGTTAAGGTGCAGGTGCTCCCTTCTCCCAAGATGGCTGCCACAGGCCCCTGCTACTGCAGAGTGGTCTTTCATAGTAGCACCCTAGCTGCCAGGAGCTGGCTGGAACCCCACAACAATGTTGCGACTCCAGCCCGCCTTTTTGTCCCATAGGTAGAGTGGGGAAGCTCCTGGAATGTGCTGGAACCTTCTAGAAGGGAGGTGTGGTTTTTCTTTTGCTGCCTTGGCCAGAGGTCACCTGACCTAGGGCTACTTAAGTGAGGGAGGGAACTTTGTGGTGAGTTGGCCATTGGGGTGAAGCAGAGCTGGAAGAATCCACCAGGAGTGTAGGCGGTAGGGCCTAGCCAGGGACTTATGCCTCTGAGAGTGACAGGATTTAGGTGCTGCCTCTTAAGTGAGTGAGGGACCCTGTGAAACCCACTGATCTTGCCCAGCAGTAGGAGGACCCAGAGACTCTCTGCCCAGCCTGACTAGGAAGGATCTAGTCGCCCTCTCCATCCCTACCCCCCTGTAACAGAACCCCTGTAAGGGTGCCCGATACATCGGCGCCAACAAGCCTTTATCTAACATCTGAGAACAGAACTTATATGCCAAGCACTGAGACTGCGTGTCCAGATTGAACTCTTAAACTTATATGCCAAGCACTGAGACTGCGTGTCCAGACTGACCCCTGAAGCCGTATGCAAAGCAGATTGAAGAGCCACCGGGGATCGACCAGGTATTAGCGCTGTGACCCCTGCGCTCCCTGACCTGGCCTGGGACCCCCGGCAGCGTGCTCCGCTGAGCGCCGAGTCCCCAACCTTAACTTGAGCCCCCCCTGTGACGTGGAAGCCAGCGCGCTCACCGCCGCGGCCCGGAGGCCGGAAGAAGTGCCCTGCAGAGTCGCGAGGCCCGTGAGAAGCCCGGGGCCCCGCCGCTGCCGTCGCAGCTGTGAGAGAAGGTGCACGAGGCCTGGGGCCGAGTTCCTCCATCGTCGCTGGAGCGGACGCCGGCTGACGCCGAGAACGAGGTAAGCCCAGAGGCTGGGATTGCCCCTGGTGCGCCCCCTACTGGTCGGGAACCGCACCGCACCCTCAGCCCGGGTCCCCTCTCCGTGGGAGTTCCCCCTGCCAGCGCGACGGAGAGACCCCGCCGAGGGATCCTCTCCTTGTGCCCCCGCGACCGCTCTGAAGCGAGGTGCCCTACGAACTGCACCGGAGCCGAGAGACTCGCTTCTCCCGTCCCGGGCGCTTCCCGCTAAAAGCTTCGTGAGGCGCATTGACTGTCCTACCCCACATTGAAGTGCTCAATGTCCATAATTACAAGTAGCGCTCTGATATTCCTGTGCCGGATTGAAGTGCTCAATGTCCATAATTACAAGTAGCGCTCTGTTATTCAGGTGCCATATCGAAGAGCTACATGCTGGTGATTACGAGTAGCGCTCTGTTCTTCATGTGCCATATTGAAGTGCTACGTGTTGGTGATTACGAGTAGCGCTCTGTTATTCATGTGCCATATTGAAGTGCTACGTGTTGGTGATTACGAGTAGCGCTCTGGTATTCATGTTCCATATTGAAGTACCACGTGCTATTGATTACGAGTAGCGCGCTGTTATTCATGTTCATAATGAAATACTAAATGACATCTATTCCGAGTAGCTCTCTGTGCTAAATGCCCCGTTCGGAGGTCGTCACCAGTTAGCGCGCCTAGCGCCATCCTCACCCCCCCTAAGGCGCTACAGGAACGTGAAGCGCGCGTGTACCTCTAGGTGAAGGGTAGTGGTACCTCAGGCAGTACTGGTTTGTTATGAATGTCATTTGTGGTATCACCAGCTTATGAAATGTACTGCTACCTCATGAACTGCATCCAACGTGATCTGCTTGGATAAACTTGAGTATTTACTTAACTCCTACCGTGTGGCGTCACTTATTGTGTGTGTTCCTTGTCCCATGAGAGGTGCGTGTTGTATGGTTGCTTTACACACAGACCTTTGGTGGCCCGACCGCTCATGTCACGTTACCGCCCCATAGGGCCTGGAGACCCCAGGTCTTACAGGAACAAACAGATCTAACCAAGGCTCTCCCCACTGCTGAAAGAGACCTTGCACCAACTCCAGATGGAGACACCATTAGTGATCTGCCAGACATCTTTTGCTGGGCTTGTCCGCTCTGGCATTCAGAGTGCCTGCCAGATGTTGAACCACCAGGGATATGCCCTGCTGTACCAGCCATGTCCAGAGATGCAGGGCTTATTGACAAAATGTCCACGACCCACCTCGCCCTGTTTGTTGTAGTACCACATGGTGGTGTTATTGTCCATAAACACCTGCACCCACTGGAACTTCAGGTCCCACTGCAGAGCCCGCATATGCCAGCGGACATGCGAACGCAGGAGGCCATGAAGCCCAACAGCCTCAAAGTGAATTGCCAGGATAGAGACTGAAACATCAGGATCATAGCCTGAATATCCTGGATTGCCATTAGGGAGGGTAGGCCCAAAACTGCACTGTGTCCAGAGCAGCTCCGATGAAAGGAAGCGTCGGAGAGGGAGTCGGTTATGACTTCAGCACATTGATAGTGAACCTCAGCAAATGAAAAAGGTCCACGGTAGTCTGAAGGTGGGAGACAACAGTCTGAGGCGAGTCCGCCTTCAACAGCCAGTCATCAACATAGGGGAAGACAGGCACCCTTGATCTTTGCAGATGAGCTGCAACCACACCATCACCTTGGTTAACACACGAGGGGCGATAAGGCCA
Organism: Triturus cristatus; assembly: GCF_964204655.1. Taxonomy (NCBI): domain Eukaryota; kingdom Metazoa; phylum Chordata; class Amphibia; order Caudata; family Salamandridae; genus Triturus; species Triturus cristatus. Next base: position 1,048,510,602 of record NC_140579.1, read on the forward strand.
ATAGGGAGCACAACAAACTGAAAGTGCTTGCGACCCACTGTGAACTGCAAGTAACACCTGTGGGCAGGCAAGACGGGAATGTGGAAATATGCGTCCTGCAAGTCCAACGCTACCACCCAGTCTACTGGGTTCAGGGCAGACAGGACCTGAGCGAGAATGAGCATTTTTAACTTCTTCTGGAGGAAGAAACAGAGCGGAGGTCAAGGATAGGACGAAGCCCTCCGTCCTTTTTGGGCACCAGAAAGTAGTGGGAATAGCAACCACAACCTGCTTCTGGCAGCGCTACTCTATGGCTCCCTTGGCCAAGAGAGCCGTCACTTCCTGGCAGAGATGGGATAAGTGGTCCTCTGTCAGTTTGTCGTACGTAGGTGGCATGGAGGGAGGGGTACTCTAAGGGAATGGAGTAGCCCCTTCGGACAATCTGCAAAACTCACTGGTCTGATGTAATAGACTACTAGTGGGGCAGGTGATGGCGGATCCTGCCCCCCATTGGGTGCCCATGATGGTAAGAGGACATATCATAAGGGTTTGAAGGCTACGGCTGCTGGGAGTGATGGACTGACCCGACCTCTGGCTGCTCGACCCACGGGTCTGTAGAAACCGCATCCTCGGCCACGTAGAGGCTGGGAAACTTGCATGCAACGGTGCTGGGTGGGTATAGACACGGCTAGAAACCCCTTCTGTAGCCATGAAAGGAGCAAAAGACAGAGGGGGTGGGGGCGAGGGGCCATGGAAAGGCCCATGAACCTGGCCATAGCCCTGCTGTCCTTAAAGCGCTCCAGCACTCAGTCCGCCTGGTCTTTGAAAAGATGGGAGCCATCAAATGGCATGTCCATTAGTGAGGTTTGGAAATCTCCAGAAAAGCCAGTAGTCCTCAACCAGGCATCGAGACATATGGTCACAGTTGATGAAACCACGCTGCCCAGTGAGTTGGTGATGTCCAGTCCACATCAAATGATTAACTTCGCTGCATTCCTCCCCATCGACAACAGTCTGCGAGAGAACGGTTGGCACTCCTCTAACTGTTGGCAGCACCTGCGCAGCCGTATCCCACAGAGTGGGAATAGCGGCCCATAAGGCACGTGGTATTCACAGACCACAGTGCCAAGCAGGAAGAAGAAAACATCTCTTGCCTAAGTTGTTTAGCCTCTTGGAATCCTGATCCAGGGGTGCGGTTGGGAATGAGTCAGGATTTACTTGGGAAATGGAAGCTTAGACCACCAAGCTCTCCAGGGTAGGGTGTTCCGGGAGGAATTTGGGGTCCCCTGGAGCAGGCGATGGCAGCAGGCTATAGTCCTGTTCAGAGGAGGCCCTGTGTTGCCCTTGGACCAGGTCCCAAGCAGGACATCAGTAAGTGCTTGATTAAATGGGAGAAGTAGTTTTGAAGGGGACACTCCCAGCTGAAGCACTTCAGTCAAGACGTTAATCTTAACAGTTACCACGGGCAAGTTAAGGTCCAGGACCTCAGCCGCCCTCCTCATCACCATTGCAAATGAAGCTCCCTCCTTTGTAGCAATGTTAGGGGAAAAAAGCATGTCAGTATCTGGAGAAGTTTCCAGTCGGTTGGCGTCCACCAAATCTCCACACCAGTCCATGTTGGCATCATATGGCTGGTGTTCTTTAGGGTCCAGCAACCCCTCACATTCCTCCCCAAGTCCTAGCCCATAAGAATGGGGCTAAGGCTCTGGCCTGGAAGGCATGGTTTCTGTCGACGTCCCTCTGGCTCTGTGTCCGAGTAGAGGATATAAATGGGGATGGCGCCGCCTGTCGATCCCTGGGGAAGACTAGCGCTGGAGCCACTGGCATGGATCCAGTAGGGGACCTTTCCGAACCCGTGGGTCCAAACGGCGTGCCGGAGTGAACGGGCCACCCAAATCGGAGGTGCATCGCCTCATAAAACTCTTAATTAGGTGAGGGTCGCTTTGTGTCCTGGGAACTCTGGGCGGAGTGCGGTTGGCACTGGCTCAACCATGGAGCAAGGCATGGAGCGACGCTCTCCTCGTCTCGTCGGCCAATGGACGAGGTGAAGCACGTTTCAACTTCTTGTGGTGGGATTTACCCAAATTGCCCAACAACTTAGAGTGCTACGAGCTTCTCGGACTCTGCAACCGCTTCCAGGACGTTCTTCTTGACCAGGATCTGGATCATCAAGTACCGTGAAGGATCACTCCCTCAAGGCCTTCGGGTGCATGGAATGGCAATCGGAGCAGGCCTTCGGGTCATGGTTGCGCTCGAGGCACCAAAGGCACACAAGATGCAGGTCCTTCACAAACATCAAGCAGTCACAGGCGTCGCAGGGCTTGAAGCCGGCCTTTTTAGAGGACATTCCTGCTACACCAGGAGGAAAAAAACCTCAAGACTTCGACAATATGTCGAAAAAACATGTTGAGTGGCGCAAAAAGAAAAGACCCGACATCAGCGTGCTGGGGTGGCACCTATATAGGCACCACGCAGGTTACTTCCGAAACGGACGATGTTGTTGATGCTGCGCGGCACCGAACAACGCCACCTACCTTTGTGTAAGGGTGCTGCTCAAGAAAAATTTCCCGATCCAGTCCGACGCCTGGGGATAATTCCAAGGTAAGGAATCTGTGGCTAGAAGTCAATACCAGATACCACAACGCCAATAAAAAAAAAAAATACTGCGTTGCAAAAAAGACAAGGAATAACAAAGAGCGAGAAAGAACATGAACTCGGTCCATGCTCCAGGGAGGAGCTAACACGAGAAAGGTAGGGAAGCCTACGGAGGCTAAGCAATAGAAAGACTGCAAATGAGAGTGACAACAAAAACAACTAATGGTGCTGTGGGCAGGTTGTAAGCCCACTGCATTGTAAACAAACTAGTCTTGTAAAACTGCGCATGCGCTATGTAGGCAAGACTTAAAAACGGTCTAATATGAGCTCAAGGGGGCAGATAGGAGTGATTCAAGAAATGTATCTATAGAATACTAGGAATGCAGGGGGCTAGTGAGGCAGCTTACTCATCGGAAAAATCTACACCACTTTCGCTGGACAGGCCATGAATTGTAGTAAAATAAGAAGGATACTACACGCTTGCTTCTTGTTTGAAAATCATATCCTTGCCTCTGGAACTCATTACAAGAATAATTTATGGAGGTATCTATACTTGCTCAGTGCTCGAAGAGGAACAAACAGGTTTTCTCACAGATTTATGTGTACCCGAGACACTGCATCCATAGCTTCTCAGAAAGGCAGGTGTGAATTACTTCTCCAGGATCCACAACTCTGATCAAATAAAAATGTCCACTCTCCCTGGATCAATAACCAGAGCACTACAGTCCGAGGTACTGCCCAGTGGTCGCTGCTGCAGTCTATGAGCACCAAGGGACAGCTAAGTCTTCAGTCAGGATGTTGGTCTAGAGGTCATCAAGTTGACGCAGAGAGACTTTGATAAGGCAGGCAGACAACACAACAAAATAAACCTTTCCTCCAGAAAGTCTGATGCAGTCATCCTTTGAGCATTCCACTATATCAGTTCATTAGAAATATATATATATTTTATCACTACTTGCACCCTAACTCCCTACCTACAACATCTGGGACTGAACTACAAATTGGGTGCTCATTCCCTGTCTGAGCCGCAGAGCACCCTTAAATACTAAATATAGACTATCCGTAATGTGGCCCTGTATTTTCTACTGATGGCATGGTTAACGCACAATTATTTAAGCATCAAACCGGGAGAACGTTTTTTTCCAGAGTTCAAGCTGCAAATCTAGGAAACTTGCTTTATTCTGTTTTTTTAGAATTTTTGTTCAGTAATTTGCCCTGGATTCATGTTCCGCAGTTCTGTGCACAGCATCAGGATACTCTCTGGCAGATAGCGCATTCAATAAACAAAACTCACACAACCTAAACAAAAGGTGTAAAAAAACACGAGAAGAAAAGATATGGAAGGAAAAAAGCAAGGGGAAATACGTTGGATTATTAAAGTGTGTCAATCAGGGACACCTACTTTCCTGTGATCAAAGCCCTTGGATAAATTCGAGGGTGAAAGCATATATACACCCACTTTGAATAGACCAACATTGGGGCGAACGCTCTCCGCAAGGCTTAGAAAAGCTGTGCTGCCCTACCCCGTACTTTTTTCTGGCCTGTCCTATGTTTTCCCTCCAGCAAACGTGACAGTCTGAGTACAGGTGGTGCTCCGTGCTGTGTGAGATCCCAAGGGAACTGCCACCTTAGCGAGTGTGCTGCTGGCCCTCATCCTGCACTATGCAGCAGAATGCGCCGCAGGCGGCAGCATGACTCTCAAAGACTTCCTGGTTTATTTAGACAGAAAGCTCATGTACATGCATTAAATACAAGGTTTACGAGGAAAAGTTGCGGAGGTTTTTTTTGTAAATTCTTTTTATTGGCATTTGTTGTTATAATCATAAAGACGTTACATTCCGTACAAGTAACTGTGGCACATGTGCAACAGAATTGACCAACATCAATATAGAGAGTACATTTGCGTCTTATTCTGCGTAGGTGCTGTTGTATATGTATGAATTACATTGTTGATGTAGCGTGACCTTCACGAGCGTGTTGTTTGTGCTCGTGGAGATCACGCGGGGTTGTATTCATTTAAGAATGGAGGGGTTGGTGAGAGAAACGTTGAATCAGTTGTAAGGCATTAATAAGATGCACGGCTGGAGTAAGGACGTGGAATAAACTACTCCGTTATCACAAATATGTCGTCTCGCTATTGATTACTTCTGAGGTGGATAAACAAGGCTTTTCTAACACTGGCGACGATTGGGCAAGGACAACGCATTATCGGATTGTCATCGGCATAATAAGTTGTTTTTTTTAAAGAGAAGAAGCAAGTTACAAAACTACTCATCGAGTAAGCGAGAACGGCTATGATTCTTTTGGAAATACTATTTAAAATAGTAAACATTATTTAAAATTCAGTTTAAAGCAGCAACGGTACCGTGAAGGAGCATACCACTCTTCAATTCAACGGGAACTTGGAATCGAAGCTTCTCCAATCCGCACGGAAATGAAATCGACGAGTCCTTCGAGGTTTCAGTAATTTTCGGCTACGGAGGGGTGTTGTGGTCACGTGAAGCCTCGCGTTACCATCGTAACACGCTGCAATCACCGTGAGGCGTGTTGTAATCATCATCGTGATTGGAGGATTGGTTTCACAAAATTTTTTTTTTTGTTTTTCCCTGCGCGTTAGTGCAACATCGGAAATCTGACGAGTGAAAAAGGGAAACTGCTGCTTACACAGAATAAACGGAGTGTTATCTTCATACTTGGAGAAACGAGGTAAAATTAAACTAAAGTGAGTGTACAGCGTGTGAGAGGAAAAGCGACCTTATTTGAAAATGTCAGGAATTGTTCCGCCCCCTTCCTTTCTGTCATCATCAGGCGATCCTCCTATGCCATGGGAGGTGTGGGAGCCTGTGTTTTTGGCTTATGTAGAGGTTCTAGAAGGAGATGATTGTGAACCTGAGAGGAAATTGTCACTGTTAAAACATTGTCTTGGGGGTTTTGGTTTGAAGGAGTTTGCAACACTTCCAGCTTTAATAAATCCTGGCAGAATAAATGCATACCAGTATGCTTCATCGCAATTGAATATTCGTTTTGGAAAGAAAAAGAATGTAGTAATGGAAAGATTCATCTTTTATTCACGGAAACAACGCCAAGATGAGTCAATTGAAGATTATGTATCTGCTTTAAGATCTTTAGCGAGTTCATGTGCTTTTGAACGAATCTCATACGAGCAAGTTTTAAGAGACCAAATATTAATGCGAACCAACAGTAAAAAAGTACAAGAGAAGTTATGGTCTACCTCTGACTTATCGTTAAATGCTGCCATTGACATTGCGAAATCTATTGAACATTCAGAAGAATTTGTAAAGGAAATAAGAGGCAATGAAAAGGGAGATGTGTTCAGCATAAACAAAAATCCAAAAGAACATGTCAAGGAAAAAAAAGAAATAAGTCAAAGGCCAGTTAATACCAGTAAATATGAGAACAAGAGCAAGAGTCAAGGCACCAGTCAAGAAAAAAGGAGCTATTCATTACTGTGCTTTAGGTGTGGTAGCTCAAACCACTTAGCGAACTTTAAGGGGTGTCCAGCTTTTGACAAAGTATGTTCAAAGTGTAATAAGAAGGGACATTTTAGTAAATATTGTAAAACTGTCATGAGGAAGGTAAACCATATTCAGTGGTTAGATGATGAGTACAATAGTAATGATGAAAGTGAAAATGAGATAAATACTGTGATCAATATGTGTAATGAGGTCGGGAAATCAACATTTCCATCAGGTATAATTAAGGTTGATGGGAAAGATTTGAGATTTCTTGTGGACTCATGTGCTCTGTATTCGATTATTTCAGCTAAGGTTTTCAATGAGAATTGGCCCAACAGAACACTAATTAATCCTGATGTATCTCCAGGGGGTTACACCGGTCATAAAATTGACCTAATAGGTTATTTTAATGCGGATTTAACGTTTTCTGGCCAAGGTACTGTAGGGAAAATTTATGTAGCAAAGTCAGGGGAGTCTTTACTAGGATGGCCACATCAATATGAATTGGGCATTAAACTTGACCCGAGAGCGAATCCTCCTGTGTTTGCAATAGATTCCAGTTCCAGGCATGCGTCAAACTTTGTAGAAAAATTGATTAGTGAATTTCCAAGGGTTTTTAGTGGAAAACTGGGGAAATACGTGGGGTTTGAACATGTGATCAAACTCCATGAGAATACAGTTCCCATAAGACATAAGGTAAGGAATGTTCCTCTCTCTTACAGGAATAAATTGAGTGATATGTTAAAAAATTTATGTAGTGAGGGCATTATAGAACCAATAGAGTCTTCCCCATGGGTTTCTCCCATAGTTATTTCGCTAAAATCTTCAGGAGAACTTCGTTTATGTGTTGACTTACGCAGTCTGAATCGTGTAATTTGGGTAGACGCTCATCCTCTTCCTAATTTACATGAAATGGTATCTAGTTTAGGCAATGCACAGGTTTTCTCATGCATTGACTTAGCAAGCGCGTACCATCAGGTAGTTCTGGCAGAGGACTCTAAGAATTTCACAGCCTTTATAACTCCAGATGGGTTATTTAGATACTGTCGCATGCCATTTGGACTTGCTAGCGCAGCCTCTGTATTTCAGAGACTAATGAAGGAAACCTTGGAGGGATTATCTGGGGCAATAGCGTTTCAGGATGATATCTTGGTTTATGGGAAGGATGATGAGGAGCATGATAGGAATCTTTACAATGTTATAGCAGCATTATCTAAGAAGGGTCTTACTTTGCGATTGGACAAATGCAAATTGAAAGCCAAGGAAGTAGAGTACTTAGGGCATACGATAAGTGGTAAAGGAATTAAACCAAAGCAAAAACATATTCAAAGTGTTGTTAAAGCTCCAGTACCATCATCAAAAGAACAATTAGTTGCGTTTCTAGGGCTCACTGAATTTTACGCTAAGTTCATTCCAAATTACTCAGTCAAGGTTGATCCTTTTAGATGTTTAATGAAAAAGAATGCAAAATTTGTGTGGACAGAGAACATGACTCAGGCTTTTGAGAACCTCAAGGAATTCATAGTAAATGCTCCTTGTTTGAAACCGTTTGTTCCAGGGGCAAAGTGCATAGTCATGGTGGATGCCAGCAATCTAGGATTAGGAGGGGTGTTGATACAAAAGGACGATTGCAATGAGTGGATTGTAGCGTATGCATCTAGGGCATTAAGGGATGCAGAGAAAAACTACTCGGTAATTGAGAGAGAGCTTCTTGCATGCGTATGGGGTGCAGAACATTTCAGAAGTTTTCTATGGGGGAATGAATTTATCATCAAAACTGACCATAAACCCCTTGTGTACTTAATGTCTCCTGGAGGTGGAAGATCATTGTCTGCACGATTAGCAAGATTATCATCAAGGTTACAATCTTTTAGATTCAGTATTGAATATGTTCAAGGTAAAGCAAACATGCATGCGGACTGTATGTCAAGACTACCCATTGTTGGTGAGGAACATTACCAATGTGATGACTGTGAGGTAGCTTTCACTACACATGATTTAAATGTAATACATGGTACAGGGAAACAATTAAGAGAGGAAGATTGGATGATGGAAATGGGGAAAGATAACGAATTGAAAATGCTAAAGGAATACATTGTACAAGGTTGGCCAGAGATAAGGAAGGTGTCGGGTGATATGATGAGTTTTGCTAAAATTCAAGAAGACCTAGCGCTTGAAAACGGGTTGGTTATGAGGGGTGACAAAATAGTTCCTCCTTTTGGCCTCAGGAATGCAATTATGGAGATCGCTCATGAGGGACATCTCGGAATTTCATTCACTAGAAGAAGGGTTAGGGAAGCATTTTGGTGGCCTGGAATAGATTCTGCAATTGAGCATTACGTGAGTAAATGTAGTATTTGTGCAAGCAGTGATAAATCTGCTGTTCCTTTGCGGGTAGAGTCTCATCCTGTTCCTTATCCCAGTGGTCCGTGGAGGAAATTGGGTATTGATATCATTGGGCCTTTTCAAGTGTTGCCAAAGGATAAATGCTTTGGTATTGTACTTATTGATTATTTTTCTAAGTGGCCAGAAGTTAAGATGGTTAAGGAGGTCACTTCACAAAGTGTCATTGAATTTTTAGATGAGACATTTTGTAGGGAAGGGATTCCGCAGGAAATAGTCACAGACAATGGACCACAATTTATTAGTAAAGAGATGGAGGCATTTTTACAGAAATGTAACATAAAACACAGAAGAATTGCTGTTTTCCATCCAGAGGCAAATGGTCAGGTGGAACGATTTAATCGTGTTGTGAAGGAAGCTATACAGTTGTCCCTTAAAGGGGGGTTGAATTGGTGCAATGCATTACAGTCTATGCTGTTATCTTATAGGACGTCACCAAATTCAGTTACTCTTGTCAGTCCTTTTGAGTTGTTGAGGGGACGCAAACCAAGTACTAGTTTGGTACCATGGTGGTTAAAGAAAAATTGGAGTGAAAAGGAATTTAATGCTGTTGATTATGATATTGTTAAGCAAAGAGTTAGTGAGCAGAAGGGGAAAATGAAATCTGTAATGGATAAGAAAAGAGGCACTTGTAGCAAAGTAAGGATTAGTGTTGGTGATCTTGTTCGGGTGAAGAGGAAGGAATGTGTTTCTAAAGGTTCACAGTGCTGGTCGGATCCAAAAAGGGTAATAGAAGTGTTAAGTAATGCTGTACGTGTTGAGGGAGGAAGTGTTTGGAATTTGAACAGGATTTCATTGTTTAAAGGAATTGCTCATTTAGGGAAAAGTGTGGAAGTGAGTCCAAGTTCAACTGAAGATCACAATGAACAGCATTCCAACTGTTCAAAATGGGGTGGTGAATCAAGGGGGAAACGTGAACATCATTATCCAGGGAGATTCAAAGACTATGTTATGTGGTAAAAAAAAGAAAAAAAAAAAAAAAAAGGGGGAAGATGTGTTGTATATGTATGAATTACATTGTTGATGTAGCGTGACCTTCACGAGCGTGTTGTTTGTGCTCGTGGAGATCACGCGGGGTTGTATTCATTTAAGAATGGAGGGGTTGGTGAGAGAAACGTTGAATCAGTTGTAAGGCATTAATAAGATGCACGGCTGGAGTAAGGACGTGGAATAAACTACTCCGTTATCACAAATATGTCGTCTCGCTATTGATTACTTCTGAGGTGGATAAACAAGGCTTTTCTAACAGGTGCGGCATGTGTTGTAGCAGGTGTTCGCCAGAAAGAAAAACTGGGGGAAGAACCGAAGTAGGAGGTGCCATGGGGTTCTTAGTGGTTGGGCCAGGCAAATGCTGTGAGTCCGCGGATACCTACTCGACGGTACAGCTGCATCTCGCTCAGAAGGGGATGGGTGCACGGGCTGGTGTAGAGGACCGTTCTGTATGACTGGCGAGCGGGGGCGAGCCTAGCGGGTCTAAGGGTGGCGTGAGTAATCGGGGGGTGGGGGGATCCCCTGCCGTGGGAGCATGTACAGCAGGTAGCTGTGTGGTGCCAGGGGTAGTTGTGTCGGTGACCGGGTCCTCCGGGGTCTGGGACTGTTTGAATTGGTGTAATAGAAGCGCCCATTCTAGAGAAATTGGGACTTTGCAGATGCCTTTAGCTTCTTCCTCACGCACTGCGTCCTCTTCAGCTGCAGCCCACTTAAGCACCGCCCCCACCCACGCCGCAATCGGAGGGCCCGACGTGGAGCACCAGTGCATAGCTATACAGCGTTTGGCCAGCAGGTGGCCTAGGGAAACAAAGCGCATTGGTATTTTGTGACGTTTCCTTCGTCCGAGTATGCCCAATGCGCAACCCTCCCAAGTGGTCAAGTGGGCCAGTCCGGTGAGATCTCGAAGTGTTGAGTGGATGGATGACCAATAGTCCTGAATGCCCGGGCAGGTCCAAAACATATGGGAAAAGTCTGCATCCCGCGCTCGACAACGAGGACAGAGGAAGGTCGTATCGGGGTAGAAGCGCTGTAGGCGTGCTGGTGTTAGGTAGGCCCTATGTGAAACTGTATATTCTTAAAACGGGCGTTCCTGGATACTTTTTGGGGGAATTCTATCGCTCTTTCCCACTCGCTATCATGAAATGATTGTCCCGCTTCCTCCTCCCAGAGGGACCGCAGGGGTGCTAGTAGTGGGGGTGTCAGTTCCCTAATTGATTTGTACAGCCATGTGGTAAGGTGGCGACCCGGTCCCATTCGTAATATTGTGTGAAGAACTGGATGTGTGGGAGGCTCCCCCAGTGTGAGGTCATAATATGGTCGGTAGTGGCTGAGGAGTTGGCGGTGAAGCAGGAACTGGCCTGGGGGAAGGTCATAGTCGTCCATAAGCTGCTGGTACGACCTGAGCTGTCCCTCTTCAAACAGTATTTCTGCTTCGGCGAGGTCTCTGGATGTCCATTCCTGGAGCATGGCAGGAGTGAAAAACCCCCTGTGTCTTGGCCAGCCGACTAATGGTAGTAATGGTGTGTATGGGGGACAGTTTGGTGTCATGCGGTGTATGCGCTGGACGCATTTCCGGGCAATGTCCACTTGAAGGGGGTAGGTTCGTGTGGGACGGGATCCCGGTAGGAGGAGGCGACGCAACTCTGGTATTGATATACGACCCGTGGCAGTGCATGTTTCAGATGTGTACCTTTCTGCTGTCCAATATGAAAGCCACTGGAGCTGCGCCGCCAGGAAATAGGCCTTGAATGATGGAGCGCCAAGTCCCCCCTGTGTTGTGGGTAGTTTTAGTTTTGCTAACGCGATCCTGTGTCGCCCCTTACCCCATATTAGAGAGCTAAGGAGTGTGTCTAAGTCTTTGAAAAAGGAGCGGGGTGGGACTACTGGGAGATTGGTGAAGTAATATAAGAGCCGTGGGACCAGTATCATCTTTGCGAGAGCTACCCGACTGATCGGGGCCAGCGGGAGGCTCCGCCAGAACCCAATTGTGGATCGTATAATGGCAAGTGCCCTACGATTGTTGCCCTCAAAGATGTCAGCCGGGGAATAGTATAAGCGAATCCCGAGGTATCGGGGGCCCTCTGCAGCCCAATGCATTTTCCGGTCACCAATCCAAATGTCCTGGGGAGAGGCGTCTGGATGGAGGGGGTACACCATTGACTTGTCCCAGTTCACTTTCAAGCCCGAGGCATCCGCAAATTCCGTCAGGGCGGTCTCGAGTGTGGTGAGATCCGCCGTAATATCCCGTATATATATATATATGAGAAGGTAGTCTGCGTACATGGATACGCAGTGCGTGGCGTCCGCGAGTGGAATGCCCCAGGCCTGTCCGTCTCGGCGAAGCCGGATAGCTAAGGGTTCAACAGCGAGCGCGAATAATAAAGGTAAGAGGGGGCATCCTTGTCGTGTGCCCCTGTGTATCGCGAATTCCGGGGAGATGTAGCGACCGAGGCGGACCCGGGAGGTAAGGTTGGTATAGAGCAGGCAAGCGTAGGCTATGAGAGTGGGGCCTAGTCCCACCCACCCGAGGATGGTAAAGAGGAACTGCCATGTTAGGGTGTCGAAAGCCTTCTCAAGGTCCAGGATCAGGCACGCCGCTCGAGGGAAGCGATCGCCAATCTGATCCTGGATGTGAAAGAGGCGTCGAATGTTGTGAGAATCTATCCGCTAAGATTTTCCCCAGGATTTTGCCGTCGGCTGTGAGAAGTGTGATGGGGCGATAGGAGGCTAGGAGTTGGGGATCCCGATCGGGTTTCGGGAACGTCACAATCACCGACGCTCTCATGGAGCTAGGCAGTTCACCGGATCGGAGCGCTGTGTCCAACACTGTAGATAAGCGAGGATTCAGTTGAAAGGCAAAGGTGGCGTAGTATTCGAGTGGAAACCCATCGAGGCCTGGGGCTTTGCCACGGGCTAAGGCTCGTATAGCGCATGTAATCTCAGTGGTTTGTATCTTTGCGTCTATCACTGTCTTGTCCGCGGCAGATATCTGGGGGAGGGGGAGAGGGTCTAGGAAGTGGTCGACAGCCTCCGGGTCGAGTGATGAGGGGATATTGTAGACTGCTGAATAATGTTGATAGAATGCCTGGAGGATCTCATCCTGAGATTGTACCAGGGTGCCATGGGGATTTATGATTGCTGTGATGGGCCAAACTTCAGTGTCTTGTTTAGCGAGCCATGCCAGGAGTTTGCCCATTTTGTCACGGTCCTTATGCATTTGAGTCGCATAGGTCCGAAAATTGTGACGCCGGAGGTCCATGCACGCTGCCTGATATTCTGATTTGGCGTGGGCGACTTGGGTCGCCGCCGCTACTGACTGATCCGCGGCCTTAGTGGCCGTGGCCAGTCGCTGTTCCGCATTCTTAAGGACCTGCTCCAAGGTACGCCTTACCCCCAACTCTCTGCTGAATACATTCCCCACGGGCTACCACCTTGAAGCCGTCCCACTCGATTAGGGTTGATGACGCGGTCCCCGTATTGTGAGTAACGTATTCTTGAATGCTACGTTGGTGCTTGTGTGTAAAAACTTGGTCCGTTAGGTAATCCCGCGATAATCGCCACGTGGGGACAGGGGGGTGTGGGGGTCTCCACTGGAGGCCTAGAAGAAGTGCATCATGGTCTGAGACAACCCTGCCTAAATAATCCGAGTGACGTATTTGCGGGAGAAGCGTTGCCGTGCATAGGAAACGGTCGAGCCGGACTCGCAGGTTGTGAGGGATGGAGTGGAAAGAGTAGACGCGGGCCTGGGGGTGGTGCAGTCTCCAAGCGTCTATGAGTGACCAGTGTGCAACCCATGCTTTGAACCGTTCAATTTGTCTGTGGGTGGGGGAGTGCGGGAGTGGGGGGTGCGACCGGTCCAGTCTCGGATCCAGGATACAATTGTAGTCCCCACCCAGTATCCAGGGTACATGCATGAATTGGGCAAGAGTGTTTGTGAGTCGGTCCCAAAATTTATCCTGGTCGACATTCGGGGCGTAGACACTTCCCAAGAGGATAGCCCTACCATCTAAGAGTCCTTCCAGGAGGGCGAATCTGCCCTCTTCGTCCACCACCCGCCTGAGTTCCCGGAATGGGGTTCCTGGGCGGATCCATATTAGCGCTCCGCGGGCAAATGATGAGTAGGTCGTGGCACAGATAAGACCACGCCACTTTGCACACAGTTTGCCCACTTCGGTTGAGTTAAGGTGGGTTTCCTGCAGGCAGAGGATAGACGCTTTCTGCCGCTTCGCATGGGCGTAGATCGTGTAGCGCTTACGTGGGGTGTGTAGACCGCGTGTATTTAGCGTGAGTATGTTAATGTCTGCGTTTTTCGTCAGCTTTGCCATGGGTAATCAGTACTGCATGTGGGTTGGGTGAGGCGCCCGTTAGATAAATCATTTAGTGGTCTCCTAGAGATGCGCTGCGTCTGGGGAGAGTAGGCGGAGGGGGAGCCTGGCCAATCGAATATTCTGTGGTGTGGAGCTCCATGGCGGAATGAGACATGTATGAACCGGGGTATGAACAACGTGTGGGGGTGCGGGAAACTGTCCCAATACAAAGGACTCATTGTTTAGGAAACTGTGTGTCCAAACTTCCTCCCGTAACACGAGGGGGGATAACTTATCTATGTGATAGGGGGTGACGACATGCAAGTGCGAAGCCGCGCGCTAAATGGGCATGTAGAAGGAGCAATGCGCGTCATGTGCAGGGTAGTCAATCCCCGCTTTTTAGGCAATGGGCGTAAGGCGAACTTTACATATAAGGATACAATTTGGCAGTCTGTATGCCTGGGTTGCTTCAAGATGAAATAGGAGAGGTTTGTCCATCTAGCAGTCCATCTGCCGTTTGTGGAGTGGCATGGGGAGGCGCCACCAGGTCTACCCCTGAGGTGGTGCCATCGCTGTCGTTTTCGCCTTCTGATGAGAAGAGGTGCGGGGGTCGGTCTATGGGTTCCGAGTGTTGCGTGGAGCGCAGGTCAATTGCAAAGCTTCGCGCCTCTCCTGCATAATCTGTTCAAGATCAGGCGAGTCGTGGGAGCCGTTCGCTGTTCTCGACTCGATGTTGGAGTTTCATGGGGCGTTTCCGAGCACGGAAAGTTTTGAGAGCCGAGCCCCTTTGAGGATGAGGGTTGAGTGCCCGCGAGCAATGTTGATCTGCCCAGTCTTGTGCGGCCTCCGCAGTCGTGAAGAAAAGGGAAGAACCTTTGTGGAGGATCTTGAGGCGAGCCGGGAAGAGCAGAGCATATTGAATATTATTGTCTCGTAGTCTCCGCTTTACGTCCAAGAAGGACGATCTTTGCTGTTGTACTGCTCGGACATTATCCGGAAAGATTACCTGGTTGTTTTCCACCCGTAGTGGCGCTGCCAGTCGCGCCGCTCGAAGCACCGCATCGCGGTCCCGGAAGTGCAGGAACTTAGCAAGGAGTGGCCGAGGAGCTGCGCCAGGTGGGGGTTTTCGGGCGGGCACTCTGTGAGCTCGTTCTATGGAGAAGAATGCTGTACGGTCTGATGTTGGGGTGAAGGACTTCAGCCATGTGTCCATATAGTCTATGGGGTTTCCACCCTCGACACCCTCCGGCAATCCCAGCACCCGGATGTTGCAGCATCACGAGCGGCCTTCCAAGTCCTGTGCGCGCTCTTCCACCCCGGATAGACGTGTGAGGACTCCCTGGAGCGTCGTCTGGTGTTCCTTTAGCATTGGCTGTATTTCCTCTAGTGTCCGCTCCTCTGTTCGCACCCGGTCAGCCAATTTACGGTTATAGTCTCGGAGGAGGTTGACGTCTGTCGCCAGGGTACCAAGGCGTTCCTCCATAGACAAGCGGGATAGTTCGATGGCGGCGAGGACCTTATCCAGTTTATCCGAGATTGATAGGTCCGAGGAGGGTGCCGTACTGGGGGACCAGGTCGAGGTCTTTGGCATGTTCTCCGGGGGTGTTTCCGGGACCGCGTGGTGCTGCGCAGGCTTTGATTTCCCCATCTTCACCCTGCGTGGGGGGGGGGGCGGTGCGGTCAATCAGGTCTCCCGAACTCTCAGTGGTGCCAGGAGTCCGCGAAAAGAGGAAAGGCGTGGGCCCCCACGGTGTTGATGGATGGCGGGAGCACGTCACCGGAGGAGAGCAACCCGAGCCGGTATTCTGGATCCCACACTGCAGTCAGGGTACAGGAGTCGCCTAGGTCAGGCGCGGGAAGCTGCGGGCGAGTTGCTACCAATAGCAGAACACCCACACGGAGACCACACGTGTATTCAATGGTGCGGGTGGAAGATCACTTGCATCGTCCCAATGAGTTAGGGGGTGCACTCCGCAGAATTCGGAGGGCTATCTACGCAGTCGCCATGTGGACAGAGCCCCCTCCAGGAGCCCATAGAGGAGTCAAGGCCCCCGCAGTTCACAGTTATGAAGGTTGGCGAGGTCCAGTTGTGGGTGGTGGAGGAACCCGGGCTCGCGTCGCCCCTGCCAAGAGCCGCAGTCCTCTCCGGGCCTCACTGTGCGCCCACTACATCCGACATCCGGAGCGCCCCGATCAGGGTGCAGTGCCCGCCACCATCTCACGCCAGCGCAGCCCGTCGCGCTGGCTCTGGCTGATCTCCCCCCGATGTCAGCGCTGGGGTCCACTCCCGGTGCGCGACGGGCGCACAGCACCCAAGATTGCGGGCGGACTAGGGGCGCCGATAGTCGTCCGTGCCGTGGCACTCCGCACTGTTCTTCCCGGGTCCGCTCCCGGTCCACACCGCTCGGAGGTCGGAGCGGGCAGAGCGCGATGCGCCGACGTCCTCTGGGTTTCTCCCAGCACCGTCCCTCGCTTCACCTAGAGGAGTCCCGGCGCCATCTTGAACTCCGGAGTGCGGCGCGAGCGGCTCCGCCCGGAGAATCCCTGGTCCTGAAGCGGCAGACGTTTTCAGGCTTCCGCAGGCACATTCCGGTGCTCCCAGGTCCGCCGAGCACCCGCAGTGACGCTCTGTATTGATTAGGAGAGGCGCCAGAGCGCGGAGCCTCAGCAATGCATGGCCGCCATCGTGGCTTGCTTAGCCACGCCCCGGAAAAGTTACTGAGTTAGTGGTCCTAATGATAGTTTGCCCACACCCTCTTAAACAGGCACAATTACAAGAAATCAACCTCAATTTCCAAAATATCCAACACAAAACTGATGAGTGGTAAAATCCTAGTCACTCCCTCTGGCAGTGGAACCAGACAGAGAAAGGATGCCGAAGCGAAACTTGAGAAGTAAAACTTTGGTAGTTTGAGAAAGGCTCAGCCAGATAACCCTTGAATCCTCCACTCAATCCAAGCTGGACACAGGTAACTTGTTAAAAAGCAAGCTCATTATAAAGTTTCAAAAGGTTGACACCAAGTAAAAGGATCAATCTTCATCTGGGCTGCAACAGAGCTGGTGATCAATGCCAGGAGGGGCCTGAAATGCTCATAACCTAGGGCCTCAAGGTATCATGCATAGTTTAAACGCGTGGGACACGAGCTGGACCAGGTTCCTCTCCCACATCCATCTGCCACGGGAGCATGCGAAGGTCCGAAGATGTCCATATTTTATGCCTGAATTTGATCAGGCATAAATTTGACATGGTTACACATTGTAGTCCCTTTCTATGCAGTTATATCTAGCAAGAGACTAAGAGAATACTGTGGGAAAGTCGAGCTGACCAAATACAAATAATTTTTGCCTTATCCATAAGCATATGTTAACATTTCACCAGGTCTTCAACCCATATAAGGTACCCAGCACTGATGTGGGCTGAGAGATTATCAGAGCAAATTAAATCACTCTACCACCCAAGTGGAATCAATTCTGTCCTTGGCAACAGTTCTGTAGGTCACTGTGAGAGCACTTTCCAGGACTTGCATTTCCCATTTGCATTTGTCACTACAACAAACCCTAAGATAAAGAAAAGAAGAAACTTCCCATAACCCTTTTCCATCTGAATAACAATTTTATGTAATGATTAGTGTGATTGATAGGCCATGCATTTAATTTTAGATGTATTTATATTAAGGACACAGTTACATCAAGCATGAAAAGTCAGATTTCAAGCAAATTTGACAATTTCATGAGATTTAAAGAGGAGTTCCATATCACCTACAACATGTTATTGCTGTTTTAGCCAATTAAGAAGCACCTGCAAAAGTACTAGAAAGAGAGAACTAGGCATGCATAAATATTTCCATGTAAAACCACATTAACGTCAGTGCTTGGGGGTGTTGCTGGTGTGGAATCGGTAGTGGTGATATTGGAAGCGGTACAACATTCATGATGGTAGTGGTATTTTGTTATTGGTAGTGGAGTATATATTATTAGTGGTATTGGTAGTGTTGGTATGGAGGATATTGGTCTTGCTGGTAGCAGTAGTGGTGGAGGTGATGTAGTATCGATAGTGACTTTGAGAAGGGTATTGGTGTTGTCTGGTGCTGGTGATATTGATCGAGTTGATGGTAGTTCTAATGATGTGTGGTATTGGAAGAGGTGTTATTTGACATGGTATGGTACTTGGGTGGTATTGTGGAGATAGTGGTATTGTTGGTATTGTTGGTGCTATTGATGTTGATAGTGGTGTTGGGAGTATAGGTAGTGGTACTGCTGGTAGTGTTGGTGGTTCTATTGCTAGTGCAGTATTGTTGGTGGCAATGGTTTTGATAATGGTTTGGTGGTACTATGCTGATGGTGTCGTATTGGCAGTGGTGTTCACTTATGTTCAACTCCTGACGTCCTAATTGCTTTTATCATTGTATGTGTATACTGGGAAGGGTTCCTAATTTGTTTTGTTTATCATACAGTAATGGCCGGTGTTATGCTGGTGGTGGTGTATTGGCGGCAATGTAAAAGGCTTGCTGCCCTGTTTGTAGGAATCGCCTGGACAGCGCTTGCGAAATCTCTGGTATAGAAGAAAAAAAATCTTGAACGGGGTTTAGAGCCCACCCATTACTGACCTTTACTTATCATTCGTTGGCTCCCACGTCACTCGTTACCTTGCTTCCTATTGGGCAGCAGCTAGTCATTGCCTCAAGCTTCCTCCTGGGCTTGGAGTCTTCGCCCATGATGTGGAGCACAGACCAAGTACTGCTTCCTGTGGCCAGTGTCTTGCCACTGGCCAGCAAGTACTCTTGTATTATTACTTTTCCACATACGAGTGCATGTGTCTACATCGTGCGTCCAGTACTTTAATTAAAAGGGTGGATTATCAAACTGGTATTGTATGTCTGCCTGTTGACTTGGAAAAGCAAAGCCCATGAGACTAGCTGTCCACAGGACATGGAGTTGAGAGGGCCGCACTGTACTCTTCTCCCCTTTTCACTACTGGTACTTTCCCAGTCTCAGTCGCCCTAACCAACTCCATCAGTGCCGAGTTGGCATCCAACTCCTGCTCTCCATGCCGGCCATCTGCCAGAAGTGACCTGCCCAAAGCCATAGTGCAGCTCTGTTTCTGCCGCCCTAAATAGTAATTTAATACATGGGATTATGTAATCACTGTATAAACAGCAGTCTGTAATTTCTTTATAAATCGGCAACTTGTGACACACCCAGTTGCAGATTATAAGGAAGAGACACCAGAACTAGACTATTATAAGTTATTACAGTCGAGTTCTGACATCACAATGCCTACTGCCAGAGCCAGCTGCCGAGGAGAAAAGAAGGTCAGGTCACGGAGCATAATTGAAGCAGCTGTTTAAAGCAATGAAAATGGAAGGCTGCTTTTCTTTCTTCTGCTCTATTTTAATAGCTTACAATGACAAGCAGAGGGACTATGTTTATTTTTTGCACTCCTTAGATAGAGAAAAGCTAGAATTGTTTTGCATTTTTCTACATATGCCGATCTATTGCAATTTTTTTAACTTGCTTGTATTGAAATGCTTCTAATATCGGTTTGCAACAAATATCTCAATGGTTATGGATGTGTTCAGTTTTGCACTACAGGGTTTCTTTTTATTCTTCATGTTTGCAAACATGCTCGCTCTTTCATATGAAAGAGCTACGCACCGAGCTTTTAAGTGATTTGAGGTAAAGGTGAGGATGTGACCATGTATTATATGGAATAGGGTACCCCCTGGCGTACACAGCCTCCTACCTCTCACGTGCCTCCTGACCCTTTCTGCCTCCTCCTTTTCCTTTCCCCTTTTTTGTCTAAAGAGCAGTCTCAGCGTGGGGACACACCAGTTGGTGTAACCAGGCGCTTTATAAACAATATTATTATTATTATTATATGATTATGGAATTCCTCAGTGACTTGCAAGGTCCTTATAAGGGATAAAGTAACCCATGCAGTTCATTATAACAAACACTCGGCCTGGAGCACTGCACAACACTCTGCTTTGAAACAGAAAGCATTTTGCCTGCAGCAGAAACAAGACTGCATTTGCTGTTCTGTATTTTTTAGGTCTATGTTAGTAAATCCTCGTGCACGGGTAAGTTTTTGGCTAAAAGAAAAAAAATGCGCATGAATACTGTTTGGTGACCATAATAAAGTCAAGCAAAGCGCAGAAGTTTTAAATCACAGTTTTCTATGAAAGTCAATGAATCTGCTTTAAGATATTTATTAGGAGTGTGGATCCAATCAGGTTTTGTGACATCAGTTAAGCGGGCAGTTTGTTCCTCTTAGAAAGTACTTCCCGGGAATCTTAGCGACTAAAGTAGCTGGTGCCCTTTATCTGCCGCAAACAAAACAATCACAGGTGAAAGCAGCTTCAAGCACCCACCGCAAACTATGCTTTTCCGCCCAGTGCCACTTAGAGAGATAGGGAGAAACAAGGGGGAGGGCACATGTCTGATCTCAGTAACGGGGAAGGACTCTGGATATCGCTGGCCTGGTTAACGCAAGGATTCAGCATCACACTACATGGAAAGCATGAGTAGGTTCATATGTACCTTTTCCTGTGTTATTGTGTATATTATACATTGCACAGGCGGTCATCCTACGTTCCCTGCCCTCCAGTCACCCACTATATATGTCCATGCAGCTTATATGACTGGGTGTCCGGTCACCATGTTAGCAGCTTGCTCATAACTGTCCGGGTAAAACTGGGACCTCTGGTCGCCCTATTTCAAGGCCACTCAAGGATGCGCAGCGAAAGGACTGGTTGGCAAAAAGGTATGTGGCTACATTCGGTGCCATTTACAATATTGTGTTGTGCATTATTCATTGCATATTGCTAAAAAGCTAAATATCTGCAGTGGTGTTCCTGGTATCTGTAAACAAGCAAAATCCATTGTTTAGAGTCAGGGATTCTGTGTTCTCACTCATGTCATTTTCAAGAAGTTTAGCCCTTTTTCCCCATTGTGTCCAATTCCTTGCTGTATCTGACTTCACTTCATTGTGCACGGCTGTGTGAGCCCTGCAAGGTTATTACAAGTTCGCAAGCAGAGCCATGGCATTCTCATTTCACCAGAATACTGGCTTCCTATGGGTCACCAGTGCATGCGGTAGCTCAAGCGATGTTTGACTATTCCGTGCATAAATCTTTTGTTTCTTCAGTGCACAATCTGAGTCCCCATCACCCAGAGTACCCCTCTATCTATGTGCAATCGACTATCGTTACAAATCACTGCCCAAGCGCTTCAGACCTTGCCTCATCTTGGAGACGCTGGGAAATCTGTTATTGAATGTACACGTCCCTCCTTCACGGGTACACACCCTCGCAGTAACCATCATGCTATCAGGGCTTGGAATGCATGGTGTACAGTCTCCTTGAGAGAGCAGCATGCCCAGCGTTTCGCGGGTGACGAGATGTACACCGTCTGGGTGAGGAGTTAACACATAAGAACCATTTAAAGATCGCTCTTACAATTAAGTGCCAGGGTTGCACATTACTTTACTGCAACCCTGTGGGATGCCCTTGTCCAAGTTTAAGATGCCTGTTGCATAAGTTACTACTTGTGTAACGATAGATCTGTAAGAGACATTAGTTAGTGATAGATTCCTTACCTTAGAATAATCCCCAGGCGTCAGACTGGATCCAGAACTTTTTGCTAGCCGTACCCCTGCATGTCAGTAGGTGGCGTCATGCGGCTCCGCATCCGTCGCAAGTGCCGAGATGATGTCACGGAGACTACTTAGGCGCCACCCATGTGCACGGACGTCAGTTCTGTACATGACTTTCCGCGCCAGGAACCCAAAGCTATGCAAGAAACTGACCACTGGTGCCAAGAAACTAGGGCCCTGAAAGGGAAGAACTTAACCCTAGAAATCAAGTCACAGAACGGGGAGGATGGGTGGGGCAGTAAGGAATCTATCACTAACTAATGTCTCTTACAGATATATCGTTACACAAGTAGTGACTTGTGCAACTGAAAGAGACACGTTAGTGATAGATTCCTTACCTTAGAATAGATACCCCAGCAATACCAACCCCGGTGGTGGGTCTGCGAACAAGATTACACCACAAAGTCACAGAGAACAGAACGGCCAAAGAAGCCGTCTCTCCGGACTTGACTGTCAAGGCAGTAATGTTTGGTAAACGTGTGCAGCGAGGCCCACGTAGCTGCCTGACAAATGTCCTGCAAGGGGACGCCGCGTCCCAAGGCAGTAGTGGCTGCCGTTGCCCTGGTAGAATGGGCACGCAGCCCCACAGGAGGCTCCTTCCTAGCCAACGAGTAACAGGCCTGGATACACAGAACGACCCACCGAGAGATGGTCCGTTTGTGCACAGCCCGACCTCTTTTGGCGCCCACGTAGCCAACAAAGAGCTGGTCATCCACCCGGAACTGTCGTGTGCGCTGCAGGTAGAACGACAGTGCACGTTTTGGGACCAGACGGTGGAGCCTCTCTTCCTCTTTTGAAGGATGCAGAGGCGGAAAGAAGGTGGACAAAGTGATAGTCTGCCCGATGTGAAAGGGCGTGACAACCTTTGGCAGGAGAGAAGGACGGGTCCTTAAAACCACACTGTCCCGATGAACAGAAAGGAAAGGAGGTTTGGAAGAAAGAGCCTGGAGCTCACTCACTTTTCTGGCAGAGGTGATAGCTACCAGAAAGGCTGTCTTGAGAGTGAGAAGACGCAAAGGACATGTATGAAGGGCCTCGAAGGGAGCACACAGCAGATGTCAAGACAAGGTTTTAAGTTCCATTCAGGCATTATGAACGGCACGGGAGGAAACGTGTGCGTAATGCCTTTGAGGAAACGGCTAACAACCGGGGACTTAAAAAGAGAGGGCTGATCTGGAAGCCGTAAAAAGGCGCAGATGGCCGAAAGATAACCTTTGAAAGTGCCCAGAGCAGAGCCCTGCTGGTCCAAAGAAAGAAGGAACAGAAAGACCTCAAAGAGGATACACAGCCTTAGCTACGCACTATGCCACAAACTTGTTCCACCTGCAGGCGTATACCGTCTTAGTGGAGGGATGCCTGGCTGCCAGAATCACATTACAGACTTCGGGAGGAAGATCGAAAGCTGTTAACTGTCGCCGCTCAATCTCCACGCATGGAGGTGGAGGCTGGACAGGTTCGGGTGGAGGACCGTCCCCTGCTGCTGCGACAGACTATCCTCCCGAAGAGGCAGTCGGAATGGGGGGGGTGGGGGGGTAGCAGGGTCCATCGCCATGCTGAGTAGCTCGGGGTACCAGTATCTTTGTGCCCAATCCAGAGCCACCAGGATGACTTGGGCCCGGTCGCGCCGAATCTTCAACACTCTGGGCAGAAGTGGTATAGGCGGAAAGGCATACAACAGACCGCAACTCCACTCGTGATGAAAAGCGTCGCCGAGCGAGTGCCGCCTTGGAAATTCCAACGCGCAGAACTGATGACATTGCACATTCTCTTCGATGGCGAATAGATCTAACCAAGGCTCTCCCCACTGCTGAAAGAGACCATGCACCACGTTCGAGTTCAGACGCCATTCGTGATCCATCAAGCACCGGCGGCTGAGTTTGTCCGCCCTGGCGTTCAGAGAACCTGCCAGGTGTTGAACCACCAAGGTGATGCCTTGATGTTCCAGCCATGTCCAGAGGTGCAGAGCCTCTTGACATAGGGTCCAGGACCCCACCCCATCCTGTTTGTTGCAATACCACATGGCAGTGGTGTTGTCCGTGAACACCTGCACCACACTTCTCCGGACAGAGGGAAGGAATGCCTTCAGTGCAAGTCGGATCGCATGAAGCTCCAACAGATTGATATGGAGCCGGGACTCCGCCGGAGACCAGAGGCCTCTGATTTCCGCCTCTCACAAGTGGCCACCCCATCCCAGGAGGGACGCATCCATCACCACTGTGTGCTCCGGATGGGGAAGGGAGAGGGATCTGCCATTGACCCAATCGCAATTCGTAAGCCACCACTGCAATTGCTGTGCAGTGCCCTCCGAGATCTGGACATTATCTGACAGGTTGCCCTGATGTTGCACCCACTGGAACTTCAGGTCCCACTGCAGAGCCCGCATATGCCATCTGGCATGTCATCAGCAGGATGCAGGAGGCCATGAGGCCCAGAAGCCGGAGGGTCATCCTGACTGAAACCCGGGACAAAGGCTGAAAGATCGGAATCATAGCCTGAATATCCCGGACTCGCTGCTCGGGAGGATAAACCTGAAACAGCGTCTAATCCAGAACCGCTCCGATGAAGGGGAGCTTCTGAGAGGGACTCAGATGCGACTTCATCACGTTGATGGAGAACCCCAGCAAATGCAGGAGATAGGCGGTAGTCTGAAGGTGGTTGACGACTGTCTGGGGGGAGCCCGCCTTCAATAACCAGTTGTCGAGGTAAGGGAAGACTGACACCCCTGACCGGCGCAGATGAGCTGCGACCACCGCCATCACTTTCGTGAACACCCGAGGGGCGCTGGTAAGGCCAAAGGGGAGCATGGCAAACTGAAAATGCTCCTGGCCTACCGTGAACCGCAGGTAACGCCGGTGGGCCGGCAGGACGGGGATGTGAAAATATGCGTTCTGCAAGTCCAATGCTACCATCCAGGGTCAAGGGCAGCCAGGACCTGAGCCAGAGTCAGCATTTTGAACTTCTCCTTCCGGAGGAAGCGATTGACGTTCCGGACATCCAAGATGGGCCACAGGCCCCCTTTGTCCTTCTTGGGGGACCAGAAAGTAGTGGGAAGAACCACTTCCTACTTCCGGCCCAGGAACGCACTTGATGGCCCCCTTGGCCAAGTGGGCTGTGACTTCCTGCTGGAGAAGTACCAAGTGATCCACCGACATGCGGTGGCACTGAGGTGGCATGGCTGGAGGGGAGGACTGAAAGAGAAGGGAGTAACCCCTGCGGGTGATCTGCAACACCCACTTGTCCAAGGTGATATCGCGGCAGTGGGGAAGGTGGTGGCAGATTCTGCCACCCACCGGCATGTGGTGCACCACAAAGCTCGGATCAGGAAGGTTTGGAGGCAGAAGCAGCGGGGGCGGAGATGGACTGACCCCCACGCTGATTCCCAGACCCGCCCCTGCGGAAGCCACATCTGCGGCAGTGCTAAGGCTGGTTCTGCACAGGCTTGTTGAAGGAACATGCTTCGGCGCCCCTGCCGTAGCCACAAAAGGAAAGAAAACCAGGAGTGGCCGAGCTCTTCGCAGAAAGAACCAAGGACTTGGCTGTGGCTCGCGAGTCCTTAAAACGCTACAGTGCACTGTCGGCCTTATCGCCAAACAAGAGAGTGCCATCAAAGGGCATGTCCATGAGCGAGGTCTGGACATCTGGCGAGAACCCGGTAGATCGCAACCAGGCGTGGCGACGCAGCGCCACAGTCGTAGAAATCGCCCTACCCAGGGAGTCCGCGATGTCCAAACCACACCAAATGGTGAACTTAGCCGCATCTTTACCCTCAGCAACAGCTTGGGACAGCACAGCGTGGATCTTCTCAGGACACTGAGGCAACACCTGCGCAACTGTATCCCACACCGCGTGGGAATAGCGGCCTAAAAAGCAGGCGGTGTTCACTGACCTCAGCCCCAAGCTGGCCGAAGAGAACAACCTGTTACCGAACTGCTCCAGCTTCTTAGAGTCCTTATCCGGTGGGGCCGTAGGACTAGCACACTGACGTCAAGGCTTGGATGACCAGGCTCTCAGGCGTAGGATGAGTGGTCAGAAAAGCAGGGTCACCAGGCGCCGGGCAGCGACGCCTGGCGACATTCTTATCCACAGGGGCCCCTGTGGCTGGCCGCGACCAAGTGCCCAACAAGACGTCAGTGAGGGCGTCATTAAAGGGGAGCAGGGGCTCTGACGAAGAAGACGCCGTCTGGAGCACCTCAGTGAGGAGATTAGTTTTGAGGGCCACCGTAGGAAGATAGAGGTTGAGGACCTCTGCTGCCGGACGGAGCACCATCGTGTAGGAGGCGCCCTCCTCCATGGTATGCGGGGAGGGGGGAGAGAGGCAAACCCCATGTCAGAAGAGATGTCGAGGTCGCCGGCGTCCTCCAAGTCGTCCACCCAGTCCTGCTTCGAGTCACACTGACAAGCAAGAGGTTCCTCGGACCCCTCCCAGTCATCCTCCACCTCTGTTGCATGGGGAACAGACCGCGGCGGCAGAGCTGGAGCCGGAGAAGGAACATACGGCATCGGAAACGGCGCCGGCCAGGGCCGAGCCGGCGCCATGTCTCAATGCGGATCCCAGGTAGGATCAAAATGGTCCTGGAACTGGAGCAAGGGTG
Organism: Triturus cristatus; assembly: GCF_964204655.1. NCBI lineage: Eukaryota > Metazoa > Chordata > Amphibia > Caudata > Salamandridae > Triturus > Triturus cristatus. The sequence continues at coordinate 1,048,536,598 of NC_140579.1, forward strand.
GGACAAAAGGCACCCACTGCGGCGCCAGAGGTGGAGCCGAGGGCGGCGCCGGGGCCGGAGCCAGCAGCACTGGACCTTGTGGCACCGGGGCCGGAGCCAACGGTGCAGGATCCTGTGGCGCCGAAGCTGGATCTGCCGGCGGCCCCACAGGATCCGGACACAGGAGGCCCGAGGACCGCCTTTTTAGGCCAGAGGCCTAAAAAGGCGGTCCAAGGTAGCAAGAAATTCTTTCACCTGTTTGGGAGTCGCCGACTGACGCAGGTAAGGCAGGTAGGCCGCGGGACTCCCAGGCTCCAAAGGAGCCGCAAGGGCAGAACCCCTGTGCCCCTCGTCCACATCCGAAGACAGACGGGGGGATGTCGGAGAGCGAACTCGCTTCTTCAACTACTTTTTATTTCGTCGCTTACCCGAATCCGAGGGCGAAGATTTGGAGCCCGAGGAGAGACGATAGGCGGTAGTCTGAAGGTGGTTGACGACTGCCTGGGGGGAGCCCGCCTTCAATAACCAGTCGTCGAGGTAAGGGAAGACTGACACCCCTGACCGGCGCAGATGAGCTGCGACCACCGCCATCACTTTCGTGAACACCCGAGGGGTGCTGGTAAGGCCAAAAGGGGAGCTTGGCAAACTGAAAATGCTCCTGGCCTACCGTGAACCGCAGGTAACACCGGTGGGCCGGCAGGACGAGGATGTGAAAAGATTTGGAGCCCGAGGAGAGACGACTGCGGCCGTGCGAGCGTTCTCAGGAATGGTCCCGGGACCTGGAACGGTGCTGAGACAAGTGCCGGGCCTCCAGCAACTTCCGGCACAGCTCCCTCAAGGCCTTCGGGGCCATGGCCCGACAGTCCCGGCAGGACCGGAAGTCGTGGTCAGTCTCCAGGCAGTAGAGGCAAACATCGTGGGGGTCTGCCACCGACATATTGCGACGGCAGCCCCACAAGAATTAAATCCAGGCATCCCTACGTGCACCAAGGAGAAAAAGGAGACAAAAAGTCTCAAAAAAGGGTAGTCAAAAAGTGACTAAGGTACGTGCTCTATCCGGATATGCGCTTGCTGGCGCGGAAAAACAAAGAACTGACGTCAGCGCGCATGGGAGGCGTCCAAGAAGTCTCCGTGACGTCATCTCGGCGCTTACGACGCCAGCGACGGACGCGGAGCCGCACGACGCCACCTACTGATGTGCAGGGGTACTGCTAGCAAAACTTTCCGGATCCAGTCTGACGCCTGGGGATTATTCTAAGGTAAGGAATCTATTACTAACAGGTCTCTTTCAGATTAACATAATGCATTGAATATGCTGTGGACTGGCAAGGGGAGCCAATGGAGTTCCATGAGGGTGGGGGTGATGTGATGATATTTCTTCGGTACCCGGGTGATATGTGCTGTGGACCACATGATGTCCCAAAGGGGAGCCAATGTCAAACCTTGGAGGCCAGGGAATTACTACCATCCAGATACAAGAGTATGAGGGCTTGAACAGCAGTTCTGAAATGGTTTTCAGAGGTAAAGGGTTTAACTTTCTTTAGAAGAGAGAGCTGGTACCAGACTCTGTTTTTTTTTGTCTATGTGTTTCTTGAAGGTGAGGTTGGGGTCCAGGATGAATCCAAGTGACTTGGCATTCGGTCCAAGTTGGAGTCCCAATCAATCAAGGTTCATAACATTGAGCCAGGTTTGTGCTATTTCTGGCTAGTAATTATGGGCAAATACAAGGAGGGAGTTGGCAGTATGAGGGTTATGGGTGAGACACATGAGTATATCGGTTTCAGTGGAATAAGTGTTCTGGCCTAAAGCCCTTCCTGGCTCTAACCGGCTCAAAAAAGATAATGCCCTTTTCTGTTAATGCCCTTTGGCAGGACACCCTGAAGAACTGACTGAAGAACAGAGAAAGCAATGTGATGTAACTTCCTGTACAGATGGGTCGTGAAGTGAAGTGAAGGGGTTTTGTAAAGCACGGCTGCTGCCCGAGGGCGTCCAAGTGCTAAGTGGAGGGAATAGAACTCTGAGGGACGGGGGGGAGAGATCCAGGGGGGGGGGGGGACTAATTTCTGAAGAGGAATGTTTTTAACTCTTTACGGAAGGACGAGAGAATAAGGTTGGACCTTAGTGAGAAGGGAAGGGAGTTCCATAATTTAGCAGCGTTGAGCGTGAAGGACCTGCCTCCTGCTCTGGACCTTTTGACTCTGGGAACTGCAGCAAGGAATGCGTTCGTAGATCAAAGTGGTTTACCGGGACAATAGGGGGTGAGAAGTGTGTGGTTGATCTCAGGACTAGCTCTATGGAAGGCTTGATGCGATATGCACAGGGTTTTGAATTTTATTCTTTCCCCGACAGGGAGCCAGTGGAGTGACCTGATCCCCGACTTAGCCGATTCTCTGCGAGGGATCTGGAGTAGCGTGCGAGCTGCACAGTTCTGCGTGCGCTGAAGTTTCTGCAGCACGTATTCAGGGGCTCCCAAGTAGAGGGCGTTGTTAAAGTCGAGTCGGGACTGGATGAGGCCCTGAATAACAACCTGCTTAGCTTCCAAGGGCAGAATCGGCAGGATCTCTCTCAGCATTCGGATGATCCCGAAGCAGGTTGCTGCTGTTTTAGTTGCCTGAGTATTAAAGGTAAGGGTTTTGTCCAGCCAGACTCCCAGACTTTTAATGTCTTCCTTCGGGGATGGAGGTGGGCCTAAACTGGAGGGCCATAGCTGGTCAGTGGGGGTGGGAGTAGGGGGGCCGAGGAACATAATCTCGGTCTTGTCGCCGTTGAGTTTTAATGAGGATGCTGTCATCCATCTTCTAACATCCTCCATGCAGGCTGCCAGGTTGGATTGGGGGAGCCCGCTGTTCTGTGCCAGGGAGACCACCAGCTGAGTGTCGTCCGCATACGAGATGATCTTGATACCGTATTGTCGGACGACCTCAGCCAGCGGCCTCATGTACACATTGAACAGCGTGGGGCTCAGGGAGGAACCTTGGGGTACCCCGCAGTTTAGAGGTCTGCTAGTGGAGCAGGAGTCACCGTCGAAGACCTGAAAGGTCCTTCCGCTCAGAAAGGAACCCAACCAGTCAAGAGCGTCTCCTGAGACTCCCAGATCGGCTAGTCGAGACAGCAGGGTTTTATGGCACACCGTATCGAACGCGGCGCTTAGATCGAGGAGGACCACTGCCACTGACCCCCCTCGGTCCAAGATCCTCCTGGATTCTTCCGTCACGGCTAGAAGAGCCGTTTCTGTGCCATGTTTAGGACGGAATCCTGTTTGGGTGGAATCCAGTAGAAGATTCTCCTCGAGGAATTTAGTGAGGTGGAGATTAATATGCTTCATCAGAATTTTGCTTGCCCAAGGCAACAGGGAGATTGGACGGTAGTTGTTAGGGTCCGTAGGATTGAGATTGGGCTTCTTAAGTAATGCTCTCACCATTGCCTGTTTCCAAGAAGGGGGAACCACTCCTGTTTGCATGGAGCTATTGAGTAGATCCATGAGGGTGGGGAGGATGACTTGGTTGGCCATATTCATCATCTGAGGGGGCGCTGGGTCGAGGGGAGAGCCTGATTTTACCTGATGTGCAAGGGATTTGAGTGATTCCAAGTCTAGTGGTGGGAATTCATTCATGGAAACTCGCGGAGGGTGTTCTGTAGCGCTTGGAGGTGGTGGTTTGGCAGTGATAGTCTCTGGGCTGGGGGCTGCGGAGGATAAGTATATTTTATTGATCTTTTGAAAGAAGAATTCAGCCAGCTAGTTGCATCGAGCTATAGGATTGTCGGTTGGGGCTGAGGGAGGGGAGATCTTAGAAAGGCTTTTAACTACTTGGTATATTTCTCTTGGCTTAGATCGAGCTGCCATAATTTTCTCTTTGTAGTAATTGGTTTGAGCTGAGTTTATTTCGAGTTTGTATGCCCTAATAGCTTCCCTATACCTGTTTTTTTCGGTGATGGCGTATCCTAGGCGCCACTTCCTTTCCAGCTTTCTACACTGACGTTTTAACTCCCTGAGCTTCTCCTAATACCAGGGGGCAGTTTCTCGTGCTCTTTTTAACATGGTTTTCCTGGAGGGGAGGATGGAGTCGATGGAGTACTCGATCCATTTATTGAATGTCCTGCTATCGGGTATAGGGCTCTGGGAAAGAGCGGGTTTGGATGTGGAAAGAAGGCTCGGCCACTGCTCTAGCGAGAGTCTCGACCAGTTTCTCATCTTTCGTGAAGTGGTGGAGGAGGGAGTGAATCTGTGGGTGGACCAGTTAAGGGGAATGAGAAAGTGATCAGTCCATGGGAGGTGAGTAATAGTGCCAACTGTGAGTTTGTGGCAATTGCTAAAGACTGGGTCGAGCAGGTGACCTTTGTTATGAGTGGGGGACCTAATTAATTGTTTTAGTTGAATAGCGGCTAAGCTAGAAACTAGCTAGTTAGCGGTGCCATCAGTGCTGTTGTCGAAGTGAATATTAAAGTCACCCAGCACCGTGAAGTTGGGAGAAGACATAGCAGATTCGGCCGCTAACGAGGGTAGTGAGGAGTGGAAGTGGTTCAATGGACCTGGGGGGCGATATCGTTGGGGGTGAGTTTGAGGCAGAAAGACATGCTTTCGCAGTCTGGGATTGGATCCAGGGTACAATGGCACTGGTATGTAGATTTATGGATAATGGCAGGGCCTCCTCCTTTACCGAATGTGCGGTCCCTCCGAGAAATTTGGTAGCTCGGTGGAAGGGCTTGAATCACATCTGGGTCACAGTCTGGGGTTAACCAAGTTTCGGTTAGGAAGACGGCGTCAGGAGTCCGCTCATCGAAAAGCAGGAAGATTTCTGCGCTATGTTTTGGCAGAGACCTGCAATTTAGGAGCAGTAGGGTGTAGTTTTGCTGGGCCGGTCTGAGCCGGGCAGTTTGGAGTTTAGTGTTGCAGTGTTGACAATAGGTGGGAAGGTTCAGGGGATGGTGTTGGTGAAGGCAACTATCTTCCGTGGGGGGTTTAAGTGTAAGGAGGGCAGCAGCGCTATATTGAGTCCTAGGAGGGGGGCCAGGGGGAGTGGCCCCTGTCCCCGGCCGGCCGCGGACGGGCGCAGATGGGCTTGCCTTTGGCGCGCCTTCGGCGCGCTGGCGGCGCACCCGCTGCGCGCTTCCACTGCGCGTCCGGGGGATGCACATTGTTTTGAATGAGGGAGAGGGGGTGTGGCCTCACGGCCGTGGGCGTGGCCTGTGGGCTTGGCGAGAATGGCGGCAAAAAGAACTCCGACCCGCGGCAGCGTTTACATCGGCTGCGCGGGGAATTCAGGTACAGGTGGGGAGAGTGCTCGGGGGGGGGGGGGGGGGGAGTGCCAACATATAACACAGAATTTGTTAAAAGCAGTTTTTAAAAACACACGAGCGTGCTCCCGGCTGTTCGCCTCAGGAGCGTTATTACCTCTGGGAAATGCAGTGATGTTAATTCCTGTGGAGATGGATTATGTGCCTGAAGTCCGCTTGTCTGGCTTTTCTTTTAAAGGTTGTTTTGGCAGGAAACCCATAATGACACTTAATGTAAAGATGGATGCTCGGAAATACAGTGATTTCACTCCCTGTGGAGATGGATAATGGGGAATTAAATCTGGTTCCCCAACTCCTTCTGTTAAAGATAGTTTGAGTGGAAAACCAAAGATGTCACTTCCTGTACAGATGGATGATGGGGGGAATCCAAGTTAATTAACTCCCCACGCATTGCAATGCAAGAAAGCAGTTTAATAAGTCAGTCATTAGCATAATGGTGAGAGTGAAATACTCCTCTGACAATCTAAATAATTTAATGGATGAAGGGGCAGCTACAAAGTCCGTTCTAAACACATTACAAGCCACAGGTAATGCAGGCAGCTGTTCTGTCAATACAGAAAAGAACATGTGTCAGTATGCACCTCTGTAGCGCCTCACTGATGACAGGACATTGATCATGGTCGACAATGCTACTATACACTCTAGGACTGATTACACACAATTCCGTCTACCTTGACCTGCCTTCAGAAAATTCAGAATGCTTTAACTAGTCGTGTGTTTAACAAAATGCCTCGGTCTCTGATCATGTGCACCAACTGCACTGGTTATCAGTTTCAGTGCATAAGTGATTCATTTTTAAAGCAGCCTGTATAATGTACAAACTCTTTCATGACATTGGCCAACGATTTCTGGTCAAGAAATTTCATAAATATGTTCCATCTCATAACTTGAAATCTAGGCACAAAGCTGACTTCAAATAATTTCCCTCTCCCAATTACCAAAATGGGGTCATAGGGCACTAAGTGATCAGGGTGTTTTTCTCCAGAACAAATCACCTTTGGAAATTCTCAGGAGTCTTAGTTGATAAATTTAAATTAAATCCTTGCGTTTGTCCACCCTAATCCAATTCATTCAATCAATGTCTCACCGTCTGCCAGCTCATCTTAACTATAGAGCCAATAAACTCCTTTGGAGCGCACACCTGTGCTTTACAAATAACATTAACAAATGAACAAATGAATAAGTCACTGGATTCACCTCAAGCAAAGGTACCATTATAGATCCCTTTGATGGCTGATTAAGTTGACAAACAATACACATAAAGGAACCGGTCTTGCTTCTGAATACCTAGTAGATCATGGTTACCCCTTGCTGGTAACCAGCCTGAAAAGGTGAAAAGAGAGCATAGATCAGTAATCCTGTCTTTTGTGGCCTAAGGAGCACTTTTCTGTTTTCAGTATGAGCCCATGAACTTCATTGCACGGCGATCTCCTTGGAGGCTGCGAGATCCTCTTATAGACCAGAGCTGGTTCGGTGCCCAGCCACAATAGCCCGAACATTTTCTTGAGATAAGAAAACATTCATTTGTCAAGAAAGTAAGAACCCAAGCTCTCAGCATAGGAACAATAAAGAGAACTTTCTCAATGCCCGTTTCCCTGCCTGCTTATGAAGTTTTCAACACAGAATATACCTACTCTGATGTAAATAAGCCCATGTCATCAGACACAACAGGGAGAAAAACAAGTGGCAAGTATTAGAGTAAGCATCCGTCTCCATCACATTCTGTAAGTACAAGTAAAAAGCGGGCACTGCGAGAATGAAGCATTGCTCGGGAGAGCAGGCATAACTCAAATCCCATGGGCCACCATTTACCAAATGCTCAAGTCATCTGAGCATTTGACTGACCCCATCAAAACTTCCAGATTACACATCTCCCAATCTTCTTTCTTTTCATTAACATCTACCAATCTTTTTTCTTTTCACTAACCAAGTTTTCAAAATACCCCTTTGCTGCCTGAACAGTTGCAGTAGAAACAGTCTCTGAATTTCAACCCAAAAAAAGGTGCATTTCCAGAGAGAGAGCCTCTGGTGGGCTGCTGTCTTTCTACAACGGCCATCCAACCCTGGATGCCTGGAGACATTTTTGCTGTGAATAGTGAAACAAGAGGAGCTGGTCTGGTCTGGTCTGCAGGAAGGGGAAAAGGGGCAGTGTTCACTGCTGGAATATCTGTACATGCCCATAATCTCAGGCACCTGTACAGAGGGAGCATGAACGGGCTGGCATCACTCAGGAGTCTTAAAACCTGTACGATGCAGCAGTCCTGGAAACAAGACAAAGATAAAAAGCACATGCATTGCAGGGCTATAGCGCTGCAGAAAACCCTTTCCTGCATAATCACTGGTGAGCTTGTCGTGTACGCTTAGAATTCCCGTTTGTAGGCCCAGGATGTTATGAACATTCTCATCATGCCCCCGGCACTCTTTAATCTGGGAAAGCGTTGGCGTCTATTGGATGCCCCAGGGCCATGAGTGCACCATCACTCAAGATCTTGCCTATGGTCATTTCAGATAAAGGGCTCTACAGTTTGGTACCCCCATAAGACATCATAGTGACTGCTGACCTATTAACACTCATTAGTGACCACACCGTCATCCGCTTCAGTCAACACGCATACACAGACGTCACCCAATGATTACACTGACACTTTATTTGTGGGTGAAGAACTGCTGCAGGTTTATTTCATACAACATAGTATGATAATAAAATTGGGTTATCTTACGGGCGATCCAGGGCAGGCAGCCCCTTGCTGCTCCGCCCGCCTGGTGAGCCAGCACACACGGTGGGTCGATGCCCGGCAGTGTGGCACATAATTATTTACAGATCATCCACTGGGTCACGTGATCTGTCTCCTACTCCCGCCCCTTCCGACAGGGGCGGAGCGTGTTGTGGCACACCCCCGGTTGGTCAGGCCCCCCAACCGCCCGAAGGACTAACGGGGCGCCGTCGCGGTCTTCCCAGAACCCCCTTCGGCTCCTGGACCTTGGCTCGGGCACCCTTACTGTGCCGGACAGGGGTACCCTTACTGTACCGCCTGTCGCAGAGGTACCCTTACTGTACCCGTCTGCATCCAGATCGCCCTGTAACTCCGCCTGCAACGCAAAAGAAAACATTAAAACTTTCCAAATAACGCGCTGTGCCTGACACGTGGGGTAAGTGGAAAGGGTGGGAAATCGCGTGTCCAGGCTGGAGCGGCGCACAGGAAACAGAGGAGGAACTGGGCGAGAGGGCCTCCTAAGTAGGGGGGGGGGCAAGCCGCGCCCCCCCGCCCCCAATGGCCCGCCTCCAGCTCCAACTATAGGGAGTAATACCTTAGTGGGCGTAGCCTCGCGCGCGAGCCAGCAAAGGGGAAGGCTCCGACGGGCGGCCACTAACATGCTGCCCTGCTGATGTCCCACTGCTTGGGACGCGGGCAGCGGCATAGTGACCACACCGTCATCCGCTTCAGTCAACACGCATACACAGACGTCACCCAATGATTACACTGACACTTTATTTGTGGGTGAAGAACTGCTGCAGGTTTATTTCATACAACATAGTATGATAATAAAATTGGGTTATCTTACGGGCGATCCAGGGCAGGCAGCCCCTTGCTGCTCCGCCCGCCTGGTGAGCCAGCACACACGGTGGGTCGATGCCCGGCAGTGTGGCACATAATTATTTACAGATCATCCACTGGGTCACGTGATCTGTCTCCTACTCCCGCCCCTTCCGACAGGGGCGGAGCGTGTTGTGGCACACCCCCGGTTGGTCAGGCCCCCCAACCGCCCGAAGGACTAACGGGGCGCCGTCGCGGTCTTCCCAGAACCCCCTTCGGCTCCTGGACCTTGGCTCGGGCACCCTTACTGTGCCGGACAGGGGTACCCTTACTGTACCGCCTGTCGCAGAGGTACCCTTACTGTACCCGTCTGCATCCAGATCGCCCTGTAACTCCGCCACAGCTCTGGGGAGGCTACCGTCGCTGCCAGAGCCCCCCTTCCTCCCTTCGCTGTTTATAGGTGCCCGCCCCTGCGAGCCAGCTTTCAGTGGGCTGACTAATGGGTCCTGTTCTGTAACCGTAAATATACGGCATTAAGTTGCAACATTACTCAGAAGCCCAGGGCAGACTAACAACGAATGACTCTTGGCCCCAATGCCGCTCAGCTTAGACGTGACCGGAGTAACTAGCCTTCTTGGCGATGCCACTGCAGATCTACCTAACGTAATTATGGGAAGATCAGCACCTGCATATGGAGCCAGAATAGCGTCATGGTTCCTGAATAGCAGCTGCGGGGGTTGCATGATTTCTTTAGCAGGCCAGAACATTTTTGCGTAACTGCTGAATGGACGGATTCTTTTTTCATGACTCCGGATAAAGCCAATTTGGCTGACTGAGCTGCCGAAGATACATCGCTCAGCTCGAGGACCCAAATTTGTGAACGTTTCCCCCCTCCCTGGCTCCAAGGAAAGGCCGGGCGAGAAGAGCAACACCTAAATCTGATTCTCGGGCTGGCAATATGGCATTGGTAACAAGGCATTGGTGAAGTAGGCGCTTATGAACCTGCAATCCCATTAAGATTTTTCTCAATTGGCCAAATTAGGTGCCACCCGGCCCGGAATTGTGTGCCCGACAGCTACCGCACAATAAGCAGGGTGAAGGTAACGTGTGAGTTAACCACTTCACCTACGTATATAAACACAAGCTGACATCACGGTTACCTCAATTTGCTTCCTTTCACATCGTATTAGTCTATTGTTTACTACAAACTGGCCCATATCTTAGCAACATCTCCTCGTTTTAGCCTCTCTACTTGCAAATTAAGTTACCTTAAATTGGACGATAGAGTCTTGTGCTAGTCCCGCTGTTATCCCACTCTTTTCTTACTCTCCACTGGGACAGCGTATCCAATTCCTTGCTTGTTGAATAGCAGCTAGCTTTGGACTCTATTGCTGCTGAAAGGAGTTAATATGTTTGCCTACAGTCCTTGTTATACCGGTGTTGCTGTGCTATAGGTAAGTCGTGGCACCGACATCGTGGCTTGAACAGGAAACTTCTCATTTCTATCAAATAATTTGTTGTGAGCCCCAGTTATGATTTCGTTCCTAACCCATAATTGGCAGTGTCTCTATCTTGCCAATACCTCGGTCACGTCCGCCTTAAATCATGCCAATACATCTGGCTTTTCCGCTAGCCTTGCCCATTAACCTGTCCAATGTCAGTGGAGAGCAGCACATCTCTGGTCATGCTTATTTCAGAAGGTGATAAGCCCTTTTCATTACTAGAAAGTTTAAGTGCAATATTCAAGGGGTATGGTCGCTGTAGGAAGGTGGATATCTGACTATGGTTACCCCCAAATTTTTGCCTAGTGTCTAGCTGGTTTTTCGACTTAGTTGGCCTGAGATCCTGCCATTCAGGCTCTCAGGCTATCTGCTCTCTCTGTAAAATGGACTCCATGTACCCTAGGTACATACCCAATTGGTTGGATCACCCTGTCAGCCCCTGTACCAGTGTACACTAGGTACCCAGGGCATTGGTGTATCCAAGGCCTGCCAGGGGCTGAAGCATGTATTATGCCACCCCAGGCTTGGCCTAACAATCTGACACAACTGGCTGATCACTCAGCTGGGGTAAGTTGGTGTAATCACCTCTTACTTAGGTGTAGTATACCTATACCTAAACTTAAATGGGACACCTGGTAACCTATAAGTCACTCCTATGGCAGGCCTTAACAATCCTGAAGGCAGAGTGCTTGGTTCCATGTGAGATGGTGCTCTGGCATGAGCTGAGCCTGTCTGCAGTGGTCGGAACAACTTCCTTCTACTGTTTCCAGATATCGTCATACCATATACTCTTAAGTGCATTATGAACCTCGCGGTTAAATGCTATCTTTGGTTTGGCTTTATCAAAACATGTCGAGTAAGGTGTCATACGAATTGGAATACTAACCCCTCGCCAATTCTGGCGACGGGGTTAGCATTCCACCCTTCTAGAGGGACACGACATGTACAGTACCTGAAACCCGGGTAAAATCAGACATAGCCTCAGCTCCACAAAATGGATGCTGCCACCACAGACACAAGTCTGCCCTCCTGCTGCTGGGAGTCCTTCCAGCTTGGGAGGTGTGGACAAAGGGTTTCCTGCCAGGGGAGGTGCATGCACCACCCCAGACAGGATTTTGTGTATTGGTCAGGTAGGGCTTGAAAGAAACCAGACATGCCTGTGGCTCACAAGGAGCCTCGGTGCATATGCCAGTTCAAACCGGTCCTGGGGCACACCAGTCCCGGGCCTGGGGCGAGCTGGACAAAGGATTGGGGGTGTAACCACCCCCCTTCCTGGTCCCACCCATAGGGAGGGACCTAGCAGGTAGTCCGGCCCCTAGAATCCGAATAAAGGTAGGAGCTGTGTCCTAAGACTTCAGACATCCTGGAATCAACTTGAAACTAAGAAGAAGACGGGAACTTCGACATTCTGCTGCACAGAAGACTGAAGAAAATCTCCCCTGTGGTCAGGGAGTGACCACCTTGCTAACGCAAGCACCATCCAGCGAATCAACGTCTGCTTTGCCGCCGCCTCCCGCCGGAGCCCGAGCCCAGAGACTGACAAGACCTGGACCTCCAGACCTCTCACCGCCCGATCCACAGTCCCTGAAAAGAGGAGACCCGTGGAGGCACCGAGACACGTGGAGCCAGCCATCTTGGAACGACTACGACAAGCTGACCAGTGCAACAACCGAGGCTCCCTCCAAGTTGTGCTTTGGGTCCTGAGAAGCCCAACCCTCGAGCAGCATCTGCACCAAAGGTGAGCCCTCCAGCATCTCCACGATCTGCGTGGGGCCCTTCTGCATTTTGCCACTCGACGCGCCTAACCGGTTGCTGGCCCGCTGGCTAGTGGCCATCTTGGCGACGAAATCTACGACAAACACCGCTGGTCTGGTTGCTCCAGACTGGCCCTTGCTTCCCTCCAAAGGAGCAATCCCTCTGACCTTGCTGGTCAGAACCAACAGCTGATTTCCGAATCCTCCTGCAATTGCTTTTGCCAAGGCTTGTTTGCTTCGATCAAGTCGCCGACACCGCCGACAGCGAGAGCCTGCGTGGGACAGCTCGTGAGCCGACTCCTGGACGTCGTCGACCTTCAGGGACCACGTGGCTGCGGAGACAAGCTACCCCTCATCACCTGTTTGCACCCGACATCGCCTGGTACCCACCTGGTGCCACGCTGGTCACTGGCTAGTGACTGTGAACACTGTCCCCTCTGCTTACAGGTCTTCAACATCTCCGATCCACTCTTGGATCCACTGCATCTCTCCCGGACCGACCGCCTGCAGCATCTTTGTCTTCAAGCTCCACGGAACAGATAGAAGCAACCCGACGCACTTCGAGGCCTATGCACCCGCTTCCTGTGGGTGAGGTAAAGCTGGCACACCTGTGCCCAAGTGTAGTATTACATCTCTAGTGCCTGTGTTCCAAATCTTGAGTTCCTAGTCCATCCGGAAGATTCCTTTTGCAGTAACTTTGTACTTTTTACGCACCCATTGAAACCTATGGGAGCACGCGTGTGACTATTTGCTCTGCACACGCCACCCGTGGACCTCCTGGTCACTAACTGACGTTAGCTCCTTGTAGGCCCAGCGATTCTAGAGGCCTTAGGCCTTTTCCCTTTTCTGTTCGTGGTACTTATACCACTATTTTAGTATATGGTTTGAGTGGCCACCAGGGCCTATCCATATAAAGTGCAACTTCTGTGTATTCTGTGATAATCTTGTTTGACGATTTGTGCTCCTGTGCTCATAAAGAGACTAGGGGTTACTTTGAGAAATAAATACATATATATTTTGAATATATATCTGTGTGGTGTCCTTTCATTGGTATAAAAGGGGGTTGCATTTGGTAAAACAGCTGGCTTAACACGCTTCACGAGTTTAGCCTCAAAGACTGCTTAGCCTACGCTACCACTAGGGCAGCTAGTCCGAAAAGGTTGACTTACAACCACACCATAAGGGTTGCTTGGCATGGTACAAGGTGATCACTTTAACTAGTGAGCATCATATACCAGGCCAACTTCTCACATTGGTGAGCAGCGGTTGGATTTGAGCTTGCTGTGTTTTACCATTGTAATCTCTTGGTTACCAATTGAAAGATCACATAGGTACCTGTAGGTACATATAAAACAAGATTAGATATACATAAGTTCTACTGAACTTAGTTGTTGTAGAGCAAAGGGAGTAGCACACCCTGACTACAACTACTAGATAGGTTTAGTAGGTAAACCCAAGTGTAGGTAGATTGCAACACATCCACCCACACTTAAGAGCAATGGCTGGGGCAGAGGGGTCCACTGTACCCATCTCTGTTGAGAGTGACCCCCCGAGGGCACCATCCATCTATGCTACCCTTAATCAAAATGAGCTCAGGCAGCTGGCAACTCTTAGAGGCCTTAAACAGCCCAAGAACCCAAACTCTGCTGAGCTCAGAGAACTCTTACAGAATGATGAGAATCAGAGAGAACTCAGGAAAGCTTCCCAGTTAGCCCCCTTAGGGTCAGGAACAGGAGGCCCCCCTTCTGAAGATGCCACAGAGGTACCCCCTTCCAATAGTCACCCCTTAGATGGGATGCCTACCACAGAGGAAGAAAGTGATGGGGATACAGATGTGAGTGGGGATGAAGGGAGAACTAGCCCAGTGCCAAGTGTTATACTTGGCCCAGCTAAACTAAGGCTGTTGGGGACTGACAGTGGGTTCACCCCATTGGATCTCCCCAGTGGACTTAACACAGGGCTTGGAAGGCAAAGGAATCGCTCAGGTGACTCCAATGCTTCCCATGGCTCTAGAGGCTCTCAAGGTCACTCCAGAAGGAGACTGACCACCCCTCAGAGGAGGGAACATGAGGCCAGAATGCAGGAAGCCCAGCTGAGGATCAGGAAGCAGGAGCTAGAAGTAGCCCTGATGGAAGAAAAACTGAACAAGGCTAGGCAGCCTAGAGAGAGTGGGTCTATACCCACTGGTGGCAGCAATGTCCCTAGGGACAAAGATAGGGTCTTTGACAATAGGAACCTGTCCAAGATTGTGCCCCCCTACAAAAGTGGGGATGACATCCACAAATGGATGACTGCTCTTGAGAGAGCCTGCAAAGTGCAGCAGGTTCCTGAAGACCAGTGGGCAGCAATCTTATGGCTCTCCTTTGAGGGGAGAGGCAGAGATAGACTCCTCACTGTTAGAGAAGAGGATGTCAGAAATTACAGAGTCCTGAAGAGTGTCCTAGTTGATGGGTTAGGCTTAACCACTGAACAGTACAGGTTAATGTTCAGAGACACCCAGAAGACACAGACTCAGGACTGGTCTGAATATGTGGAATGTGCCACTAAGGCTTTGGAGGGTTGGTTGCTGGGAAGTAAGGTGTCTGATTATACAGGATTGTACAATTTGATGATGAGAGAGCAGATTTTAAGTAATTGTCAAAACCAGCTTCTCCATCAACACCTGGTAGACTCAGATTTGACCTCTCCCCAAGAATTGGGAAAGAGGGCAGATAAATGGGTCAGGACCAGGATCAGGCCTAAAAACCAGGGTGGTGACCAAAAGAAAGATACCACCAAGCCTCAAGAGAAGGGTGGGGATAAAGAAAAAGAGAAACCTTCCTCAGGGCCCCAAAACTCCACACAGGGTGGTGGGTCCCAAGCTCCCTCCTCTACCACAGCTAAAAAGCCCTACTGCCATGAGTGTAAAACTCCTGGGCATTGGAAAACTGACAGCGGTTGCCCAAGGGCTAAAAACAAAACTGTTCCTCCAATTACTCCTGTCACACCACCTATTACTGTCAGCAGTAATCCCCCAGGTGGTGGGAGTGCCCCCAGAAATCTGGGTGGGTTTACTTGGGGAACACAGGGGGACCCTGGCTTAGCCAATTCCCCTACAGCAACCACTCTTGTCTGTGATGGTGGCATGGGGTTTGCCAACTTCACTGCCTGTCCCAACACTTTGGGTAGGTACAGACAGGAGCCCTACATCAATGGTACAAAAGCTGAGGCCTACAGAGACACTGGGGCTAGCATCACAATGGTGGCCCATTGGCTAGTTCCCTCTGAGCAGCTTTTGCCCGGTTTCTCCTACCAGGTGACTAACATTGATGGCAAACAGAACAGTCATCCCATGGCAGAGGTATGTCTCAGCTGGGGAGGGGTCACTGGCCCTAAAAGGGTAGCAGTGTCCCCAACCTTGCCTGTAGACTGCTTACTGGGGAATGACTTAGAACTCTCAGCTTGGGCTGGAGTTGAACAAGACACCCATTCTAAAATGGTAGGCCTTTCACAAAAGGGTAGGGGGGTTGTGCCATTCACAACCCCTGTCCAAATAGATTTCCTCCCTGAAAAGGTTGGAAGGGCAGTGGTAGCCACAGCCCAGGCACAGACAGACTTCCCTGTAGGGACTGGCAGAGCTGTGACAGTCACAGCTCAAACACAAACTGAGTGCCCCCCTGAAAAGGTTGGCAAGGCTGTAATGGTCTCAGCCTATACTCAGACTGACATAGGTGTAGTGAAGCCTGAAACAATGGATCACTCCACACAAACTGAGAGTAGTGGGGAGGAAGAAAAGTCTCCCTCTCCCCAGACATTAGGAAAAGGTCAGCCTCCTCAGGGATCTGACCTCACCCCTTGTGAAGGAACTGCCCCAGAGGTAGCCAGGCCTGGCCTGGCAGAGCCTCTGATGTCAGTGGCCCCTTCCAAGGTGGGATCCAGTCTGGTGCAGGTAGCCTGCCTCTCTCTACCCTGCCTCAGTCAGCCCAGGGCTGCAGAGGTCAGGGAGGCCAGTGGACCCCCAGAGGGCCCCTGTCCACAAGAACCCCCCCATCAAAAGAATGAGGATTGCCTGGCTAGTAGCCCTAGTCAGGTGATGGGTAAAAACATTCCTGAGGGATCTCCTTTACAGGTAGTTAGGGACCTCCCCCAGGGGGATTCTGTTGGGCACAGGCAAACATGGGACCTTAGGGCCCCAAACCTGACCTGTCCCTCCAGTAAGCCCACAAAAGGGACCCAGCCTCCAGCTTTAGGTAGCCAGAGGCTGACCCTGAGAGCACAGTGCAACTCAGTTAAAGAAAGAAAGGCATCCATGGTGGAGGATGATTGGAGGAAGCTGAGGCCTCACTTTGAGGACACTCACTTCAGTACTCCATCTCAACACCAGCCTTTTACTTTGCCAAGACACACCACAGGTAGAGATTCCCTATGGTGGAGACCCTCTGATACCCTTAGGGTGAGGGATTGCTTAGTGGACCATGAGACAGGGGGTAACCATGCCAGTGCTGGTTCCTCCTTATATGGCCACTTGGGCAATATAGGCTTACCTGGTCAAGGTCAGCCTTATCTCCCTTCGTTTGGGGGGGGGTTGTGTAGGAAGGTGGATATCTGACTATGGTTACCCCCAAATTTTTGCCTAGTGTCTAGCTGGTTTTTCGACTTAGTTGGCCTGAGATCCTGCCATTCAGGCTCTCAGGCTATCTGCTCTCTCTGTAAAATGGACTCCATGTACCCTAGGTACATACCCAATTGGTTGGATCACCCTGTCAGCCCCTGTACCAGTGTACACTAGGTACCCAGGGCATTGGTGTATCCAAGGCCTGCCAGGGGCTGAAGCATGTATTATGCCACCCCAGGCTTGGCCTAACAATCTGACACAACTGGCTGATCACTCAGCTGGGGTAAGTTGGTGTAATCACCTCTTACTTAGGTGTAGTATACCTATACCTAAACTTAAATGGGACACCTGGTAACCTATAAGTCACTCCTATGGCAGGCCTTAACAATCCTGAAGGCAGAGTGCTTGGTTCCATGTGAGATGGTGCTCTGGCATGAGCTGAGCCTGTCTGCAGTGGTCGGAACAACTTCCTTCTACTGTTTCCAGATATCGTCATACCATATACTCTTAAGTGCATTATGAACCTCGCGGTTAAATGCTATCTTTGGTTTGGCTTTATCAAAACATGTCGAGTAAGGTGTCATACGAATTGGAATACTAACCCCTCGCCAATTCTGGCGACGGGGTTAGCATTCCACCCTTCTAGAGGGACACGACATGTACAGTACCTGAAACCCGGGTAAAATCAGACATAGCCTCAGCTCCACAAAATGGATGCTGCCACCACAGACACAAGTCTGCCCTCCTGCTGCTGGGAGTCCTTCCAGCTTGGGAGGTGTGGACAAAGGGTTTCCTGCCAGGGGAGGTGCATGCACCACCCCAGACAGGATTTTGTGTATTGGTCAGGTAGGGCTTGAAAGAAACCAGACATGCCTGTGGCTCACAAGGAGCCTCGGTGCATATGCCAGTTCAAACCGGTCCTGGGGCACACCAGTCCCGGGCCTGGGGCGAGCTGGACAAAGGATTGGGGGTGTAACCACCCCCCTTCCTGGTCCCACCCATAGGGAGGGACCTAGCAGGTAGTCCGGCCCCTAGAATCCGAATAAAGGTAGGAGCTGTGTCCTAAGACTTCAGACATCCTGGAATCAACTTGAAACTAAGAAGAAGACGGGAACTTCGACATTCTGCTGCACAGAAGACTGAAGAAAATCTCCCCTGTGGTCAGGGAGTGACCACCTTGCTAACGCAAGCACCATCCAGCGAATCAACGTCTGCTTTGCCGCCGCCTCCCGCCGGAGCCCGAGCCCAGAGACTGACAAGACCTGGACCTCCAGACCTCTCACCGCCCGATCCACAGTCCCTGAAAAGAGGAGACCCGTGGAGGCACCGAGACACGTGGAGCCAGCCATCTTGGAACGACTACGACAAGCTGACCAGTGCAACAACCGAGGCTCCCTCCAAGTTGTGCTTTGGGTCCTGAGAAGCCCAACCCTCGAGCAGCATCTGCACCAAAGGTGAGCCCTCCAGCATCTCCACGATCTGCGTGGGGCCCTTCTGCATTTTGCCACTCGACGCGCCTAACCGGTTGCTGGCCCGCTGGCTAGTGGCCATCTTGGCGACGAAATCTACGACAAACACCGCTGGTCTGGTTGCTCCAGACTGGCCCTTGCTTCCCTCCAAAGGAGCAATCCCTCTGACCTTGCTGGTCAGAACCAACAGCTGATTTCCGAATCCTCCTGCAATTGCTTTTGCCAAGGCTTGTTTGCTTCGATCAAGTCGCCGACACCGCCGACAGCGAGAGCCTGCGTGGGACAGCTCGTGAGCCGACTCCTGGACGTCGTCGACCTTCAGGGACCACGTGGCTGCGGAGACAAGCTACCCCTCATCACCTGTTTGCACCCGACATCGCCTGGTACCCACCTGGTGCCACGCTGGTCACTGGCTAGTGACTGTGAACACTGTCCCCTCTGCTTACAGGTCTTCAACATCTCCGATCCACTCTTGGATCCACTGCATCTCTCCCGGACCGACCGCCTGCAGCATCTTTGTCTTCAAGCTCCACGGAACAGATAGAAGCAACCCGACGCACTTCGAGGCCTATGCACCCGCTTCCTGTGGGTGAGGTAAAGCTGGCACACCTGTGCCCAAGTGTAGTATTACATCTCTAGTGCCTGTGTTCCAAATCTTGAGTTCCTAGTCCATCCGGAAGATTCCTTTTGCAGTAACTTTGTACTTTTTACGCACCCATTGAAACCTATGGGAGCACGCGTGTGACTATTTGCTCTGCACACGCCACCCGTGGACCTCCTGGTCACTAACTGACGTTAGCTCCTTGTAGGCCCAGCGATTCTAGAGGCCTTAGGCCTTTTCCCTTTTCTGTTCGTGGTACTTATACCACTATTTTAGTATATGGTTTGAGTGGCCACCAGGGCCTATCCATATAAAGTGCAACTTCTGTGTATTCTGTGATAATCTTGTTTGACGATTTGTGCTCCTGTGCTCATAAAGAGACTAGGGGTTACTTTGAGAAATAAATACATATATATTTTGAATATATATCTGTGTGGTGTCCTTTCATTGGTATAAAAGGGGGTTGCATTTGGTAAAACAGCTGGCTTAACACGCTTCACGAGTTTAGCCTCAAAGACTGCTTAGCCTACGCTACCACTAGGGCAGCTAGTCCGAAAAGGTTGACTTACAACCACACCATAAGGGTTGCTTGGCATGGTACAAGGTGATCACTTTAACTAGTGAGCATCATATACCAGGCCAACTTCTCACAGTCGCTCTCTGCTCTCTCAATATTACCATGTAGATGAGGGCATGCCATTCCCGGGTGTCTGGTTGAAGTATGCACAGATAATTGACACTCATTCTGTGGTGTCCGCGTGAAGTATGCACAGGGCATTGCCACTCTCCCACGTGCAGTGCTGTGAACCGTTTGAAGTAGTTCAGCCGATTCAGCCAACCACCCCCTAGGTGGAGGCTTGCACTCCTCTCCTCCTTAATACGATATGATGCTATCCACAACAATTAGGAACCTATGTGCAAATACATATTACAGGCACTGTAAATATCCACTGTTTGTTTATTGCTTGTTATATGGTGTTTGTTAGATAATGTTATTAACTGACGCATTGAACTAAAATTACTTAGAAATGATTTGTAAGATGAGGTAACCTTATCTCGCCTTGAACTATAACTATTAGTCCAAACTATTGGTAAACTCGTGGGCTTTATTTAATTAATTTCCCAATAGTGTAAATTCTTCGTATTCATTGTTTATTCCAACAAGTGTGGCTTGCTGTCACCTTGTGTCACCTCCTGTGTGGTTCCTCCAGCTCCGTTTTCGGAGTTATCATTTTGTGCATAATCACATTCTGTTCTGCTCCCAAAAGATCATGAAATCCACACCAACATTTATGTTACACTAAATTTGTAGGGCACACGTACCAAGTTTGTTTCCTGGCGCTGCTCTGAAACCCGCTAGAGTGGTATGTTACTCACATACCTGTCCAACAACCAGGTTTTTTGGAGTTTGCGGGAACTCATGAGGACCTAGTCTCTAGAGGTAGGGAGTTCCAACATCTGGGACCTAATGTGATAAACCTTGTTCCACTGCAGTGTACCCATTTAAAGTATCCCTGGGGGCACACCACATGTAGTTTGAATCTTGGGGGGGGGGGGGGGGGGGGCGTGACGTGGCCAAGGTGGACATTTCACGTCAGATATCATTCACCCCACACAGGGCATCTATGAGCGACACCACGTTTACAGCTCATTGTGCTTACTAAGATGGACCCGCTCCTTAGTTTCCAGCACACAATGCACTTCCATGTCATCTGGCCCTGGTGCCTATCAAACAACTGCCAGCCTCTGGCCCTCCCTACAATAAACCAACGAACTTCAAAGGTCGCGGAAGAGGCAAGCCAGGCTAAGTCTCGGTAGACCATGTCACTCTGGGCTTTCCCTTGCCTCCCTGTGGAACAGGGAGAATAACTTTAAAGATGTTAAGTGTGACACACAAACCCAGGCCTTCCACCTGTCTCAAAACAGCTCAGGCTGCTGACTTTCCTGTATAGACTAAGCTGCCACTATGGCTGTGAGTTGCCGAAAAACATTACACCAGCTGTTTCCGAATAGCAAGGCTAAGGATGAAAGGCAGCAGCATCTCTTGACTTAAGCGTGGAGCTCACAATCCTAAATACCTTCAAGATGTTCTGTATGACCCACACACCCAGGCCTTCAGCTTGTCCCAAAACAGCGCAGGCTGCTGATTTTTCTGTATAGACTAGGCTGCCTCTATGCCTGTGGTTCGAAAGAAACAGAGCCGTAGTCATTACTGGTGACCCAGGCAAAGTCAGGCAGATCATTGCTTCCCCAGGTCTATTTACCCCATTTACTGAGATACCAAAATGTTAAGGGCATCTGCAATGCATACCCACCAGAATACGATGTTGGGCCAGTGGCGATGGACGACTTACACAAACAGGCCGGTAAAGCAGGGACACTGAGAGATATTGCACTTGGCCACTAAGAACTCACACAATAGGTCAACCTGCCTGGCCCAACCCAGGCAATAACCGGGAAATCACACCTTCTCAGACAAGGGACGTTGATGGACACCACAAAACGGGCCCCCCACCCTGTGCCATTGACCGACTCTGGCCCACGAGGTAATCTACTGTGGTGGAGGACACCTACCCCCTGCTGGATGCTGTTAACACATTACCCCTACAGGACATAGCCCCCAAGGTGGCCGACTCACCACGTGCACTCCGAAAGTTTGTTAGCCCGGGCAATTCTTGCTACCTAGAGTCAAAGCTGTACCCCTACCTCTTTCTTCACTCTCCCAGTAGTGAGGAATTCATGGAAGTTTGTACAAGGTTTCCTCTCCAAATATGTTGGATTCTCCCAGGGATCTTAACAATGAGCTATTTACACGAAATGCCTTCCAACTCAAGACTCAAGGCCCTGCATATAGCTGCAGTTCAGTTTGTGTTGCGACTACTTCAGTACCAAATTGTGTGATGCAGCCCCTATGTTTCATTAAGCCATATATCATATTTCACAAAAAACAAGGCAATGAGAAAACATGACCCCTACCTTCCTCCTTAAAGTTATTTCTAATTTGTGCCAAACTGAATATGTTGTCCCCTAAAAGCCCTGTCCCTATGTTTCCTTGCCAGATGAAACTCAAATCACACACATGAAGCAGAGTTCTTAAATAGTGCCTAGTCAAAACTACAGACCTGAGGCAGACTACTCAACTGTGCTCCTCTACCATAATAAGATGGTGCTATCTAGACAGTCTTTACCAAGTTAAACCCTGTCCTGCATTGTAACAAAAGTAAACAATCTCATTCAGGCGGGCTGAAGTCCAAATTACAACTTATGCAGGATAATTGCATTGATCTATACACCCTGCGCACAAAATAACGCTACACCAGGACACACTCATTTCTTTTTGGCACGGGGAGATTAAGTGATTTGCCCAGAATCACTGCATATTGAGAAGGCGCAGAGACTACGGGCCTGGTTCTCTCCAGCATATCGAAGTGGGCCATGCACTAGCTAGTTGTGCATGGAAAGCATAAGTTTCAGTAGTCTCTGTTGGAGTGTATCCACACTCGAACAAACACACCTGACTCTCCCTGAAGATGGGGGGGTAAATCACATTAGAAATTGAAGGAGGGTATTATAAATAGAAGCTTCTGGCATTTGAGGAATTATAAGCAAGCTGACACGTTCCATCGGTCTATCCTAGTAAATGCGCACCAGTCTATCGATGCCGTTCACGTTTAGCAAATGCAGCATCCACATAAGCACAAAACACCACACCCACAGATGCATATGTCGTCTTCTATTTGCTGGTCGGCACCATCATATCTATAGCGCGAATTTGCCCCGAAGGTATTGAAGCGCTGTGCCGGAGCACGACACATTCCGGCACGGCGAGAATAAGTGATTAACCCAAATCCTTCAGGCACAATGTCCACCCTCCCCATGGCAGGCATTCTGCCCTTGCCGCAAGCCTACATAGCGCGTACTCGATCCGAAGGCACCGAAGGGCTATTCATGACACCGCATCCACACTCGGCCCCACGGAAAAGGAGCGCCCCACATGGCACCGCATTACATACACATCCCGGCGCGGGGAGAACAAGAAAAGAAAAGAGGGTCACCTCGTCAAACATTGAAGCACACCTGCCCGGTCTGGATGAGGCGGGGTGCAGCCGCGAACACGTGGGTCCTCTAGGACCACCGGCAAAGCGCCTTCCTCCTCAACGTATCCTGATATGGGCCCGGCAGGGTAAGCAAAGTAGGAGCGACACGGACGCGACCAGAACGCTGTACCTCAGGGGATATTTAGGTCAGTGCCGGTGTAGCCCATGACGACAAAAGGGGGGGGGGGGGGTCACCTCTTATCAGGTAACAATAACAAACAAAATTCAGCCCACGCACTGCAATCGACCCGACACTCACCCGCAGTCGGCGTATGGCCTCTGCCCGAACGTCCCCGCAGCCAGGCCACAACCAAATTGAATTCCTGCTCGCGCCACAGCACCAACGACACATGCGGAGGCAGCGAAGGCAGCGGAGCGCTTCCCCCGAGCACGGCATCCAAGCGACACCAGCAGGCACGGAGAGACCAGGCGACCCCAAGCAACCCTGGTCTGCTGCCCCAGAGGCGGCAGCGCCGCCGATAGGGGCACACGCCGAGCCCCGCGCCCACTCCCCCGGAGAGGGAGCAAGGGCGCCACCGAGGCCCGACTCGCGGTCAGCAGCCCCCACACCCCGCCAAGCACGGCCGAAGCAAATAGAGACGAAGCCGAAGTGTCGCTCCCGCAAAACAACGAGCCACCGCCAAAACACCCATCACAATTGTGTTCTTTTTCTCCTCCTTTTTTTTTTTTTTTTTTTTTTTTTTTTCTTTTTTGCAATACACCACCAAGCGCAGTTTTATATATTCAACTTCAATAAACATCTGTGCACCACTGCAAACGCTGGCTGGTTCGCCAAACCTCACCATGCAAGCATGGAACACAATAGAAGTAGACCATTCCGAAAATAGAATACGCGCAAATGCGTACAATCATCGACATGCAATCAGCCATGCAGGCCCGACCCGGTCGAGAGTAGAGCAGCACTCGGAACAACCAAAACATCCTTGCCGACCTCAGCGAACCCACAAGAGCCGCTAGGAGTATATCTCCCCCAAATACCACAAAAGAGGCTGGAGCGGCGCACAGGAAACAGAGGAGGAACTGGGCGAGAGGGCCTCCTAAGTAGGGGGGGGCAAGCTGCGCCCCCCCGCCCCCAATGGCCCGCCTCCAGCTCCAACTATAGGGAGTAATACCTTAGTGGGCGTAGCCTCGCGCGCGAGGCAGCAAAGGGGAAGGCTCCGACGGGCGGCCACTAACATGCTGCCCTGCTGATGTCCCACTGCTTGGGACGCGGGCAGCGGCATATCCTCAGTGAAAAACATTCAAACTAGTTAGGATGCAACAGTTATCTAAAAACGTCACATATCCCCCCTGGTCTGAGAATACAGGACCCTGAGGACCACTTTATTTATTTTATTTGACAAGTTGTATATAGCGCTGGCTAGACCCGGAGGTATCAGAGTGCTTTACATGAGGATCTGTGCGTTACAAGTTACACATTTCATACGTTACAAGAGCATAGTAAAACAATAAGAAAAAGAAGCAAAGTTACACTAATTTGTCGGGGGGGGGGGTGAAGAGGGGACACAGCGTGGAGACGGGGAGAACCAGAGCTGATCTCCTCTATGGCTGTGTAAGCAGCTCCACCGGACATCGGGCATATTACTTGGCGTCCGATGTCAGGCTGATGAACGCAGATTAATCTGAAATGTCAAATTTGAAATGTGGGAGTTGGTGCGATGAGAACAGTCAAATCTAAGCCCAGGTGTGAGAGGGGGTCCAAGAAGGGGGGTAGCTTCCAGGGGATTGAAGCCAAAAAGACAATCACTAGCCAGGGAGCTCCCAATCTGAACTTCTCACCAGGCGGCCATTTTGAAGCTATTTGAAAAGGTTCGTACCTGCCGCATTTCCAGTAGCTAGATGATAGGAGTCCTGCCCCCCCCAAGTCGCGACAGGGGTCTCGCAAGTTGGAGCAGGTGTGCGCCGTCCATCAAGTCCTGCTTCCGGCTGCGGGAATTCAATACTGCAGGATGTTCAAAATTGCGTTTATGGGCTGTTATTTATTGCATAAAAACGCTCTGTGTTTTCAGAAAAAACAATCCCCAGCATGTTCGGAGGGAGATTACTGGATAAATGTGGTTCCGCAGGGAGCCCTGCTGCCGCCGCCCCCGCCCAGGACACGACATGAGTCTCGCAAGGCAGAGCAGGTGTGCGCAGTCATTAAGTCCTGCTTCCGGCCGCGGGAATTCAAT
Source organism: Triturus cristatus (assembly GCF_964204655.1). Classification (NCBI taxonomy): domain Eukaryota; kingdom Metazoa; phylum Chordata; class Amphibia; order Caudata; family Salamandridae; genus Triturus; species Triturus cristatus. The sequence continues at coordinate 1,048,561,617 of NC_140579.1, forward strand.
ACTGCGGGACATTCAAGAAGGCGTTTATGGGCGTAAAAATGCTCTGTGTTTTCAGAAAAAAACAATCCCAGTATGTTCGGAGGGAGATTACTAGGTAAATGTGGTTCCGCAGGGTGTATAGCCAGCTCCATGGTCAACCGAGTCTCTCGCTGAAGTCCCGAACTCCCAGGAGCTCTCGGCAGCGGTGAGACCGCAAACCAGTGCGCTGCCCCCTTCCCCACCGGCTGTGTCTGCCTCATACCAATGTTGCAGACACCGGTCTGAACTGGACACCAAGACTCTTGGTCCCCTGAAACTCCAGCATTTACTTTGAGTGGACCCTTCTTGGTGGGGTTGGGATTTTTATTAGAGCAAGTGGATGTTTGTTGTTTTTCTCTGGATACTCAGCAGCAAAGGCTTCAAGCCACTGGTCTGTCCAGTGCTGAACTTATACTTAAAGTCCATCGAAAAGAGGGAGAGGTCAGGCTATATTGTCTTGTAGAAAAGATTTTACAAATTTATTTAGTCTGGCACACTTGTCCCACTGGCTGACACTTTGTAGATATTTTAGTACAACGAAGGAGTCCTGAAGCTTCCCAGTTGAATCCAAGGCTCCCTAATTAGTTGGCAAGGACCAATAATATTGAAAATTGATCTTCTACTGAGAAAAGCTATAGACCATTTGGAGTCATATATAAGCCCCAGAAGTTGCTAGCACCTTATGGTTTTTGAGTGGTGTCATATTTTTAACTGCTGCTCTATCTTAAACCGGAAATGGGTTTCAATCAGGGCCATCAGGGGAGGGTCAGGTGATGTGGCAGGTTTGACTAAATTAAGCGACAAGAAACTGCAAATTATGCAGCTAAATGCAGCACATTTTGGGATAGTATTACCCAACTATTTTCTCATTTTTACACTTGTTAACACTGTCTGGGTATATGATGCCCCTCATTAGTACCAGTTTAACACCCAAATTTAGAAATAAGCAACAGAAAGGTGACCAATCAATGTTTGTAAAGGCCTTTCACTGCACAGGAATATGCGTCACTGCACGTTTAGTAACATTTGAACCGTTTTAGCTAGAAACTATTTTTTTTGCTGAAATCTGCAGATTATGCAGCAGATGATGGATTAATTAATTGATCCATAATTATGCTAAAAACACTGCGCCCGGACAATTCCATTGGCCCTGGTTTTAACCTTCATTGAAGTCACGCAGTGGCTGCAGATTGAATTTTAGCGTGTGATCTACTTCAGAGTTTGTAATCCCTACCGCCGTCTAGGGTAAACAAACTGAATGTCTACGTCTGGAGAGCCAAGAACATCTAGGGTACTTGGTACCGGCCTGGTTATCTCATTGGAGTTGCCCATGATGAAAAAGAAAGGCCTCACATCCACCCTGACTTTCACTACTATACATTTAAAACAAAATATGACCGAGATGAGATTCAACCTAAAATCTTGTCTTATATGTGCCCGTCCATCTTTCCAAGTCTCGTGCCTGAACAGCCTATTCAAAGTTTATTTTCAAGTAGGTGGGTTTCTACAACACATTCAGCAGCCCACCATCTTTCCCCAGAATTCAAATAAGATGCATCTGCAACTCCAGATAGATATGGAGAGAGTTTATGCCAGGTGGGTCCAGCTGGACACCTTGCAGACAGGATCAGTATACAGGCTTACAACCTTGATAGAGATGCAAGTGGAGGAAAGGGGCCTACGCATCTTTTGCATTACCGTCACCAAACTAACGCTTTAAGCGCATGCATGCACATACATGTATCAAGGCATGGTATTAGAGATAAAAGAAAGACTCAGGCCAGGACTAAAGCCTGAATTACCCCCGTCACTTCCAACAACATTCACCTAGGATGAATACTTCCTCTCTGAGGCCATCGCACACCCTGAAAGGTGCTAGGCCCTCAAACGGCAGGGAATAATTCACATCACCTTTCAGACGAATTGCCAAAATATATAGAATGACAAATACTTTATAAACAAAAGTTTTTGTGTCAAATTGGTAAGACATGCTCTCTTTCACATACAGACAAACTGTCCTGCAATCAAATGGGAAAGACCATACATACATTCTGTAGGGCTAAAGCAAAGTTGAACTCTGCCCAGCTATGCTGGCCTTACAGAGGTTTGGACTAGCTGAAACATTTCTCGTTTTCCCCATTACTCAGTCGGTCTTGTGTTATGCATCAATGATAACCCGCCTTACTGATCTGTAATGGAACTAAATAACCCCATCATCATCTGGGAATAGGGGCTTTCAGAACCTGCCTGTTCAAAATGTACATTTACTATGTCCTTTCTAAGCAGCATGAATTAGTCTCCAGATGACACGTACCTCCACCAGGCAGTCGCCAACCAGCCCAATCAGTAGGCGGGCTCCACTCCGCTCCCGTACCAGGGCAGCGTTTTCCGCTCGGTACATGCAGGTAAAGTCGAACATGTCCACATCCGGCCGCTGCTGGTGGTTCAATGCAAACTCCATCTGCGGCAGCTGGTAACCCGTAGAGAAGTTAGCGGCATCCCGCGCATTCTTGAAGAGGGCCTCTGAGTCCACATTGGCTGGAGACAGAAGGCTATCTGTGTCCGGCAGGTCCTAGGGAGAGAGGTTAATCAAGAAAAGGAGATTCAGCCACAGTAATGAATGGCAAGTTATAATTAGGGCTCCCGGTTTTCCGTTTATACGGATTTTTACATATAAATACAGACGGGAAACTATGTTTCCTTTGTCTGTATTTATATTTAGAAACTGCAAAATACTAGTAAAGTTTGCCGCGCTGCCATGCTTAACCCAGAGTTGCCACACCTCTGTTCCTTTTGTTGCTGCCCCAGCCCTTCTTTTGAATTGGGCATCTCCAGGGCTCCGCCACTCCAGTGAGCTCTGCGCCAGGCCGTCACCATTTCACAAGATAAATGTATTTCTGTGAAGTCAGGGGGTAGATTAATGGTGACCACTTGATTGCTGCTTTTGACACTGTCTGTCCTGCTGCAGCCTCTGGCTCTGGATCCGACCCCCCCACCACGTATGAACAGGCAGCACCAGGGGGTTTTGAATCGGCAATTAACCTTCATTGAGCCGAAGGATTAGGATAACTGCAGCTCAGGGAGTGTCTATTGTATTCTGCGAGCTGTGCTTTTAAATAGTTGTGTTTGCATGTTGAAAGCTCTGTACGACTATGAACTTAAAAAGATACACTTTCCTGAAGTGAGGTGATGACAGCACCTCAGCTTTTGAGACCTTGCTGAAAGCCTGCACGCAATCGGGTTAATAAAATATTAAAACGCGATAAAGAGACATGTTGGACATTGTACTCATTGTAAAAATTAGCAGCCCCTCTGAAAAAACAAATGCAAAACAAACCAGCGTTATGGCTTTAATTTTACCATCCTTTGATAGATGAAAGACTAAGGTGACTGCTGACATTTGAGCTTACGATATGTCAGAAACCACCACTAAACTTGCTGAGCCATCTGATAGAATGGCATTACAGCAACAGTGCTGGGCTCTGAACAGAGAACTGGCATATCAGCAGGTTAGGCTTCAGTGTGCAGATTCAGGCACACTGCATTTGTGCTTTCCTTTGCCTCCATGCGCTATCAAATTAAAGACCGTTGGTTTCTATTTTGTTTTAAACAGCTGGATTTTGCGCCCTTACTCGTGTGTGGTTGTTTATAAGCCTATTTTGATGCATGGGTGTGTGAATTGCATATGATTCCTCATGTGGGTGGGGGGGGCTTGTGGTGGCCCTTTTGCATTGTGATCGGTGTGCTTTGCGTTCATTGCCATTTAGTTTGTTGTTCCCTCAGCTCTTGTGTCCGTGTACAAGCAGTTGCACATGTGTTTTTTTTAACTGAAATAAATGTGGAAAAATACTAGCTGTAGCGTCGTCTTTTGTTTGTGGCAAAAATAAATGCGGATAAATACAGAAAAAATGCCCAAAAAATAAATATGGATAAATACAGACGGAAATGGCAAAAAAATAAATACCATAAAACCGGGAGCCCTAGTTATAATATGTCATTAGATGCACGAGAAAACCCTTGCACATGGAAGCCCTTGGATAGGCAGTTGAAACAGAGTGAGTGGAGATCAGCATGTGATGCAAAGACCCAAAGCCGGCTCTTCATATATGGAACCTGAATTGATTATTCGGAGCCGCCCTTTCAAAGGAGGCTAGGCTTTGCTGTGGGAACCCTTATAGGGATGATGCTCTTAAAAAATGCCAGTTTACAACTGAGACTACTGGCTAGCGGGCAGTGAAAGACCAAATGGTTCCAGTGGTTCAAAGCCTGTGAATTCGCTCGCATAGGACAGGGTGTTGCATCATGTGGGCTCCTTTGGATCAGAGCAAGATGTTTAAACCTGAAGTGGGGCACAGGGACAGAAGGCGAACTGTACTTGAACCCGTGCACACTGCGTTTCTGCAAACATGCAAAGTATACACACGAAGTGTGCACAGGGGTATACTTTGGACTCAGTAACAGCGTTTGTGGCAGCTGCACGACTAGCAGAATGTAATCATTACTGGCCTTAATTAAAAAGGTTAATGCTAAGAAAGAACAGATAAGCAGCCTGGTGTTTATGTGCAGGTTAAGTGGACATTGTACGTCTGTTGACGATTAGTGTGATGCGAGACCAGCTATGGGTTGTTCCTGTTGCTGCTCCTATGTTATGTTGTATTTGAATATTCAGTCACCATCACTTCTTTGGGAGCTCAGTTCGCTCTATCTAGAGAGTCACGTACCCCAAGGTTAAATGACAGATTCTACAATGGACACAACCAGAAACACCTGGCTGGCCCAGGACTCCAAGGGAAGGGCTCCCCCGTATCTATGAACGACAAACTCAGAGTAAGCGGTTAGTTCCAGAAACTATGGCCCAAAGGACATGTACTACACGAAGGAGTTAAAAACCAAGCGGTCTACACAATGAGCTTCCGTTCCTGTGGTACCTGAGTGAGCGATGAGTCTCAGCCATAAAGGACCTTTTGGTAGTATATTGGTGACTTGTCTATCTTCCATCAATCAATCATGAAGTCATGTGGAGACTGGTGAATCCCATCGCCTACTCCTCACCTGCAGGATGACCCCCATCTTCAGCAGGCTCTGCTTCTTGGCTGTCATTACAAAGTAGTGAGTGTCATCCCTGTAGTATACAATGTTCTCCAGGTCGATTCCTGAGTGAGGGAGACAGGTGGTTAGTACAAAGAAGAGAAGAACACCAGAAACACACACCAGTGATAATCCCAAAATCCCATCAACAGCCTTTTGCTCACCCCAGCAGCAGTGGCAAATATCAACAGCAGCCAGAAACCACCCCAAAGGACTCCCCAAAAACAAAAAGCATTGTAAAACTGTGGACAGCCCTGACAATATTAACGCAGAGGTCGCCGTTAGGAATAGGAGGCAGGCTGGCCCCTATTCCCATAGGCCATGCCTACTATGTGCATATGTAGAGCACTAATCCAGCATTTCATGTGCTAGTCCTGCTCGGAAGGCAATGCTGCTATTCTGTTGCCGACGCAACGTATCTCCACATATAGGAGGAAACCTGAACCGATGCTATGGGGTTGTACATGCTGTATGTATTTGAGGGACACTTGAACTGCTGCTGAACCTCGAGAGGTAAGGGGGGTCCATCTGTCTGTCATGCACTACCCCTCCGTGTGATGTCGGTTGCATGTATGAAAGGGAAGTGTGTCCCAGCAGAGCCCATCTTGTACCAGTGATGTGTCAGTGGACCTAACACCCATCAAGCAGATGCTAAACCCTTTGTTGTGCAGGCTGGGGAGCAGTGCACACTCTGCAACAGGTGTAATGTATGGGGCCTCTTTCAGGACTGAGTGATGTCCAGAACTGGAAAGGGTTGATGGTACAAAAAAAAAAAAAAAGTTAACCAGACTCTGACCCGTATCTTTGAGAAGATTCTTAAAGAACTTCTGGTTGTAAATACGGGCGACTCCGCTGATCTCTGCCACCTTCACCTCTACTGCCGTGTGTCTGTTTATGAAGTTGGCAGTGATGCCAATTGCCAACTTTCCACGAAGCTCCTTCCGTCGAAACCCTGCAAATGCAAGAGAAACTATATGCTGGGAGAAGGGAAAGAGGTAGGGATGAGAGTAAATACAGGGGAGAAGAGGGGAAACTGACAAAAGCAAGATGGAGACTAGAGAAATTCGAGGAGGTGCTGTGGCACTCTAGGCACACTTGCCCTGGATTCTCTCGTACTTGTAAATTCAGTGTACAAAGACAGTCAGTCATTGAGCCCGGGACCTGTGCTTGACCAATCTCACACCTGATCGTGAAGGTGATCTGGGATAGGCCTGTCTCCCTCTCCACTAGCGACAAGAAGCACCATAACACAAGAGGCTAGCGCCAGAGATTCTGGGTCTAAGAACAAGAGGGACAAAGGGTTTGAAAGAACCAGAATAAAAAGAAAACCCACAGTGATAGATCAGAGACATGGTAACACAACACTTGTGTCTAAAGAAGCATTTCTTTATTTTGTACTTGGCTCCATGTACCAGGTTCAGGCACAAATATGGCTTGAGATGAATTGTTAATATTATGGCCCTCAACCATGATTGGACACTGAGGGGCCGATTCCGATCTCGCTCGGAAGGGCATCGAACGCGATCCGGCCGGAAAAAGTACAAGCCGCACACGTGTTTTCCGCCCGACTCGTACAGCTGTACGAGCGAGCAAGTACGATGCGAGCAACGTGAAATTCACCGACTGAGTCGTTTCCGGGTCCGAACCGCTCTGTATGTCTCGTCCGTAAGTAAACCGTGCCGTGCAATGGATGAGATTTACGACCGAGCCAGTACTATGCACGTGTCTCCCCAACACAGGCATGTACGATACGGATGGCATCGACGCTTACCCACTGTAGGGGGCGCCCTTGTGCGAGACGTACCAATTCAGTCAATGGGAGCCCATGTACGCGTCGTACGACCGGCTCCCATTGACTTTTATGGGAGTCTATCCGAACAGAGTTCGGCAGCATGTGGCCGCATCGTACTCGCTCGGTCGGACTGCAAGACTCCGGGTCGGTCGGGAAACACTCCGGATCCAGATCGGAATCAGCCCCTGAATTGTGATGATGCCAATAACAGACGTTACCAGCCCATCGGAATTATGAAATTAGCTAGAACATCACAGAGCTATTTCTTTTCACCTAGAAATAACTGGGTGAAATTCTGTGGTAAAATGAAGATTAATTGGGATAAATAGACCCAGAATTAATGATGGCCTGGTAATTCCCCATTGCTTTGAGGGCCACGCAGTCCATCTCATAGGGGGTTAGATTGTCTTTTCCCCTGGAGTTACCTGCAACCACAGCATCCTTAACTCCTTGGATGGCTAGACACTGGCCCACTTCCAGGGTCAATGATAAGGACTGTCCTAGTAACAGACTTTGACAGACTGCAGTATTTTTAGGGGTGGGGTGGAAAAAAAGAAGGAAAACTGGAATGGGTGCTGCAGGTCGATCACATTCTTCCAGCACCTAGCAGAGCCAAAACATGGCTGGGCGGAGCACGAGTGGCATAGAAACCAGCTGCTGGTAAACGAGGCAGAGGAAATGAAAATAGATGCCAGCTGACGGGCACAGGGAGAGGGGAGTAAGATTCAGCGCAGGAAGAATGATCAGATAACCAGAAAAAACAGGATTGAGGAGCACGCGATACCAGACAGGTACATGGAAATTACCTCACTGAGGAGCCTGAGAGGATGTTCGAGTTCTCCAAGTGGTGGATAATTAGTGATACAGCCATGGCGAGGACAAACTACAAGATGGAGGCGAGTGAGCTGACAAGTAAGGAGAGCAATTGGGAGGACAGGCTAACAAAAAGAAGAGAGTAAAAGTAGTCCAAAAAAAAGCAAGGGTAAAGCGAAGAGGGGAAAAGTAAACAGGAGAGGTAATTGGGAGCAAAAGGAATAAGATGTATTGTTTTCTTACTTTCAACATGGCTGCTGTATTGCGTTGCCTTGTCTCATGTCAACCATGTTGAAAGTTTGAACCATTTTCTATGCTTTAAAGATGGCCATCGCATTGCATCCCGCAATTTGGTGGCCATCTTAAATGTAAGAAATAGCCTTTCAAGACGGTTGGTCGCCAGTATTGACTTTGCTGGTGCATTTTAAATTCATCTGGCATTGGTAAAGCCAATAGTGGCGGCCAGCATGGAACAGGAGTGGGGTGGTTGTAGAGGGGCAGTGGTAGGAGTGGGAGGGTGAGAAAGTGGGGGGCTCCAAGATGAACAGGAAAATGCTGTAGGACAACGGCCAGTAGCATCACCAAGTCCACTGCCTGGCATACCGCAGAGGAGTCAAGAGCATCTCCATCCTCATCTACGGAGAGACACGAGGGGTGCTCAAGGTCTTACTCACACCGGTGTGAGCATAGAGGGGAAAGTGAAAGAGCACAGAGACGGCACTGTACTCAGAGGGAGGAGACAGATGGGGTCAGAGAGATTGGAGGAGCAAGGAAAGTGGACAAATGTGCTCTAGATCCAAAGGAGACGGAGGAAGGAGCAGGACATGCACTCCCAATGAGAGATCAATGAGAAATCAACCCCCAACAATAGTTCTATGACTTCAGTAGTGGAAGGATAAAACTGAGCCAATCCAGGAGGGTAAAGAGGAAATACTCGGAGCCAGGACAAACAGAAGACTAGGGAGGAGAACCATCCAATAAAGAACAGAAACCGAGACAGTCTAGAGCACGGGTACTCATAGTACAGCCCGCGGGCGGCCCGCCCGGCCTTCGTTGGCGGCCCGCGGTCCGTTGTCCTTGAAGGATTCTTTACCAGACGCCATTTGTCCGTAATTTTAACCGGGCACCGATCGCGCCGGCACAGCTTCCACCCACCTCCCTGCTTGACTCCGATGCTGTTGAGGTCGGGTGTAACAGACTCCATGCAGTGCCAAAGCTCAGATCCCCAGCAGCATTGGAGGCACAGCGGGATGGCAGCCCTCGCACCTTCCGCCCTTGATGAGCTGTTAAGAGGTGCTTGAAGGTGACTGAGCGGGAGGGGCTGAAGCTTCAGGAGCAAGGACATCTATTCAGCCCTGAATGTGTAATGTGTCTGCAATTTAGAGGGGCCTCACACATTCCTTTTCTGCCCAGGGCCCCAAACATCCTAGAGCAGGCCCGGATTACCCCGAGGCAGCACGTGTTTATCTTCACAGAGCTTAATTACGGTCACTAAATTGTAAGCAAACCTCGGTTCTTCAAACATGCAGTTTATAATGTAATTTAAAAAAAGAAATGGCACAATCACACCCACACTGATTAACAAAGTATGGCGGACAATCAGTTAAATCAGTTCTCTTGAAGTATCTCCTTTAAGTACTGTACATCACAGTGGGGGATGGCAAAACTAACATTTTAGAAAGAGCCTGTCTTCTCGTTGTTTTGTCCAGGAGTGGGTGAGGGAGGAGCCCTACCCCACCCTGGAAGAGACCTAGATACTAGAATACTGCATGCCCACCCTGGTGGATCCTGTTCCCCCTCCTGTGATGGCTCCTGCCCTTCCGCCCCCCCCCCAGTGATGGCTCCTGCCCCCCCCATGTGGTGGCTCCTGTAACCCCACCCCCGCCTGTGATGGCTCCTGTCCTCCCTGTTGTGGATCCTGTCTCCGCCCTGGGTGGCTTCTGTCCCAGTCCTGGAATGGCTCCTGCATCGAGGGTGAAGTTCTTGATGGGCCTCTTCTCAAAAGGCTCAGCTCAAAATTAATATGAAAAGTTGAGCGAGTGAGTAAGTGAAGGGATGGCTGGATGGCTGGATGAATTAGTGAAAGGGTGAATGGATGAATGAACGATTGAATAGATGGATAATGAGAGGATGGATGGATGGATGGATTGATGAGTGAGTGGAAGGATGGATGAGAGGAAAGGTAAATAGCTGGATGAATGGGTGGAAGGGTAGCTGGATGGGTAAAAGGGTGGATGGATGAGTGAAAGGATGGATGAGTGAAATGATGGATGGATTGATGAATTGATAAGTGCAAGGGTGAATGGATGGACGGATGAGTGAAAGGGTGGATGTAAGGATGGATGAGTGAGTGAAAGGGTAGGTGGAAAAAAGGATGAATAGATGAGTGAAGGAGTGAAAAGATAAATGGATGAGAGAAAGGATGGATGAGTGATAGGGTCAATGGATGGATTCATGAGTGGATGAGTAGATGGGTGGGTGGAAGGAAGGATGGCTAAGTGAAAGGGTCGATGGAGAGAAAGGGAGGATGGATGGATGACTGAAAGGGTGGAAGAAAACTAGTCGGTGACATGAAATGTAAAATAAGTTTGTAGTGTTTGTCTTTAACATATCTATTTTTGGGACTCTGAAGCCTGTGCTGCACTGGGCATGTGCTGAATATCCGGTTACTGCAAATTGCCATGCAATCCCACTTAAGATTGCTATTGCCTGCTAATAAAAAAACATTATAAACATGTGCTCCATGTAGTTACATCTGCTTTGGAAATACAGCATTGTCTAGTAATGTTTTGAAACGGCAGTGAAATTTTCCCCCCTATAGCCCCACCCCACTGACCCTGCCCCTAATGACCCCACCTCCACCAGTGCGGCCCTCGGCCAGAAACCACACTGTAAATTTGGCCCCCGAGAGAAAGTTTGTGAGTACCCATGGTCTAGAGCAATCACGAGCGAGAGGCTGACCGACAGATACTATGTAGCACAGTATGCAATGCTCTCCGAGACAACCAGCTAAAGTTGTCTGAAGCGAGACTGCAAAAATAATGTGAAACTGGAGTAAAAAAGAAAAGAAGAAAGGTCCGTTTTGGAAAGCAGCAAGGTAGGAGAATGATGTGAGAATTGGAGTAAGATTGCTGTAAGGGCCGGGGGAATGAAAAGGGAAAGACGGAGGGAGACGTTAGTCACAGGAGATGATACAGAAGTAAAGAGAGGACCGAGTGAAGTAGTAGTATTGGAAGAGTGGAGGCGACAAAAAGGCGAGAGGGTGAAGAAAAGATACGGTGGAGAGAAGGGAGGATACAGGAAGTGAAGGCAAAGAGAAAACCGAGTGAGCCAATCACAGAAGCCTGCACGTTTGATGACGTAGAATCTGCCCACGTAGTCTCCCAGCAGAAAGGAACATTAGACAGAGAGACCCGTGTGTAGGATGCTAGGCTATACAGCGTGGAGCCCTTCTACTGACATCAACACCAACATATGAAACACACATGTCCATTAATATACAGTGAGAGCCTCTCTGGGACATTAACATTCATGACAGCCAAAAACGCTGCCTCTCTGCCAACCTATTGACAAGAATTAGCAACTTCCCACAGCACCCTCCGAAGAGGACGTCCCGTGTGGGCTAACTGTAAACCCTGTCACTTACTCTATGAAATGTAATCCTACATCTATTCCTAACCGCTTTAGTTTTCGCAATGAGCAGCGATCCTTTGCCTTTCCGGGTGTGTCGTGTGCTAGAAAGCACAAACACTTCAATGAAAGGAGAAAATACACAGACGAGAGAGCATGCTGCCTGAGAGAGAGCATGTGCACCCAAAGAAGAGAACACAGGCCTAGCGGGTAGTGTGCCGCTGACGAAAGTGTGCGTCGCTGGGGCAGGTGCGCAACACCCATTGAGCTCACCGGGCTTCAGCCGCCCCCCCCCCCCCCCCCCCCCTTCCCCCTCATGTGTGTCAGCCGGGGCTGAGACAGCTACGCGGGCTGGTGATCGTCTAATTGCAGCTGCACCGAAGTACTTCACAGGTCTTTAAAAGACCATTTACTTGTTAATGAGGCTTTTGTTGTGTTTTCACCCCTTCTTAGAGCCACTCTGCCTATGGCTGGAAGAATTGGCCAAAATATCTTTTTCATGCTTTGCACACATCTTCCGTCAGCACAAAAGCAACCCAGACATATACACTCACAACTTGTCAGAGGCGCCATAGAGTTGGGCATTACCAAGCTCACAAAACCCATGAGCTTCACAAGCAACGTGCCACTCCATAACACAACATTAATCCAAAACCCTGGTTAAAGAGTTACTATGGGCAAGAAACCAAACTCCCAATTGCTGGAGATACATATTTCAAGCTGGATAATGCACATTCCAATTTTCCTAAATGTATTCAAGTTAGTAAAGCCGTGAGACAACATACGCCAGACACTACTAACAGTAGCACAATACCAAATACACACATTAAATCTCACATGTTGACAACACCCACACTACTGATATCTTACTCCATTAGAAATCTGACTCTAGCCTGTGACTGAATCCTTAAGACCAAGGCATGAAGATATCTCTAAAACAACTGACTCCCAACAATCCTCCAAGTCATTGGTGAAGAAGGCATCTTTGAAAACAGAAAACATAGCTCAGTGATGGGCTCATCCAATAAAAGTATCACACTGCCACTATCTGCTATTAAAGGCTATTTTCCAAGTGTGCTCTAGGAAGAGTCGTCCAAGAATAGGTCTATGAAAGAAGTCAAGGAACTATTCACCTGGTAAACATCCCAGTGAAGGACGCAGGGATGAGGGTGGGAGAAGGGCAACCAAGGAGTCGCAGGAGCCTCCGAGGACCAAAAACACAAAACCTGAAGGGTGTTACACTTAATGTAATTTCTTTAAAATAGCTTCTTTCTCAATGCCATCAACTAACAGCTCTCCGCACAGCTAACACTATTGAAATTTTACTATAAATCAGGTGGGACAGAATCACTCTGTCACGTAATACACAGGTTCTAAGGTGCTTGCCAAGGGTTTTTTTGTGCATCTCTAAACTCTGAACTGTGCAGGATTTATTTAAAAAAACAACAACAAACAACAAGACTTTCCATTCTCAAGTGCCATATTTTTTATTTTAGAAGGGAGTTCTTTCAAGAGGCATGGAAAATCTCTCCGACCTGATGGTAGTTTTCCAACTCCATAGCTACTCAGCCAAGGGTGTCTTCTGTATACTGCAGGTGATGTCAGTGCACATGGGTCGAGCGGTTTGTAATCACAAAAGAGCCCAGGAAAAACCACACCTACAAGGCAGCAGTGAGTCCAACAACACCCCTTCATTTAACTACTATGTAAAAAGCCAGTCACCAAGAGAATGATCAAAGCTCTTCCTTGAAACTAGAACATATGAAGCTAGGGTCACCAGTGATTCCGCGGACTAACAAGGGTGCCCTGGGCCCTAATGCAAGTTAAAAAAAAGCCAGCCCCCATCCCATGGTGGATGGTGCGATAGTTAAAAATAAATACAAATCAGCCGTGGAAGGGATGCAGTCTGCTCCTGGTGCCACTGCACCTGTTGCACTTCGGATTGCTACGCCCCAGCGCTGGTTCGGTACTATTTCGAAACGAGATGTGGGATTGAGTATTTCGACCAAAGTAGCAAATGAGGCGGTTTTTTTAAAGGAGCTGGGGCCATCTTAGTATGCTACAGAACACAAAGCCCATTCATTCAGGAGTGCCTGGAGACACTAGCATCCTTCTTTGAGGCACGTTTGTAGAGCTAGGCGATTTATTTCTCAGCTTGGAAGCTGGTGAAAGAGCTAAGTGAACTAATGATTCCACTGTAGAGTAAAAACGTGATCACATAACGTGTAAAGTGCTCTAATACCTTCAGGTCTAGCTAGCGCTATACAAATCTCAAAATCATAATAATAATAATAATAATAATAATAACAGGCTACAAATAGTCTTTCATCATTCAGAGGTCAAAAAAAAAAAAAAGGAGTAGCACGGAGTTGGGTAGTAATGTACATATCAGTGCCTAGATACCAAACAAACGGTAGACAGCGCTATGTGCAGTTAATTGTGCTATTTTTGTCTGTCACAGCCGTACATAAGTTTGCTCAACAATACTTTTTACGGGCTAACTAAACATAATTCTACATTAAAAGTTATACCTGTGGTGTACACATTCCTTGCACTGGGTGCGTTTACAAAAACAAAGCGGCGCAAAATATTTCACGAGTCTCAGGCCACACATAGTGAACTCACCCCCGCAGCTGGTGAAACGAGGTGCAAGCGGCATCGAGTGATGAAAAACAGAGGTGAAATGAGCAACACTGAACAAAAGGCGCACCCTCTGAAGTGTTGTGGTAGATTTAACACCTTATCTGTGACGTGGCCAAGTTGCGAATGGCGGCAGTACAAACTACAGTAAGGTCCCTGTGAGAGGACTGCAGAAACATGCGGCAGATGAGGAGCATGAATGATAAAAGAGAAGTGGGAAGGTGAGAAGCCAAACAAGGAAGGGGCAGAAAGGATCGGTTTGCAGATCAAAAGATAGCAACACAAGGGGAGCCTTGGAGTGATGAAAGGCGCTAATTGTCTGTCCTGCAGATGGTGGCGGGGGGAAAGGAACCGAAAGGAACGGCAGGCTGCAGTAATGGAGCGTTATTCAATACGTGTGGGAGAATGGGGGAAGGGCACTCACTGCAAGCGCTCTGCCGCCGTACTTGGAGTGAATAAACAAACACGGGCCCGCAGTGCGATTGCTCGTTTCTGGCTTTAATAGGAAAGTTATCAGAATACATCACACAGGAGGAGGTCGCCAAAAGTTAGGTAAACTTGCACACACATAACGGCATGGCCACGCCCAATCGAGACATGGTGTCCTCCCTGAGACAATTCCTTTCTCAACAAGCATACAAAAAAAAAAAGTGCTTCAAGCTATGATAAACCTACTGTGTCACACCGCAGGTAAAATATCCAATCCCGCTGGGCGTGGTTAAAAGGAGACAGAGTGGCAACAAGCAACGATTGGCATGCCTTAGGTGCAATCATTGCACTGCCTTTGGCATAATTCGTGACGCCAAACATCGCGCACGAATGAGAACTGAAGGCAGAGCTGGGACACGGCTTTTGGAATCGTATCGATTCCAAGAAGCCTCGTATGAAGAGGCAGCGCATGCGCTGCCTACGTCAGGCCGAGACCTAAAAAAAAAGTGGGGGGACGCGGACGTCACGACAGGAAGCAACGTCACGAAAGGTGGCTTGCACCATCAGACTCATTGCCTCCCCTTGCTCACCCCTTAGATGCGATTGCATCAGAGAAGCCAGCGCGTGAGCAGCGTTCTGAATGAGCTCCGAGTGAATGTGTGGCTCCTCCATTTGCTCCAGTTATCGAGCTCCCGGTAAAATATGTGGGGGGACACCGTCCACCCGCGTGGTACCCCGACTCGAGCCCTGGACTCAGAGGAGAGAGAGAGTGCATGTTGATGAGAAAGAGAGCAACATACAATTAAGTGATGGAATTAATGCTTGAATTAATATCAGACTCTAGAGCGTTCAGGGCTGCATTCCAGACCATCATTTTTCACCCGCTACGCTACGCTACTCTAGACACTGGCCAGCCATATGCAAATCAGTCTCGGTCCTGCTCCAATAAGAACAATTCCGTCCAAACTGCCCGCCCAGGTCCCCTCCAGACCCCACACCAGTTTCGGCATCCTTAAGCCTCATCAGTGAGGTATAGCTCGAGTCTCGTGTCACGGTGAGCACGTGACCCACGTCTGGGCCTACTCGGTGCACTGAACAGCGTCAGATGCAACAAAAACGAGGCGGTGGAACAAATGCTCAAATTGTTTTTTCTGTATCAATTTGTTAGAGTGTTCGGGTTTTGTGAAATACGGATATATAGATATTTACACAATAGTGTGCGCCTGCCCTGTATTATTCAAAGACCAGTAATGGACACAGAGTGCCTTGTGGAAGACCGTGCAGCCAAAAAGAGAATGTGTAAGAGAGAAAAGAGTGTGCAACCGTGGAGAGAGAGAGTACATTGCCAAGGAGAGAGTGCAGCTGAAGAGACCGTGCAGCCCAGTAGAGTGCGCAGCTGAGGCAGTGCTTAAAATGGAAAAATAGAAGTGCAGGTACTCTGTACCAGAGTCCCAGCTTGTGTATTTCTGAAATGTGCGGGTACTTTCCTTTTAAAAAGTATTACATTTCTCTTGAGAAGAGCCGGTACCTCTCAAAATAAAATAGTGCCAGTAATCCTTACCGGCCAGTACCGGCTCACTTAAAGCACTGAGCTAAGAAGAAAGTGTCACTGACGATAGAGTGCCAACGAGGGATAAAAGAAAGATCTGAAGGTGAGGTACAGGGTGCCTGGACAGAATCTTGCGCATAGCTCCTTCCGGCCCAGTTCATTTGGTTTGTCCAGGCCTGCAGCTCTTTTCTACCAGTGATCTTCATTTGTAATTCCACTGCAGGTGCAAATCCTTTTACATGGGGTGATTTCAAGCGAGCCTGGCTCTTTTCAAATGAGTTATAACACATGCCAAGCCCAGCTGCAGGGAGGGTGGCTACTGGACTCGCACCAGGCTATGAGGCCAACGGCAGAGGCATGGGAGATTTTAGCCCGGAAGCAAAGGCCGCTGCAGCTGTGCGGGCAGACCGGCCGCCGACTCTGCCCAGTAAAGGTCGGACAGCAAAATAATTATACTGACAATAATGATTTGTCCTTTTACATAGCACTTCGCACCACACCTATGCAGCTTTTACGCACTGTAACAGATGGGAATATTAGTCTGTTTACTCTAATTAATTTAGACTTCAAAAGGATGGAAGGTTCAGTTTGCCCTGCTGGGGTCTGAATTCAGGACCTTCAGAACACCCGCTTTGGTGAAGAGGAAACATTCACCTCACTGAGCCATCCAGTTGTGAGTGTGTTCATGTGTGATATTGTATGTCACATAGATGGGTATCCATATGTGATAGTGTTTGTCAAGCTGAAGTCATGGTGGTCTCCCTGCAAACTGTCATTTGCAATGTGATATGACCGTGCGCACCCCCGTTGTTCAGGGAATTCTTTCGTAATGAGGTACCACTTGGTGGGTGGGGTAGGTTTCCCCCCTCCCAGTCCCACTGTGCAGTATATACCCCCTGCTCAGTGAAATTGCCCCAGTGGTGGTGTTGGCTGTTACCCAGATTCCAGACGTCTCTGGACAGACATACATGTCCTGCAGCTGTCGGGCGTGACTGCCATGTGAATCGCTCAGTGAGGAGGTGGGTGAACTAGCAGTGTTCAGTGCCCTGCAGGATTCAGCGATGGAAAACATACTCCAACAGGCCGACCAAGTGGGGGCTCTCAGAGTAAGGGCGTTCGACTACCCATCCTAGTTAGAGAGGACAGAGATATCCTTTTTAGGTCGAGGACCGCCGGTCTGCCGAAGGCAGAACCGGAAATCGGAGATTTAATGACTTGGAGAAGAGGGGCTTGAACCCGCCCCTCTTCTCCCCTGTTCTCCATTGGCTGGCCTCTTCAATGCTGGCCAGCCATTGGAGAAGAGGTCCCGTCACTCCGATCAGGCCCCATCCTTTTCGGATCGGGGGGCGTGTTTTTTGCAGAAAGTCTAATTATCTCCTCCAGCCAATGGCTGGAGGAGATAACAGCAAAACACGCCCCCGAATCCGAAAAAGACGCTGCGTTTCTCCGAGGCATTTCTGCTCTGCCTCGGAGAAAGGCAGCGGTGTTTGATGACTGCTTGGAAATATGCTTTTTACAAAACGCTGCAAGTACTGAGGTACCGAAGATTCTCTGTTGCAGCAAGGCACTGAGTGGCGGTAAAAGGAGTTTGATGTAAATATACATGCGTCAGCAGCGGAGGTGCAATAAGCGTGCATCTCAAACAGAAACTGAAACTTCTCTATCAAGGAGAAACATCACTGCCAAAGTTCAGAGCTTGTGAAAAAGCGACCAGCGAAATCACTTGCTAGTTAATGTTCGGGGGGGGGGGCTAAGCAAAAATTTCGGGGGGGGGGGCTGAATCTTTAAACAGTAGGCAGAGTGGCGCTGATTTCGGGGGTGGGGGGGCTGAATCTAGGCAGAGTGGAGCTGCGGGGGTTCTTAGAAGGGGTGAACCAACAGCGAGGCCTCATTAACATGCAAATGGTCTTTTTAAAGACCTGTGAAGTGCTCGGGCGCGGCTTTGTGTCTGCCCGGGAAGCGGTCTCATCCGGGGCTGCCACACACGACGGGGGGGGGGGGGTCTGAAGCCCTTTGAGTTCAATGGGTGTTGCGCGCCTGATCACAGGTAAATGCGGGAGAGAACGGGGTTGTTGAGCAGGGCTGGCTTGCCCGGGCATCGGGCGTTTCCTGTAGCAAAAGTGCTTCACAGTTAACCTCCCCCATGACCCTCCAGCTGGTCCGATACAATTGCCAGGCCTACTTTGGGGTTCCAGTTCGGCCCTGTTGTTGAGTATCCTACCCAGGGCTTTAAGTGGGATAAAAAAAAAATGGGTGGGGGTGGGGGGCGGTGTTGCGCGGGGTCTATACGACTTGTATTTTGCTGTCTCTTTTGTCATTGCATCCAGGCATAATGATACAGCAAGTAACATGATACCTGCAACAAGTTAGGACTATTGGCTTTGTCAATCGTTGTTAGTTGCATAAGATAAATTAGCAATAACTGTGGCTTGTATATAATATTGAAAAAGCATCCACTTGAAGCCCTAGTGACACCACGACAATGTTACTGCTCCTGAGTTTAAAAAAGAGACAACAATATAATCATGCAGTGGCTGAACTCGACAGATTAAGAAATATATCCCAAATTATATATAACAGTCGGTAGACGCATGCCTCTACAGTGTTCTCTTATATTTTGAAACCAGAATTGGTCAAGTTCGTATCCTTTCAAAGTTCCCTTTTCAAACAATCATTATCAACGCCAAGTCTGGCCCTAGCATGGTAGTGCGATTTTTTGTTTAGTATTAATAAAATTTGACACTTCAGACAGCAGTTTCAGCAGAGAGGACAAAGAAGGAATGGGCATGGAATCCAAATACTAATCATGCATATTAGTCTGGGCCACTGGCATTTTGCGCTGCTGCAGCGTTTTCCTCATAATTATGGATTTGCCAAACTTCCCAAATAATGCTCGCATAATAAATCTCGCTTTTGAGAGTGATTAAGCTATTGACATTGTAAATAACAATGCCGTTTCTTTAAATGTTTTAAAAACATAAACAAAAATAATGTCATGAGCAATGCCAATAGCTCTAACTTTAACAATGCCGAGACCGTTGCATTGTAAATGCTTGTTTAGGTCGAGCCTAACGGAAGTGCTCATGCACTGCTCACTTTGCGAGGCATGCTGTAGTACAGTATGCAGTGGAAGCTTCACCCACTCCCCGCCAAAATTTTTAATTGGCTGGTGTCTTTGTCCTTCGTAACTGCTGGCTTCTGATTTATTATGAGGTTTGTTAGTCCCTCCTTGGTACCAACTTGTCTCCATTTATTACCTCCCATAACAACTGGATCTTTTACTGGTGGTGTTACACAGTCTGCTTCACTTTGGCTGTGAGCACTATTTTCTGTAATTTTTTTTTTATTTGTAGCGTGGTCCGCTTTAACATTAGCGGCCGCTCTTCTTTACTTAATTTGCATGCAGCGTGATTCGCTTTCACTTTAGCAGCCGCGCTTGTTTATTTAATTAATTTGCAGCGCTGTCCGCTCACTTTAGCGACTGCACTTGTTTAAAGGAGTCTTCGAGCCGGGGCACCCAGCGAAGGTAGAGTGCTGAATTGCAAGAGTTTTGCAAGCATCCAACGTCACTGTGGTTTTCAGGGTTACTTATTGGATATCTCCTAACTACCATTAGCAATAGACGTAGCGAACGCCCACATGAACATGTGCTGTTGCGGCCATGTTTAAGAAGGGCTGAGAGCGCCAGTAGTATCCCAACACCGAACCATTCTCCCGCTGGGCATAATTTGTTTACATGCAACTGAGAAACACAGCAAGACTATCAAACCTGACTTACGAGAAATGACGTACAGGGTATATGGTGCA
This sequence comes from Triturus cristatus, assembly GCF_964204655.1. Taxonomy (NCBI): domain Eukaryota; kingdom Metazoa; phylum Chordata; class Amphibia; order Caudata; family Salamandridae; genus Triturus; species Triturus cristatus. Next base: position 1,048,581,383 of record NC_140579.1, read on the forward strand.
GGTTACTGACATTCTCTTCCAACACCAAACTATAGGGATGGCCGTGGTGTTCGCCGGACAGATGCAGATTCAATGCTGCAGCGTCCAGTTTTAACCCCTTCGCCGCGGGGGTAATTCCCCCGAGGTGCGGGGGGGGGGTCGGCGGCGGCGGCGCACAGGCGGGGAATCAATCAATCAGGCGTGGGCGGGCCGCAACCGTTATGACAAGCCCAGCTCGTCATGAGCACAGCTCCACTGTGCCCCATGACGAGCTGGGCTCGTCATGAGCACCGAAGCAGTTATCGATTCCATTCAATCTAACAGGCTGAGATTTGCACACAGATTCAACCCGTATCGAAGAGTGTCAGCTTTTCTTTTTTTGTGTGCAAATAACCGCATTATGGTGTTGCAATGCAATGGGTCTCGCATTTACGAGAGTTTAAGCTATTGGCATTCTAAATGACAATACCTTTCATTTATATTTTAAAAACAAAAATAAAAGGCATTGTCATTTACAAGGTCAATAGCTCAAACTCACAAAAATGCGGGACCTATAACAATGCTTGTTCTGTCCATATTACCGGACTGTTATGAACCGTTATGAACAGAGAAAAAAAAAAAATGATGATCAACCTCCCCTCCGACCCTGGGATGAAATGCCCAGGGTACGAGGACCACAGTTTGTCTTTCAGAAACAAAATCCCAATTTGGATGTTTGTTTCTAAAAAACAAAATAGTTTGGTGAGGGGCCGTTAGAAACTTGGTGGATGCACAGAAAGCGTTGTGTTTCTTCACAGACGCTGCTATGGTACTGTCTCTGAACTGCCTACAGGGTCGGATTGGTAAGTAGGGCACTCGGGCGATGGCCCGGTATTGGAGTTGCAGCAGTGGGGCGCTTTTATGGGCAGCGTTGTGGCCCATTTGGGCTCTGTCTGTGCTGTTTAGATGCAGTGCCGGCTCCTCTGATAAGGCAGAGGAGCGTCAACCCAGTCCCTAAAGGGAAAAATAAAATAACGTATTGTTACTATCATTTTATTTTCCCTATTGCAGTCACTGTTCGGTCATGGTAGGGTCTGGCCAGAGCAGGGAAGGAGTGGTGTGCACTCCCTAAGGGTGCATGAACTGTTTGGCCGGCTCTCTTGGGTCGACCAAACAGATCATGCGCACTTTGCATCCAATCACACCGCAGCCCCAGCTGAGCTATTCAGCAGGCTCATTTGCATAATGTCCGGGTGCTCACCATCACGCTGTGTTTGAGCTGTGCTGTCAATCACATTAACACCATCCTGTGAGAGAATTGAGACACTCTCAGGAGGTATTTTAAAGAAAATGTGCGGGACTTTGTGTTTGCAGGTTTGCTCGGCGACAAAGGTTCATAAATAACGTATAAGGGAGGATTGATGAGTGAGTGAAAGGACGGATGGGTGTGCAAGTGAAAGACTGGATGGATGGGTGAGTGAGTGAAAGGGAGGCTCTATAGATGGATGGATGGATGAATGGATGGATGGGTGAAAATGGATGGAGGAGTGAAAGAGGGTAGATGAATACAAGGGGGGCTGGATGGATAAGTGAAAGAATGGATGGATGAATGAAAGGGAGGGAGGATGGAGAGGGGGTGAATAGAATAAAGGAGTGAAAAGGTTGATGAATGGATGAGCAAAAGGATTGCTAGGTGTGTGTGATAGGGTAGATAAAGAGATGGATGAGTGAAAGAATGGATGGATAAGTTTGGAGATGGATGGATAGATTTGGATATAGAAGGGTGGAGAGAGGGAATGGTGAAAAACTGAATGATGGATGAAAGACTGAATAGATGACAAAAGGTAAAGGTTAAATGGTGGACATCAGCAGGTAAATGGTAGGATGAAAGGATGAATGGATAGCTCAATGGAAGAGACAGGAGATTTATTCAGGGGAGGGTCTTGATTAGTTGCTTCATTTGCTCGGTGCAATAAGAGCTTTGGTTCGAAGTGGGGGCATTTTCGGCCTACACAGTATGTAGGGCATTAAGAAGGGGCAACTATTACAAACAGGGAAATGTTAACATATCATCGTGTCTGGCTTAAATTTTGTTATGTTGTACATTTTTGTAGAGCGCGGCTAATACCCGAAGGTGTCCTGGCGCTATTGCAAAGGGGTCCGTCCTTAGTCTGAGACCGGGGGTAGAAAACTCAAAGTGCAAACAGACTGGTCTTGAGTGCCTTCCTGAATTCCAGGTGGTTGGAGATATGTCTAAGAAAAGGTGGCAGTGAGTTCCATGCCTTGGTTGCTTTTGCTAGGAAACTTCGCCCGCCCCAATTCGCTTTTTTTACCCTGGGGACTGAAATTAATTTGTCCTCTAAGGACCGCAGGTTTCTTCCAGGTGTGTACCATTAAAAGTGCCTTATCAAGTGGTGGGGTCCACTTCTATATAAGGCTCAGTGCGTGATGCACATAGCTTTAAACAGTACTCGTTTATTTACAGGCAGCCTGTGGTACTTTAAAATTTGGAACCACATTGGAGGCAGGCCCCTACCCTGCCGACTTTGGTATTAACAAACCGCAAATGACAAATGCGGTATGTACAAGTGTTTTGTCATGTTTAAACCAATGAATTCACCGTATATATATATATAATACTACACATTGAACCCTTGGGTTCCATATTAGAACAGTAGCCATTTTTGTGATTGCCCTCACAGAGGCTGTGTGCTAAGGCCATGCCTAGGCCTAAAGGACACGTACACCTTCTGTGACTTCTCTGTGACCTGTGCAAACTGACTCCACTGCCCGAGGTCAGCCCTGTCCGGCCGGTTCCTTTTACTGCGGCCAAATGGGATTAGCATCAGGGCCCGAGGCATCATAAATTCCTTCTTCCCACACGAACCCTGACTAATCTCTTTCACATCTGACTCTGTTTCCTACTTTATGGCTTGTTTTACGAGCAGGAGGTGCCCGTTTATTGGGGTCTGCTGATATCTGATGAGGGTTCTGAGCCTTGCTGGGTTAAAAGATTGTGGGCTGAACGAACTGGAATGTGGGATTGTCATCATGACTCTGCCTTTTCTTTGAAGCCAAAATATGTGAATGACCACTTGTGAAACAGGGGCAGTGTTGCCCAAAGCGTAATATTCTGTATAAAAGAGAAGACTGGTTTTTGTTCTGCAGACTGCCTCATTCAGTTGCTAAGGCTTCTGTGCGACGTAGTCTCACTCATTTGAGTTTAATAAAGATGTCTTTTCATATTTCAGCTTCTTTGCCAAGTTCTTTGTTATATTACCATGAGAGTGGAATTTTATAATACTACGCCAACATGGAAAACGAAGTCATAGGGTGCTACCCCTGGCACCGCTGGGGTCCTAAAATCCCCGGTACTTCAGTTGGCGCCCGACAGCGCGGCATCAATACAAGTGACTATCTGGAGGAGCGATCTTGTCAGAGGACAGAAATCTACTGGGAAGAACAGGACAGAAGTCCACTAAGCAGGTACTCTGAGCACCGAGGTTCTGGGGGATTCTTTGTCTCTGCAGCCCAGTATATCTCTGATCTTTCTGACTTTGACTCTCCAAAAGATGTCACTCCCGATTAGAACCCTTTTTGGCGTGAGTATTATAAAAGACGTTTGGTTATGTAGAACTTGACAGTTAGAATTCGGATAACCTTTTGATTAGTAAAAATAAGAATTAAGTATAAGTGCTTTGGTTCTTTGTCTTTGATTTGGTTATCGCAATTACCAAAGCCGAGGGGTTGGTTTCTTGGTTTGTTGATTTGGTCATTGCAATTACCATACCCAAGGGTCTCGCATATTTGCGAGTGTATTGGTAGAGATAAACCCTTGAAGTTTTGAAGCTAGATTAGTGAGCTATAAGATGCCTGATCTTAGCAAGTTTGAAATGTAGCTTTGGAACTGTGAAATTTGTGTTGGCCAACTTTTGGTTTGTATAGGTTTGGATATGCGAATTGCAATTTGTGTAGGCAGGTAATGAGGAGATATTTCTCCATTTGGTTTAGTTGAACGGTGCACGTACGAAAAATACCTTAAGCACCATTTTGATTAGAATACTTGCGTTTTCCGCAGTATTTTTGACATGCCTGTTTGTAAGCTCACATGGAAAAATGTGTTGCCTTTTTGGAAGGTACCATAGTTAAAATCGGTTAGATTTGAAAACATATTTCTTCCTTGGTGATTTTGTACCCCCAGGGAATTAAAATATGACATAATACAAAACAAGGATCCTTCGTTCTGCGCAGTTTTATGAATAAAGATATGCAGAACGATTTTGTGTGGTGTTCTGCTAGGCAAAGCTAGTGAATTGAGCGCATTCACTACTTCTTGGACATACAGCTGTCTGTTGGGCTGTTTATGCAGCCTTTTGGAATACTATTGAGAAGCGTTTCTTGTAAATATGACTTACAACTAGTATTTGCAAATGGTTTGGTTCAAGTATAGTCTGTGAGCTGTTCTTTCTTTCTGTCATGTGTATTGATTTGTAAGTCAACTGTGTGTTTAAATGTCTATGTGGTTTTCTCATTAGTGCAACTTCTGTAAGTAAATTGCGACGGCGCTATTTATGAAAAATGGCTAAAGCGCGCTGTATTGTCTGTTTGACTCCCTTTCCGTTTATGTCTGAAATGAGCTCAATGTGTGTTTGTGGGTCTTCTGATGTTTTCAGTCTGTGAAGTAAATTGCTGGTTAATTAATATCAAGTAGAAACTTAGAAAAGAAATCCAGAAATGAACCATGTGATGTGCTAAAATAGCTATATGGTGCTCTTTAATTTATAGAATGAGCGTTTGTTAACATATACAAAACTGCCGTTAAATGCTTAAAGGATAAAATTAGAAACACATTCAGTAGATATAAATAAGGCCCCAAAAACGTAATTATCTATTTTTGCATGCATTGTATTAGATGTTCAGAGGCAAACTTTTCAGCTGCAGTATATTTGATAGAAATGTTCATTCAGCCAGCACCTTCCCAGTTGAACACGGGTGGAATTTTGCATAACCGTCCTTTTAAATCAAAGTGGCGCAAAAATGTGACGCGTTTCAAGTTGGGCTTATGCGCTTAGGCTTGTGAGGTAATGTGTCCAAAATGATAGGCAAGAGATGCAGCTTGCTTGTTATACATGGAATTATCACAAAAACTAATAATTGGGATTTTTTTTAAAGAAAATTATTAATCATGGAAAAATTATTTTAAAAAAAATAAGTGCTTTTCAAAATCGTTTTTTGATATTTATAAAGCTTAATACTCATACTATGACCTCCTAGCATTAAAATTTGATTAAAGTTGTGTTGCATCACTAAAATGACAAGCATTCGCGTGTACAATTTTCCCTTGGCGCAGGCGCAAACAAGCTCATTTTTATAAAGTATAAGTTATTATTTCCAATGCCTGACTCATGGGTTATGTAATAGACATTCTGGTAATGCATATTATGCAAGAAAATTGTAGGATATTCATTTTTTAATGCCTGAAATATCAAAGTCGAATTTGGGTAAAAACACTGTTTAAACTGCATTTTCTTTCATTCAGAGTACTTTTTAATGTGTCTCAGGCTTCAGTAAATACATACATTTAGGTTTGATATATATTTACAGGTTGTGCCTTCTTATGATTCAATGAGTCAATGTGCCAGTACAACGGCTTGTTTCAATATCAAGGTTGAAGGTTCTAACTTCAACTGGGCCTACTGAGAAGTTCATTAATTTGAGGTTGATGAAATGTGTACCATTGCATAAGATTACAACGAGCATTCATTCCAAAAACTGGTATGTGTGTTATTACGTTTTGTAAATTATTCACAGTACATGTAGTTTAATAATCTGGGAATAGAGATAATTTTTTTAGCGCCTAAAAAGGAGAAATTATTTTACAAAATAGAGTGAATTATTGCAAGGTAGGAGGAATTAGGAAGGCCTTCTGGCTTTGACAAATTCAGAGTGGCAGAAGCTGGGGGCTAAGGAGAGCTGCAGAGGCTGGCTCACGTTACGCTGCTGAGATGCTATCTTTAGTTTTCCTGTAAACAATGGAGTAGGCTGCCACTGACATTTATGACCGTTTAAATTAGGGCCTTGCCTCTGTGGAATGCAGAATGACCTTGCTACACGGGCCTCTAAAGGTGGGGTTTCTGGTTTCTCCATAACAACATCACTAAAACTAAAGAACTTAATTCCAAAGGGAAAATATAGAAAAGGGGTTTTCTTTGAAAGCCCAAACATCATGTTAAATGCTTTGCAGAACAGATACATTTGTGTTATTTAACAGAAAACGAAGTGTTGCATTAAATCTTAGACAGAAAATAAGATGCAGCCCACTTCTAAAGATGCAGCCCACTTCTAAAATTTTTAAGGCTACATGCCTAAGTGAGAACGTATCGCCAATTAAGACTTCTTTTTCACAGTGGAAACTGTAGGTGCCAAATTAATATGGAGTGTCATGTAACGATTTTTACTATCAGAAAGGTAAAACTACGGTGGCTTGATGTTGCAAGGACTGACAAGAGGGTAACAGTTAAGTAATGGAAATTTATTTTTCTGTATTTGGTCCTATCATGAATTGTTCTTGCTGGTCCTGTACGTTAGAAGAGAAACAGTAAGGTTATATTTGACAGCAGATTTCCATTGCCTGGTGATCTGCTGTCAAAAGGAGGGTAAAGATTTTAAACCTGACAAATTAAACAGGCCCGTATATTGGGTTTTGGGCTGCAGGTTTCCAGTGCATAAAAGTACATGACATGGTGTTGTGTGTCACCGCTTATTTACATATGCTATTGTTTTGTCTATGCTTTTTGTGCTCGATATACAGCAAGTATAACTGATGGCTTGACGTTTTGTGCGTTTTTATTATTTTTTGCATGTTTTCGTTGTTTTTGTTGCTGCTTTTGATACTATTACAAGTTTACCTGTGTTGTGAGGGGATGGTCATGATGATGCCCATCGCTACGCAACAGTTGGTTGAACTTGTTCTGGTTACTCAATTCCACAGCTAATGATATTTCATGCTGTGAACATGAGAGACAACACTTCACCAGTGCATGTCTATTTGGCTATAATGGTAAGGAAAATAAAAGCGATATACAGGATCGAAGTGTGTCACCTGTAGTTGGTCACGTTACTGCCCCTTCCCTTAAAGGAACAGGCAGCACTACGTTTATGTATCCTTGATTGGACCCAAGGATGAAATTATAGATCTGTGACTCAAGGTGGCCTAATTTCTATATTACATTAGTTAATGATGTTTTGCTTCCTAAGTAGCCTATGGCTTTTGTTCCTTAAAAGAAAACTAGGTTTTCATTTTTCCCTGAAGAAGGAACTGGAACATTACCTAAGATTACCGTATATGGTGTAGCCGCCAGTGGTAGAGTTAAAACGTATGTAACTTTGGCCTTTGTGTATCACCCGTACTCTTGGTGTTGTGTCACATGCCTGACTATCACCCAAATAATTTTTGGTCTTCCTATAGATTTTTTTTTTTTCCTTTTGTTACTTCTCCCCTGACCAATGTTGCATCATGCTTAGTTATTGGGGATTTTAATTGTGTCCTAGTTCCAATTCCCTTTTCCGTATTCCTTTCACCAGTCAGCCCATGTATTATTGTAGGTGTATTGTTCAGGTACACACTTCCAGACTGCATGTTTATGTATAATTCCCTTTTGTATGGCCAGACTGGTTTCCAAGAATTTTCCTTAGGCCTGCTTCAATGTTTTCCAGCCTGACTGTCAGGGTAGCGATAGACTGGTTAACTGACTCAAGTATATTATATTATAGTAAGACAAGTTTTCCATCCCAATAGGAGATAACCTACGTTTACTTTTTTTTTTAAACATGACGAATTTTCGATGTCTATTTTTAATGTGGTTTTTACCCTTTTGTCCCTGCTGCTTTAATTTTTGGTGGGATCAGATGTGTTCTAATCATGCAAATATCAGGACCCTCTAGTTCTTGTCTTTTGTTTGCATATTTGACTATTAGCCTGTGTATTGCATATTGCGCCTGATGTGAAAGTTTTCTACATGCCCATGATAATTTGTACCATGTGATTTCTCTATTGAGATGTTCTGGATAAGGAATTTAGGAACACCTAGATGTAATCATTCAGAAAAAAATGTGTTTGCCCCGTTAGACAATGCCACCATATGTGAAGACATCCATTTAGATAGAATTCTCGTGTAGTTATCTACTTTTAGATGATGGAGGCTCTCACACGGAAACCAAATTGAAAAGATTAGAGACACTGTTTTGCCTACTGTCTTTATATTTGTATTGCTTTTTGAGAATGACAGTATATTCTAGACCAAAATTGTCCCATGGCGTGTGGCCACTCCTTTGAAACTCGCAGACCACCTGTTTGCAGTCCCCTTGTTATACAATGAACTGTTTAAAGCATCGCACTTGCTTCATCAGAAGGCGTTCAACATCAGAAAAGAAGGAAGAGCTGTTTTTGCCACAGAACCAGAATTTCAGTGCACAAGAGCGCCTGTCATGTGCTGGTAACCTCTGACAGTGTGCAGTCCCTTGGCCTGAGTTTTTGGCCACACACACCTCCTCTTTTCCTTTGCTCCAATGGAAGTGCAGTGCACCGGCGGATCCAAGATTGACGAAAGGCACTAATTCTAGGGCCCATGAAAGAGCAGCCTGAGCGTCCTCTAACACCGAATGATGAGTGTTGGATCCTGAGAATGGTCCCGGGTCTGCACAAGATGATCTGTGCCCATGACCAATGAAGAGCATATTATTTGTAGTGTCAGCAGCAGAGGAAAGACACAGGTGCACTGCCTTGAGACATTGAGACTCGAGTGAGCTGTGGGTGTTTGCCAGGAGGGCACTCCAACTAAGCAGTACTTTTCTCATGTAAGGCTTGAATGAAGAGGCCCATGCAAAAGAAAACAACAGAAGAAGATTTGATGGACAATAGAAGCCTGCCAGAGAGGCTTTTTGAACGCACTCTGGGCATAGGTGGTTTCACAAGAGGTTTCCGTGTGATTGTATAGAGTAGGTGTTAAGGAGACTGATTGTTTTGCTGGCATTGTTTTAAAGTACTATTCTGTTTAGTAAAAGCAGAATAAAGTCCATTTTCTGTGGAAAGAGTATTTTCACCTCAGAGCATTGATGAGGGTCACCACTGTTTCACCTGAACATATAAAATGCATAGGAGCCCTAAAGGAGTTACTAGATAATTTTAGGACTTGCTTTCTGCTTAGGGTTGTGAAAAATTATTATTTCATTTGTAATAGTGGTTACTACTTTCTCCCGTTGTTTATATGTTCTTAATAACGTGTTTTCTAGTGTCTTTTTAAGCATGACATTGTCATTTATGGGTGAAATAGTTTCTCTACTCAATTGACTTCTGCACCCGCTTCCCAACCTATGTCTTTTCCTACTACTGCTTCTTTGTACTCTTTTCACCCTTTTCCTGAACATGGGCAGGTGAAAAGATTAGAATTCATAAGCAATTCCTTAGTACAGCTTCTGCATCAACATTAGTTAGTAGTGAACATCACTAATTATTGGGTGTGTGATCTTATGCCGCCTGCTACAGACAGAGGTATTCCTTATTTTGTCCCGCCATATGTGGCCTTTGTGCTACTACATGTGTAAGGAAACATGTATCAGAAGACGAGCTAAGTAATAGGATGATGCTACAGCAACATCTCCATGACTTCATGAATATTGACCTAGACTCGGATTGATGAGAGTATAGTTATTGCCTATGTAAGGGCAAAAGGAGGGTCTGTGGTACTTTAAAATTTGGAACCACATTGGAGGCAGGCCCCTACCCTGCCGACTTTGGTATCAACAAACCGCAAATGACAAATGCGGTATGTACAAGTGTTTTGTCATGTTTAAACCAATGAATTCACCGTATATATATATATATAATACTACACATTGAACCCTTGGGTTCCATATTAGAACAGTAGTCATTTTTGTGATTGCCCTCACATAGGCTGTGTGCTAAGGCCATGCCTAGGCCTAAAGGACACGTACACCTTCTGTGACCTCTGTGACCTGTGCAAACTGACTCCACTGCCCGAGGTCAGCCCTGTCCGGCCGGTTCCTTTTACTGCGGCCAAATGGGATTAGCATCAGGGCCCGAGGCATCATAAATTCCTTCTTCCCACACGAACCCTGACTAATCTCTTTCACATCTGACTCTGTTTCCTACTTTATGGCTTGTTTTACGAGCAGGAGGTGCCCGTTTATTGGGGTCTGCTGATATCTGATGAGGGTTCTGAGCCTTGCTGGGTTAAAAGATTGTGGGCTGAACGAACTGTAATGTGGGATTGTCATCATGACTCTGCCTTTTCTTTGAAGCCAAAATATGTGAATGACCACTTGTGAAACAGGGGCGGTGTTGCCCAAAGCGTAGTATTCTGTATAAAAGAGAAGACTGGTTTTTGTTCTGCAGACTGCCTCATTCAGTTGCTAAGGCTTCTGTGCGACGTAGTCTCACTCATTTGAGTTTAATAAGGATGTCTTTTCATATTTCAGCTTCTTTGCCAAGTTCTTTGTTATATTACCATGAGAGTGGAATTTTATAATACTACGCCAACATGGAAAACGAAGTCATAGGGTGCTACCCCTGGCACCGCTGGGGTCCTAAAATCCCCGGTACTTCAAGCCAATGCAATTTTTTGATCTCTGCCGAGATAGAGGCATATTTAGGGATACCGGCTATCAGTCTTGCTGCAGCATTTTGCAGTAGCTGTAGTTTTCTCTGTAATCCCTCCTGAATGTTAAGATAAAGACTATTACAATAGTCTAGTTTTGATAACGCCAGGGCAGAGATAACCATCCTTTGAGACTCTTTGGGAAGAAGAGGCAGTATCTTTTTACAGGATCGCAAAGTGTACGATGTCGAAGAGACTACTGCATTGACTTGGTCCTTAAACAAGAGTTTGTTATCAATGATGATACCCAAGTTCTTAACTTTTCTACAGGGTGTTGGCAGTGGGCCCAATGATTCTGGCCACCAAGTTGGAGTCCAGAAGTTTGGATCGTTTCCAAACAGCACCACCTCGGTTTTATTGGAGTTTAGTTTGAGGCAGTTCTGGGTCATCCAGCTGCCCACTGCCAACATGCACTCCTTAAATTCTACTGCTATGTTTGAATGTCCTCCGGGGAGTATAGAGACCACAATCTGAGTGTCGTCTGCGTAGAAAGTAAGGTCGAACCCAAAGGATTCGACCAGGGGTGCCAGGTGTTTTACATAGACATTAAAGAGTGTGGGACTGATGGACGATCCCTGTGGAACACCACATGGTAGACAGAAAGCCTTGGCAGTAAAGTCTCCCAGCATGACTGCTTGTATTCTGTCAGCTAGGAAAGACTTAATCAGCCTCCAAGCTTTCCCTTTGACTCCGATATCACGTAACCGGTCCATCAATAATCCATGGTGGACCGTGTCAAAGGCCGCAGACAGATCCAGCATAATCATCACGGCCTTTCCTCCTTGATCTAAAATAGTTCTAATTTCCTCAGTTGACTTGAGAAGCGCAGATTCAGTGCTATGTCCCGCTCTGAAACCATACTGTGTGGGGTCCAATACCTGGCCTTCTTCCAAGAATCTACTGAGTTGTATATTCATTATTTTTTCAATTATCTTAGCAGGTAGTGGGAGCCTGGATATTGGTCTAAAGTTATTTGGTTCCTTGGGATCCAACTGTGGCTTTTTCAATAGTGGAAGGATGGATGCTGATTTCCATATTTTGGGGAACTATCCATTTGCGAATATTGTATTAATGATGGGCGTAAGGATTTCTGAGACCGGTTCTGAGGCCAGCTTCAGTACTGATACGGGACAAGGATCCATGGGGGAACCTGATCTAGTTGCCTCCAGGAGTTTATGAACCTTGGTGACGGAAACGGGTGCAAAATTGAAAAGCACCGCATTATTATTATCAAGACAGTTTACATCTACCGACCCTAGTATGGATGTACCATTTGAGGAATGAGTAAAAGTAGAGAAGATAGTTGCAACCTTCTCGAAGAAAAAATTGGCAATTTTGTCAAAGTTCTTGGCTTGCTTCTATCGGGGAAGAAATAGGGTCTGCTAGAATTTTAACAGTTTTAAATAGTTCTTTAGTTGAGTTTCTTGCCTCATTAATTTTAGAAGAATAAAACTCTTGTTTAGTTTTTAGTAGAAGTTCTTTATAGTGGTTCAGGCTAATTTTGTAAAGGTTTTTGTCCTGTATGTCGTATTTGCTTTGCCATGTTCTTTCTAATTGTTTGCAGCAGCGTTTATGTTCTCTTAGCTCTTAAGTGAACCAGGGAGACGACGGTCGAACTCTAAAATTGTGACAAATTTTCTTAGGGGCCAATTCATTGCATGCTGAATCTAACCACCTAGAATAGTTGAGGACTGCTGCGTCCAAATCTAAGGGAATAGTAGGAAAGGTATTTACAAGGAGATTATTCAAATCGTCCGCCTTCACTTTTTTACATGGACGATACTCCGTGTGATTAGCCGTAGTTTTAATAGCACCATGCATTGGGGGTGATACTGTAAATTTTACTGCTTTGTGGTCTGACCAGGTCACAGCAAAGGTTTCAGTGAAAGTGACATGTGCATTGTTGGAAAATATGCCATCTAGGGTGTGACCAGCCTTGTGTGTGGGCCCCTTGACCAATTGTTTTAGATCGGTCGTCTTCATGAGGTCAATAAGGTTATTCGTATCCAAGTCTTCCTCGGCTTCTAGATGAAAATTAAAGTCTCCTAGTATCGAATATGAGCTTGTTCCTAATTAGTTTTCCACCCAGCTGCTGGCCTGAGTTGTAAACCGGGCTTTAGGGCCAGGAGGCCTATATACCAGGGTACCTTTGAACGAGTATTGGTACGAAAGGTAGAAGCAAAAATCTAAAGCCTCGCACTCTGAGTTAGTGGAACTGTTGAAGGTAGCTTTTATGGAGTCTTGATAGATTATTGCTAGTCCCCCGCCCTTCTTGTTTAATCTATTATGAGTGTGGCAAATATACCCAGGGGGTGTGGCTTTCACAATGTCTGGACCAGAGGCCTCGTCTGTCCATGACTCCGTTATGAAGGCGATCTTAATTGCTTCATTTTCAATAAGGTGGCCGCATTCAGTACTATGTTCTACCAGTGATCTAGCGTTCAATAAAAGTTCCTTTTTTCTGTCCTGGCTTTGGTCTTTGTGTTGTTAGACAAATTGGAGCAATACAGTGGTATCGTAATTCCACAGTTAGGGCAAGTGATATTATCCAGAATGGGTTTGACATCCGGAAAAATACATCTACACCGGGGGTTATTCTCCCCGATGTTAAGATCATACAGAATCTCGCCTGAATAGATCTGGCGTCTAGTTGATTCCAGAGAAAAACGGGTAGGGGCACTGGCGCGGTGCGCGGGCCATGCGCAGACGGGTGCAGACGGGCTTGCCTTAGCTCGCGCTGGCATCGTTTTAAGTAGCTGGTAAAGAGAACGCCTAGAGCGCCGACCTGATTTCCTCCAAGATGGCGGCCTTGCTCTAGCGCGAACAGAACCCAGATCAAGGTAGGTGGGATGCAATGTGCAAAGCAGCAATAAGCAATGTGCAATGTGCAAATCAGCAATCGGAATAAAAATGTCCCCGCACTCCTTTTACTAAAAAGAATTAAAAACTTTTAAAACAACCAAATACCTCACGCTCAAGCCTCGGGGGACCTCCTTGGTGAGTGAGTGAGTGAAAGGGAGGCTCTATAGATGGATGGATGGATGGATGGATGGATGGATGGGTGAAAGAATGGATGAAGGGTAGATGAATACAAGGGGGGCTGGATGGATAAGTGAAAGAATGGATGGATGGATGAATGAAAGGGAGGGAGGATGGAGAGGGTGAATAGAATAAAGGAGTGAAAAGATTGATGAATGGATGAGCAAAATGATTTATAGGTGTGTGTGATAGGGTAGATAAAGAGATGGATGAGTGAAAGAATGGATAGATAAGTTTGGAGATGGATGGACAGATTTGGATATAGAAGGGTGGAGAGAGGGAATGGTGAAAAACTGAATGATGAAAGACTGAATAGATGACAAAAGGTAAAGGTTAAATGGTGGACATCAGCAGGTAAATGGTAGGATGAATGGATAGCTCAATGGAAGAGACAGGAGATTTATTCAGGGGAGGGTCTTGATTAGTTGCTTCATTTGCTCGGTGCAATAAGAGCTTTGGTTCGAAGTGGGGGCATTTTCGGACTACACAGTATGTAGGGCATTAAGCAGGGGCAACTATTACAAACAGGGAAATGTTAACATATCATCGTGTCTGGCTTTAATTTTGTGTAATTAGTTAACCTATTTTGTTTATATAAACACATTTGTCATGTGTTTTGGTATGTCCTGCAACTATTATAGAAGTCATTAAGTATTATTATGTCTTGCCCTTAGCCCCGCCCCCTCCCTCACTACACCTCTAGCTCATTTTAATGAGTAACTGCACTTATTTTTTCTCATTTAAAGCACTGGGTTACATTCACCCTATTTACCTTAGTGCTCCGTCAGCTTCATTTACTCGCTTCTCTGATGCTCATAGCTGCCGCCCTGCCCCCACTGCATGAACCTACAATTGTACAATGTGACACAGGCAGCTGGACTCTGCCCTACCTCCTCGTTGCGCACAGCTTGCACTCTTTCACTACACGAAATGTCTACCTTTCACCCTCTCTCTGCATGCACAACATACTACCCTGACTGTACCTCGCCTCCTGCGGTCTTTAAATATACGCCTGGTTTGTGCTGTGACGTACTTCAAATGTAGGCAGAGAAGGCACTTCTAGATCACCCGGAGCCTCACACCAACTATACACACACCTGGGTGCGCGGACAGTGCAGTGCGCAATAGCACATGGAGTGTGCAGTCCCAGTCAGATTCTGTGCCCGGCACTGCTTGCATACCACGGACGGCACATACTGCTGGTGCAGTACAGCGGTTGCCAATGCAGCCAGAGTGGTCTTAACAGCATTATAGCACTGGTGGCGCCCTGTGCGACAATGTTTGTTGGCGCCCCCTAATGACCACCTGTGCTGTAGATTCCCTCACTACTACCATTTAACAGTGATTCTCAAGTCTCCATACCCACTCTGTCAGATTCATTAAGTTTTATAGCGCCACTCAAACCAGTGTAAGGTGTCAGAGCACATTACTTCACACACATTTTGTGCAGAGACAATCATAGGTGTGTAATTCAATGTATAAGAAATATTACATAAGACAGAGGACTACAAAGTGGAGGAGTCGCATGTCACTTATAACAGTAGGCAGAATAGCCTAAGAGCTCTGGGTCTGAAAAAGCACAAATTCAGAATTTAAAACGTAACACCATTGTTAGGGGTTCTCTTTAATAATAATAATTGATTTCTACCCAAATGAACCCTTTTTGCAAGATTAGGATAATGAAAGACTGTGCAAAAAAACATATAGCTCCAACATATACCTTGCAGTTTGCAGCAGCTCTTTGATGACAGTTAATAGCTCACTGTTCTATATTAGGATGGATTTTTAACTTAGAAACTGCAAGTAACAGAAGGATATCTCCGGCAAAAGCTGTAACCCACTGACCTGTTTACATGATATGCACTTTGTGATCTGCATGGTACATGCTCTTTGCAGCAGGCACGTTAACCCTCTGCACTACGATGAGTCAAGACTTCCACTATACAAAACTCTGGTCTCTCTCCAAGAAGAACATTAATCACCAGAGTTATCTTGACATTTTTATTGATTGGTGAAAACTGCTGGAGGCAAAGAATGCAGAAGCAAGTGCTTTTAAAATGATAATATACTTGCAAACATTGCCCCTCCACACCAAGTCAGCACCTAGTGCAGTGGCACCGGTCACACCGCCCCTGAGCCGGCCGTGTCAGTATACAGTATAGCGCGATATCGCTTTAGCATTGCAGCTCGAGTTCAGGTTCCTCCACATCCTAATCCCAAGGTTTTAGTGTAAGTGTGGAGTCTGCTCCGATTGCTTTCAGTTGGATAATCACGATGTGCTTCCATGTGTTGGGGTGGGTGTGTGTGTGTGTGTGTGTGTGTGTAGGTGTGTGTGTGTGTGTAGGTGTGTGTGTAGGTGTGTGTGTGTGTAGGTGTGTGTGTGTGTAGGTGTGTGTGTGTAGGTGTGTGTGTGTAGGTGTGTGTGTGTGTGTGTGTGTGTGTGTGTGTGTGTGTGTGTGTGTGTGTGTGTGTGTGTGTGTGTGTGTGTGTGTGTGTGTGTGTGTGTGTCCTTCCTTGTGGGGACTTGGGTGTGATAACACACTCACGCTGTGGGGACTTGAGTGCACTGTGGGGACCTGAACCCAGGTCCCCACAAGGCAATGTCTTCTAAACAATAAAAAATAGCTTCAGGAACATCTGTGTCAATTTTTACAACTTTTTAAAAAAAAATGCCTTGTGGGGACCTGTGTTTCATCAAGTGTGTTTATATTTGTGCTCAGCTCTGCCCCTGTAGACAGGAGGTGGTACTGCAGTCTTAAACACACTTTGCATTTAAACACACTTTGCTCACCAGAACCTCATGCTAATAGCAGAAAGGACAGATATTTCAAAGGGAATGCTGCATATTCCTGTATTTATTCAAATATTTCATGAAAATTAGCATTTTTTCTATTTATTAAAATTGAATTTTCATTTACATAAAGCTATTTACTTTAGACTTTTTGTGATGGAAAATAGTTTGTGATTTTAAAAATATTGCTAAATGCAATTTGGGTCAGTTTCTAAACCCAGAATACTTCACTATTGCCTTATGATCCTTATCTGCAATTAAGGAATGATGGTGCACTGCACTGAGATAGGATGTAAACTGATCTGATCGTTTTTGGTAAATACCCTTGCGCCATCAATGTCTATTGTTGCATTTCAATGCCTGTATAATGAATTCAGAGTTTTATTTTGCTTTGCCTTTGTTCACATACTATTATGCACAATGGAATAAGTTCTGTTAGGTGATGGCTAGATGAGTGAGTGAGTAGCGCTGCATTGTGTGAAGGGCTACGTTCTTGGCAGACAGTGAACGGAAGCAATGATTTAATTAAAGAGCAGAATAATAGGCAAAGACTAGAGTGTGCACCAGAAATTTGTGACATGGGACAGTGTGGGATGCACGATTTGCCATTGTGCCAAGTTGTTTGATACCTTTTCAGTAGGTCAGCACACCCGAACAGAATGTTTGAATTCCTGCCTTTACATGTATATGTTAGAATTGTGAAAATGATGGGTTTCTTTTGTAGGAACTGGTTTGATTGCATGCACTTAAACAAAATAGGATGAAAAGATGTTGATTGGCTGAGTACACCACATATATGTACAGCCAGACTACAAAAATGCACTGCATTGTCTTGATGACATATTCATACACGGAAGCCAAGCCACAGAGAAAATGAGATTCTTACGATGCACTTTCAAATTTCACCTTGTATTAAAATAAGCAATTATTTTACTACATTACTGTTTGCATAGCGACTGAGACTGGCGCACAAGCAGGCTGCCTACAGCCATACCCACACCTTTCCACCATAGTGCACAGGTGTCTGTGTCATGTCTAGCATTCATTTTTTACTGGAAGGCTACCCTTCCAGTACGAAATGCTTTGCTTAGACAAACTTTACAACTTTTCCCACTTTAGATGTGTGCTGCACTATAAAGGTTTTGAAAAATAAAAACTTTCCTCTTTTTCACCCCTTCCTCGAAGATGCATTATTTTATTTTGGGCAAACCCCTCCCTAATATTGATATTAGATAGGGTTTTACATAAAAAAAACATGGGTGGTTGCAAGCGAATGTCCATGTACTACCCATGGCATTCTCCCTTGATGCAAAGTGATGCAAAAAACACTGCATTGCATTACTTACAGGCAAATTTCCAGCGCAAATTGCAATTTGATCAGGATAGTAAATTCAAAATAAATTTTTAGGGGCAGATTTATGTTTCCTGGCGCATCCCTGCAAATCAGCAGGTATGCGCCAGGAAAGATGCGTCGCGAAAGTTTACCCTTGCGCCATAATAGATGCGCCGCATTTACAATGCAGCGCATCGTGGCGCAAGGATAAACAGATGCGTGACGCATCTGATGGCGGAAGGGTGGCGCATTGCTGGATTTGCCTCGCAAGAGCAATGCAGCTCCTGCAAGGCTCGGGGGTGCCCTATCATTACAATGCTGCATCAATCCTTACACCTGCTTCAATCAGGCGCAGGGTTTTGACGCAGCATTGGCTCAAAAGTGTCTGAGTGAAATCTTGTAGATTTCACTCAGCCACTTTTAGGAGGCGTTCCTGCGACGGAACGCCCCCCCCTGCACAGGTATGCCTACTTCAGGCGCAGGGATTTACAACGTGACGCATCTCCCAGATGCGTCCCGTTGTAAATACCCCGCAGCATGGCGCAGGATTTGCGCCGCCGCTGCGTCACAAAAGTGACGCAACGCCGGCGTAAATGAGGCGCAAGGGGCTCATAAATCTGCCTCTTTGTACTGGATTGCATCACTTTTGTGAAGCAAACCCAGTGCAAAATGTTGGGACATCTGCCTGTGTCTTTAAAAAGCAGCAAAGTCGATTTATGTTTTAAAAATTCTACCCAGACTTAATAAATGAAATTAGAAGAACTAGTAAGGGCAACATTTCCCTCCAGATAATATCTTTTTTCATGTTGCAAATTAGTCACAAACAGTAACTACGTAACCATGTCAGAATAAATGTAAATAGCTCTGCTTTAGAAATCGAGTTTACACAAGATTTGTAAACATTTTAAGTCACTTTTGTTGTTGGCTTCTTCCTACTACACATTTATTGATTACCTTTCCAAATGCATTTATGTTTCATAACAACCATAACCTAAAATATCAAAATAAAAACAAATTGCAAACAAATGCGGTCTTGGTGGTGCACTCAATCTGTCATTTAAAAGATGGTTAAAACTGATCCCTGATTTCCCTAAGTAGAAGAATGCTGTTTCTTACTAATTGGAAAAAAATTATTTCTTGTCAGGCAGTAAAGTAGACAGACAGTACAGCACTGATGTTTGCATTGAGATAAAGCACTGCAAACTCAAGTGATTTTGGAAAGTAGTAGACTACTTCGAGAATATTGGTCCTTTCCTTTAGTCAGTTTCACAAATAATAATCATTAGAATGGTATGGGAGCTCAGTGTTTGAACATGCGCTCGAGAGATTCTAATGTAATGTGTGCATTTAAAAGTTTACATGTGTGGCAAGGCGGACTCAACCTTTTCTCCTTGATACCATTGACTTAGGCCGTGCAGTCATGTTTCATAATAGTGCTGAGAGCTGGATGCACTTTGGGTAAATATCTATTTAAAAAGAGGTATTAGTATTATGTGATAAAGTTAAATTTCAAAATGCATTGCTCCTTGTAAACCGAGGCAGAGACTGACCAAATTTTGAAAACCAAAAACTGGGGCACACGATAAACATAAAAGGAGAGCTAAAATTTTGCAGTGACCCTGGGCACAGAATGGATTTCTGGGTAACACTCACCAATTTAGAAAACTGATGACATAGAGGCACTAAGCATAAATGAAATGTAACTTTTACACACCATATCATATTTAATGACATCATTTCTTATAAAGGCTACTAATTAATCTTGCTGAGGTGCACGTTAATACATGCCTTCCTGTGTGTTTAGTTGACCATCTTTGAAAATCAGGACATGTTCTGAATTCATAGATATTTGCCGGGACAGATGCTGAAAAACGAGAACCGTCTTGGCAAATGTGGGATTTCTGGGCACCATACCTTACCTGCACTGATGTTTCATACAAAATGAGTTTTGTTCCTTTTTGCATACACATTCTTATCTATAATAGATGCCAAACCCTTCACTTTCAACATTAGAAAACACATTGGACATGCATGTCCAAATGTAAAATATAACTGTTTTATTATGGTTCATAGCCTCAATGGACTGTACGTTAAATGTTGCCGTTTATCATAGATGCTGGTGTTTGCCCATTTTAGACATTGGTTTCTTACATAAGAGACAGCACCACAGGCTGCCTCCATTGCTAATCTATTACCAATGTAGAAACAGGAATTAATGACTCATTCCACAAACGTATGGCCACTTCAGCTGGGCTCCAGGCACACAATCTTTTGTAGGAAGTTGTTGATGTTTGGAAAAGTAGAGTTGCAAAATAATGTTGAGACAGTCTGTACTAGAGAGTAGGCCTGAACAAAATATTTGTTATGTCGGAGTAATCTTTATTTCATTTTGCTTTATGCTTTTTACCGGAATGCCTAAAATTAGGCCATTATGAGACTTTGTGTTATTTTCCATTTATTAGGGGAGAAAAATCCTATTGTGGGAGTACTGGAATAACAGGAACGAATAGAAAGAGAGCAGCTGGTGCTCGAGTCATGTGCAATGTGCATGTCAAAGTAGACATGAGGATGCATTTCACACTAAAAGAAAGCACTAAATACTGGTTTTGCAGCTCATGTAATTGTGCATAATTTCGCAAAATTTTCCAGAAAGTCCTCATATTTATGCAAATGGAAATTATGTGAATTTCACACACCTCTACCACAAGGCCAAGGCATTCAGCTGGAAAAATATAACTTCCTTACAATACAAGCCAGGCTGCAGCCCGATAGTTAGCTCCAGCTTCAGCCCTTATGCCCAGGTGAGACTATATCCCTGTGCCCAGCTCAAAACTGCAGTCCTATGCCTACCTGAGACTGCAGGTCTGTTTACAGCTCAGACTGCTTGTCTGTGTCCAGTTGAGGCTGCAGGCTTCTGGCCAGCTTCATTATCAGTCCTGTTCCCAGCTCTGACTTGTTTCTGTGCGCAGCTGAGACTGTAGAGCTATGCTCAGCTCAGACTTCATTCCCATGCCCAGCCCTGACAACAGGTCTGTGTCCAACTCTGACTGTGGCCGCGCACCAAACTCTTACTGTAGACCTGCACCCTTCGCAGACCTGTTAGCAAACTGAAACTGCAGGTCTGTGCCAAGAAGAAACTGCAGGCCTGTGCCCAGATAAGACTTCATGCTTGTGCCTAAGCTCTAGGTCTGTGTGTAGTTCTGACTAAGGCTCTGTGGCAAGATCAAACAGCAAGCCCAGTGTGTATCTTTGACTGCAGACCTGTACCCAGCTCATCCTGCAGCCCTACGTTGAACTGAGACTTTAGGCCCTTGACCAACTCAGATTGCATACTCGTGACTAGGTCAGACTAATGATCTGTGCCCAGGTCAAATACCAGCCCAGTGTCAAATTAATAATGTAAGCCTGTGCCTGGCTGAGACAGAAACTCTTTGCTCAGCTGAGGAATCAAAAGTTACTAACACCTTTTTAACTTTTATGAGTTTTATATTCCTGGATCTGTGGGTATGAGAAGACTAGTGATATGCCCATGCCCAGAATACAAACTAGAAAACTAGACTGGACTGACTACTTCTATGTTTCCTGCAATAAACTGGGAGAATAATTGAGGTATTGGAGAAGTACAGCTCATTTCCAGTTAAAAAGGGCCAGTTTTCTGAATACAGACTCATATTTGCTATTCTTAATAAGCGTGCTTGTGGTGCTGGTGTGGAGAACGAGTTATTGACCTCTGTCTGCAGAAGTCACCGAAATGATTGCCTTTGCCTTCTATAGGTCTTAGCGTCAGCCCGTAGTGATCTTGCGACTTTTAGCAAAGATGTCTGCTGATACTGAAGTCACATATTGTGCACTATCAACCAAATTTGAAAGAATAATTGAATTTGAATTAACATAAAAAGCGCCACTCTATGTCACATTCATACAAAGGTAGAAAGAACCTGTCTTTCAAGCAAATTATTTACTAGTGCAGCCGGTGCAGTTGCACAGTATACACTAGAGTTATAGCTGCCTTTTACTCCCCAAGCAACAGATAAGTGGGCACATTCTGTCCATATATCAGGGTCCATGGGACCCTTATAATGCCACTGGAATATTTGCTCAGCACCCCCAGTGCACTTTTATATTTAATTTTTCAAAGCTGTTGTAAAATGCTTGGCAGGAATGCTAGTGTTCTTGCCAGGAACTACTAAACACACCCCTTCCTGCCCCAACTCAAAAGCAGAATAAACAGAAGCTTAACTATTGTCACATTTCATGGTTTTTGATGAGACCTGCTGGGGAAATATGACAATGAATGGTATAGCAAACCATATACTTCCGTTTTCCATGGGTTCCTTATATTCACAGGCTTGTAGATAAAACAACACTGGAGTATGTGTACATTTGTTCACAGTGTCGTACAACTTTCATTTCTTTACACAACAAAGAGAAGTGAATTTAGAAAGTAATTGCATCAAAGAGCAATACAATGAAAGCGATATTACTCCATTTTCTGGTCGACATGAAGTTTATCATAAACCACTATAGAAATACTGCAGTGAAAACTATCATGACAAACTTTTATCACTAGGGCATCAAACTGGAGGATTTAGGACGTTCGGAACTGGCACTAAAAAGTAAAAGGTTGGTGTTGCTACACAACATGGCAATATCAAGCATATACGATCATTCATCTTTTACCAAAAACACTGAGGAATTATTTTTTGTTTGAAATTTAAATTGTGGGAGCTCATCAACAGGAAAAAAACAACTCTGCTCTACGCATTTGGGTGGAGGAAGGCCTTGTTTGAGTAGGAACAATGCAGTAACATGTCTTAATGTTACTTCCACACACTCTGGGTTGCACAGTGTCAAAAGCATTGTGCATCTGCGCTAGGTTTCACTTCCAAGTTTCACCCATAGGAGATGCTGATTCGTAGGCCCAGATTTTCAAAGAGTTGACCCAACGCAAGACAGCAAGCAAAGTTGCTCACTTGCATTGCATGAACTGGAGAGAGCAGAACTACTCCAAATCCATGAAGAAGTGGCTATCTTGACAAAACATTTGCTTGCCCTTGCCATTGATCTCATCACAATACCATCATATGGCCATGTTGCTTATTTGGGCAGAGGACAAAGTAGTCTTATTGATTGAATTGCTCTTCCAATGCATCACAATGATCAGGTCACTAAGTTTCAAATATTAAAGAATGGCCTCAGTGACCATAATCCTATGGTAATTTCCTTGGAACTGGGAAAGGTAGCACACCACTGTCAAGCTGTTATCGCTCCAATTGTTTTAACCAAAAAAAGGATTCCTTCGTAAACTAATATTTAGTATTAATATCGATCTTTGGGCCGCACTTATCACGAACATGCTAAGAAGTGCCACTGCCATTGGTCCACTTAAATCCTGGTCAAATGTTATTATTGTTCCCATCTTTAAAAAGGGCAACGGATCAGATCTCCTTTGTTATCGCCCTATTTCCTGGATTGATTCCACATGTGAGGTGTAAATTTGAAAAAGCTGATGTCAATATGAATAACAATACATTCATGTAGAAAACCAAAATCACATCTTTATTGACAAATTCACCTGTTGTGAACTCCACGTCAACCCCGACTCAAATACATAGTTAGGCAGGCCCTGAGACCCTGGCCTGAGGTCACTAATTGACAGGTCACAGGTGGGGTGGCACATAACCAGCAGACAAACGTACAAACAAGAAATCACAGATCAATCCCACAGATAGGTGCAGTGGCACCACAATGATCCAAGGAGATTGGCCCCAATAAAGCACACACGGCCGGAGGGGAGCTTGCATTCCCAAAACACCATAAAGGCAGACGCCACATGAAGTTAGGAACACATGGCCAATCAGGGCACAGCACACACAAAACACACAGTGATCACATGCGCCTCATGCCGGACATCCGGACACATTACTCACTGGCCGCACTGTGTCCATGTCCACGCAAGGTCGAGGCCCACCTGGATTTCTCATCCAATTAATTAATTTATGGCTCTAAAGACAGAGGTTCCCATTTCTTAACAACAACTAAAGATAGATTTCCTGGCCTTTTGCTTGCAGCGAAGGCAAGCCAGGGAGTTGGGGAAGCAAAGAGTGTCTATATTCCACTATTGACTACAGACCAGATGAAATCTTATCTATTTTTTCCTCTACAGCACTCACAGAGAATATATTTAATATGGTTCAGATTTAATATAGTGCACTTACTGGTCTCATATCCTAGCAAAGTTTTTCATGAATCCAAGCTCATGTCATGTCCTTGTGACTCAAGCTCTCCCCAGAATACACTTAATTTCTTTTTCTTTTGCAAGTTATATGTTATTCCAAGTGAAAGGTTTTTTCTCCCACTCTTGAGGGCCCAAAATGTTAGGTTATATTGGCTTGCTCTGCACCAACTGCAGCTGCTATCATCTCAATACACCTGTTTGATGGTGTATACACTCTGCGGCTGTTAGACTGAGAAAAGTGGTGGGGAAGTTAACTGCATATTCTTCTCCGGTTCTAAATATTAGAAGTGGCTATACTCCTTTCTACTGTATACAACTGTACTGTTTATGGACCTCTCAAACATTCTACATTGCCTTTTGGACAATGTCAGACAAAAAAAAAAAGATAAATATGTGAATAAAAAATATACATAAATAAACTGATCTTAACTACAAAAATGTTATGTGCACTTACTGATATTTTTCAATATCATTGTTTTCATACAAATATATATGCACACTCTTTCTTGGGTGCCTTCTAAAAGCTGGAAATCAATTTCTTGTTTATAGTGACAATTGCTTTGCCTTGTGAAAACTTCATAGAACTTCGACATATAACATTGGGTTATCCATACTTTGAAATCAGAGCGGTGTTTTATGGGTAACAACCAAACAGGCATAGATAAGGAGGCGTAGAGCCTGTCTTGGCTTGGGAAGGCTCTCACTGTCTGACATCTTTATGAATGCCATCCATGGTAGGTAATGAATGCACTGCAATGCAGAGACGGGGAAGCTGCCATGCCTTGAACCAGCAGCAAAGAGGAAGCTGTGTCAGACACAATACCAAGTGCTTCTTGTTTGATAACAGTAGAACAAGCTGCCATGTGGTGCATCCTGTATTTTCTCCAATACAGCAGCGCATTAAGGCACAGCCTTTTTATGTGCATGCATAAGTCGCTGCTGCTGCTTTGTTGCTTTCTGTTTACTACAGGCCGAAGCAACCCTTGACCTTGTCTGGTAGGTCGCTCCCCCCCGCTGCAGCTCCGCCGGCACCCCCGCTGACGCCTACTACCACCGCTGAAGTCGAGGCCCTCCACCACCCGCAGGCTACCACCTGTGCCTCATCCCTGGTGGCCAGTGGTGGCCTTAGGTTTGTATCTGCTCTCTGTTGCCTGTAACTCCGTCTGTCCCCCGCTCGCCGCTTTACTTCTGTGCCCCCTGTTTTGATTCTGCACCCCTTCACTTACTTCTGTGCCCCTTGTTTTGATTCTGTACCCCTTGCCTTGTCTCCTTCCCGCGAGCGCTCCGCATCCCTGCTCCCGTCCCTGCCGCTGCTTCCCCTGCGGCACCGCCCCCACCGCGCCCATTCGCTGACCCTAATACACGCCTCCCACCTCCCAGCTGCTCCTCCCTCCCCACCTCCCCATATATGGCGGCCACTGTGCGGCCGCGCCTAAGGCAAGCCCACCTGCGCCTGTCCGCGCCTGGACCGCGCCCAGCGCCAGAACCCCTGCCCCCCGCACCAGCCATGAAGACTGCCTCCGCTATGACGCCAACACCCTCATCCCTCTCAACCCAGGAAGGACCCACACCTGCTGCAAGGCCGCCCCGAAGCGCACCCACGGTCCCTTCGCCTGCCGGAACTGCAGCTTCTCCTGCCCCGAAGGTGCCGAGACACCCGCAACGACGGAACCCAACCAGCTCAGATGAATCCTGATCAACACCCGCTCCGCACGCAAACACGCCGTCGAGCTCTGGGATCTACTCGACACCGCATCCCCGAACGTCGCCTTCCTGACCGAGACCTGGATGAACAAAGCCTCCTCTCCAGACATCGCCATAGCCATCCCAGACGGGTACAAGATCACCCGCAGAGACCGCACCAACGGAGCCGGAGGAGGAATCGCCATCGCCCACAAGAACACCATCATGGTCTCAACAAACACCAATGACACTCTCAGCACCGCCGAACACATGCACTTCCAGATCCACACGGACCCCAAGCCCACCCTAAGAGGCACCCTCGTCTACAGACCGCCAGGACCCCGGCCACAATTCTGCGACTCCATCGCCGACCTCATCAGCACGCACGCGCTGACCTCCACCGACTACATCCTCCTCGGAGACCTGAACTATCATCTGGAGAACAT
Source organism: Triturus cristatus (assembly GCF_964204655.1). Classification (NCBI taxonomy): domain Eukaryota; kingdom Metazoa; phylum Chordata; class Amphibia; order Caudata; family Salamandridae; genus Triturus; species Triturus cristatus. The sequence goes on from NC_140579.1 coordinate 1,048,607,547, forward strand.
CAACGACAACAACTCCTCCACCCTGATCGACAACCTCGCCAACCTCAGACTAAAACAGCTCGTCACGACGCCGACCCACATCGCCCGTCACACGCTTGATGCCATCTTCTCCTCTAGCCCCCACGTCGCCTTCAGCCACGCCTCTGAACTCACCCGAACAGACCAACACTGCATCCACTTCTCCTTCCGAAAACCCCTCACACACCACCGCACCCCACAGATCCCCCGCCGCTGCTGGGGCAAAGTCACTGAAGAACAATTACAGACAAACCTCGCACTCAAACCTCCCACCAACCCCGGCAATGGTGCACTCACCCTCAGACGCTGGATGGACGACTGCGCCAACACCTTAGCCCTGCTGAAAGAGCCCACCAACAGAGACACCAGCAAGAGAGCCAGCTGGTTCACCCTGGAACTCCTAGCTTCAAAGCACACCTGCAGGAAATTGGAGAACAAATGGCACAGCGACAAGACGCCGGACAGCCGTGCTGCCCACAAAGACGCCATCTGCAACTACCACCACCTCATCAGGACTGCCGAAAGGACCTCATTCAAAGACCACCTTGACAACAACGCACACAACAGCCAGCAAGGAGCTCTTCAACATCGTGAAGGAACTCTAGAACCCCTAGCTCCAATGCCAACGACATCCCGCCATTGCAAGCCCTGTGCGACTCCCTCGCTACCTTCTTTCACCGAAAGATCACCGACATCCATGACAGTTTCAACCCCCAGACGACACCCACAGACCTCGACAAGCCGGACCCACCGCACACCACCGACCACGTCTCCCTGACAACCTGGGACAACGTGAGCATCGAGGACACAATCAAGACCATGGGCACAATCCACTCCGGATCCCCGTCGGACCCTCTCCCACACCGCATCTTCAACAAAGCCAGCAGTTCCATTGCACCCCACCTGCGCAACATCATCAACCTCTCCTTCGAGACCGCTACCTTCCCTGAGAGCTGGAAGCACGCAGAGATCAACGCCCTTCTAAAGAAACCCAAGGCAGATCCGAGCGACCTCAAGAACTTCTGGCCCATCTCCCTGCTTCCGTTCCCAGCAAAAGTAATCGAGAAGATAGTTAACATCCAGCTCTCCCGTCACCTCGAAGACAACAGCATCCTGGACCCCTCCCAATCAGGATTCCGCAGCATCCGCAGCAACCACAGCACCGAGACCGCCCTCATCGCTGCCACAGACGACATCAGGATCCTGCTAGACAACGGTGAGACGGCGGCCCTCATCCTCCTGGATCTCTCCGCCGCCTTCGACACCGTCTGCCACCGCACACTATGCACGCGCCTCCACCACGCAGGATCCGAAACAAGGCCCTGGACTGGACCACCTCCTTCCTATCCGGCAGAACTCAGAGAGTCCGCCTCCCCCATTCCGGTCCGAAGCCTCCGAGATCATCTGCGGCGTCCCACAAGGATCCTCCCTCAGCCCAACGCTGTTTAACGTCTACATGGCACCACTAGCACGCATCGCCCGACAGCACGACCTCAACATAATCTCCTACGCCGACGACACGCAGCTGATCCTCTCCCTCACCAAGGACCCCCACACCGCCAAATCCAACCTCCACCAGGGAATGAAGGCCATCGCCGACTGGATGAAGGAAAGCCGACTTAAGCTGAACTCAGACAAGACGGAGATCCTCATCCTCGGGCCCAACCCCTCAGCATGGGACGACTCCTGGTGGCCTGCATCACTGGGGACTCCCCCGGCTCCTACCAACCACGCACGCAACCTGGGAGTCATCCTCGACTCGAAACTCACCATGACCAAACAAGTCAACGCAGTCTCCTCCATCTTCCTCAACACCCTCTGTATGCTCCGCAAGATCTACAGATGGATCCCGACAAACACGAGGAAAACAGTCACCCAGGCCCTAGGCAGCAGCAGACTCGACTACGGAAACGCCCTCTACGCCAGAGCCTCGTCCAAGCTCATCAACAGACTGCAAAGAATCCAAAACGCCTCTGCACACCTAATCTTCGACATCCCATGCCGCGACCACATCACCCCCCACCTGAGGAACCTGCACTGGCTCCTCGTCGACAGAAGAATCTCCTTCAAGCTCCTGGTCCACGCACACAAGGCACTCCACAAAACCGGCCCAGCCTATCTCAACAGCCGACTCTCCTTCTACGTACCCAACAGGAAACTCCGCTACGCTAACCACGCCCTGGCCACGGTCCCGCGCATCCGTAGAACCACATCCGGAGGCAGGTCCTTCTCCCACCGCGCCGCCAAGACCTCGAACACCCTCCCCCTCAACCTACGACATGCCGAAGACCTGCTGACCTTCAGGAGACGACCTGGCTTTTTGACCAGTAGTAGCAGCAGCACCCCCCCCCCCCCCCGCCCTCAGCGCCTTGAAATCCTTGCGGGTAAGTAGTGCGCTTTACAAATTCACTACCTTTTATCCTATGTGAATGTGTTAGCACATTAAAACTGAAACAAAAGTAGTAGTTTTGGATTGCAGCTGAAAATACTGGCCAGACCTATTGGCTTTGCCAATGCTTGTTGCATTCCAGGGCTTATTGTTATGCATTGTGTTTGGAAAAGGTAAACTACAATTTACAGAACATGAAGGATAATACTAGGGGGCAGATTTACAAGCCCCTTGCGTCACTTTTGCACCGTTGTTGCGCCACTTTTGTGACGCAGCGGCAGCGTAAAAGTTGCGGCCCATTTACAACGTGACGCATCTAGGGAGATGCGTCATGTTGTGAAGCCCTGCGCCACATTGAACCTGCTTCAGGTTTAATGTATGCAGGGTGGGCGTTCCGTCGCAGGAAACCCCGTAAAAGTGACGCAGTGAAATCTACAAGATTTCACCGAGTCAATTTTACGTCCATGCTGCGTCAAAACCCTGCGCCTGCTTGAAGCAGGCGTAAGGAGTGACGCAGCATGTTAGGCATAGGGCACCCCTGAGCATTGCTGGAGTTGCATCGTGCTTGCGACACGACTCCAGCAATGCGTGACTTTTCCGTCAAAAGATGCGTCAGAATTTCTGACGCATCTGTCAATCCTTGCGCCATGGTGTGCCACGGTGAGGCAAGGATTTGGCATGTTGGCACAGGGAAAGTGACACATCTCTACAGATGCGTCATTTTCTTGTAAATCTGCCCCCAGGAATTTATAGGTTACTCTATGAAAGCCCAGCATGTACCACTTAGCTTCCCGTTTCAAAGGGAGACTTGCTACGGCCATGTCCTGAGAAATCACACAGACAGCACAGAATAAAAGCCAATCATTATCAGAGAGAAAATTCAAACAATGGAAAAATTACAAGCACATCCAGAGCTTTCAAAGTGTGTTGTCACCCCTCACAGTAATGTATGTGTAGAGATTTTCTTTAAAAAAAAAAAAATATCTACGGATTTGAGATGAGACATTTTCTATAGTATGCTCGGAATGTACAATTTTATTAAAAATGGGCTGCAGTCGATGTTTAAAATAATTTTTAAGACGGTGGTGAAAATACCCTTTTCAAAGACCCGAGACTGGGGGCCCCCTTTGTCCATCTCTGCATACAGGCGAGCATTGCACTTCCAAAGAGAAGAGCTCCGTCAGTACTTCATTCTCTGAAGCAGCCCCTTCCCCCTCCTGTTGATGTGCGAGTGCCGGGCTTCTATTGTTATGCCTATAGCTGAGGGAGAGGTGCGAATGGAATGCGCGCTCTCCCAGGCAGCTCTGAATGTCAAAAGGCCTAGACCTTGACACTCCCAGCTCCTGCCGAGTCCTGTTCACCGAGGGGCACCGGTGTATGTGCTTTTCCATTGAGCAGCAGCACTCAACTATCTGGAGTCACTCCGCCATTAGCACAGCCCACAAGTTAAAGCAAACGTTTCTGCGATTAATTTTTTTTCTCGAAAATGCAACCATTTATCATCCTTTAATTTATGTGAAAGTGCAAATGTCGAACATAAGAAATGTTTGTTTTTATACGATGTGATGACTTTATTTCCAGAAGCAGTGGCAAAGTCCACAGTCCCGTCTTTAAGCATACATTCATACACCGACGATGCCAATCTTTGAGCTCTTACGAAGCGGAAGTATTTCAATATTTAGATCAGTTTCTATGAAGTTGTCAATGCTAAGTCCAATTGCTCTTCTAGAGGGCACATTTTATCAAAACAAACTATTGAGGTTGGAATGTAGGCTTGTTTTAAACTACAATAAAAATCAAACATAACAAGATGAACATAATGAAGCACCATTCTCACTCATTGCAGGAATAAAAAGTGTCTGCCCTTACTGTTGTAATTATTTTTATCAAGCGTGTAGATTCCTTTTAAACACACCGCTGTACCACTCTTCAAGTGCGCACAGAGAGTACAGATGCCAAATAATAAATAAGAATAATTTATTGCAAAATAAAATGCTATGCAACTTACTCACTTTTTAGCTGTAGTTCAAATGCGCATATGGCGAACTTTCAAATTCGGCCTTTGCAGCTCTCTGTTTTTCTTTGACTTGTTAGTAACTTTCAGATAAGGCAGAAAATGACGTGTCTGTGTGCCCCTCACAGCAGGAAGTAGTCATCATAACAAAGCCAATGTCGGAGTGCTTAACCTGTCAGGAGCTGCTTTAGACTACCTTTCCCCCTGCAGTAGCCCACACAAACATAGGCTTAAATGATCCTATTAGCATATCTATACCTAGCAGGCAGACACCACCACCCTCCAAGGCCATGCACCTGTTTATCAGCTTTTGTTCGAAAAGTAAGGTTTAAAGCACTGAAAGGGCCTCAGAGTTCACGATTTTGATCTGTCCTGAAGAGTAAACTGTGAGCTGCATGGAGACGTCTGGCAGACGTTTATTCAGCGAAGTAAGCCATGTCAGGATGTCCGGTAACTGCACTTTAACTTATGTTCCTGTATCTGTTTAGAGAGGACACTGAGATTTATCAACGCTTTCAATAGATTTTTGTGTGCTCCCATATCAATAATGCTATATTCACACAAGTATTGTTAGGAGGGTGTCCGATTTTGTGGAGCACCTATTTCAGGACTTCTACTTTATGTTTATAAAATAAGTTCGCTCATAACACATGCCTATTTTGCATAATGGGGATGTGTGACAGTTGGTAAAACCACTGCTACTTCTGCATTAGTAGACATTTATGCCCAATGTATTTCGAGGGAAAGTTTAAGATGAGCCAGCATTTAAAGTCAGAATGAAGGGAATGCTTTGAAAACATGAAATCAGAAGGAAAAAGTGCACCAGCAACTGTCAGCAGAAAGTTAAAATAATTCCACATAGGCAGGTGTGAAAAAGCAGTTGCAGAGACGCAAAAGGTTTTAGCAGTTTACAGTCATCTGTAATATATGCGTTTGGCAGTAACAGCAAAAAAAATTGTTGTTACAGAATTAGCAATCCTAGGCGAGCGGTGAGTGAAGTGGGCAACTTCAATTCTTATTCTTAGGTCCTTAATAGAGGTAACTCGTAATCTCTGAGGAGGAAAGTTGGTTTTGACATCACACATGGGTAACCCTCGGGATAACAGCCACACTATTCTCCGAAATGGAGGTTTCATGAATGCAGGTTGTATTGGAAAGGCTGAGGAAATGCCTTAGAGGTGCTGGTGACTGGAGGCAGGAAAGTCCGGCAAATAACATGCGATCCACCCCACCACGAAAAGCTGTGAGGAATCGGTCCCGTCGTACTGGTGCAGAGGCAGTACATTCTGAGAGTACCCCACAGGCCAGAGGAAGTTATATGGAGGCTGTGATTATCAGAAATTACTTCAAAGTGCAAACAGAACAAAGCGAGGCAACATCACAGAGTGGGTGTGCATCAAAGTAACATCCCTACCCCTTACTTTCTTTGAAGGAGGCGAGAGCAACTCCTTGTGTGCATATCTAAGTAGAGGTACAAGATTGGTCGCTGTTGGTGGGATGATAGTGTGAGGATATGCACTTATGCACTTTACTCCCTGTACAGAATGAAGCAGTGGTATTTCTCCAAACGCACAACTGCAGATCCCAACCATTAACATAACGTGCATTTGTAAAGAGCATTTCACCCTGAAGGGCTTCTTGGTGCTGAAAAAACAGATGTTTATTGTTACCCAACCCAATGGTAGTATTCTATCAAGCTTGGAAAAATAAAACGCTGAGTGAACTCACTGGGGTTTGAACCGGTGAACATGAAGTCAAACATAGATTCCTGTATTGGATGCATTTGTCCACAGAGTCACCAGACCAGCTAATTAGCAATTTCTACTTAGGTGTGTTATAATACAATGACTCAATCACTTTCACTTTACAGTGTCTCTGAACTATTCTGAACGCTCATTAACTCTGCTGGAAGTGTTCAATGTTCGATCTATAAGTGCTTTACCCCCCTTCATGGCATGAAAGGCAGGCCAGTGTAGACGCTTGATGCAATCAAGTTCTTCCATGCTCTATATCTGCACATACTGGGATGCATGCACCCTGCTAGGCTTTGAGGGACTCATGTATGCCTTCAAACCACTTGGGCATAGGTGTGTCAGTGTGTTGAATTTCCTTCTGTCTAAATAGATTCTGCAGTGCCAACTCCTGTTCTCTTCGGCAGTTGCTGAGGACAGAAGCATCAGACAGAAAGTTGGGCAACAACAAGGGCCTTCTTCAAAAATGTCAGATGTGACACTTGACACACCATGCAAAAACTATCTTTGATCAAGGCAGCAATACGTTCAGAAAAGGACAGCATTGAGGACACCACAGCAGAAGTAAGGTCATTCAGAATGGACATAATGATGTTTCAAGCCAGAATGGATGCCTCAGTAAAGAGACTGATTGCAGTTGAGAGTCAGCTGGATCAAATAAACAAGAGACCTGACTGGGGAATAAATCTCTGAGTTATGTGCAAGAAAAATTGTTGACTTGGAGGACAGAAGCCGGTGCGATTACATTTACTTTCTGGTTATTTCAGAAGAGGAGGAATAATCCATCATATGGTGCCTCTCACCAATTTGCAATGTAAATAAATCAACAAAAGGGGCGAGAGGGGAGATTTGTAGATTTCCAACATATTTCCTCCCAATTTGGGTACTGAAAACCAGATGATATGACGTTTCATAGGAAAATAGGGAAGATGTTATTCTTCCAGGTCCAAGAGATCCTATATTCAGGACACATTAACCCTCACCCACTTATGTGGCATGCTTTAGAGTATGGTCTCCATCCGAATTCAAGAGTCTCATCTTTAGGTTTAAGATGGTGGGTAATAGTTTTTCAAGAAAGTTTGACATAAAGTGCTACTATGGCTCCCCTTTGATGAAGCTACATATATGACCACATAGGGACTTATAGGAGCCAAATGATGGTTTGAAAATAAACTATTATTTCAAAATGCTTTATCTTACATGTACCATTCACAGAAGTAGCTTACTTTAGTGTGGGATGCCTGATTTTGAACTGGTCTCAGTATTTATAGCCTGATGAATGCCACTGACTTTTTGGGGCATTTGAAAATGGCAGAAATGTGTTGACTGCATGGTAGGATAGTAGGGACAAGAGAGACCCTTTATATCTAACCTTTTTCATTTTGATCTTACCATAAGGATCATTAATAAATACATTATTGGACATCTCCAAGTAATTTTAACTGCCTCCCAAGAGCCCCATAGTTACTCTGGCAGTGCTTCCCAAAATAAAAGATCTCTAACAAGAGTTCATGGACATCGGAGCTTACTGGCATTTGATCATATGATCTACTTAACGAGGAGCACAGCCCGATTATAAAGCATACCACTTAAGTGTGTGAAGGCTGTTGCAAACTGAACATAGGATCTTTTGTACTTGGAAGAATAACCTATTCCCTATGGTATTATACCATTACAATGTATCTGCTACAACAAGGGACCACAATAATGGAGTTGGCTGCCCCCACCCACCCGCCACCATTACAGCCTTTCTGTATTGGCCCCCAATCTGCCCCCCCGGGGGGTCAAAAAGACCACTAGACACAGGGAATAAAAAATAAAAAAAATAGGGGTGGGGGTTGCCCAAAACAGGCAGGTCCATGCCCCCACCCCACCCCCCAATTATCAGTCTTTTTGCCCCCCCGGGGGGCAGATGGGGCATTGGCCCCTAATCTGCCCCTTCGGGGGGGAGAAAGCCCACTAAACACCAGGGATTTTTTTTGCGCAATTGTTTTTAGGGTGTGGGCTGCCCGAAACGGGCACGCCAATGCCCCCACCCTCCTCCCCACACAAATGACAGTCTTTCTGCCCCCCAGGAGGCAGATGGGACCTGTAGCCCCCAATCTGGCCCCCCCTGGGGGCGCAGAATGTCCACTAGAAACCATGGATTTGTTTTTGTTTTATTAGTGTAGGGGTAGGGGCTCCCCAAAATGGGCATGACAATACCCCACCCCACCCCCAGAGAAATTCCAGTCTTTCTGCCCCCCCGGGAGGGCAGATGGTGGCAGTGGCCCCTGATCTGCCCCCTGGGGGGGCAGAAAGCCCACTAGCCGCCAGCGAGTACGCAGGCTCTTTTTATGCGTGGGGGTGGGGGCTGCCCAAAATGGTCATACCAATGCCCCCACCACCACAAAAAGTAGCCACAGTCTTTCTGCCCCTTTGGGGGCATATCAGGATGAAACCCCCTTCCCCGATTCCCCCCCAGGGCGGCAGAAAGCCCACTGGGCTCAGAATTTTTTTTAGCAATGTGCATACCTGTGGATTTTGGGCCCTAGCGCAGTTGGCATGTAGGCAAACCTAGCAAACCTGTACATTTTTTAAAACTAGACACCGAGGGGAATCCAGGATGGGGTGACTTCACTGGCTCTCACCAGGTTCTGTTACCCAGAATCCATTGCAAACCTAAAAATGTGTCCAAAATAACACATTTTCCTCACATTTCTGTCGTGGAAAGTTCTGGAATCTGCGTGGGTCCACAAAAATCCACCCACCCTGCGTTCCCCAAAGTCTTCAGAGAAAAATGGTACCTCACTTGCGTGGGTTGGCATAGTGCCCGCGTCAGGCAAGGGCCCAAAACCTATTGAGGAGACATCAAAATTACCTATCACAAAACAACCTGGTTTTGCAAAGGGGGTCCCATGAGTTTTTGGCCCCGGGCTTGGCGGCCTCACTCGTGTGGGAGGCCCAAGTACCCACGACAGGCAAGGGCCCACAACGTAGTGAGGCGACATGAAAATTGCCTACCTCATAACGACCTGGTTTTGCAAGGTGGGTCACCTGGGTTTTTGGCCCGGTGCTTGGCGGCCACCTAGGGGAACCTACCAAACCGACATTTCTGAAAACTAGACACCCGGGGAATTCCTGGGAGGTATGGCTTGCATAGATCCCCCAACGTTTCCTTACCCAGAATGCCCTGCAAACCTCAAATTTAGCTGACAAAATCACCTTTTTCACACATTTTTGTGGGGGAAAGTTGTGGCATCACCGGGCTGACACATATTTCCTACCACCCAGCGTTCCCCCGTGTCTCCCGATAAAAACGGTGCCTCACTCGTGTGGGAGGCCCAAGTACCCGCGACAGGCAAGTGCCCAAAACAGTGAGGCGACATGAAAATTGCCTATCTCAAAACAACCTGGTTTTGCAAGGGGGGTCACTTGGGTTTTTGGCCTGGTGCTCGGCGGCCACCAAGGGAAACCTACCAAACCCTCACATTTCTGAAAACTAGACACCCGGGGGATTCCAGGGAGGTATGGCTTACGTGGATCCCCCAACGTTTCCTTACCCAGAATGCCCTGCAAACCTCAAATTTAGCTGAAAAAATCAATCACCTTTTTCACACATTTTTGTGGGGGAAAGTTGTGGCATCACCGGGCTGACACAAATTTCCTACCACCCAGCGTTCCCCCGGGTCTCCCGATAAAAACAGTGCCTCACTCGTGTGGGAGGCCCAAGTACCCGCGACAGGCAAGGGCCCACAACGTAGTGAGGCGACATGAAATTTGCCTATCTCAAAACGACCTGGTTTTGCAAGGGGGGGTCACTTGGGATGCAATAGGTCTCGCATTTATAAGAATTTGAGCTATTGGCATTGTAAAATTACAATGCCTTTTATTTATGTTTTGGTTTTAAAACAAATAAAAGGCATTGTCATTTACATTTACAAGGGCTGTGACCCCATGAAAATAAGTAGACACTGCGTGGGGCTCGTACCCAAAGGACTGCTGTGTGCCAGGAGGAACCGCCGTTTGGGACTACCTGTTTGTGGGACTAACCTGCTGCCTGCTGGGTGGCTGCCACTCTGCTAAGGGACCTTGTGTGCTGGCCTGCCTGTGCCCTGTTCTCTGCCCCAGTGTCTCCAGGGACGAGGTAGTGCTGGCCCCCCTGTTTGCTAATAGTATGTGGTAAGTGCTTTCAATTCTGTTGCCCAAGGAGTGGGCTCACTTTGTGCTAACCCCATACAGGAGCGCTTTTTACCCTGCAGCATGGGCAGCGCAGCCCTCTCATCTAGGGCCTGAAAAATGAGAAGGAAGAGCTGAACGAAACGCTCTCCTACTCCCGGCCGTATTGCTTGCCTTTGTTTATGTGGGTGTGCATCCGGGGCTCTACTACATGGCTGCGAGGCCATGCCCAAGCAGCAAGGAATATGGGCCCGGGAGTTTCCTTGGACGTCAGAAGAAGATGGGGCCCAGCCACACCAGGAAGTGACCGGAGCCTCGCGGTCTCCAGTCAGCTGCTTCCTCATGGGGCTGACGCGAGCCCCTAGGTGGATACCATGCCTGGGTGCGGGCAATGCTAAGGAAGGCAAAAGATTCCCAGCTGCACCAGGCCACCTGCAGCGAAACATGAAGAGCTTTGCACCAATGCCACACTACGGACCTGCACCAGGGGCATTGGGCTCCCCTTGCCATCCACCCCCGTTGTTGTGAATCGTGCGGGCAGGTGGACCCATCATGCTAGATAGCACGAGCACCCCAGGATTGGTGTGCTCGCACCAACATACAGACCTCCTGCCGGGCTAATCTCCATGGGTGATATCCTTTGGTGTTTTTTTGCCTGGTACAGCACCCCTGCACTTCCCGTCATTCCCCTGCTTCCATGGAAACCAGTAGAGTGTTTCCTTGCAGAGAGTGCAGGCCAGTAGCCCTATCATGCTGGTGAGCACAAGCACCCATAGACGGTGTGTTCTCCCTGTTGTGCAGGCAGGAGATCTTTTATCGTTTTCTTGCCCCATAGGGCGTCTCAGTAATTCCTGCCATTTTCTCGGTTTCTACGGGAACCAGTGGAACATTTTCGTGTAGAAGGAGCAAGGGGGGGTGTGCAGGGAAAGTGGTTGGGTGTTAACAAAGCTGGAAGCACCTATCCTAAAAGATTGCCCTGTCAGACTGGTGACACTGGCTCAAGGGGTATCATAGTCAACTAATCAGTATTGTCTTGATTGCACTAACTGTAATATTAGGCCTATTGTTTTCAGTGTGGTGTTCACTTATAAGTATTTACTTAAGTTCACTAACATCAATAATTATGACAATTACCCAATTGGCAAAAGTGGTGTATGACTTTATGTGATGTCATGACAAAGTGATTTATGTGATTGCAGTTTAATGTTTTTTTTTAATAAATAATACAAAGGATATTTTTATATAACCTTGTGTGGAGTCGCGTTTTGTGGTGTGCTCAGTGTGTCACTGTTGTGTGAGTGCGTTGTGCAAATGCTTTAGACATTGCCTCTGGGATAAGCCTGACTGCTCTGCCAGGGGTTATCTTCGGTGTGTAACTCCCTTACCCTGACTAGAGTGATGGGTTCTGCTTGGCTTAGGTGCATATCCTAACCAACCAGAAACCCCATGTCTAACAAACTGGTATACTAAAAATAAAATGATAATAACTTCCATTATCCTTATGGTGGGTGTGGGTATTTGGGTGGTAAGGGATTTTTTGGGCTTTAGGGTAAGTATGGATGTTTGGGTAGCAAGGGAAATTTTAGGGTTTAGGTTGGGTATGGGTTTTTAGGTGCAAGGGAATTTTTAGGGGTTTAGTGGGGGTATAGGTTTTTGTGTGGCAAGGGAATTTTCAGCATTTAGGATGGGTGTGGGTTTTTAAGTGGCAAAGGAATTTTTAATGTATAGAGTGGGTGTGGGTTTTTGGGGGCAAGGTAAATTCATGGTTTTGGGTGGGTATGGGTCTTTGGATGATAAGGGAATTTTTAGGGATTAAACTGGATGTGTGTTTTTGGGGGTTAAGGTACTTTTCGGGTTTAGGTTGGGTGTGGTTTTTCAGGTGGCCAGTGAATTTTTCTGGGGTTAGGGTGGGTATGAGTTTTTGGGTGGTGAGTGATTTTTTAAGGGTAGTGTAGGTATGGGTTTTTGGGTGGTAAGGGAATTTGTGGGGTTAGGGTCACAAGGAATTTTTAGGGTTTAGTATGGGTATCGTTTTTTTGGGTGGTAAGGGAATGTTTAGGGCTTAGGGTGGGTATGGGTCTTTGGGTGGCAAGTGATTTGTTAGGGTTTACAATCCAAACAAAGGATTAGGTTAGGGTGGGTATGGGTTTTTGATTGGCAGGAGATTTTTTAGGGTGGGTATGTTTTTTAGGAGGCAAGGTAAATTTTAAGGTTTAGAGTCGGTGTGGATTTTTGGGGGCGAGGGATATGTTAGGGTTTTGGGTGGGTATGGGTTTTTGAGTGATAACACAATTTTTAGGGTTAAGGGTGGGTATGGATTTTTGGGTGGTAAGGGATTTTTTAGTGTTTAGGCTGGGTATGGATTTTTGGGTGGCAATGAATCGTTCAGGGTAGTGTTTGTATTGGTTTTTGGGTGGCAAGGGATATGTTAGGGTTTAGGGTGGGTATGGATTTTTGGGTGGTAAGGGATTTTTTAGGGTTTAGGCTGGGTATGGGTTTTTGGGTGGTAATGAATCATTTAGGTGTAGTGTTTGTATGGTTTTTTGGGTGGCAAGGGATTTTTCAGGATGGGTATGGGTTTTTGGGAGGCAAGTGAATTTTTAGAGTTTAGGGTGGGTGTAGGTTATTGAGTGGGAAGGGATTTTTCAGCATTTGGAATGGCTGTGGGTTTTTAAGTGGAAAATGAATTTTTAAGGTTAAGAGTGCGTGTGGATTTTTGGGGGCAAGGGAAATTCATGGCTTTGGGTGGGAATGGGTTTTTAGATAAGTGAATTTTTAGGGATTAGAGTGGATGTGTGTTTTTGTGTTAGGTACTTTTTCGGGTTTAGGTTGGGTATGGGTTTTTGAGAGGCGAGGGAGTTTTTAAGGTTAGGGTAGGTATGGGTTTTTGGGTGGTAAGGGATTTTTGGGGGTTAGGGTCGCAAGAAATGTATAGGGTTTAGCGTGAGTATCGTTTGTTTGGGTGGTAAGGGAATTTTTAGGGCTTAGGGTGGCAAGGGATTTGTTAAGGTTTAGTGTGGCAAGGGAACTTTTATTTCTAGGGTGGGTATGGGTTTCTGATTGGTAAGGGATTTTTTAGGGTGGGTATGGTGTTTTGGGTGGCAAGGGAATTTTTAAGGTTTAGGGTGGGTGTGAATTTTTGGGGGCAAGGGAAATGTTATGGTTTCGGGTGGGTATGGATTTTTGGGTGGTAAGGATTTTTTTAGGGTGGTAATGAATCGTTTAGGTGTAGTGTCTGTATGGGTTTTTGGGTGGCAAGGGATTTTTCAGGGTGGGTATGAGCTTTTGGGAGGCAAGTGAATTTTTAGGGTTTAGGGTGGGTGTAGGTTTTGGAGTGGTAAGAGATTTTTTAGGGTTTAGGATGGGTATGTTTTTTTGGATGGCAAGGGAAATTGTAAGGTTTAGGGTGGTCTAGATTTTTGCGGGCAAGGAATATGTTAGGGTTTTGGGTGGGTATGGGTTTTTGGGTGATAAGGTCATTTTTAGGGTTTAGGGTGGGTATGGATTTCTGGGTGGTGAGGGATGTTTTAGGGTTTAGGCTGGGTATGGGTTTTTGGGTGGCTATCAATCGTTTAGGTGTAGTGTTTATATCCGTTTTTGGGTGGCAAGGGATTTTTTAGGGTGGGGATGGGTTTTTGGGAGGCATGTTAATTTTTAGGGTTTATGGTACATGTAGGTTTTTGAGTGGTAAGGAAGTTTTAGCAATTAGGATAGGTGTGGATTTTGAAGTGGCAAAGGATTTTTCAAGTTGGGTATGGGCTTTTGGCAGGCAAGTGAATTTTTGGGGTTTAGGTTGGGTGCAGGTTTTTGAGTGGTAAGAGATTTTGTAGGGTTTATGGTAGGTATGGGTTTTATGGGTGGCAAGGGAATTTTTCGTGTTTAGGGTGGATGTGAGATTTTGTTGGCAAGGGATATTGTAGATTTTACAGTGTGTATGGGTTTTTGGGTTGCAAGGGAATTTTTAACGTTTATGGTGGGTGTGGGTATTTGGGTGGAAAGGGATTTTTTAGGATTTAGGGTGGTCATGGGTTTTGGGTGGCAAGGGAACATTTAGGGATTTGGTCTGGTATGGGTTTTTTCGGTGGTAATGAATCATTTAAGGGTCAGTGTTTGTATGGGTATTTGGGTCACAAGTGATTTTTTATGGTGGGTGTGGGATTTTGGGTGGCAAGTGAATTTTTGGGGTTTAGGTGGGTGTGGGTTTTTGAGTGGTAAGGGATTTTTTAGGGTTGAGGGAGAATGGGTTTTGTGGGTTTCAATGGAATTTTTAGCGTTTAGGATGGGTGCCGTATTCTTGGTGGCAAGGGATTTGATAGGTTTTATGGTTCATGATGTGTATGGGTTTTTGAGTCACAAGCGGATTTTTAGGGTTTCGGGTGAGTGTAGGTTTTTAGGTGATAAGGGCTTTTTAGGATTAACGGTGAGTATGGTTGTTTTGGTTGGCAAGTGAATATTTAGTTTTTAGGGTGGGTGTGGGTATTTGGATGGTGAGGGTTTTTTAGGGTTTATTGTAAGTTTGGATTTTTGGGTAGCAAGGGAAATTTTAGGGTTGAGGTTGGGTATGGGTTTTTAGGTGCAAGGGAAATTTTGGGGTTTAGTGTGGGTATAGGTTTTTGGGTGGCAAGGGAAATTTCAGCATTTAGGATGTGTGTGGCAAAGGAATTTTTAATATTTAGAGTGGGTGTGGATTTTTGGGGGCAAGGCAACTTCATGGTTTTGGGTGGGTATGGGTTTTTGGATGATAAGGGAGTTTTTAGGGATTAGAGTGGATGTGTGTTTTTGAGTGGTAAGGTACTTTTCGGGTTTAGGTTGGGTATGTTTTTTTGGGTGGCCAGTGAATCTTTATGGGGTTAGTGTGGGTTTGACTTCTTTGGAGGTGAGGGATTTTTTAACGGGAGGGTTTTCGGGTGGTAAGGGAATTTTTGGGGTTAGGGTCGCAAAGATTTTTATATGTGTAGTGTGGGTATCGTTTTTTTGGGTGGTAAGGGATTTTTTAGGGTTTAGAATGGGTATGGGTTTATTGATTGACAAGGGATTTTTTAGGGTTTAGGGTATGTAACGATTTTTGGGGCAAGGGAAATGTTATGGTTCAGGGTGGATATGGATTTTTGGGTGGTAAGGGATTTCTTAGGGTTTAGGCTGGGTATGGCATTTTCTGAGGTAATGAATCGTTTTGGTGTAGTTTTTGTATGGGTTAATGGGTGGCAAGGGGTTTTTCAGGGTGGGTATGGGTTTTTGGGAGGCAAGTGAATTTTTAGGGTGTGTGTAGGTTTTTGAGTGGTAAGGGATTTCCCAGCATTTGGGTTGGGTGTGGGTTTTTAAGTGGCAATGGAATTTTTAAGGTTTAGAGTGGGTGTGGATTTTGGGGGGAACGGACATCTATGGTTTTGGGTGGGTATGGGTTTTTGGATGACAATGGAATTTTTAGGGATAAGAGTGGATGTGTGTTTTTGGGTGGTAAGGTACTTTTTCAGTTTTTTGGGTATAGTTTTTTGGGTGGACAGTATTTTTCATGGGTTTAGGGTGGGTATGGGTTTTTGGGAGGTGAGGGATTTGTTAAGGTTTAGGGTGGCAATGGAATTTTTATTTTTAGGGTGGTTATGGGTTTCATAACCCCTTCCGTGCTCATGACGAGCTCAGCTCGTCATGAGTCACAGTGGAGCTGTGCTCATGGCGAGCTGAGCTCGTCATAACGGACGCGGCCTGCCCATGCGCGATTAATTCCCCGCCTTTGCGGGAGAATTAATCAGTGGGCGGAGTCGTGACAAGCTCAGCAGCCGCGGCCCCCCTGCACCATGGGTGAATTACCCCCGCAGGGAAGGGGTTAAGGTTTAGGGTGGGTGTGGGTTTTTGGGGGCAAGGGAAATGTCATGGTCTCAAGTGGGTTTTGATTTTTGGGTGGTAAGGAATATTTTAGGGTTTAGACTGGGTATGGGTTTTTAGGTGGCAAGGGATTTTTCAGGGTGTGCATGGGTATTTGGGAGGCAAGTGAATTTTTAGAGTTTAGGGCGGGTGTAGGTTTTTGGGCGGTAAGAGATTTTTTAGGGTGGGTAGGGTTTTTTTTGGGTGGCAAGGGAATTTTTAGGGTTTAGGGTGGGTGTGAGATTTTTGGTGGCAAGGGATATTGTAGATTTTTCAGTGTGTATGGGTTTTTGGGTCGCAAGGGTTTTAAAGGTTTAGGGTGGGTGTGGTTATTTGGATGGAAACAGATTTTTTAGGATTTAGGATGGGCATGGGTTGTTGGTGCTAAGGGGACATTTAGGGGTTAGGGCTGGTATGGGGTTTTAGTTGGTAATGAATCATTTAAGGTTTAGTGTTTGTATGGGTATTTGGGTCACAAGGTATTTTTTATGGTGGGTATGGGTTTTTGGTGGCAAGTGACTTTTGGGGGTTTAGTTGGGTGTAGGTATTTGAGGGGACCTAGGGATGTCTATGATCTCACACATTCTCTTTGGCACCCGTGGCAATATTATAGTCACACACCATCTCTGTAGGGACCTCGACATCTGTATAATCACATACTATCTCTGTGGGGACCTGTGCATGTCTATAATCACACACTATCTCTGTGGGGACCTCGACCTCTCTAGAATCACACGCTATCTCGGGGGGGCTGGGCATGTGTATAATCACACACTATCTCTGTGGGGACCTTGACATCTCTATAATCACACACTATCTCTGTGGGGACCTGGGCATGTCTATATTCACACACTATCTCTGTGGGGACCTGGGCATGTCTATAATCACATTTATTCTCTTTGGCGACAATGGTAATACTGTAGTCACACACCATCTCTGTGGGGACTTGAGCATTCCTGTAACTACGCGCAAGCTCTGTTTTGGCTTCATCATCAGCTTCGCATTCTCTGTATGGGGCTTTGTGAATACTGAAAAGTAGTAAAGTTAGACTTTAGGTCTAAGCTTACATTTGTGAAACTGAAAAGTAGAAAAGTTAGATTTTTTGTCTAAGTTTAGCTTTGTGAACCGGGCCCTATTTAAATGAGGACTTAAACATAAGCATCTCCATGCACTATCTCTGTGGAGACTTATACATCGCTATAATAACACACTATATTTGTGGGGACTTGAACATTACTATAAAAACATACCATCTCTGTAGGGACTCGAGCATTCCTGTAACTAAACGCAAGCTCTGTTTCAACTTGAACACCAGGGGGTGCCATGAGGCACAGGGTCAAGACTGATTTGCATATAGCTGGGTCTGAACTGGGGTGGCGAAGTGAGCTAAAGAACGATGATGGATTCAATCCAGATCTGTGACTGGGGGTGAGTGATTGAAAAGCTTCAACACTCCGTCCATCATCTCCTTGTGTTCGCTTTGTTCACCCTAAGTTGGCAGAGTATGCCCAGGCGTGGGTCCCTTGCTCACTTTGCCACTGGATTCAAGCAAGCAGTCACCTTCATGCACTCTCTCTGTGGGGACTTAAACATTGCTATAATAACACACTATCTTTTTGGGGACTTGAACATCACTATATTAACACACCATCTCTGTGGGGACTTGAACGTCTTTATGATAACGCACTATCTTTGCGGGGACTTGAACATCACTTTAATAACACACCATCTCTGTGGGGACTTGAACGTCTCTATGATAACACACTATCTTTGTGGGGACTTAAACATCGCTTTATTAACATACCATCTCTGTGGAGACTTGAGCAGTCCTATAACTACACACAACCTCTGTGTGGACTTGAACATCATTAGCTTCACACTATATAATGGGATTTAATATTTGAATGTACACACAATTTCTATGGAGACTTAAACACAACGATCTTCACCCACTATCTCTGTGGGGACTTGAACATCTATTTTGGCAAAAATGTGAGCAGCTAATCAAGCTCTGGGTTCCACTTGACCATTTTTCTTAGTTCCATATGTTAATTTCTTTATGTGTTAATTCCCTTATCACCTAAGATGTTAAGCACTGAAAAATATGTTAAATACAGCTTTAAGGGTCTTTCTTTGAGCATGATATGAGATTTTCTGGCACATAAACATAATCTGTACATAATGTATACCCCTACTATATATGCAGCAATTCATATATGAATAGATTATAATGTTGTTTGTGTATACTGTTGATAAAATACACTTTTAGCCATGTGCCTTCGACTGTATTCATTCACGAATAGTGTTACGGACTAGGTCCCCACAAGGATGGTAGCACGTGTTCAAGTCCCCACAAGTATGGTGCTGTGCGCACGATTAAATAACAATATATTTGCAAATTTGGAGAAGGATCCTGTTTCATGAATTTTTTCTTACAATTTTTCTGTTATTAGTGTATTTTAAAAACACTGGGAAAGGTTAGTCCCCACAAGGCAGGTATTCACACATAGTCCCCACAAGGAGAGAGAGAGAGAGGGGGGGGGGGGGGGGGGGGGTGTGTGTGTGTGTGTGTGTGTGTGTGTGTGTGTGTGTGTGTGTGTGTGTGTGTGTGTGTGTGTGTGTGTGTGTGTGTGTGTGTGTGTGTGTGTGTGTGTGTGTGTGTGTGTGTGTGTGTGTGTGTGTGTGTGTGTGTGTGTGTGTGTGTGTGTGTGTGTGTGTGTGTGTGTGTGTGTGTGTGTGTGTGTGTGTGTGTGTGTGTGTGTGTGTGTGTGTGTGTGTGTGTGTGTCTGGAGGTCTTGCCAGTCTGATACCTGTCATCTGAAGGATGGGTGTATGCCTTGCCCGGCTTGAAGTAGGTATGTACAGTACTTGGCGTATGGCGACTTCTTAAGGTCCACAGTATCCCTTTAAAGCAGAGTGGCTGTGGGTGTTGGCTGGGTGCAGGTTTATTGTATTATGAAGTGCTATATAATATTTTAGGACAAATGAAAGGCTTGTGAGGCCTAGGCGAGGTTCCGCAATACGCTGCCCGTGTCGTGATGACTGTGTGGGTGCTGCCCTGATTAATGCAACAGTTTATTTTAACTATGGTTTGTACTATAGGGAGCTCAATGACACCCACATCGGAGGAGGGTTGGGTGTGCAGGTTATAGATTATTCTGTTGAGCACAGGTGCACTGGGGGAGAAGTACTATGTAGTTGGTTGTAGCTTGAAGCAGGTGCAAGGTGTCTGGTAGCTATTTTTTTTGCATTTTAACAGTTTAACTTATGGTTCAACAAGTTACCCTGGGAGCAGGCAATAAGGTTAAGATAGGAGATACTTAGTAGATGTTTAGAGAAGCGGTTAGAGGGATAAAGTTCAACAGTTAATTACTGAGTAGCTTTTTTTAAAAAAATTAAATAGTTGCAAATAAAGCATAAGGGTGGGAAAAGCTTAGGGGTGGGGGAGGAGGATATGTAGGTGAATCAATGTATAGCGAGTTGTAGTTCTGTAAGGCAAAGGCCAAGGGTAATGTTTGGTTAGGTGCACCTATCTTCAATAGAGAGGCCTTTTTAACACATATTAAAAGAGTCATTGGTGGTCTGTGCTACACCATTTCAGCCCAATATCTGGTTTAATGCAACATCCAAGTTTGAAATCTCTGAATTTAATTGTGTATCCTTGTCCAGTGTGCGTTGCTGTGATTGTTGCATGGCACCTGAACTGTGTTGGATGAGAATGCACTCTGCAGGTGATCGTCCAATGTGGTCTGCTGGGTGTTTGTATATTACTGTTGGTGAAGTGCTATTGTGAACGTGGTGATTCCCAGCTATATGGTGCATTTGCACAGCTTCCCATGTGGGCGTGATGTTCTGTTTAATGTTTCCTACTGAATGTCAATGGCTAGAGGTGATCTGTGTGTGTCTGTGTGTGTGAGTGCGCGCAAGCGAGAGAGAGGAAGACCAATAGTTGCCTGGTGCGCAGTGCACTGCAGCAAATCAGACTGTGCGATAATAATTCAGTGCAGTGCAACCTGTTTGTTGTGCCATGTATTCAAGCGCACACAGACTGTGTGTAGTGTATGCATTCATATCGGCTTCACAATATTGCTGACTTTGTGACTAAAATCCAACCCAACAAATCAAAGTACGTTATGGGTCGCAATGTCTTAATTTGCACTTAACAGCTTTTGACTTATTCATAATTGTTAGGAAAATGGGGCGTGACTGCCAATGGAACCAATCAGTGGTTTTCAACGTCAGCTGAGGTCACAAACAGCTGTACGGATACATGCACACAATGAGGGTCTTATGTATTAGTGGAAGCGGTCTATGAATGTTGCCTGTGGGCACTGGAGGCAGTACACAACGGTCCCACTGCATGCTCACCCCAGCGCCCTTTACATCATGCCAATTCTGCGTTTTTATTGCAGCCCCCATCCTTATAACAGAAAAGCTAGTTTTCTGTGAAGGTGCATGGACCCTGTGTTGTAATTTGCTTAGGCTTGTTATTTTGTTCCATGTGGAATCTCACTGCTGTGAGATTTCATTGGATGTGTTTTGTACAACAAAGGTTCTGTACTGGTCAGTTGACTACTAGCTGGAGGGAATGGGTCCGTTGCCAGATGGCGCTTAAATAAAGATCCTTACCTGCTCTTATCCTGCGGTTTGGGGAGTGATTTTACAACAATTTTTGTGACGATTTGGCCAGCTGTCACCATCTGAGCAGCAGACCCGGAACGGACCTGCGCATAGATCCTGTTTGGTCGGATCCAAGCCGAGGGTTGAAGCGCCACGGAAATCCCGGTCGTTGTACAGGAAGCTTGCCCTCAAAAGACCAGTGGCATGTGTATACGTTTTTAGGTCGAGGACTACCGGTCTGCCGAAAGGCAGAACCGGAAGTCGGAGATTTAATGACTTGGAGAAGAGGGGCTTGAACCCGCCCCTCTTCTCCCCTGTTCTCCATTGGCTGGCCTCGTAAATGCTGGCCAGCCACTGGAGAAGAGGTCAGTCATTCCTATTAGGCCCCGTCCTTTTCGGTTCGGGGGCGTGTTTTTTGCGAGAAGTCTCAGGGAGGAGACAACAGCAAAACACGCCCCCGAATCCGAAAATGCCGCTGCCTTTCTCCGAGGCATTTCTGCTCTGCCTCGGAGAAAGGCGGTGGTGTGCCTTTTGCTCTGCCTTGTTGCAAAATACTATCGGACAGTTCAACACACCAACGTTTACGTAGCAGACGACCCTGGTTTCCTTTTACAGATGTTTAAAGTGCACAGCTCGTTGCGGTGACATCCTAACAGAGGCTCTTGTTAGGAAAATAACATTTTCTTTTAAAAGAACGAGTTTTGTCTAAAACCACACAAATACGCTGGACAACTGTACTCAATAAAACTTATATTGGGCACAAGAGGTCTGACCTGAAAGAGGCACCATGTAAGCGATTACTGTTGCTGGCGACTATTCATAGCACTCCATCTCCCGTAGCATCTGTCAGTCCCTGGCTGCCATTCATTGATCTTCCCCGTCCCCTCTGCGGCACGAGCTGCCAGCTCCCGGGTGTCGGTTGCGATGGTTCCGATGTCAACAACGATCACTTCCAACCTAGGGAATCTACCAGGCTCCGCCCATCTCAGCACTGACTCACAAAGGTTACGGGGCAGTGTGAAAATATTATATTGTAAACTGCAATAATAGAGAAATTGCGAATTAGGAGCTTGAAAGCGGCCAACTAGAATAGCAATTTTAAACTTCATTAGTAGCAACATGTTTTTAGGATCAGAAATAAAATGCACTTTCAAATTTAAAAAATAATATTTTACATTAGTTTCTTTAGAGCAACATAGTAAGTTAGAAGGCTAAGTATAAAAGAATCAAATTGTGTAAATACGTGTGCTAGAGAAAGGTTGCGTATGTTTTCCCTATAATTTTATTATGAGGAGGACACCATCTTGAAGTTTCAAGATGGCCGTACTGTTTGACGATGTTCACCAATATGGGGAATCCATAGGCTATGTGTATTTTCTGATCATTGGCTATCTTCGGAGCTCTGTCCTATTGGATAGCAGCTCCATAACCCCGCCTGTCGTGTCCACTCAGTCGCAATGACGACAGACACAGAGGGTTCTCATTCGAGTCCTTTATTATACTCCTTACACCAGCTTGACTTTTCCCTCAACTGCCGATCTGTTCTCATGCCCCGCCTCATCCTGTCTCTCCAGTCCTCCCCTATCTCCACCCATACTGCTCCGCCCACGCAACCACTAGACCCCTCATCTCTACATCTCCCCCTTTGTTAGCAAAGAAAAGAGTCACCAAGAGTTACATCTCCTCAATCAGCCGCTTGGGCTGACGGATCGTTTGTCGTGGTCGGAGTGTGCGGCCTTCAGGCACTGTATCGGTTTCAGCTCCGGATGTCTGTCCCAGGAGACTGTCACCATTGCTCAGTGCCTCGGGTTGCTGAGTTTTTGAAGGTGTAGTTCGCGACTCGAGAGCCTCTTGCAGAGCCGGGCTGCACTTCTGAAAGTGAGACACATTCCGTGTTACACGCCTGGTGTCTGACTCCGCTGTCAGCATGGTGCCTTTCTGACGAGTGACCGTCAGAGGTTCCGCTCTGAACCTGCTGTCTGTCTTCTTGGATTGTTCTTGCTTAACAACCACGCAGTCCCCTTCGTGGAACGAGAGAGAGCGAGCCCGTCGTCTGCCATCTGCGTACGCTTTCATGCTTTCTTTGCGAGCTTTATCAGTGGCTTCCACCTCCCGATGAACACGGTTGGGAGAAATGGGTCGCAGCGCTCCCTCCCAGGTGGGTATCCGGGTCCTGACCGGACGTCCCAACATGAGTGTAGCCGGGCACTTGCCTGTGGTGGCATGCGGCGTCGTCCGATACGCTCGGAGTACATCATTGAGGGCTGCCTGCGGGTCTCTCTTGTCCAGAGCAGCCTGTTGGAATGTCCTTTTGAGAGTGGCCATGAACCTCTCCGCTGTGCCGTTGGCCTGCGGCCATAGTGGTGTTATCCGTCGGTGTCGCACATTCATGAGCGTCAGGAAGTCACTGAATTCCCGGCCATTGAAAGGAGGCCCATTGTCTGTTTTCACCTCCGTGGGTATGCCCCAGGCTGCAAAGACTTCATCCAGGATGGTGAGCGTGGCAGCTGCGTTGGTGGATGGGACGAACCGGGCGATGGGAAACCTTGAGTACTCATCTATTATAACTAACACGTACTTGCCCGATGACATGGGGCCGTAGAAATCCATGGCCAGTTCTTGCCATACCCCTGGTGGCAGGGGCGTCATCTGGAGTGGAGCGGGCGGGTCACCTTGCTTTACCACTTGGCACTGCAGACAGTCTTTTAGGGTGTGCTCTACCATTTTGTCTAGGAAGGGGAACCAGACACGTTCACGAAGCGCTCTTTTCGTCGTGACTACTCCTCGATGGCTTTCGTGTGCCAGGTTGACGACTCCCTGTCTCAGTTGTTGGGGTATTACAATTCGGATGTCTCGCAACAGTAGGCCATCGGGTGTAACGGATAGTTCTTCGCACACATTCCGGAATGCTTGCCACTCCTGATGCTTTGTGGTATCACCCCGTTCGTCCTCCGACTCTTCGTGTCGCCACCTGTTCGTTCGGACCCTTCGGATCACCTGTTGCAGCATGGTGTCTTGCTGGGTGGCGTCCAGGATGGCCTCTAGTGGGACCGCCGGTGGCCGCGCTTGGTCCACCACAAAATGGACATACTCGTCTGCCATGGACGGTGTGTGACGCTGTGAGTCTTCCGGGTGGCGCGACATATAGTCAGCCGGGTTGGCAGCCTTCCCTGGCTTGTGCACGATTGTGAACGTGTATTCTTGCAGACGGAGTCCCCACCTCTCGATGCGGGGCGGCATTTTGGACCGGGGGTTGCCATAGATGGTGACGAGCGCCTGGTGGTCTGTTACCATGGTGAAATGCTTCCCGTAGATGAACACGTGGAAATGCTCACACGCCCACACCACCGCAAGGCTCTCCTTTTCCGGTTGGGAGTAGGCTTTCTCCGTGTCGGAGAGGCTCCGGCTGGCGTGCGCCACAATGTGGCGATGGTCCGTGTCCTTGTCATATTGAGCCAGGATGGCTCCCAGCCCAACGGGGCTTGCATCCACTGTTATTTCTGTCTTGCGATCTGGGCTAAAGTAGGCCAGGCTTTCCACCGAGCCCACGGCTCTCTTTATGTCCTGGAAAGCTTGCTCGCATTCGGGAGTCCACTCAAAGGCCTGTCCTTGCTTGGTGAGCATGCGAAGTGGATGACTAATTGTGGCATAGTCCTTGATATATCTTGAACAGTAGCTCGCCATGCCAAGGAAAGACCGCACATCGCTGACGTCAAGTGGACTCTTGGTGCTGTTCAGAGTACTCACTTTGGCAGGGTCTGGTTGCATTCCGGCTCCTGAAAAGATGTGGCCAAAGAATTTCAGTTGCGACTGATGAAACTCGCATTTCTCCCTGTTGAGCGTGAGGTTGGCTTCCAGGAGAGCATGGCAAACCCTGTCTAGAGCCGTGTCGTGGACTTGGAGTGTTGCTCCGTAGACTAGAATGTCATCGCTGTAGTTCAGCGTATTTGGGATGTGATGTATCGTTTGCCGGATAGCTTCTTGGAATATTTCAGCGGCTGATGAAATGCCAAAGTTCAGTCTCTTGTATCTGAACAACCCGAGGTGTGTTGCAAATGTTGTGATGTAGCGGGAGCTCTCGTGTAGTTCCAGCTGATGGTAGCCTTTGTTTAGGTCCAATTTAGAAAACACCCTCGCCCCATTGAGGGCGGCAATCATGTCACTTAAATGAGGTCCTGGATGACGCTCTCTCTCAATGGCGGTGTTGGGCATTCTCATGTCCACACAGAGTCGTACTTTCCCTGGTGTTCCTTTCTTCGGTACGATCACGACTGGAGATACCCACGGTGTGGCGCCCTCTGTCCGTTCGATGATGTCGGCGTCCAGCAGGTCTTGCAGCTCATCCTCCACCGCTTGCTGGAGATGGAACGGTACCTTCCGTGGGTGTTGGGCAACCGGGCGGACCTGGTCATTTATGTGAAGGCGGATCTGGCCTCTGTTCATTTTTCCGAGTCCGGAAAACAGCTTTGGGAACTTGTGCATGGTGTCATTTTCACCGGTGACGCGGTACAGGATCTCCACTAGTTTCAACCGTTCAGCGGTTGGTAGACTGAGGAGACAGTCTGCTTCCGGTCCCTCGATGACGTGAATCACGGCCGGAATAGATGTTGTTTGATGCCTCAGTGTCGTCGAAAACTTCCCCAGGCATGGGAGTGGCTTCCTGGACATCCAGGTGTAGACACGCACGTGTGCGGGGTTGAGCCGAGGCCGAGGGTTCATCTTCTGATATTCGGTCACTGGGATGTAGTTGAGGGATGCCCCGCTGTCCATCACAAACTTTGTGGGATGCGTGCCAACGCAGATGTCCAGCCGAGGGTATTTTTTAAGCTGATCTGGATCGGCAATCATGTTGGCATATTCTACGGAATATTCGTGTTCACTTGAAGGTGATTCAGAGTCTCTTGATGGTGATCTTCTCGACCATCTTGAAGACCGTGACTCCCTGCTGGACTGGGAGGACTTGGAGGAGGACTTCCGGCGGTCACGTACCGCTCGCGCGTGATGGCGGCGCGTCTCGCCTCTTGGTGACCTCGTGGAGGCTTTTTCCTTCTCCCGGCGGTAGTCTCCGCACATGGTCTCAAAATGGTTGTTGCGACCACACTTGTGGCATTTCTGTCCCAGGGCCGGGCACGCCCCGATGTGTGGGAAGTCGTACCCGCATCGGTAACATCTTCTCAATGGCGCCTTCTTCCCATAGTCCTGGCGCCTGCTTCTCTTCCCCGAATCAGGCCGTCGATGGCCGGGGCGACGGTGGTGTCTCGATGGCGGCCGAGCCTGTCGTTCCCGTTCTCTCGACCACCGGCGAGGGCGGTCGGTGCGTACTTGACAGACTACCTCCTTGCGGTCCACGCGTCCTGCCTCCATTGTCTTGGCTTGCTCTTCGGTCTGATCATGGAGCCTCGTGATCTCTTCTATTTCATCCAGCGTGTGACTCTTTTTTAGTAACTTCCTGCGTAGCGTCTCCGACTGGCAGCCGTCGATCACTCGCAGGCGAATGGCGTCGTCCGTCGAGAACTCGTCGAACTCACAGTGGCGCGCCAGTCGCCGCAACCTTGTGATGTATGAGCCCATGACCTCATCCTTCTCTTGTCGCGCTCTTTGGAATACGTATCGTTCATAATCTACGTTCTTCTTGTGCACGAACTTCCGATCCAGGGCTGCACGCACACTCGCATACGTTCCCGCGTCTGCGGCGGGAAGTTCCTTTATCATCTTGCTGACATCCTTGCCCACGAGATTTCGAAGTGCGATCAGTTGATCCTCGTCCCCCGTCACCTTCGAGCCCTTAATGTAGTCCTCAAAATCTTCAATCCACTCTTCCCAGCGAGGGCCCATGCTGCTCCCAACCACGAGCGCTAAGGGTTCTGGGGGGCGCAGGTGCGACAGCCCCATGATGATCGGCTTCGCATCCTGGCGCGCTGGGGAACGGGCTGGGGACCCATGGTTCGACATCGTGGTGTGCGTGTGATGCGTGCAGCGTCAGCGCCGAGCAGGCCCAGGGAATCCTTCGTGGAAGCTTGCGCTTTATTTAGGTAGTTTCCCTCGTTTTTTTTTTGGTTTTTTTGTATTTGCCTGTGCTTGATGAAATTTTCAGTGTTGCCTGACTTCAAAATGGCCGCCCGGGCCTATTCGCATGGGGCGTCTGAGTCTGCCTGACTTCAAAATGGCCGCCGGCTGGGGAACGTGTGTAGACGTCCCACGTGGTGCCGGGCTCTCGATTTATTCATTCTGGGGACAGCGCGCTGCTTGGACGGCCCCTCTCATGGTCCGCTTTACTCACGGCTTCGCAGGCAGGCGGGTGGAGTCCTTGAATTCACTGCTCCAATCCGGCCAGGGAGACGCGCGCGTCAGCGCTTTCACTTCTCCTCTTGCTTGTCACGGCGGCAGTCCTCTCCACTGCAGGGCGCTCGCTCCTTCAGCCGCGGGCTCTCACACGCTCCGGGGTGTGTCGCGGGTGGCGGCGCTTTCGCTGGTTCCTTGCTACCAGCCCCTCGCCAGCTTTCTCGGCGTGCTGGTGTTCCGGGAGAGCATCCAGCTCGATCCCACCCTCGTCGCCAGCTGTCGTGTCCACTCAGTCGCAATGACGACAGACACAGAGGGTTCTCATTCGAGTCCTTTATTATACTCCTTACACCAGCTTGACTTTTCCCTCAACTGCCGATCTGTTCTCATGCCCCGCCTCATCCTGTCTCTCCAGTCCTCCCCTATCTCCACCCATACTGCTCCGCCCACGCAACCACTAGACCCCTCATCTCTACACCGCCCATACAGGGAGCAGTGTGTAAATAATGTTACTCAGTGCTGCTGCGCTTTGACGCTATATGTCCGTCCCTTTACTGATTCGGATAGCCAACCAGTGCCATAAAAGCAAAGGTTTTAGATCGCTTATGTATCACATTTTCATAATTTCAGTGTGAGTTTGAGTTACATTCTACAATTATGAGTGACACCATCTCGTAACCCAGCCTCATTTCATCACTGTACCTCACTGACTTACTCCGTGACGTCATGTCTGTGAATCTGTGCCGCGGGTGATTAGAAGACTATTGGGAAAAATACATTCTCCCGATTATGTTTGTCCCGCTTTCCTCCTCTAAAATGTCGGTATGTATGCCTGATGGTTGTCCTACTGCTAAGCAACTGTCTGTTGTTGCCACGCTGTAAGCTAAGAAAGTGTATGGACATTTTTACAAGTGACTGGATATACTTCTTGCGTAGCGCCCACTCGATAGCCTTGAAGCACTTCCTCCGAATATTCGAGTTGGTAGATCGGTACCTGGGAATTGTCCACACCAAGACAAGTTTGCACGTGCACAGCAATGTGTCAAAAGCCTTTCCAATGCTAAAACTCTACTTTCGGACTCAGGATTACTCTTTTATTTGTGGCTGGTTTTAGGTTAAACCTGGGCAGCGCCCGCTGCTCTGTGATGCCTGCAGTGGTCGAAGTGGGGAAAAACAAGCATTTACAATGCAACGGTCTCAGCATTGTTAAAGTTAGAGCTATTAACATTGCTCATGACAATGCCGTTTCTTGAAATGTTTTAAAAAAAAAACATAAACAAAAATAATGTCATGAGCAATGCCAATAGCTCTAACTTTACCAATGCCGAGACCATTGCATTGTAAATGCTTGTTTGATACTGACGTTGGCAGTCGCTGCTGGTAGTCGTTTTAGAACTGGAGTAATTTTCAGCCTGCGCAAATGTTCCTTTCTTACATAGCAACACAGTGACCTGAATCTATGTGGTTGTGAGGAGTTTGCCAACCTCTCTCTACAGTTTCCATGGCGACTGATTTTATAACGCAGCGTTCCGTCTTATTATAGTCAATTCCTTGGGGTTGTGGGGTCTTTGCCGCTAGGTGACATGTTCCAATTTGTTACTTTGTAACACACTGTACCTTTGAGAGGTTGACATGAGGGCGATGCTGCTTTTAAGAGAGGGTAAATACAGGAAGCAGTATGCGTTTCAATTTCTATACATGTTTCTTTAAACCAGTTTTTTGTCAATACATTTTAGATCACTGTTGCTTAATAACTTATGTGTTAACGTTTTTGAAACATGATGGCTCTTGCGTCAAGAACCTGTTTTATGTCCAAGTAACAACTAACAATATTGTTTTAATTGTGCCAGTATGCATGAAACGCAGTTGATCTCGCAGTAAAATGTGCACTGTGAAGGAGTGTGCCCAGATGAAATCTTCTAGACTGCTGTAGTACATTGTTCACATGAGATGTATTCTGGTACTTCTGGTGTGAAGTAGACGGTTGAGGCCGGTAGAGCCCTGCTGTGACGAGAAAACAAACATTTACTGTCAACTAGTACGCCCTCCTACCACATAAAAATAAACAATCAATTAATTGTGAAAGCGGAAAAATGTGGCTGAGATGGAAAAAAGTGCTCTTTAAAACGATCTTTCTCATTAAATCCAGCCTTCGTCACTGCTGTCAACAGGTTATTTATTACTTCCCTCAAGTATGTCAACTTGAGTCAGCGCTGTCCACCCTAATGGTAATGCGCAAATGACTTGGGATTTACAAATATCTTCCTTGTTTTGTGAAGTGTGACGAGGTACCTAGGACCTTCGATGTAGACGTGTGACAGATATTGTTAACCATTTAAGATAAGGCCACAAAGAGAACCAAACAACTCTTGCGTTGGTTGGAATTAATGGTGGCTTGTTGCAATCCAAGCTGTGTATGACTCGGAGACCCACAATCCTTCGACAACTACCAGTGCATGCTCTACTGATGTAGGGCAGAACTTCCTTAATTTAAGAAGACCAGCTCATTGTAAATATCACAAAAGGTAGTCAACCATGGTGAGAAGGGTAGATTTTTTCTCAAATAAACTGCTCCCAGATCATGCATTACTGTATAAGCCAACAAGGTTTTCTTATGCTGTAGTTCGTGTATTTTATTTTAAATGAGTTGCTTCATTAAGTAAAGACTGGCTGAGGCTAGGGCTTTAGAAATGCATTAATGTTTTAAAAATGCTATGACCTATATTGTTTCCACATTGCATGTGATTTTGGGACATGGAGGAGGGAAGTGATGGTAAGGACCAATTATGGGTCTCTACTGCCAATGTGCATTCCAGGCAAGAGTGCTTTACTAATAGGTCCATACAGGTACTGCCAGATAAGCGCAGGAAGACTTGAGGAAGGGTCTCCTGTTAAGCGCTTTGTGTCTTGGATGCGCAAACGGCAGCAACAATTAGGAGAGGCGTAAACGCATTCTTGCTCTGATGTCGAGTCAAGTTTTGGTCTCTGTGTGTGGTAGGAGCCTGCTTAATGACTAGAGAACTTCTAAAACCTGGTCTGCTCGAGGAATGTCACAGTGGAGCTACACAAAATATTGTAACCTCTGTAGCAATATTACTAGAGGGCGGTGGAAAGAAATGACTCAAGTCACCTTTTCATCCAGCAAATTTATAACAAAGTTTACAAACGATGTGGAGGAGCAGTTGACCTTGGTTTTTGAGGTAACTGGACTTACTGTGCTTATTGTAGAGACTCTATGGCCCCATGCTGAATGCAGAGACATAAATCCCCAAGCGTTTAAAAAAAATGAAAAGGCAAAAATCAACCGGCTACTGCTTCATGACTAAGAAATACCGCCTTGCCTTGAAGCTCTCACAATTGCAAAAAATAGAATCTGCAATGTTGTCAGAATTCTCTCTTCACTTCACCAAACCAAACAGTAAATATATAAAAAGTATGCGTGGATGAATTTCAGACGAGTTGATCAGTAGTACATAACAAGCACTGGCAAATCCAAAACGTCGTACCTTTTTTTTTTTTTATTACAAAGCCCTACCAATTTGAATCGCTCTAGTTTATAATTCAGAATGTAAGCAGATGTAATGCATTTGGAAGTGATTGTTAATATTGACACCGATTACTGTTTTTCTGCTCTTCACATGGCAAAGTCTTTCGATTTAAACAGGTAGAAAACACAAACAAGCATTGGCATAGCCAATAGGTCTCACTTTTGGAACCTTATAAGTATTTAGTTATGCAGCACAATATCCTTGGTGCAACAACAACTGTTGCATGGCTAAACACTGATAAGGTCCCAAAGGCGAGACCTTTTGGCTATGCCAATGCTTGTTAAGTTTAGCTTACTAAGCGGTCAGAACGGTTGGAGGTTAGCACTCCAGCTGGTTGGTGACGTCGCACGCAAATGTGCCTCCATCTTGGATGTAGCTACACGCATGAGTAAAACGATTTCCCCTAATGAAGGACGTGGAGCACGTAAGCAGTAGGACACAGGTGCCCTAATGAAGGACGCTGAGCTGCATAAGCAGTCAGTCACGGGTGACTTATTGTTCAGTAGCACGCACACAGCGGGTCGTCCTTATTTTGATGATATGCGCACCCTGCAGTCTTAAGCAGGTGATCTATTGTTTGGTGGCATGTACACCTTATTGCGTGTCATTTTCATTTCGGTGATAGTCACACACCTCCGTTTTTCATGTACTGGTGCTCCATCCTCACTACAGCGACACACACTTCATCTGCAACTATCCATGAAAAGTGGTGATTCTTGACGCTTCCAGAGCAAAGCAAGCAAATATTTCACAATTCGTCAAATTCGTTTAAATGTGTAGGTGATGCGCACACCTTGTAATGATCAGTGCACACTCAAGTTTTATAGCCAGTGTTACCCACATCTCCTTCTTTAAGCGCTAGTTACAAAGGTTTACTTAACTTTGGCGGGTTTGCCTTCATTATTTCATTGTCTTTCCCGTAGCGTCTCATTCATTGGGGTTATGGGTGAAGCCTCTGAAAACCCCCTCAGTGCAAATTCGTCTGGTGTAACGATGTCACATATCTGTTACACCACCGCCTTGTTTTCTGTCTCAACCAATTCCAGAGGATGTTTGGATTATGAGGTTTGATAATTATTTGGAGGCTTTAGATGGTCAAGAGTTTTGGCATTCTAGGAAAAAAGCGTTATTCTTGAGCGTATTAGGTAATGAAGGACAAAGTTTTCCGGTATTTACCCCAAACTACTGAGCAGAGTAGTCAACTAATGGTAAATGCATTTGAAGAAGCTAAATGCAGATTAAGATTAGGTTTGCCAAGGAGGAAAACTTTGTTATGACACGCTTTAAATTTTATACTCAACCACAAAGAGTAGATGAATAGATTGATGAATTTGTTTCAAGGTTGCGTGAGCTGTCTACAAAGTGTAAGTTTGGGGACATGACTGACAAGTTAATAAGGGATCAGTTGATATACTTCTCTCAAATAGTAAAGTCTTTAACGAAAGTTTGGGTTTGTTGAGTGGTATGCCCATAAGATTCTTTTGAAGAAGGGGCCATTCCTGTCCAGCATAAACTAAGGAGAGTCCCATTGGTGGTACGTGAGGAGGTAAAGGAATTAATTCAAGAAATGTTGCAACAAGGTGCATTAGAACCATGTGGAGGCATCATGCTGGGTATCTCCTGTGGTCATTGTGCAAAAGTCTGATGGGCGGCTCAGATTTTGTGTGGAATGGAGGTTGCTCAACTAAAACATTGTGAGATACATACCCCCTACCAAACATTAATGAGAGGATTCTGTTGTTGAAGGGGGGGGGGGGATATTTTTTTAAATTGGATTTAAAGGGCTCCTACCACCAAATAAAGCTCCATTGAGACTCCAAATCACTCACAGCATTCATCACTATGGAGGGTACTTATCAATTTACTAGGATGCCCTTCGGACTATCATTGGCTGCAAGTGTGTTTTAAAGGATGATCTCCAAAGTTTTTAAAGGGTTGGGAAATGTCACTTACTTTTGGCAATACTGTTCACGAACTTAATGCAGTGGTAAAACTTGCTTTGGAAAGGATTGCTGATGTAGGTCTCACTTTGAGGAAAGAGAAATGTAGTTTTCTGAAGAAACTAATTGAATATTTGGGCTATACTTTGTCATTCGAAGTCATACGTCTGGCCCCTTCTCAAGACGAAGATCAGCTGAGGCCCTTTATGGGCCTTATTGAATATTTATTCGAAATTTGTCCAAAGTTTTTCACACAAGGTAGAGGCTTTGAGAGTTCTCTTGAAGAAGAAGATTTTTGAATGGTCACATGTTCAGGAAGAGTGTTTTGTGATAATAAAAAGAAATCTGTGAGGCTGGCATATTAGTACCTTTTGACATTAATCTTAAGTCCATTGTGATGGTGGATGCAGGCGCTACAAGGGTGGGTGCCATACTCTCCCAAAGGCATAAGGATGGAGAAAAAACTGTAGCCTTTGCATCGCGCAAATTAACCTATACTGAAATTTATTGAAAAAGAAGCCTTGGCCACTGCATGGGATGTTGAGTACTTTCGTACATATTTGTGGGGTTACTCATTTTACCTTGAGGTCTGATCGTAAGCCTCTAATTAAAATTCTTCTCCCTGGTGGTGCGGCCAAGGGTTCTGCGAGATTGTCAAGGTTGGCAGCAAGGCTCCAGGAATATCGTTATGTGATAGAGCATATTCAAGATTGGAGGAATGTACAGGCGGATTGCCTTTCACGATTATCCATGGATTGGCAGATGATAAAGGTCCTGTGGTGGATGATCAGGAAGGCGAAGGTTCAGTTTGATCTATACAAGATGTTGTGTTGAGGGGGTGCTGGTGCATTCACAAAAGAAGACTGGTGCCAAGCTATGGATGTGGATCTTCTCTTTTTTTTTTTTTTTTTGTTGAAAACCTTTATTAACCATAGTTGCATCAATTGGCAATGTACAGTTCTGCGCCAGAGCATCAGGTCGGCAATGTTCGAACACATACAGTCAAATGATTAAACACAGCCGTTTAGCCGACAACCCGGAGGTCCGGCGGCGGAGTTCAGTTGAACATAGATAGAGGATTCAGGTGTGTGCATTGCGTATAAGCGAAGCGATGGTGCTTTTCTGGTATGTATCGCGTCGTTTCTCAGCTAAAGCGCATTGTCTGCGTGTGAGGGGGGCGCTGTGTAGCAGCCCGCTGCGCAGCATTGTCAGCTAGCCCCTAGGGTCACAGGAGGATGTGTGCTGGGTGCTGGGTTGTCTGTCAAGTGCCCTGAGTTGTGGGCATCGGAGTCCCGGTGACCCGCGTGGAGCGTGGGTTGGAGCGCGACAAGGAGGTTGCAGCATAGCTCGCAAGGATGCACGTGGCGACCGTTGTTGTGATGGAAAACGTGCTCTGCTAGGGAGCGTAGCCAGTCGCCGAGCTGTTCCCCGGGTGTGCAACATAAACTTAGGGATCAAGGCCAGGGTCGAGAACTCGGGTGGGGGCTAGAATAAGAGGGGTGAGGGGGGGGGGGGAAGTGGAGATCCGCTTGCAGCAGTGTGTGAGGAGATAGGGGCTGTCCAGCGGGGCGAAACCGGGCCGCCCGGGGAGCGCGTCGAGCGGCTGGTCGCGGGGGGGGGGGGGAGAAGAGGGGGGGGGGGTCACTAGTGTGCGCGCCCTCTCGAGCAGCAGCGGGGGAAGTCCCGCGCGCGCGCCATGACACAGCGCAGGAAATATCCGACATTGGTAGCCTGTCGCGCAGTACACGAGATGTGCCAGGGGAATAAACAGACCGAGAGGGCCGGGAGCTATCCCCGCCAGGGTCTCAGATATGTCGCCATCGAGCTAATAGTGTATCGGTGATGGATGTGGATCTTCTCTTAGTGAGGTCATACGCATGGTTGTTTCTGGTTAACCGAGGGAAAGTTGTGTTGCCAGTCCTGTGCAACCATTTGTCAAGTTGATTGAGGAGTTGTCCATATGTGGCAGTTGTATTTTAATGAGGGGTCTGAAATTTGTGCCGCCATTTAACTTAGAACAGAAACTGATAGCAATGGCTCATGGAGGCCATTTGGGACAAAGTCTAACTCAGAAATGCCTTAAGGCACAGTTTTAATGGCAGGAATGGATGCTCAGAAGCTTTTTCGTGTTAGTAATCAAATTACCATGGGACACATTGGAAATTCGGGGTTGCCCTGGCACACAGTTTGCATACATTTTATAGGTGTGAGGTATATAACTCACACAAGAGAGGGTCCAAGGAAGAACTAAGCTACCTAATAGAAACTTATATCCTATATGTCTTCAAAACTTAATATTTCTCACATGTAATATAGGGTAGCGCAACTAAAAAAAAATATAATCTAACCATGTTATTGGGCATAACCCAGTTATGGACGAAAACCCTCACTCACCCGAGGGTGACATGCTTCTTCATTGGGTTCCTCCAACACACGGGGACCGCAAGGTGCCCTGTGTGGGCTACAACTTAACCCAAGGGGGAAGGAGCTGGAGTGCAAAGCACGTGTTGGTTCTACCAACTCGAAATGGTAAGGAGGCGCAGAGTGCAATGTGATAAAACAAAAAGTGAAACAGTGTGATTAAAAACTATCTACTTAGGGGCAACAATTTTATTCTTCCTGCCTAAGTGATAGTAATTAAAATGCAAGTGAGTATAGGGTTACAAATATCCTATCTATTGATCAACATGTTTCTGCCCAGGTGACATTACTGTTCGAGGCATTCATCAGGATCAAGAGATAGTCACTCTGCTATATCAGTGCATAAATAATAATAGAATACTTAGGCCTCAATTTCTTGACCATTAAGCGCAAAGTCGAACAACATGATAGGTCAGAGGGCTCTGTAAAACAATAATAAAACATGTCTTGATAGTCTACAAAAACGTTCACCCGTGTAACCATAACCCAAAACAAATGTGAATATAGTAATTCTTATTTCTTACCTAAAGCATATTGTGAATGTGTCAACTCAACCATCTGCAGAATCTCACACCATGTCAGATGTTATTAGGAGATATAGATTTATAAGCTCATTAGCATAATGGATCCAGCTCATAGCACAGACACCAACATATTTGGCAAACCTAAACGTGGGTGGGAATTCAGAAATGTACTCTCATGACAAAAATGAGAAGAGAAGGAAGAATTTGGGAGTGTGTTCAGTCATAAGCTGATATATATATATATATATATATATATATATATATATATATATATATATATATATATATATATATATTACCTACTGGCGGTCGCCAGTAGGTAGTTATAGTTAGGACCACGTTTCCATAGGAAATCCGCAACATTCTATTTTGAATAACTTTGGCGCCGGTTGACGAATCCTCGCGAATTTTTCAAAATAGGTGGGGCGCTACGCTCCGCTCCTACCCTGAAAGTCTCGGGGGGATTCGTCAAGCGGGGGCTGAGATAAAAGGGGGGTCCCAAAACGCGTTTTTCCCATGCATTTTTCCATAGGACCTTTAGACACAGCTACAGCCCGAACGGCTGAACAGAATTACTTGAAATTTGGCAGAGAGGTAGTCCTCAGGTCAAGGAAGTGCCTTTTGTAGGTTTGGTGTAAATCTGTTCAGTAGATCCTGAGAAAATAGCATTTAAAAGCATATATATATGTGGGCGGAGCCTAACCACACATCTCATCCTGAGATCTGATTGGCTGTCAGCACTTCATCCAAGAAGTGTTGGCAGCCATCTTGGGACCAATATACATGATAGCACCTCATTAAAAAGCATTGCAGTTAATAGAAGGTTTTAAGACTTTAGTTACATTATAAATCATTTGTTGATGGTACCATACTCATTGTAGGAATTGTGGTATGTTCTAAGGTGATTTCACCATGTGAAAAAGCCTTCTGCTGGGATATCATGATTGAGAGAAAAATATTTTCTCATCCTTTTACCACAGAGGTTTGGAAGGTGAGCTATAGGCTAAACTGAGAGCTTATTTTCTGTAAATTCACATTATCTTTCTCAGTCATGTGAGAATGAAGTCTGACATTCTCAGTAAAACATGTACATCCAACAAGGGCAGAGACTGTCAGTTGATTCCTTTGTGTTCTACTGCAGCTTCCCAGAGTGTTCCAAAGAACTACTAGAGCGCTAACAGTCCTACTTATGATAAACGTATGGCACACCTGAAGCCATCTTGCTTGGATTAAAGTGGTAACTCTTAAAACATTTAATTTAAAAAGGAACAAAATGAGGGGGTTCATTTTTCAATAAAAAGTATGATTAGTGCTGCAGAAAGAAAAATTAGGGCACATTTTGAGTGACTTCTCAAATCCTCTTCTATTTCATTAAAAAATTCTGACATGCAGACTGAAACATGCACTTTCAATACCAGCAGCAGTTTTCCCTGGTGAGCAGTAGCTTTACTACAGTGATCTAATGAGCAAAAAGAGTGCTAACATTCTGAATTTATGGCAAATGTGTGACACATCTGAATGCCTTCTTGATGGAATCAAAGTAAAAAACTGAAAGTATTTCCTACTGAGGAGACTGCAGTAAATGAGGAAATTAGGAAACTTCATAACAAATAAGTCTCCCAAGATGGCCACCAGAGACAAAAGAGCCCAAATGTAGCCCAAATATCACCCAGATGTAGCCCAAGTATAGCCCAATGACAGAATGTCCCAGAATGTTCTTAAAAACAACTAGAGCGCTTACTGTCTTCATTATGACAAAAGTATGGCACACCTGAAGCCATCTTGATTGGAATAAACTGGTAACACTTAAAACATTTAATTTAAAAAGGAACACAATGAGGAGGTTCATTTTGCCATAGAAATTATGATTAATGCTGAAGAAAGAAAATGAGGGCACATTTTGAGTGACTTCTCAAATCCTCTTCTATTTCATTAAAAAATTCTGACATGCAGACTGAAACATGCACTTTTAATACCAGGAGCAGACTTCCATGGTGCAGTAGTTTTACTACAGTGATCTAATGAGCAACTAGAGTGCTAA
Organism: Triturus cristatus; assembly: GCF_964204655.1. Classification (NCBI taxonomy): domain Eukaryota; kingdom Metazoa; phylum Chordata; class Amphibia; order Caudata; family Salamandridae; genus Triturus; species Triturus cristatus. The sequence continues at coordinate 1,048,645,115 of NC_140579.1, forward strand.
CATTCAGAATTTATGGCAAATGTGTGACATATCTGAATACCTTCATGATGGAATCAAAGTAAAAAACTGAAAGCATTTCCTACTGAGGAGACTGCAGTACATGAGGAAATTAGGAAACTTCATAACAAATAAATCTCCCAAGATGGCCACCGGAGACAAAAGAGCCCAAATGTAGCCCAAAATCACCCAGATGTAGCCCAAATATAGCCCAATGACAGAAGTGTGCAAAACACTTATTATTTTGTGTTTTTGCAGTGTTATATAGTGCAGACTTGTCAGGTATTGGAGTGCTTTACATGAGCATTGGTTACATCACACAAGAACACATTCATTTTGGTTGTAGACATGGGGAGACTAAGTGATTTGACCAGAATCACAGAATGTCGAGCTGAAGCAGAAACTTCAACCTGGTTCCCCAGTTGCAAAGTCTGCAGTTCTGGAAGTAACACCACATCATCTCCCCTAAGTGCAACATTTAATCAAGTGGTCAACTGGATAAAAAAACATAAAGATAACAAATAATTTAAAAGTGCTTTGTCGCTATTTGAAAACTCAGAAAATATGTCCTTATTTTAGCCTTTTAGAGCACTAACCATAATTTTGATGCCAATAAGACCCTCTCATATATGTAATTTCTAAAGGAAATGCTCTAGGTATTACAGTTTTGATTACATCAAGATGATGTCAGGCGTTCCACACTTTTGTAATAAATATAGAATGTTAGCAATCTAGTTGTTCATTAGGATACTGTTGAGAGGCAGAGGCCAGGGGCACGGACTCTGAAAATTGAAGGCAGGTAGGAGGGTGCAAAGGCAACAATTTAACCACACTGAGCAGGCAGGAAGGGCCGTGGAAGCACAACAGACTATGGAGGGCAGTGGAAAGGGGGGCAGGGGCAACAAACCAACAATACAGGACTTGCAAGAGAGGCTGTTGGAGGCAAGATCTATTACGGGTCAAGGAAGCTAGGGGCGGTCCCCAGATCCCCGGGAGCCACCACAGAACTGAGCAGGAGAGTGAGTCAGGGACAAAAGGGGCACCTTAATTTGAGCCGGGGTGCCTAGGAACGCTTGCTCCAAAAATGAAGAAAACAGACATATGAGACATGGAATTGGAGGCAGAATACAATGGCAGTTTAATGAGAAGATGCAACTTCAAAGAAACCGCAGAATAGAGACATAAAGTACAAAATACAGAATCCAGATAATCATACAGCTGTCATGATATTCTCTGTATCTCAATTAATGTACTGACAGAGAGAGAGAGAAAACACATCTATAAATGCATCATGAGAAACAAGTTACACCAAGGAAAATGTTACCTAGGAACACTCACGTTTACTCTTAGAGCAAGCATTCCTGCAATTACAATACAAAATCTTTTAAATGCAAAAGTAAAGAGAACAATGGTTAAACATAACATGACATTTCATATAGGTAAAATAGAATAAGATACTTCAAGCAAAGCAGAGCAAGACATTTTAAGCAAAGGAAGACAAGAGCTCCCAGCTCTTGGGGAAAACCTGCACTGCCTGTTAACCTACATACAGACGGCAAGGTAGTCCGTCGATATCTGTGGGTGCTCCCTTTTTATATCATTTTGTGGGCTCCTTTGCACGCTACATCTACCTACGTATGCTACCCAAAAGCTTCGTCTGCAGATTTTACCAGACATTTCGTCATTTACCCACTTAATGCTGACAATGGACTGGGTGAAAAGGTCAGTCTCTCAGGCCAATCGCTTATCGTAAGTTCCATAGAGCAAGCAGAAAATAATGGGTATTGTACGGGAATTCAATATATTCATGTATAAAATCTCCTCAGTTCTCCTAACTTGACGCTCTGCGGTTGCCACTTCCTTAAAAGCGGGAAACCTGCCCAGGAAGCAAGTACCAGTCCAGGATGCAGCCTACTGTATGTCGACAGCTTCAGGGGGATGTTGAACTTTGATACCGAGCACGGAGCACTCGGGTAGGGTGGGGGCTACTGGTTTGGAGCAGAAGGCCTCGCAGACCTGCCTTCAGACTGCTATACACTAAAATTGCAGAGCTATGGTCAATTTAACAAAGAGGCCTACATATTGAACAGAAGGGCCTACACAGGGGTTTTATACTGGCTGAGTGGTAAGGATGTCTCAGGATAATTATATAGCAACACAGGACCCGCTGGTCAATTTAATACGGCCTACAAATGCAGCTGGCAGGGCAAGGACAAGGGTCTCATACTTCAGGTGTGGACAGAACGGGCCAGGGGCTCCCTGTGATACAAAATCTACCCTCCTTCAAGCCTGTGGCAATGTAATAGACCATTGTGGGCAGAAGGAAGAGGCAATGGTAGTACAACCATACATGCCAACAGACCCGATTCAGCCAGGAAACGTCCAATGTTTTTAAGCTCAAATGGGCTTTATTTGATCTGTCTCCTGTCTACAATATCCTCTTTTTCAATGTAACTCAAAGGGGAAAATCAATACCCCAGTTTTTTTTCAAAATCTCCCTCTTACCAAGTTCAAAATGTTCGCAAGTATGGTACATTGGATCATGGAAGGAAATGGGATAGGGACATGGACTTGGATAACAGAGGACAGGAGGGACATGGAGAGGTGCACCAAACTGACCCTGCAGGGCAGGCATCAGGGTTTGCAGCAGCACAATACACCACACAGGGCATGCAGGACGGGAGTGCAGCACAACAATCCATAGAAAGCAAGAGGGAGGGGACAGGACCATGCACATGGACAACAGAGAACAGAGGGGCAAGAGGCAATGGTAGCTAGCTGACCATAATGGACAGACAGGAGAGAAAGCTGCAGCATAACAGACCATAAAGGGCAGGAGGGACGGATCAGGGGCATTACAATGGAACAGACAAGCCAGGAGGGAGGGAGTAGGGCTGGGGGCAAGGGGGCAGGGCAGGAGCAGCAAGATAGCCATGGAGGTCAGGCAGGATGGGCACTAGAAGCAAGACACACCATGAAGAGCAACAGTGAGACTGTGATGGCATACACACAGACCATGGAGGGAAGGTGGGAGGGGGTCAGGGGCAGCTAACTGACCACACAGGGAAGGTGGGAGGGGCCATGGCAGCACAGAAGACCATGCATGGCAAGTGGGAGGGTTAGTGGCAGCACAATGGCTATGATGGGCAAGAAGGAGGGTGGAGGGGCATGCACAAAGGACGATGGAGGATAGAAGGGAGGGTCAGGACCTGTGCACAGACAAGAAAGTTCAGGGGAAGGGACCTCACAACAGACCACACGGGGCAGGCAGGAGGAGCAGCTGCAGCACAACAGACCAGGGAGGGCAGAAGGGTGTGGCAGTACAATGGACCATGTAGGACAGGAGGAAGAGGATAGGGGCATGGCATGTGGACAGGCAGGGTGGAGGTGGCAGGGACAGGTTACAGTCATCTGACAATGCTAGGCAGGTGGGAGGGGAGTGGCAGCTCAACAGAACACTCAGAGTAGATAGGAGTGGCAGGTCCATGGGACATGGTGGGCAAAAAGGATGGAGCAGGGGCATGCACAAAGACATCGGAGGGCAGGGGGAAGGAGAATAGGGGCAGCAAGCTAAGCACAGAGTTTAAGCAGGAGGTCAATGATGGGGCATAGAATTGGGCAATGGAGGGCAGGAGGAGGGGACTGGTACATCATACTGAGGGCAGTGGCAGCACATCAGACCATGCATGGCAGGAGGGAGGAGGCTAGTCCATGGATTCACACAACAGAGGATAGGGAGGAAGGGGATGGGGCAGCAAGCTAACTGTTCAGAGAAGGCGGGTATTAGGAACTTTATTGTTTTTAAAACATTGTGTCTGTGCGAACTACTTAAAATATGAACAAGTATGCAGCATAATCTCACTTTTATTCAGGAAGAAGAGGACGTTTGTGACTGTGACTCCGGGCTCACTTGGCAGAAACACCCCCTGACCCTCCACCCCCTATCGCAAAATGTAATGCCCGTGAAAAGGGTAGGTGAACACAGTGTTATATAGAACATAGTCCTGAGAGCACGATTGAAAATGAAAACTAGATATAGTGTATGGTATAAACTATGCACCAAAAAGTGTGATATAAGATGAACCGGGCGTGAAATATAATATGCAATACATTGTGCGCAATGACAGATTCATTGGAGAGCGCGAGATAGCACAGGCACTAGCGCGTGCTATGCGATATGCGCCTTGGAGTGTAATATGCACAGGGCAGTGTTGTGTAACCTAACTAGTCTCTAAAGTTGTAATATAAAATATGTGCTGGGGAGTGTAAGGTTGCATATGCACTGTGACAAAGATATGGATCCCAGATTGTAATATGTATGGCATAGCACTGTGCGTTATAACATAGGCATCGAGAAAGGCACGTTAGATGGGGCAATATAACCCGTGCGAAGACAAGTGTGGCATGACATATTCACGGGGTGGTGTTACAGTGCACATGGGCTAGAGAGTGTCATAGCATATGCATTAGCTAGTGGAATACAACACAGAGGTGTGTGGCACACGGCAGGCAATGGTGGGTGTAACACAGCATTGGGCTCTGTCAGGAGCGCGCTGTGACTCTCAAGTGATGTTCGTCCCCTTTCCAGAGAGTAAAATAAAAAGTATTACACATCCGGCAGTGGATGTGTGTTTTATTAACCATCAGGGGGGTTTCTTGCATAGTTTTGGTCGAATTTTTGTCTAATCCCCTTTGAATGGCTTGGTGTGCATGTGTATTAAATGTGCCCGTCAATAGCTACCCATGTTTGTATAAATAAACGACAAGGGTGTCTACCGGGATTAGGCACGGTAGGGCATCAGACATGTCAGAGCTTCACTAGTGGTGTAAATACATTCCACGTGGATTCATTGCATGCATAGTCGCCTTTTAATGAATATCACGCAAATCGTCATGGTGATAGGTACGTACGGTTTGTCCAGCATGTCCTAGGTGTGTCTATAAATATATATTTTTTAAAAATAATAAAAAACAGTGGCCGGCCCTGGGGATTGGGGTCAAAAAAATATAATTAGGAGACTGGCCCTGGGGGATGGGGTCATCAGGGCCAATAAATTAGAATAAGAAGGGGAACCAAACAGCCCCCCTTCTTAAAAAACTAAAATAAATAAAAGACTGGCATCGTGCCGGAGGCCATGCCCCCTCCGTGCAGCACTCTGCAAACGCGCCCCCAACAGGTATCTCCAGTATGCGCCAGGGAGCTGCGCTGCAGCCAGGTGTTCTGAGGCCAAGCCCCTTTTTACACCTCTCTGCAACGCAGCTCTGTGGCGCTTACTGGAGGTACCTAGTGGTCTAGTTTGACCCTAGGGACCCTTAGGATTCAAGGGGACTTAATCTCTCAACTTAGAACAGCCACAGGGCGCGTTTACACAGTGGTGAAGGGAGGGGACGGGGCCTGAGGTGACGTGTGCAAACACGCACTATGGCACGTTTTAAATTGGGGATATAATTTCCCTTCAATACTGAGGGCCCCTGGGGGCTAACTAGCCCACCAAGTGCTTCCAGTAAGCGCCACTGAGCTGCATTGCAGAGAGGTGGTCCAGGCCGTGCCACTTTTTACACCTCTCTGCAACGCAGCTCTGTGGCACTTACTGGAGGTACCTAGTGGGCTAGTTGGACCCTAGGGACCCTCAGGATTCAAATGAACTTAATCTCCCAACTAAAAATGGACACAGGGCGTGTTTACACAGTGGTGAAGGGAGGGGACGGGGCCTGAGTTAACGTGTGCAAAAACGCCCTGTGGCCAGTTTTAAGAGGTAGTTTTAATCCCCATGCCCTCTTATATACTAGGGGCTTACAGAGGAGGTCATGCTAATCACAGGGGGACCCCAACGCATAATGTTCCCTAGTGTATGTAGGTGTTTTCACTGTATTCTAAGTGTCTTTTAACATAGCACTGGCTCTAGGACTGGTTAGTCAGGCTCAGTTACCACCAGTATCCGTCTGAAAAAGTTGAGGGTACAGGATGATTTTGCAACAAGGCTTCTTTCTGCTCTTCTTTTTGTTCTTTCTGCACGTTATCCTTCTTCCTGCACTTATCTTCGTATTTGAGGACTTCTGTTGCTTCTTTCTGCACTTCTTTTGTTTCTTTCTGTGCATTTTTTCTTCTTTCTTCACATGTCCTATCTCTGTAGGCATAGTTAGAAATTAGCATTTAAAAAACCTTTGAAATTCACAGAAAAAACCATAGGTTTCAGGCACGTTATAGTTAGGAATTAGCATTTAAAAAACCTTTGAAATTCACAGAAAAAACCATAGGTTTCAGGGGTGTTATAGTTAGCTGGACTTTTCACTTGTACAAAACCATTGAAATTCCCCCGTTATAGTTAGTTCAGCTAACTATAACTCGGGCGCCCGCAATGCACTGCTGATGACGTCACATATTACATCACTCATGACATGGTCAGTGACATCACTCATGACATCACTGATGACATCTCAAATGACATCACTGATGACATCACTGATGACATCATCCTTGTGATAGAGTGGCAGACCTCCTCTCACCCTAATATAACCTTTGATACACACATTCAAAAATAGAGACTAAAATTTTCAAAACAATGGACATACCAATACCAGTTACAACAACCTCTTCAGTAATTCTAAGATCCACATACACATCCACTCATTCACCAACAGTCCTATACAGTCACTCATACATGTACTCACTCATCATATGTACTCATACACCTATACATCCTGTTACACAATGCCACTCATCCATAGAGTTACTCACACACATAGTCACTCATGCTAATAAAGAATCAAACATACATTTACTTGCATATACAGTTATACACACACCACCATACTTACTTCTACGGAAACTTACACATACTTAGTCTTTTAAACAATCACTTATAGAAACACTTATTCATACAGGAACTCTTTCAATCTCTCACTCTCACATATACTCACATATATACACCAATAGTCACATATACTAGTTTAAAACATATGTAGTTACTCATAAAGACACTATTGAGACAGTCATTCACTCACTAACACACCCATACACACACTCATCCACCCATACAGTCCTGCACACATGCTGTGTTCAACACATACAAACAGTGAGTCACTCATTCATGCACCTATGCACTACGTAATACCCCCCACCGAACCATGCAGACACTCAGACTGATACTCAAAAAACCAACTAATAACCTATATAGACACCCATGTAGCTACTCATCAACCCATGCAGCCACTTATACACAAAGTGAGAGACTGATACAGATATTTACATATTTAAACATTACTCACTAAGCCATGTATTCACTATGATACACTTAATCAGTCAGTTACACAATCAATTTTTCAAAAACAAATCATCCATTTAGACACTTATATACCCATTTATTCTTCCATCGACCTTGAGATATACATATATAAAACATATTTAATTTTCAGAAAAACACACATTCACTGGATGATGTCATCAGTGATGTCATCAGTGATGTCATTTCAGATGTCATCAGTGATGTCATGAGTGATGTCACTGACCATGTCATGAGTGATGTAATATGTGACGTCATCAGCAGTGCATTGCGGGCGCCCGAGTTATAGTTAGCTGAACTAACTATAACGGGGGAATTTCAATGGTTTTGTACAAGTGAAAAGTCCAGCTAACTATAACACCCCTGAAACCTATGGTTTTTTCTGTGAATATATATATATATATATATATATATATATATATATATATACACATATACACACATACACACACACACTGTCCAAAAAGCTTTATGTAATGATTAGTTTGTGCAATCGTAAAGTGTACCACCCCTACAGATCACGAGGTACACTTGGACTCTATAGATCTACAACCACTCGTACTAGTCCCCTAGAAGAAACACAAATAGTGGCTTAAACGGTATTAGTACAGGACCATCAGCCCCATAAGTGGAAATGCCAAGTGAACCGATCGTATAAACGATCACAAAATGAAAGATCAAGTCGACTTGCAAAGTTAGGAATCATCCTATCACCCAGCACTCGCTTACCCTATGGATCCATGGCGCTGATTCCGGGACTCTGTGGGGAGCCACGCGGGTAGTCTGCGTGTTACTTTTATCCGGAAATACCGAAATTGCACGTCACGCGACGTGTGTATTAGCGTCCATACGCAAGGTAGTCATGGCAACGGGATAAACTCTAGCCATAAGAAAGTACAGGGAAAAGTAAATAGAAACACGATAAAAATAATACGAACGCACCAACTCGCTTTATATAACTATGGCGCTCGTATTGAAACATTAAAAGGAATCATTGGTAATGTGTGTTTATTACGTTAACATGTCTTGCCCGTACGTAAGCTGCCATATGTTTAGCGTTGTGAGAACCCAGCATGTGAAAGTCATTGAAAAAACGGAATAAACACATCCTCTCATCGTCTTTCCTTCTTCAGTATCCATACATGTGTAAAGTCAGGCAAACAAAATATGGACTTAGGTCGTCATGTCATATTTCAAAATTGTATCAAATTGTGCACCATGAAAAGAATTATGATTTCCTAATGTACAAGTTATGTATAAGCATACCAGTAAACTACAAGGAATGACAAAAAATGTCAATAATGCTTGGTCAAAGATGTTTACATCTGATTCCTATTTAATAAGAATCCTAATTCTCTAAAAATATATGTTATAGGCATTAGTTAGGCATAAGTTTACAATAATGTAACATGGTCACATGACATCTTAGTGGGGAGTCAGTGCACACCAGGGTATATCATCATTAAGACCGTTCACATGAGTGCCCAATCTGAAAACCCAACGTTGTTCTCTATGGAACAAAACTGTCTCTAGGGGTCCCATGTTCCTGTGGTAATGGGGTTTGTCCAGGACCACCCATTTTAGATCTAGTTCGGTGCGGCCGACATCCAAAAAATGCCTAGTTAATTTGGTATTGGATTTCTTGCGCTTGATAGAGCTTTTATGTTCGATCAACCTGGTTTTAACCTTGCGAGTGGTCATACCTACATAGTACAATTTACAAGGACACTGTATAAGGTAGATAACTGCTTCTGAGTTACAGTTCATATGATTTGTTGAAACCCAGGGAGTTTTTAATCCTAAATCCAATTGTAATGTGCGTGTCAGGTGGCATACCACACAGGAGCCACATGGAAAGTGGCCTTGGACTGGTGTGCCTGTGTTGATCGTCCGCAACTGGCTGGGGTCACAAATCACTCTCGGCCGAGAGTGCACTAAAATGTTGCCAAGATTCCTACTTCGTCTGAATGCAAAGAGGGGTTTCTCACATGATTTTTTGCCCTTATTCAGAATATTACAATTGGAATGGATTGCTTTCTTTAATGCTGTACTGAGATGGCTAAAAGTACTGACACAAACTAAGCGATTGGAAGGAGGTTTGACATATGTTTCCAGCAAAGCCTCTCTATTGTTCATCGCTCTCTTATTCGCCTTCTGTATCAATCGTGTGGGATAATGGCGTTTATGAAGATGTACACTAAGGTTGGTAGCATGTTTGTGGTACATAGAAAGTTCAGTGCAATTTCTTCTCAACCATAAAAATTGTCCAATAGGAAGATTATCACGGAGCGCCCGTGGATGGAAGCTTTTATAGTTGAGCAGTGCATTACATGCCATCGGTTTTTGATACAGTTCTGTACAAATTTTACCATCACGTGGGTATAGTCTCAAGTCAAGGAAGGGCAGTGTCTCATTACTAGCCTCACATGTAAAAATAAGGTGAATATTGAGAGAGTTAAGCCAATTTGAAAAGTCTGATAACGAATTTAGATCACCTTCCCAGATAACTAAAATGTCATCAATGTAACGCTTCCACAGCAATAACTTGCTGTGGAAGGGATTTTGCACTGGATATATATGTAACCTCAAACCAGTGCATGAACAAATTGGCCATACTAGGGGCACAGGTGCTGCCAATAGGAGTGCCTATAACTTGCCAGTATAGTGGGTCTTCAAAGGAAAAAAAGTTCTCTCATGGCAAGATTGGCGCACCTCATAACAAAGGCCGTAGGAGTTTGATCACTGCGAGGGTTGTCTTCCAATAAATCCCTGATTGTCTGGAGGGTATCTTTTTGTGGAATGTTTGTGTACAGGGCCTCAACATCTAATGAGTGCATGAGATGCATCGCTGGATCAAATTCAATAGTGGTCAAAAAGGATAGGACATGTTTAGTGTCTTGCATATATGATGGCATCTGGGCCACCAATGGTCGTAGAAACCAGTCACCGAATTGTGACAATGGTTCTAGTAAAGAACCAATGCCAGACACTATGGGTCTACCGGGAGGCGGCCTCTGGCTCTTGTGTATCTTCGGCAAGATGTAGAATGTCGGAATCTTCGGATGTTTAGGAGTTAGAAATTCTGCCTCATTCTTAGTAATCCATCTTGCTTCAAAACCTCCCTTGACTAGAGTGCGAATGGTAGTCTGTAGTCTACTTGTGGGATCACGCGTGATGGGCTTGTAATATTTGGTGTTTTGTAGCGGTCTTAAACACTGTACGGTAGGCTGTCGCATCCTTCACTACAGTCGCACCACCTTTATCTGCTTGCTTGATAATGATTGAAGTGTCAGAACCGTTCTTCTGCTTTACTCATATTGAAAAAGGGTTTAATAGCTTTGTTGCCCCTAAGTAGATAGTTTTAAATCACACTATTTCACTTTTTGTTTTATCACATTGCACTCTGCCCCTCCTTACCATTTCGAGTTGGTAGAACCAACACATGCTTTGCACTCCTGCTCCTTCCCCCTTGGGTTAAGTCATAGCCCACACGGGGCAACCTGCGGTGCCCGTGTGTTGGAGGAACCCAATGATGAAGCATGTCACCCCCGGGTGAGTGAGGGTTTTCGTCCATAACTGGGTTATGCCCAATAACATGGTTAGATTATGGGGTTTTTTTTATAGGTGAGGTACACAGTGGCTTGAGGTTTGTCATGGTATGTGTGGATACCTATTCAAAGTGGTTGCGTGTGAAATTCATGGGTGATATTACCACAAGTGTCACTAACCGGGCCTTGAGAAAAGTGTTCCTTGAGGAAGGAGTTGCCTCCGTTCTGGTGTCTGACAATGGTATGCAACTTACTTCCCAGGTCATGGAAGAATTTATATGTAAAAATGGTATCAAACACGAGTGCACCTCGCTGTGCAATCCCCAAGGGAATGGCATACTGGAACGGGCAAATAGGTTGGTTAAGGGAGCCGTTCAGGCGGGGGGGCGTGGCCAACTGCCGGGCATAGAGGACGTGAGCTGAAAGAGCTTCGTTCCATACCCTGACACTTTGCACAATATCCTGTACTTGCCTGGACCTACGGGAGCGAGTCACACATTCCCATGCGGTGGAACGCTTCTGGAGCCACCGGCTGCAATTGGGGCTTCATAGCTTCGGAGAATCCTGCACTTTTCCACGATGATCCTGAACGGCGCGGGAGCTGTGGCGTGACGGAGGGCGGAGCCGCGTCTGGTGCAAGGGGTTCCTGCTGGAGCTTGTGGCTCCCACTGTGTCTGCAGCGGACGAGAACGGTCTCGGTGGGTGAAGAGAAGGCGCCGTTACTGGCCGGTATTAACGAGGAAAGCGCCCATGGCGGAGGGCTCACTGCCCAATTTACTGCGCCATAGAGTCTGCCATGAAGACAAGATGGCGGACGCAGGCGGCTGCGGGCTCGGCCTGCGCATGTAATGGCGGACACACGATGTACTGCGGTGAGTGCCCGTGCGCTTGATGTGATCACTAGCGCTGTGTAGTGTGGTGCTATGCATGACCCTCCCTATCAGGGACACACCCTGGATGAAAGTATCACAAGACTGAAGAGGAGGCTTGACGGGGGAGTTTATACAGGAACACCAATGCTCCTGGGCCAAACGCTGCTGCAATTCCTACTGTGTGCGGGGCGAGACTGACTGCATAGGAACCCATCGAGGTGAACTGTGCTCGCTGCCCCAGTATAGGTGCATGAGTTAGAAGGCTACCGCTGGGACCAGGGACCTGCATTGATACCGTGGCCACCGCTGCACATGGATGACCCCTGCCTCCATACTCCATGGACGAACGCGCTGGCGGCGGTGGCGGTCCCTACCCGTTTACTATCCTGGCTGTGGAGCGTACCCAGGAGCAGGCTGGGGGTGCGCTTGCATTGCCACCGATGTGTCTGGCCCATTGACCACCATCTGCGGAGGGCCGGCGCTGTTGACAGTGTACGCTAAGAGAACATGCCCAGTGCATTGCGGGGAGTTGTGGCCCGTGGCGCGCCACTGCGGTCATCGCTTGGTTGAGCCTTTGAACTCAACGTATCTGTGGTACTATAGCTGTGAGGTGCAGTGCCCTGGTGGCACCATAAGTGAATATCCTGGAGCAGAGACGTTCGTGCAGACGCCGCGGCACAATGGGACGTACTAAAAACAAACAAGCAGACGCGGCCACCAATGAAGATTCAGTTTGCATTTGGCAGTGGCCCCTCCAATGCTTCGAATAGCGATGTGATACCTCCCACGGGAACGAACCCCCACGCTGCTAAGCTGGATTTAATTTTAAAAGAGATGCGCGACTCACGAACAGCGCTTGAGACGCAAATGGGGACAATGTCCACCAATCTGGGTTTACTGCAGGCGGACCACAAAAAGCTTGCCGACAAAGTCAAATCGAATAAACTAGCTCTGGACGATCTTATACCTCAGCAGACTATGCATACCTCCCAGCTAGAACAATTCCAGCGCCAACTGAAGGGCTTGCAGGATAGAGTGGACGACGCGGAAGGGAGGTCCCGCGCAACAATATCCGCATCTTCAGAATACCGGAGCGCTGCGAGGGATCCAACCCCACCCAATTTGTAGAGGACTGGTTGAGAGATCATGTGGCAAAGGAGGGCCTAACGGCCCTATATAGTGTGGAACGCCTAGACCACCTCAGCCGGACGCACCTCCCCGCCCACTAATAGCACACATACTGCACTACAAAGACCGTGACATGATCCTGCGGGCCGCCAGAGAGAATGCTCCAATACATTTTGAGAATAGAACAATTTCCCTCTACCCGGATTTTACCCCGGCGGTTCAGAAACCTAGAGCCACTTTAAGAAGTAAAGAGGAACCTGCGAGCGCGCAACTTGAAATATGCACTGCTTTTCCCAGCTCGACTAAAAGTTGTTTACGGTCAAAAATCCATCTTCTTTGACAGCTCGGAGGAAGTGGCGGACTGGCTCGATAACTTTCACACCGGAGACCTCACAGACCTCTCTTCCGTCGGGACAACTACATCGAACCTCTCAGATGCAGACTACTGGAATTCGCCAGCCTGGAAATGGCAGTGGTGTGATAACTACAGACGCTGGCCCAACAGCGGAACAGATCACGTCCAGCCAGAAAGATGCACTTCTAACAGCAGTGGCACTGGCCACTCACGATGCTCAAACTGCAGCGGCTTCAGTGCACTCGTCGGATGCGGCCACGGTGCGCTCCTACTCCGAGACTAGTCTAACACTGTTCCCCCTCGATCACTGCGCAAATTGCAAGAGACTGCTAGTGTTATTTTCCGGGATGATCGGGAGTGGTAACGTATAAGCTGCTATGCAATGTACTTTACTGATGGTGACTGCTTTAGTAGGTCTAGAGTAACTAAGCTGTATAGGGGAATGTATCAATGTAACAAGTTCATTTTTCTGATGGGCAATGTGATGGTTGTATGGACTATAGCAGTTAATGCCTTCACCCCCCAGGTGATTGCGTGATGGCATTTATTGTTTGGAGTCCATGTTGGACTTTCAGTTCAAGTTTGGTCCTCTGCTGTTTTATGGGGGAACCTAGTATTGGGGAGTTTATACGTTAACACATGCTCGGCCCGTATGCAACTAATATTTGCAGGGCTTAGATTTCCACATGTCACATGGCAACCACGTTACCTGCATCAAGAAGGCATCACATAATAAATACACCTACTTCACCTGGAACGTGAGGGGCATGGGTTCGATCCATGAGGCACCGTGTCCTAGCACAACTAAATAGAAGGAAGGTTGCTATAGCTTTCCTGCAGGAAACTCACCTTAATGCTGAGGAGGCAGCCAAGTCACAGAAAAAATGGAGGGAACAACTGTTCGCCACGACATACTCCGCTTTTACCAGGGGGGCGGCGATATGGGTGCGAAATAATGTCCCTTTCAAGTTACTAGAGCAAAAGATGGACCTTAACGGCAGGTATGTGCTGCTCCATGGTTTATTGGATGGGGCTCATGTGGTTATGGGATGCGTATATGCTCCAAACACTGATCAAGATAGGTATCTAGCTGCACTAGGTGTAGCCTTGGTGGACTGGGCTGACTATCCCTGGGTGTTAGGGGGCGACTTTAACGCTGTACTGGACATTGAGCTAGACAGGTCTCACCCCGCCCCCCTTACAAGCAACAGAAAGCAAAAGACAAGCTGAGGCACTCAGAAGGTGGGCAGAGGGTTGGGAACTGCGCGACGCCTGGCGAGCAACAAATCCAGAGCATAGGGAATATTCCTTTTACTCACCACCACACAGACTGCATACTCGGATAGATAGGTTTCTGTGTTCTGGGACCCTGTTGGGTTCCATTACTGCCGTGCTCCACACAGGCAAGACCTTGTCGGATCATACCCCATTGAAGGGTTAATTCCACCGGGTTAAGATCCCTACTCCGATACCGACCTGGAAACAGCAACCTATGATGCTGGAAGATACGGTCTTCTGTCATACCCTCTCTGAGGTGATTGCCCATTATTTCTCGCAGAACGTGGGGTCTGCTAGTACTCGCCAGCTGGAATGGGACGCCTTTAAAACGGTTATAAGGGGAGTGGCCATTAGCACGAAGACAGGAGTTCGGCTTGCTCTAATAGAGCGGCTCACTGAACTTGAGGGTAAGTTGGCTACATTGGAAGGGGAAGCGTCGGGAACAAATGAGCAATTGACGCAGCTAAGGGAGGCCAACATACAATACGCTGAGCTCCTTGAGGAGCTGCGCGTTGTGGATCACCGACTATATACACAGAAACAGCATACACAGGCCGACAGGTCACGACCACTACTGGCACGACTGGTTAGGAATTCTCCCTTGCCCTCACCTATATTGGAAATTCGAAATAGTGAGGGTGATGTAGTTAACACGCAACTAGATATCAACACCGCATTTAGGGATTACTACGAGCACCTATATGGACCACCAACTGGACATACTAACACAGATTTTGAGCCCTTCTTTGACGGGTTATGCTTACCAAAGCTCACGCAACAGCAGAGTGACGAACTAACACGACCTATAACAAGAGTGGAAATCAGACAGGCGATCAAAGCTCTACCACGTAATAAGACCCCCGGGAATGATGGCCTGCCGGTTGAATTTTGTGCGGTATACGCAGACTTGCTGATACCTCATCTACAGTGCATTTATCACGAGTCGTTGGGAGCAGATGGGCTCCCTGCTACTACACTGCAAGCATTAGTGGTTTCCTTACTGAAGCCTGGGAGGGACGGATTGAACCTTTCGAGTTATAGACCTTTATCACTCCTTAACTCGGACTATAAAATCTTGAGTAAATTGTTGGCTAACCGTCTGTCAGTTTATCCCCAAACTAATACACACTGACCAATGTGGGTTTGTGCCCGGTAGGAACACCGCACTTAACATCAGACGCCTACACCAAATTATGTAGGGCACGCTTAACACGGGAACTAAGGAGGGTTGCGTATCGCTTGATTTACGGCAGGCGTTTGACTCGTTGCACTGGGACTATATGTTCCATGCCCTCTCATGATTTGGTATAGCAGACAAATATATTGCGTGGGTGCGATTATTATGCACGAACCCCACTGCACGGGCGCGCACGGAACAGCATATCTCGCGGCAATATACTGTGGCTCGGGGTACCCGACAGGGATGCCCATTGTCACCGTTGTGGTTTATCCTAGTGCTGGAACCCCTTCTGCATAGACTCTGTTCTTTCTCAAGCTGTAAGGAGATAACACGAGGTCATACATCACACGTTGTCTCCGCTTTTGCGGATGACCTCATTCTCTATATCAAAGACATGGATATGGACCTTCGTCCAATGCCCTCCACCTTTGTGTCATTCCAGGAACTTTCTGGCCTGGCTATCAATGCTACCAAGTCTTATGCCTATTTCTTTGATGGTCCTGCATGGAGCGGTCAGTTTACGTTTGGCCCCTGGACCTTTCATATAGCGCCAGATACCTTTCGATATCTCGGAATACAGGTCTGTTGCGACGCCACGGATCTCCTGGATGGCAATTTAACGCACGCAATTACTGCTCTTAAATCTCGCTTCCCCTCTCAGTGGCGGACCGGGTAGCCATAACTAAAATGGTGCTGTTGCCGAGGCTGATTTATTATTTCACCAACTTGCCTATACTTGTACCCACGAGGATTTTTAAAATCATTGAACTCTTTACTGATAGAGCTAGTCTGGGGAACAGGATGCAGACGTATCAGCCTGGCGAAGCTACAATTGAGCACGAAACGGGGAGGCTGGGAGTACCGGACTTGTGCGCGTATTGCTACGCTAGCCAGCTGCAATGGCTGGCATACTGGCTTGCAGGACGTAATTTGCAGGAATTGGACATGTCACAGCGAGCTAGGGATAGGGGGGTCATCCACAGGCTCTTGCTACCCAAGACCTTGCTACCGGCATCGACACCTCACTTACTACGGATAGCCGTTACATACTTGTAGAACGCAGTGAGGTACACTGGACGGACACCGCCATATGCTCCCACCATCCCACTGCTGGGTGTCCCCACACGAACGGGACTGGTCACTAGCCGTGCTTTACAGGAGTGGGCTGACGCGGGCATTACCACAATGGGAGTTCTTTTCGGAGGGTATATTAATGATGCATGAAACGTTTGTACGCGAGCATAGTGCCCCCGATACACTGTTCCTACTGCATGCACATATATCCAGATATAATCGCACTACATGGTCACCAGGGGGTACCGAACCTGCCACAAACACGCTACTTACCATGCAATACCTAATGGGACATGGGGCACGCCTGACGAAATGGTTGACTTACGGAATTCGTACTGAAACAGCGCTCACTGCGATCACTACGTGACAAATGGGAAGGGGACGTAGCCGTGAATTTACGGACAAGGAATGGGACACCATACTGGGCTACCCTAAGAAGGTGTCTCGTAACCCTAAATCTAAATTTATCCAATTGATGTTACTCCACAGAGCCTATCTGACACCGCGTAGACTATGCGCTATGTTTCCAGGCGCAAGTGATATATGCCCGCGCTGCTACGCACCTAACGCGGGGCTGATACACATGGTAAGGGACTGTCCGCGACTGGGACACTACTGGACGAATGTATGCAAGATAATGACGGATATTGCTCCAGTGCGTAATAACGACACATTGGAATATTGTATACTGGGACTAGGGCCCCGTGGGAAGAAGGGTAATCCTGTTTATAGGTTTGCTAATCTTGCGCTCCTACTAGCCAAAAGGACCATTACCACACGGTGTAAGGCCGCTAGGGCTCCATCTCTACAGGATTGGCTTACGGAAATGGTCAGGTGGAGAAAGGCGGAAGGGGCTGAATTAAAACGAGAAGAGTATAGAGGCCTACGAAAAACACCGATATCGATGAGTTGGAAAGCAATGATGGAGGAATATGCAGCGATAGATATATTATCCTAGGGGGGATGCTATCATCTGCTGGGGCCGGGGACCACAGCTGAAGATCGCGCAGGCTTCTTGCAGTGCCAGGGTGATCTATTCTACACTATAGCAGGCATGCAGGATACACATAGGGCTGACTGTGGAATAGGGACACACACAGGATCGGGAATTGGGCATGTGATTGGGCTACTATTGGAAATTGTTGGCCGAGCGTGCGGGAAGGGGGAGGGGTGGGTAAGTTTTGTTGGGGTGATATAGTTGTAAGAGGAAATGACACATTTGAGCAATCAAGATATGATATACTGGACCTTTCTGATGTAGGCAAGTGCGTTGTAAATTAGTGAAATGTGTTGCTATCAGGAACTCATTCCACAAATTCAAGACTTCTACGCAATGTCGTCTCAGGTCTCTCCTAGACCCTCTGCAATACAACTGTGTACTCTTCTGACTTTGTTGTAACCATATGAATCTATGCCATGCACAAGTACGTTCATATCTCGCATTACAATGTTAGGATAATTGCTGAGTAAAGTCAATAAAAACACCAAAAAAAAAGAGGGAGTCGTTCAGGCATGTGTGTCTAATCAAGATGTCGAGGAAGCAGTTTATGATATGGTGTGGGCATACTGCACCACAGAACAAGACACTTTTGGTAAATCTCCGTTTGAAGTGATGAGCGGAAGGTTTCCTGGCAATAGATTCGTACCAGCCTGGGTGAAAGATTGTGTCTTGGGTAAAGATGTAGTTGTTGAGGAGGTTTTAAGCGAGGGAAGGATTGAAGTGGGTGATAATTAAGGCAGGTGAAGTAATTAGAGGGCTGACCAGATTTAGGGGTCCTTTCAAGGTTAAGCAGGCCTTTTATTGTCACGTGGTCTTGGAGAATGAAGAGCACTGGAACAAACGCAGAGTTGCCTTATATCAGAAGGGCGATGTTTGCTCAAGAAAAAATTATGAAGCTGTAGATGGTTTATGTTCATGAGGGATGGAGACTTCGGATGTAGTGATGGTCCTTCGTTCAGTCACGAACATGGGGGAGAAGTGGTTTCTCAGGGAGTTACTACAGACTCTGTGGTTCTCGAGAGGAAAAGGATAGAAGGCATTGGGTGTGGTGAAAGAAAAACTAGAGAGCGTGAAACTCTCAAGAACTTGAAAGATTATGTTTGTTGATACATTGTGTTTGGTCTTGAATTGTTCACACATTCTTTCGTTTTTTTTCTCTTCTTATCTCCTTTGGAGCCTTGTGTGGGACCTTATTTGTTCAGTGTTGTCCTATTTTTTTCCCCCATGTCCTTTAAGTGCACTTGTTTCATTAACAATAGTTTTCTAACATATTGGAAGAAAAGCAGATGGGTTATAATTTGCTTAGGCTTGTTGTTTTGTTCCATGTGGAATCTCACTGCTGTGCGATTCCACTGGATGTGTTTTGTACTGGTCAGTTGACTACTGGCCAGGAGGGAACCGGTCTGTTGCCAGATGGCGCTTGAATAAAGCTTCTTACCTCCTCTTATCCTGCTGTCTGGTGAGTGATTTTACAACACCCTGCAGCCCCTCACAGCACCAGCACAGCCCTATCCCCACAGACCCTTGCAGCACCGTTCCCGCAGACCCTCGCAACACCATGCCTGCACACCCTTGCAGCCCCATCCCAGCAGACCCTCGCAGCCCCATCCCAGCAGACCCTCGCAGCCCCATCCCAGCAGACCCTCGCAGCCCCATCCCAGCAGACCCTCGCAGCCCCATCCTAGCAGACTCTCGCAGCCCCATCCTAGCAGACTCTCGCAGCCCCAATCCTTGCAGACTCTCGCAGCCCCATCCCCGCAGACCCTCGCAGCCCCATCCCCCGCAGACCCTCGCAGCCCCATCCCCCGCAGACCCTCGCAGCCCCATCCCCCGCAGACCCTCGCAGCCCCATCCCCCGCAGACCCTCGCAGCCCCATCCCCGCAGACCCTCGCAGCCCCATCCCCGCAGCCCCATCCCCGCAGCCCCTCGCAGCCCCATCCCCGCAGCCCCTCGCAGCCCCATCCCCGCAGACCCTCGCAGCCCCATCCCCGCATTTGCAGCCCTTTCTGTTAGGATTTACGAACAGAATATTGACTCATTAATATTAATAGGCACAGGATTCTCTGAATGCTAGCCGATTAGCATTTATGGCTGTGAAGAATAGTACATCAGTCACAAAACAAAGATATTGGCGGGTCACACACCAGTTAGTTTGAAAAAACAGCAGCTGATGTGCGGCAAGAGAATGGTACCTCAAAGCCCTAGCTACAAAGCACAGGATGGCTGTAAGCACTCATACTATTACTAAGCATCGTTACATCTAGATGTGTGGGTAGGTCTGTGTATATGTATTTTAGTTATATGTATTTATTTTTATATATTAATTTCCCCCTTTTTACTATATTTTGCATTATATGTATGTATTTGTCATACTACATAATACAATGTCTTATTTACATGACATATGTGGAAGAGTGGTATTTGCTGCTTTTTGCCTCTTTGTATAAAAAACATCTCAAACTATCTAATTATAAAAAGTGTGTGTGTATATTTTATATATATTAAGTGTTGTGTATATAAGTTAATTTCAGTTATTGCTTTAAAAAAAATCTTTGCATACTTCACCACAATATACATGTGCATATCAGATCATGCAAATATTGCTGCTTCTATGTACTTATGGGTCTACTTGACTAAGTGTCACATGTATATATGCATGTGTAAGTTAGGTCCAATTTCGGATTACAAATACTCCCTTCAACCTTTGTGCCATCCCTCTCTTACTCATCCCAAACCTTTTATGACTAATATGAACTCCCAAACATCCTTTTTAAATATCCCCCTCCTGTCTGGGGAATTCGCCCCACTAACAGGCATACATGTCCACTGCTCCTAATAACATCTTACTAATTCCCCTTTCTGAGCCGTTCCCATCATCCTGTCCCTACTTCAAAACACTACTAAACACAAAGGAACTCAAGAGCACAAACTCAACACAATATTTTATTTTGCAGAGCTTTATATAGCGCGAACTTGACCCGAATCAGGTATCAGAGCGCTTTACTTAGCACCAGTTGCGTTACATGAGGACACGTTCATTTTTGTTAGGCACAGGGAGATTAAGTGATTTGCTCAGCTGGACTCCAGTAGCGTAGTGAGCATGGGACCCACGTCTGGGCATACCCTTCCCACATAAGGCAAACAGCAAAACACACAAGATGATGGATAGAATGTTGCACATTGGCAAAACATTCACCCCCAGTCTTATTGCATTTGTCACCCCGAGTGGGACGGGTATGCCCAGACGTGGGTCCCGTGCTCTTCATGCCACTGGAATCAAGCTATCCTGGCTGAAGAGTGGTGAAACCCCGAAACCGGTCCTAGGATGCTTGTTTCCAGTCCAGGGAGGACCTGGCCTGGCAGTTGGGGCTGGACTGTTCCCATGGGGCACAGGGTCAAGACTGAATTGCATATGGCTGGGTCCAAACTGGAATGGCATGGTGAGCAAAAAAACGATGGATTTAGGCCCAGATCTCTCTACTGGGGTGAATGTATGACATTGTTTTGCATTCTGTCCATCAACAGTTCTTTTTGCAAACTCTGGCAGGATTCACTAAACCTTTCCGTATGGGATTAGCTACAAATGTGTCTCTTTTTTTATCTTGTATCTGCATAGTAAAAATATAGATTTCTTTGCATCAAACGTAATTTTACATATTTCAGAGCATACAACGGTCTAGGAGAATTTTTCATCTCCAATAAGACTTTGCAGGACTGCACTGGACAAGCTCAAGAAACATTGGCTCATTGAAAACCCAGACTTTGCTGGCCCCCGCTTCCCCCAAATCTCCTTTTGCCCCATCAACAAACTTCACACTGTGTGAGATAGTCTAGTCTCTGTATCAATGCCAGAATCTTCTGAACAGTTTAGAACCTTTTACCGTCAGGGATAAACCTGCTTCCTCCGGCTGAGATCAGGACATCGAATTGGAACTGGGCGAGATAGGAGCTGGTGGGCTGAAAGGAGGCGGTCCAGCCTTTTCCTTGACAAAGGGAACAATAAAGTATTAGCAGTAAGTCAGGCCCACCCACATCCAACATCACTGAATTACAACCGCAGTATACTTTACAACAGGCCACCTCTCGTCCAACTGGGGTGAACACAACTGTGGGGACGCAGATGACTCTTGACAGAGTCTCACTTGTCAGGCTTCAGACCAAACTGGGTAAATATTGTGGAAGTGGCCGCCTAAATGAGATAGGTCTGCAAACTGCAGCAAAAACTGAGCACCTGGATCCTTCACGTCTGATTGAACATACTCAAAATATAAATAATACAACTCTTATATCCACTACTCTCTTAGGTGGCTCTTCTACCTGGGTCTACCATCACCCCCTTCAGTATCTCCGTCTTCAGCCTTCTGGGCCTCTACCATTCTTAATGCCAACCGAATTGTTATTGGCAACTTCCTCAAGCTATCTACGGTACGTTCAATCTCCTTTGCACCCATGCTCACTCCTTCGTGTAGCCTCTTTTGGACATACTAGTTCTCAGCCATACCTGCTGATTGTGTTGCTTACACCCTCTATCCTCAAGTTAACCTGTACCCATAGCAATGAGGTCAACAACCCCATACCTTCTTTTACCCAATAACTATGCCTGAAAACCTTCATTTGCCCAACCCTATCTTGCGAATCTAAAAAATCTCTACTACCCATTAATAAATGGCTAAAGTCCTGCCCCTTTGATGTCAACAGCGGTTAGTGATTGGTGTAGATAGCTTCCTTCCACTAGTCATCTTCGGAAGAGGTATTGAACATTGAGAGTCCAATCCAAGGCACTCTAGAGCTGGCAGTGCTAGCACCCTCCCTCCGTCAAGGCCCTTTCCTGCCCTCCAACCCACTTATCCATCTAGTTCCTTCTAGCCATTGCCAGCGAGATCCCCAAGACTGGCTACCCACAAGACGCTATAGCGCCATCCTAGAGTAACCACCCAGCTTCTGGTCATTAGGACACCATTCAGGCTTGTGCTTTTCTGGTACAAATCATTGTTATCGGGTGAGTCAGCCATCTTGGCTTCAAGGAGCCAATCCACAACTACAACTCCCAAAACACATTAGATTGACGACTGCGAGCCGGGGACTTGACACAAGGGGCATATTTACTAGAAAGTGGCGGAGCACGGTGTGCCAAAATTTGTAAAGTCGCACTTTGTCCGTTTCATAACCCAGGGATGCGCCGCATTTACAAGTATGCGGCATACCCTTGCATTTCCCCTAGTACTGGCGCTAAAAAAGCTGCATAGCCCCAGGCAAGATACCCTTGCGCCATGTGGCATGGGTGCCTGCGCTGCAGGGGCAGTTGTTTATCTGCAGAGGCAATTGTTTATCTGCAGGAAGGGACACCTTCCTGAACATGATCTATAAAGGCGATTTGCTGTTACATGGAAAGAGCAAAATACAATGAGAAATGAAACATTTCTCCTCATTTCACCTGCTTAAGACCAAGTATTCCCTGGCGGTATTTTTGGCACTGCCCCAAACGTTAAAAATATGGTGCAGCATCAAAAAGCAATGGTGTTGCAGCGGAACGCCCTCTGCAACACCCACTGCACACCCCTTTCACGCCGTGCTGAGTGAATAGGTGCATTATTTACAAGGCAGCGTTAAAGCCATGGTAAGTGGCTTAATGCGGCCTTGTTCATAAGGCGAAGGACTTCACGTCACTAGAGCGTCTGAAAAAGGGACATTCTCGTGGCATTATCGCCTTGTAAATTTGCCCCAAGCTGTCCCAGTGACATGAAGAGAGGCAACAACTCCTCTCCATCTGGAAAAACATAATTTTGAAAAAGACAACTTTATCAACAAAGCTCCTTCTAGATCCTCCCTCACTATCCCCAATCTTTTCTCCTTCGTTCCTCTTCTCGCTTCTCAGAACGTTTTGGCATTCGGTGCTAAGCAAATAATCAACATAACATACATTCCTGCAGCAGTGAATTGCATGGTCACATGTGTAACCTATAAATGCTTACCTTATCGGGCTACTTCTTAAGGTCTTGCATCACACTCACGTGCTCAGAAACTCAAATACTACCAGGAGGTAGGTGAAACAAGAACATGCAGTATTTTTCAAACTCAATGCCTCAAACAAGTGCCATCAGGTGTAGAAAAGCGTCTGAGGGCATACTTGATTAAGTCCTGGTTTCCAGAGAAACCGAAGAGGGAGCACTACCATACTGTTGTCCCTTGCTGGGACAGAACGATGACTATGTCTGGCAATGTTCTTCATCCCGTGCAGTGGGACAGAAGGGACAGGATTGCCGGGGGTGCTCTCAATTCAATATCTTGGGGCACATATAGATGGAACGGGCATTTATGTTATGTTAAATACATTTTTGGAGTGCACATGCACCCTGTAAATCCGGTTGGTGCAGCATGAAGGTTTGAGAAGAGAGAGAGAGAGGTGGGCCCACCACTATATAAAGGTAGAAAGGCAGCATAGGAGAAAGCAACAAGCTCATCAGTTGTATTGGATACCCCAATAATGGGTTTATTTACAAGCCATCTGGATTGGGCGTTGGCGCTTCGCTGCAAATTTTGCAAAGCAAAATGGTGGAAACGCGAACAGAGGTTTGAAGGTTGACTAACATGCATTTTGGATTATTTTTTGTAACATTTGTAGAAGAAAGCGGGCTTAGAATCATAAAAAGTCTTATGCACCAAACTGAGGGACTTGATCTGGCATGTTTCCAAAACAAATACGTTTCTAGAAACCAATCGTAAGCGGTGGAATAGGAGGAAATGGAGTCAAAATAAACAGCGCACATATATACATCATAAGATCCTCCTCGATCACTAATTACTGACTCACCCGGACTTTTCACTTCAGCAGGAGGCGGGACTGGATCTTTAAATGTAATGCCTACAAAGACCTCAACTCCAAGGAGCAACGTCGTCTTCAAGAGAATGAGCTGCAGCTGACGAATACCTGCGATTAGAAAAGAGGGCATGAAAAAAGGAAACAAACGAAGGGAATGGCTGGCAAAAGAAGAACATAAGGCAACAAATACGAGGTTGAGAGATAAAGCATTAGGAAAGTAAAGGTGTGAGGAAGTGAGATGGGGTATGGGAAGGAGCAATGGCGAAATAAGGAGAACACCAAACCAAGTAATACTCATTTTCAGAATTCACCCAGTATATATGTTTAGACTTTGCTGATTAATTATTTCAGATCCTATCAACAAGCAACTACTCCATTCACCTCAACATTATAAGCGTCACTCACTGTACTAGGCAAGCCAGAGGCAATGTGGATGAATGGTTCATTTGTTAGAGGACCCTCGAGATATAAAGTTCCAATCACAATGTGAACAAACTAGGTACAAATCACCATCTCCATAAGCACCCCATGCCAAAAACTGGGAACACTTGAGCAGAGACACGCATCACTCAGTAAATAAAAGGTGGGCTTTCATTTTACATCATCACTTAAATAATCCCACTACTTAACACATCGCTGTTGGCTTCTGATCAACCTATCCCTCCACAATTACACTTCCTAGCCTACCAGCAGTTGCACTGGTCTTCCCAGACATCTTTCCTTGAAGACTTTTATGCATTGTAGATCCGACTCTCCTCTACCCATCACATCACCCAACATGCACTTGTGCGCACCAATTCCCCTATCCAAACATCTATGGTGCCTTCTGCCACCATCACTCCCTGACGTGGTCCAGAGTCCCAGTGCAGAAGCGCCCATGATACTTCTTGGCCCCAAGGCCCCGCAGATCCAGGATGCTGAAGGGCCACAAGTGCAGGACGTTATTCCGAGAGACGGACTTACGCTTCTCCACCACGGTGACCTTCGCCCCTAGGAAGGCCAGTTCGATGGCGGTGCGCAGGCCGCAGGGCCCTGCCCCCACCACAAGGCACTGGAAACAAAGGAGAGGCAATAAGCTGCTGAACAGGGGGTATTTCTGTTAAGACCAGCACATCGGAGAGGACAATCATCTTGACTACCTTAATAGCCTGGATTTTTAACAGATTGCTTTTGGACCTGCACTAGAATGGAGTTAGCTTTGCTGGATATCAGTGATGAAATCCATCACCAAAAAATGAACCGTGGTCTTAAACGTCTTGACGGCATTTCATGCAGCGGAGCATTGGTTGTATATCGAATCAAATGTGTCTCTAACCTTGAAATGTATTTGGTAAGAACCTCAAACATTAGCTGTGGTGGCCCATGGAGGTCCCTCCTGTCATTGTCTTTATTCACTGTCCAAAATACACATCTACGGATACCCACCAGCAGAAGACGCCCGCTTTTCCAGTCATATCCATAATAAACGCCAGTGGATATGTGGGTTGATGGGATCCCTATCAGTAAGAGAGGCTCTGCTAGACAAAGAGGCCTTGGTGAAACATGGGGGCAGAAAAGATGGAGACTAGGGTACAAATGTCTACACCACCCTCAACCTTCACCTTTGACCACAATCAAACGATTCAACCATCACTTCTGATTTTAAAGTGGTTCTGATTAACTCAGCACGTGAATATAGTGAATGTGTAAAGAATTCGGACAGACTAACTTTAGTAGCATCTTCTCTCCTGTATTTCTCACCTACATTTCTCTGTTCCTTAGTACTGCCTCAATCACTACTGTAGGATGACTATCGAGTTATCTTAGGGTAACAGACTACAAGCTTCCCTCTTTACCTTCCTCACTTTTTCCATTACCCAATGCCCTCTAGTCACCGTGTTGCATAAATACTTCCCTGTTTATTCAATAGTTTATGTTCACACCGTGCTTCCAAGAACTCCAAGCGCTATAGAAAATCACTACATGAAAGAATAACATGGGTCACCCCTAATACACAGTTCTGGGGCTTACCTCTCCTTTAGAGTAGGAGATATGGAGACTGTACTTTTTTCCATTCCATAACTTTATTTCGGTCCCATGGGCCATAAAAGTACACAAAACAGACAAGAAATGTTTGCCTCCCAAAAGGAGTATACACAAGTGAACCATAGATAATACATAAACATAAAACTAGTTCATATAAAAAGTATAAGCTAAAAAGTGTCCCAGTAAATAACTGTACAGTATGACAAATTTAACAATAATGTGCATTTTAGAATTTTCCAGGGACTACGCCTAGGCAAGTTAAAACTCAATCCTTCCAAATCAAACTACTTGGGAATCACTTAAAACAAAAACTTGTGCAATACAATACGATCCATCGTTAAAACTAATTTCATCAAAGTGTGTTATCATAAAAACTTTAAAAAGGAATGAATAAGTACAAAGAGTGATTAATAAGGTACAAATAATACAAGTTTCTAAGGCTGTGGTAACTTGTTTAAGAAAGTCCAATGAACACGCCACATAAGAGTTAAAAACCGCAATACAGGTGGGGCGTGGCTAGCAGCCAGAGAACATGGCCGCAGCTTAGAGAGGCTCCGTAACCCTCTAGTTGGCCCAGTCGATCCGTACAATAATCCGGCAGCCTTCTCGCCTGCAATTGAAGGCTGAGGTGGCGGAAGGCCCGAAGTGTCGGGCGATTGAGTCCAGGCTCGAAAAGATGGCTCGCTGAGGCACTGGCGGCGAAGTAATCTACAGCGGCCTAGCGCGGCGAAGTGAGCCGGGACCTAAAGTTGGGAGTGTATCCGGCGGAGGCGAGTCGGCTTCTGAGGCGGACGGGAGTGCAGGCGGGGAGCGGCTGGAGGCGCACAGCGTAAAAGCGGCAGCAGCAGCTTACCGGAGTGAGGCACACAATAACCTTCAGGCTCCAATTCCATTGGGAAAGGCCCGGCAAGCGCCGCGGATTTGAATTTCGCCACCGCTCCGCGGGCTGCAAGTGCCTCATGCTGCTGCCGGGAGCGGGCGGGCAATAGTGGCACTGTCGGCCGTTCTCCCCTCACTGACTATCCGCACTTTGGATCGGAAGTTAACAGCACCCTGACTTGCCGCAATATGTGCTCCTAGACCGGTGGGAGGACAGTGGCAGCGCGCATCTCCCATAGTGAAGGGCGTCAGGGAGATGCGCTGATCAGCGCCATTTTGCTGGGCATCAAGTGATCGAGGGACACGGTGTCCCAGTACTGTCTTATCCACCTCAGTAGCGCGCACAAGAGAATTTAGTAGGGGCAACGCTGGCCCAGAGAGAGTGAGAGGAGAGGTTGTGGGGTAGGAAAGGGGGTGTGAAAGCAGACGGGCAACGTGGGCTTCGTTAGCTCGCAGGCAGGCGGCGGTAACCAGCACTCCTGAACTCCCCCCCCCCCCCGGACTTTGTGTGCACGCATCCAGGAGCAACAATGAGCACCAGAAATCCAAAAGGCTTTAACCAGTCCAAGCTGGACAACTATGCATATGCTAAAGCGCAGACAGACCCATCATCCAAGGATGCACCCTCGTCAGAAGGCGCGAGTGTTGAAGACAAACAAGAGGTGACTCTCCAAGACATTATGACCACTCTGAACAAAGTGGACTCACGCATTGGCACTTTGGCAGTGGATCTTGCCTTAATTCGTGCTGTTTGCAATAAAATGTTGTGAGAAGTTGGCCTGGCATATGCTGGTCACTAGTTATAGCGGCCACCTTGCACCAGTCCAATTCGACTCTTGGTAGATAGGTTTAAAGACAACCTTTTAAAGAAAGCTATCCTAGTGGTAGCTGTGGAGAGCAGCCTTCAGGCTAAGTCTCTAAGGAATGTAAAGCAGCTTGTTTTAATTTATAATCTCTTGAATTACCAAATGAAAAGACACCACACAGGTATATATATCAAATATATATGTATTTATTTCTAAATATACTCTACTAATCTCTTTATGAGATTAGAGCCAGGTAAACATTCAAAAGATCAACAGTTCTCAATAAATTAAGCACAAATATGGCTGTAGCCCTAGGGGCGTACCAGACCATATACTGAAATAATGGGTTAACAAACTCGACTTGCAAAATGAAGAGGCCTAGTGCCTTTGGAATCGCTGGGGCTTCACTTCTGCAGTATTAGCAGGTAAGTAATCAGCCCACAGGAGACGCGTGCAGTGTCTAAACACACACGTGGGTTTTCAATGCGTTTCATTGGCAAATGTCGCGGTTTGTATTTTACACTTCTAGGGCTCTTCGCAAAAGTCAACAGGCAAGCAACTTAAAGGGTAAGTATTTCGAGAGCCAACACACACTTGGACACCGGAGTGCACAAGTTACCTCACCCAGGGAAGCCGGGTGCATAGGTGTCCTTTGGTGTCGGGTCGCGATGCTGTTTTCAGTGGAGATCCTTGAAGACTTGCTGCTTGTGACGACTGGAGAGGTGTCCGTTCGAATCCGACGATGGATTGGAGTTGCAGAAGACCTAGAAATTGAGGGGACAGAGTTCAGAGTCACTTGCCAGTGACCTGTGGCCAGCAAGATGGATGACCACAGCTGTCGCGTCTCTTCAGGTCGATGATGGTGTTTTGTCTCTTCGCTCACGAGGACCAGGAGGGATCGAAGATGACCAGCAGCTGGCTTCGGAGGTTCCCACGACGTCTGCAGCGGATGACAGTGTCGGCACCCGGATTGGAGCCAACAAGCCTTGGCAACTGCAAGTCTTGTGTAGAGTGAAGATTGGCAATGGTGCAGACCAGCAAGGTCTGATGGACTTACCCAGCAAGGGTAAGAGAGGGCAGGCCCAGAGCAACCAGGCAAGCCCTTGAAGTCGATGTGGAAGTCTTCAGGTGAGTTACTAGCCAATGGGCAAGCAACCGCGAAGACGCCTTTGCAGGAAAAGTTTACCAACAGCCCACGGTCACTCGGGACGGGGTAGGCCGCTGATTTTCGGTACTAGACCTGCTCGGGACTTGGACAACAAATGGTCCAAAGCACAACTTCGTTGGACGTAGATTAGGGCTTGCACTCGAAATCAGTGCACGGTTCCCTGGTATTGCTGTTCCTCGTCACTCGTGGGATCCAGACGCCACAGCTTCGCTGGGGACTCAAAATGGCTGTCGAGAGGTCAGGAAATCCGCTTCAGGGGACGCAGGAACTTCAGGCTCCGGCGGGAGCAGTAAAATTTGCAACCGTTGTTGAAGAGTTTTGGTGTCTGCCAAGCAGGGGAGTCACTCCTTGACTCCAAGGGAGATTCTTCAGTCTTCCAGAGATAGTGGAACGTCGAAGGGTCAGGATTCTTCTTAGTTGAGCGACGTTCAGGTGTAATATAAGTTGCATTGGCAAGCTTTGGTATCTTATAGTAAAAAGATGGGAGGGACTAGCTCTATGACCACTCCTCTAGGAGGGTCAGGGTAGTGGGTGGTTACACCCACTTCCCTTTGTCCAGTTTCGCGCCAGAGCAGGGGCAGGTAGCCCCTGAACCGGTTTGAGCAGGCATATGCACAGAGGAGCCTACTGCTCCCCCAGTGCAGGACTTCAAAGCACCCACCCAGCTCCAATACACTAAATCCTGTCTGGGAGGTGGTGACACAACATGTTTTGATGCAGTCATTCCAAAGTTAGCATTTACCGCGAGGTAGAATGCACTTAAGAGTATATGGTTTAACCGCATCCACAAACAGCAGCAGAGAATAGACTCTGCCAGCTGCAGAGGGGCCCTGCTCAGGCAGAAGCACTCCCTCACATAGTAAACCATGCACCCTGCCCTTGGGATTGATAGGGCCTACCATAGGGGTGACTGATAGGTTTATATGTGTGTGTATGGTGAGATATAGGAACCTATACCTCAGTGAGGAGTGCTAACACTACCTCACACAGGCTGCAGTAGCAGGCCTGTGGTGTCAGATTGTGAGTGCTTCCCAGGGGTGGCATAATACATGCTGCAGCCCCTGGTAGGCCTGTGAAGTACAAATGCCCTAGGTACTTAAGGTACCATATACTAGGGGCTCATAAGGTACCACAGTATCCAATCACCAGTGCATCTAATATGCACACCAAGTTGTTTAAGGGAGTAAACAGATAGGCTGGGGTCCTGGATAGCAGGATCCCAGCCAGACTAGTCAAAAACCATTCAAACACCAGGAAAAAAGTGGGGGCAACCATATAGTCAGATTCCACCTTCCTACAAATGTCCACTAAAGTAACGGAGGTTGAAAATACTACGGCAACATTGACGGCCGATACGACCACCCTTAAAAAGCAAGTGCAGCAGCTCATGACGGACAATAAGTTACTTGCGGCAAAGTTGGAGAACCAGGAGGGGCGGTCGCGACGGTACAACATTAGCATTATTGGTGTGCCGGAACGGACAGGTGGCCCAGCCCTTAACCGGTTTGTTGAAGATTTAATCGCAACCCACCTTCAGTCACGTGGTCTGTCCAATTACTTCTCCGTCGAAAGGGCGCATCGGGTCCCTGGAGGTAGGCCGAAGCTGGGGGCCCCACCACACCCGATATCGGCTCGTATTTTCAATTTTAGGGACAGAGATGCGATATTGCAAGCTGCTCACGCTGCTCCTCCATTACGGATAGACAATGCAACCATCACAATATTTCCAGACTATACTGCGACAGTCACGAAACAACGCCGGGGATTTCTCGAAGTTAAAAAGATTCTCCGTGATCGGGGAATCAAGTAATCCATGCTGTTTCCAGCCAAATTGAGGGTGGAAGCTGAAGGCAAAGCGTGGTTCTTTATGTCGCCAGAGGATGTACAGGAATGACTGAAGGGATGGCGTAAGGCCACCCGAAAGGGAAGATCGGTAGGAAGCGACGCTGGACGCGGAGACCGTGAGATGGAGGAAGAACAGGAATAGACCTACGCAATGGAACGTGAAGTTTGCCCAAGGGAAGCAGAGACTGAATGGACCACAATGACTACATTGGTGGCATCTGAATGTGTTTCCGGCCTTTGGGACCATCCTACTGTTACCAGCAGGGACTGCTGTACAGGTCCGATAATGGACAGGAACTTTTCTGACTGTATATGGAGACATGGACCAATCATGACAAGAACACTGTATCCTTAAATAACTTGACCGACTCGGTTGGATAGCCAATGGGGAAGGCGGCGATTGGTACAGGTTTGGGGGGGCTCTTGGGGACAGCGGAAGCTTACTCTCGCCTCCGCTGAATGGTAACCTGGAAGGGTACTAAGCACTCTGCACAGTTGGGGTGGCGGGTAGTTTTAAGTCCGTCAAGCAGGGAGGCAGGGAGGTGGGTGGGTAGGGAGGAACTGTTATTTTGGTATTTCATGTTATTAGTTACGATTTTCACAAGGGCGAGAATGGCACACTACCTATCAGAGATTGATCTTTGGATTTGCTATGGTAATGATCCTGTGACAATACATGTTGCCCGTGGCAAAAGGGGCTGATGCAGGAACAATGAGAGTCTAGTTCGCAGACGCCCCCGGTGTCCCATAACTCCTTTGTCGCTGCTTACATGGAATGTACATGGGCTAGGAGATAAGATAAAGAGGGGTTTGGTTCTACAATATTTAAAGCGGTGTGCACCGGCAGTGGCCCTGCTGCAAAAGACACATTTAGTGGGCTCGGCCTGCAGGGCAATGGACCGCAGGGGGTTTCAAATGGTTGTGCATTCTGAGTTCTCTTCTGGTTCGAGGGGTGTAGGTATTTTAGTGCGTAAACACTTTCCTCTAGTAATTGAGTAAACTCGGACAGACTACCAGGGTCGATTTGTGGCTATTACATGTCATTGGGAAGGGAGACTGTTCAATATAGTGTCAGTATACATCCCTCCAG
This sequence comes from Triturus cristatus, assembly GCF_964204655.1. Classification (NCBI taxonomy): domain Eukaryota; kingdom Metazoa; phylum Chordata; class Amphibia; order Caudata; family Salamandridae; genus Triturus; species Triturus cristatus. The sequence goes on from NC_140579.1 coordinate 1,048,677,464, forward strand.
CCCTTCATTCAGTGGCCCTCTCAGCACTTAGTGCATTTCTATTGGATCTCCCAGCAGGGGAAATGCTAATTGGTGGGGACTTTAATGCTATAATTGATGGAACCCAGGATCAGCACCCCCCCTCCCCGTCCCCCCCTCACCCCCCCCCTCCCGATGAACTCGACAGGCACTACTCGTATGGAGGGATTTTTAGACACCCTCGGGCTTACAGATTCATGGAGATCTAGACACCCAGTAACACGGCAATACACTTTTCAGTCAGGTGTACACATTAGTCTCTCCCGAATCGATTATTTGACAGCCGCAGATAGCCTCAAGAATGTGGTAAACATTGAGTTCCGTCCTAGAGATATATCGGATCACTCTCCACTAACATTGACATACACAAATCATCACATGGCAAGGCAACGTATCTACCCCATATATCCTGGGTATCTACGTGTCCCTAAGATTTCAAAAGACATTGTTACAGCAACACGTCACTATTTCCAGGAAATAGTTTCTTCGGTCCAATCCCCTAGCACTCTTTGGGAGGTGTATAAAACGGTTGTCCATGGTCAGTCCATCTCCTCTATTGTAGGTCACAAGAGAGAAACCAGCAGATTTAGACACTATAGAATCTGAACTGAGTAGTGCTAATGACCAGCACTCACAGAATCCGTCACCAGAAACATCCCAAACCTTGCGTATTAAACAATGTGAATTTAGGGAATACCAGTGAGAAGTGACTAAAGCGCGGCTGCAGGCTACGCGACACAAGATATATGAAATAGGTGATAAGGCAAGTAAGCTTCTAGCTTGGCTTGATAAAAAGGAGCGGGCGCAGAAAAAGATAGCACAGTTACGTGCTCCGGATGGCTCACTGGTGGCTGCACCGGAAGACAGTGAATACATTGGCCGGGTATTTCGAGCGGGTGTATGCGTCACAGACAACTATAGCGACGGATGAGGCTCAAACTTACATTAAAGATATTAATATGCCTAAGCTGTCCCCAGAGGCGGCCCTCATGCTAGAGGCTGACCTAACGATCGAAGAACTGCAGATGGCTATCGGCTCCTTACAATCGGGGAAAGCAGTGGGGCCGAATGGTATACCCATTGAACTATCCAAAAAGACTGCCGATACGACTGCTCCATATCTTTTAAATATGTATCTTGAGAGTCTGGAGGCAGGGGAGCTCCCGCAAGGTCAGCAAATGGCCACCACAGTGACGATCCCAAAGCCTGGTAAGCCCCCGAGGAATGCACTTCCTATCGCCCAATATCATTAATCAATGCCGAAGCCAAAATACTAGCCAAACTTCTAGTGACGCGATTGACCCCACATCTTGCGGCCCTAATTCACCCAGATCAGTCTGGGTTTATGCCAAATAGAAGCACGGCTCTCAACTTGCTGCGGCTGCATGGAGTGTTGGCTCGCATGCATTATATTCAGGAACCGGCGGTCATCCTCTCCCTAGATGCACGGATGGCATTAGACATGGTGGAATGGCCATATCTTTTTGCAGTCGTTAGACACTTAAGCTTTGGCCCAAAATTCTGTGCATGGATATAGCTACTATACACTAAACCCCTAACGCACGTAGTGGCCAATGGACATATATCTAGGGATTTCCTGCTGACACCTGGAACGCGCCAAGGGTGCCCACTATCCCCGTTACTGTTCGCACTTGTGTTGGAGCCACTGGTGGCATGGATCAGATGGGAACCGATGATCTGTGGGCTCAGGTGGACACCGAGCTGGGAAGACCGCATCTCCCTATATGCAGATGATGTGTTGTTATATCTAACATCCCCTAGGCAGTCTGTTTTGGCGCTCAAACATTTGCGAGATTTTTGGTCGGGTGTCTGGCTACACCATTAATTGGTCCAAATCAATTTTATTTATACTACATGGCCCACCGCCGTTGCTTCCCGAGGGTTGCCCGCTACAGATCACTGAGGCTACCTTCAAGTACTTTTTTCAGAGAAATCTTAGGCCCCCATGGAGCGGTGTAGACGAGACGCGACCTTCTGGCGCAATTTACCGCTGACATTGCTGGTAAAGGCTGCACTTTTTAAAATGATGGCGCTCCCCCGATTTTTATATGTTTTGGAAAATACCCCGTTTCCCGTACCACCAAGCTACTTCAAATCAATAGCGACAGAAGTTTCCAGTCTGTTATGGGGGAATAAACCAGCGCGCATTGCACAAGACAAGTTGGTCAGGAGCTGGTATGATGGCGGTATAGCCCTTCCAAATATACAATTATACTACTGGGCAGCTCAATTAAAAGAAATTAATTGCTGGATACATGCTCCGACAGACCCAGCATTTCAGGCAGATAGGCAAGGGCTGGGAGAGGAAGGGGTCATGTCAGTGCTATATAACAGAAATAGATCTAAATTACTAGTTGGGCCAACAGCACACACAGTTAACATATGGTATGCGGCACATGCCAGGTTAGGATGGCGGGTGGGGTCATCACGCAAATGACACCACTCTGGAATTCACAACGGCTTGGGCGACTCAGAAACAGTAAAGGGTTTAGCAAATGGGATGCGATAGGCATATCTACGGTGGGTGAGCTCCGGAGGAGGGGCAAAGTGGTCCTGTTTGAAAATCTCACGGTCAAATACGAGCTTGCCTCCTCTGAGATTTTTAAGTACATACAGATCAGACCCACACTGCAGGCGGTCTTAACGTCAGGTACCATCCTACCAGAAGCTACTCCTCTGGAGGATAGATTGTTGACCGAGTATATGCAAAAAAGGGCCACCTCCCTCACCTATCGTAAGGTGATTAACAATTTGCCGGACCCCATGTTGGTACTTAGACAAAAATGGTTCCTGGATTTGGGAGAATTTGATGATACGGATAGGCAGGGGGCACTATCGTTCCCTCCTGAGGTTGAAATACCTTTGCGGCGAAGGTTGATACAACTCAAAATACTCCACCGTACATATTACACTAGATTGACCCTCTACAAAATAGGGACGTCTTCATATCAGTTCTGCCTGCGAGACTGTGGGGAGGAGGGCACTTTCTATCATACTATATGGGAGTGCTCGAAGATTGTGGGGTATTGGGTTAAGATAATGAGGACTGTTATCACAAACTGTGGAGGTGTCATTGATACCAGAGCCGAAGAGATGCCTGCTAAACATGTGGGAACCAAATAATCTTAGCCATCCAGCGCAAGACTGGGTAACGTTGGGACTGATGTTTGCGAAGCAGAATATTGCAAGGAGGTGAGGTTCAGGAGAGTCACCTACATTACAAAAGTGGTGTAAAGACATGGATGAAATGGTGGCGGAGAGGGCGGCATATGTACATCGGGATTTCCTCAAAAATGGGGAGGAGTTTGGGGAGCTTGGAATAAATTCAGAGGGTATATTTGTGAACCACCAAGCATGGAAACTGATCAGACGTCTGTTTAAAGGGGGAGGGGGGGGGGGGGGGGCCGAACGGAGTTTGCATAATGTCAATGGGATCATTCCTGATGTCACGGGTATTAATGATGTACGCAATGTTGACGAAATTTGTGCCAATGGATGATGAACAATATGTCTATCATGTGATTTTATGGTGCCCTAATTTTGAAATAAAATAGCTTATAAAAAAAAACCAAAAAACGTGATACAGTAAAAATAGGGGCATGAGTGTCGTACTTTAGGACTCTAAATGCCTCTGCACAATGTATGACACCTAAATTCCTGCAAAGTTGACTGAGACAGCGCTTTCTGGGTAGTTTATAACCAGGACAGAAAAAAAAGACATGTAACTCCGTCTCTTCCTTGTAGTTACAGGGAGGGCACCCTCCATGTTGAGTTTTGGACCAATTATTCAAGAAGGCATGGAGTGGTAGAGTCCCGAATCTAAACTGTAAATATAATTTCCTTGCCAGGGTTGGTTGAATCTCATCCAGGAAGGGTTCTATAATGTACTCGTCCTTGATTTTTTTAATTTGTTTTTAAATTGACTCAAATGACCGGAGGACGAGCTTTCCCGGATGTCGGAGAGTTTGTGCCTCCTATAAGATTATACCAATTCTGGTCGGGAAAGTAAAGGGCATGATTCTTCAGGGTTGCTCCATATGCCCGCTTTGCCCAACCTATGGCAGATATCCTTTATGTATACAAACCAGGTTATTTTACTAATACCCAGCAAACTCAATAGCTCTTTAAACTCAGACCGATAAACGGCCAGTTCCGGGGTCACCCACAGTCTTCGCCAGAAATGTATGGGTCTATGGCCGATCTCTTCCCCTGTGGGCCTAATGCCCAGATCTAGGCGTAGAGGGGTGAGGGGAGTACTAGGAGGGAGGCCTAACAACTGCCTCATAGAGTTGTTCTCTACCTCACTAAGGCTAGTAGTGGTACACTGCCCCCATAATTCTGCCCCGTATAATGCACCACCCCTGGCTTGTACTTTATAAATCTCAGCTATTGGGCCGGCTGGTTTGTGGGTGGAAGTTCAATACATTTTTGCAATTCCTCCTACAATCTGCGTAAGCTTAAGGCTTGCTTTGGCCATTTGCGGTCGCCACTCCAGGTTTTCGGTCAGGGTGACACCTAACTAGTAAAAAAAAAAAAAAAAACACACTTTCAAGCATGGTGCATTCAAACAGGGGTTAGAGCGGGACTTGTTGGCAGGATTGAAGACCATAAATTTGGTCTTCCGTGTATTAATCTCTAACCTCCTGGTTCGGCAGAATGCAACAAAGGTATCAAGAATCCGCTGGATTCCCCAAGGTGACTTGGAAAGTAAAAGAGTGTCATCAGCAAATATCATAGCTGGGACCTTACTACATCCTAACTTGGGAACATCATTATCCTTCACCTTTCTGAGTTGGTCGACCAGTGCATTGATGAATAAACAGAATAGAGTAGGTGCGAGCACGCACCCCTGCCGTACCCCTTTATTAACCGAAAAGTGGGGGGTTAATTCACCACATTTTCCATACCTCACTTGGCGCAAAGTTGGCTTTGTGCAATCTCATCAAAATACTAAGGAGGTACGGGGGGGATCCATGTCTCTCAATACACCCCATAGTTTGGCCCTGGGCACGAGATCAAAAGCCGATTTAAGATCCACAAATATTAAGTAGAGGCTGCCACCCTCTACTGTCACAGTTTTCCAGAAAAGAAGTCGGAGTCTAAATATCTGGTCGATGGTGGAGGTGTTTTTTCTGGATTCAACTTGGTAAGGGCTCAGATCTCCTGTTCTTCCATCCAAGCCTGTAGGCGGTCAAGGAGGACCCGTGCAAACAATTTCTGGGTAACATCGATCAGGTTGATCGGCCTATAATTAGTTGGAAGAAGAGGTGATCCTTTTTAAGGACAGGGACGATTTCTGCCCCTAGCCAGGTGTCAGGGAGTGCCATGCCAATCATGATAGCATTAAATAAAGCTCATAAGTAAGGTCCCCATATTTTTGGTTCCCCCGAAAGAAGTCACCTGGTAATTTATCTAGATCCGGCACTTCATCAAAAGGAAGCTTGTTAATTGCATTTAACACTTCAAAACATGGTAATCCCGGGAACCTCCTCCTGTGTGAGCCCCAGGGGAATTATGGAGACTTCATCGGTTTGGCCCATGGCTTCCTTGGTGGTATATAGAACCTAGAAATGTGTCTCCCATACTTCAGATGCTATATTCGGCTCAATGGCTGTCTTCCCTTCACTGGCACCTGTACTAACTTTAGTCCAAAAAAACCTTCATATGTTTGCTGGATAAGGCAGATTTAAGAGCCTCCCATCTGTCCAATTCCTAATTATTTTTTGCTTGCTGGATGCGGTCTTTATACAGCACCCGATTCAATTTAGTTTGATGCTTATCCTTCGCTTTAATCGCATTTAGGAGAGCCCGTTTAGCCTTTCGGCATTTAGCATTAAACCAAGATTGTTTGGGACATCTTTTCGCCCTGTGAGGTACCTCTGGCTAGAAGACATCTGTCAGATTAGCTGTTAATTCTGCATGTAGTTTTGCAACTCTCTCTCTGGTTAGTTAAATACCATCTCTAAGTGTGGCCTCCCACATTTCAAGTAAAGCCGGAATTACTGATTGGTATGCTGTGGCCATCTTATCAGGTGACAGTTGTATTTGCCCCCACCTTATTTTCCTTCTGTTATTTGAGAGTATTAATTTGCTGCCTTGGGGTGTGCGGGTGGCCTTTGAATTAGAGTAACCCAGATTTGGCAGCTCCAATTGCATGGTCAAGGCATTATGGATGCGGTCATGCCGCATCAGAACAGCAAAATCACAAACCCTTTGCCATAACCTGGTCTCCACTAAGATGTAATCCAGCAGGGACGATTGACCTAATCAGTTGAACGTTAACTTCCCAGGGATGTCCGATTTTGTGCGGCCATTGCACGCTCTTAGGGAGGGAGTTAATGTAAATGAATTAATCTGAAGTGCCAGCGGGGACCAGGCTTTGAAGGGTTGAATTTGTGGATCTGGGATTAGCCACTCCAGGTCCTCCTCGCTCGGAATGGTATTACTTGGATCAACGAGGGGTTCAAACTGGCAGTTGAAATCACCCCCTACAATCAACCATGTGCTTGAATCAACTGTGGGAACAAAGAGGCTCAATTGGTCTAATAGCGCAGATTCCGGACTAAAACTAACAGGCCGGGAGTAAACATCAACAAAAGCAATTTTTATCTTTGAGGAAAAGGAGAGTACTACACACTGAATGTCATTGGACGGGGTAGTCAACTGTTCTGCACTTTTTTAGTTATCACAGTGCGTTTTACACTTGTTTGTCCTGATGATTGCCACTTACAGATTAGTCTACTCTGCCATTAGCACTTTCTACATTGTGGGAAGTCATTTTGTTACCCAAATAGTCTTTATACTGCTTGGGTCATCGTTGTATGTTGACAATTTTGTATATTCAACATATTATTGCACAATTTGCTTCAACAATGTATCAAATTGTCGTGAATGAAGAAAGAACTCTGGGTGGTCCAGTCAGGCTGTGCACCACGGGTACAAGCAACACCATCCTCTGCTCCCTCCAAGCTCTTTGCCATATCTCTGGGGGTGGTACGTCTCTTCAAGCAGAGTGACCATGCTTGATCACGGATGTCTGGGCCGAAGCAAATAAGGCGTCAGTCTTTGGTCCACAGATGCCAGGGAAGGGGGGTCTTCAAAGTACTCATGCCCTATCCGCTGCCTTAGTACTACCTCCAAGAGGTGTGTGTTCTGCGGGCAAGTGAGGTGTGCAGAAGCTAGCATTGTGGTGTGGCTTGTGTATAAAGTAACAAGGGCTTTGGCGTTGTGGAGCAGGAGTGAAGTCTTTTGGTGCCAGTGGTGCACCGGGTACAGGGCCGTTTGGGTGTGTTGATGTGAAGGCAGTCATTTGCCCTTCAGTGCCCTGGTCCACCCCCAGCAAGGGCCGATGGTTCCATTACGTGAATAGACAAAAGACTAAAGAGGGGGCAGCCCTGCTGCGCTCCATTATAATCCCAAATCCATATTTTCAACAAGTACTTTTGTGGCCTTCCCTCCGATGTGTCATAGCATGTCTTAGGCCACTCCCACGACGGAGCCAGCCAGGAAAGAAGGGGGATAGCGCAGCACCACCCACATAGTGCGATATATTGGCCTAAATCTGACCACAACCTCAGTGTATAGGGAATGGTTGATGCAATCCTGCTGGTAAACAAAGGACAGAAATCCCCCCCCCCTCCAACTGCTAACTTGGAGCAGCAGCTCCTTAAGCCCCTTTCATATTTTCTATTTCAATGGCCACCCATTCCCAGGTTCTGTCTTCAGCCCACATCCTATTTCTTTCGGGAGGTGTGGAAACCAGATGCATGATCTAGACATGCAAGAAACAAATGCCAAAACTGAGAGGTGGAAAAAACAAACAATGATTAGACACCAGAAGGTGATTGGGGTGTGGGGTTATTATATGGGACGGGCAAATGGGGAAGCAAAAGACACAATTGATGGACGGAATGCAGAACAAATCAAAACATTCACTCCCAGTCAAGAGATCTGGGTTAAATCCATCATTCTTTTGCTCACCATGGCACCCCAGTTTAGACCTGGCCATATTGTAAATCAGTCTTGACGCTGTGCCTCATGGGAACAGTCCAGCCCGAACTGCCAAGCCAGGTCCTCCCTCGATCGGAAAAAAGCATCCTAGGACTGGTTTCAAGGTTTCACCCCTCATCAGCCAGGATAGCTTGAATCCAGTGGCACAGTGAGCCCGGGACCCACGTTTGGGCATACCCAGCGCACTTCGGGCGAGAAAGCAAAAGACAATTGATGGATGGAATGCAGAAAAAAAAAAGATCAAAACATTCACCCTCAGTCAAGATGTTAGACCCGGCCCTCGTAACATAGCCAGACCTGACCCCTGCACCTCACACCAGCCCCGAGCCCACGGCCTAGCCGATCCTTCCCACCAGAACACACACCCCCGACCTGGGCTTCCCCGTCTGTGGCCTTCCTCCTTTGGCCACACCGGGCCCGCGTGCCCACTTCATGCACCAAGATGGCCGCCCGGCCCCAGCGCGACCCTGGCCTATAGGCGCCACTCCGGCTGGAGGACATCGCGCTCCCCTTGGGATGAGAAAGGGAGGAGCAGTTTCCATCACACCTCTGCGCTTCCCTGGGAAGGTGGGTTTCGATCGACCCGCCGGCCTCCCCGAGGGCTGGCTCCACGCCTGCTGGGTGTCTGGGACTCCTCCCGACCCGGCCCTGAAAGGATCAAAGGACAATGGCAGGAAACCCCCAACGAGCGACCCCCAGGTGACAAGACCCCTGCCGGCACAGGCTCCGGACATCAAAGAGGAGTCGCCCTATAACAAGGGGTGCTCTGGGACTGTCCGGCAGATTCGCCTTGGAAACACCTGAGCCCTGCTGAGTGACTCGCGGCTCCCTGAAGATCGTAAGACCTCCGAACTTGTGCTTGAGCCCTGCTGAGTGACTCGCGGCTCCCTGAAGATCGCAAGACCTCCGAACTTGTGCTTGAGCCCTGCTGAGTGACTCGCGGCTCCCTGAAGATCGTAAGACCTCCGAACTTGTGCTTGAGCCCTGCTGAGTGACTCGCGGCTCCCTGAAGATCGTAAGACCTCCGAACTTGTGCTTGAGCCCTGCTGAGCGACTCGCGGCTCCCCGAAGATCGTAAGACCTCCGAACTTGTACTCGAGCCTGCTGAGTGACTCGCAGCTCCCACAGACTCTCTTGGTCCCGTCGGGCCCCACGACGACAAGCGTATCCCCCAGCTGGAGGATTGTGAGCCTGTGCGCCGGGTACGCTCCTGCATTTGATTCCTATCCCCAAAGACTGTCCCGCTACCTCCTAACCCCCCTCCAAGACTTTGAGCCCGCGCTCTACTTGTATATATCTTGCTTTGCTGATCATAAAGATCCTACCACTCCGATCTGATAAAGATTTGCTCTTAAGAACTCCTCGTGTGGTGTCTCTGTCGTGTGGTGCCGAGTGTACGACCCTAGATACGAGGTTCCTCCCTTGAGGAGTCTCCCGCCAGTGCCCGGCTACGATACCTCGAGGGTGGGTCTCAGGGCAGTCAGGGCCCCCTCCGGGCCCCTCTGAGGTCGCCTTCTAACATTGGTGGCAAGCGACGGGATTCGGGCCCATAATCTAGAGATCGTACCGTGAACGGCTGACGCACTACCGACAAAGATGGCAGAAGGAAACGCCGTGGTTCTCATAGAAAACGACACCAGTACCGTGTTCCAGGTGGAACAGCTGGAAGAGTACACTCACAAAGAACTAAAGCAATTCTGTAAGGAACTCAAAATCGCTACCACTGGTCTCAACACCAAAGAAGATATGCAAAAGGCACTGAACGCTTGGGTGGATTCTGGAGCCTCCCGCCCAGAAGGAGCGTGGGAGCCCTACGACGAAGCTGGACCCTCCCAAGGAGAACGCAGCAGCAACCAGGTGCGAGGCTTCGTACCAGACGGGGGCCTATCCCCGGAGGAACTCGCAGACAGAGAAAAAAGTCGCCATCACGAGCTCGAATTAGCCAAGCTCAAAATTGAGGGCGAGTTGAAATTAGCCGAGAAAAAGCTAGCAGTAGAACAGATGCGAGTACAAGGAGAACTAGAAGAGAAGAAACTCCAACGAGAACACGAGGGAAGGAGACTTCAACTGGAACATGAACGCAGCTTGAAGGAAATAGAACTGAAAGCAAGAAGCGAAGAAGCGCGGCCCCCGGGGAACCGGGAGGCGGCCGCCCCGGCGGAGCAGAAGGTCCACATCCCCAAGGATGTGGTCAAAGAATATTACAAAAATGATGACATTCAGCAGTGGTTCCGGGCCTTCGAGGTCGCCATGACCTCCCATCGGGTCCCTCAGAAGGATTGGGGGGCCGGGTTGTGGGGACGATTCCTGAGCGAAGGGAGAGACACCCTGCTCGACCTACCCACCTCCATGCAGACCTCCTATGAGCACATGAAAGCGGCCCTCCTCACAAGGTACGGCCTCACCCCGGAGATGTACCGCCAGCGGTTCCGGGACTGCAGGAAGATCCCGGGTACCACCTGGGTGGAATATGTGAATTTCTTCAGCCGCGCCTTCGATGGGTGGATCAAGGGCAGCAAGGTAACCACCCTGGAAGAACTAACAGACCTTATGTTGTGGGAACAACTGGCTGCGAACTGCTTTGTGGAACTACGCCAGCATCTGCTCGACAGCAAGCTCACGGACCCAAGAAAGCTGGCTGTCGAGGCGGATCGCTGGACCAACACCCGGGTCTCCCGGGGCCCTGTAGGAGAGTACCCCCGAGCCAGTCAGGGACCACCCCGCCAGAGAGGGGGGGGAAACCAGGGAGGGTAGAGAGAGTCCCAGGCTAGTCCCCCGAAGTCCCAACCTCCACCTTTCCCGGCACCCCCACCAGCTGTACCCGGCCCCCCCCTGAGACGGGGGCACCGGGTAACCATCACTTGTTTCCGTTGCCAGAGGCCCGGGCATTACGCCAACGACCCGGAATGCCCCATGGCCCCACGCACCACCCAGGCAGCACCCCCCGCTAGACAGATAGCCAATGTAGCACTGGGGGAGGAGGTTGAGGAGGCCGAGGAGTGGGAACCCGCCGCTATGGCACTAGTATCCTTAGGAGATAGAGAGATGGTCCCTGGGAGCCTCCTGCCCTCTAACACAAAGAAATATGGGCAGCTCGTAACGATCAATGGCCACCAAGTAGAAGCCCTCCGTGACACCGGGGCCAGCATCACCGGTGTCCTCAGCCATTTAGTCCACGAAGACCAGGTCCTCCCCAACGTATTTTGCCCTGTCATTTCAGCCGACAACACAGAAAGCCTATGTAAGGTAGCCCTGGTGCCCTTTGAGTGGGGAGGGGTGGTCGGTAAACTGAAGGTTGCAGTGAGAACCTCCCAGCCCGTCGACTGTCTCCTGGGGAACGACCTGGAAAGTTCCCCCTGGAGACAAGTCGAGCGCAAGACCCACCTAGGGATGATGGGCCTCCCTGAGTGGGTGTGCGCCACCACTCGATCCATGGCGGCTCGACTGACCCCCCTGAGGGAAGTCGACGACGCCCCGACCCCTGAGGATAGGATGGTCCCGGCCGAGGGTCCCCACATCCCCCCACCAGAAGAGTCGATCGCCAGTGACGAACCCCCGCCTTCAGACTCCACCCAAGTCACCGAGTTAGGCGATCTGCCTGAATTAGCCCAGTGGCGCCACGAGGGGGGCCCCTCCCGAGAGGAGTTCTGCCGAGAGCAGGCTACCTGTCCCTCCCTGGTCGGGCCCCGGCAACAGGCAGAGGCCCAGGCCGCAGGCGACCAAACGGGGATGCACCGGGTGTATTGGGAGAATGACCTTTTGTACAGCGAACAGAAGTCGGTGGAGCTAGGGTCCGGCCGGGTGCTGGTGGTACCCCTACGCTTCCGAAACCTCCTCCTGGGCTTGGCCCACGACGTTCCCCTCGCAGGCCACTTGGGCCAGGACAAAACATACAGTCGCCTCGTGACTCACTTCTACTGGCCCAGAATGAAAGCAGATGTGGAAGCCCACTGCAAGTCCTGTCCCACGTGCCAGGCCAGTGGGAAGAGCGGAGGGAAGCGCAAGGCTCCCCTCCAACCCTTCCCTGTCGTCAGTACCCCTTTTGAGCGGGTCGGGATCGACATTGTAGGACCTCTGGTCCCCCCAACTTCCCAAGGGCACCGGTTCATCCTCGTCCTGGTGGACCATGCCACCCGTTACCCGGAGGCCATCCCCCTGCGCACCGTCACAGCCCCCGTGGTGGGCCGGGCGTTGATGGGGATCTTCTCCCGCATGGGTTTTCCCCGCGAGGTCGTGAGCGATCGCGGTACCAACTTTATCTCCCGATACATGAGGTCCTTATGGCAACAGTGCGGGGTGTCCTATAAGTTCACCACCCCGTACCACCCCCAAGGAAACGGCCTGGTAGAGCGGTTTAACCGGACTCTGAAGGGGATGATCGCAGGCCTGGAAGAGCCCCTCCGGCGTAAGTGGGACATCCTGCTCCCCTGCCTCCTATTCGCATACCGAGAAGTTCCCCAGAAATCCTTGGGTTTCAGCCCCTTTGAGTTACTCTACGGGCACCCCGTCAGGGGGCCCCTCAGCCTGGTCAAGGAAGAGTGGGAGGCGGCGCCCCGAGGCCCCCCCCCGAGATGTGTTCCGTTACGTCCTGACCCTCCGAAATCAGACTAGGAGGTTCCGAGAGATGGCAGAGGCCAACCTGGAGGCGAGTCAGGAGGAGATGAAGCGCTGGTACGACCAGAACGCCGCGCTGGTCGAGTTTCAGCCGGGCCAGCAGGTATGGGTCATGGCCCCCGTGAAACCCTGCACTCTCCAGGATAAATGGACCGGGCCCTTCAAAGTAGTGGAGCGGAAGAGCCCGGTCACGTACTTGGTAGACGTCCAGTCACCCCGGGACCCCCTCCGGGTCCTCCACGTGAATCGCCTCAAGCCCCACTTTGTGCGGACGGAGCTGAGCCTCCTACTGGCCACTGATGACGGGTCCGAAGAAGAGTCAGATCCTCTCCCTGATCTTCTGTGCACCAAAGAGAAGGACGGCTCCGTAGAGGGAGTGAACCTCTCCCCGTCTCTCACTCCCCAGCAACGTGAGGATTGCCGCCAACTCCTAGGGCAGTTCCCGGACCTCTTCTCCCTGGTCCCCAAGGTCACCGACTGGTGTGTCCATGATGTGGATACCGGGGACAGCCCGCCAGTGAGACACCGAGCCTACCGAGTCCCTGATCGGGTCCGGTCCTGTATCCAAGCCGAAGTCTCGAAAATGTTGGCCTTAGGCGTGATCGAACCCTCAGACAGCCCCTGGGCCAGCCCCGTGGTCCTGGTCCCAAAAGCAGCTGCCCCCGGTGTCGCCCCAGAACTCCGCTTCTGCGTGGACTACCGGGGACTCAATGAAGTCACCCGAGCCGATGCCCACCCCATTCCCCGAGCCGACGAGCTCATTGACCGGCTCGGGCAGCTCGGTTCCTCAGCACCTTCGATCTCACCTGCGGCTACTGGCAAATTGCGCTGACAGAGGGAGCCAAGGAGCGGTCCGCCTTCTCCACCCCGGATGGGCACTATCGCTTTCGCGTGATGCCTTTCGGGATGAAAAATGCCCCGGCCACCTTCCAGCGACTGGTAAATAGAGTCCTGGCCGGGCTGGAAAAATTCAGCGCTGCATATCTCGACGATATTGCAGTTTTTAGTTCCGAATGGAGTGAGCACCTCCAGCATCTCCAGAGGGTGCTAACCGCCCTACGCCAGGCAGGCCTCACCGTGAAAGCCAGCAAATGCCAGATTGGGCAAGGTTCGGTAACCTACCTGGGGCACCAGGTCGGAAGCGGGCAGGTCGCCCCTCTACAGCCCAAAATCGACGCCATCCTAGCCTGGGAACCCCCCACTACCCAAACAGAGGTCCGAGCCTTTCTGGGCCTCACGGGCTACTGCCGGAGATTCATCCGGAATTACGGCAGCCTGGTCGGTCCCCTCACGGGGCTCACGTCCAAGAAGCAGCCCAAGAAGGTGCAGTGGTCCCCTGCCTGCCAAGAGGCGTTCAATGCCCAGTAAGCGGCCATGTGTACGGCCCCCGTCCTCCAGGCCCCCGACTACTCCAAAGAGTTTGTGGTACAAACTGATGCCTCCGAGCATGGCATCGGGGCAGTCCTCTCCCAGGTAAATGACCAGGGCCTAGACCAGCCCGTAGCCTTCCTCAGCCGAAGGCTGTTGCCCAGGGAACAGGGATGGAGTACCATCGAGCGCGAGGCGTTCGCCGTAGTCTGGGCCCTCAAGAAACTACGCCCTTACCTGTTCGGCACCCATTTCAGGGTCCAAACCGACCATCGCCCCTTGCGATGGCTCATGCAGATGCGAGGAGAAAACCCCAAGCTTCTGCGGTGGTCAATCTCCCTCCAGGGGATGGATTTCACCGTGGAACATCGCCCTGGTACGGACCACGCCAACGCCGATGGCCTCTCCCGGTTCTTTCGCCTCAGCGAAGAGAACCCCCAAGAAGATGGGTAGTTCTCTCCGGCTTTCAGCTGGGGGGGGACGCGTGTTAGACCCGGCCCTCGTAACATAGCCAGACCTGACCCCTGCACCTCACACCAGCCCCGAGCCCACGGCCTAGCCGATCCTTCCCACCAGAACACACACCCCCGACCCGGGCTTCCCCGTCCGTGGCCTTCCTCCTTTGGCCACACCGGGCCCGCGTGCCCACTTCATGCACCAAGATGGCCGCCCGGCCCCAGCGCGACCCTGGCCTATAGGCGCCACTCCGGCTGGAGGACATCGCGTTCCCCTTGGGATGAGAAAGGGAGGAGCAGTTTCCATCACACCTCTGCGCTTCCCTGGGAAGGTGGGTTTCGATCGACCCGCCGGCCTCCCCGAGGGCTGGCTCCACGCCTGCTGGGTGTCTGGGACTCCTCCCGACCCGGCCCTGAAAGGATCAAAGGACAATGGCAGGAAACCCCCAACGAGCGACCCCCAGGTGACAAGACCCCTGCCGGCACAGGCTCCGGACATCAAAGAGGAGTCGCCCTATAACAAGGGGTGCTCTGGGACTGTCCGGCAGATTCGCCTTGGAAACACCTGAGCCCTGCTGAGTGACTCGCGGCTCCCTGAAGATCGTAAGACCTCCGAACTTGTGCTTAAGCCCTGCTGAGTGACTCGCGGCTCCCTGAAAATCGTAAGACCTCCGAACTTGTGCTTGAGCCCTGCTGAGTGACTCGCGGCTCCCTGAAGATCGTAAGACCTCCGAACTTGTGCTTGAGCCCTGCTGAGTGACTTGCGGCTCCCTGAAGATCGTAAGACCTCCGAACTTGTGCTTGAGCCCTGCTGAGCGACTCGCGGCTCCCCGGAGATCGTAAGACCTCCGAACTTGTACTCGAGCCTGCTGAGTGACTCGCAGCTCCCACAGACTCTCTTGGTCCCGCCAGGCCCCACGACGACAAGCGTATACCCCTGCCCGAGGATTGTGAGCGTGTGCGCCGGGTACGCTCCTGCATTTGATTCCTATCCCCAAAGACTGTCCCGCTACCTCCTAACCCCCCTCCAAGACTTTGTGAGCCCGCGCTCTACTTGTATATATCTTGCCTTGCTGATCATAAAGATCCTACCACTCCGATCTGATAAAGATTTGCTCTTAAGAACTCCTCGTATGGTGTCTCTGTGTCGTGTGGTGCCGAGTGTACGATCCTAGATACGAGGTTCCTCCCCTGAGAAGTCTCCTGCCAGTGCCCGGCTACGATACCTCGAGGGTGGGTCTCAGGGCAGTCAGGGCCCCCTCCGGGCCCCTCTGAGGTCACCTTCTAACACAAGAGATCTGGGTTAATCCAATCATTCTTTTGCTCACCATGCCACCCCAGTTTAGACTAACCCTGGGTATAGTTGGCGTAGCGGGGCTATGCGGAGATCCACGGAGTTGGGAACAAACTCTGTGGAATTCCGCTTTGCCACCTGTTTCCACCCCCCTATTAACAAATAATTCTACATTAATCAAAAGTAAAATAAAACAAGCATTGGCATAGCCAATAGGTCTCGCCTTTGGGACCTTGTAAGTAAAATAAAAAAACTTAAGTGTAAGACTTCACGTTTACATTTACTTCATCCTAAATACGAAGTAAATGTAAACGTGAAGTCTTTTTTACTTACAAGGTCTCAAAGTCGAGACCTATTGGCTATGCCAATGCTTGTTTATTGAGTAGTTTTACAAAGTGTTAAACTTGACCTCAGAGTGATGGAAGAGAAACGAAAGAAAAGGAGTCATGAAAGTTGGAAACACAATGAGAGTCCAGCCTGATGTTTAGGAGGGGCCCAGATCATAAATGCTTCTGTCGCTTCCTCAATAGTTTTAGTTAGTGTTAGACTTATTTAAAAGCTTGTGTAAAAAGCTGAAAAGAAACGGGGAGATGTGGGCAGAGCTGCCGTCTTGCGACTTAGGGAACCAGGTTCGAGTCCTAGCGTCAAATCAACATCCTGTGATTCTGGGCACATTCTTTAACCTCCCGATGCCTAACAAAACAAAACAAAAAAAATACACCTTGTAATATAGTGCTCGCGTAATGCACTCCAGTTTTCTTGGGTAGAGTTCACGCTATATAAAACTGAAAAAAAAAGTTTGGTCTTTATGACTGTTCTGAACCGATGGAAAATTAATTGACTTCCATGTCCCTAAAATTGTACGTTTTTGGTGCCATGTGAATAACAAACAGCTGAGTGCTAGCTTGTACTGTCCCAGAAACTTGCCTGGCCCTTCCCTCCTACTCTCTGGTTTTCGTAAACAGAACTCTATTGTACTGCCCTGTGTTTGAAATGCTTCTGCTGCAATAAAAATGTTATAAAGTGAATGCTGATTCTCCAAGCTAGTTCCAAGTAGCAAGAAAAATATTCGACAAAAATGTCAAACTGTAAATATATATCAATTGAAATGTAAAATGATCCCCAATTAGGCCGAGACGCCACAGATACATAGGGCAGGAGGGGCGTCCCAAAACATTCTTATAAAGAGTTTTGCAAAACACTCCTTTCTGGATGTGCCTCTTTTAGACACGTGCGATCTGTAAACAGGAGCCGCCAACTCAATGATAAATTCACCTCAAAATTATGCGTATTTTTTCTGGCATAGAATAGAGCTACTGTTGCCCCAGGCACGTTAAAATGTTGCCATGTGCAGTCCCTTGGAGGGAAATGTGATGACACTATTATTAACATTTACAAATTGATATTCTAGCGCCTGGAAGCATCTAGAGGCATGTGGCGCTTTGTGGGTGAAAATAGAGAAGGCAAAGGGAGTCTTTTTAGCACCTGATGAACCCGCCCTGCGCGCACTTTCAGGGGTGCCCGTGAGAACGGTGCTGTTAAATATACTCGGTTACACGCATGGCTGCCCCCCCCCCCCCCGCCCAACAGTGTCTCGCCTGCAGCCACCTGCTCGCGCATTCCATTTCATCCCTGCAGCCAGCAGCACAGGCCCGGCGCACTGCACTGCTCTGGGTCCCGGCAGCCTCATTACAGGTCCCTGTGGCCCTGTGTCGGCAGCCCTGTGGAGGATGAGGAGGGTGGGGGGCACTGCCAGAATGCAGGGGGGCTTTCTTTCACACATACCCCCCGGGGCACCTTCAGGGCTGGTGTTGTCAGCGCTCCATCGCAAATGCTATCAGAGTGGGGAGGGGGTCAAATGGGAGTATATATTATCCTATCTATTCTGTATAGGGGGCAGGAGGGGGGCTTCGAAAACCTTCCTGCGCTGAGTTGATTCATACCGCTGACAGCAATAGCGCCTAGATATCTTTATATAATCTCAGCGCTCTATAAATGGCCACGATTGATTGGCCCAGTGAACTTCAAGGACATGCGCATTCCATACGTGGCCACTGATCTAAGAACACGAACGGAAGGAAACATCCCCGCAGCTGGTAAATGATGGTTCCCCTGTTTGAATTATGGGTTTACCATATCCAAAGGGCGCATGCGCTCTGAGGGCATAACAATGGCGGCAGCGCTATACAAATAACACCATAACAAAACATTACATATAACGAGAAAGCCAGAATGACGACACCACAGTCAAGTACAGAGGGAGGCCCTCTCCAGCACCGTAAAGAAATGTTTGTCGAAACTTCTGTGTCTTCAATAAATTAGGCCCGTCAACCCCTCTCCTGTAGAAGGTGAACTACAACTGTTCAGATTTACATCCTAAAAACACCCCTCCATTAGTATACGCGCGGCACGGGGTGAACATGTAAAGCATTCCGAGGTACAGGTCAAAAGCCTATTATAGGTTTATGACATCTGCATTTTATCACTCTTTGAGCATTAAGGTTTGGGCCAGGGCTTTAAGTAGATGTACGCTATAATTATTGCTGCCCTCACAGTTGTACTGCCACACTAGCAAATTCAATTAAATGCATGGCAGCGAAAGCTCCGCGTTTGGAGCAAAAGGGCACCAGGGCCAGCGCAACCGCCATCTGTTTCCAATTAACGCGACCGTGAGACACGGAATCGATAATTGTAAACAGATGGTGCTGCTGCTCGCTCCCGAGCTCTCTAGGCCAGGGGAGGAAGAAGGTGGGACATGTACCCGCCTTTGGCCAATTGGGTGCTGTCTTTCTTAGAAAGACTCACGTAAAGGCCAATAGCAGTGAGCAAAAAAAACAAAAAAGCACACGCACGAGCGTGTGGTCTGGAGTTAAAAGTCCTCACTAAAGCCTCGCAGAGCAGCGCATGCGCGCTAGCTCAGGCGAGACCTAGAAACACTTACCTGTAATGTGGCGTCCCCGGGCTGCCCTCTGCCTCGCCGTCTGGGTAATCCTTGCGAAAACTTCGAATGCGGGTGTGAGAAGTTGGCCTGATGTATGATGTCACTAGTTCTAGTGTACACCTTATATCAGTCCAAATACCCTTATGGTGATTGGTTGTAAAGTCAACCTTATAGACCAGCTATCCTAGTGGTAGCATGGACAAGAGCAGTCTTAGGCTAAACTCTGAATGGCATGTGAAGCCAGCTGTGATACCATATATAATCCCTTGAATACCAAATGAAAGGACACCACAACAGATATATATATAAAATAAAGTGTATTTATTCTAGTCAAACCCTCAGCACTCTTTATGAGTTTAGAGGTAAGTACAACACAGTCTTATTTAAGCATACATTAAGTCACACAGGTAAGTAATACAGTTAGGCCCTAGGGGCCACGCAAACCATATACTAAGTAAGTGGTATAAGAACCACTGTCACGGAAATAGAATAGGCCTAGGCCTAGGGAATCGCTGGGGCTACACTACACTAGCGTTAGTTAGGAAGTGGGAGGCCCACGGGATTCGTGTGCAGAGTGGAAACACTCACGCGTAATGCGTAAAAGTCAATAGCAATAGTACAGTTTAGAAAACGATAGATTTAGGACACTTCCGGAGTAGCTAGGAAGTTGAGACTTGAAAACTAGACACTAGGATAGTCACTATCCTGATGAGCACCGGAGTACCCAAGTTACCTAGCCCACAGGCTGCGGGTGCATAGGGGTGAAGATGCGTCGTTTTCGTCGTCGACTCCTATGGATGCCTGAAGAAAGATGCTGACAGGCAGTCAGTGAAGAGTGTCCGGTGGATCCCAAGGCTGGGATCAAGAAGGAAGGAAACCTGCAAGCAGAAGGGACAGAGTCAAGGTCACTAGCCAGTGACCACGTGGAACCAGGAAGGAACCAGGCGATGTCGTGAAGATTGCAGGTGAAGGTGAAGCTTGTCGCTGCAGCCACGAGGACCAGGAAGCGTCGAGGACGACCCGGACCAGGAGGCGAGCTGTCCCACGTAGGCTCTTGCTGTCGGCGGCGTCGAAGTTGGACTAGGACTCACCAAGCCTTGGCAAGCGGAACCCACGAAGAACGGAGGACTTGCTTCTGGTGCAGACCAGGAAGGTCTGGGGTGCTTCTTCTTTGCAGAGAAGCGGGAGCCAGTCTGGAGGAGCCAAACCAGCGCAGAAGATTTCAGGGTGCATCGTCACAAAGGCCACTAGCCAGCGGGCAAGCAACCGGACAGACGCGGCAAGCAGGAAAATGCAGAAGGGCCCCACGCAGGACTCGTGGAGTGTGGGGGGCTGATCTTCGGTGCAGATGGTGCTTGGGGTTGGGGCTTCTCAATCCCCGGTGCACAACTCCGAGGGTACCTCAGAAGCTGCGCTTTAAGTTACTAGCCACTTTTTCCAGGTAGCCGGTCCCACGTCGCTCGTCGCCTCCACGGATCTCAGCTCTGCTGTAGATGTGGATCAGGGTCGGAGAAGTCTGGAAGTCAAGGCTCTGGTCAGGCTCTGCAGTCGGTTCCTCGTAGAACGTGGGCAAAGCAAAGGGTAGTCTCTTGATGGTGCCTGTTTGCACAGGGTAGCCACTCCTTGGCTACAAGGGAGATTCTTCAGTCTTCTTTTTTCGTCGAATGTCGAAGGTCCAGAGTTTCTGTTCAGTTTTGCAGGTTCAGGATAATCTAAAGTCTTGAGGCCCAACTCCCACTCTTATACTAATCTGGGGGGCTGGGATACCTGCTAGGTCACGCCTTATGGGTGGGACCTGGGAGGGGGTGGTTACACCCACTTCCCTTTGTCCAGTTTCGCACCAGGACTGGGGCTGGAGTGCCCCAGCACCGGTTTGAACTGGACTATGCACGGGACACCTTGTGTGCCCCAGGCATGTCTCATTCTATTCATCCCTCCCTGCCCCAATACACTAAAGGCTGTCTGGGGAGGTGCTAGCACCTCCCCAAGCAGGAAACCTATTGTCCAGGCCTCCCTGGCTGGGATCACTCCCAGCTGCAGGAGGTCAGACTTGTGTCATGGCAGCAGCATCCATTTTGTGATGCTGATGCTTTGGTCAGAGGCTAACAGTTGAAGTATGATTTTAACATGTCTTTCCCTCTAGAAGGGGGGAATAATATTCTCATGTCCCGAAATGGCATGGGGGTATTATTCCACAGTGTTAGACACCTTACACGACATGTTTCGATAAAGCCAAACCATAGTTACCATAACCGTCTAAGATTATAAGGCACTTTAAGAGTATATGGTAGGCTATATCATAGAACAGCTATAAGGACAGGGTTCCGAAAGCTGCAGACAGGCTCAGCTCATGCTAGAGCACCATCTCACATGTTACCAAGCACTCTGCCTCCAGGATTGTTAAGGCCTGCCATAGGAGTGACTAATAGGTACACATGTGTCTATATGTAAGTTAGGTA
Source organism: Triturus cristatus (assembly GCF_964204655.1). Taxonomy (NCBI): domain Eukaryota; kingdom Metazoa; phylum Chordata; class Amphibia; order Caudata; family Salamandridae; genus Triturus; species Triturus cristatus. Next base: position 1,048,698,644 of record NC_140579.1, read on the forward strand.
TAGGAATACTACACCTAAGCAAGGGGTGATTACACGACCTCGCCCCAGCTGAGTGATCAGCCAGTTTTGTCAAAATGGAAGGCCAGGCCAGGGGTGGCATAATACATGCTGCAGCCCCTGGTAGGCCTAGGGTGCACCTATGCCCTGGGTACCTAGGGTACACTGTACAGGGGCCAATAAGGTGATCCTATCCAAATGGGTTATGCACCTAAAGTACATAGTATTAATTTAGAGAGAGAACAGCAGGGCTGTGGGTCTGATTAGCAGGCCCACAGCCACATCTAAGTCGAAAACCAGTAAAGCAAAAGCAAAAAGTGGGGCTGAACATAGAAAGCAGACCCTACTCTCCTACAGCGGGCGCACGCCCACGAGTACAGATAAGTGTTTTTTTATTTACTTTTAATTAATGTAGAATTAATTGTTAATAGGGGTGTTGGAGGCGGGGGCTGGCCAACTCCATTAGAGTGTGTGGAGATTTGCGGAGTTCTCCGCCCGCCCTTAGTTTAGACCTGGCCATATGCAAATCAGTCTTGAGCCTTGCCTCATGGGAACAGTCAAGCCCAAACTGCCAAGCCGAGGAAGGTCAGGTTAGTGGAAGGTAGGGGTGATCGCAGGGGTTAAATCAAATGAATATTGATGCTGAAATGCTTTACGATCACCAGAAATTTGAATACTGACTTAAGACCATGTATACTCAGAACGCTCGTAATTTCTCTAACAAATTGTTTTAAAATGATCAGCCCTAATGCAGTGACTTTAATAACCGCCACAAGAATTTCTTATTGAATGGGTTAAAGCTCAGCATCTGTCAGTTATTTTCGTGCAACAAAGCAAAGATTGTACATTTCAAAAACGTCTGTAAAGGCAAATTGTAAAAACCGTCAATGTGGGAAAGAGAACATAGATTATTGTTCATTTTAGCGTTACCAAGTAATCCTAACGAAGGAGGGGAGCCTGTGGGTAAGTCTTTTGCACGAACTGCCTGGGGAAAAACTTCTAGTACTGTTAGAGTCCGTATTTGATCCGGATTCTGAGCAGAACACATCAAATCCGTCACTTATCAATACAATATTTTTTGATCATTCCAGTAAACTCTGGGACATTTATTTAACGTCATATGTATCACAAATGAACACGTTTTAAAAATAATTAGAGATTAGGAGATTCGGATACATCTGCACAACTCGTAGACACTGAGTTAACTAACTAAAGCTTTAGGCTTTTCCCCAGTTGAAAAATGAGCCGGACATGACGCTTCCTGTCAGAATGGGACAAAGCATTTACAGACGAGGCCTCGAGAATAACTGCACAATTTTATAGCATCTTTCTTGGTGGATAGATGGGGCACTTGTTTCAAACTCGAGCTCTAGATTGTTGCTTTAAACCCTCTAATCTGCGAGGTTCTATAGATCTATTACTGATTTCCGATTACAAGATCCGAACAAATGATATTTTCTCGCATTACAATACTTTAGATTGTGTTAATCACAGTGGGCTCGTCCTGGAGTCTCAGTCGGTGCCCACTCGACCTAGGAAGTTCAGGTCTCCCTAGGTGCTCTGGTCGTTTGTCTGCAGCGCTCCTTTCGATGTCACCAGCTGACCCTTTCATGAAGGGCACTGCATCATATGGAGTTTCTAGCCCCGCTCATGAGCGCGACGGCCAAACTAGACCAGACTTCTCCAACGAGTAGCTCGCGAGCTGCTGGCAGCTCTCCAGCTCCTGGAAGTAGCTCTTCTGTGTGCAGTCCAGGCTACTAAATTGAAAGCTTTTGTTTTGTGAAATTAACATATGCATAACAAAATTAAGATTATATATTCGAGATGCAAATCTGTTTATTTTCAGAAGTCATTAGTTGTTTCGAGAAAAATGGCTGAATTTCTAAAATATATCTAAAGCGCTATCTGATCAATCAAGTGGCACGGGAAAAAGTATTCCAGATTATTACCAGGGTGCCGGAGCATTGCAGCTAAGGCTGTTTTACGCGTGAAGATGCATTCCAAATTTGAGAAACTCTTTCATGATGCACCGAGACCATCGCTGGTAGGAATCTTGCACATCTTGGCCACCAACATCATCTTGTCTGATGTAGTTACTATTACAACACCGATAACATTGGTATCTCCCGGCGGCTTCCAGTGCGCACAAGTAGCTCTTATTTCACAAAAGGTTGGAGAACCCTTCGGTCTAGATTATCTTCAAAGTGCACATACTATAATCTTAAGGAAATGGACAATTCTGGGGTAGGTAGGGCACTCACAAAGGCATCCCCGTGTCATCCATTTAGTTTGCTTTTTTGTGACACTTATTCATAGTTCGAACCAGCTTGATTTGTCAGGAAAGAAGTCTGAACCTATAAGCCATTAGAAGAAAACAGTAAATTAAAGGATCAAACACACTCCCCAAATCGTGTGCAATTTATCACCAACCTTAACGAGCTGCGGGACGCAGGTGACTCTGCTGAGAAAGACCCATAGACTGTGCTTGGTTTGGTTCACAATGGGAGTGACTCTGGGCAGTTCAACCAGGAGGAGGCACACAAACCTGATCATTGTGTCCTTCATTTCCTTTATTAAGGGACAAGTTTCCACCTCAGTTTCACAACACCCAGTTCAACTGTTTCGACAACTTCAAAACTATAAAGCAGAGGTAGGTTTTAAATTGAACTCTAGTAAATCTTACCGTACAAATCTTATCCTGCCACACAGTGATGCAACTTGCTTTTCACCCAAACCCGGTTTTTGATGGGCCAGAAAATAAATCAAATAACTGGGCATCTACATCTATGCTGCCCCCAAACTAAGCCATCACTACACAGCTAATTTTCCGCAGCGCCTATTATATATTTGCAAGGAATACCAGAGATGGGCTCCAACGTTTCTTTCCTGGCTATGTAGAATTAATGCAATCAAGTTGACTATCCTGAGCGGCCTATACCTATTTAAGGCATCTGATCTCAGTGAACAAGTCACTTTTCCAGGAGCACAAATTACTGACACTGCGCTTTATCTCGTAGAGATGGAGACTAAGATTTAAGACCCTGATAACTCCCAAACCAGAAGGTTTATCCCTTCTAGACTTCCTGCCTTACTGTAGTGCTAGCTTAGAATCATAGCAGATATCACCGCTGCTAGGTCAATATGCGACCTGATCTGTAAGTAAAAGGGAGCTAAATCATTGCAATGTGTACCCGAGTACCCCGACAAAGATCACAATGCAGGCATGAGATAACCTATTTAAGCATTCAGGCATTTTATTTTCTACCTATCACCCCACACTCCTATTCAACACAATTACACCTTTGCTCTTATCCTAAATCCAGGTTGTTTGTAATCGCTGGAAAGCAGGGGATTGTCTGTCGATGATATGTTCAAGAACCAAGAGAGATTATTATTTAAGGCCTATACACAAAATGTCACTTAGGTGAGGATGGGTGTTGGCTCTGGATACTATATCCAAAGCATGTGGGCCACCTACAAGAGACCTACCCTCTGAAGAAAAGTTTGTGAAATTTGCAGGATAGACTAGGGTTGAAGCACTACTTTTCACAACATTCTGTGGCATGCATCTATTACACACACTCATCCACTCAGGTCAGGCCAGACTACACTTATGGGGACTAATGTAATGGATTTTCAAAAGTATATCATAACAAGTAGTGAAGCACACTGTAAAATAGTATTTGACTGGTCTTGAAATGTCACTCAACTCATGAAAGGTTATTACGGTACAAGTACACTATGCCAGGGGTCTCCAGCCATTTCTTTCATGAAAGCTACTTACATTCAATGAAAATCACATGGAGCTACTATTATTATTAATACTGTAAAAGCGACCACAGCAGACAAGTTAAATTAGTGGGCACCATATGCAAGAGTATCAGCAGTGATCACCGCAGCTCATCAGGCATAGTTGCCAGCAGTAATGTTATAAAGGTGTTGTCGGGGGGCATGGCCAACAGCCGAGGGAAATGGCCGTACGGTAGCCTAGCTCAGTCGCGCCACTCCCGATAAATCCTGATAAACTGATAAACACAATCTGCCCCGGACGGAATCGTTTATGGTGGAGCTCACCTGGCCCTGGTACCGTGCCTGGCGGCTGGGCTGAAGACTGCCTCGATCGGGGGCGTTTGAGGGGCCGAAAGTTTGCGGAGCTCTGCGACGGCGCCGGAGGACCCAGTGTCACGTCGCTCTCCGGCCGCGCGCACTACATCTACACCGCGGTGAAGTATCAAGGCCCACGCCTGTGACGGAGAGGCCCTGTTGGGATCTTCACACCAGCGATATCACCGGTGAGTGCGCTGGCCCCACAACACTCAAATTGCCAGTGTGCCCCGCGGGCCGACGGCGGCCTGCACATTTTATTAGCGTAAGGACACGGGCTCGATCGGAGCCGGCCGCAAAGACCTACATTGCACCATCCGGCCCTGCGTGCCGGTCCGGACCTACCCCCACTCCAGGACATCACTGGAGGCCTACAGGCCCTGCGCTAACGCCTCGCACTTTTCCTCATCACCCACCCTGGGCCCCAATAACGTGAGCTGCGGTGTACTAGACGGCGCCACTGCAGACAGATCAAGCGCCACTGCGGAGGATTGGTCCCAGAGTGTGGGCCTCAAAGCCATTTTGGGCAGATATGGTGCTGGGGGAAGCGCTACGACGTAGGGTGGACTGGAGTCTGCATCAATTTAATGGAGGCGGCAGGGGCGAAAGCTATGCCTGGATTTAGCCAGTCACCAGTGTATTAGCCGTGTGGGCAGCGGCCGCATAGACTCTCTGCAAGGGAGGGGGGAGTTGGATTCCAGCACTCATTTCATCTCAGGCAGATTGTTCCTGCACATTTAAGACTTTCTGTAGTGCTGCACGTTGAACAGCTGGTGTTGCTCCCTGCAAGTTATCTGTTCTCTCTCCCCCGCCCACCCCCAACCGGTGTGGGACTCCTCTGACATAGCGGTACTTCCAGGTCTGGGCCTTGCTGGCGGAAACCAACAGGCCGGTGTGAGCCTGGTCTCACGGCAGGCGGCGGTGAGTAACTTGGACGGCTGGTCCCTTCTCTACTATATCCTACCCACTGGCTACATCATGGCAAGCGGTTGCAGTGGTCGAGGCACGCTACAAGCAAAGTAAGACAAATTCGCATAGCAGAAAGGCCAGGATGGGACGCAACCTAACACCAAACCTAGAGGGGATCAACCGGACCCCACGTCGCAGGACATTTTAACTGCCGCAACAACGGTACACACCTCTAGAAGCCCGCATTGATACAGTCGCCACAGAGGTTTCTTTGATCAGAGCGGACACGAGGAAAATTTCTGAAAGCATCAATGTAGTTGAAATCACTACCAAGGATCTGTCAACCGATACAGACCTTCTCAAACGCCATGTGACTGAACTCCAAACCACTCAGGATGCAATGGCGCTACAGCTCGAAGACTACGAAGGCCGCATGCGGCTTAATAACATTCACATTTTAGGGGTGCCGGAACGGGCCGAAGTGCAGACAGCGGACCTCTTTGTCGAAGAGTTAATACTCCAGCAGCTCCAGCCAAGGGGTCTATCCAAATGTTTTTTGATTGAACGTGCACACCGGGTACCCGAGGGTAGGCCCAAGCCTGGTGCGCCTCCCCGACCTCTTCTGGCAAGAGTGTTTAACTTTTGTGACAGGGATGCCATACTCCAGACGAGAGCGGCCCCGCCGCTGGCCATAGACAATAGCAAAGTCACCTTCTTTCCAGACTTCACTCTACGGGTCCAGAAACAACGTCGTAGCTTCCAGGCCGTGAAGCGTGCGAGGCAGGACCAAGAAATCAAATACGCCATGCTGCTCCCCGCTAAGCTGCGGTTGGAATCTGAAGGGAAAGTATGGTTCTTCACTAGACCCGAGGACGCATGGGACTGGCTCGACGGCTGGCGAACTGTTGGCAAACGTCCTCATAAACCTGCTGGCGAAAATGGTAATAACTGCAGGCCAAGCCAGCGGCCGGGGTCTCAGCCAGGCGGTGAATCAGCGACGCAGGGTTCAGTCGGATAGAGATCGGTGGTTTGAAAGTGCGAGAGACTGGTCTTTGGTCAACATGACTTATTGGGCAAAGCCTCGATAGGCGCAGGTTGGTCTGGCGTCATCCGCCTTCCATTTGAACTCTAACACAATTTGGATCCTACATGTCCAGCTCTACAATCTCATTTATTTCCTGTGGAGGTGGCATCGCTGTTTTTGTTTTTTGATGAATATCACTTACTATGTCTGATTCACATACTATGGGGTCGAATGCTGGGGATGCAAGTACTCACACAAATTGATGCCCCAGGAAAGTGGGATTGGATCACGTTCCCAATACTGTTGAGGGTGGGCGAAAGGCACTCTGCAAGTTTGGAGTAGTGGGTAGTTTTGTGACCGTTGTGCAGAGAGGCAGGGTGGGTGTTGGGGGGAGGAGGGGTTTGTTTCAATTGTTTTGAACTTTGTTTTTCTGTGATGGTAGTGATATATTTCGCATATCCAAGAACACTCTGGGCAAGTAGATCTGACACGTCACAACCTGGGGGTGGAGGGTTTTTTGTTGAGTATTGTTTATTTTATGCAGCAACATTTTTTACAGCACTAAAGGTCACAATTCCTGCTTACGTCACAAGGTGATCGAGGTTATTAGGGACGCCAACCCATATCTTCCTTGGGCTGCCCGCAACTGCTGAAACAGAGTGGACTCCCACACGCATATGTCGCACACCCTTCTTTCCATGGTGTCACCAAGGTCCAATCCTAAGCAGGTTTCCCTCGCTCCAGTAAAATGTCCACACGCCAATGGGAGCACACATAGATCTTAGGTTCCTCATGTGGAACGTTAAAGGCCTTGGGGACAAAATCAAACGAGGGATAGTCCTCCAATATCTGAAGAGGCAAACACCAGAGATAGTCCTTCTACAGGAAATGCACCTAATTGGCAACTCTTGCGGAGCATTAAATAGGTGGGGATATCGATTAGTAGCACACGCGGGGTTTACGTCCGGTTCAAGTGGAACGGGGATACTTCTACGCATCGTACATAAGACCTGGAACGATGATCACGGCAGATATGTAGCGCTCACCAGCACGTGGGAGGGGAAGACACTGAATGTCTTATCGGTCTATGCCCCCTTGGACTGCAGCGACCTCGCGTTGCAGGACCTGGGAACACTTCTCCTCCACCTCCCGCTTGGCCTATTGGTGTTGGGAGGAGACTTTAATCTCGCGATAGACGGGGCCAGGGATCACCTCCTGCCACGCAGGGATCCCCTCGGGGGATCTCAGCTCGCCGAGTTTGTCCGCCATGGGCCTTGTTGATGTCTGGCGGCAGCTTAATCCCTTCGCAGTACAATTTACTTTTCACTCTGGGGTCCACAACAGTCAATCGCATATCGATCATATGTTCACTCATGCACAAGACATCCATGAGTTCTCAGAGTGCCGCTGTCTTGCACGCGGTATTTTGGGCCACTCACCTATCCTCACCACCATAACCATAGGCGCGTCCCCGCAACGCAAGTCTCTCACCATAAAACCCTGGGACCTTAATATATCACAAAAAGACGCTAATCAAGGAAACCGAACTGTACTTTAAAGAAAACGTAGGGTTGGTCTCTTCGGCCCAAATTCTGTTGGGTGCATTTGGTGCAGTGGTAAAAGGCGGAGCCCTAGCTTTGATGGTCGGTCATGAAAAGGAACTCGTCAGGCATATAGCGGAGCTCGAGACAGATTTCCTAGCACGGGAGAGGGCACTTGCACTCCTGCCTGATCAGGAAGCGCAGCACACACTTGCGGTGGTGTGTCTTGACTACCAGCGACTCCTCGCAGACGCTACCAAAGCAAAGTACAAACTAACCCGGCACAGGATATATGAGAATGGGGGAGAGGACTGGTAAACTCCTTGCCTTGCTGGAAAAAAAGGAACAACTGTCGAGATGGGTCCGCCTCCTAGGTGGGCCCAATGGGGAGGCAATCATTGATCCTCAACGTATAGCAGAAACATTCGCCACCCATTTTGCGTCGGTGTATACCTCCCCGTGTGCCACGCAGCCACTCGCAGCGGTTGAACTGCTCTCAACTATAAACGTTAACCGCCTATCCCCAGAAAATAGGGACTCCCTTGATAGCAAATTCACTGATCTGGAAGTCCAAGTAGCTATACAGAATGTCCGCTCGGGCAAAGCTATGGGACCCAGCGGACTTCCGATCGAATTTTTTAAGCCCATGGCGTCAAAAATATCCCTCCACCTATTACAAATGTATACGGAAAGTCTCCAAAAAGCGTTACTGCCTGCAGATGTCCGACTGGCCTCCATAGTGGTGATCCATAAGCATGGCCAACCGCCGAATGAGTGCAAGTCTTACCGTCCCATCACACTCAACAGTTGAAGCCAAAATACTAGCCAAATTGCTGGCTAACAGGCTTATCTCCCTCGTATCAGATCTGATACATCCAGACCAATCAGGCTTTATGCCTGGGCAGAATACAGCCCTGAATTTAAGACGACTGCACGGGGTCCTAGGTAGACGTCAGACGATTAGAGAGGATGCCGCTTTGTTAGCATTAGATGCCACAATGGCTTTCAACACCATCGAATGGGACTTTCTCTTCGCTGTACGAGAGGATGGGCTTTGGGCCCAAATCCATTAACTGGTTCAAATTATTGTATGCTTGCCCAACCGCTCAGGTGGTGGTGAACAACCACCCCTTCAGGTCGTTTCAATTGGGAAGAGGAACCTCACAGGGGTGCCCTCTCTCGCCGCTGCTTTTCGCCTTGGTACTGGAGCCACTCGCGGTATGGATCAGGGGAGACCCACTTATCCGCAGCCTGAAGTGGACGAAGAGCCATGAGGACCGTATTTCACTTTACGCAGATAATATTCTTTGATATATGGCCTCACCACCTCGGGTCCTGCACATATTTCATATATTTGGCACCCATTCAGGCTACACTATCAACTGGGCTAAGTCCCAGCTCTATGTACTGTGGGGGGCACCACCATGCAACCCTCAAGGGTGTGACATTCCTGTGGCACCGAGGGGCTTCTGCTACCTCGGCGTATATCACAACCGATCATGTCCTGTTTTACGAGTCGAATCTGCTCGAGCCCCTGACGCCTCTCCGAGCCGACGTCAGGCACTGGCGCTCTCTCCCCCTCACCCTCCTGGGATGCGTAGCTCTCTTAAAGATGCTAGCGCTCCCGCGCTTTTTACACGCTTTGCAAAATGCTCCAGACAAGATCCCGAACACATACTTTAATAATATTGAACGCACCGTGCGTACGCTACTATGGGATGGCCGAGCCCCATAAATAGCAACCAAAAAACTAACGGCGGGGTGGTATGATGGGTGCATCGCCCTACCGGATATTAAGCTTTATTACCAAGCATCCCAATTGGTCGCAGTTAACAAATGGGCTCATGGGGCCCACGATGATCCAAACTTCCGCACTGATCGGGGGTTGATGGGGTGGGTGGGGGGGGGATACCAAAGGGCACTATATTAGAATCCCTGGAAATTGAACCTCACAGGGCCCACCGCGCGCACCGTGGGGACATGGCACAGGGTTAACAACGCAATCAATGAAGAAACCGTCACACTCCGATGATTAGATTAATGGTAGAATCTTAGTTCTCCATACAGGGTTAACAAACACATGGGCTGGCACAATACCATCACGCGAGCCACACCACTCTGGGAATCAGAACGCCTGGGTCGCCTCGGCACTTGTCCAGGGTTCGACAAGTGGGACCTTATCGGCATCTCAACTGTGGGAGATATGTTGGTCTCAGGGAGGTTGACTACATTCACAGAACTCCAGCAAAAACATCAGCTTGCACCGACCGAAACCTTCCGCTACTTACAAATAAGTCATGCCCTTAGAACGACTCTTCCCAAGGATGACCCCCATATCTGAGGCTTCACCGTTGGAAGATAGATTAACACTTGACCCCATGCACCAAAAAGCCATATCACTCACATACAAAAAACTTTTGAACAACCGCCCTGACCCCTTGATATGCCCTAGGCACAATTGGGAAGCTGACCTAGGAGATGACTGGCGAGACGCTCTGGCTTCTCCCAGGGAGGTCGCGATTCCTATGAGACTACGCCTGGTCCAATAGAAAGTACTTAATCGTGTGTACCTAGATGCTGTGATTCTGGCCAAAATAGGTGGGAGAGATGACCCGATGTGCCTTAGAGACTGTCAACAGATAGAGGCCTCATTCCAGGTCATATGGGATTGTCCCGTGATACGGAAATATTGGGATGATGTTACCATGCAAATGCAAAGGGCGGGAGGTAAGACTTTGGAGGCCACCCCACAGCTCTGTCTTCTTAATATTCGGGATGCTACTGACCTCACCCAAAAGGAGAAAATGTGGGCCTCACTGGGTTGGATCATAGTAAACGAAACGTTGCGCAACACTGGGGGGTGGGAGCTGCCCCTACTGTGCGCGACTGGGCAGCAGATATGGAACTAGCAATGATAGCTGAAAAAGACGTCTTTAAAAGCAGGGGTTGCCCTAAGAAATGGGATCGTAAATGGGGTGGGTGGAATAAGTACAGAGGTGACATTTGCCTATCCCGAACACTTGAACTGCAGCAGGACCGGTTCCAAATGGCGGACCTCTCCAACATTGAGAATGTCAGTATACATGGGGATGAGTAATGTTAACGTAAATTTTAATATTCGGTTGCTAGAAGCTGCATACTTGTGGTATATGACTGTAGTACAAAGCCAAACTCTGATCGATGATTGTGTTCGACGCGGACAATGGGATTCCATGTGACTGTAAAGGATGCAATCTTGCAGTGCTTCTTTTCCAGAATGAGACTCAGATCCATCTGCTGTACTGCTGATTTACGTTTGTTTTTGATGAATAAAATGTTTAATTTAAAAAAAAAAAAAAAAAAAAAAGCGGTGTCAATGTGGAAAGCCTCTACGTGCATAATACATAACAGCCACAGCTGCAATGCCCAGACACCAAGGTAAAACGATAAGTAATCAGTCTTTCCCTCTGCGCAGGATCTCTTACTCAAATATATTTTGGAAATTCTCAATTTTTCTAAAATCATCAGCTTATGAGTTCTGAAAATGCATACATTCTCTTCATGCTTTTCAATTTTTGTTTACTTATATTAATTCATCCAAGCAACAGCTTCTAATTCAGTAGGTTGGTTTGCACACAGGAGAGCTATTTATAGGTAGCGGGGGAGTGGCTGCCAGCAGCTTACGAGCTACTCGTAGGGGACACCTGCACTGTGCTGAAGGGGATGTGGAATGCAGAGAGATAAACCATACCTGGTAGGACTACCTGCAAATTAAGATCTTTTTGGTTGAAATCTTGGCAGCTATGAAAGAAATATTGGGATATCAGCTACACGCAAACTTATTTTCTATAATACTGGGCCTTGGACCCCTCCCCCCCCCACCTTGCTACACCAATCAAAAAGTAACATGGTGATAATGTGATCTGAGTGACATTTGCCATTAATGGTTTTCTAGAAAAGAACCCTCACCAGCAGGAATAACTATGGAATATCTTGGCAACGGAGTAACTGACTGCAGCCCTACTAGACTCAAGGAATACATCTGAATCAGTTTGGGAGACACTTAATTATTTTTTATCCCAGGGGCATTGTTAGACCACTATCCCAACACGTTGGCGAGCCCTGAATCTGTCCTATTATAAGTGAGCACTGGAGCTCCTGCAGGTAGGGTTGGTTGAGGGAGTGTGTGTGTCGGTTTCTATACCCAGACTTCAATTTTACCAGTATCTTAACCCAAAAGTTCAAATTAAAGGGTCTTGTTTCAAGCTCACACTCACTCCCTCTACCCCAGGTTCATCCACTCCATTGAGTTGTTCCAAAGAGCCCTGGCTGTGACACCCCCTTCATTAGTCTAAAATTACACCCCATGCCGAGCCCAGACTTTTTATGCTCCTTTATTCAAACCACACTGTTTACTACATACACAATCCTTATTCAGTCCACTATTTCCCCTTTACCCTGGCTCTCCAACTGTCCAAAGACTGGGTTGTTTTGACCCTCTTTAAGCAAATATTGACACAGACCAGCTCTGGTTACAACACTTACAATATAGGTTCTGTACTCTGATATTATCCCATATCCAATGGTTTATACCACTCCGTGTGTGGTGTGCCCTTATATCATCTTTGGCATTTTCACAGTCGCTTCTTGCCAGTCCAACGCCATCCCACCCTGGTTTTGACTGCGGTTGTCTCCCAAACTCCTGTCTTCCTTACCCTCGTCTTTGCACAGGGCGTGGCCTGGTTGTAGACGATGTGACTAGCTTTTTTGTCTAACTTGGTCCACAAGGCTTTTGCCTTCCAGTAGTTGAGCCGGGATTTTAGTTTTTGGTAGAACTGGAGTTGTCCATCTGGTTCTGGTTGCAGGCCCAGACATCGGCAGAGCTCCTGGAAAGTCCCAAGTGTCTCCTCACCGCTTCTGGCCAAAAGAAATTTGTCAAATACGGAATGGGCTGTGTTCTGGGAACTGGATGCCTCCGGTGGGGCCATCTTTTTGTCACAGGAGCACTGCCAGGTGGTGAGTGCCTGTAAGAAATAACACAAATATGTTTACTTTTCAATAAGGACACAGAAAAAAAAATTCTAAATCAGAAATACAAGGCTTTTAAGTGTAGGCATACAGGTAGGTGGATGTTTCCCACAAGGGTGGCAATACTGTGGAGCAATTCTCTTCCTGTAAATAAATAATGCACTTGCCACTGTAACAGATCAGGTAGTAAAAGTGTAACCTTAGGCCCCTTCTTCCCCATGCTTCCACTCCCCCTTCCCCTTCCCCCCCCCCCCCACCAACAGTTCTGCAGGAGGCAAGATTCACTAGTTGTGTGTGGTTAGTGCAACATGAGAATGACATTGCAGGTCTATTTTGGTTACCAGTCTTTTTCTGATGGAGACAGTAGCGAAGTGAGGCAAAATTTATTTTACCAAGTCTGCCAAAGAAGACTGCTGCGACAATCAAAGAATTTCATTATAAACCTTTCCACAATATGTCCTCATTAGGGAGTACACCTTTCCCGGCTGCACCAGAACCTCTCACCTCTCCCCAAACATCAAAGATCCAAGACCCAACCTATTTCTGAACTCCATTTTCTCCTGTTGACATAGCACATATAAAAGTATTGGAAGTGAGCTGGGTAAGTGCTTTGTCAATGCCAGACAACTATAGCATTTTGTCTAGAAAGGAGGGTTTTTGTTGCATATATGGCAGGGCCCTGGATGCAAGGGATGTTGTGTGCCCACCAGCGTGAAAATGTATATTTGTATGTATATGGAATTTCTATAGCACAAACCTAGCCAGAAGGCATCAGAGCACTGTACGAGGACAATTTCGAGCAATCAAGTCAACAATTGATAGGAGAGGTAGGTGTACTGTGCGTTGTTAATGAGCTGGGATACAGTGTTCATTAAAGAGGTCTTCAACTCCTTCTTGAATTGGAACAGCGTTTTGGTAGTCCAGATGGATATGGGATGCAATTCCCTATCTCGGATGTTGCATGGAAAAGGCCTGCTGTTTTGCTTTTGCTTTTTTACACCTAGTCTGTAGTTAGATGGTGTCCTGGCTGTGGGTGTGCTGCCAATCGCTAGAGATTGAGAGTTTGTCTGCAAGATAAGCTGGGGTTGCTGGCCGCGATAACTTCATAAATTATGCAGCTAGTTTTGAAAATGATTCTGGCTGGCAAGGGGAGTCAGTGGAATTCCATCAGGATGGAGGTGAGGTGGCCATATTCCATCAGGCCATGGAGGAGTAATCAGGGCCAGCGTGAAGTCTGGGAGGCCATAGAGCAGAGCTTTATCACCATCAAGATGCAAGAGTCTGAAGGCTTGAACAGAAGTTGTGAAACCGCTTTTTGGAACAAATGGTTTCACTTTCTTTAGAAGAGAGAGAGCTGGTACAAGGCTGGCTTTGTGTTTTTTGAATTTTACTCCTTGAGGGTGCAGTTGGTGCCTAGGTTGAAGCCAAGTGTCTTGGCATTTGAAGAAAGTTGGGGTCCAGAGCCATCAGGTTCATGTAATTGGGCCAGGTTTATACTATTTTTTGTTCTTTGCAAAGAATAGAAATTCTGTCTTGGTTGGGTTGAGCTTCAGGTAGGCGCTGGACATCCAGGTCTGGATAACTGATGTCCAGGCACCAGTTAGAGGCACTAGATGTCAGAGGAGACTTTCAAGTACTGTTGCTTATCAACTGTGTAATGGTAGAGCACAATGCGTCTTCATGTAAAGGCTGAAGATTGCAGGAGACCGTAGAGAACCCTGGGGGACCCAACAGGTGATAGGGATCATTTGGGACCTGAAGGCATTTGTTTCTGAAAACAGAAGCCCTATTTGGAGATTCGTAGTGAGAGGAATTGAATTATGATATAAATATAGGTCCTATAGGAACGTTGGTTTCGCCCAACACCCAGGAGATATCGTTTGGATTCAAGGACAATGTACATGTTTGTGTCCACTGGACATGTAGGCCCAAGCCCCTACTGCACAAATCCTTAGGCTGCCAGGTTACAGTACCAGAGTATGGAGCTTCTATAACAAGACTGCCAGTCACTAAAGACAAAATTTGAGTACAAATGTATAATCTGTTCAAACTTCTTAAATTCTCTACTATTATGATAGAGCGCGCCCTAAAGAAATGCTGTGAGCTCAGTTAACATCACTCACAATGGTACAATACTTGGGTGATCCGGTTTTCCTCAAAGTCTGGGCTTCTAATATAATTATATAGAACTATGATTTCTTTCCGATATATTCAATATATCATTATACCTTAGCAGGGAGGCATAAAAATGTCCTCTCCATGTCTATTTAATGAAAGCACAGTACATACTGATTTTCAGTTGTTCACTCTTGATGAAGCATGTATTGTTTAAGATATCACATAAGATAATTATATTTACAAGACAGGTTTACCAAAATTGGAAAAGGTGAAGCGGTGCAGTGCTTGTGGAACATGAAAACACATTTACTTAAAATGTACTCTTCATAGTCGAGTTGATAAGCACTTTCAATCTAGTGACTCCCCACAAAATCAGGTGGGCTGTTTCAGCATATCCTTGTAGGGTTTGAAAAATGAACATCAGTGGCAGGTATTGGTAATGGAGTTAAAGGTTTCCACCAACATAAACCAGTATACAGCGGCAGCAAATTCTACTCAAAGAATTACACAAGTGTCAGGCTCAGGGCTATAAGTGGGCTGGGTCCATCCGTGTTTGAGACGCGGTAGTAATTAAAAGCATAATATTATATTTATAACTTATTTATAAAGACAATGATCGATTTCTGAACAATGAAACATTAAGGTAATCCAGGTCAGTAATTTAGATCGTATTTACATTTGAAGTTTAACTTAATCTTGCGGTCCCTAATATCGTTAGCCATTTCCAGGCTTTTGTGTTTTTGTATTTTATTTCTGTAGAATATTACTCTTCCATAGTGCAATACTTTGAACTCAGCCTCCTCCAGGTATGTATTAAAGGCCACAATTGTGTGCTATTGAGTTAAGGCTGAAGGCAGTGCAAGGTTCTCCCAGTGGCCGTCAGTGGGTCAAAACGATGTTCAAAAGCCATGATCCTCCAGTCCTTGGCCATTGCTCTGTGCCATCTGCGTAGAGGCCAAGTATTCCAGTTGCAATTGGGATTCTAGGTCAGGACCGGAGGCGAGGATTATGCTATTCTTTCCACGCTTTATTAATAGCAGCCATTCAAAGAAACTTAACTACCATTCCCATGAACCATAGGGAATAACAAAGTTTGAACAATAGAGTGTCCCAGTATAGAGTGTCTGTGTGAGTCCACCAATCACAGGGCTACACGGAAATCCTAGTCCTCTCTCCTCTTCCATTCCTCCTCTTTCTTCGCTGCTTGCAGCCAAGTTAAGTCGTGGTTTTTTGTCTCTTCATGTTTCACTGTTGACTGCCTGGTGCTTATGTTATCAGGTGTATTGAATTCCAATGTACTGTAATCTCATGTTTTGCTTTCCGCTTGTTATCTGCTTGGAGCGCTTTCAGATATTGTGACGCGATTGTTATTTCGGTAGGGCGGCGCGGCTGTCGTCCGCTGCCCGCCTGGTGTTGGTGTGAAGAGCTTCTTGTTGTTTTATTACTTAAAGCTGAGTTAGTTCCTTTCACCGCGCGTCAGCCGCGCCTTGGCAGACTCGCGTTCGGCTGTGGGAACGCCCTCCCTAGCGGCTTAGTTTCAGGCTCGCGGCATTCCTCCGGCCGCTACAGGGCGCATTGCGCCCGCGACGCGGCGAGCATTCCAGAGATTCCGCACATTTCGTGCTGAGATCTCGGAGTCTGCTCGCCATGTCGGAGCCTGCCGCCTGCTTTCAACGCCCTGAGGGGTTTATTTCTGGTGCTTCCAGCGTGTATTCAGGCCTGTGAACGTCCGCCCGAGTCAAGTGCTTGGCTGGGTCTGTATAATTTCCGTCATCAGACTGTGCTGGCATGTGCGTCTTCTAATGCCTGGGGTCTGTTTTTATCGCTGGTATGCTCCTGTTGAACGCTCTCTCTTGGAGTCTGTAGTGCAGGACTACCTGCAGGGACCTAGAAAGCAGGCCGCCCTCTCAAGGTTACATAGGGCTGAGTAGGTCCTGGGGCTTGCCCTTTCTGCGAGTACTGCTCGCTCTTGACTTTAGGCCGAGACCCAGCCCCCCTTAGCCAGAAGTTTCCCTCCTTGCAAGCTACCCCACTTACCTAATCCGGTCATCTTCGCCTGGGGTCCTACCAGGACGAGATCTACACTGATGATCAGTGGGAGGAGGACCCACTAACGGCACTCCAGTGGGATGAGGATTTTTATGACAAGGTGGATGAATCCATCTACAAAGCGGTGGAGCAGGCAATTGGTCCGTTAGAGGACCGACTTTCCCACCGCATTGAGCTGGCCTGAGAGAATCTGGCCAAAGCTACCCAGGCCACCCCGGACCCAGGCGTAACACATGCCGACTCTCAACCCCCACCCGCTAAACGCCCCAAGGAGGCTGGGGTTGATACGGACGCCTTTGCCCGCCTTAAACGAGCCTTTCCTTGCAGATAAGGCCCCACCTGTGGCTCCTGAGCCCTCGGGAGATACCGCTTGTAACGGAGACTCCCTACCTCGGATCGGGCCCCCCTTTCTTACCCTGTCCAGGGAGTCCTTTCCGCTCAATCCTCCCTGCTCGGACAGTCCATCCAAGCTTTCATCCACAGACTCGGTGACCCCAGGAACCCCGCCCCTCTTTCTCTTACAGGAGCCAATCCCGAACAGCGACCCACCGGAAGGACAACCCCTGATACCCGGAAGTCCCTCCTACCCGTTCCCCGCCGGAGACAGAAAAGCCGGAAGACAGGAAGCAGAAGTCGTCGAAGGATCGTGGAAGGAGAGTCCGGCAGGAGATACGACGAAAGGAGAGGACGAGAGCGGCGAACCAGAAGAGTGGTCGGAAGACTGGTGGAGTCCCCCGGAGGAGGCTGAAGAGCGGCCGTAACTCGGATGAGAGTTACGGCGGAGCCCGTGAGTACCAGCTTTCTTTCAGTATAGCACTCTAAAGTACCCGTGTGTACCCTAGGTTCTTTGTACATAGATGTATATAGTCTCTCTCCTGTTAGCACCCCTGCACCCTAATAGGAGCTCTCAGTATCCATTGTACAGCACCTCACGCTTTGTACATAGTATCCCACTCAACCCCCTTTCCGAACACCCATCTTTCTTCGACTTGTCCCTCTTTCGCCTCGTCCCTTCTCCTCACATTCCCCTCCTCTTTATCACTCCCGGGTGAAGGTTACGGCAGCGACATAGTGTCCGCAGGTCTAACGGCTCCCTCTGTGTTTTTGTCTCACTGCCCTCCGAGGTGTCCGTCCTTCCCCTTCCTGGGACCAACGTCGGCGACTTGGACAGCAGAAGACCTTCGGTGACGACAACCACAACCGACGGGATCCCACATCGGTTCCACCCCTCCACCTGCAGAAGACCCGTATTCTATCCTGTTGCACACCGTACCTTGGACTCAATAAAGTAGACTATTGCACACTATATACGGCCTCCTTGCCTGCTTTTCCAGCCCGCCGAATCCCGAAGATCACAGGTGGTGTCAGAAGTGGGATTAGCTGGAAGCATGGAGGCCGTAATAAAGAAAATGGCGGAGAATCAGGAGCAGATGGGGATAATGATGGAGCGGTTCTTGAAGACGGCCGAGGACGATCGCGGCCAACTACACGATGTGTTAAAGGGTCAGGGGACCACCCATGAACAGGCTATGGGGAAACTGACCACTGTGTTGGAGCACCAGAGACCAGCCACCTCCCTACCCTCAGTGGTACTGCAAAAATACGTACCCGGGGAGGATCCCGACTTTTTCTTTACCAATTTTGAGAGATTGGCACAGGCTGCAGCATGGCCTGCCGACCGCTGGGGTCACTACCTGGGTCCCTTATTGACCGGCGAATTACAGGCGGCGTACCAACAGGCGAACGTACAGGGTACCACACCGTATGGGGACCTAAAGAAATGCATCCTTGAACGGTTGGGTATCGACGATGAAACTTATCGCAGGAAACTACGGCAAATCAAGGAAGGACCCCAGGAAACCCCGAGAGCTCTATCCTTTAGGATTAAGGACCTGGCAAATAGGTGGTTGAGACCGCAATCCTCCACCATGGACGACGTGTTACAAAAAATCTACCTGGAACAATTTCTGATGTCATTGTTGCCCGGCACCCAAAGGTGGGTACGACAACATGCCCACCTTACCCTAGACACTGCGGTGGAAATTGCGAGTGCCTACAGTAGGGCACAAGAGATCCAACGAAGTAAGGAAGATCCACCCCCCAAACCACATCCCTCCATAAACCTCCGGCCTCCCCGTCCGTCTTTCGAAAGGCGACCGGAACCAATCCCCCTGCTCCCATACCCCGTACCTCTCCGACCTAATAACCCCGGACCCCAGTGTTACCATTGCGGGGGTTTTGGTCATATTGCTCGGTTGTGCCCCCAGAAGGAGGAACCCATGGAGGTGGGACTCGCCAGGAATTATGTGTGTTCGGTCCCAGGCATGTCACCTCCGTCGTTCCGCTGCCCTGTAAGCTTTGATGGACAACCACTTATGGCCCTGGCTGACTCGGGGTGTCGACAGAGTGTTCTCCGACCCCAGCTCTTGCCTCAACCGGTGGGGCCGACGTCAGGTACGGTCGCCATTCAATGTGTCCATGGAGACACAAAACAGTACCCCACTACTCAAGTTCGGGTCCAACACCCCAAAGATCCTGGAACCACCCTCTCTGTTGGTCTTGTCCCCACTCTACCGGAACAGGCTATTCTGGGAAGCGACTATATGGGACTACCAGGACTTCTGCAAGAAACAACTGATTCCCTGACCCGTTGGTGGGGAGAAGCCCCGTTCCCTCAAGGACCTGTTTCCCCTAGGACTGAACCCAAACCACTGAAACCCAAAGCCCAGAAAAAGAAGGAGAGACGTGAATACACCGGTGTCTTCCCAGTGACCCTCGAAGAACACCCGTGGCAGACCGACAGAGAATTCAGGGCAGCCCAGCGAGAGGATCCGGTGCTGCAGGAAGCATGGACCAAGGCAGTAGACCACGAGGATCCTCTTATAGTAGGTCCCTACTTCTTTAAGAAACATGGGTTGCTATATCGGAAGGGAGGGACCCACCAAAAACCACAATTACTCATACCCGGTCCCTTCCGGGAGAAGGTGCTCTTTCTGGCCCACAGCCACCTTCTGGGGGGACATTTCGGAGACGAGAAAACCAGCCAAGCGATCTTAGACAGGTTCTATTGGCCAGGGGTACACCAAACCATCAAAACATACTGCAGAGAGTGCCCGGTCTGTCAAAAACACAGTAGATACCAACCTCCAAGGGTACCCCTACAACCCCTTCCCCTCATTGACGTCCCTTTCAGCAGGGTAGGTATGGACATCATAGGGCCCTTGCTACCTTCCCGAAGTGGTTGCCGATACGCCCTAGTAATCGTGGATTACGCCACCCGTTTTCCCGAAGCCCTTCCCCTACGACAACCCACCGCCCAAAACGTTGCGAAAGCTCTCATCACTGTGTTCTCAAGGGTAGGATTTCCCCGGGAGATCCTGACGGATCAAGGCACTCCCTTCGTCTCCTCCCTTATGAAACAGGTCTGCTCCCAACTAGGGATTAAACAGATACGCACCTCGGCGTATCATCCACAAACCGATGGGTTGGTGGAACGATACAATGCCACAATAAAACAAACCCTAAAGAAACTATTAGGGCTGGAGGCGAGGAGGTGGGAGGAGATGTTACCCCTTGCCTTATTTGCAATACGTTGCAAGACGCAGAGCAGCACAGGATATTCACCCTACGAACTGTTGTATGGCCGACCCCCTCGTTCTCTATTGGACATGGCTCAGGAAGCCTGGGAGGCAGAACCAGATCGCACCCGCCCCCTCCCGGAATATATGGAGAACCTCAAAAACCACTTGTCTCTAATAAGGGACATCGTACATCAGAATCTTACACAGGCTCAAGAGAAACAGAAGGGTCAGTATGATAGAGGCACAAAACACCGGGTCTTCTCAGTGGGAGACCTAGTTCTCTTAATGATGCCCTCTTCCGACCAAAAGCTCCTTGGACAATGGCAAGGTCCCTATACCATACTCCGACAAATAACCCCTGTCACCTACGAAGTACAACTAGACCCCACACGGGGTACCACCCAGATTTATCACGTCAACTTACTAAAAAAATGGGAAGGTCCTCGTCCCGTCCTGGCCGGCTCTATGGGTCTGGAACCCCTTTCTTTCTCCCCTTGCATAGACCCCGCCCTACCTCTGTCCCTGAGTGTAGCCCTCCAACATCGTCTCTCCCCTTTACAACAGGTGTTTTCCTCTTTGCCTGGTCACACCTCCATTACTGAGCACGCCATACAGACGAGTCCGGGGAAAGTGGTCCGACAAAGGCCTTATAGGGTCCCTGAAGCCCGTAGAGCGATCATACACCAAGAAATCGAACAAATGTTAAAACTGGGCATTATAGAACCCTCTGTAAGTGACTGGAATTCCCCAATAGTGCTTGTACCCAAACCTGATGGGTCTGTTAGATTTTGTATTGATTTCCGGGAGGTCAATAAGATATCATCCTTTGACACATACCCGTTACCCCGAGTAGACGAGATGGTCGAGCGTATAGGGAAAGCCCAGTACATATCCACTCTGGACCTTTGTAAGGGGTACTGGCAGATACCCCTCAGAAAAGAAGACCGAAAGAAAACGGCATTTTCGACCCCTGAAGGTTTATATCAGTTCCTCGTCCTCCCCTTTGGCCTCCATGGCGCGCCCGCCACATTCCAACGGGCCATGAATCATATCTTACGTCCCCACACTCAGTATGCAGGGGCCTACCTCGACGATATAGTTATCTACAGCGACACCTGGTCACAACACTTGGAGCATCTCCATAACGTCATTTCCTCTTTGGGCTCCTATGGGTTCACGATTAATCCAGCCAAAACCACCATGGCAGCCCAAACCGTTAAATATCTGGGATACCTCCTGGGTGAGGGCCTCATACGGCCCCAGAACAGCAAAACAGAAGCCATCCATTCCCTCCCCTTCCCCCAGACCAGAAAAGACTTGCGGGCCTTTCTGGGCCTCCTTGGTTACTATCGCAGGTTTGTGCCCAATTTTTCCCAAAGGGCCGCCCCGCTCACTGACCTATTGAAGAAAGCCACAAAAACAGAGGCCATTCTGAAAAACCCGACTCCCCTATTGTGGCATGCATTTAACGATCTGAAGAATGCCTTGACCTCCGATCCCGTACTAGTTAGTCCGGATTACACACAACCCTTCCTCCTTCAGACAGATGCTTCCGAACAGGGTTTAGGGGCAGTACTGTCACAGAGGGACCACGAGGGGAACGAAAGACCCATCCTGTACCTCAGCAGGAAACTGTTTCCTCGAGAACGGAATTATGCCGTCGTGGAGAAAGAAGCTTTGGCGATTAAATGGGCAGTGGACAGTCTCCGTTACTACCTAGAAGGACGTGACTTTACCATCTACACCGATCACGCCCCCCTTGAGTGGATGGCCCGGAACAAGGGGCACAATGACCGTGTCCTGCGGTGGTTCCTGGCCCTCCAACCATACCGCTTCAAAACAGTACACCGAAAAGGCACAGAACAGGGTAACGCGGACTTCCTCTCTCGCTATCCCCTGTCCACACCGGATACAAGAAAGACAGCTAGGGAAAGGGAATGTAACGGAGACTCCCTACCTCGGATCGGGCCCCCCTTTCTTACCCTGTCCAGGGAGTCCTTTCCGCTCAATCCTCCCTGCTCGGACAGTCCATCCAAGCTTTCATCCACAGACTCGGTGACCCCAGGAACCCCGCCCCTCTTTCTCTTACAGGAGCCAATCCCGAACAGCGACCCACCGGAAGGACAACCCCTGATACCCGGAAGTCCCTCCTACCCGTTCCCCGCCGGAGACAGAAAAGCCGGAAGACAGGAAGCAGAAGTCGTCGAAGGATCGTGGAAGGAGAGTCCGGCAGGAGATACGACGAAAGGAGAGGACGAGAGCGGCGAACCAGAAGAGTGGTCGGAAGACTGGTGGAGTCCCCCGGAGGAGGCTGAAGAGCGGCCGTAACTCGGATGAGAGTTACGGCGGAGCCTGTGAGTACCAGCTTTCTTTCAGTATAGCACTCTAAAGTACCCGTGTGTACCCTAGGTTCTTTGTACATAGATGTATATAGTCTCTCTCCTGTTAGCACCCCTGCACCCTAATAGGAGCTCTCAGTATCCATTGTACAGCACCTCACGCTTTGTACATAGTATCCCACTCAACCCCCTTTCCGAACACCCATCTTTCTTCGACTTGTCCCTCTTTCGCCTCGTCCCTTCTCCTCACATTCCCCTCCTCTTTATCACTCCCGGGTGAAGGTTACGGCAGCGACATAGTGTCCGCAGGTCTAACGGCTCCCTCTGTGTTTTTGTCTCACTGCCCTCCGAGGTGTCCGTCCTTCCCCTTCCTGGGACCAACGTCGGCGACTTGGACAGCAGAAGACCTTCGGTGACGACAACCACAACCGACGGGATCCCACATCGGTTCCACCCCTCCACCTGCAGAAGACCCGTATTCTATCCTGTTGCACACCGTACCTTGGACTCAATAAAGTAGACTATTGCACACTATATACGGCCTCCTTGCCTGCTTTTCCAGCCCGCCGAATCCCGAAGATCACACCGCTCCAGGGGATGAGGACGTCGCTGGTCCCTCCCGTCCTTGGCTTCCAAACCGCCCGGCACCTCAGGTGCCTGCCCCAGATCTTTGTGCAGACATGTTGGATCCGGACAACATTCTGCATCCGAAATCCTCTGACTGGGCACCCTGTGAAAAGGTGGTCCAATATGTGGCTAGCCATATTCGCCTGCCGTTAGAGGCCACAGCGTAAAGCTGTCTTAGGGCGGAGTGCCCTCGCCCCTCTTTGGAGGGCAAGGTTGCCGCCACCCCCGATATATACCCTCGGATGGCAACCTTTTTGCAAAAATTTGTCAAGGGCCCTAAAAAGGGTATTGACAGATATCGGCGGGCTTGCCAAGTCAAGCTTTTAGACGCCCTGGGCCCAATTTCCAAGATCTGAGATATGGCGGAGGAGGCCGAATCTGTGGGATCTCTTAACTCTCCCAAAAACCTCTCCGCTTGGGCCCAGCGCATAGTGGTGTTCCTCGGGAACACTAACTGCGCAATCTCCACAGATCAGCGCAGGTCCCTTTTGACCAAGGTTGACCCCAAATTTGGGTACCTGGCCGACTCTGAAGCTGGGCCTGTCGCACAGGGCGGCCTCTTCGGAGAGCCGTTCCTTAAAGAGCTTGGGCGTTTTGTGAGCACCTTTACGTCTTTGGACAGAGCTCAATCTTCGATACAAAAGGTGTTCCGCCCTCGGGATTTCCGAGGGACCGGGCGAGGTAGGGGGCGCTCGTTCGGCCGTCCAAACCAGAATAGAGGACAAGGCTCCGACGGCGGGCAGTACCAGGATCAAGCCCGCTTTGGAAATCTCTATCCAACACAAGGACGTCGTGGCAAGCACAGGGGCGGTCGAGGCGGTGGCGCCTCCAGCTCATCCGGTGAGTGTTCTCCCTTCTTCCCTTCTAAAAGTAGGGGGCAGTCTGGCGCATTTTTTCCAGGTTTGGACTTCTGTCACGGGGGACGCCTGGGTTCTGCAAACCGTGCAGGGTTTCCACATTGAGTTTTACGGGGAGCCCGTCCAACCGTTCCGTCTTTGTTCTCAAAGGCAGACGCCGCCTTAGTGGATAAGGAAGTTTCCTCCCTACTAGCCAAGGGAGCAATAGTGGAGACGTCTCTCCACCCCTGGGGGTTGGTCAGCAACTGGTTTTTGGTGGACAAGCCGGATGGGGGCCAGCTTGCAAGAGTTCAACAAATGGCTGGTTTACCGCCATTTCAAGATGGAAGGAATCCATCTTCGCAACTTGCTCCGGCCAAACTACTGGATGGCCCGTCTCGATCTCAAAGACGCTTACTTGGCCAACCCTATTTTCCCCACTCACCGACGATTCCTTCAGTTTCCCTGGCGGGACAGGATGTAGGAGGTTACAACGCTCCCTTTCGGCCTGTCTTCAGCCCCTTGGTGCTTCCCCAAGGTCCTGCGCCCGGTGATCTAGCATCTGAGGGCGTTGGGTATGAGGCTTATCGTTTACCTGGACGATCTCCTCTGGATGGCTCAGTGTCCAAGCCCTAGCGGGCCAGCTCCAAAGGGCGGTCGATCTCTCCAGAGTTTGGGATTCGTGATAAACGAGGCGAAATCAACTCTCATACCGGCTCAGTCCGTGGTGTTCCTGGGGTTTTCCATAGATTCAGTGGATTGTACCCTCAGCCTCAGCCTTATTTTGGCTGTCACACATTAACACTTTCGATGCAAGAAATAAGCAACAGAAAGGTGACCAGTTAACCTTTGCAAGGGCCTTCCACTGCATGACAACCCGTGTTACTGCAAGTTTAGCACCTGTTGATCTGTGTGAACCAGAAACTAAATATTTGCTGGAAACTGCAGATTATGCAGCAGATGAAGAATTATGTGGCAAACACAGCCATTATTCTGAAAACGCTGCAGCCGCACAATCACATAATTCCAGTGGTCCTAAGTGTAAAATATATAGATGCAGGCGATGTGCTGCTAGAAAGGACAAAACTGTCTAACGGATTGAACCACAAGAATTGACATCACCAAAAGTGACATCACAGGCCACGACTTCACAGGAAGTGGCATCACAGTTAGTTGCATCAGATCTTAAGCCCTCACATATATGTTTAGCAGGTCTATCATGTGTACGTTTGAGCGCATTGCGAGGAGAATACCACAGTGAGCTATGGAAGAGGATATGCGACTTCTACACCTTACAATCCCCCAGTTTTATGCAACACATCCTGTACATTCATTTACAAACTTATATAATTTATTGTAAATTGAATATGCACGTCTGATGTAAAGCACTCCGACACCCTGCATTGGGATGAGTAGGGCTATACAAGAAAAAATAGAGGTACTTTCGTTATTTAAATACCTCCTCTGGGTAAGTAAGCTCTACATAAATGCAATTTGTTTTGTGTAAATACTGGGAAAGACTAACACATCCAATAGTCTTACAGTGCAAGCATATATCCTAAACAGGGACTGAACAAAGTGAAAAGCTGCCTTCCTTAAGTATGTGTTCAGTGCTAACAAGTTGTGAGCCTTTGTTTCCCCTCAGCTTCATTTGCATCAGGTGTGAGGCTCCTGACTGCTCCCAGCCAAGAGACTCTAACAACAAGCATTTGCAATGCAATAGGTCTCGCATTTACGCGAGTTTAAGCTATTGGCATTGTAAATGACGATGCCTTTTATTTATGTTTGAAAAACGAAAACGCAAATAAAAGGCATTGTTATTTGCAATGTGAATAGCTCAAACTCGCGTAAATGCGAGACCTATTGCATTGTAAATGCTTGTCTTTGTAAGGCACGGCCTTTGAAACGGCGCAAGTGAGACAGTGGAAAACAGCGCAGGAAAAACAATAATGGCAATTGTGAGAAGTTGGCCTGATGTATGATGTCACTAGTTCTAGTGTACACCTTATATCAGTCCAAATACCCTTATGGTGATTGGTTGTAAAGTCAACCTTATAGACCAGCTATCCTAGTGGTAGCATGGACAAGAGCAGTCTTAGGCTAAACTCTGAATGGCATGTGAAGCCAGCTGTGATACCATATATAATCCCTTGAATACCAAATGAAAGGACACCACAACAGATATATATATAAAATAAAGTGTATTTATTCTAGTCAAACCCTCAGCACTCTTTATGAGATTAGAGGTAAGTACAACTGTTGTATCTACATTCCTTGCTGCTTAGCCAGTATGCATGGGTATGTGAATGGAATGATGGAATGCATGATGATTGTATGGAATGTTGGTGTGTCTGGCTGACTGGGAGGTATGACAGTTGGAGAGAGTGGGCTGAGCAGCAGAGATGCAGTTCCTGGTGGGACCATATATCTACCTGATCTAACTCATCTACTATGTAACTATCTTCCTGAAATCAACTAATAAACATCAACTTGGATCTACCACTTCGATAACATCATTTACATTGCAACATTGGCGACGATCTGGATAAAAAAAAAACCTGCGTGTACTGTTTCCTGCATACCTGAAGTGAAGATTTTGAATTTACAAGCAAAAGACTAATTGTAAAGAAATTTGAAGGAAATTACACTTGAAAAAGAGGAGAAGAACACCCAATTTTGTCCCACCAGTGTCCTCCATCAACCGGACAGCCTATTTTGGGTGCTTCACACTCCTTAAGGAAAATCATCTCAACAGTTGAAATAATTATTTGACATATGCTGGAAAGACACAGCATTAACAACAGTAAGCTACGAGCAACATACAAGGAAGACAGCCTACATAAGTAAGTTATATTTTGGGCATTAGATGTTATGTGACTTGTTTAATTTGAACCTTCAAAAGTATGTCGAAGTCTGAAATCTGCGTAGCCTACTCGAAGAAATTAATTTGCCTGGTGCCAACCTTTTTGTGACTGATATTGAGATCACTTGTTTTGTTTGGAAAGCGCTGCCTGCTGTGAACTTTTTAGGATTCTACTGTTTGCAACCCACTTGAGAGGAACCGGGACCCTTGAACTTTGCCAAACTAAATGAATACTATCTGGATACTTTGGCAGTCATTGACAGTCATAAATCTAGCAGTTAAGTGCACTGCTACGATCGTCAGAACAGATTGTTGAGTGTACATTAATTTCATTCATGCCACGGGAATCGCTGAGTGCTTATTTCCTTTGTTAGGCATTTTGACAGCTCACACCTTTGATAGGGTGCCTGTGAGTGTTGGTGAATATGAAACTTATTAATTACCGTTCCTAAGAGTTTAAAAGGAAGTAAGAACAAACTGTCACTCACCAACATATTCTGCTCGTGCCTTCGATCTTTCTGCCAGCGCGAGTCCTCTCATTAACTCGTGAGTCCTCTCATCAACTCGCGCAGCCTCCGGTTTGCTTTGTGGAGAGCTGCTGAAGTGTGCCGTGAGCCACCCGTCTAGACGTCACGTACGTGCTGCCATTTTGGGGAATCTGGTCATTTACTGTCACTGCACCGACGTTGCCAAGCAAAATGTGCTCCCGTCATTGTCTCTTCATTGCACCGCAGCAAATTATGCAGGTGAGAGAAGTACTTCAACTTGCACGTGACTTGTCTCAACAAAGGCATGGAAGTACAAGACGGATGTTTCTGAGGATATCGTCTGGGACCTACAGTCATTCGATTTCATTGGTGAGAGGGGACAACATGACTCACCTGTACTTGCTAATCTATGATGACTGTGACTGTGGCATTTCAACGTTCGGACTACGGTGACTACTTTTGTTGTTTTAATTTCTTATTTTGAAAACTTTGTAATCTGCTTTGCTATTTGTATCGACTAATTTGCTTATTGCATTGTTGATGACATAATTTACATTTATGCTACCTTTACGTCTTTTCACATGTAACAGATTTATGGTATTGTCATTCATTGGCGGTTATTGCATCTTAGTCAGTTTTTGGAGTTCAGTGATGTGCTGGGTTAACTTACTTTTATTGGATTGAGCCACTTAGGTGCTCAACTTATGTTGGGGTGCTCAATTTTATTTATTTATAGAGATTATTTGATGCGCAATGGGCAGTGTTCCCTATATTTGAAATTTTGATGCGCAATGGGCAGTGTTCCCTATATTTGAAGTTTGATGCGCAATGGGGCAGTGTTCCCTATATTTGAAGGTTTGATGCACAATGGGCAGTGTTCCCTATATTTGAAGGTTTGATGCGCAATGGGCAGTGTTCCCTATATTTGAAGGTTTGATGCGCAATGGGCAGTGTTCCCTATATTTGAAGGTTTGATGCGCAATGGGCAGTGTTCCCTATATTTGAAGGTTTGATCCGCAATGGGCAGTGTTCCCTATATTTGAAGGTTTGATGCGCAATGGGCAGTGTTCCCTATATTTGAAGTTTTGATGCGCAATGGGCAGTGTTCCCTATATTTGAAGTTTTGATGCGCAATGGGCAGTGTTCCCTATATTTGAAGGTTTGATCCGCAATGGGCAGTGTTCCCTATATTTGAAGGTTTGATCCGCAATGGGCAGTGTTCCCTATATTTGAAGTTTTGATGCGCAATGGGCAGTGTTCCCGATACTTAAATTATAATTGAAATTGTTGAAATATTGAAGTGTTGAATGCATAATGGCAATTTATTATTGAATGGTCGAATTGTCAAAATTTTGAGTGCTTAATGGACATGTATTATTTTATTTAATTTAATATGGTGGTTTTGTCATATTCTCATTTTCAGGGTGAAATTTTTCTTTCCATGTGAATTTCTTTCTTTTCCTCAATTCTTCATGTCATATTTTTCCATTCTTACCTTTTCTAATTTTCTGTATTCTTCTTGAGGTTATTTTTTCCAAGGAAAGGGGATGGGTGCTGTGTAAAATTGTTATATTCTCTTTTGCACTCAATTCTTTTCTATATATATCTTCACTCACTTCGCATTCTCACTATCTTTAATTCTTTTCTATATATATCTTCACTCACTTCGCATTCTCACTATCTTTTGTCATTATACATCATTTCTTCAATTATGATGTATATTTTGAATGTAATGTTTTAACGAGCTTTCTGCATATTGGGGCTACTCTCATTTAGGCTTGTTTATATTAGTTTTGTTTTTGATTTCGTAAAGGAAGAGGATGTGTTGTATCTACATTTCTTGCTGCTTAGCCAGTATGCATGGGTATGTGAATGGAATGATGGAATGCATGATGATTGTATGGAATGTTGGTGTGTCTGGCTGACTGGGAGGTATGTATCACACTAAGGGGTACGAATGGTGGAGTAAAACAAAGCATCAGGCATCACTAACTCCAAATGAATGACTGGGAGGTATGACAGTTGGAGAGAGTGGGCTGAGCAGCAGAGATGCAGTCCCTGGTGGGACCATATATCTACCTGATCTAACTCATCTACTATGTAACTATCATCCTGAAATCAACTAATAAACATCAACTTGGATCTACCACTTCGATAACATCATTTACATTGCAACAACAACACAGTCTTATTTATGCATACATTAAGTCACACAGGTAAGTAATACAGTTAGGCCCTAGGGGCCACGCAAACCATATACTAAGTAAGTGGTATAAGGACCACTGTCACGGAAATAGGATAGGCCTAGGCCTAGGGAATCGCTGGGGCTACACTACACTAGCAACAGTTAGGAAGTGGGAGGCCCACGGGATTCAGGTGCAGAGTGGAAACACTCACGCGTAATGCGTAAAAGTCGATAGAAATAGTAGTTGTTAGCAATTAACAGTTTAAGGACACTTCTGAAGCAGCTAGAGAGTCGAGACTCGGAAACTAGACCCTAGGATAGTCACTATCCTTGTGAGCACCGAAGTACCCAAGTTACCTAGCCCACAGGCTGCGGGTGCATAGGTGTGAACTTGCGTCGGGTTTCGTCGTGGACTTCTCTGGATGCCTGAAGGAAAGTTGCTGACAGGCAGTCAGTGAAGAGTGTCCGGTGGATCCCAAGGCTGGGATCAAGAAGAAAGGAGACCTGCAAGCAGAAGGGACAGAGTCAAGGTCACTAGCCAGTGACCACGTGGAACCAGGAAGGAACCAGGCGATGTCGTGAAGATTGCAGGTGAAGGTGAAGGTGAAGCTTGTCGCTGCAGCCACGAGGACTAGGGAACGTCGAGGACGACCAGGACCAGGAGGCGAGCTGTCCCACGAAGGCTCTTGCTGTCGGCGGCGTCGAAGTTGGACTAGGACTCACCAAGCCTTGGCAAGCGGAACCCACGAAGAACGGAGGACTTGCTTCTGGTGCAGACCAGGAAGGTCTGGGGTGCTTCTCTTTTGCAAGGAAGCGGGAGCCAGTCTGGAGGAGCCAAACTAGCGGTGAAGATTTCTGGATGCGTCGTCACAAAGGCCACTAGCCAACGGGCAAGCAACCGGACAGACGCGGCAAGCAGGAAAATGCAGAAGGGCCCCACGCAGGACTCGTGGGGTGTGGGGGGCCGATCTTCGGTGCAGATGGTGCTTGGGGTTGGGGCTTCTCAATCCCCGGTGCACAACTTCGAGGGTGCCTCAGAAGCTGCGCTGGAAGATACTAGCCACTTTTCCCAGGTAGCCGGTCCCACGTCTCTCGTCGCCTCCACGGATCTCAGCTCGGCTGTGTATGTGGATCAGGGTCGGAGAAGTCTGGAAGTCAAGGCTCTGGTCGGGCTCTGCAGTCGGTCCCTCGTAGAACTTCAGCAAAGCAAAGGGTAGTCTCTTGATGGTGCCTGTTTGCACAGGGTAGCCACTCCTTGGCCACAAGGGAGATTCTTCAGTCTTCTTCTTTCGTCGAATGTTGAAGGTCCAGAGTTTCTGTTCAAGTTGCAGGTTCAGGATAATCTAATCTCCTGGGGCCCAGCTACCACTCTTATACTAATCTGGGGGGCTGGGTTACCTGCTAGGTCACGCCTTATGGGTGGGACCTGGGAGGGGGGTGGTTACACCTCCTTCCCTTTGTCCAGTTTCGCGCCAGGACTGGGGCTGGAGTGCCCCAGCACCGGTTTGAACTGGACTATGCACGGGACACCTTGTGTGCCCCAGGCATGTCTCATTCTTTTCATCCCTCCCTGCCCCAATACACTAAGGCCTGTCTGGGGTGGTGCTCGCACCTCCCAAGGCAGGAAACCTATTGTCCAAGCCTCCCTTGCCGGGATCACTCCCAGCAGCAGGAGGTCAGACTCGTGTCTGTGGCAGCAGCATCCATTTTGTGATGCTGGGGCTCTGGTTAACTTTAACCGGGTAAGTAGGTTACAACATGTCTTCTTCCTCTAGAAGGGAGGGATAATATCCTCATCCCCAGAAATGGGATGGGGGTATTATTCCAAAGTGTTAGACACCTTACACAACATGTTTTGATAAAGCCAAACCATAGTTACCATAACCGTTTAAGATTATAAGGCACTTTAAGAGTATATGGTAGGCTATATCATAGAACAGCTATAAGGACATGGTTCCGAAAGCTGCAGACAGGCTCAGCTCATGCTAGAGCACAATCTCACATGTTACCAAGCACTCTGCCTCCAGGATTGTTAAGGCCTGCCATAGGAGTGGCTGATAGGTACACATGTGTCTATATGTAAGTTAGGTATAGGAATACTACACCTAAGCAAGGAGTGATTACACAACCTTGCCCCAGCTGAGTGATCAGCCAGTTGTGTCATAATGGAAGGCCAGGCCAGGGGTGGCATAATACATGCTGCAGCCCCTGGTAGGCCTAGGGTACACCTATGCCCTGGGTACCTAAGGTACACTGTACAGGGGCCAATAAGGTGATCCTATCCAAATGGGTTATGCACCTAAAGTACATAGTATCAATTTAGAGAGAGAACAGCAGGGCTGTGGGTCTGGTTAGCAGGCCCACAGCCACATCTAAGTCGAAAACCAGTAAAGCAAAAGCAAAAAGTGGGGGTGAACATAGAAAGCAGACCCTACTCTCCTACAGCAATATTTACCCAAAAGCTTTCTCGATTCAGAGTAATTTATTACAAAGATTGAAGGAGGTTGACCATTTGATGAACCATAGAGTTGCGCTGGATGGTCAATGACGTTTTGAGCTGTAGTCCGTTCCGGTCTAGTTTCGGGACCAGGTTACAATTTTATACAAGCTATACACGGGCCAATAAGAAAGCATGGAATAAGGATAATGTAGGAAAGCCGGCAGGGTCAAATTAGTTGACGGAGAAGGTAGGTACCTGAATGGACGTGAATTCCAATATAGGGTAATGCCAATGCACCCAGGAATTGGTGTGTAGAGGCAGGGGGGAAGCACTGCCAGCAGGGGTGCCCAGGGTCGAATCTGTGGGAGGCAAGGGATGGTGTTAGGCAAGGGAGGTGATATAATTTACAGGGATACACGTGGGTATATAAAAACGCCAATGGTGGAGCCGTAATAATGAGACAAAACCGAGAAGTCTCCAAAGTGGTCCGTGAGTCATGGAACAAGTGGGGTGTGGGGCAGGCATGCACAATTCAGCAGATTATAGTGCACAGACAAACAAGGGAACCTATCATAATGATTGTCAGCAAGCAATAAGCAGCAGCCGAGCGCTGGTGGATAACAAGACTCACTGGTGAGATTAGACCACGTGGAGCAAGAGAACAATTTAAGGCGTCCGGTAGTTTAAATGAAGGCCGATAATGATCAATTAATAGCCGGTGTCGTATGAAGGACATCCGGTATCCGTAAACCACGAGACTTTGGGATCCTGCGTCGTAAGGAGGACATCCGGGGACTGCAAAGGAAACCGCTGCCATGATTTAAATTAGCGTGGTGGCCGTGAGGCAGGCACCGTGCAGTACAGAGAGGGGTGAACGCAATACCAGGCTCCGAATGTTAGTGTGTGAAGTGGAGGTGGTGTGGACTGTGAGGGAGGAGACATCTGCGGTGGGAGGCCAGACTGGAGCATGGGGGTGTCTGCATAGATGGGGAGGAGGGGGTGGCCAGCACCAGAGGTTGCGTGATAATGTGAACTGAAGTGTGGGGGGTCCTAAGGCGAGAGTTAGACTGAGAAGAGGGTGTGAGGTGGTGTAGCGAGACATGCGAGAGAGGGGGTTCCCTGACTGAGGAGCACCGAAAAAAAGTTACGGTGAGGTAATGTAGCCAGACTGGAGCCAGTGGGTGTCTGATCTTCAAGGCAGACTGGGGTCGCATGTAGAAGTGAGGATTTTGCAGTCTCCGGAAGCAGCTGCCATGATTTAAATAAGCACGGTGTCCGTGAGGCAGGCACCGCGCTAATCTTAAACAAAATATTACATTCGGGCGCATGCATACAAAAGAAAGCCATGCAGCCTAAGTGCGCTCCTAGCCCCTCCCACAAAACATTTTCGCCTCTCCCTTTAAACTGATGCATTTTTACGTAGTAAAGCACCCTATCTCCTGGAGCATGATTGGTGCCTGTAAGGCGGGATGCCAGCGCACTACACACTCTTGCAGTTAATGCAAAGCACAAACCACGCAGAAAATGAAACCAGAAAAACAAGCCCGGCAGAGCGTGGCGCGCGCGTGCTTGGGGGCGGGGGAGCGCATTCCAGGCGGGGGAGCGGACCCATTGACGTGCGATGCCAAACGGATTGCATGGCGGCACGATGCGCGTGATTGTGCGCGTGCTAGCCATGCAATACGCTTTTTGGGAGCACTTTTAAAACCCCCTTACAATAGTCTCGCTTTGCGATCGCTTACGCGATAGCAAGGCGAGACCTTAAAAGGAGGCCTGATGAACCCTCAAATTTGGCCTTTGTTATGGGCCCAGCAGGAGTCTAAAATAAGAGACCCCGTCCCCACCTGCATGTTGTTGCTTGTTGCCGATGGAGGCAGACAACGTGCAGGCGCTGCTGAAAGTGTACTTGAGTTTGGAAATTACACCTGGACTAGTTCAGCACATTATTCAATGGGGCCCAACTTCTTGGCAGGGTGGACGGCGTTCACCATGTGAAAATAGTGGGTGGACGCCGTCCACCCGCGTGTGCCCCTGACTTGTGCCCTGCTTTCTATCAGACATCTGTTCAATTCACAAGGGTAGCAGGCAGGCTACCCATTATTCCCCTCTTTTATATCTACTGGCCCTAGAATCGCAGACTGTAGAACTTAGACAAAAGAAGCAACCCAAGGGCATAGATATGGGATTAAGCTACCCCCCTGTAGTGTCTCGGGCAGCTAGGCCCTTATGGTGTAGCAATGACCAAATGGAGACAATTGTAGGGTACTGGAACTGGCCAACGGCCCCTTTCATTAGCAGGGTCACCTGACCGGTGACGCCTGTGAGGGGTGGGTGTACAGGGTGGGTGAAACACTAGAACGTGTCCAGCAGGACACTACATCCCTTCCAAACTTTAATGAAAAGAAACAAACAAAAGTTCAAACTATTAGGAAAATAAATAAACAATACACAGGACCAATGAGTCTCTTCAGGCCATCTGCCAGGCATTGCTGAAGCTCTAGACCGCATGGTCAGGATGCTTTAATCCGCATCGCCAATGTAGTTCAGACCGGCCTGGTCTCGCGGTGTCGAATTCTATTTACACAGTTCCAATAACTGCGCATCTGGAGCGGTGGGGGGAGTCCACTATGGGGATCTTTCAGGCGCTCAGCCAACCTGCAAATACAGAGGATGACCTTGGTGGATGAGAGCTTTCCTTTGAGGCGATGAGGTTACCAGTTCCCGATAGCTGAGCACCTTCAGACTTGCCTCTCCTGCCTGGACTCCCCTCTCACAGGAGTCTCCAGGAGGGCCTTCCTGCCAGGCTGCCATGGGACCGTGTGGATTGTGTAGGCTGCAAGAAGGCGTCGCTGAGGAACTGCCAACAGAACCTCAGCCAAGTTGCTCATGCAGCCGCAAGGGGTGGTGTCTCAGAGTCTGTGTGCTCTCGCCGTTAGGACTCTGGTTTTCTGCCATCCTCAGATGGTCTTTGGGTGACCAGTCTCCATCAGAGACCTCCATGCTTCCTGGTGCTTGTCGTGGAGCTGCTGCCAACGCATCACTCCGATCCGGATTCCCCTCTCACAGGAACTTCGTTGAGGCCCTTGCCCCTGGATGGCCACGTGGGCTGTGCGGGACTGTCATAGGACGCACTGAGGGGGTCGCTGCAGAACTCCCAACACGGTCACGGCCAAGCCTTGTGTAACCCCAAAGGATGGATAGTCTAATGGCTGGGCATGCTCTTCTTCGGCAGGCTTCAGGTTTACGGGGGCACACAGAAGGTTCCTAGGTGGCTAGCCTCCCACGGCGCCAGGAGTGCCTCGTTGAACTCCGGATGTCGTGATGTCTTCAGGCAGGTACACTTGCTATATGTGGTGCCATCGATGTCAAGCAGTCGGTGACAGGCAAGTAGACAATTGCACTGTGTAGTGTGGGGCCCGGACGCAGATCGCTGGCGGCTGACAGTTGGTCCTCCCTCGAAGTTGTCTCCAGTGATGTCCCTCCACCCCGGTGGCTGGCTTGTGGGGATGAACACCTTCTCCAGTGCTGGCACGAGTCTTCTGTCCTGTCTATCTTCTCCTTCTTGCGCACCTGTGGTGGTTGTTTGCCCTGTGGCATCGTGCCACTCTCCTTTCCTCCTTCGCGGAGTGGCGTCATGCCACGCTTTTCTCCTTCTTCCGACCAGATTCATAACTCTGATGAGGCGTCCTGCCATAGGTCTCATGTTCGCGCCACATGGAAATCTCGCTGGTTGTGTACGTTTCTTAGGACTGTCTTTACTTGCCGCGGACTTGTAGCAGGCCTGCCCTGTCGCTAGGACCCGCTTCTCCTCCTTGTGGACCTTTCGTGGGCCCCATTCCCCCTCAGGGATTTTTTTTTCCCGGTGCTAATCTGCCAGGTTACCTCTTCGCTCAAGGGCGTCGTGCTTGCGCCTCAAGCCTGCACCGTTGTGGTGCCTGCTCGTGCCTCCATGCAGGCATGCTTGGCGGGGTCGGTCACTTCGTGCAACGGTTCTCCTTCTTGCTTGCGGAGCGATGTGGCGTCCGGCCACGTGTCGCAGGTCTCCAGTGCACATGTTGCGGTGCGACTCCTCTTGCCTGACTTGGGTCACTCTCTGCCGCGACCGAGGCAGAGGGTGCGGGTGGTGTGCCTTTTGCTGGCTTCCTTTTCTTTGCCGCAGGGAAGATGTCAGCAGGCG
Source organism: Triturus cristatus (assembly GCF_964204655.1). NCBI lineage: Eukaryota > Metazoa > Chordata > Amphibia > Caudata > Salamandridae > Triturus > Triturus cristatus. The sequence continues at coordinate 1,048,734,929 of NC_140579.1, forward strand.
GGGGCGGCCTGCTGGAGCGCTGCTGGTCGGGTCGTGCTGGGAGGTTGTGGGAGCACTGGGGCACGCAAATGTTTGTACATTTCCGACACACCTTGTGGTGCTTTTCAAACCCAGTGGGGTGCAGGACTCTGGCTTTCTCGCTGCACTCTGGGGGCATTGGGACACTTCTTACTTGTGACGGAGTCCTCCTGGATCGAACAGCAGCGGCAGACTCTTACGGCCGAAGTTGGGGCCCGGTCAGGGCAGGTGCAGCCTCTGTTCCTGCTTTGCCTTGTAGGCAGTACTTCCTGCTCGGTGCTGGATTGCAGAGTGATGCAGACCGTGCCTGTCTGGACTTGCAGGGCTGGTGCGGACTCAGCCCTCCCGCCGGCAGAGTTTTGCCCACAAAGTGCGTGGTCTGGGGATAACATTATAACATCATAACATCAGTGCATGACGTGCAGCAGTTAGGTTAGAGGAAAAACAAATAAATGACCAAGTATTACCATAAGTACATCTGCCACTAAATCACACCATAAGTATAGGGTGCAGCGCACCTGCTCTCCTATTATACCTTATAAAGGCATCCCCCGTAGTGCGCACCTACTAGACGTATTAGGGTGAGTTCCAGTTTCCAAAGGCAACAAGTTCCGGATCAGGAGCCTCAGTCGAGGGCTCACCCAGTCATGCACAATCCACTAACCAGTATGACCAGCCCCCCACTAGAGGAGGAGGGGGGGGCACCCACACACCAGAGATGGTAGCAGGGAGACCTCACTTGGTCCACGCGGTCAGAAAAGGTAAAAGCAGCTACCCACGAGCGTGCAGTGCAGCTGCTAAAACTACAGTGCAGCTTCCTTAGTGACCACAGAGCCGCCCAATCTCAAGGACAGCTCGGGTCTGGTTAGTGATCATGCCAAACTTGTGCAAGCACAGCCCGGTCTCCAAGAACCTGCGGGCCGGCTCTCGAGTAAAACAAAAGTGGAGGCGTCCGGCTGTGAGGAGAGCAGGATAGGCTCTAAAATCCCATGTGCCGATCCTCAGTAAGCAATGCCTGTGGGGAGGCAGCAACGAGGTGTCCACGTGGTGTATAAAGTAGTCTCTTCAACAGAAGGCAAATGGCAGTAGGTCTTGGGATCAGGACCAGTGTTTCCAAGCTCCATGCAGCTTGCATCCTAAACCAGGTGGGCAGGGCACACAAGATCGCCGTAATCCCCGTTAGTCAGGCAACGTGTCCCAACTGTGTGGAGCCAGTTGACTCATGGCCACACTGCCTGTGTGGCATGTTTTGAAAAAGGAACACGCCGGTCTCACTCCCAGGATGTATGGAGCACAAACATAGTGAATCACTCAACATGCACTCCTCTTAAAAAGGGCAGAAGCACTACCTTGTGGATATGGGGCAGCGCTCACCACATGCGGAGGATAAAGATTTCTATGTACGGACCCACGAGTCCCACGGACAGTTTCAGGTTGCCCACTGGAATCCACACCATTTGTTTTAGGCTTTATCTGGATGGAATCATCAGAGATCCCAACTGAACAGGGAGGGGCAAGCCCACCTGTCCCTGGAGAGCACTGGGGGCACATGCGAAGCAGCAGGCAGGATAGCCAGCACACAAAGTTACTTGTAGCAGAGTGGAAGGCCTTCTAGCAGCTTCAACAGGCAGCTGGTAAGCACAACAAAGTAGTCCAAGAGGCGGTTTCCCCAGGCAGCACAGCAGTCCTCTGGCAATGTGCAGTTTTTAGAGCCAGCAGTGTCTGGTTTCAAGTCCATGCACTGTCTAAAATAATGGGGTCAGCACCCGTGAACTTGTTCTAAAAAATGTCTTTGTTCAAGCGGTGACTTCAAAAGGAACCCTTTGAAGAGCACAACAATCCCTTTCACCACAGTCTTGGTTCCAGACGTCAGTATGGGGGTAAATCAGCCCTTTGTGTGGATTGTGGGCAGGACACAACCCATACAAATGCAAAGTGTGAAAGACCTCTCCCAGCCCAGGAAGACCATTAGTATACAGATAAATGCAGATGTAACCCCCTGTCACACCCTGCCCTTCCTGTTCTGTGGCTGTCACGAAAGTATGCACCAAGTGTAGCTGTCACCCAGGCCTTGATGTGAATTGGAGTCAGGCTGCCAAGCACAAAAGTCACAAGCACTGAGAAACGCCTACTTTCTAAAAGTGTCATTTCTACAATAGTAATGTAAAATTCAACTGTTCCAATAAGCAATATTTATCACTACCATTCTAAACATACCAAACATGGCAATGCCACTCCTTTCAGATCAGGAATTACCACTGAAGTATATCTAAAGGGAATTACCAATGCTAGCCTATGAGAGGAGTAGGCCTCACAGCAGTGAGAAAAAAATAGGCTGTTTGTCACTACCAGGACATGCGATACATAAAGGCACATCTCCTACCTTTTACTTACACAGCACCCTGCCCATAGGACTACGTAGGGCCTACTTTAGGGGTGACCTATGTGTACTAAAAAGGAAGTTTAAAGCTCTTCAAGTAGGTTTAAATGCAGTGTTGAAGTGGCAGTAAACTGCGCAAGCAGGCCCTGCAGTGGCCCGAGACAGGTTTGCAAGGCTACGTCTGAGGGTGGCACATGCAGTGCTGCAGGCCCACTAGTAGCATTTAATTCACAGGCCATGGGTATATGGGATACCACTTTACAAGGCACTTGCAAGTAAATCAAATATGACAAACAGGTGCAAACCAATCATGCCTTGTTTAGAGGAGAGCACATGCACTTTAGCATGGATTAGCAGTGGTAAAGTGATCAGAGTCCTAAAGCCATCAAAAAGAAGGTCAGAAAAATAGGTGGAGGAAGGCAAACAATTTGGGGATAACCCTGCAAAAAGGGCCAGGTACAGACAACTCTAGAGTAGGATATCCCATGGTCACGACATGGAGACCTAGACAAATGTCAGACACTTTTGCCAAATGAATATACTACGGATGATTGGTACCCCCTGATGCGATGGGGAGCTACGAGAGGCAGGTCTTAAAATGTAAGTTTTAAAAGTTGTACACAACTTTGTATTGGACCCCATTTAAAATTCACAATAAATATAGGGGCGGGGGGGGGGTTGAACTCACGGAAGTGACCTTGTACACATTTTACTGTCCTTCCCTGAATGAATCACTGGACTGAAGCCGGACAAGTACTGAAGAACACAAGTAATCGATCCTTTCCCACCTAAATGAAGTTGCCCTCTTTTACACAATACAATTGATGTTGAACATACAACCTCACAATGGTGCTTCTGGATGGCAACTGCACTATTCATAGAAATAAAATTGGCACTAGAAGTCTGAAAATATACCTATGGTGACTGAATGGACTACTGCACTATTTTGCTTGGCAACAAACTATATACAAAGAGCCCAGATGAGGTCTGTTGGACTTGGCCATTTTTGGCTAAAGTTCCTTAAACTTTTTGCCTTCCTCCTAGACCTTTTTCTGACATTATGTTGCAGACTTAGATGCTTTGGGCACTTTGACACTGCTGATCAGTGTCAAAGTGCAAGTGCTCCCAGTATAAAGTATTATGGTAATTGGTTTTCCATAATTGGTATGTTTGTCCTACTAGTAAAGTCCCTAGTAAAGTTCACTTGGTGAGCCAGGGCTGGTAATGCAAATGCTACTAGTGGGCCTGCAGCACTAATTGTGCCACCCACACAAGTAGCCCTAAAAAGAAATCTCAGGCCTGCCTCTGCAGTGCCTGTGCGCAGTTTGGTAACTGCCTTGTTGTCCTGACCAGTGCACCCACTTGCCAGCACTTACCGTCCTTTTTTATGCACATCAGACACCCCTATAGTAGGCCCAAGGTTCCCCCCCTGGGCAGGGTGCAGTGTATGTGAAAGGTTGGACATGTACTGAGGTGTGTGCCATGTCCTGACAGTGAAATACTGCCAAATTCGTTTTTCACTGTTGCAAGGCCATCTTGCCCATAGGACAGAATGGGGACTGCTGTGTCCCATGTTTCCAGCATATCTTCTCATAGGCATAAGATGGAGGGATGGAGTTTAGTGTGCCTGAACTCAGATTTTAATAACACATCTTTTTGTGAAGATGGTTTTTAAATTGTTTGCTTAGAAACCACGTTTTTAAAAGTGGCTGGTTTCTGGTCTTAAACAATCCTGTGTGCCTCTGCCTGTTTGTGTATTGACCATCTGGGTTTGGATGTTACAGGGTCTGGGAAGTGTTCTGACCCCAAGGAGGAGAAGGTGAGACAGCAACAGGCTGGCCTGCATTTGATGTGGGGGGTGGGGGAGAAGGAGTAGCCCCCTGGGTGTGAAGAGGACTGTGTTGCTGCCACAAAAGGATGGCTCCACCTCCTGCTGAGCGTCTGGGCCCCAGACCCCGACTATCGAAGGGAGAGGGTGTGCACTGGCAGGAAGACACCCAAGTCTAGTTTGGACCGGGGTCAGAGCCCCCTGAACACAAAGACGTCAAAGGCATTTAGGGGTATAATAGCTGAAACCCCTGAACTCAAGACTGAAATCCAGATTGAAAAAGGATTGAACCTACTTTGTGATCAAGAGGAACCTCTGCCACAAAAGAAATGAAGAGAAGGACTGCCCTTGCTGTGTGTTATGGGGCTGGCCTGCAATTTGCTGATTTGACTAAGGAGAGGCCAAGGGACTTTGCTGTGTGCTGTGTCCCCCTGCTTGTTAGGACTTTGCTGTGTGCTGTGTCCTAAAGTAGCGTGTCTCCAAGGGCCCAAGGAGAGCTGGTCCCCTGTTGTGGAAACTCAGGAACATAAAAGTTTCCAACCGTGTCTCAGCGACGCTTGGAGCGTGGTGCTTTTGCACGCCTGCGACTGCCGTGTGGTCCGTGGTACTGTTTACGAGGTGCCACCGCAGCATAAAACCTAGTCCACGAGGCTGTATTGCTGTTTGTGGCCCGAGCCGTCACCCTAACTGAGGCTGTGAGTAAGAATCACCGCTGCCAGCCCAAGTCGCAACGTGCTACAGGATTTCTGGAAGACTGCCGTGTGGTTTGTGGTACTGTTTAATAGGTGCCCCGTGATTGCATTGCTCCCGCAGCATGAAATATCGTCCATGCTGCTGTATTGCTGTTTGTGACCCGAGCCGTCATCGTAACCGAGGCTGTGAGTAAGGATCACCGCCGCCGGCCCGAGCCACAACGTGCTAATGGATTTCTTGAAGCTAAGAAAGCTGCATGGTGAAAGGGATCCTGATCGTTGTTCACAGAGAGGAATCTTCCCAAGATCTTCAACGAAAGTGAAGGCCGTGCCCTACCCTTCCGGCTACAGCGTCGCCCAACAACGGAGCTGCACAGTCATCGGTGCCGCCCAGTAGGACATCCGACAAGCGTGGAGAGAGCTAGGCAGCGCACACCCCCAGGTAAGGCTTGGACATCGGTCGGGAGCTGCAAGCATGTGTGGCCTGGGGAGGCGTGCAGGAGTATAATAGGAATGCGGCGAGCTCTCTCCCGCTGCACCGCGTTCGATGCGCCGAGTCCCCGAGTGGCCCGTATCTGCCTAGCAGTACCGGGGCCACTCCTTTAAGCTTATGACCGTTGTCTCTGGTATTGGGGCCTAGTGGGGGCCCGAGTTGACTGCGCAGTTTGGTGTACTGCATTATTTCTTGCATTACGAACTGTCTGATTCTTGCATTGTGAATCACATTATTTCTTGCATTACGAACTGCCTGATTCTTGCATTACGAATCACATTATTACTTGCATTACGAACTGCCTGATTCTTGCATTACGAACTGCCTGATTCTTGCATTACGAACTGCATTAGTACGTGCATTAAGGACTGTTTTACTACATTACGAACTGCATTACGAACTGAATAGCATTGCATTAGGACTGCATTAGATCATTGTGAACTGCTCATTAATACCGCATAAGTGATTGCTGGCCTAATAACCTGCAAGGTGAAAGATTACGAATATGCATATGTTGGGTTTCTATTGTTTGGTCTCATCGTATTCCTTTCGATAAAGATACCTCTATTTTTATTTAAAAAACAGTGTGGTGTCCATTTGTGGTGTTATCACTGTGTTACTGGGAGTGTGGTTGCAAATTCTTTACACATTGCCTTGGAGATAAGCCTGGCTGCTCGTGCCAAGCCACCAGGGGGTGAGGCAGGGGTTATCTAAGAGTGTGTCCCGCCTTACCCCGACTAGAAGCAAGGGTCCTGATTTGGACTAAGGTACCTACCTCAGCCAACTAGAGACCCCCAGTTCTAACAAGGTCTATATTTGCGATATTATGAAGATCTTTCTCAGTGAATTTGGAATACAATTATGACTTATATGTACCAGAGTGGCCTTCTAGATGGTTAAAACTGGGAAAGTAAGACCTGAACATACAATTATACTAGCACACCATCATTGTACCAGCCTGTATACCCTATACTTGATATAGGAACATATACTTCAAAAGAGAATCCCAAAGTCATTATTATTTAGTATAATCTACCTTCTACTTCTATACACACACTGTATAGTTAATGTTCATTCAGTGTTATGTGATTCCTTTTTTCACACGTCAGATCGAATGTTTGGTACAATGAGAATGAAGAGGAGTATCTGGCAAGAAGTATTTTCCATAAATGGTACGGGAAGTAAAAGGTAACGTGTACAATATGTAGTATCATTTTGTATTTACAATTGGCAAAATGAATTAGCTGTCAATCTCACACTTTACTATAGGATACTAGAAAAGTCCTAGTTTTAAGTGATGAAATGCACATTCACATCCCATTGAATCCACAAGGAAAATTAGAATAATTGTTTTTAAAAATTCTTAGAGTATCCTGACAGCTTGATAATGCTATACACCTCTGCAGAGCTCAGCTCTAGTTTAGAGGACGGAAGAGTTATGCACAATAATTTCAGGGAGATTAGGAATGCAGGTACTCCACGCAGAAAATCCCTACCCATTCGTGAGAAGCACCAAAGGTGCCAAAGCAATAAAGCACGTCATCTTCCAATGCTAAAAGTTCTAGGTCAAGTGAATTGCCCCTTGTCAGACCCACGGCCACCCCAAACAGCACACCCTGATCATCAATGGCCCAAATTGCAATGAGACAGGATATCTTCCAGGAGACGACCATCCAATGAACACTAACTCCTTTTCCTATACTAACTCCTATTGCAGTCCAACTAGAGAATGTAATTTTAAGCATTAAAATCCAAACACGACTCAAAATCCAAACTTTAGCATCCTCAATTTAAGAAGCAACTATCAAGAAAACAACCGCATTCATGACAACCAAACCTATCCATATTCAGCTCAAACACAGGGAGGCATTTCAGCAACATAGAGATCATCCATCAATCCCTCCAAGAACATTAGGTGGGCTATTATAAAAACAATTACAGCAAAAGGGCTGCACGTAAAGAACAGACCATCTCAAATATTTACATTACTATCACAAGTCAACTAGAAACTGTACCGGTATCAAAATACAATTCAGAAAATTCACTAGTCACAACAAATTATGATCATCTAAATGGGGAGCATTCACAGAAACAAAAAAACAGTACTGAACCAATGAAGGGAATTCTCCAACATGTTCCCAACCACAGAAAGCATATGCAACTAACAAACATTTCTACCCAATAGAGAGCACAGCACCCCACTGAGAATCCCCACTCAGCAGGCAATTCTTCCATCAGAGATGATCTCTGCTCAGAGGGCAAGTATTCGCTCTCAACAGAAAGCATCTCTACCCAACACATGGTTTTGCCATACAAAAAGAATCATCTAACTCTCCACAACAAGCATCTGCACACCCACCTAGCAGAGGGGTTTCCATCAAACTAAAAGCATTCTCACCCAAAGAGCATATGTACACCCAAAAGAAAGCACCGGAATCAATAGAGCACAACTCAGCCGAGAGTATCCCCGCCCACAAAAAATGTCCAACCAAAATAAACCACCACAACCAATAAATCATTCTTCAAACCAATAGAAAGTACTCCCACCTATCAGAAAGGTCTACATCCAGTAGAGAGCATAGCCATGAGAAAGAACATAGCACCCACCAGAAAGACTTACTTTCATTCTAATAGAAAGTATTCCCCTGTTGAATAGAAAGCAACCACACCTAACAGCACGCACCCCCCCCCTCCAACAAAAAAGACTCGCTGTCCAACAGAAAAAAAATAATAATAATAAATCGCCGTTGAGCTCCAGGATACAATCAAGAATACAGAGATTTTTCTATCATACATCTGCACATAAAGTGACATCCTGGGTTTCCTGCCAAAACAGTATTTTAAAGAAGAATCCAAGCAAGAGAAGTCTCCATCTGCACAGGAAGTGGCATCACTCCTCCCCCCCCCTTTCCAGGACCTACCTAATGGCTGATACAGCATGAACGCGTAGCTGGCACACCAAAGACAACTCAGTCCATGCCTTGGCCATGCCCAGCACCAGATATGCCGGCTCGCACCCTCCAGTCACTACCATGCTGCGATCCTTTGCGCCATTAACCACTGCTGCTGCTCCACATCACAGAGGGAACACGGTCCTGTGCTTCCTGCAAGTTATCATGCTCTTCCACACCGAACCAACAGCGTGCTATACCCCACTCTCTCACACTAACATAGTCCTGCAACCACCCACACAACATTACGCACTTGCTTGTATGCTCCTCAACACATGTCCACTTAGCAAACATGCTACAGAGATCCGGGACCTGCTACACTGCAATGCCTCCGACCTGCTTTTCCTAACAGAAACCTCGCTGAACCCTGCATCAGCACTCGAAATAGCCACAGCCATTGCCCCTGGGTACAAGATTGCCATAAAAGCAGACTTCACATGCCCTGAGGCGAAATTGCCATCACCCACAAGATCAGTTGCAGCACATCCGTGACAACATCATCCTCCAACATGAGACACTTGTCGTTCAAACTCCACGTCACAATCGCCTTCAGTGGCACTCATCTACAGACCAGCAGGATCTCGCACCAACTACACAAACACCATCACGGATGAGTGATCAGGACCAAAATTTAAACCCTATCATACATGAGGCAATTACACTTGGGAAGTGGACAGGACTAGCAAACTGGTCAAAGTGTGCAGTGATATTTTTGACTAAATAAAACAAGTCCTTTGGAACTGAGATTACTCAATTAAATGGCAATTAGAGCGAGTTAGATACCTGGGTATTCAATGTCATTGGTACACTGAAATAGTACAGAGGAAACATTTTGGGAAATGAATGGCCACAGTAATGACATTGGCTGAGATGGGTTAAACTCCAGCTGTCGGTAGCGGGAAGGATAACATAAAAATGGTATTTTTACCAAAACGTCTAAGCTTATTTCAGAACATCCCCATACCCCTCCACAGAAATATGTTCTAACAAATAAAACATTGATGATAAAATTGGTGTGGGCTGGGTTTCAGACGCGAATTGCATGGTATAAATTGCAGCTTTCCTATGAAAAAGGTGGATTTGGCGTTCCCAAATTTTCAATGCATTATCTACCTGCACTGGCGCCTTTCGTGCACTACTAGTTTCACAATGAAAGATGGGCACCACATTGGACTCTAGAAACTGGCCTGAAGGCCCCCCTGCTAGTTTTCTACGGCACCATTCCAAAAAACTTCAAGGCCCTCCAGGGAAATACATATAGTGAACTGCACCAGTTGGTCATGGGATAGGCTCGACAAGCTAGCCGGGACGGAGACTCTTTAATCACCCTTAGTCCTGTTGATTAATAATCCAAATATTGGAATGATAGACAAGCATTATACTATAAAACCGTTACAGATCAAAAAGTTGCAGACGCTCAGTGACCTATTCGCTAACAAGAAATTCAAATCATTCACAGGGTATTTGAATAGAGAAGGAGCCACCTCAAAGGATGTTTTAACATATCAGGGGCTGTGTCGATCTTTGAGCCCGCTCTTTGACATTATGCCACATGAGCCTATTGAATGGCAGGCGCTCTTGTTGGGTCTTTCCAGCGCCTGTCCAAATAAACTGCTGACGAGGATGTACAATAGTATTGTAAATACTGTGACTGATCCCACAGTGGTTATAGTGCTGCTGTCAATTTAAGAGGTATCCACAAAACGGTAAATATAGGCTAACACAATTCAAATGTATAAACAGAGTATGTTATTTCCCCGTCAGTATAGCAAGATATGGATTAGCTACAACTACGAACTACTTGCGCTGTAATAAGAAAGATGCTAACTTTTTGTTTTTAGCTTGTTCATGTCCCCAGATATATTCATTTTAGTAAGAAATCTCGGTTGCATTAAGACTAGAGAAATGGTTGACTTTGCCCTACACAGTAAACCCTTAATAGCGTTACTAGGGTACGTAAAAGATGATCCTAGGTATCCCACAAATTTATAGTAATGTCTTTCCTTCTGGGAAAACAGAGCTGCAGTGACTTAAGGGTAGAACCTGACCTCCCAAAGATGATAATTGTTTGGCAGATCTATCCTCGTGTTGTGAACACAGAGGTGCATAACTCACTGCTCCACTACCTGCATCAAGGATATCTGGAGCCTTCAACAGCATACTTGGCGTGGGCAAATTAGACGCACTATCAACGCTATGAAGACCACGGTAAATAATATGTTCTGGAATTGTGCGATATAAAACAGATGCTGCCCCTATTTTATGCTTTCTACAAATGGTTGACATGCTGGAAATGTGTAATTAGAATGTCGTTAACCCCTTCAGTGCCCATGACGAGCTGGACTCGTCATGGGCCGCGGTGGCGCTGTGCCCATGACGAGTCCAGCTCGTCATAGACCCCGCCCGCTAATGCAACGGCCGGCACTGGGCGGGGAAAGGGGCGGGCACTGAAGGGGTTAATAGGCCTAACTGCTGTGCTGAATTGTAATGCATGATGTCTGATATAAAACGTATCGCCGCCTTGTTATAAAAACTGGAAAAAAATGTATCCACTCCTCAATCTCAAATGTAAATGCATACCAGAGGCACATTTTAAAAATAATCTTGACTGGTCTTTAAGAAACATACACTCGCGAGAAGTGTTCAAGCTACAATCAGTGGTAGGGGCCACAACTACCCAAATGGATCAGAATGGCTTTGGAACACCGGAGGCACGTGGGTAAATCCTGTCCCATTAGGGTAATTTCAGCCTTCCAGCAGGATGGTGGAGGGCAGTGAGGAGGACCACTTCCTGCTGGATTTCACACATCTCTGCACCTAGCCACCCGTATGGAAACTTTCCCTATCACAGACAAAAGGCCACTTAGTCTTGCATCTAGTATGAGCACATTTCTTTTTTGCTTCTATTTCTTTAATGATTTGCTTTAGCAAAACAACAAGTACAGAGCATGCTTTCCACAGATCCCCTTCTAGGTATCAACAGCAGATAGTTTTGTAAACAGTGAAATATTAGTCTCAATTCAGCCCATTTTCATACTCCATTTAATATATTTGTAAGTACATTTATCAGCATTCTCGGTCCAAGCGTACGTATTTATAGACTGTTTTAAATCACAGATATCCAAAACCTCCCCTGTATTCCGTTGCTTTTTACCCTGTAGGATGTAGACCATGGTGCAGGCCCTGCACCTATGGGCTGCTTGACTGTGTCCACATCTTCATCTCAAACATCAGGCCTGTAGCTACTCGCTCACCATTGTCCTAACATCTCTGCAGCCCATTCCTCTAAATATCCGTCAGCCACTGCATCTGTACAAGTAGACTCTTTACCTTCTAATTCATGGCCATTTTACCCTTATTAAACCCAAAACTTAAAGCGAAGCGTCCTCTACACCTCTTCTAATGCAGTACATTTCTCACCAAACACAACTTCAGCTGAAAGTACAGCTCCCATCCAAGAAATTGTTAGTTTCTTAGGCACCTCTTCTTAAAATGGGCTATCTCTCAACATTGAAGCAACGCGTGCCAGAATTGGGCTGGTTCTACTGCATCTCAAACACACCCACAATTTTTAGGGATCAAGTTTCGTAACAGTAGTAGCTTCATGTAAGCATGTATTGAATCATTTTACAGGATAGGAGCTGTTTTTGCTCACACTCTCTAGTAGACATGGTTAGTCTCCCACGTCAGCTACTTCCTCATCTCTTGGTGGCCCAACCTTGTTAGTCCCGATTTACATAATGCCAAGAGAGTCCTCCAGCATTAGGTCTCCAACCAGTGGAGGAGCTGCCGGTAGCTCCCAGACACCTTCAGAGTAGCTCCAAAGTCTTGAGTTAATTTTTAAATAAGCACAAGGTCATATTTTCCTTTTTAAAGTTAAGGGAATGGTATGTTTATTTTACATTATAATCATGCTGCAGATATCAAGGTCCGATAATGAGCTGCGCCCAGTAGGATTTATGACCTGGGCTGGGACACACAGGTGAACAACTGAAGCACTGAGGTATTTAACTTTCAAATAAAAGTCCTTGTCAAAGCAATACTGGAGCTGTGAAAAAAGTATGTTTCTGAATGCTTTTAAATGGGAGAAAATAAAGACTAAGTTAACTCTTCATTGTAATTAACTCCCATTTCAGTGTCACTTTTACAAACCGCAGGCATTTTGCTGCCAGTAAACACTGTGCCATAAGTATAACTGAAAAATAGACTTTTTTTTAAATGAGCAAAATTTAAAGTGCCCAAAAAATGTTCCATATTATGAATATTTCCGCAGAATTTTTTTCTACACTTTAAATTTCTCCCATTTAAAACAAATTGTATGTTTGTGTTATACATGTAACGGTGCCACATATGAAGAAAGGTATGTCCTGTCCTGCAAGTACATATGACACAGGCTCTCAGTCACCTATACATATATATTCCATTCATATGCACACATGTTCACACATCCTCAAAGACCACACTCTCACTGACACACATAGCAGCCTTGTCATAGTGCCCCAAGTCAAAGTATTTTGTTCAAACCATAGTATCTGGCTCTGTGGACACTAGGCTTAAAGTCAATGAAGATGGGCGTGGGGTGTCTGGCAACAATGAACAAGTTGTTTAGCCTTCAGTAGCTCACGATAATTTTCACTGATCAAAAGTAGCTCTCACTACAAAAAATGTAGGAGACCCCTGGGTTAGAGATTGTAAACTTTTGTTGATAGTGTGCTCCTTGCCAATGGACAGCACCTGGATACCCTCACAGTTGATAAGCTGCACTATACAAATCCGAGTTTCATTTCATTAAAGTTTGGGAGCCCCATTTAGGCTGCCAGTAATGCAAAGTACAAAACAAACTTTACATTTCCTGACTTTAGTTCGAAATCAGCAAATTATATAAAATTGTTTCCAACACGTCACTTCTGTAGAAACTGAAGGCTACATTTGACACCTGCTATCCCTGGTCGTGCCCTAAAAAAGGTCTAGTCAATCGAAACTGAAAAACTGAAACAAGCATTACCTTTTGGCCTGCGAGTTTAATTGCTTTGATCCAGGTCAAATGGAGGGTGTGTGTAGAAGCAGCAGCAGCAGCTTCACCTCCTTACATATCCATTATCCAACTCTGTCCATCTCACAGACAACCTGCCCACTTTTTTAACCCCTTCAGTGCCCATGACGAGATAGTCTCGTCATGGAGCGCGGTTGCGCTGTGCCCATGACGAGACTATCTCGTCATGAACCCCGCCCGCTAATGAAACACCCGGCACAGGGCGTGGAAAGGGCGGGGCACTGAAGAGGTTAACTGGATCTGAGCAGCCTTCAATAAACCATTTTACCACATGCTGCAAACTAAAAGCTTTGGGTGGCTAGTCACCATTTTTACAAGGCTGTTGCAGTTTGCAGAGCAGAACCTGTATCCTCCACAAAAGTTTAAGTACCAACATACCAAGCTTCTAAAAACATTAACTGGGGGAATCCTCACTGGCATTCTTTTCAATATGTATACATGAAATAATTCAGATAATAACTGTAAGCAATGCCAGGCTCTTCCTTGGAGACACTTGGAGCTGCAACAAACTCTGGCTATTTCATTAATGTACCCCGGGCTCCATTTCGAGTATTTGTATTAGAATGGGTCACCCATCTTAATTTCCATGCTGCCCAATTCTCAACCATCCTGGTAGGGAGTACCTTGCTGATTTGGCCCAATTTGCACTTGGGGTGATACTAGACCAAATTATTTTACTAGCTACAGCTTAGGTGGAATTGGTTCTGTGTCGAGCAATAACAATCACATTTTGACATATCACGATTGCCACCAAAAATCATAAATACAAGCTTAAGGACATGACACTGAAATAACCATGTAAAGGATCAATTGCTAACGTGAACATCTAGAGGCAACAAGTAGCGATTTCAAGTGCCACTTGTCATCTGTATTGTTTCAAAAATTGGATACTTATTGTGTGAGTGCTCAACTATAACTATGTGACTCGCCATGTGGAACAGGAGACGCCGTACTACACAGGAGACGTGGTTCGTACTCCAGTTTTTTGAAGTTTTGGATTAAGATTATGTTTACACAGGAGGGGTGACTCCGCTGTTGACTATCCTGCACTTAGTACCATGTGTTAAATTCGGTTTATGCAGATGAAACCTATATTTTTTATTTAAGCCCCGAGGAAGTCAAGGGTTATTGTACCCAGAGACGAAACACATGTTGGCTGGATTGGCTGGCGTTTGAAGATTCACCAATTAAAGAAAAGATTGAATACGATGACAACTGTCGGATTGATTTTGTGGACTTACAGTATTGCATGTACTCAGAGTCAATGTTCTTGTTATGCTCAAATAAGGGGTGTGGGCTGACATCCCTTCTCTTGGGGCACTGCGGTGATTTAGTGCTTATAAATCCAATTTTACACAGTGTTTCTGTGCACCCCAATTTCCTTATTCACCCTCATTCGATTCAGTGTTTCAAAGAAACACCTTTCCCACATCACACAATGTGACCAATCAAATAAACATGTTCATGTTACGTTAGTCAATATTTTCTCATGCAATGATATTCCTGAAGTAAAGTTAGTTTATAAAATAGGTAAAAAAATAAATAAGGTTCTAAATCGAATCCAAAACAATTCTAAAATAGTGTCACCTCCCATTCTTACCTATCTAAATATCCACCTATTACTTGTAATTTAATCACATACATATATTGACAATAAAAAACAGAGAAACTTACGGAAAAGAAAAAGTTCCATATGATAACATATTTAAATATTCTAAACATAACATCACACTAAGCTGTCTAATTGTCCTGTCGAGTAACCAATAAAAAAATATATTTACCTATTTTGAACCAATAATGAAACAGTACTTTAAAAAGCCACCTCTTCCTCATCCAACATTATATTTGCCCGTAAATTAATAGTGAACAACCCATACAACTATTAACTACAGTCTGTGGACATATACAGTTACCACAAAGTACCTGTATATTGTTTCGACCATACAAAAACACCAGTATACCTTTGATCAAAGAAAGTAGTGATGTAGTATATCATGTTTGCGTGCCACTCTGCAACTGTAGGGGCACTACCCCTCATCCAGCACATAGCTACTCGCCTTTTGGCCAGCAGTAGGCCTATTGCCACTAATTTACGATTCTGCTTAGGAATTGCTGTGTCAGGAGGGCTTGCACTGGAGAGTCTGGTATTGTTGTTCCTATTATTCCTTGAAGTTCTGCTATCACTTTCAACCAATATGCGTGTATTTTCGGACAATACCAAGCTAGATGTACGAACCCTGCCTTCTCTGTGCCACAACGTACACACCTGTCATTTTGTCGCAATCCGTATCAGTGTAATCTTGCCGGGGTATAGTATACTCGGTTAGGATATTTAAAGTGCACTAGTGTCGTTTTGCAATATCGTCTAAGTGAGGGAGCAGCAATATTACCATTGTTTGTTTGTGGTTGTTATATCCAGATCGGTCTGCCATTTTAGCTGCGCTTTTGTACTGTATGCATCGTCTGTGTGTCACATTAGCTTATAAAGTATGGAGATCCCATGTGGTGAAGTTGCTTGCAACAGGTAGGTTAGGGGGCTATTTCTGGTGGCTCTGCTCTGTTCACCTCTAGCTGTGTCCGGGGCGATAAGTTTACCCTATGGCAATTATACATGTTACTAAGTGTATGTACAGTCATAGATGCTTGGACCTTCCTCCAGGGCTTTAGAGAACCGTTTTGGAAAAAGTCGCCCGAGTTGCTAATTTTGGCTTGTTTTAAAGCGTGCACTACTGCTCCATCTGCACTCCACAGGGGCCAGGTACACCACTCTATAGGTAGTATAGGCGAGTATAGCAATGCGGCATGCCATTCTTTGGCCGTTCTTTGTAATAGGTGGCTCTAAGTGCCTACTGGGGGCGAGTGTTCTAATTTTGCGTTTGGCTACAGCGAGGAGTGAGCTTGGGAGCGACATCGGGGTAGCGACTATTTATTCCAGGTGTAGGTGCTAGATAACTCCCAAACACAAGCCGATTGAAAACAAGATTGTACTGAGGAAAACTTTTAAAGACCACCCGGGACTTATTCCCCAGACTACACTTACAAAACAGTACGAAATCCCTGGGTCTATAATATTTCATTTAGTGAATGTGTCAACAACTACATGTCAGGTAAGGAAAAAACACAGAACCCACCATGAAAAAAGAAGGATAGAAAATAAATTAGAAAAAATTGGGCATTTCCCTTTTTAGGACGAAATCCCTCACTCACCACAAGGTGACATGCTTCATCATAGGGACTCTCCTCTCAGAGGAAAAACCTAGTTCCAATGAGGGCTACACCCTCTCAATGAGAGGGGAGCTCAGGGATGTTTTATAACAGAGAGGATACACTAAATCCTTATATGAAGAGCAAAAATAGTTCAGAAAGTGAGGGCGCAGCGCAAAATAATTGAAAACAGTGCAACTAAAACTAGCTAAGAGGTATCATTACTAATTTTATTCTGAGATCCCCACTGCTAGGATTAAAACCAGAGCACCAGCGGTATGGATTTACAACCGCTGTGGTGAACATGAAAAAATGGTCGACATGTTTCAGCCTTTGTACCCAAACGTGGGATAGGCTTTCTTCAGGACCTCACACGGGTGCTGCTGTGAACAATTCAAGTGCAATACAGAAAGAATAAGTATATTAAAGTATGTGACCTCAAACCTTAGTCCAGCCGTTGTAGTATGGATGAGTATACCTAAAGAAAATAAGAAATTATAAAATAAAACAATCCATAGTGCACTAATGTATCATGTGGTACTGTGTAATATGTTGATAGCAAATCTTACCCGCAACCGCTTGGTATTCAGACCCACCTCAGCCTGGCAGCCGCTCAGGAAGGGGGCACCGCTCTGAAAAAACGGTATACAATCCCATTAGGAAAAAATTACCTCACTGTTCTACGGCTATTTAAGACCCTGTAGACTACCAATGGGGCATATGAAACAGAGCAAACTAAAAGAAGAACAAGGAGCAGTCAAAAGAACTTTGTAGATAATAATTATCTCAATGGGCCCAAAAGTGTTCGCTAGTACAAACGAACTATCTTTGATAAAACTAGTATATTAAATACACAACACCTTACTTGACTCATTCTGATGTGGAATGAGTCAGTTACGAAGACATACTACATACAAAAACTCAGGCCCAAGGTGGTATAGTTAAAGACCAAAATTCTACATGCCATGTAAAAATTGTTAGTGTAGATAACAGCTACTTTCAAATGCACCAATGGTAACAAGGCGAATATGAATAACACTTCTTGAGACTTCTAATGTCTTTAAGAGGGAGCCCTAGATGATAAACCTCCAAACTAGGGCAAAAAAGTCTTAGAGAACCCCTCTAATACAAACTCACCTCTCCGTCGGTACTCCACGCCGATTTGAGTCAGCGACCGGAGGGGAGTCTGCTGTTGGAATGGGGCCGTGTAAATAGTGCTCCAAATTAGGACCAAATGAGCCACAGCTGAGATGTAGACGTCATTGTCACGTAAATAGCACACTCGCGGTTGTGGAAACACTCATCTGTGCATGCGCATTAGTTAAGCCATAGCGAAGGATACAAAATTTTCTAGCTATCGCGACAAGAATTTTAGATTCTATTAAGGACACGGAGGCGAGGATTATGCTTTCTCTATTTCTTTACTGAACTCAGCAGCCAATGAGAAATAAACTTACAATGAATAAAAACATTACAACCCATGAGGCTTTGAACCACGCCTCCTCGTACCAACCAATGGCAATCAGACAAAGTATACATAACAGAGAGACACTTCCTTGTCTTCCTCTTTCTTTGCAAAACCAGTCTATAAGTCCGAACGAAAAAACAGCACAGGAACTTCAGCTCTCAACGGAGAGAAAAACAGAGTCTGTAGGATTCTCAACAGAGAATATAGTCACCCAGTCCATAGAACACCATCTTCTCAAAGGGAAATCCACATCCCAGCGGAGCAACGCTGCAGGTCTTGACAAAGCCCTTCCGCAGATCCGAGAGCCACTCCTCGCCCCCGGGAAAAATCATCTCCAGTCGGAGCACCCCTTCAATTCTTGTTAGAATCATTTCCTGGAAAAAAAAATAAGGTTGAAAAAGGGGGGAATCCACAACCTAATTCTTTAAGGGTGGGCAATAATCTGTTATGCATATAATAGCAATACAACTAAACATTAGTTACTACAGTCCCAACGGGTGGGATAATCCTCGCCTCCGTGTCCTTAATAGAATCTAAAATTCTTGTCGCGATAGCTAGAAAATTTTGTATTCTATGGCAGGACCGGAGGCTTCTGATTATGCTGGTTCAAAGCTCATCAATAACAACAGAAGAAACATGAGATATAGGCTTGTAATAAAACATTTTGAACATAGAATCTGTAGACCAATCAGCCGCTCTCAGGATATCCTCCAACCGAGAGCCCAACAAATACGCTTTAGAGGCCATAGCTCCTCTAGTGGAATGAGCACCATACACAGCGACATCAATGCCCGCCTCAGACATCACCCATCTAACCCACCTGGCCAAGGTGGCCGCTGATACAGGCTTATAAGGTCTTTGAATAGCGATTAACAACTGCCCCAAAGGTTCAGATCTGTGGGCAAGCGTGCGCTTCTCATAAGTTTTCAAACAATGCAAAACACATAACTTATTATTGTGAGGGAAAGCAGGATACTCTACCGAACGTGACATTGTCTTCGTCCGCCTCGTGATGACAAACGAGACGCCCTGTGGAGAAAACATTCTGCCCGCCAGATCCAGAGCTCGCACATCCGAG
Source organism: Triturus cristatus (assembly GCF_964204655.1). Taxonomy (NCBI): domain Eukaryota; kingdom Metazoa; phylum Chordata; class Amphibia; order Caudata; family Salamandridae; genus Triturus; species Triturus cristatus. The sequence continues at coordinate 1,048,754,094 of NC_140579.1, forward strand.
ACTCTGCGGCAGGAAATCAGACATAATAGCATAGTGAGTTTGGCCGATAATTGTTTTAAAGAAAGTTCTGGATTGTCCGGCCAAGATTCCAATAAAGAGAGTACTTTAGAAACATCCCATAGGGTCGAATACCTGGGTCTAGGGGGATTGGCCACCCTAATCCCCTTAAGAAGCTTACACACCAGAGGGTGCATCCCCACCGGCTTACCATCAATAGAATCATGACCGGCCGAGATAGCTGATCTGAAGTTATTAACTGACCTGTAAGCCAGCCCCGATTCCGCGCACTCCGACAGGAAATTCAAAATCTCCGTCACATCTGATCCCACGGGATCCACCTTCCGTTGAAGGCACCAACCCACCCATCGTTTCCATGAAGCCGAATACCGTTTCCGGGTGGATGGAGCCCAAGCCTGTCGCATAAAGCCGGCAGCCGCCTGTGAAAGGCCTGCAATGCTCTCGTGTCTCCCGAGAGCGTCCACACCATGAGAGGAAGTTGATTCTGCAGGATCAGCGGGTGGCACTCCCCCACTGGGTCCTGGAGAATCGTCGGAAAAATCGGGAGCTGAAATGGAAGATCCACAGACAACTCCACTAGTGTGGGAAACCACGACTGAGTCTTCCACAACGGCGTCACCAACACTACCGAAGCCGTCTGGCGACGGACAAAGGCCGCCACTCTCGGGATCAGGGCAAACGGAGGAAAGGCATAGTTCCTCTGCGGGCCCCAATGCTGAAGGAACGCGTCCGTTCCCAATGCCAGCGGGTCCGGTCTCCAACTGAAGAACAACGGAATCTGGGCGTTGAGGCGGGAGGCAAAAAGGTCTATTGTGCAGGGACCTCGCATACTCATGATCTCCGCAAACAGCGGGGGATGAAGCTTCCAGTCGCTGTAATCGCGCAGGAACCTGGAGTTCCAGTCCGCCACCTGGTTGAGCTTGCCCGGGAGATATTCCGCTATGACCGTGATCTTGTGATTGAGGCAGAAATGCCAGAACTCCTTGACGATGTTGACCAACATCTGGGACCTCGCCCCCCTAACCGATTGATATATCTCACTGCTGACACATTGTCCATCCGGAGAAGGATGCAACAATTGCTCTTCAGGGGAGATATCGATCGTATCGCAAACGAACCCGCTAACAACTCGAGGCAGTTGATGTGCAGCCTTAACTCGTCGGCAGACCACCGTCCGCCTGTGGCAAAGTCTCCACACCGAGCACCCCAGCCCCATCGGCTGGCGTCGGATTCTATAATGACATCCGGAGCGGCGCCGAAAATCGCCCGCCCGTTCCAGGCCGACATGTGTTCCAACCACCACTGGAGCTCCTCTCGAGCGTCTAGGGATAAGGGAATGAGGTGATCGTAGTGAAACTTCCTCTGGATGTACTGTATCTTGAGCCGCTGAAGGGCCCGATAGTGTAGGGGACCCGGGAAGATGGCCTGAATGGAAGAGGCCAGTAGGCCCACGATCCTTGCCAAAACTCGCAAGGAAATCATTTCTTTGGACAAGACGGATTTGATTTCCCGCTTGATAGACCTGATCTTGAGCAGAGGAAGGAGAAGTTGGGCAGAGACTGAATTTATTTGAAAGCCCAAGAATTCCATCTGTTGGGTCGGAACCATCATGGACTTCTTGTGATTGATGACGAACCCCAGATCTTGTAAAAGGGACACTGTCCACCCTAAGTGTGTGAGCAGAAGATCCCTGTTCTGGGCTAGGAGCAGCATGTCGTCGAGGTAGACAATCATGCGCACTCCCCATTCTCGTAGCCGAGAGACCACCGGTTTCAGGAGTTTCGTGAAGACCCACGGGGCCGACGACAGACCGAAGGGAAGGGAAAGATACCGGTACCATTGTCCCTTCCATTGAAACTGAAGGAATTTTTGATGAGAGGGGCAAATGGGAACCGTGAGGTAAGCATCCTTCAAGTCCAACCGGACCATCCAATCCTTTTCCAGCAATAGGTCTCTGAGGAGATGGATGCCCTCCATCTTGAAATGCCGGTATACGACAAAGGGGTTGAAATCTCTGAGATTCAACACCAACCTCTGACCTCCTCCCTTCTTTTGCACCAAAAATACGTTGCTGCAAAACCCTCCGGGAACGAAAGGTCCTACGGCAATGGCCTGTTTGTCCAAAAGCTCTTGTAGTTCGGAGTCTATAAAATTCTGTTCTAGAAGGGAAAAAAGGAGAGGTCGCGGGGGGAACAGTTGACTGGGTGGGTCCAGCAGCTCTATCTGGTAGCCCTGAACTGTCTGCAAGATCCAAACATCTGTGGTGAGGCAAGCCCAATTCACAACAAAATGCAACAATCTGCCCCCCAGGGGAATCGTAGGGTACACAGGACTTACCAGAAGACTGGGATTCAAAGTTTTTGTGGCCGCGGTTGACACCTCGATTGAAGCGGCCCCTGTATCCACGTGATCTGGAGGGATAGAAACCAGCCTGATCAGGCTCTTGGGTATAGCCCCGACGTCTGGGCCCGAAGCCTCGCTGAGGACTGGGGTTGGAGTAGCGGCCGGTCGAACGTCCCCTACCACGCCCGGCCCTACCAGAGACCTGGTGAAACACCTTCTTCAAGGATGATTGAGACTTGTCCAGAGAAGCAAAAGTGTTCACAAATTTAGCAATGTCCTTCACGAACTTGTCACCAAAGAGCTGACCTTCAGCCAAAGGACCCGGCTCCGCCGTGGCCAATTCCACCAATTGTGGGTCGATCCGTAAAAGGACTGACTTGCGCCGCTCGGAGGCTAAGGCGCAATTCGCATTGCCCAGCATACATATCGCTCTCTGAGCCCATCCCGCCAGAACCTCAGGGTGAATGGCCGCCCCCGTCTCTTTCACCTGTAGGGCCAACTCCAGTATTTTTGCTAGGGGGCCCGCAAGGTCAAGAACCTTATCTTGACACGCCCGAAGGGCGCGATCGATTCCTTTCTTGGGGTCTTTCTTATATTTTTTAAGGAAAGTGGTCATGGAGTAGTCTATGTCGGGAGTAATAGCTACTTTATGGGGCAAGTCGGGACGCGGGCATTCAGACCGCAGGCGTGCCCTCACCTCTTTGTCAAAGCTCTTTCTTAAATGAGTTTGCATGTATTCAGCCACCGCTGATGGTGGGACCCAGTCCGCAGAACGAGGATGGACAATATCCGACGGGTCGAACAGGAAGGGAGAGGGTTGGGCAGGGGGGGAGGCGGAGTGTTTGCGCTTCTTTGTGCGTTTACGCGGTCTAGACTCCCTTGAAGAGTCGGTGTCAGTATCAGGACCTGAGGTGGTGTCTACCACTGGGATGGGAGAGGAAGGCTTAGGCGGGAGGGCCGGGGCGTCAGCCAGGACCTGCTCATTAGACTTGTAGAGTTTGGAATACGAGTGGGCGTGCGGCCAAGGAATACCAAGGGGCTCGGAAGGAGAGGGGGGTATCGGAACAGGACCAGTGCCAGCCGGGGAAGGGATCGGGGCAACCAGACGATCCAATCTCTGAGCAATAGGCAACAAGGCGGAGGAGAGCGCCTTGTCCAACTTGGCATCCAATTTTTTATCAATTAAATCTTCCATGGAATCGTCATAATAGTACTCATCATCCCCCTGGTCCTCACACGCAGCCACCTCCTCCTGGTAGAACTCACAGTCTGCCATGTCTCCAGTGAATATATTGTATTCAATCACAAAATCCCCAGAGGGAAGCTCAATAATCCAACCCCAACCTCCACAGGTAAGGGTGTCAAGGTGGGAGCAAAGCCGGGGCAAAAGGGAGCTAGGGAGTACATACAATCCCCACAGGGATTACGAAGTAAAGCTGCACCAACCAGGAGTAGTGGGGGGGGGGAGAACCCCTCCAGCCTGGGTGAGCACAAGTTCCAAAAATTATTTGTATGGCCACACGGCCGATATTGAAGGGAGTAATCGCCCACACAACAGTCCAAAAGTCAAGCGCTGCACTTGTAAAGCCTTAATTTCTGCACCGGCCCGTACTCCACTCCCGTTTTGCCTGCTGCGTCAATCCCCACTTCAGCCCAGGGCAGGGCGTCTTTACCGGCACTTTCAGGGAGTCGCGCGTGTGTCAGCGAGCGTGCGTGCTCCCGAGGCGCACGCCGGAGGCCGTTCTGGCCTCGGCGTGCGACTCGCTCCCTGGAGGGGGGGGCCAAATCCCTCCGATCGCTCGCCGCGATCAGAATGCAGCGCGGGGACAACGGGGCGAAAGGAACAGGAAAGCACAAAGCGCAACACGCGCTGGACCCTACCGGAGAGGAAAAACCTTCACTAAAAACACCAACGCGCCTAGAATTTAGAGCGCGACCGAGGCGCCCACGGACCCCTCGCTTCGAGAGCAAGCCCTCGCCAAGCATGCAGGTACAAACCGAAAAACACGATCAATCTGCTAAATAAAGGAACGAAAAAACAAATGCCTGACAAAGTGGCACAGATTCAAAGAATACAAAAGAGAGAGACACTTATCTTGACTGCGGAGCAGCAAAGAAAGAGGAAGACAAGGAAGTGTCTCTCTGTTATGTATACTTTGTCTGATTGCCATTGGTTGGTACGAGGAGGCGTGGTTCAAAGCCTCATGGGTTGTAATGTTTTTATTCATTGTAAGTTTATTTCTCATTGGCTGCTGAGTTCAGTAAAGAAATAGAGAAAGCATAATCAGAAGCCTCCGGTCCTGCCATAGAATTGTCCCCACCTCAGCGCCAGCGTGCTGAGACATCCACTACCAGCGCTGCACATGCGTAGTAGTGAAGATACTGGCTGCACTGAATTTCAAACCAGCGCGATCGCGCTGAAACACATCATGCCGATGCCGCACAAACGCTATTGCGGGAATATTTAGCAGCATAAAATAGTTAGAAAAAAGCATAATTTCGTAATCCTGGCACAGATGCCCATCTTTTCACAGGATATTCAACCCAATGCGATAGCGCTGGAAACAAGTCATGCCAAAGCTACACAATCGCTGTTGCAGAAATACATGGCATGAAAGAAATAATTACATGCCATTCATTATATTTATTAAAGCACAGTCTTCCCATATAAACAAAGCTGATAATCAGTCCTCTCCAATTCTCATTCAAGAGTTGGGACAAATGAGGTGTTATATATTTGCCGAGAAACTCGCGATCCCTCCGGGAGTGTAACGAACACTTTTGGGCCCATTGAGATAATTATTATCTACAAAGTTCTTTTGACTGTTCCTTGTTCTTCTTTTAGTTTGCTCTGTTTCATATGACCCATTGGTAGTCTACAGGGTCTTAAATAGCCGTACAACAGTGAGGACATTTTTTCCTAATGGGATTGTATACCGTTTTTTCAGAGCGGTGGCCCCTTCCTGAGTGGCTGCCAGGCTGAGGTGGGTCTTAATACCCAGCGGTTGCGGGTAAGATTTGCTATCAACATATTACACAGTACCACATGATACATTAGTGCACTATGGATTGTTTTATTTTATTTTATAATTTCTTATTTTCTTTAGGTATACTCGTCCATACTACAACGGCTGGACTGAGGTTTGAGGTCACATACTTTAATATACTTATTCTTTCTGTATTGCACTTGAATTGTTCGCAGCAGCACCCGTGTGAGGTCCTGAAGAAAGCCTATCCCACGTTTGGGTACAAAGGCTGAAACATGTCGACCATTTTTTCATGTTCACCACAGCGGTTGTAAATCCATACCACTGGTGCTCTGGTTTTAATCCTAGCAGTGTGGATCTCAGAATAAAATTAGTAATGATACCTCCTAGCTAGTTTTAGTTGCACTGTTTTCAATTATTTTGCGCTGCGCCCTCACTTTCTGAACTATTTTTGCTCTTCATACAAGGATTTAGTGTATCCTCTCTGTTATAAAACATCCCTGAGCTTCCCTCTCATTGAGAGGGTGTAGCCCTCATTGGAACTAGGTTTTTCCTCTGAGAGGAGAGCCCCTATGATGAAGCATGTCACCTTGTGGTGAGTGAGGGATTTCGTCCTAAAAAGGGAAACGCTCAATTTTTTCGAATTTTTTTTTCTATCCTTCTTTTTTCATGGTGGGTTCTGTGTTTTTCCCTTACCTGACATGTAGTTGACACATTCACTAAATGAAATATTAGACCCAAGGATTTCGTACTGTTTTGTAGGTGCTAGATATCCTAGCCCATGGACCCAGTGGTAGGTGTGCATAATTTACGCTGCTCTGTAATATGTTTCCAAGTCAGGAGCGCCCAGCCCGCCTAAAGCGTAGGGAAGAGACAGTGTGTTCCATCCCACCCAGGGTTGTTACCTAGCCCATGCAAGGCGAATTAAGAGTGCGCGTAGCGTGCTAAAGACTGATTTTAGTAACAATGTTGGAATATTGGCGAACAAAGAGGAACCTTGGAAGCGCCATCATTTTCATTAATGCTATGCGGCCCAGCAAGGAGAGGAGCAGTCTTATCCAGTGTTCTATTACTTCCGTTAAGCGGTGTATTGCCTTTCTGTAATTTTCTCTAAATCACAACATCAGGGTCAGAATGCACTTGTATCCCTAAATACCTCAGGGGTTCACTGGTCCACATAGAGGGTATTCCATAAAAACGAGGGCAGTAACTGATGTTAACGGGAATATCAGCGATTTTGCCAAGTTGAATTTTAACCAGAGTAATCACCGAACCGCACCACCTCCCGTAGTACTGGGGACAGGTTGCACTCTGGGTCTCGTACGTATAATAGGGTGTCATCGGTGTACGCAGATATAATTAAATTGTAGCTCGGGAATCTTATGCCTCGGTGCGAGTGGTATTCGAGTAAGGTGCACACCAGGGGTTCCGCTACCAGGGCATATAGAAGGGGGGGGGTGGGAGGAGCAGACAGCCCTGCCTCGTGTGACTTGTATAGGGGAAGAGTGTATCACATTCATGTAGATACACGCCGTGAGGTTAAAATAAAATGCTTGTATTAGTTGAATATAAATCTCCCCTACACCCACCCGCCGCAGGGTCGCCAGTATAAAGAGCCATTCCACCGAGTCAAACGCCGTTTTGGCACCAAGGAACACTGCTGCTGCCCGAATCTCTGGTTTCACTAAGGTGATAGTTTCAAACAGTATTCCAAGATTACTGGTCAGGGTTCGTCCAGGGACAAATCCGGTTTGGTCTGGGCAACTATGCCTGGAAGTAGGGGGAGCCAGTCTATTCACCAGTATTTTGCCGTACAGCTTCGTGCCCGTGTTAAGGAGCGACAGGGGTCGATAAGAGGAGCAATGCTCCTCCAGTTTCCCAGATTTCCTTTTTGCTATCAGTTGCGCTATGCACATGGTGGCGGTCATAACGCCATCTCTGGAAATCTCTTCATACAGGTTAATTAAATGAGGAATCATTTTATCTTGGTATGCCTTATAGAAGGCCACCGTAAGACCATCGGTTTGAGGAGCCTTCTCATTGGGCATCTTTTTTAGAGCAGCAGTTATTTCTGTAGGGCGAGGGTTGACCTTCAATCTATCTCTATCCTCATTTGTAAGCCATTACATTTTGATATGAGACAAGTAGTCAAGCATGTCTTTCTCTGACGCAGAGGGGCGAGATGTATAGAGGTCTGAATAATACTCGCAAAATCTGTCTACAACAGGAGCTGCTCCAGCTATAGATACGTCATCTTTATCGCTCACGCTATGCATGTCGTTTGCAGTTAGGTTCAGCTGAGTGAAGGGTGCCAGTGTGGCGCTAGGGCATTAACCCTCTTCGTACACTCTGGCCATTGCATACATTCCCAGGTGTACAAGTTCAGATTGGGCTAGCTCATTATACTCTTCCAAAGTGTTTTTAATCTCCGGTTGTAGAGCAGGGTTAGTTTGTTTCAGCTGTTTTGATTCAATTTTTCCTCTTCTAGCCTGCTTAGTCGGTCTCTAATAGATCGCAACACCCCCACATGTTTAGAGATGGTGATACCGCGTATATATACACACCTTGAAGGCTTCCCAGAGCGTTGACATTTTGGGGACACTACCTGTGTTAGCACTAAAGTATTCATCAATTGCTTGTGCCATTTCCTCGTGGAACACTGAATCCAAAAGCGAATATTGTGGGAACCTCCATACAGTTGCTTTTGGGTGCATATCTGGAACTTTTATGGTAAGCTGTACTGGGGAGTGGTCGGAATAGGTCCTGGGAAGAGGCACACAGGAAGCCATATGTGTAATGTAATGTAATTTAAATTTGTAGAGCGCGTTATCACCAACAGGTCACTAAGCGCTTTCAGAGGGCGTACCTATCAATGTTAGTGGAGGAATGGCAGAAGTTAAATGATGCCCCAAGCTTCTGAGAAGAGAACGGTCTTCAGCTTCTTTCTAAAAGGGAGGAGGTTTTCTTCCATACGTAGGTTTACCGGCAGACTATTCCACACCTGAGGGATAGATGTAGAGAAAGCTCTTCCTCCGACGGAGGACAGGTTGAAACGGGGACAGACTAAAAGGCTGGCCTCTGCTGACCGGCGCACCCTGCTAGGGACATAATTGGCTAGGCGGTCTTTGATATAACTTGGTGCTTGGCCATACATAGATTTATGTACAATGCAGAGACCTTTAAACTTTATTCTCGGTCTGACCGGGAGCCAATGTAGCTCGCGTAGAAAGGGGGTGGCGTGGGCTCGTCTCGGCATTCTGTAGATTAGTCAGGCCGCGACATTCATGACAACCTGCAGTCTGGCCAACAGTTGCTGTGGGAGGCCAGTATAAAGCGCATTGCCATAATCCAGACGCGACAGTATCATTGCCGAGACCGCCAGTCTAAGGGTTGGAGGGGTGAGAAGGGGGGGCAGTTTACGCAATTGTCTCAACAGGCCCACACAGTTACCCACTACTGCCGACACCTGTTGTATCATGGATAGCTTAGCATCAATTTTGATGCCCAGGCTTTTCACGGCCCCGGCTGGTTCCGGAAAAGGGCCAAGTTCTTGTGGCCAAAAAAGATCATTTCAAGGATTGGACTCTGTGGTGACGGCCAGTACCTCAGTCTTGTCTGAATTAATTTTAAGAGAGTTGGCCGACATCCAATTAACAGTAAATTTGAAAATGTTTTGCATCCTTAAGTGGGCCATCGGTGAACTGTCAATCTGGATGATGATCTGGGTATCATCAGCATAATTGTAGATCCGGCACTCCATCTGGTTTAAAGCAGATATTAAGGGCTGAAGGTAGGCGTTAAAAAAGAGGGGTGATAGTGCCGAGCGCTGGGGTACCCCACATAAGAGAGAACCTGGCTCGGACACCAGATCCGCTAACTGGATTCTTTGTGAGCGATCTTTAAGGAAGGAAGTAATCCAGGCCAGGGCCGTGCCCTGGATTCCTAGATCCGAAATCCACGACAGTAATCGGTCATGATTGACTGTCAAATGCCGCGGATAGGTCCAGCAAAACCACGGCACATGGCTTTTTCTGGTCTGCCCTCAGTCTTAGTTCATCCAGCAAAGATAGCATGACCAGTTCCATGCTGTGGTGAGCCCTAAACCCTGCCTGATTAGATTCTAAAAGGTGATTGTCTTCAAGGTGGTGTGAGAGGGAAAGCAGTACATGCTGTTCTAGTACTTTAGCGAGGAAAGGCAGCTGTGAGATTGGCCTAAAAGTATTTAGATTCTGGACATCTGCCCCCGGTTTTTTTAGGAGCGGGATGACGCGGGCCTCCTTAAAGTTAGCTGGGACAAGCCCAGCATCCAGGGACCAACTGAGAAGTGAAAGCACCTCGCCATCAATTCCAGGGAAGGCCATCTTAAAGATCTTTGGCGGACTTGGGTCAGCCGGTGATCCAGATTTCACCCGGCCGATTAAGAGTGACAGGGACTCCTTTGTGAGTAGTGGCAGAGTACTAAGAGGGTTGGCGAACGAGGGGGATGTAAAGGTCAGTCCTGTGAAGTAGGGGAGAGTTGGGGTACCATGAATGTCAGTCAGAAGGTCCTCTATTTTCTTAGTAAAAAAGGCCTGGAATTTGTGACAGTCTTCTTGACGGAAGGAGGGCTTCTGACCCTTATTCTTTCTTAACTCGTTCAAGATCCGAAAGGTCTCCTTCTGAGGATTTGTTGCCGCAGCAATCTTAACTTCATAAAATTCTGCCTTCCTTGACAGAATAGCCTTTTTGTAGGACGTGAACAAAGAGACGTAATCTGCCCGGGCGCTGGGTTCATACTCTTTCCGCCAGGCGCTCTCGCACTGGCGAAGAGTCTGTTTCATTTTTCTAAGTGCATCATTGAACCAGGGGGCCCCTTTGCCTTTGTCCTTAGTTCTTTTCCTGCGTGCAGGAGCAACCCTGTCAATGGTGTTCCTGAGCCTTGTCGATAGTTCCACCCTATCGGCATCAAGGTCTCCCTGAGGGGTTGTTGATGAGGCAGAGTGTAGAAGGGTAGATACCAGATCGTCAGCTTTCATCGAGTTCCAACTCCGCAGTACTTTCCACTCCGGAGGAGGAGTTGCTATTAGGTTGGTAAGGGAGAGCTGGAAGAGGCACACAGGAAGCCATATGTGATAGTAGGGAGCGGGACATAGGCAGAAGTCTGTGCGTGTGTGGGTGTCATGGACCGCGGAGTAGTGAGTATACGCTCGGCCGTTGGGATTGATGTAGTGCCAGATATCCACCAGTCCACCTGTCTCTGCCATGGCGATGGCACAAGCCGCAGGTTACCGCAGAAGGTCTTTGGATCTGTCTATCTCAGGGGATAATATAGAATTGAAATCCCCTTCACAATTGCGGTATGTGAGGGTATGCAATCGTTTAACGGTGTAGGGATTGATAGAAATGGGGATTGTCATAGTTCGGCCCATATACTCGCACCAGTAAGATTTGTAAGCGCCCGAACAGGCAATGGGCAATTACAGATCTGCCACCTGCGTCTGCATGTATTAATTGGAGTGTAATCCCAGAACTCTAGCCTGCCAATAGTAACACCCCATGTGCGTGCGAGGTAAATCCAGCCGCTAGACATTCTCCTCTTTCTATGCTGCGATATGAGGCTTGTTTGGGGGGCTAAGTGTGTTTCTTGCAGTATATTGCCACGTCTCTATTGTGTCTATACAGCTATGCTACTACTTTGCATATCTTGCGGTGGTCATTAAGGCCACATACAGAATCTTAAAACAATACCCCCTTTTTGTGCTGAGCCGGCTGCGTCAGTCGTGTCACTCACTAGTGGTACCTGTATCCTGCCTTGTCAAGTGTTTCTCTTTGTATGTGTCCTTTTCGCCAGCCACTATAACGCAACAACATTAAACCCATACTTAGGTCCTCCTTCCCACCCACGCCTCTTACCCCAAGATAAGGCTCAGTGGTCTAATTCCCACCCATTCCTATCCTGCAGAAAATATAACTAAAGGAATATAAAATCAAACAGCAAAAAAAAAGTAAAACATAAATCATTTCAACCATACAGGTTGCGGTAACACACGAGGGCGGCGAGTGCCTTGCCATCACTATTGCATTAATACTACTTATAAAAAGTGTTCATGCTTTTATCTTGCCTCTGCTGCATCTTATATCATATATGTCCTGATACCCTTGCATTAATGGAAGTTCCGTTCAAACCACTTTCGGTACTACTAAGGATATTATTCCAGCTCCTGCAATACTACGCTGCCTTGGAGACTTAGTTTATTTTTTGCCAATTTAAGGCATTCAAGCCCCCCTTCCCCCCATTGAAGTGCCCGCCTTACCAGTCTATTCGATTGTCAATGCTCCAGCAGTGTGCAATGCAGGAGTTCTATGATACCTACTGAGAGCGAGTCGTCAAAGTGTTGCTATTGATTATTGAGTCCATTAGCTGTCTTCATTCATCCTGTGTGTCCAGGCCTCTAGCACCTGCAGTACGTTTCTTCACGGCACCCACCTTTTTAATCAGTTGTTCGAGAGTTTTCAGGTTCATGTAGATTCTGGGCTTGCCTTCCACCAGGACATGCATTCGCGCAGGATATAACATAGCATATTCTAGATCAAGCTCACAGAGCTTACGCTTGGCAGGAGAAAACTGGCGCCTCGCTTCTTGTAACCGAGGAGTGAAATCAGAATATAGTGAAATTTCAGATCCTTCATATTGAAGTGTCTTAAGTTCCCTTGCGCGTCACAGAGCAGCGTCTCAATCTCGATAGTTAAGTATTCTAGCTATGATTGAGTGCGTAGGGGCTCCAGGTATCGGGCGTGGGGCAAGCGACTGGTGTGAGCGCGCTACACAGTGAACATAGTAGAGAAAGTTTCTCGTCCCAGTAGCTCAACCAAGAGGTTTTCAGTAAAAGTCTCCATGTTGCCTGTAGCATTGGACTCTGCCAGGCCAACTATGCATAGGTTATTGCGCCGTGAACACGCTTCAATGTCCTCAGTCTTGCTCTGTAGCATTGCCAGGGTTTGTTCAGCTTTTTTGCAGCTTTCCGTAGTTAGGGCTTGTGAGTCTTCAAAATCCAAAACGCGCTTCTCAACTTCATCAAGAAGTTCTGTATGTTTATTGATTCTTTCAGACATCCGGTCCATGCGATAGCAGGGAGTCAATTTTCCCGTTGATGGTGGCTAGGCTTTGTTGCATTGTTATTATCTATTGCTTTACATCTGAATTTTGTTCTCCTCCTGGAGCACCTTCTGTCTGTTCCTGCGCGGGGAGTCCTCGTTTCGCCCGCATCCTCTGATTTGCGAAGGTCAAAATTCAACTTCGGCTGGGTCTCATCTGGTTTCCCCATGGTGCTAGGGTCGCAGGATTAGCGGCAATTCTGTATCCTTTCTTGGTTTGCCCAGCCTGTTATTCACAGCTTCGTCTCCAAAATAGTGAAGCAAAATCTCTGTGCCTCTCCTACGTAATGGTATTTGCAGTTTTGCTGACTGCCTGATTTGCAGTATGGCATATCTGCAGAGCAGCGCCGGCTCCCACAGGCCCAAGTTCCACTCCGTCGACAAAAGGCTAGTAGGCTTAGGTAGTGCTCTGTACGGTCTTCACGTGCGCCGTAGGGGGGTGAGGGTGGGAGGAGCACAGGGCGGGGGTGGAGGCCGTGGCCACACACACACACACACACACACACAGAGCCAAGGACTGGTACAGCCATAAGCACCCCCGCAGGCTTTCTGCTGGTGTCCAGGGAGGGCCAGCACCTCTCACAGAGCTCCACAGTCGTAGCAGCCGCTAACTGGGACCGCTGCAGAGTAGGCCTCAAAGTGAGTTCTTTGCCTCTGGCTGTTCGCTACATCACACAGGGCCCAGAAAAGACGATCTGGGATCCTTTGGGGGTATCTCCAACAGATCAACAGAACATGAACAGATCGCTGCATGTGCAGCAGAGGGAGTTGCAGGATTATTCAGGATTTTATTACAGCCGGCACCCGGAGATCGCTCACTGTGCGGCCATCTTGTAGTCAGGCAAACTCTGCCACCGTGAAATTCATTTTCAATGTTCAATCCTAACTGCACTGTTCTCAAATGACTAATCCATTTGCTCTCTTCTTGTCGGAGTTTCACGATCCTGTCTCCTCCTCTTTCATCCGTATCTACTCTTTGAATACCATGGAATTTGAAACTGCAACTATTTGGATGGCTCTCCTTTATATATTGGACTAAAGGTGATCGTTGCAAATTGATCTGCGATGTTCATGGATTCTCAGTTTCAACTGTCTGCTTGAACTTCCTAAATAAATCTTTGAACAGTTACACACAATCACATAAACCACAAAAGCTGTGTTACAATTAATGAACTGTTTAATGTGGTAAGTGATGCTTGTATCATACGAAAATTCTTTTATTTTGTTCAAATCAAAATTACAAGCTATGCCATTCCCACACATGAAAAATCCCATCGGCTGTGATGGTAACCAATTTCGATTGGGGTAATCTACAGGTCTCAAATAATTTCTCATGATTTTGTCCCCAACGGTCGGTCCTTTTCTGTATGTGATGTTTGGTCTCTTATGTATGCTGTCTAACAGTCCTGGAACACCCCTTAATAGAGACCAGTTCTTGCACAAAATTTGTTAGATGAATGAATGATTTTCACTAAAAAGGTAGAAACAAAGCTAAGTCTGTCTGACTGGCTTTTTCTTACTTTCTTATCCAATTTATTAGAGCGTTGAGTGTTTCGAACTCTTTTCTCTGCTTGATTTAGAACCTGTTCCCCATAACCTCATTTTTAATCTACTTTTCAAACTATACATACAAGTATCAAAATCTCTCTTCACTGCAATTTCTTCTGACCCTGATCATCTCACTAAAAGGTATCCCATTAGTTATATTATGAGGATGTGCACTGTCTGCTCTCAAAATATTGTTAGTGGCCATTTATTTTCGATATAATCTACTTTGAATGTTGTTGTCAAAAATATATAGCTCCACATCCAAAAAAGGTATTCTCTATATGATGGCACATAGTCAAAGTAACTTTATGACCACTGTCGTTGACATGCTCAGAATAGTTCTTGTGTGCTACCTGCCCAAATAATCAAGATATCGTCGATAAAACAACCACAGAACAAAATGCAGTCCATCCATTTACCTGCCCAGACATGCTCCCTCTCAAACATCTCACAAATAGGTTGGCATAGGAGGGATCAAACCTGGACCTCTAATGGACGGGGGAGGGTATTAGAAACGTGAGACAGGTTGGTCAGCACCAGCCGTAATAATAGTATCCATTTTATTTTTTTGCAGTTATATATAGCGTGAAATTGGCCCAGGACATTAGAGTACTTTACATGAATAAGCACTGAGTTACATTACACGAGGTCGGATACAGTTTTAGTTCTGGGTTACAGAAAAAACTATTGTGATTTTAAAGTGGCAGTCACTCTGATTTCCTTGTCAACTATTCCCCATGTCGGGGAAATTGGATTTGTGACTCCTCGGGTGCGGTGCCCCAACGGAACCCCACTGGAAACTTCTCTCCCTACACTTATTTGCTAGCATTTACCTCATTAAAATCATGTCGGAGCCCACATGCAGACGTGGTTTATGTAAGTCGTGGTTAAGGATGTCGTGGTTAAGGATGTCGTGGTTAACTGATTGGTCGTTGTTCGGGATTCGTGGTTCCGGTCATTCGTTTATCAAACTTTGTTGTTAAGGATGCTTCCCATTACAGACTGTTGAGTGCAGTGCTGTTGCATGTTGGGATACTAGGTTAAATACACTTAAAACAGGCTAGTATTGTAGCATGCAGTGTCACCACATGAGGTAATACTCCTTGCAGAAACCACAAACATGACACGCTGCTGGGTAAAAGAAATCAGATGGGAAATTTAGACCATAGTGTTCCTCCACCCACTTTTGAAAGGTGGAACGCCAACAAACACTGCACTACAAACAACACTGACATCAATCGCGAGTGGGGGGAAAAAAACCATTAAACTATTTTTGCACGCCCACATGACCGAAAATAGGACAACAGTAAGCACCTGAACTCACATCGGACTCGCGTGAAGCACAGAGGTATATAAATGCAGTTTACACCTATACTGACAAACAACTCCATAAAGCAAACGCACACTGATAGGCACCTTAGAATGCATGAAATACATCCAGCAAGTTTATACAAATACAAGAGGAGGAACCGCCCGGTGCAAAGAGCTAGGTTTGGGAAAGGGCCCAGGCTTACTAAAAAATACCAATTCCCCTCAACATGTCCTAAGCCAACATCCAGACTACATATTAGCTGGACACCGATATCTCCCCCCCCCCCCATCTCCCCCCCCTCCCCCCCCCTCTTCCCCCCCCCCATGACAGTCTGCTGTGCTGCTTGTTTTACTGCTTGCAGACTACAGAGCCCAGTGAGCCATCTAAGGGACGCCTCAGACAACTTTCTATATCGTGTGGAGACAGGTCATGAGTGTCCTTATAATGTTAGTCCCCAGGATGTTTCCCCAGACCTTGAATGCGATTAGAGCAATGTTATGCGCTATAGGGAGCTTCACTATCGCTATTGGGAAAATATAGTGATAGTGACACTTGTTGCTCCCAGTGATGCTGAGAAAATCTACCTCAACAGGGAGATGCAATACTCCATAACCATGCAGATAGACTGCAAGGCAGTTCTGTGTTCACACATTTGTGTATATAATTCCATGGATCCACCCTTCACTCCATGATCATGAAGAACAGCAAAATACCATATACCGGGGTGACACCACTCGCTCAGGGCATGGCTACTAGTAGGTGCATCAGAACCCCGTCACCCCACAGGTTGTTTAAAAGCGTCACAATACAGTAATAGTGTAGCATGAAGGAATATGGCACACACAGTAAGTGTGACACTTGTCTATTACAAGACAACTGAAACATTCACAATGCATCCTGGGACCTACATTAGTCAACCAAGGCTCTCATCTGGTAATAACGTCCAGGTAGAAAGCTTTGAAATAACTTACAAGAACCTGGGGGGAGGTGGCCAGGAAGCAAAGAAGACCATAAACAAGCCATTATTTCACAATATAACCCAGAATGAAACAGGGGCCCGCTCAAAATAAAAAACCTGCCCAAAATCCAAACACCATCAACAAGGCAGCCAGTGAGGCCAGTGCAACCGCAATGTCACACAACCCTCTCAAAACCCAACAGAGCCCCTAGGTCAAAAGAGTACTCCGGTTAGAAATGGGTTTTATGGTTGGCTAGGATTTGCACCCGAGCCAGGCAGAATCCACCACTAGTCAGGATAAGGGAATTACATTTCTAAAATAACCCCTACTCAGCCCTCGGTAGCTTGGCACTACCAGTCAAGCTTATCTCAGAGGCAGTGTGTAAAGCATCTGCACATAACCAGCAGTAGTACAATGAAAACATTACAAAAGGACACCACACAGGGTTGAGGGGGAATGACGGAAGTCTCGCACTTGCCCAGGGGCATTTCGGACCACTCTCCAGTACTCATTACATTTGCAACCTTCGCCCCACGAAGACGTAGGGTATTCCCAATTCACCCAGGCTACCTTAAAGTCCCTAAAATTAGTAGAGCCCTTCAGGTGACAACCAAGCAGTATTTCGCAGAAAATAAGGGCTCGGTGACTAGCCCGACGACGTTGTGGGAGGCGTACAAAACAGTCCTCCGCGGACAGGCGATTTCGATGGTAGCAGACCACAAGGAAACCCAACGGCTAGTAATACTCCAGCTTGAACAGGGGGTGACTGAGGCAGAGGCCGACCACGCCACACATACAGATGACGACACCACACACAGAGTACTCATGGCGCAGCAGGAATACAAGTCCTATCTGTGGGAGGCGGCACGAGCTAGACAGGCTACAACTCAGCATATGATTTATGAACTAGGGGATAAGGCAGGTAGACTACTGGCCTGGCTCGAGAAGGGGGAGCGTGCGGCGCGGATCCGACGAGACTCGGGAGATTTCACGTCGGAGCCGCGGCAAATCGCGGAGGCCCTAGCGGCCCAATACAAAAAGATATACACACACCGGAGGCCTCGTCCACTGTTGTGGACAATATGGCCTTCCTTAAGGACATCGCAATGCCGAGGTTGTCCCAGTCTGGGGTGGCCGCCCTAGAGGCAGACCTGACTACGGACGAACTTACGCTCGCAATAGTAGCCCTCCGCGCTGGGAAGGCGCTGGGACCGAATGGAATCGCGGTGGAATTTTATAAGAAAAATGTTACTCACATCGTCCCGCACCTGCTGGCCATGTATATGGACAGTTTGTCGGCAGGGATTCTACCCCAGGACCAGAGAATGGCTACCATAGTGGCTATTCCCAAGCCTAACAAACCATCGCTCGACTGCGCCTCCTATCGCCCAATCTTATTGCTGAACGCCGAGGCAAAGATTCTGGCAATGGTGTTGGCGACAAGGCTGCAGCCCTACCTCGCGGCCTTGATACACCCGGACCAGTCGGGGTTTATGCCTAACCGCAATACCGCCCTGAATATACGGCGGCTGCACGGGGTTCTCGCGCGCCGCTCATCGATAGAGGAAGACGCGGCCATCCTCTCGCTGGACGCTCGGATGGCGTTTGACCGGGTGGAGTGGCCGTTCCTCTTTGCCGTTCTCCGTCACGTGGGCTTTGGTCCCAAGATGTGCGCCTGGATCCAGCTGCTGTATACCGAGCCGCTGGCACAGGTGGTTGTAAGTGGGCATATCTCGGACCCCTTTCCGTTGGGACGGGGGACGCGACAGGGCTGCCCCCTTTCCCCGCGCCTATTTGCGCTAGCTTTGGACCCGCTCGCGGCCTGGGTGCGGCAGGACCCAGTGATCCGGGGCCTAAAGTGGACGATGGGATGGGAGGACCGCATCTCCCTGTATGCTGATGACGTCCTGCTATACCTAGCCTCGCCAGCGCGCTCGATTATTTGTCTCCTGGACATCTGTGCATCGTACGGGAGGGTGTCCGGCTATAAGATAAACTGGGAGAAGTCTATTGTGTATATGCTTCGAGGCTCCCCGCCTCGGCTCCCGAGGGGGTGTGAGGTTCGGGTAGTGGAGGACGGGTTTAAATACTTAGGAATTTATGTGACCACAGACAGGGAGAAATTTGTTGGCGAAAATCTCGAAGCCCCTGAATAGGTTTCGCAGCGACGTCAAACACTGGCGTTCTCTACCCCTGACACTACTGGGACGGGCTGCCCTCTTTAAAATGATGGCTCTCCCTAGATTTCTATATCTACTTCAAAATACGCCCTTCCCGGTCGCGCCTACATACTTCACCGCCATAAAACGCGGAGGTGACCAGCCTATTATGGGACGACAAGGCGCCGCGGATAGTGCTTCATAAGCTGACCAGAGGTTGGTACGACGGGGGCATCGCCCTCCCCGATATAAAGTTGTACTATTGGGCATCTCAGCTTATGGTAATAAACCAGTGGCTTCACGTGCATGGGGATGACCCGGCGTACCGTATGGATCGACAGCTGCTGGGGGCCGGGGGGGGTCATGGGAGCGCTCTACAACCATACGAGGGGCCGTTGCCCCGCGGGACCCACAGCGCATACTCTCCAGATATGGTTTGCGGCGCAGAGGGCTCTTGGCTGGGCTGGGAAGATAACCCAGGCTACACCTTTGTGGGAAGCAAAACAGTTGGGGGTGCTGCGCACCACTAAGGGGTTCCAACAATGGGATCTGATTGGCATTTCAAGGGTCGGAGACCTCTGGCAAAAAGGGGAACTGGTTACGTTTGCCCAATTACGAACTGGCCGACACTGAACGGTTCAGATACCTACAAATCCGACACGCACTCCGGGCGGCGATCCCGCCTGGGACCTGGCTTGCGGAGTCGTCGCCATTGGAAGACCGACTCCTCACGGAACATCTGACTAAAAGGGAGACGTCCCTGACATACCGGAAGATGATAAACAACCAGCCAGACCCATTCTCGGCCCTTAAGGCTAGATGGGAAACAGAACTGGGGGAATTTGATGAGACGGACTGGCAGACGGCGCTTTCCTCTCCTAAGGAGGTGGGAAAATCGTCCAAACTGCGACTGGTGCAACTAAAAATCTTACACCGCACGTACTACACCCGCACACTCTTATTTAAACTCAAACGGGCTGACTCCCCACTATGACTCATGCAGTGTGGTATGGATGGTACCTTTTTTCACACCCTCTGGGAATGCCCTGCAATAGCCCTATACTGGAATGCAATACTGCGCACACTCTCCCAGGTGACAAAAGTTTCGACACTTCCGGAACCAAGGAGATGTCTCCTCAACGTCTGGGAGCCTACAGACCTTAGTAGAGTGGCACGACTCTGGGTGACACTGGGACTCATGTTGGCAAAGCGTAATATAGCCCAGGGATGGGGTTCTAGGCATACACCTACCCTCGGCCAATGGTCCCGAGATATGGACTCCATAATGATTGTCGAAAAATTGGTGTACATTCACAGAGGCTGCCCCAAAAAAGGGACCCAGGTTTGGGGAGGGTGGAATGCGTATAGAGGAAACATATGTGCACCCCCGCATGAAACCTCAGAATCCGACTTAAGTGACCAAGATTAGAAGGTTTATTGCTGTCGCTTGTTTGCAGATTGAGGGCTTTATTTCTATCTGACGCCGCAAATGTACCAGTGCTTTCTAAATGATGCTTTCAGAATCTCGCTGCACACCCGATTGGTTGTTATACTGCTGAACTCAATGCCAATGTACGTTGCTTTGTGTTTGAAATATTCAATAAAAATATTTATAAAAAAAATAAATAAATAATAAATGAAGAAGGACACCACATCAGTTTTAGAAAAATATCCAATATTTATCTGTGTAAAACAAGACTAAAACGATAAAAATCCAACATACAGTAATCCATAGTACCACTAAAGGAAGAATAGACCTTTTGTACAGTTCCTTGAAATACAGGGCTATCGCAGGATAATGAGTAAACAAATCAAGAGTTCCGGCCGGTCGCAGCATCGCGGCCCAGCAACAATGTCGGGGAGACTTGGAAGTCAGGAGCACTGGTGTTGGCAGGCGTATGGGCTGCAGTGGGAAGTGGAGTGGTGCTACGTGTGGTGCCCTCAGATCCCGGTCCAGGTAGCGGCTTGGTGACGGTTGTCCAGCGGTGTAGGTGAGACCAGAGCTGCGGTGCAAACCAAGGCGGTGTATGTTGCGGTGCGGACAGGTCACGGTGCAGACACTCGTCGTGGTCATTGCTGAAGCACTGTCGCCAGTAGACCCAAGGCTGTGGTGCCAGACGGGGCAATGCATCGTTCAGGGTCCACAGGTTGCCATGCAGGCAGCGGCGTCAGTTAACGATCTGGAGTCAATGGTGCTGGCGTGGGTGGGCCAAGGCTGCGGTGTGGAACAAGGCGGTGCACCGAGTAATCTAAGTGTGGTACCCCCAAACCATGGTGCAGGCAGCGTCGTTGATGTCAGCTTGGAGCGCTGTCTGTGAGACCAGGGGTGCGGTGTGAAGAGAGGAGGTGCGGAGTGCGGTGCCCACAGGTCACGGTGCAAGCAGCGGCATCGCAGGGCGTTGTCGAAGAGGCCAGGTTTGCGGTGTGAAGTGCTGTGGTGCCTTCAGGTCACGGGCCGTCATCGATGCAAGTATGGAGTTACTTTTTTTCCTCTATGGCAGGTGAAATATCCAGTTCCAGAAGCCTGTACCCAGATGTTGAAGTCTTTGATTTCCCTGAGACTTCCAACGAGGGTAAGTTCTACATCAAGCCCTTGGAGATACTTCAATTGCAGAAAGAACAGTCCAGTCCTTTCTCTGCCCAAGACAGAAGCAGCAATTGCAGGCCAAACCAGCAAAGCACACAAAAAGTGGTAGTCTCTCCTCACAGCTCTTCCAGCACTTCTTCCTGGCAGGTTCCTTAGTCCAGAAGTAATCTAAAGTCCTGAGGTCAAGGTCCAAATAATTATACCATATTTTCCCTTTGTGGCGAGGGTCTCTGAGCCCAGTCCAAACCAGTTTTGCCCTCTCTGGCCTAGCTTTACTACAGGTGGTGGAGACAGCATTGTGCAGAGAAGACACTGCCCATTCAGGTGCTGGTGAAAATTCTTTCCACCACTTTAAATGCAGACCAGGCCTATTCAGCCCAACTATGAGTCACCCAAGAAAGGCAAGACACACTTCACCCCCCACCCCCTTGTGGCAGTCTACAGTAAATGCACATCCCCAGCCCCTGTCACTCCAAAAACAGACAGTCAATACACAAACCAGCAGTGGCACACAGAATGGTTAAACAAGAAAATGCCTAGTTTGTAAAAGTGACATTTTCAAACATACAATTTAATACGCATTTGCAATGCACTAGGTCTAGCAATAATAAAAGTTTGAGCTATTGGAGTTGCAAATAATAATGCAACGCCAATAGCTCAAACCTTAAGTAACACGAGTCCTATTGCATTGCAAATGCTTGGGTTTTTTTTCTTACAACTTTTTGGTGATGTCTAGCCTTCATAGACTTAAGCTTCAGGGGCACTGTATATCTTTCCTCCTAAAAATTATGTTTCAGCAAAACAAATATGACTTTACAATGTAACAAACTATCTGCTTCCCAAAGGCCTTGGTAAGTGTCATTCCTTATTTTTATGGTCTGCTGAACATCAGAGGAGTTTTCTTTTTGCTCCTTCAAGGAGAGTGGCCATGAGAAAAGTGCCCAGACACAATCTGCAAGGAAAGTGCTAACTTAGAATACCATTATCTAAAGTAGGACGAGTGAGACCTTCTAAAAATGTCACTCGGGGGCAAGGAAACATTTCTGGATATAAATGTTGGGCTCGACCCAGGGATCATCTGCGAGCAGGGCACGCTTCCGTAAACCACTGTCAGACGCGCTTACAAGGGGACCGCAGGTCATATTTTTCATCAGGAACTCATTCGTCTTTGCACAACTCCATATTCATCAGAGGGTAAACGCTGCTTGCGAAGAGTGCATTATTTCAGAATTGTTTTCGTATTGGACATAAGGATATAAATTCCATGAGGAAAACCCAGCGAAACCCTTAGGATGCCATTTTTAGCAACTGTGTGAACCAGACCAGCCCAGACAGGGTGGAAAATACATTAGTAAGATCTCGATCACGGGGGCAGGCATTTTGCTACACAGTAATGGAGAACGCATAATGGTGCCATCTGAACTCCATGATGGGTACAGTATTAAATCAATAAATGGCAGTAACCAAGCATATGTACCCACTTGTGCCAGGAGGATAGAAATATACACTTTTCGTACTCACTCGCCAAGTATGCAATTTCTCCGGACTCCAGCCTGGTTACAGACCCTATCTTTACCCACACAGCAGGTTTTCAAAAATAATATTTTCCAAAGACATTTAGACAGAGCCAATTGTATGGGCATCAAATGTAAATTTTCTGAAATACGTGTGCCAGTTAAAAAAAAAAATACTCACCAAAACCATGCTAAATCAAGAGACATAGCAATAGCACTCGTAAACAAGCAAAGATGGAGGCAACGTAGACGGTCTCATGGAGGCGGCGGGGCTTTAGGTATGGTTGGTGGGGGGCAGAAACAGACAAGGGCGACAGAGCTAGATTAAGCAGACAGGGTGGGTGGGGGATTGAGATAATGCTGGGCACCCGTGTTAAAGTGAAAGCGGGCGCCTGTGTTGGTATTGAAAGTGGGCGCCCATGTGCTGCCTTCAGTAAGAGAAACTCAATAAAGAAAATAGTGCTTACAGACTAAATAACATGTACCGTTTAACAACCGATGGGCCAGTCGCCATGGGAGGTTACAAATGAAGACAAGGCGGTACTAAGGAGGGACTAAAAAGCTTATTTACGAATCAGAAGACAGCATTTACGAAGGACAATGACACAAGCCAATGACAAATATGGGCGTAGAGTGGGCAGGGCTTCAAGTGCATCCTCCAATAGTGCATGCCTCGCAGAGCAGCGCATGCGTGCTGCCTCTAGGCTCGACCTAAAAAACATCTCCCTAAAAAGATGCGTTACTAAATTCTGAGTTCAGAGAGCCTAAACTCCATTTCTCTAACTTGTTCCAATGGAAAATGATACTTGTAAGATGTTACAAAGCAACAATAGTGAAAAAACGAAATGCAGTCTCACTATCAGGACAAGTAAAACACACCAGTACATTTCCTACCTATCACATACACTGCACCCTGCCCATGGGGGGTACCTTGAGCCTACCTGAGTGGTGCCTTCCATGTAAGAAAAGGGAAGGTTAGGGCCTGGCAAGTGGGTTCACTTGTAAGAATAACAGGGCAGGTAAACACTGTGCCAAGACACTGCAGTGCCAGGTCTGAGTCACCTTTGAAAGGCTACTTGTATAGGTGGCACAACCAATGCTGCAATCCCACTGGTAGCAGTTGACTTACAGGCACTGTGCTCTGTACTAGGGACTTAGTAGTAAGTCAAATAAGACAACCATGGAAACACCAATCCATAAACACTATTTACTTGGAAAGCGTATGCACTTTAGCACTGAATTGCAGTGGCAAACTGCCAAGAGTCCTAATACCAATGAAAGATAAGGTCAAACACAGGAGGCCAAAAAGCAAAAAGTCTGAGGGTGAACCCGCTGAAAGAGCCAAGTCTAACAGTTTCTAAAACCCAACTCAACAAACAACCTTAAAAGCGCCAGAGTGTGACCAAACCCCAAGAGTGTCCAAAACCCAATAGGCACCATCCACAATACATTAGTCTTCTCTAAATTCAATGCGGTATTGTTGGGATGGAAAAGCCCTCTGCATGCTAATGGACGGGTACACCTGCTCTGAACGCCCAACTGTACTAATGTCTGGATCTTGAATGCAGATTAGTGTGCGCCATGACATAGGCCTGCTGCACGGATTGCAGTCTTGTTGGACCAGGAGGGGCACCCAAAGTGCTACCCTCATAGTGGTGGAAGGCTACTGCCTTTACCAGGAGTTAAGCAGCACGAGCGCTGTGGCTGCAGTATACGTGCAATAATCAGTCAGAGTGAACACGTCCGGTTTACTTGGGTCACTGGAGTGAGGCCCACAGGCTCACTTTTTAAAGGTCCACTATTGTGTGCTTAGCTCACCCTTGGTCTACATCAGTTAGATGTGAAGTGCAGTGCAGGAGTGGTGACTCTACACTGGTTGTATGTGTGCCTGGGAAGGGTACAATACTGGAATAGAGCAGTGCTCTACATTGCGTGCATGGTGAATGCATGTACTGGGTGTATGTGTAGCTATGAGGAGTACAGTACAGGGAGCACCTGTGCCAGCCTGTTTGCCAAGACCTTGTGAGGAAGAGGAGAGTGTTCGAGGGAGCGAGGTCCAGTGGGAAGGCCGATCGAGTGGACTCCCGGTGCGAGGAGTGAGAAGATTACTGCTGCACCGATTGGGTCGTTGCCCATGTGCAGACTGAGTCAGTGACCCCCTGTATGCCAGGAGAGGGCTGTTGTCAAGATAGCCATGTAAAGACTGCAATGCAGTAACGGCTGAGGACCGTGTGGCACCATTGTGGCAATCCAATGTGCCAGGAGGGGTTGCCATGGAAAGACCGCCATGTAAAGACTGCTATGCAGTAACGGCTGAGGACTGTGCGGCACCGCTGTGGCAACCCAGTGTGCCAGGAGGGGTTGCCATGGAAAGACTGCCTTGTAGAGAAGGGACGGAGCTTAGGTGACACCATATCGGTAACCCTATATGCCAGGAGGAGCCACTGTGGAAAGGACTGCTGTGTGGAAAAGGGCAACACCTTGTGGGGTAGTGGCTCAGCAACCCTGTATGCCACGTGGGGCTGCCGGGAGTTATTGTGCCACCTGGATCAGGCAGGAGGCCATGAACTGTAAGTATCTGAGACAAGACGGTCACCAGGAGCAACGTGTTACAGCGGGTGCCGCGATTGCTTTAAAAGTAAAGAAATTCAAAAAAAGAGCACAATTTTTTTCTATTTCTTTACTTTTGAAGCAGGTGCTGCCATTGTAACAAAAGTAAATAGGCAGGAAAAAAAAAGCCATGCAGCTTCGTTCAGCGCTGCAACTAACAAAAGAAAGGCGCAGCCGCCATAATTCCAGTCCAAGCGTGCCGCGCTTGGGAACATTAAAAAAAATACGCGTGCAGGAGAGTGTGTCCTGCCTGCAACAGCAGCAGGAAGGAGAAAGCCATTTAAGCAAATAGTGTTTAGAGGCTGTAATTAAAACGTACCAAGTAACAACACATGTAATAGGGGGCGTCCTCATGGGAGGTTACAAGAAGAGAAAAGGCGGTACTAAGGAGGGACTATTAAGCCCAACGAAAAGCCACCATTAACAAAGGACAGTGACAGGAGCCAATTAAAAAGTGGGTGGAGTACAGAACGACTCGAAGATACGGAGCAAGCACTGCCTAGGTGAGACCTAAAAACAGACAAAACGTACAAATTAAAAAATATAAATTAGTACTTACCTGCCGCTGCTACCTTGCTCCTCGACTTCCATGGGCTGATGCACACTGCATAGGCTCCCAGATTCCAAACTAGATGCTACTCTCATGCTGGGAGTACTATTACCCAGCAAGAGAGAAGAGCTGGGAATGGTTTGAGCAGCCTGGTCTGCTCCTCAGATAGGGCCTGGGAGCCGGCTTGTTCTCCACCCTTCTGTACAACACAGCTCGGGTTGGAGAAATGCTAAGTGCGCATCAGGTTTAGCCATCCTAAAACAGCTGGCAAAACCAACGTGCACACTTACAGTGCCCACCACTCCCCCTCTCGGACCCCGTCCTAAGATCCTGGCAGCCTGCAAGTCAGATGAAAAATAAAATTATAATAAAAATAAATTATCATTGTATTTTTCATGTGTTTGAATCTGCTGGCACTAGGCAGTGGGGTGACCCTCCTCTGCCAGAAGGGAGAAGCAGCCCCTGGGAACGTTCTAAGCGTGCACTTGAAAACAACCCTCAGGTCAGTCCTTTCCAATTTACTTACCAGCTAGCCCCTTCTCATCCCTCCGGACTGGTAAGCTCCAGTTTGACAACTCATATGTCACCCATTTACTGGGAACCCAAAGACTCACAGTTTCTTGGACTCCAGAGCATCTGCAACCATGACCAATTAACTGCAGAAACGACTGTGGGACTCGCATGGGCCAGTTGAACCGGTCTGCTTTTGGCTCAAAGTTCACCCAGTACCTTTGAAGGACAAATGCCACCAGAGCGCTCTTACCTCTTACAGCCAGAGTCCTGAACCACAGGCAGGCGTGCAGTGCACATAAGGCGAAAAGGGCTCACACACACACACAAAGACAGTTCTTGAGCTGCTGTGGGCTGGCTGGTCTGGCGTCTTTTTGCAGCAGCACCAGAGTATTTCACAGGTCTTTAAAAGACCATTTACTTGATAACGAGGCTTTGTTGTTTTTTCACTCCTTCCTAGAGTCCCTGCATCTCCACTCTGCCTATCCCTGCATCTCCACTCTGCCGATTCCTTAAAGTTACAAATTACGTTTGCTGCCACAGTGTGAGAATGCATTTCCTGAGAAGTAACTTAGGCTTTGTTCTTTTGCAGTTATACAGCTCGAACTCCACCCGAAGTTACTGAGGCACTTTGCATGAGCACCAGTTCAATTATACAAGGACACATTGCTGCGGGCAGCGGGCCGGTCTGCGGAGGCATGTTGCCCTGCAGGCTTAGCACTGGGCTTGGCTACCACTTGCACCGTGCACGAAACCCAATAACCTACGTGTGTCCATTTGTGGAACCGACAGCGAGTATCTTCCCACCTGTGTCAAAATGGAGGATGTGGTTGAAGAAGGATGTGGTTGAAGACGCCCATGAAACACATGGCTCGTTTCTCAAAACACCCCTCAGCATCCCTTTACTTCAACGCATGCTGTCCACTGGTCTATAGTTCTACCTCTACTACGCGTGTTCTCCCCTTTCAGACACGTTCTCTACTACCCGAAAAATACAAACTTGCACTTTTACCCTGCTCCTCTAGTAACAATTGTGCCCTTCACATTCACTTTAGATGCTCAACTCCGACTATACTCAGTTGTATTAGAGTTTACGAATAAACCATGTTAACAATAGAAAATAAGCTTCACATTTGGAAAATTATAGTTTTACAAAACTTGACATAAAAAGCCATTTAAAAATACGATAAGCATCTGAATGATAATCTCTTTAGAAGAAATCAAACCTAAAACCTTCAGATACTAACTACATTTATCATGTTGCCTTAAAACAGAGAATCGTTTATTTTATATTATACATTATTAAAACGGTGCTTAACTTTTAACTCTATGAAACTATGAAATACACAAAAACCAAGTACACAACCAAAAAAATAATAAAATATTCAAATAATTCGATAAAAATTCTACATTTTAATTTGGAATGCAAAGGTTCAAGCATTTCAAAATGTATTTTTATTTCTAAAATATGACGTAATATGCCTGATACTAGTATAACATTTTGTCTTTTCTACTACTAATGCACAATTTCCTATTGTCGGCGTATAGCAATGATACAGTGTAGTTCAATATTTGTCCATACTGGACTTAGTTTCCAGTACTTGCACTGTTCCAGGTGGGTCACAATGACCACCTTCGGCCTGGTCATGAAAGCTATCGGCTTTTTCGCACCATCCCTTCTCTGGCGTGGAGAGCTTTGGCAGGGTGAGTGTCAGACGTTCCAGTGGCGGCTCCTCCGCTATGGCGAAAGGAAGTCGCCCCACTGCTTTTAAGCAGTGTCAAGTAGAAACATAAAATGATAATAACTTAATTATTTTAATTGTATACTATTGCACTTACTGGTGCTTTGCGGGTGGGCGGGCCTGAAAAATAGGTTTTAAAAAAGCGCAATGACACACCCAGTGACACTGTGCTTTCTTTTAAAGCGCATTAACGCAGGCTGCCTCAAAGAACATCTTTTTATTTTTTTATTATTTTATCTGTGTGCTCTCTCTTTCCACCTGTCCTCTCACCCACCCCCGTTCTTCTGTACCGTCCTCCCTCCCTCTGTGTTGCCTCATCCCCAAACCCACTCCCCAAACAAACAGGAGACTGGTTTGGGGAGGACTAAGCAACACAGAGGAAGTGCAATAGAGGAGGATGTGGGAGGGGAGAGAAGACAAGTGAGAGGGGATTGGGAAGCACACAGATAACAGAGGGTGGGCAGGAGGGGCTAGGACAAGCACATGGACAACAAAGTGTGGGCACTAAGGGCTGGCGCAATCACATGGACAATGGAGAGTAGACAAAGCAAACCGAGAAGCACAAGGACAACAGAGGGTGGGCAGAGAGTTGGAGTGCCACACACAAAAAAAGAGTGTGGGCAGGAGGGGCTGGGCAAGCACACAGTCAGTGTAGAGTGGGCAAGAGGAGAAGTAGACAAAGGAAAAAGCTGGAAAACACATGCACTCTCATAGATTTGTTAAACAAAAAGAAGAATGTAGCACCTGCAAAAGCGAGCAGCGGAAGGACACAGTACTGTGACCATGCTCCAGGGTATGGGCAAACACAAGAGGAAGATAAGCCAATGGAAGCGAAGTAGAAGCAAGCAAATGAGTGGCAAAGAAGCCAAGCAATGGTAAGCTAAGTCCACTGAAAGGTTACAAAATGTCTCAACAGTGCATGTGCTGTCTGAGGCAAGACCTAAAAAGACAGCCTTTCAAATCTGTTTGTCTTCTGGAAATGTATAACTTGATACAATAGGTCTTTGTTCCCCAAATGGGCTGCTGGCCTGGACAAGTTGTGAGATTGCAGCCGTCTTCAAAGTTCCACCTTTTACACGTTCTGCTAGCCCAGCAAAAAACTAGACCAAGAGAATTGTGATTGTCCATGAACTTGGGCATTGGAGGAGGCACATACGAGAGGAGTAAATAGAACCATCTACCCCTGCAGGCAGTTCCAACACGTAATACACACATTGAATTCATGGACACTGGGACATAGGTGGGCTGATTTACTGGGGACACCCTGGATGCAGCATAAGGACAGTTGTCACAACCAAAGTTATAGAAGGAATACTTGAATTCATCTCAGTCCCTAGCAGGACTAAGACTAATTTGCCTACGGTAGGTCTTTGTCAAGGATGGTATAGTTGGTGAAAAACAGAAGGCTGAAATGTGGTCCATGCGATAGCCAGTGGCTGAGATTAATTCCAGTATTCGGTCACCTTGTTGTGGTAGATGCACTAATTGTGATAGGATATTCCCCGACGTGGGTCCTATGCTCACTGTGGCACAGTTCTCTTAAATGTGGATAAACTGGTCTGTGTTATTTGTTTTCATGTCTGAAAGAGACTTGGCCTGGCAGTATGGAATGGACTGTCCCTGATGGAGCATAACCAAAACTGTTTTGCATATGGGAGGTCCCTGCATACAGCAGCATAGTGACCAACAATGAGGGATTGGAATTTAGCCCTGAGAGATAACTAGTAGCTGAGATTTATTCAAGTGCTCTTTCCATCTTTCTGTTTCTTGCCAGTACTCCCTCTTTTCTAGCACTGCTACCTGTTGCATGCGAGCCTTCCTTCCTACAGTGGTGGGTATGCAATGATGCTTGTGAGAAATTTCATACTCACACACCCCCTAATAATATATTCACTAAAATACACCCATGAAGAATATGTTACTTATCTAGAGACTATCTAATCATTCCCTAAATATACTCCATTGGACACTTCAGACCATAAAGATGATACTAGAATTTTGTTATATAATGAGACTTGCACATGTGTGTTTAAGGGGATCTTTGCAGACTAACATATCAGTCCAGTGGGCTAACTCAGTGCCTTTCACCAACATGCGCTATACACCACTCAATCTACATTCTTCTTACTACACACACACACACACACACACACACACACACACACACACACACACTCTCTCTTCTCCCTTCTTACTATACACATGCACTACCAAATGCCTATAGTGCGCTCTTAATACAAACCTCTCACATGCCTGCTAACCTCATACTACACACGCAAATCTAAATGGAAACATACCAACCCACAGGCCTCTGCTCAATTCATACCACACACAAGCACACCATCATCACATGCAGATTCTGCCCTCTTAATACAAACACAGCTTCCTGCATGGCTCTGCCCACACCTACACACATCCAAATATCTCATATTATACATTCATCTCTTATCCATACCCTTGTGCGTTATTCTGGGTAGGAGCTTCTACACATGACTTGCCCATGGCTAGCACTGGCACTGCCCTTGCTCCCCTTAATTTTCAGTGGTCAAGGAGGAAGTGGCTTCAACAGCCTTCTTTACTTTCTGTACTATATACACCTTTCCCTTCACATAACTTCTAAGCAGCAAATGGGAGATTGAAGTGGGGCTGAGTGTACGACAAGAGATCACCCTGATGATGGCAAGAGTGTGTGATGTCATGCCTGCAATCTCCTGGCAATTTGGTGACTACATGTATATCACCGTACATTGCCCCTCTAGTTCATCTAAATGGCCCTCTAGTTCATCTAAATGGCCCTCTAAAGAAACGCACGGCTTACACCGCAACCACTTACAAATTAGACATCTCTGCTCCCCATTTACTACCCAAACACTATGTTCATGCGCTTCTGTTCCTCCAACTATACACACACTTATGCATCTTGCACACACAAAAAAGGTCACATGAGATGCAAGCTATTGTAAGGCCAGAGGCTAGGGACAAGGCAGTGGGATTAGAAGGGTGAATGCTCTGTAGATATTTGTATACTTGTTGATTCACAACATCACAGCCGTCTTTTCCCTTGCACACAGATGTGCACTCTGAGGAGGTCTCTTCTCTCACACTCTGCTGCTCTTGGAGATACTACCACATACAGAGTCTCAGAGGGCCATCAATGAAAAGAATCCAACCAGTTCTCATTACACAAGTCTGTAGTACTCTCACACCAACACATCAGTAGGTGCGCCCCTAAAGGTTCCCTAAAGTTTGGTATCTCTGAGGATGTCATAGTGGGTGCTGACCCACTACTACATCTGCCACTCAAAGAAAATTTAAACAACACTTGTGTCATTATCTTATCTGGTCTTCTGAGATGCACAATGTTCCAACTGGACACAGAATAACAAATCTCCAGCTGGAGTTGAACACAGGCACTGTCTGCATCATAAAAACATCCTCCATCAGCCTAACTAGGACTCTTTGGAGGGACATTTCAGAAGTCTCAGGGCAATCAGGAACTACTGGAGTTAAATTGTGACAGTGAGAGACTTCTGCCTCCACAGCCCCGGGGCTTACCTTACTGTTGGACCCAAAACTGAGCACCAAGTACACCCCTTTACCACTTAAATCTCAGGGGAGCTAGGCAGAGTATTCCAATTCTTACTCAGGGAGGAGGTGTGAGCTAGAAACTCAAACTCTAAGCAGGTACCAATTAATAAATCATTGCGCGGCCAATGCTTATACTTGAGAAAGCAAAAGTACTTTATTCACAGAGCACAGACAAATAATACACACAAAATGAACACAATAATACAAACACTTAACACTGTTGTGTCAGAACAATACTGAAGTTATTCTCAAGTTATTACAAGTGTGTAGGAAGGTGGAATCTGACTACATGGTTGCCCCCACTTTTTTTCTGGTGTTTTGATGGTTTTTGACTAGTCTGGCTGGGATCCGGCTATCCAGGACCCCAGCCTATCTGCTTACTCCCTTAAAAAACTTGGAGTGCATATTAGATGCACTAGTGATTGGATACTGTGGTATCTTATGATCCCCTAGTATATGGTACCTTAGGTACCAAGGGCATAGGTACTTCACAGGCCTACCAGGGGCTGAAGCATGTATTATGCCACCCCTGGGAAGCAGACTAAATCTGACACCACAGGCCTGCTACTGCAGCATGGGTGAGGTAGTGTTAGCACTCCTCACTGAGATATAGGTTCACTATATCTCTCCCTGCACACAAATTTAAACCTATCAGTCACCCCTAAGGCAGGCCCTGTCAATCCTGAAGGCAGGGTGCTTGGTTTCCATGTGAGGGGGTGCCTCTGCCTGAGCAGGGCCCCTCTGCAGCTCTCAGAGTCTATTCCCTGCGGCTGTTTGTGAATGCGGTCAAACCATATACTCTTAAGTGCATTATAACCTCGCGGTAAATGCCAACTCTGGGATGGCTGCATCAAAACATGTTGTGTTTGGTGTCAAACGCTTTGGAATCATACCCCCACACCAGTAACTGGTGTGGGAGTATGATCCCACCCTTCTAGAGGGATAGACATGTACCTACTGTGGAAACACAGTAGAATCCTGAAGAGCCCTGGCATCACAAAATGGATGTCACCAGTCACAGACAATGGGCTGCCCTCCTGCTGATGACCGAAACTCGCAGTGGAGGAGGCCCAACAATAGGCATCCTGTCACAGGTAGGTGTGGTCACCTCCAAGACAGGGTTTAGTGTATTGGGGCTGGGTGGGTGCACTCCTAGAGTGCTTTGAAGTCCTGCACTGGGGAGGCAGTAGGCTCCTCTGTGCATATGCCAGCTCAAACCGGTTCAGGGGCTACCTGCCCCTGCTCTGGCACGAAACTGGACAAAGGGAAGTGGGTGTAGCCACCCACTCCCCTGACCCTCCCATAGGTGGGGTCATAGAGCTAGTCCCTCCCTTCCTTCTAGTATAAGTTAGGGAACCCTTGCCATTGCAAACTAGATATCCCTGGACGACGCTCTGAAGAAGAATCCTGGACCTTCGATGTTCCACTACCTCTGGAAGACGGAAGAATCTCCCTTGCAGTCAAGGAGTGACTCCCCTGCTTGGCAGGCACCAAACTTTGCAATCAACGGTCGCAAACTTTCCCACTCCCGCCGGAATTCGAAGTCCCTGCATCCTAGGAAGAGATTTCTTGACTTCTCCAAGGCCATTGTGAGTCCCCAGCGACGCTGAGGCAAGTGGACCCCACGAGTGATAAGGAACCACAATCCCTGGGCTCCGTGCACTATTTGAGTGCAACCCTTTCACGACGTTCTACGAACTTGTGCATTGGACCACGTGTGGTCCAAGCCTCCAGCAGGATTTCCACCGAAGATCAGAGGCCTACCCCGTCCCGTGACCGCAGGCTCCTGGTGAGTGAATCCTCCCGAGGCGTCTTCGCGATCCCTTGCCGGTTGGCTTGTGGGTCCCCAGAAGACTTTTCTACAAAACCAAAGGGCTCCCCTGGTTGCTCCAGGCCTGCCCTGACTTGCCCTCGCTGGGCGAGTCCCTCAGACCTTGCTGGTCTGCACCGCTGACTTTTTACACTTTCCACGAGACTTGCTGTTGCCAAGGCTTGTTGGCTCCAATCTGGTCACCGACACTGCAGTAAGCTGCAGACTTCGTGGGACACGCCGAATCCAGCTCCTGGTTGTCGTCGACGCCTCCTGGACCTCGTGGCTGAAGAGTTAAGACACCCGTGGTCACCTGAAATCACCAGACGACTATGGGCATCCATCTTCCTTGCCCCGGGTCACTGCCAAGTGACTTTGAACACTGTCCCCTCTGCTTTCAGGTCTTCCTTCCTCTGAATCCAGGCTTGGATTCCACCGGACACTTCTCCTGTCTTCACAAGCAGCAAGTCTTCTTTGGTTCCATTGAAAACGACGCTGCGACCCAACACCAAAAGACATCTATGCACTCGGCTTCCCTGGGTGAGGTATCTCCAGCACTACGGTACTCCTGTGGGTGTTGGCTCTAGAACTACTTACCCTGTAAGTGACTTGCTTGTAGACTCTCCCGAAGCATCCTAAAACTCTAAATTTCCAATCGCGACTTGCTCCATTGAAGTCAATTGGGATCCGCGGCTGTGTTCTCACACTGCAT
The DNA here is from genome assembly GCF_964204655.1 of Triturus cristatus. Taxonomy (NCBI): domain Eukaryota; kingdom Metazoa; phylum Chordata; class Amphibia; order Caudata; family Salamandridae; genus Triturus; species Triturus cristatus. Next base: position 1,048,788,177 of record NC_140579.1, read on the forward strand.
GCGTCTCCCGTGGGTCCTTTACTTACCTGCCTTGGTTGGATTAGTGAGGCCCCAGCACTTCTGAAGGCCCTAGGCCTTGTCCCCTTGCAAGTCGTTATCCCCAAGTCTCTTTTTTAGAATATGGTCTGGTACGCCCCTAGGGCCCCAGCCATATTTGTGCTCAACTTGCTGTGAAATGTTGATTTGTGCATATGTCCTTGACTTCTAATCTCATAAAGAGATTAGTAGAGTGTGTCTAGTAATAAATACATATATATTTTATATATACACACACCTGTGTGGTGTCCTTTCAGTTAGTAATTCAAGAGAGTATAAGGTAAAACAAGCTGCTTTACATTCCTCTAAAGACTTAGCCTGAAGGCTGCTCTCCACAGCTACCACTAGGATAGCTTTCTTTAAAAGGTTCTCTTAAACCTATCTACCATAAGAGTCGCTTTGTTCTGGTGCAAGGTGTCCACTTTAACTAGTGAACAGCATATGCCAGGCCAACTTCTCACAAAGTAACACAACAAGATCAGGGTTAAACCACATTCAGGTGCCCCAGGGTGTGTGGGCTACAATGTGTTTCCTTTCACTCTCCCCAGGTATAAGCTGTAGGTACAATGATAGCAAGGCTGGTAGAGGATAGTCGTCTATAGGATATTCGTATAGCTGCCCTGGTGCGCGTCAGAGTTGCTGTCCCGCAAACTACAAGCTGATCCTTTAATTTCCAGTAAGCGAATGTATCCCAGTGTGTTGTGGGCTGAGCCTGGGGCGTCGTTCAGGCTTGTGTGCACATTATACACAACTTCTGGGAGTGCACTCCCAGTTGCAGCAGGGATCTCGTTGAGTTAAAACCGCTGAATGAGAATAGGGCTTTAACTAGCACCACGCCACCACAAAGGTTTCTTGTTCTGGGGTGAAACTTCTGAGTACAGTTACAATTTTCTTCAGCTCCAAGCAGTCACTGCACTTGCTAATTGGGTCAGTTCGTTGTAGTCACTGTTCTGCCATTTCCTGCAAACCTCCGGTGTCCTCTGTGGACCAATCAGAGGGAGCATGAAACGCCCTGTGGCAAGCAGATTCAGAGGAGCAGATTGCATCTGGAGCAGTGTAATTTTGATCCAATTTGAGATATTACAGGGCTGTGTCATAATAATGAGTAGTCAACACTAATATATTTTGTTTGATTAATGCTACTAAGGAGAGTGGAGTAGTGCATATTTAAATTACTTCACCTGGAGAATTGCGTCTAGAAGGTGATTAATAAAGGTCTATGTAACATTTATATTAATGTTACAGGGGAAGTTAACATAAAATATGTCCCATTGTGAGGTTAATCAAATATAATGTGTATGTGTAAACTAATGTTTAAACATTTATTTATACGTGTAACAAGAACTTTTCTATGCAGTTGCATTTAGAGTGACATCTTTGTCATTCTTTACACTTCTACATATCTTAAGAAGCTGCATGTGTTGTGCACACATTTTGAAACCTTGTGCACTGCTAAAGTTGACCAGAGTGGGTCTCAAGAAACAGTCTGGTTCTTGCTCATGTTTAAATCTAACATGTAATTTGTATTTTACTTTCAAAGTAGTATGCATTAGCTTGTTTCCACTGCAGGTATGGAGAAGGCCTTATTAGTTAGCATAGAAGTTTTTTTTCATTAGATAGCAAGGCATGAGAAGACAAATTGGCAAGGAGAAGAGCAGCAACTAGCAAGAAAGTGAGTTCTTATTGAAGAGGAGAGGAATGATCGAGGGCAAACGAAGTTGCAACTTATCGAGGTGTGAAAGACGGTGCAAGTACCCAGTTGTGCCGGAGCCATGGAAATTTACTAGCAAGAGTCACGGGGGATTATCTACCCTGAATTCAATTTATATTTTATGCTGAAACATAGTGAGGAACAGGGGAGACAACTTAGGTCTTCACGGGGAGCAGATCTAAGTGTCTGCTTGTGTGGCTTTATGCTACTTGACCCATGGTTGGAGTGGCTTCTACTGTGACTTCGACGACAGCTGACATTTCTGATTCCACCTTTAATAAATGCTTAGTTCAGGGTTACCCTTTTAAGGTAGTGTAGAGAGAGATAGCTTGCTCATGCTTACTTTGGAGAACCATTTGATGCAATTCAATATTTAATTATTTTGCTGATTATTTGCTTTGACATCATAGAGTCAGTTGTCTGCTTTGTATATAGGGTAAATCTGTGCAGGAGATTTTGACTCATTTTGTTCGTTCTATACGATTATGTTCAGATTGGTCTAAATCTACTTGTTTCTAAATTTATAATTAAACCCTACTAAACACAGATTAAGTTATCCAGTGGATCATTGTGTTATCACATTGGTTACACTGCATTGAGATGTTAACAAGCTATTGTTTTCTCCTTTTATCTCTCATGCTGCTTTTAAGACCATCGATCTGGAGATAAATGCTGAGTGGGCCCAAGCTCCATCACATCCTCTGGAGACATTGATGGAGGCCAACATCAAATTCCTCCTGCACATCTCTTCAAGGAGCACCTCTTTTAGGATACCTTTAGTACCGCTCTCCAGCCGTCAGTGCAGAACTTCCCTGTTTCGGTCTCTGAACAAGTTGGCAGTTAAGGGACCCAAACCTAGAGTTCAGAACTTGTTAATGTGAACTCCTGGGACAACGATTGGAGGGGTTCTGTCCCACACTAAGTTTTCAGCTCGAGGCTGATGATTCTACAGGCTGAGCTCGGAGACCAAACTTTAGATGGTTCCTGTTTGCGTGTTTCCCTCACAGGCTGGTCAAGCTGCAGGTTTTGGCTTGTAATTTCGGCAGAAGGCAGGGTATTTCTTGGCGCAGAGACCCAAAACAAAAAGGCACAAAAGATGGGGAGGTATCCTCGCTCAGCTTACATTACAACCCGTTTGGGGAACGAGGGAGCAAAAGTAACGAACGACAGTTCCTATACTCCACAGGGCTCTCCGTCTACTTTAAAGACCGCAGTCTAGTTCACGTCAGCGGATCTCAGGAATGCTTCGGAAGAGTCCTACAGTCATACTGCTGCCTGGCAAGCTCCCACCAACATTTAGCTTGTATACCATCCACACAAGAACCAAAATGAAGCAGTGTAAGATAGCGCGCAAATTCCATGGTTATACAGCTACACATGAATGGTGTTAACATACATGTGACATCCATGTCCTACACAGATGGAATGAAAGACCGGTTACCAGAGACTGGCAGAAAATGTGAAGCAGGGTAGACAAGATGGCAACGCCGAGTACAAAAATAAAAAATACCCAGGGATCCACTACATGAGGAACAAATGGGGGGGGGGTGCCACTGTCAGAAGATGTAGTTGACCAGATATTAAGGATATGAGGTCATGTGAATGGCACATGCTGCGGCGGCATAGCAAGGGCACCGGGAGCCCCAATGCAAGGAATGAAATTGACCCCGCAAAAATAACAGTTGATGGATAGAAAGCAGACCAAGGTCATACATTCACTCCAGTACAGAGATCTGGGCCTAAATCCATCGTTTTGTTGCTCACCATGCAGTTCCAGTTTGAACCCAGCCATATGCAAATCAGTCTTGATCCTGTGCCTCATGGGAACAGTCCAGCCCGAACTGCCTAGCCCGGTCCTCCCTAGACTGGAAACAAGCATCCTAGGACCGGTTTCGGGGTTTCACCCCTCTTCAGCCAGGATAGCTTGATTACAGTGGCATGGAGAGCATGGGCAAAAGAATGATGGATTCAACCCAGATCTTTTGACTGGTGGAGAAAGTTTGCATTGTCAGCATTCCGTCCATCATTTGTTTGCTGTAACACTTTTTGCCATAAGTGGGATGGGTATGCCCAGACGTGGTTTCCTTGCTCACTGTGCCACTGGGTTCAAGCTAGCCTGGCTGAAGAAGGGTGACATACCCTGAGACCAGTCCCACTATGCTGGTTTCCGGTCCAGGGAGGACCTGGCCTGGCAGTTCGGTCTGGACTGTTCCCATGGGGCACAGGGTCAAGACTGATTTGCATATGGCCGGGACCAAACTGCGGTGGCGTAGTGGGCAAAAGAACAATGGATTCAACCCAGATCTTTTGACTGTGGGAGAATGTTTGCATTGTCAGCATTCCGTCCATCATTTGTTTGCTGTAACATGAAATTGACCTCTCCTTCCCCCCCACTCAGCTGGCTCGATCGTAAAAATATATATATATACACACACACACATCAATGACAACTGATACTAAGGGATACCGTTGCATGCTGTAACTGGTCTGCTCAAATTTACACCGAGGATGGGTGTTGACAGTTACATATATACATCCACTAAAAAAATACGTGCTTTGTATAAAGAACTGGTGTACTTTTTTGGCTTTGTTTTTATTATTGCAGTTTTATTTATCGCGAAATCGACCCGAAGGTACTGGAGCGCTTCACATGAGCACCTATTACATTACACAAGTTGTTTAAACACAACTATAAACAAGGTAGCGCAGAATCACACAATATAAACTCACATTTGATAAATACGTCTCTCCAGTGCGCTTAGATCACATCTTGTTGGCTCACTGTCACATGCCCTCAGTGAGTCCGGTCGTATGGTTTGGTTTGGCCCACATATGAGAGATCCCTGCCCTCCAAACTGTGGTGCATCCATTGTATATAAATCATACGTGGTATCCCCACGGACACAAAGCGGTCTGTATCAGCGCACGCGCCCAAAGATAAAGCCCTTACCGCAGCTGTGGGGTAGGCGGGGGCGAGGGGAGCGGTTCCTGTCAGTCGTCTTCAGCCAGACTGCGAGGGTCCCGGTGCTCCGAGCGCCCCTGACCCCAGGAGTGCCCCGGGTCAGCAAGCTCAGCTCTCGGAGCTCCTCCAGCAGAGTGGAGGCACTGCAGCTGCTTACACACGGCACCTCTAGAACAAGCATTTGCAATGCAATAGGTCTCGCATTTACGCAAGTTTAAGCTTTTGGCATTGTAAATGACAATGGGTTTTATTTATGTTTTAAAAACGAAAACAAAAATGAAAGGCATTGTTATTTGCAACGTCAATAGCTCAAACTCGCGTAAATGCGAGACCTATTGCATTGCAACTACTTGTTATCCAAGTGAAGACTGCAGTCTCTCCTACTTTCAAGGACTCAAAGCTCAGAAGAAACATGGCTCTGAGGACGAGGGGGGCTAAAGTGATGTCCCCTTTAAATGAGTGGCTGCGACCCTTTCTATCCAGACTCTGCGAGATTGGGTGTGGTGGGGCGTCCTGCAGGGGCGTAACACAGGCCCCCGCAGCCCCCGCGGTGCGGGGGGCCCCAAGCTCCAGGGGGGCCCCCTCAGCACAGCTCTCTGGCTGCAGGGCTCCTGGTTGAGCCCGGAGCACCCCCAGGTGCCTTGCAGGGAGGCCCCCGTCAATGTCCGTTACGCCAGCGGCGTCCTGGTTTGTAGTGTTAGTGGGGGGGGCTTTTATGCTCTCCTTTGGGAGCAGGTAACTGCAGAACCCCTCACCCCCAGCTCATCCTATTATCTTCCAGTCTTTCATTAATAGGGTCTTTCACGTTCTTCTCTGTGACAGGTTAGCGTGCACTGTAAGTGTGGTGCAAGGTGAGAGGGCAGCTGTGTAAGAATACAAACACATATAAATATATAAATCACGTCAGATCAAACAGCTCACTAAACGGAGGACGTTCATTTGGCGCTACAAAGAGATATGTGGTGCTGTTCTGCAGCACTTTGAAATGAGAGGTTTAGAGCTGTCACGGTTTGGCCTAGAGCTGGCCGGGGTGTGGTGTGTGCCTTGTGTTTGGTTGTGTATATTGTCTAGAAGCCTTGTACCAGCAGAGCTGGGCATTAATTACATAAGAGCAGTGGCTCACAGGTGGGTAACATACACATGACCTGGTGACCCTGGAGGCATGAGTGGTAGGACATTGACACACACCCACACATGCTAACAGTGACGCCAGCTGCATCATGTCACAGGGACCTTTCAGGATGTGTTGTAGATAGAAATGCACTTCCTAGTAACAAGAGGATGGGTCGGAAACATGACAGCCAGGGATAAGTTGTTCCTGGAGTCGGGGGTGAGGCAGCTGGGCATGTGTGCGTGTGAGCCTATGTGCCTGGCAGTGTGTCTCTGTGTGTTGTGTCCTTGTGCGTGCCTATCCGTTTTCACGTGCATTTCTTCTGGGAAGGTCAGTGTGTCTCAGTCAGTCTTTGTTAGAAAATGTTGAAGGGACATATGTTTGTTGAAGTGTTTGTGTGAATCTGTGGGTGCGTGCGTGTGTGTGTTTGTTACTGTTTCCGTGTGAATGGGTGCCTGTGGGTGTTTATCATTTTCTGTGGGAGTGTTTTTGCAAAACATGTATGTTCGTGTGTGTGTGTGTGTGCTCGCACGTGCCTGCGTTTATGTGAGTGTGCATGCTATTGTGTGCATGTGTGTGTGTCTACATGCGTGCGTGTTTCTCTGTATGTGTCTGTGCGCGCGTGTTTGCACCATTGTGTGCGTGTCCGTGCGTATGTGTGTGTTGAGCTGAAAAAAAAAACTGTTTCCAATCTCCATGTGTGATTTATTTAAAAATGGTGGAGTTTCGACTGGCTGCAGTGAACCCCGAGACTTTCACATTTAGAGGAGAAAGGGTGACTCAGTGGGCGCATATTTTAAAGTATTCGAAGGCCTCTTCAGTTTGCAAAAAGGCAGCGTGTTGTGTAATTTCACCACCCTCTATTTATAAATCCCCGATACCTGCCAGAGCAAACACACAACCTGTACCTCGCATCCCGTATGCATCTTGTGTAATTGTACACATGACAATTCACAGAGATAAATGCCGACATAACACACTACACATTTTTGTTCTTGAAAAAGCTATAAAAAAACCGTTACTAATTCAGCATAAAGCTTCAAACGCCGCGGAGCCGAGGAATTCATGGCTTGTGCGCAGAAAATAATCCAGCTGGAAACTTAAACAAGTAAAGCTACATCCAATATGGCCGTCACACCTGTTTGGCTATTTAGTAGTATGTGGTCTAGTTTGTCAATTTACTCCTCCGCCTTCTCTTTAGAGCCGCACGTGTGAGTGAGGCAGTGGCTTACGCATGCGTGAACGCTGGCAAAGCGGTAGCTGAGGCGATGAGTGGCAACAAACACTGAACATACGAGCGCGGTGCCGAAAGCGGTAGTAGCCGAGGTGGCGTCTGGCAGCTCAGGGGGTGGTATGGTGCACTATAAAGTGAGTATGCTGCGTTTCAGTATTTGCACGCGTTTTTTTCCCCTTCGTGCATCATTCTCTCACTTGTAATTAAATCAATTGCAGTTTAAAGGATAGCGTGTTACCAGCCACGGCTTTGTTATGCTTGCAATTGACATGGAAGCTTTCAGATAAATTGCATGTTGTACATTTAAAGCGCGCCGCGCCGCGCTTGGAGCGCGCGAGCGCATTTAAATAAAAAATTACAGGAGGCTGGTGAGGACGAAAGTGAAACTGCATGCTGGCTTGCGAGGGAAGGGGGAAAGGAGATGTGCACGCCGCGTGGCTGTAAGCACGTACACCAACTCAAATCCGCCAAAAGCCTGCGCGTGCTCATCTCCTGTCCCACTTCCGAGGCAAGTCAACAACAATAGATCTCGCTGGCGACAGCGCTTCGCGCTGCGTTCGCCAGGCGAGACCTAAAAAAAGGCGGGCCCGCAGCCTGCACCAATTACAGCTCCCCGAGGAAGCAGGAAATTAAATTACAGACAACTTGTGGTGCGGCCAGCAAGCGGCAGGGGTGTGCCCTCCACGCATTCTGCGCTTCAGAGGTTCAACAGTAAAAATAACGTGGTAATTATAAATACACTCGCGTATGCACAATTATAATATTATAATGGGCGTTATATAGCGCTTGGTGGCAGCGTATGTGTCCCTGGGATTACATAATCAGGATTTGTCCATTCATGTAATTTTGTAAGGCATCTAGCGGAGACGCCCCTTTTACAGACCAGGTTCTGCTTTTTTCTTGTACTCAGATACTATAATCAGATCAATACATTGAAGGCATCCATGACCACATATCCCAAAATGCATTAGTTAAGTGAAAGCGTGGGAACGCGTATATCTTCAGGGAAAGGATTCATCTGGTGGTAAGTAACCCTACAACTACTATTAGAGGGTAAAAGTGAACAACAAAACACAAGTCAACATTAAAAATGCACCGACAGACCAATAAAGATAAACATAACAAAATGTCACAGCCTACTCGGAGCTGCCCACTTTCCAAGGTCCACACGTGACTAGTTAGCCACGCTGTTCCCCCCCCCCCCCTAGAATTCAGGACTTCTATTCCTGATTTTTTGTTGGATTAAATTCGACTGTAGGACTACAAGTCTCAGAATTCTAAGAAACAAAACCCGGACTCACCTCAGCAGTCACACGTGTATCCGGAATTTGGCAGCGGTGCCTAAGGTTTTGTAGGCGGTGTCCTTGCCAGGTCTGTTGATGCAATTCTTTTTGGGAGGGAGGGGGACAAGCCAAACCAAGACCCATTTTGTGTGTGAAAAAGGCCGCTTTATTGAAACAGGTGTATATTACAAAATAACCAACTGCCTTACAAAACTAAAGCCTCGCTATACATCAAATAGCTGACCCCTGACCCCCCCCACGCCCCTACAATCCCCTCAAAAGTTCCCCCACCCTGGCATTAACATAACAACAACATTACAGTATTGCAGTTAAAACTTTTTCCCCCAATGACACCCCGTTCCCTACCTGCTTTCCTGCAACTGTAACTAACAAACGTCTATCCTGAAACTTAGACTACCTGCCTACCCTTTTCCTGCCCCTGCTCACAAACTTCCAATACTTAACGAAAAATCTGTGCCAACCCTGGCCAACTTTTCAAAACCCCGCAAGCACCTGTTCCAAGTGACAACCTCCATAAGATGCCTTATGCACCTGTTGTGAGAAAGTGCCATCTTTCTTGCATGGTATGCCCCCACTTTTTGCTGAATTGCTGAATGTACTTTGACTGAGTGTGCCCTGGACTCCTGCCAATCAGCTGCCCAGGGTCGATGTTCCTTCCCTAAAACCTAAAATCCCAAATTGGCAAACCCTGGCCACATGTCAGCCCCTGGTAAATGGTACCCTAGGTACACAGGGCCTTGTGACCAGGGAAGGCCTCTAAGGGCTGCAGCACTTATTGTGCCACCCTTAGAGGCCCTGTACCCTAACACAACCACACTGCCCTCACAGGCTGGGTGTCTGGGTACAAGGCAAAAACAAGAGTCGACATGGCACACATCCCTGTGTATAACTTAACAACAGGAGAGAGAGGGAAATTATTTGGAGTCACTCTTAGTCCCCCAGGAATAGTATAAATAAACAAAAGAAGAGTGTATCCGTCGAGGCTGAATACGTGAAAAGTGTTAAGAAAGGTGAATCATTGTGTTTAAAAAGAACCCTCACTCACCAACCTAGTTGGTTACGTGCTTCATCATTGGGTTCCCACCGGAGAGACCGAATGTCTCCCCGGTGTGCTACGACGCCTGATTTACAGCGGAGCTGTGTTTTTTTGTGTAGAGACAGTGCAATCTGTGAAGGTGCTGGTTTTTAAAAGGTGTCGCAATTTTAACCAAGAGGTAGCTTTAATGGTGGTAAACTGGACACGGTTAAAAGAGGTGAGGTGGACGTGTGAACTCTGGTTATAATTAGACCAGCTACGTCCTAATTAAGGTGCAAAATGGTCAACATGTTTCTGCTTCTAACGATACTACATGAAGCATTCTTCAGGACCTAATTATGGACAACCACGGCGGTATACGCTCGCTAAGGCGCACCCTAACCAGTGGTGTCTAGAACCGCTAACACTTACGGTTATGGAAAAAGGCCTTGTGGATTTCTGAAAGCTTTCAATTCTGTTGAAGCAAAAAGAGGATGAGGAGACAAAACAAGACAGACAATGATTCACAGCATACAAATATATTAACAGAAAGCAAAGCAAGAATTTTTTTTTCAGTTTGTGAACAAACTTCACGTACACAAATAGTGAGTTGCCATTGTACCTGGACAGGTGGGAATAAACACTCGTATCAGCCCATGCCGGTATAGTGAGTTAACGTGGCACAATTGTGGTGATGCTAGTAAAACTAATAAAGAAGCTAATGTGCAAAGAGAGCTACACCCTACTTAGCAGTGATTACGACAGAGGTGAAATTTTCACGTGGCGTGCGCTCTATGCAGATAGAAATGGCCATCAAACTATGAATCAGCAACAAACTTTGGCTGACTGTAGGAGGCAAAAGAAAACGCTTGGATTTAGTAATGGAGAAAGGAGACTAATCCCACTGATCCACAAACACCAAAACGGAACAATGAGTTTGGTGATTGATGCTTATGTGATGTTCGATTGAACGTCACAGCATGAGTCCGGGTGGGGGGCGAGACTTATAGTCAAACTCTAGGTGGAGAAAAGTGAGTAATAAAGTTAAACATAACTCGCGGGGTAATGGCGAAACAGCAGGGTAAAGAAAACCAGAGCCTCTACTTACTACGCCAAAGCCTCCAACCCACAGGAAACCTACTTGTCCCTCCTTCGGACTCGAATGTTATTATTCGCCCCGTGAGCGATGCAAATAAAGGAAGTGCTTTGCTCCGGGGGCGCATAGCGTCATCACGCTGGTCACGTGGTGTGTTCAACGTGAGGCCAAAGACTAGACCGCTTAGGTGGCCATTGGAGGCGGTCTCGTGATCGGGACTTTGCTACCGTAACTAAAGGAGCAATTGGAAAAGAGGGAAAGTTCTAATCAGAACGGAAAAGCACCAAGAGGTCCATGAGTGTGTCTATTTGTATTCTTGTTATGGGGGGCTACAGTGTAAACATAACGACATCGCGTTAGTCATGAGGTATGTCTAACAGACAATGACTATTGGAGGTAGTCTTGTAGTCAGAGTGTACGCTGTCATGACTAATAAAGCTTTAACTGTAGGAGGTGGAAAAAAGTGTGTTTTCCTTATAAAAACTATGAATAAAGTACCAACAGGAACTGCAGCTGTTATGGGCTATTACTGAAGGAGCAATTGTGAAAGAAGGGGACCTGGCTACCTTGTGACTGTGCATCTGGGACTCCCATGAGCAGTGGCTCTGCTCAAAACAAGTTTCTAACCCCTGGCATCAGCCCGGAACCGCGAATCATGCACACTCTGCACCCGCCAAGCCTGGCCTGTGCCAGAGTCGACAAAGACCCCGAGGATGTCCCCCCGGCGACTGTGACCCCTAATCGGGCACCCAAGGACTCACCTCGACGCTCCTGACGATGCCTGCAGCCTCAGAACCAGGGACCCCCCCCAACCGCGATCAACCGAGGGTAAGATTTCCCGACACCAAAATGCACCCCTGCACCGGCGCCCTGCGGCACCCTGTGCCCGACTCCTGGGTACCTACCTATCCTCCAACTACCCAACATACCTCTCGAAGTGGTGGTGGCACCTGAAGCATCTTCGTCCCCGAGCTTGTAGCCTTTGTTCAACCTGGAGCTTTCCCATTGAAATCCATTGGGCGCCCGAAGGCTCAAAAGCACCCTGCACCCATCCGCCCGAGTGGCCCTGGCAGTGTAACTTCTACTCCTACCTACTTCCCCATTTGCCCTGAGCAAGTGACCAGGAGCCCAGCTCCCACAGTCGCGTGGCCTGCTAGTCAGCAGCCACCAACCAAGGCCCCCCTGCCTTCAATAGGATAACATTGGGCCTAACTCACTCTGCACCCGGCCGCCCCAGTGCCGCTGAGGGTGTAACAACTGTACCAACCTGACCCTGACAGACCCCTGAGTCTGTGCCCAAAACCTTAACTCTGCCAGTCGAGTACTTACCCAAAAGCCGGTAACCCAATTTTGTTCCATAGGGTAACATTGACTGGTTTCTTCTGAAATTTCTTCTAAGGGGAGTTTCTAAAACTTAAAATATTCACCTAAAATCAACCGAGTAACGAAAACGGAAATACTCACCTGCTATTAGGAGAGATCCAAGTGCTGGATCTTGGTGCCCAGGACTGACCATGAAAAGTACTCACAACCGTACTTACCAGTAACCCAATTTTCTTCCATAGGAAACCATTGACTGTTTTTCTGTGAAATTTCTTGTGTCGATTTTTGCAAATTACAAATATTCTTTAAAAATCGTACCAAATGTGAAAACGTAATTACGTACCTGTTTTAGATAGAGGTCCCAGTACTGAGCCCAGGAGCCCAGCCCTGGATTACAAAAGTAACAAGAACATACTTTACCTGTAACTTGAATTTTCTCCCATAGGGAATCATTGACTGTTTTCTATGAAATTTCTTCTGTGTCAACTTTTAAAAATAGCAAAATATTGCCTAAAAATCATAACAGTAACTGAAATGAATTTACTCACTTGTTTCCAAGACCTGCCCCAGGACTAAATCTAGGATCCAGTCCTAGAATTAGAAAAGTAATCCTGAAAGTAATCTATTGCAAATAACTTAAAAACTCACATTGAGCTCAATGTATTATTGTGTTGCCTATTGCAACAACCTGTAACTATTGTCTACAAAAGTCAATTGCATATTGCAAAAGTATTTAACTCAAGCCTCTCATTCTGAGATAGTACATTTTAATACCTATTGTTGGTTCTAAAATAAAACAAGCATATATTTTTTATATAAACCATTGGCCTAGAGTTCAGTTCTTGAGTATGTGAGACCATTTGCTGACTGAGTGTGTACAACAAATGATTTACACTGTCCTCTGATACTGCCTTACTGCTCGACCAAGCTACCACTTTAGAGAGTAAGGTTATATCTAACTTTAACCTCTGCCAAATATCTGGGCACTGTGGACTCTGTACACACTGTACCTATTTGGGAACAGTATATACAGAGCCACTTTCTCACATTGGTGGATCAGCGGTGGGATACAAATTTGTATTTGTTGGACTACTTGGTTAACATCTGATCACACGACAGAACTCTTAAAATTGCCTTTAGAATTCTGATTGGTCTTTTCCAAAATACTAAAAGTCTTGTCAGGGCCTTGCTTAAGTCCCATTAGAATTTTAGAAAAATAAAAGTCACTATAGTCAGGGTAGAGGATTAGAACTGTGAGGTTAGAATGACTCAAACACACCCAGCTATTAGTGAAAATAATAACATGGACCTGGTGGCGGAGCTCGACCTCACACCTTACTTACACTTGTCTTTCAAGGAATTGAGGTCCCTATGCAAAATTAAAAATTTACCAATGGGCCTGCATCCAACCAAACTAGGGCTCCAGGAGCTCTTGGCTGAGTATGCTAAGGAGCACCCATCTGAACATGGTGATGACCAGTCAGATGAGGAAAGGGAAGAAGAGGAGGAGGATAATAACCCCCCTACACTATTCCCTCGGGAGGAAAGGGCCCCCATACCCTCGAATCAAAGAATTAGCATCTGGGAACCTAGAGTTCACACAGGTGAACCAGGTACCAGAGAGATCACTGGGGGATCCACCAGTGAAGAGGACAGCCTTTCAGCAAGGCTGGCCAAAAGGTTGGATCTAGAGTCCAGGCTCCTGGCTCTAGAAAAAGAAGGGGGAGAGATGGGTTTAGCACCTATCAATGGTGGCAGCAATAATAAACACAAGGATAGGGAGGAGACTTCTGATCCTAAAATACCCAAAGGGATTGCCCCTAAATTTGAAGAAGGTGATGACATCACCAAATGGTTCACAGCCTTTGAGAGGGCTTGTGAAATAGGAAGAGTAAAGAAACCTCTCTGGGGGGGCACTCCTGTGGGAACTGTTCTCTGGTAACTGCAGAGACAGGCTTCTGACCCTCTCTGGGCCAGAGGCAGGATCCTATGACCTCATGAGGAAGACTCTGATTGAGGGATTTGGATTCACTACTGAGGAGTATAGAATTAGATTCAGGGGGGCTTACAAAACCCAGACCCAGTCCTGGATTGACTTTGTAGACTTCTCAGTAAAGACACTAGATGGTTGGTTAGCTGGACATGGTGTGCATGATTTTAGTGGATTGTACAATTTGTTCATGAAGGAACATACATTAAGTAATTGCACAAATGAAAAGTTGCATCACCATTTGGTAGACCTAGGTCTAATTTCTCCTCAAGAATTGGGAAAGAAGGCAGGACACTGGGTCAAGACTAGGGTGACAAGGACAGCCACTGGGGGTGACCAGACGAAGGTGGTGAGAATCCCCAAGATAAAAAGTCTGAGTCTTCCAAAGGGGCCCAAAAACCTGTTCAGGGGGGTGTAACCCAAACTACTCCTTATGTGCCTCAACCCTATAGGGGGAAGAACTTTGATCCCTTAAAGGCCTGGTGTAATAACTGTAAGAGGTCAGGACACCTAACTGTAGATAAATCTTGCCCCCACAACAAAGCCCCTAAGGCACCCAGTACAGATACTCCTGGGACAGCAAGTTTACAGATGGGATCAGAAGTGTACCATGAGTTAATCTGAGAACACACTGAGGCACGTCTAGTCTCACTGGCGGAAGTGGAGTTTGCCACTGTAGCTGTGTGGCCACCCAACTTAAAGAAATATTTGCAGTACCCCTGGGTGATTGGAACTAGGGTAGAAGCTCTGAGGGATACAGGTGCCAGTGTCACTATGGTGAAAGACACACTAATTTCCCCATAGCAATATTTAATTGGTAAAACTTACCCACTCACCAGTGCTGACAGTGTCACCACTAGTCATCCCATGGCCATGGTGACATTAGGCGGGGAGGGGGGGGTTACTGGCCTGAAACAGGTAGAGGTCTCTCCAAAGTTGCCAGCTGCATGTCTGCTAGGAAATGATCTGGAAACCTCAGCCTGGGCTGAGGTTGAGATGAAAGCCCATGCAGCCATGCTGGGCATCCCTGAATTGCTGTGTGTGCAAACCAGAGCACAGAGCAAGAGGAAGGGTGAAAAAGTAGGTCTGGAGCCTGAAATAATGGCCCAACCAACCAAGAGAAAAGGTAAGAAGACTGGGGAACCAGCTTCTGTACAGAAGAACACTCAGGACCCCTCTCCAAAGGGAGAGGACTTGGAAACTCCTGAGGGAACTGAGCCCATGGAGCTTGACCCTTACCAGGTTGAACTCTTGGGCCCAGGGGGACTCTCTAGGGAAGAGCTGTGCCAGGGTCAGCGAGACTGTCCCACTCTTGAAAGCCTGAGGCAGCAAGCTGCTTCAGAAGCAAAGAGAGATGTCAGTGGTACCCACAGAGCTTATTGGGAAGAGGGATTACTGTATGCTGAGGCAAGAGACCCCACTCCTGGAACCACCAGGAGGGTGGTAGTGCCACAGAACTACAGGGAGTTCCTCCTAACTTTGGCTCATGACATCCCCCTAGCTGGACATCTGGGGCAATCCAAAACTTGGAAAAAGGCTAGTTTGTCACTTTTACTGGCCTCAGATGCAGCAAAAGGTAAAGGAGTTTGTCAGCTCCTGTGTTACATGTCAAGCCAGTGGCAAGACAGGTGGCCACCCAAAGGCACCCTTGATCCCACTACCAGTGGTGGGGGTGCCCTTTGAAAGGGTAGGAGTGGACATTGTGGGTCCACTTGAACCTCCCACAGCCTCAGGGAACAAATTCATTCTAGTAGTAGTGGATCATGCTACTAGGTACCCTGAAGCAATTCCACTTAGGACTACTACAGCTCCTGCAGTAGCCAAGGACCTCCTGGGTGTCTTCACCAGGGTAGGGTTTCCTAAGGAGGTGGTTTCACATAGAGGTTCCAACTTCATGTCTGCTTACCTGACACACATGTGGAAGGAGTGTGGAGTGCAGTACAAGTTTACTACACGCTACCATCCACAAATCAATGGCCTTGTTTAGAGATTCAACAAGACATTGAAAGGCATGATCATGGGACTCCCTGAGAAACTCAAAAGGTAGATGGGATGTCCTGTTGCCATGCCTGCTTTACCACAGAAGGGAGTAAGTTTCTCACCCTTTGAACTTCTGTTTGGTCATCCTGTGAGGGGACCACTTTGTCTTGTAAAAGAGGGCTGGGAGAGGCCTCTTCAAGAGCCCAAACAAGACATAGTGGACTATGTGCTTGGCCTAAGGTCCAGAATGGCTGGGTACATGGAAAAAGCATCCAAAAACCTTGAGGCACAGCCAGGAGCTTCAGAAGCACTGGTATGACCAAAAAACTACACTGGTTGAATTTCAACCTGGGCAACAGGTGTGGGTTTTGGAGCCAGTGGCACCAAGGGCACTCCAAGATAGATGGAGTGGCCCTTACCCTATCCTAGAGAGAAAGAGTGAGGTTACCTATTCATTTGACCTTGCCACTAGCAGGACACCCAAAAGGGTTATCCATGTGAACCACCTTAAGCTCTACAATGACAGGGCTGACATCACCATGCTGCTGGTGACTGATGAGAAACAGGAAGCGGAGAGTGAACCTCTCCCTGATCTCCTCTCCTACAGCCCACAAGATGGGTCAGTGGATGGTATAGTCTTTTCAGACAGCCTTTCTGCCCAACAACAGACTGACTTCAAGCAAGTCTTGCAGCAGTATGCTAGCCTCTTTTCCCTGACCCCTGGTCTGACAAACTGGTGTACCCATGATGTGGAAACTGGTGACAGTGCACCTATCAAAAACGAGATCTATCGCCAGTCAGACCAAGTCAAGGAAAGCATCAAAGCTGAAGTCAGCAAGATGCTGGAATTAGGGGTCATTGAACCCTCTGAGAGCCCCTGGGCTAGCCCAGTGGTTCTGGTCCCCAAACCTCATCAACAGGGTGGAAAGAGAGAGATGAGGTTCTGTGTGGACTATAGAGGGCTCAACTCTGTCCCCAAGACAGATGCTCACCCTTTTACAAGAGCAGATGAACTGATAGATAAATTGGGGGCAGCCAAATTCCTCAGTACCTTTGACTTAACTGCGGGGTACTGGCAGATTGGTATGGCCACAGGAGCAAAAGAGAAAACAGCATTCTCCACACTTGATGGGCATTACCAGTTTACTGTGATGCCTTTTGGGTTAAAGAATGCCACTGCCACCTTCCAGAGGTTGGTGAACCATGTCCTGGCTGGGCTGGAGTACTTTAGTGTAGCTTATCTTGATGATATTGCTGTCTTTAGCTCCACCTGGCAGGATCACCTGATCCACCTTGGGAAGGCTTTAGAGGCTCTGCAAAATGCAGGTCTCACTATCAAGGCATCCAAATGCCAGATAGGGCAGGGCACTGTGGTGTACTTGGGCCACCTTGTAGGTGGAGGCCAGGTACAACCCTTACAACCCAAGATACAGGCCATCCTGGACTGGGTAGCTCCAACAACCCAGACCCAAGTCAGGGCATTCCTTGGCTTGACTGGGTACTACAGGAGGTTTGTGAAGGGATATGGGTCCATTGTGACTCCCCTCACAGAACTCACCTCCAAGAAGATGCCCAAGAAGGTTAACTGGACAGTTAGTTGCCAAAAGGCTTTTGACACCCTGAAAGAAGCAATGTGCTCAGCACCAATTCTAAAAGCTCCAGATTATGCCAAGCAGTTCATAGTGCAGACTGATGCCACTGAGCTAGGGATAGGAGCGGTCCTATCCCAGACCAATGATGAAGGCCAAGACCAACCTGTTGCTTTTATAAGCAGGAGGCTACTCCCCAGAGAGCAGCGTTGGAGTGCCATTGAGAGGGAGGCCTTTGCTGTGGTTTGGTCCCTGAAGAAGTTGATGCCATACTTGTTTGGTACTCACTTCCTTGGGGGTGCCCAGGAGTGGACGCCTCACAGGGAAAGCCAGGATGGGTTCCACAGCGGTATTCGTACAAGCGCCTTGAGACCCTTGCGGGTGAGTAGTGTGCTATATAAGTATCAATTTATTTACTTCCTGGTTCAAACTGACCACAGTCCTCTCAGATGGCTAATGCAGATAAAAGGGGAAAATCCCAAACTACTAAGGTGGTCCATCTCCCTACAGGGAATGGACTTTGAAGTGGAACACAGACCAGGGACTGCCCATGCCAACGCAGAAGGACTTTCCAGGTTCATCCACTTAGACAATGAAGACTCCCTAGGGCAAGGTTAGTCTCATCACCTTTCGTTTGGGGGGGGGGGGGTGATGGGGATCTTTCGTGCATGGTATGCCCCCACTTTTTTCTGAATTGCTGAATGTACTTTGACTGAGTGTGCCCTGGACTCCTGCCAATCAGGTGCCCAGGGCCTATGTCCCTTCTCTAAAACCTAAAATCCCAAATTGGCAAACCCTGGCCACATGTCAGCCCCAGGTAAATAGTACCCTAGGTACCCAGGGCCTTGTGACCAGGGAAGGCCTCTAGGGGCTGCAGCACTTATTGTGCCACCCTTAGAGGCCCTGTACCCTAACACAACCACACTGCCCTCGCAGGCTGGGTGTCTGGGTACAAGGCAAAACCAAGAGTCGACATGGCACACATCCCTGTGTGCCATGCCCACAACCTACACTGCCCTGACATACATCAGCCACCCCTCTAGCTGGGTGCCCTATGCCAGTGGTGTGGGCACAGGAGCATGAGCCCTGTGCCCCTACAGTACCCAGGTCCATTCCTGGGCACTGTAAGTGCAGTGCTGCCATTCAAGAGTATATGGTACTGAGAGCTCGTCAAACACAAACTCCACAGCACCATAATGGCAACACTGAAGACTGAGAAGTTTGGTATCAAACTTCTCAGCACATTAAACCCGCACTGATGCCAGTGTGAGATTTAATGTACAAAGCACTACAGAGGGCATCTTAGAGATGCCCCCTGAAACCTAACCTACAATCCACTTCTGGTCTGGGAGGCTGCCTAGGCTGCCACACAGCAGACATGTTGCTAGACCCCTGGGTGGAGAGCCCCCACTCTCCTGGGCCTGCAACAATGCACATCCTGGGCGAGGTGCTAGGTCTCCTCCCCAGGATGGGCAGGGGGAAGCTTCAAAGGCATGCCGCCTCTGTGAGCTTCTCCAGGCCACTTGCTGTACCCAGCAAACTGGCCCCACCGGTTCTGACCCCCACTCTGGCAGGAAGACTGACCGGAAACCCCAAGTAAGGACAGGGGATGTGCCAGCCTGCCAACCCCACCCCTCAGGTGGGGGAGGCGAGGTGAAGCACATCTTCGGGCGCTCGCCATCTTGAAGATGGGAGGCCCTGCC
Source organism: Triturus cristatus (assembly GCF_964204655.1). NCBI lineage: Eukaryota > Metazoa > Chordata > Amphibia > Caudata > Salamandridae > Triturus > Triturus cristatus. The sequence goes on from NC_140579.1 coordinate 1,048,807,231, forward strand.
CAATCAGGACTAGGCTACTGCCCCCCTCCCCCAGGAGAGTGGCAGGATAGGGGATGTACCCATCCCAGGGCAGGGACCCATTGGTCTCTGCCCTTTACCTACCTGTAAAGCCCCTAAATCTAGTATTTAGAGGCACCCTGAACCTTCCTTCTCCAGATTCCAGATTCCGAAAAGGCAACGAAGAGCAAGAAGAAAGAAGACCCGCCGTGCAGCTGCTAAGACGAGGAAGACACCAACTGCTTTGGCCCCAGCCCTACCGGCCTGTCAACCCTCGAACCTGCTCCTGTTAAATCCCGGCACATCTTGTGGCCAGCAACCTCACAAACCCCGGAGGACCTGGCTACATTGTGACTCTGCGCATGTGGGACTCCCATGAGCAGTGGCTCTGCTCAAAACAAGTTTCTAACCCCTGGCATCAGCCCTGAACTGCGAACCCTGCGCACTCTGCACCCGCCAAGCCTGGCCTGTGCCGGAGTGGACAAAGACCCAGAGGACGTCTCTCCGGCGACTGTGACCCCGAATCCAGCACCCAAGGACTCAACTCGATGCTCCTGATGACGCCTGCAGCCTCAGAACCAGGGACCCCCCCAACCGCGATCAACAGAGGGTAAGATTTCCCGACACCAAAAGGCACCCCTGCACCCGGTGCCCTGCAGCCCCCTGTGCCTGACTCCTGGGTACCTACCTATCCTCCAACTACCCAACTTACCTCTCGAAGTGGTGGTGGCACCTGAAGCATCTTCGTCCCCGAGCTTGCAGCCTTTGTTCAACCTGGAGCTTTCCCATTGAAATCCATTGAGCGCCCGAAGGCTCAAAAGCACCCTGCACCCAGCCGCCCGAGTGGCCCTAGCAGTGTAACTTCTATGCCTACCTACTTTCCCATTTGCCCTGAGCAAGTGACCAGGAGCCCAGCTCCCACAGCCGCATGGCCTGCTAGTCAGCAGCCACCAACCGAGGCCCCCCTGCCTTCCATAGGATAACATCGGGCCTAACTCACTCTGCACCCGGCCGCCCCAGTGCCGCTGAGGGTGTAACAACTGTACCAACCTGACCCTGGGAGACCCATGAGTCTGTGCCCAGAACCTTAACTTTGCCAGTCGAGTACTTACCCAAGAGCCGATAACCCAATTTTCTTCCATAGGGTAACATTGACTGGTTTCTTCTGAAATTTCATCTAAGGGGAGTTTCTAAAACTTAAAATATTCACCTAAAATCACCCAAGTAACGAAAACGGAAATACTCACCTGCTATTAGGAGAGATCCCAGTGCTGGATCTTGGTGCCCAGCACTGACCCTGAAAAGTACTCACAACCGTACTTACCAGTAACCCAATTTTCTTCCATAGGAAACCATTGACTGTTTTTCTGTGAAATTTCTTCTGTGTCGTTTTTTGCAAATTACAAATATTCTTTAAAAATCGTACCAACTGTGAAAACGTAATTACTTACCTGTTTTAGATAGAGGTCCCAGTACTGAGCCTAGGAGCCCAGCCCTGGTTTACAAAAGTAACGAGAACATACTTTACCTGTAACTTGAATTTTCTCCCATAGGGAATCATTGACTGTTTTCTATGAAATTTCTTCTAAGTGTCAACTTTTAAAAATAGCAAAATATTGCCTAAAAATCAGAACAGTAACTGAAACTAATTTACTCACTTGTTTCCAAGACCTGTCCCAGGACTGAATCTAGGATCCAGTCCTGGAATTAGAAAAGTAATCCTGAAAGTAATCTATTGCAAATAACTTAAAAACTCACATTGAGCTCAATGTATTATTGTGTTTGAAATTGTGTTGCCTATTGCAACAACCTGTAACTATTATCTACAAAAGTCAATTGCATATTGCAAAAGTATTTAACTCAAGCCTCTCATTCTGAGAAAGTATATTTTAATACCTATTGTTGGTTCTAAAATAAAACAAGCATATATTTTTTATATAAACCATTGGCCTAGAGTTCAGTTCTTGAGTGTTGGAGACCATTTGCTGACTGAGTGTGTACAACAAATGCTTTACACTGTCCTCTGATACTGCCTTACTGCTCGACCAAGCTACCACTTTAGAGAGTAAGGTTATATCTAACTTTAACCTCTGCCAAACCTCTGGGGACTGTGGACTCTGTACACACTGTACCTATTTGGGAACAGTATATACAGAGCCACTTTCTCACACCTGTCTCCACTAACCTGGCCTAAACCAAATAATAAACCCCAAAGACTTCACCCAGCTAAAATTCTTAAAAAGAAGGATGGGAAGGTGGGGCCAAGAAAACTATTACTAGCTACACTGCTGCCAGCCACCAGGTCACCAAAACCTAAAATGCTGCCTGGCAAATCCCCTCATAGGATTATTTAAGCATAGGGCTAATTGGGCTACTTGGATTATAATTGGGCTACACCCTGAAACAGGCCAATTCCACAAAATGGCCGATCAGGCCAGCCCCAGACCCCTCCCAAACTGCCCGGGGGGCAGACCTCACTATGTTCGGCTGCCCCCCAAACCCCCCTTGTTGTGTTATTGGTATTTGAGTAGTGCACAGTGTGCCTTGTGTGACCAGATGGCTTAATATCAGCTGGGTACCATTTTATCCGTTCCTAGATTTTGCTTTTACACACCAGTGTATTCTGGGAGCCGTAGTCTTACTGTGTTTCAATTGAGCCCGTTGGGCCAACACAACCAACAATGAAATGTAAAAGCAAAGTACAGGCACGGAAAAGTTGTGTCCCTCTAACATGGATCCACCTGGTTACCCTAACTGCCACTAGCGTGGCTTCCCAGAGGTGTCAGCCGTTTGAGGCGTTGTCGATTGTATTGTAATATTTATGTAGCGCTTACTACCTCTTTGTGGGCGATGAAGTGCTTGTCTACGTGGGCAGCAATCTACACTATATGGTTGGAAGGTGTTGCTTTGTTTTGCAGCTCATGTGATAAATGTTTCCGTGTAGAGCGTGAGGACCACCGAGGTGTGGTTATCATGTCATGGGGCGCAGCACTTATCAGTGTGATGGCAGAAAGGGTATGAGAGGGAGGCGCCCCAGCATGGCTTTCAGTAAGCTGGCAGCTGTGATCGGCGTTGCAGGATCCTTTGTGGTATGACCGATGATCACAGGACACTGAGCTGGTTTCCGCACTGGGTTGTCCATTCTGAGATTTGTGCTTCCGTTTATGGTCCTGAGTAGGCATAGGGTGGGCGGAGAGATGGCCAGAAGATCTGCCTGGTGGACTTCATTACAACCACCCCTTAGGCTGTTCCAATGTTTCCACCCCAGGCCTGAGGCTGGACAGTGATTTGCTCCCTCTGAGGTGCCTATCCATGTGTAGGAGCAATTGTAAGGCTCTTTTGTAGATGCCGCTTTACATCCATCAAGACTTCTAATTTTCGTCCTATTTCCCTTCTTCCCTATTTCAAGCCTTTGGTTTGGAAGGAGCTGTTTGCCACCAGGGTGCAGGAGTCTGTGGAGAATGGCCAGTCTCTTGAGTCCCATCCCTCTGTGCTCTGCCCTGTCTGGTAGCGGTTGATTCTAGATGAGCTGAGATTTACTGTGTAGTCTCTGTGGCTCCAATTGGAGGGATGTTGCAAAAATGGATCACTTTTTTTCTTTCAGACAGGACACGATGATTTCACCTCGAGCCCTTTCCCTCTTGTCCCAAGCCAGTGCCGGGGGGGGTCCTAAGGCTCGTCACTCTCAAACATGCTATTGAGCTTGCATCTGCCTACCTTGCTTATCCTCTGTATGGGATGGTCACAAATTCTTTATGTATGCTGCTGATACACAGATGCTCTTATACATTGGGGATTGTGGAGTTTCAAATGGCCTAGAATGCATGGCTGCGCATAGGCGCTAAATGAAACACGGGAGCCGGTATTGTTTGGTCACACACGCGGCTCCGACTGCCGCGCCGAGTCCACGCCTCTTTATTTAAACAAGCTAGCGTCTGACGTCACGCGTCAGCGCTAGCACACCTCGGCAGCACGGAAGGCTAGAACGCCTCGCGCGCGCCGAACACTACACTCCTTCCAACCTTTATAAAACATTAAGCAAAACATAAAACCAACGATGAGTCTGTTACCAGTCTGCCAGTCCTTACAGGTTATTACACCATATAGTCCGCCAGCTGGGATGACGGTGCCGGGTTCTTCCTCAGGTTGTAGCGGGATGGGCCGCCTCTGGAAAGGGCCACCTCGGGGGTTCTGCGCCTTGGGGTGTTAGGCTCTACCCGGGCTGGGGAGCTGCCAGGCGGGTTACCCCCCGGGGTGGCTGGGATGGACTGGGAACCACCATCCTCGCTCCGACCGTCCTCCCCCTCCTGATCTCCGCTCGGCTGGTCGGGGTCCGGCCCCTCGGGCTCGGCCCCGGGACGTGAAGGTGTTCCTGGGTGGACTTTTTTGAAGAAAGACACATCTCGCGTGACCGTTTCAGCACCTCTTTGAGCGGTCACCATCGTGCCTGTCCGGCGGGTGAGAACCCATGGTTGTGGTTCAAAAGGAAGTCTGAACTTGCTGCCTGGGTAGCGGTCCTTCACGTACACTCGATCCTGCCGTTGTATCGTGGACTCCTTGGCTCCACTTCGCCGGCTGGCGTGGTCATTCAAGCGCATCCGATTGGCTAGGGTCTTTTCATTGGTGGCTTGTGCCGGAACCCAAGTAGGGTGGTGTGGGATCGTGTCACTTACGATTCTTCCCATGGTGGCTGTTCCTGGCGCTGCCTCGGTTGTGACATGGGGGGTCATCCGGTATTCCCGCAGGAAACTGTAGATCGCTCTCTCCAGTGGAGATCCGTCAGCCATGGCGATGCGAATGGTTTTGTTGAGTGTCCTCATAAACCTCTCCACCTCTCCATTGGCTTGGGGCCACCGTGGTGTTATTTTGCGGTGATGGATCCCCCAGCTCTTGAGATACTCTGCAAACTCCTGCCCTTGGAAAGGCGGTCCATTGTCTGTCTTGACCACCCCGAATATGCCATGAGTGGCGATGGTTTTTTCGAACTTCGCGATCACTTCAGTGGCTGTCTGGCTCCCCACGATTTCGACCTCTGGGTATTTGGTGAAATCATCGATAATGACCAACGCATACCGTCCATCGGGGAGATGTCCGAAGTCGGCACTCACGCACTCCCACGGTCGCAGAGGATTATCTTCGGTCGCCACCGGGTGAGGGCGTTCCGGCTGTCCTGCGGCTTGGCACCACGTGCAGGTTCTCACCGTCTGTTCCACCATCGCATCCATGCCTGGGAACCATACTTTGGCTCGGAGCCTGCCCTTCGTCTTCACCATTCCTTGATGTCCCCTGTGGGCGAGGTCCACTGCTTGCTGAGCGAGGCTGGCCAGCATGACTAGCCTCGGGCCCCGCAGAAGGCATCCTTGGGTGTCAACGGACAGCTCACTTTTGACTTTCAAGAATGATTCCAGTGTCAGCTTGGCTTGGGGCGTTCTTCTGTTGAGCGAGTCTTGGATTGTCCTCCAATCTCCCAACCTGATGGCCTCCGCCGCTGCTCTCACGCATTCATCACCTTCTGAGGCTTCTATGATCGCGGCCAGGCTCATTGGGAGGGGTCGTGACCGCTCCGTCACATACCGTAAGTACTCCTCTGTGTCCTCGGCCTCCTCCTTCTCTTCTGTTGTGGCTTTCCTCGGGTGCCGTGACAGATAGTCCGCCGGGTTCGTGGCCCCTGGTTTGTACTCCACCCGGTAGTCGTACCCTTGTAGTTGGAGTATCCACTTTTCAATCCGGGGTGGCGGCTTCAAGGACGACCCTTGGAATAGAGGAATGAGTGGCTTGTGATCGGTTGTTACCGTGAAATGATGTCCATACATGTACACGTGAAAATGCCGGCAGGCCCAGTGGATGGCGATGGCTTCTCGCTCGATTTGCGAGTAACGCTGCTCCGTTTCGGTCAGGGACCGGCTGGCATAGGCAATGGGGGCCCACTCTTCGTTGTTCTGGAGTTGTGTCAATACCGCTCCCAACCCAAACCGGCTCGCGTCGACCGCCACGTTGGTGGGCTTTGCCGGGTCGAAGTACGAGAGGGTGGTGTCCGCGGACAGGGCCGCCTTCGTTGCTTGGAACGCTTGCTCCTGTTCCGGGCCCCACTGCCACGTGGTGGACGACTTGGTCAGCTCCCTGAGGGGTTTGGTGAGGTTGGAGAGGTCCGGAATGAAGCGGCCGCAGAAGTTGACCATGCCCAGGAAACTCCGGGCCTCCGAGATGTTCGTCGGAGCTGGGGCATCTTGGACATCCTTCACCTTGTCCGGGTCTGGGGCCACCCCTTGGTCCGAGAAGGTGTACCCGAAGAAACTGATCTTGTTCTGCAGGAACTGACACTTCTACCGGTGCAGGGTCAAACCTGACTCCTGAATCCTTTTGAGGACCCCTCTCAACCGCTGGTGGTGTTCCTCTATGGTTGAAGCGTATATGAGCAGGTCGTCACTCACATTAAGCACGCCGGGGAGCCCACTGAGTACTTCTCTAATGGTATTTTGGAATACCTCGGCAGCACTCGAGATGCCGAAGTTCAGGCGCCGATACCGTCTGAGGCCCACATGTGTGGAAAAGGGGGTGATGTACCTCGAGTCCGGATGAAGTGGTAGCTGGTGATAGCCTGACCGTAGGTCCATCTTCGAAAACCACCTGGCCCCGTTCAGCTCTCCCAGGATGTCATCAATGGTGGGCGTCAGGTGTCGCTCTCTCTTGACCGCGGCGTTGGGGAGGCGCATGTCCACACAGATGCGGACTTGTCCTGGCTGCTTCGGCTTCCTGGCGATGACGATCGGGGATACCCACGGGGTTGGCCCACTGAGCTTTTCGATGATGCCTTGCCTCTCCAGGGCCTCCAGCTCCTCCTCGACCTTTTGCCTCAGGTGGAAAGCGATTCGCCTGTGCCTCAGCGCCACTGGTTGGACCGACGGGTCGATGTGTAAGGATACCTCCTTTCCTTTCAGGCACCCGATGCCGTTAAAAACTTCTCCAAACTCTTCCATGATAGTATCCAGTTCTTCCTCCAGGACTGCCATGGCAAACGAGATCAGTCTCAACTCTTCGGCCGATTGCCCGCTCAGCAGCATCCCGCTGCCCTCTTCCGTGACATAGACGGTGGTGCTGATGCTCCTCTCACCATGTTGTAGCTCTGTTTTGAAGCACCCGATGAGGGCAATGGGCGTCTTCTGGCCGTACGCGAACACCCGAATCTTCGCCTCTCGCAGCGGGGGTTTGACACGCAGTTGGTGGTAGACATTGGCGGCCATCAACTCGATGGAGGCCCCAGTGTCAATTGTCGCCTTCACCTCTTGTTGTTGGACTAGGATGCGACATTTCGGAAGTCTACGCTTCTTCTTCTGTGGCTGGTGGATCGCAAACACATAATGGCCTGGATACTCTTCGGTGTCGTCGTCCATGTCTTCGCTGTCTGCCTCTCCCTGTACCGCATGGGACGCCTCCTTCTTGACTCTGGTGGACCGGCACACCGCCGCAAAGTGGTTCATCCACCCGCAGGCGCCGCACTTTTTCCCTCTGGCCGGGCAGTCTTGCATGCGGTGGGGTTGGCCGCCACAGTACCCACAGTCTTTCTTCTTTGCCTCCGGTTGCCGTTTTCCTCCGGCTTGCCTCCCTTTTGGCCGCACTACGTTCACCGCTTCCGCCACTTGCACTTGCTCCGTCTTCACAGGGCGATGTAGGGCTGCCTCCATATGCGAGGCTCTCGCTTGCGATAGCTCCTTCGACCGTCCGAGAGTAAGGATGTCCGCCAGGGGTTTTCCTTCTCCCTGGAGGACCGTGACACGAAGCTTAGACGAGTAACACCCCTGTATGATCTGCCCTCGGATCTCCTCCTGTTCGTCGCGGAACCCACACGTGCTGGCTAACTCCTTCAGTTTGCCATGGAACGCATCCTGGGACTCGTCCGCCTCCTGTTTGGCCTGACGGAAGATGAACCTTTCATAGTCTCTGTTCGCCATGGGCTCGAAATGGGCGTTGAGCACGTTCAGCAGTGTGTGGTACGTTTTCGGCGTGGCTTCCACGAGAGTTTTGTAGATGCGGTGGATGTCTTTGCCTCCTAGGTGGAGCAGCAGTGCTCTGCGCCTTTCCCTCGCGATGCCAGCCCCTTCGAAGTAAATTTGTAGGCGGTCTGTCCAATCCCTCCAGCGCGGGGCAAGGGACGACGGGGCACCGTCAATGGCAAACGGCTCAATGGCGGGAATCGACGCCATCTTGGCACGTGCGCAGCACGCGGTGGAAGCTGGCTCCCTCTCCTCTGCGTGGTCGCCAACAGGCGTGCACCCCCTATGGGCGTTGCGCGTTGACTTCCCTCGCGCTTCTACACCAACCGGTGGGCGCGCCTACCTCCAGACGTCATCCGCGGGACTCCTCAGGCACTCCTGGGCTGATGCGATCTCACCCGGCGTAGGCCTGAACCGTTGGAGGGCGTGGTCGTCGTCAGGCACCTCGTGGAGCAGGCGCGGCACCACCTGGGCGAGACATGCCCCTTACAGGCTGTGGAATGGGGCACCAGGGCGCACACAGCATCACCACCGATGGCTGGATGGGCCTCCAGGGCACTTGCAGTGTTCCCCACCAGGCCCAACAGCAGGCACAGCCGGGTCACCATGAGGAGGGGCTGCACACTCAGGCTCAGGATACATGGGTGGCCAAAGTGTACACTGTGGGGCACAAAAGCAGCACATCAGGGCTCAATAGACCCCTCGTCGCCAGTGTGGAGTTTCAAATGGCCTAGAATGCATGGCTGCACATAGGCGCTAAATGAAACACGGGAGCCGGTATTGTTTCGTCACACACGCGGCTCCGACTGCCGCGCCGAGGCCACGACTCTTTATTTAAACAAGCTAGCGTCTGACGTCACGCGTCAGCACTAGCACACCTCGGCAGCGCGGAAGGCTAGAACGCCTCGCGCGCGCGGAACACTACAGGGATGATGAAGCATCTGATTCTGGGGTGCTTCCTACACTGGTAGATGAGTTTAGAGCATGAATAAACACCAACTGAATAATTTTACCCCTTCCTATCAGGAAGGAGTTCTGATCACACCAATTTCCCCAATAAGTCGGGCTCCGGGGTGGGGGTGCGTGGCCAACCGCCGAGCATGGCGGCCACAACCTGACGGAGCTCCGCTACAGCACCCTTTAATCCTGCTGAAATAGTTGGAGCAGGGGTCCAATACTCATGTTACTCCCTTCTACTGATCCCTGAATGGGGCGGCAAGATACCGTCCCGCTGCGAAACCGATCCACGAGACACAAGCAGAGGAAGATCGTCAGAAGCGCGTGTGCGCAAGTCGGGGCCTACCTGAACAGGAGACGAAGGCCCTGGATGGCTAGCGGAGACGCCGGAGGACGCCAGGCGGCACTGTCACGCCCACACCGCTGCTGCTGAATTCTACGGAGAAGCGATGGAAAATCAAAGGACCTGAACAGGCACCCGCGGCTGGTAGACACAGCCTGAAGCCTGCGGTCAGGCTGCGAAGTCTGCTTGAGCCCGGATGCGGTGGGGGCCCTGCGGATCTGCAAGCTATGGAGCACACCAGCCTGAACAAAGGCATCACCGCCGGCTATGTTGGAGACGCCGCCCCTTCAATATCAGGCGGCGGACCGAAGAAACGCTGGAAGCGCCGGTGTGCCGGACTGTGACCGAGGCGGAAGCGATCTGGGTCGCTAACTGAGGATCGCCGGAGCAGCGTGGCAGCAGCGACCGAGCCCCGCACACGTATCTTGGGGCTGGGTCTGAGCTGTGACACCCACTGGGAGCAAACATGAGTACGGGGTGCCGTCCCGAAGAGCGGTGTGATAGCTGCTGCGCTCCCAGTGAACTGCGGGGGAAGTTGACGTAGGACATTCATGGCCTGGGGCATACAAAATCAGCACAGAATCAGCACGATTCACGACGTGCTAGCGTCTACGGAGTCATCCCTCCTCCCTTCCCCTCCACATCCCGCAAGAAAGGCTGTGTATCCACCACACCACTTATTTAGGGAAGACCCTGTCGGACCACAACCCATTAGAAATCACGCTGAAATGGGGGAAGATCCCCACCCCGGTCCCCACCTGGAGACTGTGGCCGCAACTGCAGCAAGATGCGGTCTTCAGAGACCGGCTAGACACAGGTATTTCCAACTACTTCTACAAAAACTCTAACTCCACCTCATCCCGCTCCATTGAATGGGATGCATTCAAGACAGTAATGCAAGGTACATCTATAGGGGTAACAGTAGGGGAATGACGGGAAATTAACAAGAACCTCAAAACACTAGAAGCCACTCTACAGAAACTGGACCGGGACACAAGTGCTGCCAGTGCAAGTCACTACAAGAAGGTAGGATTAGACACGCTGAACTTCTTGAAGACCTATGTTTAATAGATTATAGGGCATACACCCAAAGCTCTCACGCTGAGGCGGATAAGTCAGTCACATTGCTGGCTCGCCTTCTGCGCGATGCGCCCCCCCCTGGTAGCGATATCAGAAGTATCGCTGCAGGATGGCTCAAGAGCGCACACACAAACAGAGATAAAGAAAGCATTCAAGGACTACTACAAGACGTTATATAGCGCGCCAGTACCGGTGCTGCCAGACCAAATAAGCAGATTCCTGGACAGCTTACACTACCCTAATCTGACAAGGGTGGCCCAGACGGACCTGGAGGGTCCCATCTCTAAGATGGAAATTAAAGAGGCCATAGGGGTACTCCCACGCAACAAGACACCGGGGTTAGACGGATTGCCGGTGGAATTTTACCACACCTATGTAGGAAAGTTGACGCAACACCTAGGGCGCTTATATAAGGCAGCAAAAGAAACAAACACGCTCCCATTGTCAACGATGCAGGCGCTAGTCATATCTCTCCCTAAGCCAAATAGGGACCCATGGGATATGGCGGGATATCGCCCCCTGTCCCTCCTATCCACGGAATACAAGATACTTAGTAAAATATTGGCCCGCCGACTCCTTCCCTACCTTCCTAAACTGATCCACTTGCACCAATGCGGCTTTGTCCCGGACCACAATACGTCCTTGAACATACGCCGTCTGCATTGCGCAATGGAGGCGGCAGCCAAGCTCTCTGATAAAACAGGATGCATCTCTCTTGATCTCCAGCAGGCGTTTGACACAATACACTGGATATACATGTTTCTAACACTGACCAAATTTGGCATACCATCTAAATATATACAATGGGTCAAACTCTTGTACACTGCTCCCACAGCCCTGGTTCGTACGGGATCTCATATTTCTGACACGTACCCGGTGGCGAGAGGAACTAGGCAGGGGTGCCCCCTTTCACCAATCCTGTTTGTCCTGGCCCTGGAGCCCCTCCTTCTAAAACTCTGGAAGGAGGCCGGGGAAAGGGGGATTCTCTTAGGGGGAAATCAACATATAGTATCAGCCTATGCAGATGATTGAATATTATACCTCCATGACTTGACGGGGGACATTGAACCCATCCCCTCTATTTTTCAACAATTTGAAATCATCTCTTGGTTAGCAATTAATGCTACGAAATTGCATGCCTTTTACATGTCACACAGGGAAAACCCGGAACCTATTCCCTTTGGCACTATAAATCTGAATGTTGCACCACACTCCTTTAAATACTTGGGAATCCAAATATATCAGAAATCTCGGGATCTGCTCGAAGGCAACCTCATGAAAACTATTCGATCGGTCAAAACTCAGATCGCATTCTGGACGTCACTTACTCTCTCGGTGATGGGGAGAGTAGCTATATCCAAGCTGATCCTGCTCCCCAGGCTGCTATATTACTTTGCTAACCTGCTGCTCTTAATCCCTTACAGCATCTTTCACACACTCAACGCCCTACTCACAGACCTCATATGGGGGAGGGGTCGAAGGAGAATCAGCCTAGCCAAACTCAGGCTGAGGCCTGAGGAGGGAGGACTGGGCGCCCTCGATTTCAGAACATACTGCATAGCCAGCCAGCTGCAGTGGTTATCGTATTGGCTGGCCGGGCGTAACCTGCAAGAAATTGACTACACACCGCAGACACTAGCCCAGGGATCGCTGCACACACTTCTCTTGCCAGGTGCCCGGTTGCCTCCGGCGGCCCCACCTTTACTTAAAGTTGCCCTGGTCTACTAGAAACGGTCTCTGAAATACACTAAGAAAGTTACCCCCTTCTCCGATAATATCCCGCTACTAGGCATACCAACCACCACGGGACTGATTACTAAACGTTGCATCCTTCAATGGACGCAGAAGGGGTGGAAACAATAGGTAGCCTATTCACAGATGGCATGCTAGCAGATCATAATAACTGTGCCCAGGTCCAGGGAGTCCCCCCAGACACTATTCCTACTCGACGCCGCAATCACATACTGTGTTAAAAAACACGTCCCCTAATGGGGAAGAACCCCTGAAGCATGAACTGGTACATGCAGCACACTTGATGGGTAGGGGAAGACACTTGATCCGTTGGCTCTACAGGGGCACCCGAGCACACGCAGGAATTTCACTGGACCCTCTGCGTGCGAAATGGGAAGGGGGCATCAGGCGGAGCCTCACCGATAAGGAATGGGCGACTGCCCTATAGTTCCCCAGGAAAATATCCCGAAATGTTAAATTCAAGTACATCCATTATATGGTGCTACATAGGGCATTTCTCGCACCGCACCGACTGAACTGCATATACGCCAACGCCCAGCTTAGTTGCCCTAGGTGCGGGACGGTAGATGTAGACTTACCTCACATGCTATGGAACTGTCCAAAATTAGGGATGTTCTGGGCTAAAATAAGAGAAATACTACAGGACACAACAGGCACATTGGTATGGGACGAGGCAGAAAGCTGCCTTCTGGGCATACACCCATGCCCGAAAAACCAGAAAACGCAATATAGATTTGCGGACTTGGCCGTATTATTAGCAAAGAGGGCCATTACCATGAGATGGAAGTCTGCCTTCCCTCCTCAGATACACTCGTGGCACGCAGAGATGGTCCCGTGGGGAGTGGCGGAGAGCGTCACGCTCCGAGAGGAACAAAGAGGGCAGCGCAAGATACCCATATCCATGGACTGGGGCCGCATGTTAGAGTCGGTAAAGGCTACAGACATAACAGAACCTGCAAGCTCTCAGACAGTGTAGAGTATTAACAGGATGTACTACGAGATCAGAAAACTTCCACCCAGCAATATAGCACAATCCAGGCCACACAGGTATGAGCCGATCTCACTCCGGGATTCCTCCTGTGACGTAGAACTAGCGGGTCATTGGTGGAGGACGGAGGCGGGAACAGGGCTGTGATTGGGCGCGGGAGCCGGCAGGATAAATTTAACCCCAGCATGCCTCGGCCGCGCAGCGGCCGCGCCGCTGGCGCGCCGAAGGCGCGCCCAAGGCAAGCCCGTCTGCGCCCGTCCGCGCTCGGTCCGGGCTTAGGGCTAGCCCCCATGGCTCAGGTACAGTTGAGTTATTGAGTTATACATCTGACCAGCTTAGAAGCTTTGATCCAGAGGTGGGGAAGGCTGGTTGTCCCAAGTACCGCCCTGAAACGATTACTAGAGATTCTGGCACCGCTTGCAAGGCCCCATTGCAAGAAATCCTTGCAGGCAAGGGTAGAGTTGGGGGTAGACTGGACTCAGGCCCGCAAACCCGAGGGATTAAAACTGTACCATGGAAGTGTTTGCTAATAAACGTCAGATCACTAGTGAAGCATAGCCTGGAATGCTGTCTGTTCATGAAACAGCATCAGATTAAAATGGCGTTTATTATGGAAACATGGACTAATAGTGCCTCAGGCCCAGACATTGTGAAGGCCCTCCCTGCTAACTATATTTGTTTTACGTTGGATCGTCCCTCAGGAAGGGGGGGCGGACTTGCTGTGATTTATCACAATAGTCTTGAGCCTTTATTCTCGACAACGTCCAACCAAGCTTGTGAGGCACTTTCTATTACTATCCGCCTTTCCCCCAACAACACGTTCAAAGCACTCTTGATCCACCATCCCCCTGGCCCTAGAGCGACTTTCTTGGAGTCACTCAGCACCTTGGTAGAGGATGGTTTTTGCGTCCACTCGTTCACCGTTTTGGGCGACTTTAACTTCTACCTGAATGACAAACTAGATCCAGATAGCAAGCAATTGCTGGACTTTATGGATGCAGGAGGGCTGGACCAAAGGGTGGTGGGACCCTCGCATATTGCTGGCCATACCCTCGATGGCATATTTACTAACCAAACGGATCTGGATATGGTGGAAGTCCTGCCACTCCCTTGGTCTGATCATGCCGCAATAATTTTCACACTTTCAACAGGGACCCATACACAACTGAAGACCAAGCCTAGGGAGAAGATTGTGACCCGAGCTTGGAAAAAGATAGATGGGACAAATTTGGGTAATTACCTAAAGGCTAATGCCCCTGGTGTCCCACTGGATGTAAACAAAGCTGCAGACTCATATTCCAAATGGATCGAGAGGGCCTGCGATAAATTTGCACCTGCTAAATCTTTTACGCCTAGAAGGGCTTCACCCTCGGCCCCGTGGTTCTTAGATTCGCTACAGACCATGAAATCGGACTGTAAAAAATTGGAGAGAATATGGCGGAAGGGTTACTGTCCGACCAATAAAGAAAAATATAAAACCAGCCTCTCTATTTATAAAAATCTAATTCATGAGGCAAAAAAAAGATATTTTACGGAGCAAATCGAGAGGGCGAGCTCATCCTCCAGAGAACTGTTCAAAACTATAACCAAGCTCACGATCCCAGTTGAACCGATTTCAGCAGCCAGTTCTGACCTTTGTGAGACCTTGGCCACTTTTTTTCAGAATAAAGTGGCGGGGATTTTTTCCTCCTTTTCTGAAGTCTACAAAGATGCGGGAGAGGCTGTTTTGAGTACGAAGGCTCGGTTAGCAGAGCCGCAGGATAGATTAAGGGGCTTTAGCCCATTACATTCAGAGGAGGTTAAGGGTCTATTGGTGGCGGCCCGTTCTGAAGCCCCTAGTGATCCATGTCCGGTGGCGGTTCTTCAAAGTTGTCCAGAGGTTATTGCCGCCACACTTACCCCACTGTTTAACTCTATTATAGAGTCAGGTAGCTATCCTAGGAGGTGGAAGGCGGCTTCTATTTTCTCATTAATAAAAAAAAACACTCTGGATAAGAGTGACCTGAACAGTTATAGGCCTATTTCGCGGCTCCCATTGCCAGCAAAATTATTAGAGAAGGCCATTAACAGGCAACTTACCTCTTTTTTGGAACGATCTAAGGCCCTCGATTCCACACAGTTTGGGTTTCGTGCAGGGCACAGCACGGAACTGGCCCTGATTAAGGCGACGGAGGAGATCAGAGTGGCGGTGGATCAAGGGGGTGAGGTGGTCCTGATTCTGCTAGATCTGTCGGCGGCCTTTGATACGGTCCATCATGGAGTTATGATGGACCGACTGGCTATGGCCGGGGTGGAAGGCACTGCCTGGAACCTCCTTAAGTCTTTTCTGGCCGACAGATCCCAGACAGTAGAATGGGGAGTAGAGGGATCTAAACCTTTTGCCCTTCCTTGTGGGGTTCCGCAAGGGTCATCCCTGAGCCCCACTCTTTTTGACGTTTATGTGAGCCCTTTGGGAGCCTTGATTAGATCGTATGGACTCCAACTCTCCTCGTACGCAGATGACACGCAGATCGTGTTATCAGTACAAAGGGGGTCCCTAGTGGATTTGCCAGCAAGGTGTCATGACTGTCTTCAACGTATCGCAAGTTGGATGGCTGCTAATTGCCTTAAACTAAATGCTGGAAAGACCGAGGTAATGATATTCGGAAATAATCCCAACACCTGGACCCCAGCTATGTGGCCCGATGCCTTGGGGAAGCCACCAGTGTCCACACCCAAAGCTAGGAATCTGGGGGTGATTATGGACCAGAAACTGGACTTTGGAAGCCAGGTCATTGGAGTGGTCTCGTCCTGCTTTCATATCCTCAGGATACTGAGGAAAGTTAAAGCTTCCCACGGATGGCTTTCGGCTAGCAGTGTCAGCTCTTATCCTGTCGCGTCTTGACTACTGTAACAGTTTGTACCTCAACTTGAAAAAGAAACATCTGTACAGACTGCAGATGGTGCAAAATGCGGCAGCAAGACTGTTGACAGGCACGCCTAAGCATGTCTCAATCCGAGAAGGAATGAGGAAACTTCATTGGCTTCCAATACACAGACGTTCTCAATTTAAGGCCTTATGTACGGTTTTCAAGGCATTGAAAGGCACGGGCCCAGAGTTTTTGAGAGCTTGTTTCAAGCGGTATGTGCCGGGGAAGGCACTGCGCTCTATGGAGGGCAATCTAGTGGTGGTGCCTAGGACAAAAAAGGCCAGCTGGGGAGGAAAGCTGTTCTCCTATGGTGCAGCCACCGCATGGAACTGTCTGCCAGCACACGTGAGGAAAACGGAGGAACTTTTCTCTTTCAGGAAGGGCTTGAAGACCTGGTTGTTCAGGGATTAGACACTCGTTCTCTAGGGATGCTCAGTTTCTCAGCGCCAGGACACCCTTGGGTATAAGTGCGCTTTATAAGCTTCTAATAATAATAATAATAATAATAATAATATTGGGAGAAAAGCTATCTATTGGAACACTGTACAGAATAATAGGTGGCAACATGTGTAAGGGTGAGCCTAACAGGAGGGTGGAGGGAGGGGGGTCTGTTTTGTTAACTCAAGATTGTAACGAGAACTGTATACGTGGTCAAGTTTGTTAACCCATTACCATTACGAGGGTACACAGTGGGCATGGAGTTGCACCATTGACTTTACAGAGACTGATTGAAGGAATGGACATGCAGACTCAGCAGAACTCTATAGCAGAGTACTGAACTACCTGTATATGTTCTGCCAATGGCCACTGCCGTCTATATCAGTGCAAATGATATGGTTATATGTATCGTTAATAAGTACAAAATTCAATAAAATTGTGTTACAAAAAAATATTAAGTCGGACTCCGGGGTGTGCCCACCAGGGCCGGCTTTAGAGCTGATAGCGGCCGTTGCGACAACCTTTGTTGGCGCCCCCGCACACTCCGCCACATATTCCCTCACTACCATCCTCAGCAGTGCCCCTCATCTCCCTATAGCTCCACTCTCACATGCATTTCACTTGTTGTATATCTCTACTCATACCAGTGTAGGGTGCCAGAGCACTTTACATCACACACACATTATACAGAGCCAATGAATCATACATGCATAGACCAGTGTATTGGAAATGTTACATAAGACAATGAGGCCTGCAAGGTGTAGGAATCACATCACCCATACCAGTACGCAGTATGTTTTAAGAGTGTTTGGTGTGAAGCAGCACAAATTCAGAATGTAAAAAAAGGACATAGTGGTTGGGGGTTGGCTTTACTAAGAATAATGTTTTACTACACAAACAACCCAATTTTAGCAACATTAGGATAATAAAAGACTGGAGAAAAATATAATGTTCTAACCTATACCTTGCAGTTATCATGCAACTCTTTGACAGTGCATAGGTCATTGTAAAACCCCCTTTTAGAGGGCCACAGGGTACACAGGGGCTACTGGGCCCAACCGTGGTGGTTGAGCAGTGGTCGAAGTGGGGGAAAGAAAAGTATGGGAACTGTGGGCGGAGAACCAGAGGGCAGGAATAACCTGTGGATTGGGTCAGTGGGCGGAATCAGAGGTGTGGCAGAAAGAGCAAAATATCCCAATTTTTAGTATTTGTTTCCCATTTCACTAACCGGTTACAGCTTACTACGCTATTCAATTTAACTAATGGATACACATGTTTATTTAAGGTTTAATATGAGTTTTTGACATTAAAATACATTCACAAAGTGGGATACGTTTCCAATCACAAAATGTCCCAAATATCCTTCAAAGTGGAATCGCAAGCCATGTGTCTCCCAGCCATGAGGTTTCTGTCATCAGCGCTTCTCCTCCCTTTTTCCACAAGAGCAGTTCAAACATGAATGTCAAAATATCCCAGTTTGCAAATGTTTTCCACATAAATATGTCTCTGCCATATTTGCCACATAATACATAATCTGCTGCATAATCTGACGATTTTAACCAATAAATTGTCTATAGCTCAAACGGATCAAAAGTTACTAAAAAATGTGGCTTGTGTTGCTGTGGAGGACCCTTTGCAAATGTTGACTGGTCACTTTTCTCACTGCTGCAGTTGTAGATTCCACTGGTACTAATTAGGAAAAATATTTGCAGAGACTGTTAGCATGTGTAAAAATGTCAAAATAATAAAGTACCAGAACATTTACAGCACCACTAATACCAGTGTAGGGTGTCAGAGCACTGTACATCACACAAAGACAATCAATCATATGTGTGTAAATCACTGTATAGGAAATGTTACAAAAGAAAAAGGACTACAAGGAGTAGGAGTCACATGACAACCATGCTAGTAGGCAGCATAGTTTAATAGTGAGTGGTCTGGAGAAACACAAACTCAGAATTTAAAACGTAATACCATGGTTGGGGGTTCTCTTTAATAATCAGAATTGATTTATACCCAAATGAACCCTTTCTTGCAACATTAGGATCATTAAAGACTGGGGAAAAAAACATAACGCTCTAATTTATACCTTGCAGTTTGCATGCAGCTCTTACATGACAGTTAATAGCTCACTGTTCTATGTTAGGATTTTAACTTATTAACTGCAAGTAACAATAGGGTCTCGCTGACAAAAGCAGTAACCCACTGATCTATTTACATTATGTGCACTTTGTGATCTGCATGGTACATTTTCTGAACAGCAGGCACATTAACCCTCTATACTTCCTTTCCATGAGTCAAAAGGTCCACTAGACAAAACACCATCTCCCTCTACTAAGAACATTAATCACTGGAGTTATCATGACATTTTTATTGTTGCCAAAAATTGTTGGAGGCCAGGAAGGAGGCAGCAAGTGCTTTTAAAACCATATTATACTTGCAAACATGACGCCCCACCTGAAGTCAGCGCCAGCTGCGGTCCATGCAGGTAATAGCGGTGGGGCGTTGGGGGCAGGTAAGGGGGGATTTCGAGGGACGATGCAGAGGGAAAGTTAATTAATTTTCCCTCTGCATCGTCCCTCAAAATCCCCCCTTACCCGGCCCCTCTGCCCCACCGCTGTTACCTGCACGGACCACGGCTGGTCAGTACCTGGTGTGGTAGCACTGCCCTAGAGCCACCCTGCTCAAGTGTCCTGTGACCTCAGTGACAAGAGTCAGTGTCACTCTATGGTGTGCTGCTTCATAGGCCTGCCTGCAAGACTGGAGGTGAACTTCAGAATGAATTTTTGTGACATGCCTTCAAGGTTAACCCACACTTGCCACTGCTAGGGTCCACCTGCTGGTGCTAAGACACCAGGGCTTTTAAGATCTTGATGGGCCTTCTAAAGTCTAGCATGGGAATGTGCTCCCTTAGGGGGAGTGGTCTGGTGGACTGGTCATGAACGCTGAACCTGGTTCCCCAGTTCCAAATTCAGCAGCTCTGACCATAGTGCCACATCCCCCCTCCCCCCCCCCCACTGAACACCATACTGCCCCACTGAGAGAAATGTGCACTGCACTGACCCGGATGTGACTCAATGCAAATGCCGCACTAGACAAGAGCAATATGCTGCCTACATTTTTTATAATAACATCCTAGAAAAAACAAACACTCATAGGGAATGCAAGATTAAGTAAAGCATGTGAAATGTAAGCAGGAACAACATGGTTACCTTAATGCTTTAACAATCACTATTCAGAAATGAGTGAGTGCTTTTGCCTGAAAAGTTAAGGCCATGACTACAGGGCCCAGAAGGGACCCGCTTCAATGCCCATTGCTTATTTCCTTACAAAATGTAAGCTGTATGGTTTAAAAAGACCACATTCGTGAACACACAGCCGCTGTACACGTGTTGTTTTCCAATTCACCCATCAAGCAGGTATTTCAGTACCTCCAGGAATGGTGCACTTTCCCACCCAGAGAAAACACTGTTGTTCAAAGAGAGACGAGAAAACAAAAGTAGAGCTTCACTGGCAAACACTGTAAAGTGGCGCTAATGTATTTAGGTGTGCATAAATCAATCTGGCCACCTTGCAACCACTCTGTCTTGCTATAGTTAGTTATTTTTCATATTTTTAATGTTTTATTTCTCTCCACCCCGCGGCTGCACTTAGAAATTGAAAAATGTCAGAAAAAGACTACGTTTCCAGCAAAAGTGTTTTTCTCTTTTGGATCCATTTCACAGGGGAGCAAATAAACGAAAGGAGGAAAGAGGAGGGAATACCTGTTTCTTGAAGTCTTGGTTTTCACTAAATGAGGAGGAGCGAGACAGAAAGAGAGGGAAGAGGGGGAACAAAGAGAGGGAGGGGGCAGCTACCAGCTGCAGGAGAATCGGACACTGTCTTCTCTGGGTACGAAGGAAAAGACAGAGTCCTTTTCCTTCTCTGCCCGTTCCGCCCATCCCCAAAAGCTGAGCCTTAACTATAGGCCTTAGCGATTTCTTCGGTCCAGGAGGCATGTTTAAAATAGGAAAGTAGGAAAGCGGACTCTATGAAATTAAAGAAATAAGGGCACGCCGTGCCCTGATGATCCCGCCCACTTCGACCACTGTGGTTGAGGCATTTTACCCTTGAAGTCCCAGGGCCTGACCTACCATGGATCCTGAGCAACTGGGCCAAGTAAATGTAAATGTGCAGTATTTGTAAAGCGCAAACAATTACCCATTGGGTGTCAAGGCGCTGGGGGCCATCGGGAGGATTAAGCGAGCTATTGCTCAGAGTCACATGGTGCTGGGCTGATCTGCAGCCGGCCCCGGGGATTGAACCATGAGCCCACGGGTTCCAGTGTCAGCTGCCCTGGCCGCTGCGTCACACCTCTACCTCTTGTGCACTTGACACTCAGTGGTAGGTGTGGTCGGGCAGTCAAGGCTCCCTCAGGGGGAGGTTTAGGCACAGGTCTGTGAACATAACTAATAATTCAAAGTGCAAACAGTAGGAACAATAAATCAATGTCCAGTCAAATACTTGCTTTAATATAAAAGGTACTATTTTATTTCTAACTCTACACATGCAAAGAGGTCAGGGCTGTAGTAGTTGCCAGGCAAATCCCTGTCCCACACTCCTTCATGTAACATGTGTTGGGTTATTCCCCATTTGCTAGTGGCTAAATTTGTTTGGTTTAGTCAAAAGTGTCCATGGTGCAGCAGCACTATTAGCAGGGAGTCCCCCGGGACCCAACTGTCCTAGTTCACATCTTACCTGCTCTCGCAGCCCAGAAGAGTTTAGCGGTGCAGCCGGTGCCCTCACCGTGAGCAACCCCGAGTCAGTGCTTGATTTAAAAAGAAAATAAGTGCCAGAGCCCTCACCAGGAGCCCACTGCAACATGCACTACCCGTTGCCCTGCCAGTGCTGTCAATGACAGTCTCAACACAACTACTAACCATTCCACTCCTACATGTGTGACCACTCAGACTATTCCTGGCCCCCAAAGCTATAAGAATGACTTGGGCGTCAGGTATTAGCCATTTTTAATATATATCGAATTATTAAACAACTGTAGTTGTGCTCATCTGTATATTAGACAGACAGCACCACCATGTGGCAGACTGTCATAGCGCCAGTGTTGACAATTACTTGCCAGTGCAGAGCACTGGAAACCTCCGGTTCACATTAAGCACTGCTGCAAGTCTGGCTATGCTCGTAAAGTCGGGGTGCTGGCCATTGGTCCAAGTCCTGGTCACAGGCAGTAGTCTTGCAGAGCTTCTCCTTCTCACACAGCCCGTCGGGCTGCTTGGCAGATGACAAAGGGTTGGGACTCTCCTTCTTATTGTCCATTTCCAGACCCAAAATGTAATTTAGGGTCTGAATCTTTGAAGTTTTATATTGAGGATCTGCTTCTTTTGAAGTGAACACTTCTCTTTTTCTTCTTTTCTCGTGAAAGACTGTCTGTAACAGCAGGTAAGACTCCATAGCTGATCGTTCCACAACACCATTCATGCGAGCGACCAGAGTTCACCCCTGGATGTCAGCCACAGTGATATTTGCTTCAAAAGGTTGATCCCAGACCCCCAGCCCTACTCTTTATGTTTCCATTATCAGTCCCATCTTCGTTTCTGAGATGTGTCCAGGCCCCTTCCTTGTGATCTATCACTGAACCAAAGAGCAGTCTTTGGAAGTGTAAAGGGAGTCACTTCCTTTTTCCCTCAAGGGTGTGTCCCACCCAGCTCAGAAGAATGCAGCAATACACAAATCTGTCTGGGCGGATTCCTTTCCTCTGCATGTCTTCACCAGATAGACCTGGGCCTCCCGAAATGGAACCCAGGGTCCTTCATGTGAATGTACCATTGAAGGGACACTAACTCAGTGTACATTCACAGCACACATTGTCTAGCACTGTTACCTCCATGCATTGTACCAGTGGCGGCTCCTCTGTTAAGGCGGAGTAGTGTTGCACAATTGATTCAGCTGCAAGCTGAATACAAAAAACAAAATGATAATAAAGTTTGTTATTATTATTTTGTTTTTGTATTCAGCTTACGCCAGGCAGCCGGGGGCTGGGCTCCCCGCATCAGAGGGGGAGGAGTGGTGGAAGCCCCTAAAGTGCACATGGCGCTTTGGGTTGTCGTCTCGGGCCAGCCAAAGCGCCATGCACACTTTGCACTCCTCCACACAGGCTGTATTACAGCCTGCGTGGAGAACATGCACAGCCTGCCAGCCCCTGTCTGAGCGCTAAACCACGGTGCTCAGACCAATCACAACGCTGCTAAGGAGCATTGTGATTGGTCAGGGGATTCTGGGAGGCTGTGTGCTTCCTGCTGAATGGAAGACGGATAAAGAAGAGGCAGCGGCAGGCAGTTGGCGGTAAAGCGGTAAGTGCTATTTTATTTTATTACCCCCTTCCCACTCCCCCGCCCCACCACCCCTGGTCAGTAGCCGCCGCTAATGACATGTACACATGCATTCAGCACACACAGTCTGAGTGCAGTGTTCAGCACTGAAGATTTTCTATATCTAACCAAGGTGTGCTATTTACAAACGCACACACGGCCAACACACACATACTTACCATTTTTGTGCTGCATAACACTTCATCCTTCATGTATGGTATTTCACACAAGCACACATACACCCAGCACATGATTTCATTGTGCATGCACTGCACAGCACAACATGTTTCATTCCATGTATTCCTAATATGCATACATACACCCAGTACATGCTCTAACCACACACGCACTGCACAGTACTGCTCTACCCTTGCACTATACCCTTCCCAGGCACACATACATCCAGCGCAGAATCACTACTCCTGCGTTGTGCAGCACTCCACATCTACCTGATGTAGACCAAGGGTGAGTTAAGCACACAGCAGCTGAATGTTTAAAAGGGTGAGTGAGCCTGTAGGCCTGACTCCAGTGGCACAGGGTAAAAAGGTCCTTTTCACTCCTAGTGATCGATACATGGTATGCTGCTACAACCACCCTCGTGCTGCTTAACTCCTTGTGAAGGCGGTAGCCGCACACCCATATGAGGGTACCACTTTGGGTACCCCTCCCAAGACCACAATCCATGAGACAGGCCAATGGTATTGTCAAGATAAATCGGTCGGGGACCGGGAGGAGGAGGAGAATGATGACCTTTTCCCCCTCATGTATCTCCTGTACTTTGTTTACAGTCACCCATAGACCACTCATCAGAGGACGGTAGCGGTCCCTTTAACCTTCCCTACTTCTGGGAGTCTGGGCTGATCCATGTGACACCGTCACATGCTCCATTGGGAAACGAGGACGACCAGAAGGAGGACATTTCAACCGGAAAAGGAAGAGAGGAAGGGAGAAGCCGAGAGTATGGAGAGGAGGTGGAATCGAGGACAGAGAGCGCAAACAGATACGGTTGTGACACCCAAGACCACAATGGCGAATCTCCTGTGGGGTGCCAGATGGAGGGCGTCATCGACAGCCACAGGACGCAAAGAGGAGGGAGCCGGACCCTATCCGGTACCACCCGCATGCCATTCATGCTCCCGTAGGAGCGTGGTTATCAAAGGTATCCAGCCGCATCCGGGGTGGTTTGGAAAAAAAGGCTCGGTTGCGAAAGAGCCGGTAGCCAGGGCAGAGGAGGGATGATCGCATAATAGGCACCGCTTTGCAGCGTAAATCTCAAAACCGCTAGCAACAATCACCTGGTGACGGTAGTGTGTGTGGGTGATTTTCCCTCACTCCCCTCCCTGTTACAACGTGCATAACCCTGATTGCACACCCTAAAGCGTATTTTTGTTTTTGTTTTGCTTTCATGCCCCTTGAACACAACCTGCTTGGATGGTGACAAGGTCCTGCGCTACACCCTTCCTCTGACGGAAAGACGGGAGGTAAACCAAGCTGTGTTGTTCTTTTGCCTCAGGAAACATTGACTAAACCCCTTTTGCACCGCATTTCCTCTCTGGTTGTCATTGCCCATTTCACACGTGGTGTCAGAAGTGGGATCTGCTCCATTGAATACCGGAAATGGAGACCCTGATCCAACAACTCATTCGTGGCCAGGAGAAACTAAAGTGGGCTGTAGAGAGACAAATGACCTCGGCACAAGCCGATAGAGAGCTCTTTAGTACTTCCATTAACCAGCACCTAGAGAGCCTCCATAAAAATGTCCGAAGACTAGGACCGAGTCACAGCACAAACGCCTGTTAGGCAAGGAACCTAATCCAGCTTTCCCCCTTATTGCCCTACAAAAGTATACATCAGGAGACGATCTGGACGCCTTCCTCCTAAATTTCAAAAGGGCATCCAAAGCCTCTGGGTGGCCTGAGCAAAAATTGCCTTTTTTTTTGGCTCCCCTATTGAGCGGCAAAGCTTAGGCAGCTTACCAAGTGGCCAACCCAACAGGAAATACCACCTACCGGGAGGTAAAGGACATCATTCTGGACCACTTTGGTATGAATGGGGAAGCGTATCGAGTTTGTTTCAGGAAAGAGAAAGGATGCCCAGGGGGACAGTCCGAAAACCCTATTTTTCAAATTAAAAGTTGCGGCAGATAAATGGTTGAAGCCCCAGGACAAGTCAAAAGAGGAGATAATGTCTCTGATGTATCTCGAGCAATTAATGGAAGCCCTCCCCTTTCCAACTTAGAGGTAGCTTAGGCATCACACTCACCCCTCGGTGGAACAAGCGGTAGGGTTGGCCACCAAGTATTCCAGAGCCAAACTGAGGCCATCCACATGGGAGGTAACATGCGTCCCAACATAGGGAAAACCGAAAAGAAGTACACCACGCCTAGGATAGAACCTCCAAAAGCCCGCTTTCCCAAACCCAAACCCATTACTTCAAAGGGCCCCCAATGTTTTGACTGTGGGACCTAGGGTCATATAGCACGCTTCTGTCCACAGAAGAAAAATGCAGATGAACCCATGGATGTCAGCTATCTTCCCAGAAATGTCCTGTACACCGAAGAAATGGGTACCTGTTTTTACGTAAGTCTGTTGTTAGATGGGATTTATGTAAAAACACTGCTCGACTCCGGCTGCCGGCAGTCGGTTATCCAAAGTCCCCTGGTTAAGCCAGAAAACATCCTTAAGCATCATCAAGTACCCATCCGGTGCATTCATGGTGACGTCAAAACATACCTTGTAGCCCAGGTGGAGGTGAGGTTACCAGACGGGAAGAGCCTACAAGTAATGGTAGGGGTACTACCTAGACTCCCAGAGAGACTAATATTAGGGACAGACAACCCTGAGTTTATGAAACTCCTCCTAAGCAAGGTAAAGAGCGGTTCAGGCAACCCCCCAGTCCTCCTCACTCAGGCTCCTTGGCAGGGTGACAAACACTTTAGATATGCCCAAAAAACGTCCCCACCCTTAGAGTGGCATGGCAACAGGTGACCTCCCCCTCCTCCCCCTCTGTCACCTACCCTACCTTTGTGATAGAACAGGACCTCCTTTTTAGGAAGGGGAACCCCTCAAGTCCCAAACAATTGCTCGTCCCTCAGGGGTTCCAAGAACAGGTAATGTTCTTTGCACATAGACACCTGCTAGCCAGTTATACTGGAGCACCAAAAAACAGTCAGAACATACTTGCGCACTTCAATTGGCCTGGCATACTGGTGCACATCACAAAGTATTGCCAAGAATGCGAAGTGTGTCAAATAAAGAACCCCTATCGTCCCCCTGCGGTTCTCCTACAGCCCCTACCGATCATTGGAAAACCCTTTGACCGGGTAGGAATGTATCTCATAGGACCATTGCCTAGATCAAGAAAAGTGAACCAATATGCCCTGGTCCTCATTGACTACGCTACCAGGTATCCTGAAGCCTTTCCATTTAGAACGCCAAACACCACCAATATCTGTGAGAAACTTCTGAAACTGTTCTCCCGTGTTGGATTTCCTTGGGAGATCCTCACGGATCAAGGCACCCCGTTTGTTTCCCAGCTCATGGGACAAGTGTGTAAATCCCTGAACATTACACAGATAAAAATCTCAGTATACCATCCACAGACGGATGGATTATGGGAACGATACATTGGCACTATCAAGTTAACCCTAAAGAAGATAATGATGGCTGAAGGGACAGACTGGGACGCCCTGCTTCCCTTAGCTCTGTTCGTCATACGCTGTCAGAAGCAGAGTAGCTTAGGGTGCTCCCCCTTTGAACTCCTGTACAGTAGGCAGCCACGCAGAAATTTCCCATGCCAACTTCGAAAAGACCCAGAGACGCCAGCAGGTCCTTTATGACAAAGGGAAGAGATGGCGTAATCTCCAACTACATGACTGGGTGTTAGTTCTCTTGCCCTTCTCCCTTACCAAAACCTGAGCAGAATGGAAAGGTCCTTATGAAGTGGGCGATAAAATCGGACTGACCACTTACCATCTACGCCTCAACAAGAATAAAACACAAATCTTTCATATCAACCTCCAAAAGAAGTGGCTAGGCCCCCCTCCTCAAACAGTCTCATGGTGGCTCAGGAGCTGAATGAAGCCCCCTCCACTCTACATCTGTTGAATATCAACGAGACTCTCCCCGAACCACAAAGGAGGGCACTGGAGGCAATGCTGACTCCTTTCTCACCCATATTCACGGACATCCAGGGTCGTACCACACTAGTGGAACACTCTATTTCTTCGGTACCCCGGAAAGTGGTGAGACAACGCCCAAACCACGTCCCCGCAGCCCGCCGGAAGGCCATATAAGAAGAGATCAGAAACATGCTCAAGATGGGTGTCATTCGACCCTCCCAGAGTGAGTGGTCTTCTCCGGTGGTCCTGGTACCCAAGCCTGACGGCTCCGTGAGGTTCTGTATAGACTTCAGGGCCATAAACGCTATTACAAAATTCAACTCAACTCTTATCCTCTGCCTCGGGTCGACGAACTAATAGAATAACTAGGCGAGGCCCAATACATCACCACGCTGGATCTGACTAAGGGGTATTGGCAGGTTCCCCATCTCCAAAAGACCAAGCCAAACCCACATTCACAACCCCCTCAGGACTGTATGAGTTCACTGTCCTCCCCTTTGGCCTTCACGGGGTGCCGGCCACGTTTCAAAGACTCATGGACACGGTTCTGCGGGAACACCAGAGTTACTCCTCCGCATACCTGGATGACATTGTGATATACAGTCCTGACTGGGAACAACACCTAGTGCATTGCCAAAAAGTGCTCCTCGCCCTCAAAGAAGCTGAGCTCCAAGTGAACTCAAAAAAGTCCAGAGTAGGGTATCAAAAAGTCCGGTACTTGGGTTACCTCCTAGGGAACGGGGTTATCGAACCAAAGCAAGAGAAGATAAAAGCCATCACTAACACTCCTTTCCCAACAACCAGAAGGGACATCAGGGCGTTCTTGGGTCTGTTGGGGTACTATCGTAGATTCATTCCCCGTTACTCCGAGATAGTATCCCCTCTGACCGATCTTCTCAAAAAGAATGTCAGAGCAAAGGACCTCCTTTCTCCCTCCATACAGGCCTGCCAGGCTTTTCAGGATCTAAAACAGGCCATCACCTCTAGTCCTGTCCTGATATCCCCTGACTTCACAAAGCCCTTCATCCTCCAGACTGATGCCTCTGACTCAGGCCAAGGGGCGGTACTGTCTCAGCTGTCTAATGAAGGTCTGGAGCTCCCAGTGATGTTCATCAGCAGAAAGCTATTTCCCCGTGAGAAAAACTACCCTATCTTTGAGAAAGAGTGTTTGGTGGTTAAATGGGCGATAGATAAACTTTGTTACTACCTGGAAGGCTCCCTCTTTGTGCTATATACGGACCACGCCCCCCTTCAATGATTGAGCCACAGCAAAGGGAACAATCCCCGTGTCTTATGGTGGTTCCTCTCCCTCCAGCCATTCTCCTTTGAAGTCCAGCATCGGAGAGGTGTGTGCAACGGGAATGCGTACTTCCTGACCCGTGTTACCCAGTTCCCCGACCGTGAACTGTCAAGGGGGGAGATGTATCACGATATATCTGCCGCTGACCGCGGCCCCCGCAGGGGGCCACTCGGCGGTCGGCGCCTTAGTGGCCCCGGGGCCCCGGTCACCCCTCCCCACTCCCTCCCTTCGGGGGGGGGGGGCAGGGACACAGACTGGTGCCCCCCTCTGTGTCAGGGCCGGAAGTGACGCGCAATGCGCGTCACTTCTGGGCCCAGGTGTGAGGGGGAGGCTATTTAGCCTTCCCCCACCCTCACTGGCGACCTCTTTTGTCGCCCACCTCGCCTTTTTCGGTCGCAGTCTCTGGCTCCTTCGTTCGTCGTCCTCGCCGCTGCGATCCCGGCCCCACCGCCATCTCAAACAACGGTGAGTCTTGCTCTACCCTTCCCGCCCCGGCCCCGTCCCTGGGCAGTACCAGGTCGCCGGGGCCCTGTGGCCCGGATGGCCACGGGCGGGGAGGGCGCAAGTTGGGCCAAGAGGGCTCAGGGCCGCAGACACCAGCAAACATGAAACCTTCCCAGCTTCATGCGAAAGGGGCCCCGTGATAATGTGATGCAGTGTCGTAGAAACGATCGTTTGTGCTATAAAAATGTAGAATGAGCGGCGCTCCCTGGGGAAGGTTATTGCCCCCTTCCCAACGGCTACGAGGTCGGGAGGGGGGCTCGTGTAGTGGGCGCCCCCCCGTACGTTGTTGTGTGGGGGCTGAGGTGGGCGGGGCCAAGGGTTAGCCGTGGCTACCTGATAGTTGGGGGCGGATCTAGGGTAATCCGTTCCGGCCCGCGGGATCGCGTCCGGATTGCGGGGAAGGAGAGTTGGCCTAACCGCTAGGGCGTTCGACCTCGAACCTGGGGAACTGGGTTCGAGTCTCGGCAATGACGTTGGAACAGCCTTTGATTCCGTGCAAATCATTTAATTTGCCCGGGCCTAACAAAAATGTATGTGCTTTCATTCTATTGTATTCCGAATGACGCGCCTAGTGCCTGCATGGGGTAGGAAAACAGGGCACTCAGGTAAAGCGCTCCAATACCTGTGGGCCGATGGCGCGCTACATACATATGGCAACAGGTAATCGTGGCTGCCCATATATGCGTGTCACGATGCCAGTGCAGACATTGCTCGCGGGTTGTTGCTCCAAGAAACTCGAGCTCACAAGATTGCCTTGGGAGCGAAGCGCCCAGTGCCTACACGGGAGAGAAAATCCGGCACTCATGTGAAGGGCATCAATACCTTAACCTCAATCTCCAATAACTGCGGCCTTTTTTCCCGCTGCATAACGGATACAGGCATGCCCAGGTTCGCGATCTCAATCGGCTTGGTGCGTTTGAATCCTGGGCCCGCGTCCGCATTCTGTGATTAGGGGCGAATCCCGTGCCTAATATTGATTTAATGACGGTGCTGCGCGCTACAATGTCTTCGGGTCGCGCGGCTGCTCGATAACGAATAAAGGCTTAGAGAGCAAACCTTTAGAAAGGCCGTGGCTCATGTCCTCAATCAGGGGGGCGGGGTCTTCGAGTCTCGGGCCCGCGTCCGCATCGTGCCTTGTAGGAGAGCGATTGTGGTCTGACGGTTGGCAGGAAACCAAGGTTCGAGCCTAGTGGTCGACTCCACATCCTGTGCTTCTGGGTGAATCACTTAATCTCCCCGCGCCGGAATGTAACGGGTGTTCATTTAAAGCGCCGTCATTCCGTCGCGCTGCACAAACCTGCATTGAATGAATAAGGTAACCGAGGCTCCTGTAAAGCACCGTCATACCTTCGCGCAGTACAAACCTGCATTAAATAAATATTTTGATTTCCTGCCGATTTTGGTGCTGGTAACCAGGGTTCAATCATTCTCGGGTCGCGTCAACATCCTGTGATTCTGGCCAAATCATTTAAGTTCCCCATGCCTGAATGCGTAATGTAAATACGGTGCTCGTGTAAAGCGCTCCAATACATTTGGGTCGAGTTCGCGCTATAAATAGGCAACAATCTTCACAACCTTTCAAAGAGGTGCAGCTCCCATCTTTTCGATCGGTCGTCGTCGGGTCTCCAGATTGCGGTGAGTCTTGCTGCACCCACTCCGCCCTGGCCCTGTCCCTGGGCAGTACCAGATCGACAGGGCCCTGTGGCGCGGTGGGCCACGGGCGGAGGGGGCGCAAGATTAGGGCGAGGGTGGCGACTTTAAAGGGCAGTGACGCGGTCCGCCGGCCGAATTTATCGGTGTACCGAGGGACATAGCCCCGATTGGTAGAGCTCCTGATGGGGCGCTGCCGACATTGGTAATAGGAAACGAGGTTCGAAGCATCGGCGTCGGCAAAACATCCCGTGATTCTGGGCTCTTGCAAGCGCTTCAATGCGTTCGTGTGGAGCTCACGTGATCTGGGGCATTCAAGCATGTTAATATTGTACTGCGAGACTTAAGTAAGGCGCCACAATACCTCGTGTCGATTTCGCGTTCGAACGCGATTGAGGTACTGAGTTACCAGTGCCCTGGGTAGGGTCAATACGATGTTCATGCGCGTGCAAAGTAAATGAATGGGGGTTCGATGGCAAAGAAGCCGCACACTCTGTGCCGTGGGAGCCGTTACGAGATTAGCGTCGGTTCACGGCCCTAATACACCAGCACTGCAAGGCTGGGAGCCGCCTGGGTCCCCGCTGATCGCGGGCGGTGCAACACCTGTGGCGCTCCCTGGTTAAGGTTATCTCCCCCCCCTCCCGCTGCAGTTGAGGGTGGGGGGGGCATGCAGTGGGCTGCGGCAGGCGCAATGGACCTGGCGCGGGGATCGTTTAGTATGGTACGAATCTTGTAAGCTCCCCGTGCTTGAATGTGTAATGTAATAAGGTTCTCAGGTAAAGCGCTCCAACACCTTCAGGTCGCGTTCGCGCCATATAATTATGCAAACATGTATTGCTGGCTTCCTATAAGGCAGATAAATGATACAAGTGCATACATTGTTCACATACGCGATTACGGGCATTAATAAACCCCCCGCACGTCAATGGATAATCTGGTGCGGTACTCGCATGATCTGGTTCGGGGAGCTGGTAATATGGTATGAATGTCTTAAGCACCCCCTGCGTGTAGATGTAATGTAAATACGGTGCTCATGTAAAGTGCTCCAATGCCTTCCGGTCGAGTTCGCGCTATATAAATATTCATCATGTAATTGCAGGCTTCCTATAAGGCAGATACATGATACCAGTACATGCACTGTCCACATCACGCGATTACGGGTATTACGAATCCCCCCCCCCCCCCGCATCTCAAGGGTTAAGCTGGTGCGGTGCTCGCGTGACCTGCCACGGGGATCGTGTTATGGGTACTAATCTCCTAGGCTCCCCGTGCCGGTTTGTGTAATGTAGATACGGTGCTCATATACAGCGCTCCAATACCTTTGGCGTCGAGTTCGCGCTATACAAATATGCTACATGTATGTGCTGGCTTCCTATAAGGCAGATACTTGATACAAGTGCAGGCATTGTTCACAAGATTTTGCTCCAATACCTTCCGGTCGAGTTCACGCTAGATAAATATGCAACATGTAGTGGCTGGCTTCCTATAATGCAGACACATGATTCAAGTGCATGTATTACTCACAAGAATTTGCTTGTGCCCACATTCGCGCGCATTAGGTGATTCCGGGCATTGCGACGACTCCTGCACATGAATGGTATTTGGTCGGTGCTTGTGTCCAGCGCTCTAATAATTTTGCGCGCATTACGGCTTGAGCTAATCACTAGTCGACCGTGCCCTAATAGGTATGTAATACGGGGCTCATGTACTGCACTCCCAACACCTTCGGGCGGGTCACGCTGTGACTCTGGACAGATAATTATTATCCACGTGCCTGATGATGTATGTATATCGGTGCTCATGAACGGCGCACCATTACCTTCGGATCGAGTTCGCGCTGTGGTTGTGACTCCGGGCAAATCACTGATCACCCCATGCCCAGATATGCATACGTGCTGCTGGGCCTGGTCCACCTGGACCCCCGAGGGTCGCGAATATGCACGGGTGCTGCCGGGCCTGGTCTACCTGGCCCCCCCGAGGGTCGCGACTCATGATCACACTTCCGTGCCCGAATATGTATGTAGATACGGGGCGCATGGACTGCGCTCCATATACCGTCGGCTGAGTCGCGCTGTGACTGCGGGCAGATCACTTAATCTCTCCGTGCCCGATTATGTATGTAAATACGGTGCTCATGAACTGCGCGCCTATACCTTCGGATCGAGTTCGCGCTGGGTTTGTGACGCTGGGTAAATCAATGAATATCGCCATGCCCGAATATGTATGCGAGCTGCTGGACCTGGTATGCCCGGGTTCCCGAGGGTCGCGGACCTGGCGGCTCATGATCTCACTCCCGTGCCCGAATATGTGTGTAAATATGTTACTCATGCACAGCGTTGCCATACCTTCGGGTTGAGTTCGCGCGACATAAAGGTGCTAATTACAGCAAGGGTCGCGCAGTCCGATCCTGACCACATGTGACCACGTGTCGCTCGTCTCCAACCTTTTGCTTACGGCCTCGCCCTCCCAGGTGCATCAGTCCTTGGGCAGGGCGGACCAGTGTGGGGATAGTCCTAACGAAGAACTGTCATTGCCATGTTAGTAACAGTTACACACGGGGTCGCTGCCGACAGTCTAAAAGAGGTATGCTTAAGCCCGCAACTCGGGCCCGCCAACATGCTTATGTGGGCCGCCTTCAACGGTCACTGATACAGGGAACTCACACATATCTAACTGTAACCTAGACACCCGGGAGGGTGCCTAGTCGGGCAGGGCAACGCAACCGAGATAGAATGGTAGTTATTATCTAATGCTAAAGGAAGTCTGGATTGAGCCACTAGATGGGTTATGTTGGACCCGGCCTCGTGGCATGGTCCTTACCCCCGTGGATTGTGCCCGTTCCCCGCCCCGGCCTTCACGGGCCACCCTTCTGAACTGCACCGAGGCCCTTTCCCCTGAGCGGCACGAGGTCGCATAACCCTCGTGGCTCCGCCATCTTGTTGGCACCCACGTGACTCTGTGCACCAGCCAGCGCGACCCCGCTCAACCCGGCCTCGACCCCAGCGAAGCCCCGACATCGAGGCACCACGAACTGGCCAGGGGGTGCCGCAGGAACCATTCATCGCCCCCGGCGGAGGACAGTATCGATGGGACCCCCAACTGTCCTCCCCTCTCGAGGTGTGATCGCCCTGCAACTCCCTTGGGCCTGGCGCCTCTCCTGCTGGGCGTCTGGCCACCTCCACCCGGCCTCTCCGCCCCCACCGGGCGCCTGGGTCCGGACATCAAAGGGCTCCAGACCTATATCTGGGGCGACCCCGCCACAGATCGGCAGTTGTATCCCGGAGTCGAGAGCCCTGCTGATTGAATCGCGGCCGACCCTACGGAGAAGAACTCTTGTCGGAACCATCACGAGCCCTGCTGACTGCGTCGCGGCTTCTTCTTGCGAACACTTTGAAGCCACCTGGAACATCGGAGCCCTGCTGACGCTGTCGCGGCCCAACCTCGCTGAAACCTCCCTCGGAGCCCTGCTGACGACGTCGCGGCTCGAGCTGAACAGAAACCGTCTTGAGAGCCCTGCTGATTGGATCGCGGCTCTCCACGAACTGTCCGCCAGAGCCCTGCTGATGCCGTCGTGGCTCGACCCCTCCGAGATCCGGAGGTCCTCCAGCTTGAGGATAAGAACTGGGCCCCAGGTACCCTCGTACCGCACTCCTGCCGAGGACTGTCCCGCTACCCCTACCCTTCCAAAGAGACACTGAGACTTTTGGTGGATCCCTCGATCCCTTCGTGTAAATATTGACCTCGTATCCTTTTTATTGCTGATAAAGAATTGCTTGTCTTGAGACAACCTCCTTGAGTCCTGTGTGGTGGTGTTACTGTGCTAGTACGTGATAGGAGAAGGATCTCTCAGGAGACTTCTCGGCAGCGCTCGGCTACTTCGTACAGTGTGAGGGCCCCCCTTGGTGGTCTCGCCGACTCCTCGGGGTCTGCCTTCCAACATTTGGTGGCCAGCGACGGGATCCGAGCCGAACGCAGTACGTACCAGCCAGTACCCACTAGCTTCCCATCCAAACGTACAGTAATCATGAGCAGCCAGGAAAACAACGCGACAATGGAGTTCCAGCCCGAACGGCTGGAAGAATATACGCACAAAGAGTTAAAACAGTTCTGCAAAGACAAAGGCATTGCAACCACCGGCCTAGGTACCAAAGAGGACATGCAGAAAGCTCTGAGGACATGGCTGGAGGCCGGGGCAGGCCCCTCCCAGGAAGAAGGTCCCTTGCCCCTGACTGAGACCACATCAACCGCACTGACTCCGGCAACCGGAGGAAGAAAGAGCCTAGAAACCGGCCTCTCCGAAGAAGAAATACGAGAGCGGGAGAAGGTCCGGAACCACGAGCTAGAGCTCGCACGACTGCGGCTGGACGGCGAACTCCAGCTGGCGGAAAAGAAACTGGCCCTAGAGCAGCTACGGCTTCAAGAGGAGATAGAGGAAAAGAGGCGACACCGGGAGTTGGAGGAAAAGAAACTGACCCTTGAGCACGAGCGCAGTCTCAAGGAGCTCGAAATCAAGGCCAAGAACGGAGGGACCAACGCCCCCAGTACTAGAGACACTCTACCGCCTGCCGAGACCAAGGTATATATCCCGAAAGAGGTCGTCAAGGAGTACTACAAGAATGACGACATCCAACAATGGTTCAAGGCCTACGAGGTGGCCATGACCTCTCATCGGGTGCCCCGAAAAGACTGGGGCGCGGGCCTGTGGGGGTGGTTCCTGAGTGAGGGTCGAGACACACTGCTCCAGCTGCCGGAGGAGGTGATGACCTCCTACGATCACATGAAGGAGGCTCTGCTCACCCGCTACGGGCTAACCGCAGAAATGTACCGCCAGCGGTTCAGAGACTGCAAGAAAATCCCGGGCACCACCTGGGTGGAATATGTGGACTTTTTCAGTCGGGCCCTCGAAGGGTGGATCAGAGGTAGCAAAGTAACCACCTACGGGCAGCTGGTCGACCTCATCGTGTGGGAACATCTCTCCAACAATTGCTTCGTGGAACTGAGACAGCACCTCCTCGACAGCAAAATGACCGACCCGCGAAAACTCGCCGTCGAGGCCGATCGATGGGTCAACTCCCGGGTCCCCCGGAACTCAATGGGGGAGTACCAGAGGAACCCCACCGGACCCCCCCGCCAACGCGGTGGAGGGGGAGGGCCGAACAGGAACCGAGACCCTCCCGCCGGGGCCCCCAGGAGTCCTCCTCGAGGGCCACCGCAGCAACAACTCTCCCCGAGCCTAGCCCGAAGGGGGGCACCCCCGGTCAGATCCGGATCACGGCCACCAGTGACGTGCTACGGCTGCCAACAAACCGGACACTATGCCAGCGATCCGGTCTGCCCCCTGAACCGAAGAAACGGGGCCGGCGGGCCCCCGCCCCGACAGCTGGCGGCTGCCGCCCTGGGAGAAGGAGAAGAGGAAGAGGAGACCCTCGACCGAGGGACCACTGAATGGGAGCCGGCAGCCATGTCCCTGGTCTGCCTGGGTAGCCGAGAAATGGTACCCTGCACCCCCATCCCAAGCAACACCCAGAAGTACCGGCAGCAGGTCACGGTCAATGGACAACGGGCCGAAGCCCTTCGTGACACCGGCGCCAGTGTCACCGCTGTCCGCTGCCACCTGGTGACCCCCGAACAGATCCTACCGAATGTGCTGTGTCCCGTCCGGACGGCCGACAACAGCGAAAGCCTGTGCCAGATGGCCCTGGTCCCCTTCGAGTGGGGAGGGGTGACGGGCCTGCTGAAGGTGACGGTACGCCACGACGCCCCCGTCGACTGCCTCCTGGGGAACGACTTGGAGAGTTCCCCCTGGGCTCAAGTAGAGCGACGAGAGCACCTCCGCATGCTGGGACTATCTGACTGGGCCTGTGCCATCACCCGGTCCATGACCGCCCGGGCCCCCCGCTCATCCTCGGCCTCCGGGGCCGCCCAGCCCGAGGGGCTCGCACCACCTCCCGCCAGCAGCGAGGGGGAGGCGGACACCGACCCTGGACCTAGTGAATCCTCCCCCGAAGAGATGGCTTCCCCGTGCGCCCTACCAGAGCTGACACAATGGCGACACGAAGGGGGCCCCAAGAGCAGCAGTCCTGCCCCACTCTCGAAGGGGTCCGCCAACAAGCGTCCGCCCAAACCAACGGGGACCAGACCGGCACCCACTGGGTCTACTGGGCCGAGGGCCTGCTATACAGTGAGCAGAAAGTGGCAGAACTCAGGGCCAGCCGAGTGTTGGTGGTCCCCCTCCGCTTCCGGGAGTTCCTGCTCAACCTGGCACATGATGTGCCCCTCGCCGGACACTTGGGGCAAGACAAAACGTACAGCCGTTTGGTGACCCACTTCTACTGGCCTCGGATGCGGAGAGACGTGGACAACCACTGCCGGTCCTGCCAGACCTGCCAAGCCAGCGGGAAGACGGGGGGTCGGGTCAAGGCCCCCCTCCAACCCTTTCCAGCCGTCAGCACCCCATTCGAACGGGTCGGAATCGATATCGTGGGGCCCCTGGACCCCCAGACCGCCCTGGGCCACCGCTTCATCTTGGTCCTCGTGGACCACGCCACCAGGTACCCGGAGGCGGTCCCGCTAAGAACTGTAACGGCCCCCGTGGTAGGCCGGGCCCTAATGGGGATCTTCTCCCGAGTGGGATTTCCCCGCGAAGTGGTGAGCGACAGAGGCACGAACTTTATTTCCAGATACATGCGGTCCCTGTGGCAGCAGTGCGGGGTCACATACAAGTTCACGACCCCCTATCACCCTCAGGGGAACGGACTGGTTGAGCGGTTCAACAGAACATTAAAGGGGATGATCCAGGGCCTAGAAGAGCCCCTCAGGCGGAGATGGGATGTCCTGCTGCCGTGCCTCCTGTTTGCCTATCGGGAGGTCCCGCAGAAGTCCCTGGGGTTCAGCCCGTTTGAACTATTGTACGGACACCCGGTCCGCGGACCGCTCAGCCTGGTCAAAGAGAGCTGGGAGACGAAGCCCCAAGGCACCCCTCCTGACGTCTACCGATACCTCCAGACCCGCAAGTTCCGAGCCCTGGCCGAAGCCAACCTCGAGGCCAGCCAGGAGGACATGAAGCGGTGGTACGATCGGAACTCCTCTACCATAGAATTCGAGCCAGGTCAGAAGGTATGGGTCATGGCCCCGGTTGAACCCGGCGCCCTCCAGGACAAGTGGACCGGGCCCTTCAAGGTAGTGGAGAAGAAAAGTCCCGTCACCTACCTGGTCGACCTGGAGTCCCCCCGGAACCCCCTCCGGGTCCTACATGCTAACAGGCTAAAACCCCACTTTGCCCGGACCGAACTGAGCCTGCTACTGGCGACCGACGAGGGGGGCGAGGACGACTCCGAGCCCCTGCCCGACCTCTTGCAGTCCAACGTCCATGATGGAACAATCGAGGGTGTCCAACTCGCCTCTTCCCTGACTCCGGAACAGCGCAACGACTGCCAGCAACTGCTGCAGGACTACGCAGCCCTCTTCTCCCTCACCACGGGGGTGACCCACTGGTGCGTCCACGACGTCGACACCGGGGAGAGCCCCCCCGTGCGACACAGAGCCTACCGGGTACCCGACCGAGTGCGGGCATGCATCCAGGCCGAAGTAACGAAGATGCTGGCCCTGGGGGTCATCGAACCCTCCGACAGCCCGTGGGCCAGTCCTGTCGTCCTGGTGCCAAAGGCCGCAGCTCCCAGCCACCCCCCGGAGTTGCGATTCTGCGTGGACTACCGAGCCCTGAATGCAGTGACCAAGACGGACGCCCACCCTATACCCAGGGCCGACGAACTCATTGACCGCTTAAGGCCGCTCGCTACTTGAGCACGCTGGACCTCACCGCCGGGTACTGGCAGATCCAGCTCACCCCCGGCGCCCAAGAAAGGTCCGCCTTTTCGACCCCGGATGGGCATTACCACTTTCGGGTGATGCCCTTCGGAATGAAGAACGCCCCGGCCACTTTTCAAAGACTGGTGAACAAGGTTTTGGCCGGGCTTGAGGCCTTCAGCGCGGCCTACCTAGATGACATTGCCGTGTACAGCAACCACTGGGCAGAGCACCTCCTTCACATTAAAGCCGTCCTGGCTGCCCTCCAGCGGGCCGGGCTCACAATCAAGGCCAGCAAATGCCAGATCGGCCACGGATCCGTGACCTATCTGGGCCATCAAGTGGGGAGCGGGCAGGTGGCCCCTCTCCAACCGAAAATAGATGCCATCCAGGCCTGGGAACCCCCCACTAACCAGACCGCTGTCCGGGCCTTCCTGGGTCTCACCGGATACTACCGGCGGTTTATCCGGGACTATGGGAGCATTGTTGGCCCCCTCACAGAGCTAACGTCCAAAAAGCAGCCCAAGAAGGTGCACTGGACACCCCGCTGCCAAGCAGCCTTCGACACCCTAAAGACCGCAATGTGTACTGCCCCGGTGCTACAGGCCCCTGACTACAATAAGGAGTTCGTGGTGCAGACGGACGCCTCCGAGTATGGGATCGGGGCCGTCCTGTCCCAGGCCGATGAAAAGGGGCTCGACCGACCAGTGGCCTTCATCAGCCGACGGCTACTGCCCCGGGAGCAACGATGGAGCACCATCGAGCGCGAGGCCTTCGCTGTGGTGTGGGCCCTTAAGAAACTCCGGCCCTACCTCTTCGGTACCCACTTCCGGGTCCAGACCGACCACCGGCCCCTGCGGTGGTTAATGCAAATGCGGGGCGAGAACCCCAAGCTGCTGCGGTGGTCCATCTCGCTACAAGGGATGGACTTTGACGTTGAACACCGGCCCGGCAATGACCACGCCAACGCCGACGGCCTGTCCCGCTTCTTCCGCCTTGACGAGGAGAATCCCCAAGGAGATGGGTGACTCTCCATGCCTTCGGCTGGGGGGGACGCCTGTTGGACCCGGCCTCGTGGCATGGTCCTTACCCCCGTGGATTGTGCCCGTTCCCCGCCCCGGCCTTCACGGGCCACCCTTCTGAACTGCACCGAGGCCCTTTCCCCTGAGCGGCACGAGGTTGCATACCCCTCGTGGCTCCGCCATCTTGTTGCCACCCACGTGACTCTGTGCACCAGCCTCCGCGACCCCGCTCAACCCGGCCTCGACCCCAGCGAAGCCCCGACATCGAGGCACCACGAACTGGCCAGGGGGTGCCGCAGGAACCATTCATCGCCCCCGGTGGAGGACAGTATCGATGGGACCCCCAACTGTCCTCCCCTCTCGAGGTGTGATCGCCCTGCAACTCCCTTGGGCCTGGCGCCTCTCCTGCTGGGCGTCTGGCCACCTCCACCCGGCCTCTCCGCCCCCACCGGGCGCCTGGGTCCGGACATCAAAGGGCTCCAGACCTATATCTGGGGCGACCCCGCCACAGATCGGCAGTTGTATCCCGGAGTCGAGAGCCCTGCTGATTGAATCGCAGCCGACCCTACGGAGAAGAACT
Source organism: Triturus cristatus (assembly GCF_964204655.1). NCBI lineage: Eukaryota > Metazoa > Chordata > Amphibia > Caudata > Salamandridae > Triturus > Triturus cristatus. Next base: position 1,048,847,033 of record NC_140579.1, read on the forward strand.
CTTGTCGGAACCATCACGAGCCCTGCTGACTGCGTCGCGGCTCCTTCTTGCGAACACTTTGAAGCCAACTGGAACATCGGAGCCCTGCTGACGCTGTCGCGGCCCAACCTCGCTGAAACCTCCCTCGGAGCCCTGCTGACGACGTCGCGGCTCGAGCTGAACAGAAACCGTCTTGAGAGCCCTGCTGATTGGATCGCGGCTCTCCACGAACTGTCCGCCAGAGCCCTGCTGACGCCGTCGCGGCTCGACCCCTCCGAGATCCGGAGGTCCTCCAGCTTGAGGATAAGAACTGGGCCCCAGGTACCCTCGTACCGCACTCCTGCCGAGGACTGTCCCGCTACCCCTACCCTTCCAAAGAGACACTGAGACTTTTGGTGGATCCCTCGATCCCTTCGTGTAAATATTGACCTCGTAACCTTTTTATTGCTGATAAAGAATTGCTTGTCTTGAGACAACCTCCTTGAGTCCTGTGTGGTGGTGTTACTGTGCTAGTACGTGATAGGAGAAGGATCTCTCAGGAGACTTCTCGGCAGCGCTCGGCTACTTCGTACAGTGTGAGGGCCCCCCTTGGTGGTCTCGCCGACTCCTCGGGGTCCGCCTTCCAACAGGTTAGATATGGGTGCAGCTCAGTGCCCCTATCGCATTGAATACGGGGACGCACTGACATAGCGGCAAAAGAATAAGTGGTCACCACATAGCGCATCACTAGGGCCTAAATCACGGCACAAGGTTACCGGCGTGATTGTCCAAGTGGTTGCGGGTGTGCCGCTCGCGAGCGGATTGCAACCCGTGGTTTACCTTTGTCTCAAATCGACCGATAGTTCATGGTTAAGCCGTTGGCCTGCAGAATACTGAGCTGGGCACCATAACCAAGAGTTAGGCCTGCAGGAGGAGTAGCTGAAGGAACAATATATGAATAGGTCCAGATGTACTTTGGGGGGTATTCCCCTGCAACCAAAGACAGATTTAAGACCTTCCACCCGGCTTGTGGGTTGTATGGTTGTTATATAGCAAGTGTGCGGTCGTTCAAAGTTTGGTAAAGACCACGTAGAGCCCCAGGGCATCAGGGCATTATTGACCGTGCAGCATTCGCTACGTTCAGAATAGGGCCGGTATTTGCACCAAAGTTTCCGGTTGGTTCCACAATGCACGTCACTTCCGGGCCCAGGTGTGAGGGGGAGGCTATTTAGCCTTCCCCCACCCTCACTGGCGACCTCTTTTGTCGCCCACCTCGCCTTTTCCCTCCCTACCGCTTACCCGGCGTAGGCGTGGTTGGGGGGGGGGGTTTCTGAGCGTTGTAATGTTTTCCTTTTTCGTTGCAGGCGGAGTTACAGGGCGATCTGGAAGCAGGCCGGTACAAAGAGTACCTCTGCGCGGCACCACGTGGTGCCTGAGCCAAAACGAGGAGCCTCCAGAGAGGTCCCGGAAGCCGGTCGGCGCCCCGCTAGTCCTGCGGGCGGTTGTGGGCCTGAACAACCGGGGGCTTGCTATGCGACGCTCCGCCCCGAGAGGGGGAGCGTGAGTAGAATTACCAACAGCACGTGATCGTGGAAAGAATCACTTGGGGGGCAGCACTTGCGGGTCGTTCCCGCGCTGCCCGGCTCATCAGGCGGGCAGGTGAAGTAGATGGTCGCCTGCCCTTGGATCGCCCGTAAGATAACCCACCCATTACATATACTGGAATTATGTAATAAACCTGCAGCATTTGTTACCCACTTACAACTGTTTCTTGTGTTTCATTGGGTAACCTAATTTGGGGGAGGGGGGAAAGCGGGGTGCCCCTGGGGGTACTATGTCCTTGACCGGGGGAGGGGAATGATGACCTTTTCCCCCCTCATGTATCTCCTGTACTTTGTTTACAGTCACCCATAGAACACTCCTCAGAGGACAGTAGCGGTCCGTTTAACTTCCCCCTACTTCCGGGAGTCTGGGCCGATCCTTGTGACACAGTTACATGCTCCAATGGGAAAGAGGACGACGAGAAGGAAGATTTTTTAACCGGAAAAGGGACAGAGGAAGGGAGAAGCCAAGCATATCGAGAGGAGGTGGAATCGAGGACGGAGAGCGCAAACAGATATGGTTGAGACACCCAAGACCACGATGGCGAATCTCCCGTGGGGGCCAGATGGAGGGCGTCATCGACAGCCCCAGGACAACAGACCTAGGACGCAAAGAGGAGGGAGCCGGACCCTATCCGGTACCACCCGCACGCCAGCGGCTACCAGAGGTACGCAGCCGCATCCGGGGGTGGTTTGGAAAAGGAGGCTCGGTTGCGAAAGAGCCGGTAGCCAGGGCAGGGGAGGGATGATCGCATAATAGGCACCGCTTTGCAGCTTAAATCTCACAACCGCTAGCAACAACTACCTGGTGACGGTAGTGTGTGTGGGTGATTATCCCTCACTCCCCTCCCTGTTACAATGTGCATAACCATGATTGCACGCCCTAAAGCGTATTTTTGTTTTTGTTTAGCTTTCATGCCCCTTGAACACAACCTGCTTGGACAGAGACGACATCCTGTGCTACACCCTTCCTCTGACGGAAAGACGGGAGGCAAACCAAGCCATGTTGTACTTTTGCCTCAGGAAACTGTGAATAAACCCTTTTTGCACCGCATTTCTCTCTGGTTGTCATTGCCCATTTCACAGGTATATTGCACACTCATGACTTTTCCGTCCCAACAGTCACTGTGCTATATTAGGATTGTGACTTATGAACTGCAAGTAACAAAAGGATCTCTGTGACGAAAGCAGTAACCCACTTACCTATCCACATAAAATACAGTTCTGTGAACTGAATGGTACATGTTCTTTGCAGCAGGCAGGGGTGCCTCCTCCGTAATGGCAGGGGAGTGTCACCCCACTGCCAGCACTGCCAGCAGATGATAAATAAAACGATAATAGCACATTGTTATTATCATTTTATTTATCTCTGTCCGAGTTAATTACATTCGACAGGAGGGGTATGGCTGGGCCAGTGCAAGGAGGAGCACTGTGCACTTATAAGTGCACATGTGCACTTATGTTTCTCCAACCTGGCTGTATTGTACAGCAGAGTTGGAAAACCCTACAGGCTCCCAGGCACTGTCTGAGTGGCAAACGAGGCTGTCAGACCAATCCTGGTGCTGCTCTTGTGCTAGAGAGCATCGTCTAGATAGGTTGGGGAGCCTGTGACCTGAGGGACCATCCCCTTCCGGCACGCAAGGAGCAGGAAGAACAAGGCGGCTGGCAGCGGGAGCGGAGCGGCAGGTAAGTGATTTTTATTATTTATTTTTTTATTCTCCAACCTCGCCCCCCCCCGCCCTGCTGCCCTACTTGTTTTAATTTCTGGCTGCCACCACTGGCAGCAGGCATATTGACCTTCTGCGCTACTTTATGATGATTCAAAACTGCCACTAGACAAAACTGGATGTCTCTCCAGCAGAAACATTAATCAGGAGAGTTATGTTGATATTTGTATTGTTGTCTGAACAATGCTGGACACAAATGGAACTGCAGCAGGTACTTTTAAACCCACAAGTTATTTCTAAAGGCTGCGCCCCCCGAGGTCAGTGCATTGGTGGCACTGCCCTAAAACTGGCCCTGGTACCCTCCCTCAATAGGTGATTATTCATGCCCTCTCAGAAAGGTAACAACTGAGGTATTTCATTCAAACTGGACCAGCCTCACCCTGGATGCCCGTATCTACACGGTTGTTAGTAGATATTTATTTGATCTCCCCGCTCTCTGTAAAGTTTTTCATTTGTTGTCCCTAACTCATAAAGTAGTTTCGAGCAATCCTTTCATTCAGCCTCGAGTGGATTACTGTAACCCTGGGAACAATCTCCACAGACTTCAATACAGACAAAATATCATCCAACTGAAGCCTCTTGTAGATGCTGACAGGCCCTTGGAAAGCTGACAGCCCCTAGAACAGAGAAAGGACGTTGCCCTACAGTGTACCAAACAATCCAATAGCGCAGAGAGCAAAGGCCCCTGCCAGAGAGGAAAGTCCTTCACACTGAAGTCTCTTGTAGGTTGTGACAGCTCAGGACCGCAGACAGAACCAGCCACAGAGACATGTCACCCCAGTAAGAGATCTCCGTGGACTGAGATACTCCCCAAGTGCAGGCAGGCCCGGCCGCTCTACTAGAGCAAGGGGTTATCTGAAGGAATTCTGCGGATTATTGTGGCCTTCTTTTTCTCCACAAACATCTTTCAATGAAATGACAAAAATGTCATAACACCTATATGCTGGCATGAGGCTGTGTGTCATCAGTTTGTCTGTTCTATGGACATTCTCTTAGCTCGAAATATATTAGCGAAATTTCTCTGCAGGCACAATAAAGTGAGTTTTTTTCTAAACACCGCAAGCAGTTCCTGACAATTAATGTGCAATTTCCTCTCCAGGTTAAGAAACCAAATGACGAGGTGTGCAGTGAGCCTGACTCAGCTAAGATGTCTGCTCCTGTTTCCTATAAAAAGAGATGGACGCTTTCCAACAACAGACTCAAATGTAAGTCCAGGGTGGGACACCAGGCGCCCCAACCTAATTCTCTCTCCTCCCTCTCTCTCTCTTTTATCTACATCTACCTGTGATCCTCCGTCTCCTACATCATATGGAGCTCTCTCTACATGCCACTGTCCATCTGCCCCTCTCCTTTTCTTTCTCGCTACACCCCTCACTGTCTTGCTGTTTCCCTCTCTTTGTCTCTGTCATTTCGATTTATTTCAAATCAGTCAGCTCCCTTCAGTGCTGTTCAGCACTGCTTCATGTGCATGGCCTATGGCTGGGGTTACAGGCATTGCCAACGCGTTTAATTTGCCTTTGCATTGTGTGAAGTCAGTTCCCATGCAGGTGATTGCCTATGGTAGTAATTGTGTATTTCCTCATACTTGGATCAGTGAATCTCGGTTTCTACTCTGCCTGGTCACACTGAGAGATCCCGGTTTGCTGTGCTTTGCATGAGTGTCTGTGTTGCGCTCTCTCGGTCTCCAGTCTGTGCTGACCCTTCCCGTGGTTATTGGTAGACTGTCTTTGGGATTCTTCCCTGTCAGCTGATGTTCTTTAGGGAGTCATTACTGTCTACACGATTGGCGCATGTCATTTAACGTTTTGGCTGTATTTGGGTTTCAGGCACTATCCCTTCAGCACCCAGGCTCAGGGTGTATCTGACAGACAGACAGACACACGCGCACACAGACACACACACACTATATATTTCCTGTTTACCACTCACACCTCCATTCTCTCTCATTCAGGTTCTCCACTGTTGTCAGTATTGTTGCTCACACTCCCCTCTTTCCCTCTCTAACACACTATACTGCAGAGGAGCCTGTCACCCCAGGAGCCTTTGAAGTCAGAGATTGCGGGGCATTGGTCGGTGCATATCTTGGGGTTTGTGGGGGACACCTCATTGAGCATGGAACTGGGTGCCTGATGGTTGTTTCCTAGCGTACAAACTCAGCTTCTCTCATACAAAGGAATGTCGTGCACTCCTTTTTTAGGGCACTAGTGCGCCTTCCCGTGCCTTGCAATGCCTCTTTAGTTTCAGACATAGTCATATTTCAGAGCGGGGCTGGCCACTGGCATAGCCAGGTTACAATAGGCCCTCGTGCAAGCAAAGTAACCGCTCCTGCCCCCACCAGAGTGACAACCAGTGCTTGATTAGTGAAAGAAGAGTGATGGTGCCCGAAGCTCTGGCCAGAAGCTGGCGGCATTAAACATCGGCGTGCCGAATACCAAGGGCAGTAGTCGTTAATCCACTACCAGAAACTCCCTCCCCCTTTTCTCACTCTTGCAGGTTCCTGCTTTCTCCCTTCGTGATGGTTTTGCCGTCTTTCTATTCTTCCGTGTTTCCCATCTGCGTGTTTTTCCCTCTCCTGCACTCGGTAAATATTAGATGCTGGAAATACGTGCCGGTCCTCAAAAATACGTGCCGGTGACACCCACCAGGAACCACCGGCTCAAATTAAGCACTGGTTACATCACAGTCTGTCAGATGCCCCCAGCACTCCTCATTTTCCTTTGCCAGAGTCTGCATCAGCCATGTCAAAGCTCACTACCATTATCATACACACACTATTGTATTTACAATTCCTGCACTGCATATGTCCGAGTCAAAGCCTAACAACCATTACCAAAGTGAACACGTTTGGCCCTTGTGAAGTGCACACTCACACTGCTGCCCTCATGTAGGCACATCCCTCACTCTGCACTCACTCAGGCACAACTTTCAACCTTTAGACCACTTACGCTCCACTCGCAAAACAAAAAACTATGACTTTTCATAAATGCTTCTCTATGCAGTGAAATAATGTGATGTATTAAGTTGAAACGTTAATCAAAAAAATATACTTTTTGAGGGATTTGGAAGACACGTTATCATATTTTACATAATCCATAATATTTGTTGCACAATTCCCATGCTAAATGTTCTAATGCCTCAGCTCGGGCCTGTGCTCTTAGAGCCAAGACAGGCTCTTAGAATCAACAGAAACCCTTAACTCGGCTCTCCCTGACCATTTGTTGGCTTGCCTACCTCTCCTACAGTACTGTGTATAACAGTTACTTGAGTCCAGACGCATAACTAATCCTACTTCTGGTTTTAATTAGGATACATTTGCAGTAGAGACCCCAATAAGTTGTTTAGAGTTACCTTTGCATTTTCTTGCAAACATTGCTAAAATCATCTATTTTCTCAGTTTAAAAAAAAAAAAGCACAGCGCAATAACAGCGCGACCTGCACTAATGCAGCACCCAATCTCCAGCACTCTGTCCTAAGTAAGTCTATGTTATTTTACTAACTGCCATTGTTTGCCCTCCACCTGTCAGGCTGAACATTACTGTGACTATCTTGTCTTTAGAAGCCGCCCAGCAGCTGGGGCATAACTCCTGCTGTGACCTCTGCTGGAGGCAGGCAGCCAGGGCTGTATGGTGCTCTCTGCATTTAGAAAAATGTGAGGATGCGCACTGCTCGGCCAATCCGTGCATACAACGAGGCCTTCGTAGTGCCCCTGCAGGTGCTTCTGTGGATTCTGCTCTTCAGTCTGATTCCAGCAGCTGAATTAATCGGAATGAGACAACAGCAAGGTCCCAATGCTGTGAGGGCCCCTGTGGCACTAGTAGGCAGTGGTGCTGGAACAATTTTCAGACTGATGGTGCTCCCATTAGTGTTATATCACTGAACTCATAGGGATTCTGAAACATCCAAGCATCACGCAAAGAACACGTGTCAGAACTGAGCCACCCCCCTGCAGAAGATGAGCGGTAAGGGTGTAGTATGTAACTGGTGCTCCATTTAGCAGCACACTATCACAAATATATTACTAAAGCATGATGCGGTAGCCACTGTCATTTACAGACAGCACATTTACCATTAAAATGACCACTACATTTGCACAGACATACAATTTTGCTGATAAAACTATATAGCGCACAAACAATAATGTGGGGAAATTATATTTCAGCGAGTATTTGTCACTTGCGCATCACCAAGTAACCTGTCTTGATTTGTGATCCTATTAAAATCTATGTTTCCATCACTATTTAGAATTAGGAAAAAAGAGTGCTTCAGTTGTGCTTTTCTATTTATTTTGAAATGTTTGTGCAGTTCATTTATAGATTTTTAAATTTTGTTCTGTTAGTAGAAAACTACAAACTCCAGCCTTTCATTTCACACCAGCAAGATTTTCACATAGTTCACTTTACAAAATCCTGACACTTTGCAGGAAGCAAACGGAAAGTAAACACCAGTCTTAATGTTAAGAGAATAAGGGGCAATTTGTCAGAAGACTATACTGACATTTTACCTCTGTTTTTGAGCCTACAGCTGATGTGAAAAAATAAAAACAAAAGTTAAAGTCCTCTTTAGAGCCCATTCACCTTCAGAACTCCTGCATGGTTATTTAGGTGCCCTCTTGCGCTCAAAGGGCGCCTGTAGTGGCCCCCCTCGCACCTCTGGGCCCCGGTGCATTGCACTGGTTGTACCACTGGCAGCTGCGCCCCTGAGGCTGGCTTGCAATCAGACCAGTTACTGCTGGGATCCTATGGGTCACGTACAGCTCCTCCGCTGTAAGATCTCAAGGCACATTATTCCAAGGTGGTGTTTTAAGGAAGACCACTAACATATGTGCCAAGTCCCATTTAATGAGGGGCACATTCAGCCAGTCATTTATTTCTAGGCCGCATCACTCTACATGCTTTTAGGATGTAAGCATGTGCTTCAGCGCCCCACATAGGGTTAGAGGCCCACAAATATTATGGGGAAAGCAAAAAGCCGCAGATTCCAAACAAGCACTGAAGTAGCAGTGAGGTGGGTGCTGCAGCACCCCAAAGTAACCATGCTGGAGTTCAGAAGGTGACTGAGCAATAAAGGTGCCTTTGAATTTTATTTTCTTGTTGTCACATCTGCTGTGCGTTCAAAGACAGAAGTCAAATGTCAAGTTATGGCTTTTGTCAAATCAGAGCTTATTCTTTTAACATGGAGATGGGCATTTTCTTTCTGTGGTGGCAGGAGGCATGAGGATATGCAGAGGTTGCAACCCCAGTGATTTTTCACTTTAGCCCCGTTTTTATAATTATTTTTAGTAACATGATATGTTTAAATTCATTGTTTCATACCACGCACAGACATTACCAACGTAGATTCTCTTTATACCACGGGGATTTGTCCAGGAATAGTTTAGAATGGTTTGCATTTACGTGTGTAATCCACGTGTATGCAGCGACTAGTTTTGGGGCGCGAGCAAGGCTAATAATACACTGCCGGTTGTTCTACTTTGTGGCCATCTCCGGCAACATAGTGGTGAGCTTTAGATTTGGCCACACCGATATAATGCGATTTAGTTAACCATAATGCAGGTATTGGGGAGTAGTACTCCTCACGATTGCACATGCGTATTGGATTACTGCTCTCGCGCATGCACTCCACTTTTGACTTCCGTAGGATATCCTGGAAAGGGGTATCGCCTAGGCTCCTGACTTAATTACTTTATTAGTACCAGCGTCCGTGTCACTTTTTGCTCATGACAGGCTGACACATGGACGGGGTAGATGTAAAGGAGGCAGCACCCCGGGCATAACGTAAGTTTCTTCAATTCCTTGAGTAGGGACTTGGACAGTGTGATATAGAAATAACTGTGCTCTGTTCTTATGGTTGCACATTCCTGTTTATGTTTTAGTGTTTTCTTGCCCAGTAATGTGCGGGCGTCCTGTGCTCTCGTCAGAGGAGTTATCCCTCAGCTATGCGAGGTAAGCACTCTGGAAGACTCATCAATTTTTTGGCACTTACTGTTGATGGTGCCTGCCTTGCATTACAGTTTCAGCGGCTGAGATTTTTAGATAATTTGCATTTTTGACACATATGGGGTCACTGGTTTTACCACTCATGCGATAACTAGATGACATAGTTAATGTGCATATGTGGTCCCCTACAGACCCCGAAAGTTACACTACAGGGTATGGGCCCCACCGAGTATTTACTTGTTGTTTCTGTGTCTCGTGTGCCTGTTTTTGCTCTTTTATGTAAGTGATATGCGCACAGCGGTGGCACATTATGTGGCATCAAGTTGTTACTGATGTTCATATTTGTGGTTGATGATGTTTTTTCTTCCTAGGTATTGATCAGGAGCGGTATACACTAACCATGCAGCTGTAGCCAGATTACTGGTATACAGGTTTACTGCTCGCTCTGATTGATTTAGAGGGTTCTTAATGATTTTTTCACGTGCACTTTATTTTATATCTTTGGTCCTGACGAAGCGCCGACGACCCTTAAGGCGACGCAGGCGCGAAACATGTAGACCCATGAGCTTCTTGATTCCTGGGGATAGTGTGCCGCAGGGACAAGATTTTATTTAGCAGTTGTAGTCTGCTAAGGGTATACAAATAAGACATCCGCTGCATGTTTACCCTTTTTTAACTCAATTATCACTTGGCATGCACTTTTTCACCCTCATTGGACCCCTACCCCACACACCTACATGCGCCATCCGGCTGTCCTAAAAAAGATCTCCGATAAAGAGACCCTTCGGGGGACCCGTAGGGAATTGCAGCGCCAGCCCTACGAGGAGCAAACGCCCGATGATGAAGCATGACACCCCTTGGGGTGTGTGAGGGCAACAGAGGACAAAATTTGTTCTTTCACTCTAGTGGTGGGTCCTTTTCACCTAGGATACTCTTTTTATCTTTATTTTTCTTTCATTTTTTTCTTTAAAGATATGGGTGACGACTTGCACCCTTATGCTTGGGTGACTGTTTGCACCATGCATCCAGGAACAGTGTCCTTTGTTGGTTTGACATTTTCTTTCTGTGCCTGAAAAGTGGGAGCATTTTGTAAAGAGAACTATGTGACACTCTTGCTTGGGGCACAGGGAGCGTGAAAGGAAACGCTGTAGGATGTCAGTTTTTTTTTAACAGACAACAAAATGTAAATTAACTACACAAATTATTTAAAATGTATCTGCAGTTAGGAAAGCATAAAGGAAGCACATTTTTGTACTTTTAAATTATTGTGGAAAAATAGACTGCAAAATGATCAAAACAATTTAATGAATTTTACTTGGTTAGCCACAAATGATAAATATTCATGAAATCTGATTTCCACACATTATTGTTGGGTGCTATATAGTTTTATCAGTAAAATTGCAAATTTAGTGGCATTTCAATGGAAAATTGCTATCTGTAAATGGCTGTGCTCTACAACAGCAAATGTTAGTAATTTACGTGTGTCCGTGTGTTCCAAAGTGCACCACCTGCTATTTACCATACCATTACCACTCTTCTGGTGAATGGGCGTGGCTTATTTGCTACACTTATTCTTAGAGTGAGCTTGAATCCCTATGACGTCAGTGACGTAACATTGATGTCAGCAGCCCTCTGAAAATAGTTTCATCACCAATGCAGAACATCAACCTTCCCTATGTGTGGCGCGTGCGTGAAAGCACGTCTGCTTGGAATGCACGTGTACATACACGCCCATTTCTTTTTCCCTCCATGCAGAACGCGCAGGGGCATCGCCGTGTCAGCCTTGTCCCAGCGGGTTCATCAATGCAAAGATTCCGTAGCCCAAAGCCACAAATTTCGCTTGACGTTGCCACAGGCGGGAGCTAAAAACAGACAAGCCAGCCCCACCCTGACGACTGCTCGAGCTCCCGTGTAACTGACTGAATGCTGAGGCAAGAGAGTGCAGTACTAACAGACTGCAAATAATGTAGACGCCCTATGTAGCCTGCAGATTCGAGACTGCGAGGTCTCGAGAGACATCTGGACTTCGGAAATCTTTATGGCCCAGACTGAGACTGCAGAGTCCAGAAAGACAGAATTCAGAGCATGTGTAGATAGACTGCACGTCCCAGAGACACTGTGAGCTGGCCCGGGGGCCCCCCGCAAAGCTCAGATGTCCAGAGATCGTGCCGTGTCTGGAGACTTACAGGAGTCCGAGATATACAGAGCCCAGCAAGACTGTTGGAACAGAGACGGCCGAGTCCATGGAGCCTGCGGGGTCCAGGCCTTGGCATAGATAAACTGCAAGGCACAGGAAGAGAGGCGGCAGAACTCAGACCAGCTGACAGTACAGGAGACGGGGCACCCAGCGGATTGCTGGACCAAGAGACACTGCAGCCTGCAGGGCCAAGAGAGACTGCAAGGCCAACTGGGAGACTGCCAGGCCTACAGTGTACAGGGGAACTGTGGGTCTAGAGAGAGCGAGTGAGGAGCCCGGAAAGAAGCAATCTTGACCCAGAAGGACTGAAAATTCTCTCGCGGTTGCTGGGTCCAGAGAGGATAAGTGACCCCGAGAAGCTGCGGCTCCAGAGAGACTGCAGAACCTAGAAAGACTGCATGGCAGAGAGTGGCTGCAGATCATAGAGACTGTATGTGGCAGAGACATTACAGCCCCTGTAGAGACTGCAGGAGTGGAAGAGACAGCAGGATCTATGGACCCTGAAGGCCCCAGGGAGATTGAAGCTCCTACAGAGACTGCACTGTCAGGGAACCTATTCGGCCCAGACACAATCAGTGCTAAGAGAGACGAGAGAGAATGCATCACTCAAAGACATGAGGAGAGAAGGCAAGACAGAGTGACTGCAAGCCCCGTTAGGAATGTAGAGCCCAAATCGACTGTAACGGTTAGAAAGTAAGACCCCGGGGGGACTACGTGGCCAGAGATAGTACAGGGCAGGTCCCAAGGAAACTGCAGGTTGCGGGAGACTGCTATACCCAGAAAGACTGTTAGACCCAGAAGGACTGTTAGACCCAGAGAGATCTAGAGCCCAGAGAGACTTCAAGGGTCAGAGGCACTGCACGGCCCAGGGAGATCGCAGATCAAGAAAGGCTGACAAGCAAAGCGATAGTATGTATCTTATGCGTAAGACCCCGAGAGACCGCAAGCTCCTGAGAAACTACACACGTAAGTGAGACACAATCAATCAGGGGTTTGTATAGCGTGGCTACTCACACGTGAGGGACTGAAGGTGCTGACAGATTCTGCACAGTCCAGAGAGAGAATGCTCACCTTGTAAGCGTGCGGGTCCTATCAAAACTACAGACACATACAAACTATTAGACCAAAAGAGACAGCTAGCTTGTCTGCCTGCCAAGCTGAAGAGCAGTTTTGTTTGCCAGAGTCTGGACATTACTTCCCCAATGCCAAACCCAGAAACAAGGGCCTCTCTGGCTAAAGAATGAGTCCTTCCCGATGATTACTTTGCTGCGAGACCAAGTGCTTAGAAGTCCAGAGGAAGGAGTTCTGTTTACCGTGGCACCAATAGTCGAGATCATTACATAAAGTGGTGCTCCGTGGATATGGAAGAGCGACGGAACAGGTATTGGCGCCAGGATTATTGCTGTACTATCTGTCGCTTGGAGTCAGATTCAGAGAAAGAGACCCACTTGGCCCAGACATTTGTTGCCAGAAGTGTGCTGACAGGAATCCAAGAAAAAAACGTGTTTGTTTTTCATCCACCAGAACCCCAGGTCCTCCCAGGCTCCTTAACCAGTCCCAGCCCTTGCTGGTGGCTCACCAACTCTGCCAACTTGTCTGAAGGCCTGGAGAAGGCTTGCAGAACTCCCGGAAGCAGATAGGAGGCTGTCACCCGAATGCCATGTTCACCTACCAAAGCATTAGTTCCAGTCTGTTATGCTGGCTGACGTTTCCCCAGCCCTCCTGATGTGTTGAGGTTCTCGCCTCATAGGGGCCCTCTGGTGAACAATTAAGACTTTCCAGAAACTACTATTTCTTATTGCTGCTCTTCATTTCACTAGGATCTAGTTAATGCAGTAGTTTTATTGTTTTTATTAGGTCGAGCTAGACAGTACATGCTGTCTCTGCAAGACCTGCTGTAATCAGTCTGTGGACTTCAAGTCCATCCCCTTTCTTGGCATTGCTTTTCATTTGTCTATGTCAGCGTACTTTGAAAACGAAAGCTAGTGGTCAGTCCTGCCTCTTTGTCCCTCATTTCTCTCTTCTGTTCCTCCCACAGAGCAGGGACTTAGTACTGTTTCATTCCGCTATGCTTCTTTATCTGTTCTTTGGAGGAACTATTTTATCTTGTTTTATTTCTCCTTTAGCAGCGCTCCTGCTCAGCAAATGGCTGCCTTCCTTTCTTCAGTGCAAGCTTAAAAGTCTGCTCCTTTCATTCTCTATGTCTTTCCCTCTCCTGGTGAAGGCCTACCCCCACCATCCCAGCAGAAACGCAGCAACGCAGTGTTTCCCTTCTCCCACCCTTTGTGTGTCCATTTTGTCCAGGTGCTCCCTAAGGCTAGCACTCAGCTAATGTTTGCCTTTAATTTTATTCAACTGGCTCAGCTTAATTTTTATTGCCACTATAGGAGCCCACCTGCAAGCTCCAAAGTTGTCCGCTCTGATGAAAATCGCTTTTAGCCTCTCGATTCGCTTTGAGCCCCCCAGCACAAACGCACCCTTTCCATTTGCATTGAGTGAGGCACTATCGGTGTCGTTATGTGAAAAGGGGAACATTTGGGCTCTTTTTTTACAGGCGATGGCCAGGGCATAAGGTCATCACATACTGCCAGGAAACTAACTTCCTTTGTGATGGATGGTCCTTCTATATGCAAAACGCCAAATTGCAATACATTGGGGGCGGAAAAGGATCCCTTCACTTAATGAGTGTATCCGAGATGTCACATGCAGACACTCACAACTGTCCACCTTTTGGCATTAATGCCTTCAACCTCCTGACCTAGAGACATATGGGAACCATTTGTTATGTGGACTCGGGAGCGTAGAGAGGAGGACAGAGATGTGCCGACGACCTCCATGGGGTCAGAGACCGGAAGGGTGGATGAACACGAGGGGTGGGAAAAGCAGAGGGTAAAAGATGCTTTTTTATGTACTGGGAACCAACTTGGTATGCATGACCTAGGAGGGTGATGATATGGATTTCTTGTCAAGCTGGCACTTGGACTTTTGCTATTGTTTGTGTTCATTTGTAATAAGACGAATCAGACTTTTCTCCTTCATGGTAAAAAGGATCGAGCACGTAGGAAATAATATTTGTTAAGAGACACAATATACGGTGATGTAGATATATATGTCTGGATTATGATGTACTGGCTAACTGTTTTGCAATGTTTGTTGCATTGTTTTGAAAATGGCAATAAAAAAAATTAAACTTCCTGTGTGATAGGTCATTCCACTTTCGGATATTCAGGGTGGAGTTTTTAAGCTACATGAACTCCCCAGTTCGTTTCCCTGTTAACTCACAGCTTCATACAATTTATTTTTTGGTAAGCCAACAGTGATGAGGAAAAATTATTGTTATAGACAGCAGCAGGATTTGTAGTTTTCACAGGGTACACGTTGGCTTGTTTTCATGACGTCTGATTACGCTAAATTGCGCCCCTGTCTTCTTCCTAGCATTTGTCCCCGATGATCTCTTTTATTTACCTACTAAAAGTGGAGGGGAAGAAACATTTCATAACAAGAGGTCAATATCATACCTGAAAGTACCACACACTCCGACTTTGGGTTTGTCAATTTATTAGAAGGCCAAGAATAATGGGATGTATACACATCGTAACATTAGCATATATAGAAAAATCAATACAGAGCTGATTCTACGAATATAAGTAATTCGGCATAACAAGAATACAATTGTAAATTCGAGGATCAAGATACAACTCAGGATGGAAGCAGAATCTAAATCTATTTTCATTAGAAATAAAACAAATCTGTCCCTACACTATACTAAAAGGAGACGCTACCTAACTATCCTTCCATCTAATCCCCAAGGTGTCAGCACGTGTTGACTTCCTGAGATGTACTCACGTCAAATGCGTTAAGGTGCTTAAGGTTAGGAGCTAGTTCTAAGATGCTCCTTTCTCTCCGAAAGCTAGCAGAAGTCTGGGGTTTCTGTCCCTGCTGATCATACAATATAGAATTCGATTTTTCAGAGGCATCCTGGTAAAACTTTCCATTGCAACTTTTTCTATGAGGGGAGGTTCATAATCTGTTAATTAAAGTTCTTTGTTCACCAAGTCGACCTTGGTTCTCAGTCCAGTCAGACACGAAAGTCATCCTCCCTTCTCGTTTCCAACTGTCTTCAAAACATTCCTTGTATCTTTTCCAATCTGAAAATAACGAGTTGGCATTCCGATACCTGCAGTAGGATGAGAACACTGCTATTTCTTGAAAACAACATGCATTTAATTATTTATTTCTCGAGAAGCCAAGGAGGTGCAAAACAATTACGGTTTCGGGCCTAGTGACTCGGGCAATTTAAAGTAAGCTTCGTTACACTGTGTGTTTATAAGACTGTCCTGCTCTCAGTATATGCAGGCATAACAATACATACAAATCATAATATAACATTTCATTACAACGAATGCTACTGAATACATGTTAATGATCATAAGACACTGCAAACAATAGAAATATGTGAAGGTGCCTATCAAACATGAGTATAGTGCACCCATACAAAATAGAGTGCTGAACGCGCTTTATCAGTTCCCCCCTCTTATGACTAGTGTCATAACACCAAATTTCATTCTTTCAGAATTTCCCCCTTGTAGAAGAGACCGACCTAAACAGAAGATGTAGCTTGCTGCCCATGTCTAAATCTTTCTAACCCTTTAAGGGGCTGATAATGACTGTCCTGCAGTCGTTCCATTTGCTGTTCTCGTTTTCTCAGGACATTTTCCTGATGTCTGGCCTTTTGCCATTTGTATGCTTTGATGACTCCCTATAAGACAATTATACAAATGACAGCTATTATGATGGGTTTCAAGATGTAACCCATAATTCCCTGTCCCAAACTGCCAAACCAACTTCCAATCTGTCCAAAACCCTTGCCAATGTGATCCCAGAGTCCTTCAGCGGCCAAATTATGCAATTCTTGAAGGATATCTGAAATATTGGCGCTATACTTCCTTATATCCAGACTATTGTCAGTAATTTAAGTGCAGCACTGTTGGACTCTCAAAAGTTTACAGACTCCTCCAGCTTTTGCTAGTAGGACGTCTAAAGCAAGACGATTTAGAAGGACCTTAGCCCTTATCGAGACCATCTCACCATCCACTAATAACAGGATTTGTGCTGTATTCACGGAGAGTTTATCCACTATCGTTGCCAGCGTTCGAATTTTTACATCATTCAAAACCACACCTAGACTAGGTATCATGGCTCCAAACACATCACCAATGATTTATCCAGCACTTACACCACGTTTTCCTCTATGAGATCCTTTTCCTTCCAAAGGCCATAAATCATCCACATGGAATATCTTGGGAAATACTATAGCTAAATAGCATGTCCCATACCAATTCTTTTTTTAAAAAAATGAATTAATTGCATTTTTATAGTTACAGTACAGAAACAATACTCAACACAAGTTAGAAGACGTTTCAGTCGTAATATCTCCGCAGCAGGTTTTATACAGTGGTAGACAGTAGAACGGCGGCTGCATGTCTTTTTGGCTCCCTTCAAGCCCATCCCTCCATCCCCCCTGCCCCATCACAGGACATCCTTGGGAGTCAGTAAGCATAATAACATAGTGTTCACGCCATGGCTTCCATATTCTCCAAAACTTTTTGGGACAGCCCCTTGCCTAATAATGTCACGGCTGCAAACCTGACCGCTGCCCCCTTCAGGAACCGCGGTTACGAAGCTGCCCTAGGAACCGGGCAGCGGTAACGTTCCGCGAGATGCGTACCACATGGGGAACTATTGATGGTGCCAATCAACTACAGCTCCCAGTGGCCTTTGGTGACGGCGACGCACCCGCACAGGATGTGACGCGGCGCGAGGTCCGGGAAGCTTTGAAAACCGGAGCTGAGGAAGAGAAGCTCGCAGATTATCCTAGAGCTTAATCTCGGCGCGTGAAGAATCCTTTGTGGTGTTTCCCGGGTGCGGTAAGGGTGTCAGTGACACCGCCAAGAGTCCTTTTTGTTCCAACACGCTAGTGAATTCTTCAACCCTGATAAACTTGCTAACCAACTGCCAATTTGTGAGACTTTAAGGGAACTAATTACCCTGCCAAAGTATTGTGCGTGGGACGCACGGAAACGAGTGTCGTTACAGGTGGTATAAAAGCAATACCACGCTGTGGATTTACTTTCAAAACCATGTTCTGCCATGCCATATGCTAACAATCAACGCTAACTGTTATACAGCTGCCATATCTATGTACAAGTGATACATGTGTGTGTGTTTGTCTCGTCTCATAGCTGGGTGTTTATAGAGTGGCCGCTAGGCTGCAGCATAAGACCTTCTTTCCCAGTGACGCCTACAAGCACACCCTTTATGGTTGGTACATGTGTTATGTCCGCAAAGGTGGGGGTTATTTTCAAATGCAGAGTGAACTGGGGGTTTATGTGTTGTTTGTTTATCAACAGTCCTGCCACATGCGTTGCGTGTACCGAATTGCGGCAACCCTGCGTTAACAGCAACTAGCAGGCCTTGAAGAGGCTTTGACGCACATTACTCGTCCTTCTTCTGGCAAAGCTAGATTTGATTCTTTTTCTTTACAGGTAGACCAGTTGTTTAAGGTAGACAGACTGGTGGGGCTAGTGTTTAATGTGTATGGCATAGTGTTAACAAACCGTGTGCTTCTTTTACAGATCTCCCTCCCCGCTGTTCCCTTCCTTTCCTCCCCCCGATTGACCCCCTTAAGCTTCCGTGCCTTTACGGCAACTCGGAATTAAGGTTGTCAATAGGGGGGCCCCTATTGAGCAACGAACCGATCCTGAGAGGCCTCCGCGGGACCTGACAAATAAGTTGTTTTCTTCCATTCAGTCAGCATTGGGTATAGCACTGCCTCCCACATCTTGGCCAGATCACGCTTCGCCACCACCAGCCCTAGCTGAAGTAGTATTACTTTTGTTCTAGGGAGGTCAACTTCCGTGAAAATTCCCAGCAGAACTACCTGTGGGTTCATGGGAATCGTCCCCTCCAGAATGGCCCCCAGCTCCTCCAACAAAGTCTCCCAATATCTCGGAATCTGGGAACACTCCCAAACCGTGTGGAAGAACGTGCCGTCCATTGCTCGACATCGCAAGGAATTGGGTTCCTCTGCCCTTCCTATGTGATGTAGGCGTGCCCTATCGTAGTATGCCCTAAGTAGATATTTAAGTTGAATCAGTCTCAGTCGTGATTTGATGGCCACCTCTCGAGGGTGCATCAGCGCCATTTCCCAGTCCATGTCATATATTTCCCCCATATCTAACTTCCATTTGGTCCTCAACTTCTGCAGGAAGTCTGGCTTGTTATTGATGATGGTCCTATACGTCCAGGAGACTGCCTTGTCTCCTATCTCCCCCATCAGGAGGCGACCCTCTAGTGGTGCATATTCCGGGATGTCTGTTGTGTCAATACGTTGTGCCCGCCACGCGTGTGTCAGCTGTAGATATTTATAATGTTGGGACTTGGCCATAGCATATTCACTCTGGAGATACGAGAATGTTACCAGCTTCCCTTGACACATTATATCTTTCAATTGTAAGATGCCCAGCAGGTCCCAATTCCGGAAACCCCTCAGTTTCGCGAATTCTTCGAGTCTGTTGCCTACCCATAGTGGGGTTTCCCTTGATACCCTGCCCATTTCATCTGCCTTTCCACTTTTTTCCATATTGCTAGTACGATCTGTGTGGCTGTTAGGAGATGTGTGGCGCCCTTCCCACCATTGATATAGTGTGTGTAGGGGTGTTCAATGAATTGCGTGTGTTCAAGCGCGTATGTGGGATGGCCCCTATCTACATGTCCCCATTCATTCAACACAATGAGGTGAGCTGCCCAGTAATATGCCCGTAGGTCAGGCAGACAAATACCGCCATTATATTGGTTGCATTGTAATGTCGCCAGCGCTATCCTCGGTGGTTTCCCATCCCAGAGGAACGTCCTTAGTGTACCCTTTATGCTGGTGAACACCTTGTCTGGGATCCATTGATGTGTATTTTGCAGGACATATAAGAACTTCGGGAGCACTATCATCTTATAGAGTGCAGCCCGGCCCAGCAAGGTAAGTGGCAAAGTCCGCTACCTGTCAACATCTGCACGGAATTCCCTGTGCACCCTATAGAGGTTTCGTTCCAGTGCCGTTGTTGCATTCGTCGTAACATAAATGCCTAGATATTTTATACCCTCTTTGGCCAGTTGGAGTTGTCTCGGGCACACATCACACCCACTACCTTCGCCCACTGGATAAAAACAGGATTTCTCCTAATTAATCTTATATTCCGCGTGTGCTCTGTATGTTTTGCAGCTGTTCATTATATTAGGGATTGATGACTCTGGCTTTGTGACGTCCCATACCAATTCTTGGGCAGTTTTACGTAAGCATTCTTTCCACATACAAAATAGACATTAGGCACTATGGTCAATTTATCCAGTAGTGATTTCCTTATGGACTCTTCAATCAGAAAAATGTGTTCACAATCACTTTCACCCACGAATATCTTGTCGTAATATGTGGACGGATGTCTAATGCACAACTTTCTTTTCTGCTGAAAGTCTAACGCTATGGGTCCTGAACTCCCTTTGCCTTGTTATCCAAATCTTCTTTGGTCCATGGCAATACCTTATGCTTCAGATCTGGTCGAAACAAAGTTTGCCTATATCGATCTTCTATCTGATCTACGAATTTCTTTTCAATGTCAGTCAACATGCAGGTCAAATTATGTCTGTGAGCATAGGACGTATCTAGAGTGATGGTAGGCACAAAATACTTAGACATGCGCTCTACTTCCTTGTAATAATCATATTTGTTCATGTATTTTAGGACTGGAACTTCAGAGAGTACCACATCATAATTCGAGAAATAATATTCCGAATGAGCTTTACTATAAAACATGCTTAATAGCACGCTGCATGTAATGCCATAAGTCACTGGCAAGTGATGGTATCGAATGCATTCCTCTACTGATGCTGGTAATTGTATGCACACATAACAATCTTTTGTTCCATTGTGTCCACATACTCATACAACAACCGGGCATATGCATTCAGCGTGAAATCACCCTTTGACAAATCTACATGTAATCTACGACTAGTTTCTTTATACATTTCCTTATCTTTTTTGGATAAAAAATTCTATTTGGAAAAAGTCAATGAACATGTTGAGGATACACAAACGTACCTTCTTTTGGAAAATGATCCAACAAGTGAGTTAAGAACAACACTCAAATCTATTCTTAAACATGCTTATGAGATGGGATGGATTTCAGCTTCCACAAAATAGTTTATGACAGTTGAACACCCTAGGAGACCTCGACTTTATATGCTCCCGAAGATACATAAAAACCTTCACAATACTCCAATGCGGCCGATTGTGACAGGTTGTCGGACAATTTTTGAACCTTTGGGCCAGTACATTGATTATTTTCTCCAACCGTTTGTCCAGCAATGGGCTTCATATGTCAAGAACACAAAAGATTGCTTGTTGAAATTGGATTCTGTTAAATTGGAAAGGAATACCATACTTTGCACAGTTGACGTCAAATCTCTGTACATTTTGATTCCTCATTTAGCATGTATGGAAGCGGTAGAATGGGCATTATTACGCCAAACGTCCATTAGAGTGGAAAAAGTTTTTGTACTTGAAATTTTGCTTTTTTGCCTTTATCACAGTTATTTTCAATGGGGCGATCATTTCTTTTTACAACAGACAGGAACTTCTATGGGTTTTGCGGGGGCGCCCGCATATACTAATACCTTTATGTCAAAATTTGAGTCTGATTATATATACAGCAACTGTGAATGGAAAGATCACCTACTGTTATACTGTAGGTATATTGATGAAATTTTCATGTTGTGGACAAGCAGTAGAGAAAAATTGGAAGAAAAAATTGAACAACTGAATGGATTGGATGATCAAATTCAGTTCACACATACCATCAGTGACAAAACAATTTCATTTTTGGATGTTAGAATTACGATAGAAGATTCAGAAATAAGAACTGAAGTTTACAGGAAGGAGACTGATGTTAATAATACACTATGCTACCAGAGTTTACATCCACAAAATTTGAAGAATAACTTACCATTTTCACAGTTTTTAGGTATTAAAAGGATTTGTTCAGCACCATGTGATTTGGAAACAAATTTTAATCTTCAACAACAGAAATACTTTGACAGAGCCTATCCAAAAGAAATAGTGGAATACGTAAAAGAACGTGCTCTAAAATTCGCTTGATGTGATTTGTTGAAACAAAAATCAAAAAAGAGCGCAGAGAAACAAGTGTTTGTCTCTAAATTCTCAACAAGCTCTCAGAAGATCAAGGGCATCATCAATAATTGCTGGGAATTGCTTCAGAACAAAACAGATTTCAATGAGATTTTCAGACAAAAACCTTTGTTTGCTTACACTCGGTCAAGGAATTTAAAAGAGATATTGTCGGTCCCCTCAAGAAATCAGAAAAAAGATTTTAAAGGAATGAAAAAGTGTTCGAATTGCGTACATTGTAACAACGTAATCATTGGGGTTACATTATATCACCCACAAACAAGAGAATACATTAAATTGTTCCATGACTCAGATTGCAATTCAAATAACCTCATTTATTACATAAAATGTCCATGTGGAAAGCTATATGTCGGCAAAACAGGGCGAAAGCTAAAAATCCGCATCTCAGAACACAAAAGCACCATTAGGAATCAACGAAAAAACAGCAGTCTGGCTGCACACTGGATAGAGGCAAAGCATAATATAGCTCAAATGCAGTTTTCTGTTATCGAGAGAGTAGTTCAGCACCCGGGCATGGATCTGACCAGATCCCTGCTTCAAAGAGAGACATACTGGATTGAAAACTTGACACTCAGAAACCAAAGGTATGAATGAAAAAAATGACTATTCATGTTTTCTGTAATTTGTAGCAGTAACAATGTTAATATCCAATTAGCAGTATACCTACTGTGGTATTGCACTCGTGTGTACATGTATCCAACTGTGACCATGGCTTATCATTTTTTTCATTTTGAGCACTTTATATCGTTATTCATTTTGATTTGATTTCATTTTACATTACATTCACACTCGGGTGTATCAGGGACAGTTTCGAGTATTGGGATGTTAGTTCAAGACTTGGAAGCGATTTGAGTTAGATTTTCATTGTCTTTTGTTGTTGAAGAGAAGAGGTGTTCCATTTCACTTCCCAGTGTAAGAATCTGTCATCAGTTTTGACCTATGAGCTTCAGAGAACCCCCCAGGAGGTTCGTTTTGAGTATTGGTGGTAATTAAAAGTCATTCCAAGATGGCGGCCGTGTATTTGGACTATTCAGTGTCCATCGTTTATTTTTCCATTCAGCAGTGTGGGAGTCTGTTTCCGGGTTCTCGAGTTTAGCGTGTACATAAGAAAAGAGTGGCGAATTCAGCGGTGAACCGTAGAGGAATATCGGGCAGTTGCCGTAAAGGTGTATTCGAAACTTATGGTGTTTCAAACAAGGTGAGAGCAGCGGGCAGCTTCAGAAAGATTAAGCGGTTTAATGTCACGGTGACGCGCTGTTTATACATTTTATTATCTGTGTTGCAGAATCTGATTATGGTCACCGGCAATTAGCACAGAGCAGAATTTCGACCAAGGCATGTGCCGTTTTTGATTTGACTTAAAGCAGGAAAAGTTCGGAAGTGGTTTTAAAAAGTATAAGCTTTTTTGTTTAAACTTTCATTCTTTTGGCTTTAGATTTGGGAGAGCTAAGGATCATAGCGTCCACAGTAAGTAGTGGTTCCAGTCGAAGTTGCCGTTTGAAAGATGTTCTTACTATGGGGAAGGGGTCACAGTTTAACACCGGTTATGCTATTTTTATTTATTTTTTAATTCACAAGTATTCTTTCGACCATGTGTCACAGGGAACCTATGATTTCGAATAATGTGTAAAAACAAACAGTGTTTGTACATCTCTTTGCACAGAATGATTCTTTCATGTAGAGTAAAATTGCGCATAAATTGTTGGTTTATGTTTTCTAAAACCTTATTTACTTGCATTCTTGTAGATTCAAGGCCCCCGAAGATGGGCTCATCAGGCCCGAAATGCATTGGGCAGTATGTGAAAGACATTGGAATGTATTTCTGAATTCTTTGTATTGAAAAATAAGTTTATGTATTTTATGTTTGCACAACTATTATTTTCCATAAAGTGTAGTTCATGGAGAAGCTATTGAGTTTTTATTGTTTGCATTAATTTAATGTATGTTTAAGCTTTACGATTTATAACATTTGAACAAAATACTGGTTTGAATTTTGTATAACGGCTGTTGGGAATTGCAACAGTGCGCAGGGGTCAGGTCTTAGTGACTTGTGTTATGTTGACACAATCACTTTCGCCCACGAATATCTTGTCATAATATGTGGACGGATGTCTAATGCACAACTTTCCTTTCTGCTGAAAGTCTAACGTTATGGGTCCTGAACTCCCTTTCTCCTTGTGATCCAATTCTTCTTTGGTCCATGGCAATACCTTATGCTTCGGATCTGGTCGAAACAAAGTTTGCCTATATCGATCTTCTATCTGATCTACAAATTTCTTTTCAATGTCAGTCAACATGCAGGTCAAATTATGTCTGTGAGCATAGGACGTATCTAGAGTGATGGTAGGCACAAAATACTTAGACATGCGCTCTACTTCCTTGTAATAATCATATTTGTTCATGTATTTTAGGACTGGAACTTCAGAGAGTACCACATCATAATTCGAGAAATAATATTCAAAATGAACTTTACTATAAAACATGCTTAATAGCATGCTGCATGTAATGTCATAAGTCAGGGTCAAGCGATGGTATCGGATGCCTTCCTCTACTGATGCTGGTAATTGCATGCACACATAACAATCTTTTGCTTCCATTGTGTCCACATTCTCATGCAACAACCGGGCATATGCATTCGGCATGAAATCACCCTTTGACAAATCTACATGTAATCTACGACTAGTTTCTTTAATCATTTCCTTATCTTTTCTGGATGGACCTTCTTCTATATCTACATTTGAAACAGGTGGGGTAAGGGTAGTTTGCTCCCCATTCTTTTCATCATTGGGAGACCCAATCAAAGATGTGTGACAATCACCACAATTATAACAAACAGCACTATTGCTATGAGAGTTCCAATAATACATTTCTGTTTCCGTCCAGATGTTTCAGAAGCCATGTTTTTACTATCTTATTTGACACCCCAAAGAAACGTTGAGTCTCTGTTCTTCTCTTCTGTACTTTTAGTTTCAATGTACAATGTCTGTAATTAATTTCTCACTCTATTATTGTCGGATTCAGTCCATGAATACTAAACCTATTCTAGAGAAGTAGTCAGCCCTAATCCTGAATTCTTCTCTCTATTGAAAAGACCCTATTTTAAATCTTCTTCCACTCGGGACTAGGTTATCTTCTTTTCTAAGGTCTAATGAGTTCTTCGATCACAGTTCAAGCTTCATCTCTAATGAGGTTAGAGCCGAGTATGTTGAGAACCATTTGCAGGATTTAAGCTCTAATTTCTCCCAGTTCCAATGCAGTAAGTTGTCGACCAAAGGAAGGGAAAACAACCTGATTAAGGATCAAAAATCTAAATCCACTCCATCTGGGTGGATTTGGAACTTGCAGTGTCAGGGTTCCAAAGACTTCGACTCCCAGGACTAGCAACTGAATATCAATTGAGAGGGTGTCCCCTCCGTAGCTCACTGTTCCATTTCCCAATCTCCCTGAATTCCTCGGGCTCTGCATCTGCAACCAGATATGTCCACTCGGGAGATGCGTACTTCTGAGACAGTGTTCTTTTTCTTCTTGAGCGTCTTTGATCATCTGGATTATCTTCTTATTCACTTTGTTCAGATTCGGACGTTTCAGGAACTGGAGATTTTTCTCAGATGCAGGTCTTATGTTCAGCCTTTCTTTTCTTGTTGGCCACTTTTCTGCTCTGGCATCTGCTCTCCGCTCTTCCTCTTTGTCTGTTCCTTCTACGCCAGGCCGTTCACTCGGGTATGGTTCAGAGGGTACTTCCACAATGTCGTCAATTTTGGGCTCTGTATGCTGCTCCTCAGCAGGCAGTGCTCTTTTTCCTCGCTCTGCTTCTCCTTGTAAGTCTTCTGATTCAGTTGCTCTTCGGGCAACTTGAGGAATGGGTGCTTCTTCCACAGGCTCTGGAACCTTGCGGGTATGTGAAGCGTGGATCCAATGCGACAGTCCTCCTCACTTCACTGCTGTACTTGGGACCAATATGATTTGACATGATCCTCACCAACGAGCATCAAGACAGCTCTTCCGCACGTGCTTGCGTACAAGTACCCAGTCTCTGAGATTTAGATCATGCAGCAGGTCTCTCAAGGTGGATGCAGTCGCAGCCGCGACTTGGTGGGACAGAGAATTAACCACATCAGCCAGTCCCCTACAATAATCCAACACCATATCATCAGTGATATTTATCAATGCTGTGGCTGGCACCATAGGCAATCTCATAGCTCTCCCTGTCAGTATTTCATGAGGGGATAGCCCTGTTCTCCCATCAGGAGTGCTACGAAGGCTCATCAGAACAAGAGGCAAAGCATCCAGCCACTTCAATGCAGTCGATGAACAAACCTTAGCCATTCTCACTTTGATCGTGCCCTTTACCTGTTCCACCAGACCAGACGCTTCGGGCCTGTAACGGCAATGCAATCTCTGGTCTATGTTTAAAGCAGCACACAACAGTTTCATGAGTTCACTATGAAAGTGAGTTCCTCTATCTGTCTCCACTGAAGTCGGGAATCTGTATCTCGGTATCAGGTCTCGCAACAGCAACTTTGTTACAGTGAGACTATCACATCGAGTTGGATATGCCTCAACCCAATGTGAAAAGATACACACCACTACCAAAACATATCTTCGCCTATTGCATCTTGGCTTCTCAATAAAATCCAATTGTATCCTGGTAAAAGGACCTCCTGATCTCCCAATGTGACTCATTGTAACCACCATTCTCTTTCCTGCATTCATTTGCTGACACGTAACACATCTATGACACACTTCAGCAATCACACGAAAGCGTGGCTTAAACCATGTTTGCCTGAACACTCGCACCATGGCATCTCATCCCAGATGAACTGCTCCCTGAATCTGCTTTGCCATTGGGCTCCACAAACAGGAAGTACTGCTCTGCTATCGGTTGACACCCAAATTCCATTGTCATTTTTCACAACCTGATCTGACTCATGAAGCAGCTTCACCTCATCCCATGTATCAGCGACAGCTAACATTATGCTGAGCTCGGTATCTTCTGTGCTTTCTCCTCTATATTGTCCATTAAAACACATGCATGTATAGCACAAAAACGAGCTACTTCATCAGTATAATTTCCCTTTATGATAAAGTCTTCTCCCTTTCCGTGAGCAGCGCACTTCACAACTGCTATAGCTTTGGGCTTTTGCAAAGTGTCCAATAGTTGGTGCACATATTCACCATTTCAGATCGGTGACCCCGAGGATTTTAAAAATCTCCTTAGCGACCACAACTGACCAAAATCATGAACTACACCAAACCTGTATTGACTATCCGTATAGATCGTTACTCGGACTCCATGTGAAATAATACAGGCACGTATTAATGCAATGATTTCCGCTACCTGAGCAGAGAATACTCTATTCAAACAGGCAGCTTCTACTACTCCGGTGATGGTGCATACAGCAAACGCTGCTCCTAGGTACCCTTCATTGTCTCTTAGGTATGAACCGTCCACAAAAAGGATCAAATCAGATTCAGGTAACGGTTCATCGACAATGTCAGGTATGGGTTTGGTAGATAGTTCAGTAACATCTAGACCAGACTTATTCAATCTGTGGGGCGCGCCCCCCTGGGGGGGGCACCACACCATCCTAGGGGGGGGGGGGGCACGCACTCCACACTACTTTTACCTTTGTTCCCTGAGTCACAAGTCGCAAGTCTTTTTAGAGAACTCCGGTGAGGGGGAAGGGAGGGGAAATCGATGGGGCACGAAGTCCCCATGCTTTTGTTATGTTAACCATCCCAGGAGGGGGTTATTTCATTGAGCTGAAATGCTTCAGCTGCAGTGAGGAGGCAGGAAGTCTACTCTGCTAAAATCGAAGGTAAACGAACAGACAGGGCTGTTCCTTCGCATTCAATATTATAGTAGAGGAGACTCCTAGCCTCACACTGCAGCTGAAATGCCTGTCTGTTCGTTTGCTTTCAGTTTAAGCAGTGGAGACATCCTGCCTCTCACTGCAGCTGAAGCATTTCAGCTCTATGAATTAACCCCCTCTTGGGAGGCTCTTCCCAGAAAGGAGACCACGTTTATTTTAAAACTACACAGGCAGGCGCGCACAATGCCAGCCAGCCATGTGTTCTTTTAAACAGACTGCAAATTGCTTGTCTGTAAATAAAGAAGCATGTTCCCTTTTATCAGCCATAGATTATTCAGGCTGCCCTAGAACACAAGTTAAAGTTATTTCTATTTATATTTGCTGTTCAAAGTATGCATGGACAAGTACTGACAAAACAGCTTTAGGTGACTGCTTATTTTTGCACCGCCTGGGACATCAAAATAATGAGCTGGCAACCCTAATCACAAGACTAGGAGTTTGTTGCAGGATCACCACATTATTTATTTCCTCCACCCGGATCCCTGGTTACTACCATATTAGCAATAGTTTAACACTTTTGAAACCCTACGCTGCCGTCAATAACATTCTGAGTTACTTCAAATGTCGGGGAATGCACCTTGCATTCAGACCACTCGCTCCTCATTCTCACCCTTCACTTTCACGCTCACCCTGCACTCACGCTGATCCCCATGCACTCACACCATTCACCCACTTACCCTGCACTCACAGTGATCACTCTGCACTCACAATGCACTTGTACTGTTCACCCTGTACCTCACCCTGCAATCACACTAGCACACTACTCAACCTGCTTAAAGTGACACTTCACTCACCTTTCCCCCTCACTGCTCAATCTGCAATCTCACTCAAATTAGCCCACCATTAACCATGCATTCATTCGTCCCACTCTGCACTTCTATCTGCACTCAAATTCATATGGTCCCCTCGCTCACCCTGCAGTCACTCCTCTCACCCTACTCGCAAACTGTCGCATGGCTCCCCGTGCACTCACATGAGCACTCCAGCCACACACACAGCGCAGAGGGATAATGTGTCTGCTCCATAGAATGTGTACCATGCAGATCACAGAACTGAGTGTGAGTAAACAATGAGTAGCGCTATAACAAAATGAAGAGAGATGAGGTGCATCGTTGGTGAGTGGTAGTGACGGAATTCATGGAGAAGGAGGAAATGTGGAAGGGGCACCAAAAAAGACGGTTGCACTGTGTGCAACAAGTGCTTGGGCCAGCCTTGGCTGGGAGTGTTAGCCCCCGCCCGAAGTTCGGGTCTAGTTGCGCCCCTGTACACGAGTATGGGCATGTCGTGCCCCATCAAGATTTTCGTCCTAAACTACAAAAGGACACATTTACATGCACTGCAATCCAGCTTTCCAGGGGGCCCCTTGATAGACAGCTCTGTTTTTGCCCTGATGGCCTGGAATAATTCCTAAACAGATTCTTGTAAATAATGTTTTGTTTTATTTCTTTTTAATGTGATTGATGTAAGGAGTCTATTACTATTTGCAGAGAAATGTTTGTTTCAAGCAACAACCATAAAAAAGTTTATTTTGGATCCAAGCGGGTCCTCCCATATGAGAAATTGAAGGATGTCACAGATATTATTCGCTGTAAAATTAGTGGGCTGCTGCTTTGTTACAACAGTGAAAACACACATCACTATCTATGAATATTAGATGTAAACGCTTTTAGAATTTCAACCATAGTGCCTGTGCACCGTTGGTAGCCTGGCTAAAGAGGGTAAGGCAGAGCTGAAGGTAAATCATTTAGACTCAAAGCTATACTGAACAGGGACCCCCAAAATAGTTTTGGCCCAGGGCATCCAAAATCCTTAACATGTCCCTGCCACCACAAAGTTTGTCAGACAACATTGCTATGAAGTAAAATAGACATCATTCATTTATTATTAGTTCTATTTTTTTTTAAACATAAGCCCGACGTGTCCTTAACCCCAACTGCTTCAGGCAAGCAACTTATTGTACTCCTTAGGAATTCTCAATTAGGTGTTCGTTCAACGCCCTCTCTGTGGACTTTCAACTTTGTCTTCGGGTCCATGACAGGGTGCTCGGCAATTATCCCATTATAACGCTGCCTAAAACGTTTGTTAATGATTTCTAGAGAATATTTGTTTCTCGTGTACCAGCCCTGAGCTAGGGAGTGCTCTCAAAATCTGACAACACTGTCTCTCTTACAGTCCCTGTCTTGGCTGAAAATGTCTGCAGAATATTCAGCTTTGAGAGAAAATACTATCAAAACTCTCTTGCATTTCAGCTCGTCCTATTTATGTGAGATTGGGTTCTCAGCACTTGGGGTATTAAAGACTAGGGGGCAGATTTACAAGCGCCCTGCGCCACCAGTACGTCACTTTTCGTGAAGTACTGGTGGCGCAGGGGGCTCCTCCATATTTACAAGGACGGGAAAAGCCACCCTGCGTGACTTTTCCTCTCCTTGTAAATACGGCCCCTTCACACGCAGCACTTTGTGTTGAAGGGTTGTTCCATGGGTATTGCTGTGGGTGTTCCCACGCAACACCCATGGAACAAGAAACATCTCCACATTTACAAGGAATCGTAAATCTGAAAATGCGTCTGAATGCTACACCACCCTAAAGGTGGCTTAGCGAGGCGCAACGAGGAGAAATGTTTTCATTTCTCCTCGTTTTTCCCTCTTTCAATGCGTGCTGCATTCTACAGCATGCATTGAAAGAGGGAAATGCCTGTAGTGATTGTTTTTGTGCAGGAAGGGGCCCCTTCCTGCACAAAAACAATCTCCCCACAACGCAGGCATCCTTGCACCATGGTGCAAAGATGCCTACCCTAGCTCATGGCTGCAGTTTGTGCGCAAGGGGAAGCACAGAGATGTGTCCTATTCTTGTAAATATGTCGCATCCCTGTGCTTCGGAAGTACCTTGTAGATCTGCCCCAGGATGTGGAGCACAACCTGAGGATGGCAGTAGCAAAATCCATCCACAGATTGACCGTCTGTGGCGAAAAACAGGCACACCCGTCACATCTATGTTGGTGGTGTTATCAATGTCATGTGTAAAACAAAGCATCCTAGTAAAAACAATTTGCGCATATTTTATCTAGGAAATGGTGGTTTGAGCTGTGTAATAATCTGTCATTTCAGCACACCCACTCACAAACCTGTACTTTACTAAACACTCTTATTGTGTTGAACATTATTTGCTGGATATGGCCCAGGATATGCGTGCGGCGGTCGATTATGTAATGTACCAGATTCCAGAAATTCCTGTCAGGTATTGTGGGGGTGGGGGGGGGGGGGGGCCCAACAGCTAAAAGAAATTGAGCTGGGGGGGCTCAACCTGCAAAAGTTTGAAGACCTGATTTAGACAGTCATGCTCTTCACAATTTTCATCTCCATCCTCTTGGGGAAAGGCAACAATGTAGCGGGGTTTAGAGTGGTACAACGTCTCAACGTAACCTTTTCAGATGCTAGAATGACTTGCTCATATTTGGTCAACCTATTGTTCGTAAAATACTGTGTTTTTGTTCTGGTAATCAACAATTGTACAGAATGAGGCACATAAACGATTAATGGGTGACCCATCACGATGCTTTAGCATCTTTCAATGCTGACACCTGTTGCAGCAACGGATTTGAGACCTCCGGGCAACGCAGAAGCTACTGGATCTAATGTAGTTGAAAAGTAAGCCACTGGTCTACGGGCACCTCCATGTGTTTTGTACATGGACCGCTAATGCACATCCCTCCTTCTCACAGCAGAAGAGCGAAAACTCTCTATTATACTCTGGCATTCTCAGAGCTGGGGCACGACATATGCTTTCTCGCAGCTCATGGAAGGCTCTCAAGCATTCTTCATCCCATGGTACCGGATCATTGATGTCTTTTCATGTTAGTCTTAACAGATGCTTTGCTTGTAAGGAAAAGTTTGGGATCCACTGTTGACAATAGCCGACCATACCCCAAAAAATGCGGACTTCTTTCTGTGTTTTCGGAGTTCCTATTTGCAAGAACGCTTCTATGCGATCTGGTGACACCCTTCGCTTTCCCTTCTCAATACGATGTCCCAGATATTGAACTTCAGGTAAACAATACTGCAGCTTATTTGGGGACACCTTATATCCATTCTCTGCCAAATGGTTCAACAAAGCCACGGTGTCTATCCTGCACACATCTTCATTTTCTGAGGCGACCAAAAGGTCGTCAATCTACTGAACCAGGACTGATTTCTGTGGTATCACCAGCCCTTCAAGATTTTTTGTAAGACACTGGCTAAAGATAGAGGGGCTTTCTGTATACGCCTGAGGGATTCTACACCATGTTAAGACACGGTCGCCCATCCAGAATGCAAATAAATACTGACTTTCTTCTTGTAAAGGTATGGAAAAGAATGTTTGACACACATCTATGACCGTAAACCATTCTGCTTCACATGGTATTTGGAAAAAAAACAGCCGGATTCGGTACCACGGGACAACAGGGAATCACGATTTCATTAATCCTGAGCAGGTCTTGTACTATTCTATACTTGCCACTAGGCTTCTGCAATCCCATGATCGGTGAATTACAGGGACTTGCTCATATCTCCTTTAGAATGCCTTGTGTGATCATTGTCTCAATAACCGGAGTTATCCCAGCCACTGTCTCTGCAGACAGTTTAAATTGTAGGGTCTGTGGAAACTCAGCATTTGGTCTCACCTGTATCTTAACAGGTTCCACCCCTAGGATTAACCCTATCTCCTCACCTGTGAAATCCCACACCTTCGGGTCAACTGAATCTCTCAAATCATGCAGCAATTCTGCTTTTGTGAGAACCACAAACAGTTCTGCACACATGCTCATATTAGCCATTTTGAAATTGGCATCACCATCATAGGTCTGCAGTTCCACACCTCTTGGAGTGCATGAGATGTTACAATTTAATTTGCACAAAAGATCACGGCCCAAAAGACAAACCGGACTTGTATTGCACACCACGAACTGATGATTATCCTTGAACGTCCTTATTTTAATAGGTAATGCATTTGTTAATGGGTTGGCCATTTTCTGATTACTGACACCCACTACTTGAATCAATTGTCCAGAAAGAGTTAAGTTGGGGACCACATCTGTTCTTACTGTGGAGCGTGCAGCTCCCGTATCTAATAAAGGTGACAGGATATCCATTCACATTTGCATCGACGAATGGCCCACTCTGATCTACCGCCAGTACTGTTTTGAGAGGGCATTCGTCCTGTGCCCTCCTCTGGCACTCCAGAGGACCCTGAGATTCTTTGTATCTGCCTCGTATTTCAAAATACTTCATCTGCTGATATGTCTGATTATGCATGGGTATTCTGGGAGGCTGTGACACCTGTACTTGTGGCTCGCAACCTCCATACTGGACCTAGGTCTACTCAGTCTGTAGAGTCTCGCATATGTGTCCTCCTCCCTCATATTGGCTTTGATTAGCAGGATTCAATCGACACTCCCACTTCCATTGCCCCGTCTTGTGACAATAATGACAGGCAGTTGTGAGAAGTTGGCCTGATATATGATGTCACTAATTCTAGTGTACACCTTGTATCAGTCCAAACAACCCTTATGGTGATTGGTTGTAAAGTCAACCTTATAGACCAGCTATCCTAGTGGTAGCATGGACAAGAGCAGTCCTAGGCTAAACTCTGTATGGCATGTGAAGCCAGCTGTTATACCATATGTAATCCCTTGAATACCAAATGAAAGGACACCACAACAGATATATATATGTATATATATATATATATATATATATAAAATAAAGTGTATTTATTCTAGTCAAACCCTCAGCACTCTTTATGAGATTCGAGGTAAGTACAACACAGTCTTATTTAAGCATACATTAAGTCACACAGGTAAGTAATACAGTTAGGCCCTAGGGGCCACGCAAACCATATACTAAGTAAGTGGTATAAGAACCACTGTCACGAACACAGGATAGGCCTAGGGAGTCGCTGGGGCTACACTATACTACCAAAGGTTAGGAAGTGGGAGGCCCACGGGATTCAGGTGCAGAGTGGAAACACTCACGCGTAATGCGTAAAAGTCGATAGAAATGGAAGTTATTAGAATTTAACAGTTTTAGGACACTTCTGGAATAGCTAGGAAGTCGAGACTTGGAAACTAGACCCTAGGATAGTCCATACCCTAGTGAGCACCGGAGTACTCCAGTTACCTAGCCCACGGGCTGCAGGTGTAAAGGTGTGAACTTGCGTCGGGTTTCGTCGTGGACTCCTATGTATGCCTGAAGGAAAGTTGCTGACAGGCAGTCAGTGAAGAGTGTCCGGTGGATCCCAAGGATGGAATCAAGAAGGAAGGATACCTGCAAGCAGAAGGGACAGAGTCTAGGTCACCAGCCAGGAGCCGGGAAGGAACCAGGGAGGAACCAGGCGATGTTGTAAAGATGCAGGTGAAGAGGTGCTGCTTGTCGCAGCAGCCACGGGTACCAGGAGGCGTCGAGGACGACCAGGACCAGGGGGTGAGCTGTCCCACGAAGGCTCTTGCTGTCGGCGTCGTCGAAGTAGAGTTAGGACCCAACAAGCCTTGGCAAGCGGAACCCACGCAGGATGGAGGACTTGCTTCTGGTGCAGACCAGGAAGGTCTGGGGTGCTTCTCATTCACAGAGGAGCGGGTGCCAGTCTGGAGGAGCCGGACCAGCAAGATGAAAACAAAGGTTCGTCGTCGCAGAGGTTACTAGCCAACGGGCCAGCAACCGGACAGCATGTCGGGCAACTCAGGTGCATAAGGGCCCCACGCAGAACACGTGAAGTGTGGGGAGCTGATCTTCTTTGCAGATGGTGCTCGGGATGGGGGCTTCTCAATTCCCCAAGCACCGCCTCGAGGAAGCCTCAGAAGTCGCGCTAGTCAGGTACTAGCAACTTTTCCCAAGTTGCCGGTCCCACGTTCCTCGTCGCCTCCACGGGTCTCCGCTTCGCTGTAGATGTGGATCTGGTTCAGAGGTGTCTGGAAGTCTTGGCGCTGGTCAGTCTCTGCAGTCGTCCCTCGTAGGATCAGTCGCAAAGCAAGCCGCGGTCGCTGGATGGTGCCTGGTTGCCCAGGGTGGTCACTCCTTGGCCACAAGGGAGATTTCTTCAGTCTTCTTCCTGAGGTCGAAGGTCCAGAGTTTCTGTTCAAGTTGCAGATTCAGGTTAATCTAATTTAGCAGGGCTCAGCTACCTACTGATATAGTGGGCTGGGCTACCTGCAAGGTCCCTCCTATGGGTGGGACCAGGAAGGGGAGTGGTTACACCCCCTTTCCTATGTCTAGTTTCGCGCCAGAGCTGGGGCTGGAGTGCCCCAGCGCCGGTTTGAACTGGACTATGCATGGGACACCTTGTGTGCCCCAGGCAGTGTCTAGTTTCTTTCATCCCTCCCTGCCCCAAAACACTAAATCCTGTCTGGGGTGGTGCTCGCACCTCCCAAGGCAGGAAACCTATTGTCCAAGCCTCCCTCACTGGAAGGACTCCCAGCAGCAGGAGGTCAGACTTGTGTCTGTGGCAGCAGCATCCATTTTGTGATGCTGGGGCTCTGGTTAACTTTAACCGGGTATGTAGGTTTCAACATGTCTTCTCCCTCTAGAAGGGAGGAATAATATCCTCATTGCCAGAAATGGTATGGGGGTATTATTCCAAAGTGTTAGACACCTTACACGACATGTTTTGATACAGCCAAACCATAGTTACCATAACCGTTTAAGATTATAAGGCACTTTAAGAGTATATGGTAGGCTATATCATAGAACAGCTATAAGGACATGGTTCCGAAAGCTGCAGACAGGCTCGGCTCATGCTAGAGCACCATCTCACATGTTACCAAGCACTCTGCCTCCAGGATTGTTAAGGCCTGCCATAGGAGTGGCTGATGGGTACACATGTGTCTATATATAAGGTAGGTATAGGAATACTTCACCTAAGCAAGGAGTGATAAAGCAACCTTGCCCCAGCTGAGTGATCAGCCAGTTGTGTCATAGTGGAAGGCCAGGCCAGGGGTGGCACAATACATGCTGCAGCCCCTGGTAGGCCTAGGGTACACCTATGCCCTGGGTACCTAAGGTACACTATACAGGGGCCAATAAGGTGATCCTAACCAATTGGGTTATGCACCTAAAGTACATAGTATCAATTTAGAGAGAGAACAGCTAGGCTGTGGGTCTGATTGGCAGGCCCACAGCCACATCTAAGTCGAAAACCAGTGAAGCAAAAGCAAAAAGTGGGGGTGAACATAGAAAGCAGACCCTACTCTCCTACAGCAGTAACCATCTTTTGTTGTGCCACCCACTCACTTGTACTTATCTCTGTACCTGTTCCTCGTCCCTGACCTGGTTGGGTTGCCATTTGTGACCCATACCTCGTCCACTTCCTCTTCCTCGACCCATACCTCCGCCAACCCCTGCATATAATCTGCATTTCTCAACTGAGCCAACATCAACTTGTCTTGCAATTTCTTTGGTGCTGATTCTACTTGAGCACTACAATATTTAGCATACTGCAGTATTTCATCCACCGACTTATTCTGCCAACATATCAGGTGGTGGTGTATCATCAAACTGATGTCAGATTTCAAACCTAACACAAACTTGGAGACAAACTGTCCCATATCCTCTTTTGATCAATAGTAGCCAATCCACTATGCTGTTTAAAAGCCAATAACAATCGTTCGTAATAATCGTGCACTGATTCCTTCGGCTCTTGAGTCGTACGATCAATTTTAAGCCAATCAACAATCTGCGGAGTCACCTTAGACTGCAACCAGGTAATTACTTGCTCATATTTACTCATCACATCAGGTGAAGGACCATGCGTTACTGACTGACTGGCTCAGCTGTTGGCCACTCAATAGCAATTTTGCATGCTGCCCACAGATCTGCCGGAACCACTATATCAAACAAAGTGTTCAAATCAATCCACAACACCTTCGAGATCTTAACAAATCGGTCTATCTGCTTATACCACTCTGCTGGTTTCTCCCTCAGCCGAGGAAAATCATTTGTAAAAGCCACCAAATCACCCCTGCTTCATGGCACATGTACATACCCTCTGTTCTGCACTTCTCTCACGGGAAAATTTCCGGTGGCTTCCATCCCTCCCCCTGAGGTGAAGAGATACCTATTCCAGTCTTAGCACATTTCTTTTTGGCCCATCTCTCTTCCCACCTGTCTAGTGCTTTCCATGCTCAAATTCCTAGTACCAGTTCTCTAATCTGGGCTTTCAACCCAACAGTTCGCTTTTCCTCCAACTCCTTGTCTGTATAATTCAATCTGCAAGACCCCTGCATCATCTTGGTCTTTTGTCAAATCAACATCATACCTTTGTGCTAACTGCCATAGGGCATCGTAAGCCCGCTTTGCCTTTCTTGTAATATCTTTGGCCACAAATAACAGTTCATTTGGATCATGTGTCTCAATTCTCTCCAAAGGCAGATTTCCTTCAACCACTTCATCTATTTCCACCTTTAATCGAACCACATCCAACATTGGCACTTTTATTGTGTTCTGCAACACTTTCTGAATTCTTTCCCTTTCTACATCTTCTCTGTCACAACTGTGTGTTCTCCTTGGTATTGCTCCTTCTTACCTCTTCGAGGCTGTACAATCCTTCTCTATCCCAGCTCCTACTCCTCCAGTGATTACCTGCACAATCAACCTGCGGCCCAAACAGTATCCTAGAAGGTTCTGCCCTCATCCTTTCTTCTCTTGGCAACATTGTCTCTCTCACTGGTTGAACCCACATTCGGAATCCAGCCAAAAATTAGCTAAAATTCCTGTTGGTCTGCATTCTGACCCACTGTCCATTCTTGATGGATCTGCAGTAACAGGCAGTGGAGTACTATACGCCACAGGTGCCTGTCCTAGACCTGTTCCCATATGTGTAAGACTCCCTCCAGATATTGTCTCTTCCCTATCCCCTGTATACTGTTGACTATCATTTCGTCTCTCTTCAGGGGTATATATGGGGACCACTGGTCCAATTGTGACTGGCACTGACAAAGCATCTGGCAACTGCATATTCCCTGCAGGTTGTGCTGGTTCATAATTAGGGTATCTCATTCCCCCTGACCCTCCTGGAATCCGTACCATTGCTATTTTTCCCCAGACTCCTGTTGACTGTTCCTCCAATCCCATCTGCCTTGCTCCCACTGTCGTGTCTGGTGGTTGCGATATCTCTCTATCTCCGACTTAGAGTCACAAGGTGGAGGTCGTTCTGCTAAGAGCCTGTCAAGGAAACTATCGTCTGTATCACTGTCCTCGTTTGTCTTACTCTTTCCCTCTGACTCGCCTGCTAACAATCGAAAGGGGTACAAGCTCTCTCCTTCTATGGTGTCTACTCCATCGTTTTAACTGTGCATCCCATCTGGCATCTTGATATGCCTTCATCGCTTTCCTCATTCGTCCCTGTGAAGCCTCTTGTTTCTTTGCTAATGCAGCTCTCATCCAAGCGTCTAATGCCTCAAATTGTGTGGGCCAAGGTGGAGGTTTAAGGGCAGGCTTCACCCCCCTCAGCTGGTACAAAACCTCCATACGAAATGACCCATAACGAGGGAAAGCCAATTCCCCTTCATGCTCTGTAATTTTATGCCAATTCTGAAGCCAAACAATCGTATGCAAGCCCACATTCGTTGCCATATAATGTGCAGGGGTATCCTCCGGTGGGGCTTCCTCCCCTACCGGAGTCACCACCCCTCTGTCGCCTCTGCACAAATCTCTCAATGACCGAAAACAACGCATCATGAAAATGTATCAAATTGCAACCCGCAAATCAGTATCCGACTATGAACGCCAAGCAACCAATCCCAGCGCAGCACTACACCAACCGACCAATACCAGCGCGGCGCGCGCTGACGTCCCTACTCACTCCTTGCAGCGGTTCACCCGTCTTTACACTTTCGCTTTGTACACTCGCTCACACATTCGCTTCTACAAGTAACTGTATAACCTAAAGTTACTAACCAAGTAACCAGTCCTACCAGAGTCACAATAACTTACAGTTACAAAACATAATTGTCTGTCTTCTAAAAGAGTGATAGAACACTCACACAAGAACACTCATTCACTGTGACCCCCGACCTGCGTTGGTCACTTAATCACTGTGATCTACCCCCGGCACCTGGGGTTTCACACTGCAGGTTAGTCCCACACTCACACAAAGTTCCCTAACACAAGTGAACAGTCTAACGCTTCACGACTCCCACAGTTTACTCAGACAATTACAGTACAGTACTATCCAAGAATCTTGGACTTCTTTTGAGCCAGTTCACCAAATTGCCTGATCCGCACGTGTTCGGACCAGTACCAATAACCTCAATCACTCAACATGCATTCCAACTCTGCAAAACATCACATGAATAAAACACACCGCAATCTAACACACCTCACATAACCATTCATACTCGCGCCGCTCCTGTATCTGCCGCACCGTCAATCTCCGCCACTCATCGCCGATTATTCCGTCCGCCGCATCCAAACCTCTATTCTTTCTACTCTACACTGTATTTCTCTTTCCCCTCATCTTTTAAAGGTAAACCATCCTCTGCTACCATTTGATTACGCTAAATTGCACCCCGGTCTTCTTCCTAGCATTTAGCGCCGATGATCTTTTGTTTACCTACTAAAAGTGGGGGAGGGGAAGAAACATTTCATAACAAGAGGTCAATATCGTACCTGAAAGTACCGCAGACTCTGACTTTGGGTTTGTCAATTTATTATAAGGCCAAGAATAGTAGGATGTATACACATCGTAAAATTAGCATATATAGATATAGAAAAATCAATACAGAGCTGATTCTACGAATATAAGTAATTCGGCATAACAAGAATACAATTGTAAATTCGAGGATCAAGATACAACTCCGGATGGAAGCAGAATCTAAATCTCTTTTCATTAGAAATAAAACAAATCTGTCCCTACACTATACTTAAAGGAGACGCTACCCAACTATCCTTCCCTCTAATCCCAAAGGTGTCGGCGCGTGTTGACTTCCTGAGCAGTACTCGCGTCAAATGGGTTAAGGTGCTTAAGGTTAGGAGCTAGTTCTAAGATGCTCCTTTCTCTCCGAAAGCTAGCAGAAGTCTGGGGTTTCTGTCCCTGCTCATCATACAATATAGAATTCGATTTTTCAGAGACATCCTGGTAAAACTTTCCAATGCAACTTTTTCTACGAGGGGAGGTTCATAATCTGTTAAAGTTCTTTGTTCACCAAGTCGACCGTGGTTCCCTGGCCAGTCAGACACAAAAGTCATCCTCCCTTCTCGCTTCCAACTGTCTTCAAAGCATTCCTTGTATCTTTTCCAATCTGAAAATAACGAGTTGGCATTCCGATACCTGCAGTAGGATGAGAACACTGCTATTTCTTGAAAACAACATGCATTTAATTCTTTATTTCTCGAAGCCAAGGTGGTGCAAAACAATTACGGTTTCAGGCCAAGTGACTCGGGCAAGTTAAACTAAACTTCGTTACACTGTGTGTTTATACGACTGTCCTGCTCTCAGTATATGCAGGCATAACGGTGCATACAAAATCATAATATAACATTTCATTACAATGAATGCTACTGAATACATGTTAATGATCATAAGACACTGCAAACAATAGAAATATGTGAAGGTGCCTATCAACCATGAGTATAGTGCACCCATACAAAATAGAGTGCTGAAAGTGCTCTATCACCTCTGTACGTTTTGCATTCATAAATCTTTTGGTGCACACTGTTGCTAAAATAAAAACATGGTGTGTGCTCGGTGTATTATTTACGTTTTGCTCTACTTCTTTTTGTCACCTATTAATTTGCCAGACAGCTTTATGTTTCCAGAATAAAGGATATAAAGATGCCATTAGGTGTTCGGGCCATCCGGCGTCCTCCTTTGAGCACACTTGCCGAGGGGACGGGTACTGAACAGCAAGTGGCCAATGACCGCTTTCTGCGGGACACACAGGTCTGATTAAAATGGTCATTCGTTAGATCAGATATTAATCTTTCTGATACTACACAGCGGAGAGAAACTAACTCGTAAATATTGACTTCTATCACAAGGCACTTATTTTTAGTGAGTCACACTTTGTTATCACAGGCTCAAGTCACGTAAAATGGCAAGCAAATGAGTTTTAAGACCACTGCACCAGAATGCACTGGGGTCACATTGAATTGCGAACAGCCGTAATACTTTCAAAATCTGTCATGTGAGGGTGCTACCACTCATTACTAAAGCAGCTTTTCAGGGTCGGTGAGGCTCTCTTGACCCTGCCTCCGTTTTTACGAAGTGCAATAAGCACCCGTTTCTAAGTGTTAAAATGAATGTAGTTCAGGACAAGAAATAAAACATGGCATTTGACAGCATGTAGTACATTTTTAAATATATAAACGCATTTTCCTGAAGGACAGCGGGACCCTGGAGAGGTTAGTACCTGGGCTTACTGTCCACTTTGCCCCCCTGATGACATCCCTGTCCAAAAGAAAACCAAAAGCAACAAATTGGGCGTACACACTGACTTATTAAATATGGTGATTTGATAGGTGTCTATTGATGGCTAGGATTAGCTTTGTGTGGATGATGTAAGCCGTGTGAGTATTCCTGGTGCCCTACAGTGTTCCTTTACAGTTTAACCCCTTCAGTGCCCATGACGAGAGAGTCTCGTCATGGAGCGCGGTTGCGCTGTGCCCATGACGAGACTATCTAGGGCGTGGAAAGGGCGGGGCACTGAAGAGGTTAAGTCGCACACTGTCTCATTTATATTGTTTATTCAAACTCAATTGACATTATTGCTTGGAAAGAATGTAACCTGATTTATCAAATTAAATTTATACAATTACTAGAAAAAGAACATAATATCAAAGAATAGTCATAAAGTTACAGGCTGACGCCGTCATTGCATTGCAATAACTATTCATAGGATTTGAATGATTTTTTTTATTCTTCGATGTTACGTTCTTTTCAAGGTGTTTGTTATAATTATATATTATTGGAAAATAGATTTGTGTCGATTGTAACACACAGAATTAATCAGACCATAATCGTGTAAATTTTTTTAGTAATGATATCAATGGAATTTGATAAATCAGGTTCTGCCCTTTCAAGCAATATCAATTGAGTTTGAAAAAAGAATACAATTGATTCTAAGAAAGTGGCTATATGTCACATGTATTATGTGAGGAGTGTTTTTGCTCCCCACTGGATAATCTTGTATAGTAGTATTGTAAGCAGTTGGCCTAACATAACAGCAACCAGTTCATGATGCCTTAAAACAATTTGGTGAATCAACAGTGCTCTTTAACAAAATATCTCATTATGAAGAATGCGGTTTGGAAATTATAAATAGGGGTCAATCACCCAATAGAGGGCTTGACTTTAAAGAAGTGGTGGTCTTGATAGATGCACAACGGGATCCAGAGATATATTGGGTGAAGTGGTGTGGGTAGGGCCAGGGAAAGGGCACAACAGGGTAATAGGAGACATTCTGTGTGTAGGATATTGAGCGCACAGATCTGGCACTTTGCCCCATACCGCTATGTATAGTAAGAGGCACATGTAGGCATCTTGCCAAAGGTTTTTAATGTCTTCATGTTTGGTCTTGGGCAGTCCAATTTTATGGTGTATTTCCATCCGCACCCTCGGTAATAATCCTTTGGCTGATGACAATAAGGGTGTAGAGCGTGATCCATTAACATGATTACTAAGGCAAGGTATGCCAGAGGGGTGAGTCACACCACATTCATTTAAGCAGGCACCCAGAATTAGGTAGCACAGTGCCTTCTATTCTTGTAGCCTATCTATAATGTGCTTGTGCAAGATGGAGGAGCTCTGTTAACCACTCATCTTGTGAGGACATTTTGGCTGATCTCCAGTGACTAAGAATACAGACCTTAGCAGCAGAAAGTAATGCAGCTATCTATCTGTGCCCTTGGGAGAAAGTGTCCTTTAAGTCAG
This sequence comes from Triturus cristatus, assembly GCF_964204655.1. Classification (NCBI taxonomy): domain Eukaryota; kingdom Metazoa; phylum Chordata; class Amphibia; order Caudata; family Salamandridae; genus Triturus; species Triturus cristatus. The sequence continues at coordinate 1,048,889,478 of NC_140579.1, forward strand.
AGGTGTTGTGTCAGATGGCAATGGTAGCCTAGGGTTGGAAAGAGCAATCACTAGTGGCATGCAGGACATGCCAAACTTCTTGCAAGAATGTTGACAGTTGGCAGAAACTGCAGCAGGTCACATCCTGGGGGCCTGGTATCTCCAGCATTGTTCATTCATACACAGTTCTTCACGCCTTTCAATTTGTATTTTTTTTTTAAATGCGCAAGTTATTTCTGTTGTTTATTTATTGCCTATAGCTTCTTTGCTTTGTTGTTGCTCTTTACAAGAGAGACTTTATTCACAATATGTAACCATAATACTTTAAAATGTTCCAAATGGACCACTACCACAGAGTTTGAGTTTTAAATGTCTTTCTTTGCATGGTATCCATCTCACGGTCGCTGGGCTTTATCTATTATTGCAGCATGTTGATTAGGTGTATTTAGGTTGGCCAAAGGATTAATAATGTTTCCAAAAAGCCTACTCCAGGATATGTTGTTTGATGAGCTGCTTCTTTTGAAGAGCGGTAATATTTTTATTTTAAAGGAATAACTCTCAGAGGCAACTTTTTTATCTTTACAATGTATCCTAGAAAGTTCGAGGTGAATATGCTGTGAGTTCTGCCCTAGGGCTGAAGAGGCTGTTCAAACGCTTTACATTATATGCAGCTAGCCCACTCACAAAGGGCCACACTTCATGAAGATTATTGCTAATAAAGGGTTAAACTCGAACGAACATTATTCTTTATCAAGCTTGGCAGGATGAAAGGCTGCATGGCCCCATTAGAAGCTCAACCAGACACCTTCAGTGTACACAAAGAGCTCTACAGTTTATGCAGTGTTTTAACTGCTCTCTCGCAGGCATTCATTACGTTACCCACAATCTCCTCCTCTTCTTGGGTGTCTTCTGTGTACACAGGGGGTCCTTCTTTATGCGTCTGTGGCCTGCTCTCGTCTCCTTTCTCTCTTTTTCACACACTCTTTCTGCTCCTCTGTCTGAAGTTCATTCATCACTTCGTGCACAAACTACCAATCCTCTCTAACTTCCTTTCCACCTATTCTCTGCATCTCTCACCCCTATCTATTCAACATGCCACATAATTCCAGTATACAAATACACCACACACCAAACAAATCCACCTAGCACAATTCTACAACTAACCATTCCAATTCAACCCACATAATAATTACACCCCAAAGCACATACATCCACTCCACTCAAAACTAAACACATGGATAAAAGACATTGTCATTTACGCCAATAGCTCTAACTCTAGAAAATGCAAGACCGATTGCATTGCAAATGCTTGTTTCAGCCTTGATTTTGGTCGTAGGTTCTATGAGGAGCCACTCACCAAAGTTTGCTTTGGTGAGTCCCGTGTCTGACAGGAAAAAAACAGGTAGAGGGCACCTCCTCATTGTGGCCCGGCCCCACTGAGGCATCACAAACGAGAGAAACAGTAGGCCACACGTGCCATCGTGGAGATGGAGATCAGAGCTGAGGAACATCTGATGGAGCAAGTTTCTCGCATCGCTCCATTGGCGCACTAACTCTCCCCAGCCTTGTAAAAAATTAATCGACCTTTGAAATTACAAGAAAAGAAGCCCTTACCAGGTTCCTGGTTCGCTCCTATCAATAATATGTCTTGCTCAGCAAAAATGGTGACGTCACTTGACAGTTACCCAACGCCACTTCTAATTAGCAGCACAGGGGTGTATCCAAATCTAAGAGCGTCTGGAAATGGACCACTATGAAGTTCATGGGGGTTGCCTTGACAAGGGGTCGACTCAGCCAACTCTAAAACGTTAATGTACAGTACAAAATAAGTGGCTATAGATGTATGGCGTTTTTATGGTTTTAATCTGTTTATTGATTTTATGCAAACAATAGAACAAAGCCCACAACTCCGTAGGCACAATGCCAATGAGACAACTAAGTTGTCTGTCATATCGCTACCAAGGATAATAAGCGTGAGGCGGGCCCACAAAATAAAGAAAATAAAATCACATAAGAAAAATATACAAACATCCCTCCCTCCTCCCCCTCCCCTCGTCCACTGTAACAGAAAGAATAAGGACATTATTTTAGGGATCAACGCCGTCGCTTACGGCAGTTCTGGGAAGTGGCCTCTGGAATCTGTGTATCTGCTAGATGCATCAGTCGAAGGTAACTGGGGCAGGTCAGCTCACGAAACTCGGACACCAGTAGGGTTAGAAAGGGCCTCCATAACTCTGGAAATTCGGACCCTCTGCCAGCTAAGGTGAGAGTGAGTTTCTCCATGCGTAACACTAGCCAAAGCCTCTGGAGCCATCCGGAGAATGTTGGGAGCTTAGCAGATCGTGTCGCTGCACCTAAAGCAATAGCAATCAGCCGGCCCCTCCGGGACTTGAGTGGGTATGTCAGCGAATTGGGCAAGCCCAGGAGGACATAAGCGGGAAATCGCAGGAGCTGCGTCTCTAGGTGGAGATCTATTTCGTCTAAGACTTGGGACCAGTAGGATTGTATGCAAGTACAACTCCATAGAACATGCTCCAGGGTGCCCACCTCCCCGCACCCCCTCCAATACAACGCACTCCGGCGAGAGTCAAAGCGATGCAAGCGCTCCGGCGTATAGTACCAATATGTGGCGAGTTTAGTCATGGTCTCTGTAAGTCCCATGTGGTATGCCGAGTGCCGTGCCCTATGGTAGATGCCTTCCCACTCTTTATGACTTGGAGATCTACCCAGGTCCCTCTCCCAACGAGTCCTGCCTGCGTTATATGTGTGCGCGGTAGTATCTAAAGGCATTTTGTAGAGATCAGAGATTATTTTCTTACTGGACACGCGTGTTACCAGCCACTTTTCGTAAGGGGTCAACAGGCGCTGTGCCTGTGGTCGAACATGCGGATGGAGTGCCCAATGTCTGACCTGCAAATAGGGCAAGCGCTCAGACTCCGGGAGGCCATAATGTTCCCTGAGCTGCGGGAATGTGATGATGCCGTCAAAATCAAAAAGATGACCCAATGACCTACAGGAGGAGGAGCGCCAGGCGCGAAAGGTCCGCGCGTCCGCACCGGGATGAAATTCTGGGTTATCAAATATTGGAGTAAGAGGTGGCGGAAAGGATGTCAATTGGTGGGTAATGTTAGTGCGATCCCAAGACTCCAGGACAGTGCTTGTGATGTAAGAGGCGCAAAGATTGGGGGGTCTATGCTGTTTACGAAGAAAGGGAATGCCTTGCAGCGGCCTGGCTGCTACCGCTTGATCCTGGAACAACCAGTGCTTCTCCGATTCCAGTTGGTGCCACTCCACTAAGTACCTAAGCTGAGAAGCGTGGAAGTATAGCTGGAGGTCAGGGAGCCCTACCCCACCCCTTTCCGGCGGGAGAACTGCTACCGCGTGTCGGAATCGGGGTTTGCGGCCATGCCAGATAAAACGCGCTAGATCCGCCTGAGTCTGTTGAATCCAACCCGACGGGGGGCGAAGGGGAAGGGTCTGGAAGAGGTACAAAATCTGCGGAAGCACTGTCATTTTGGTGGCCGCGATCCTGCCTAGCCAGGAGATTGTGCAAGTTTTCCATCTGTTCAATTCATTGCGTATGTGGGACCGAAGGTTAGAGTAGTTAATGTCCGCAGTGGCCTGGAGGGTTGGGGCTAGTTGAATACCCAAGTAGGGGATCGAGGCAAATGCCCAGCTCATGGTATGTTCCTCCTGAATATGAGCCAGAGTGGACGAGGAGAGAGATGTTAAGCGCTATGGATTTGTCCAGGTTGATTTTAAACCCCGATCCTTGCGCAAAGCCATAGAGCTCGATGAAAAGCGCGCGCAGAGCTGGTAGTGGATCGGATAGGGAAAGCAGAATATCATCCCCATAGAGACTAATGGTATGAAGATCCCCTCCAAATTTAATCCCGGTGATAAGGGGGGTGTCGTCGGACTCGAAGGGCCAAGGGCTCCATGTAGAGCGCGAATAGGAGGGGCGACGGGGCATCCCTGCCTGGTGCCCCTCCCTATGGGAAATCGGGAGGAGGTATAGCCATTAACTCGGACTGTTGCCTGGGGGAAGCGATAAGAGTTTAAGATTCTGGTGCGTAATTTCTCCCCAAACCCTGCCCTTACCAAGACCATCTCCAGATACGGCCAGTGGACTCTGTCAAAGGCCTTCTCCGCGTCGAGGGCCAGAAGCATATACTTCCCTTGTGTGCGGGATGCCTTTTCAATCCGGTGTAGAATACGCTTAGTATTGTCACTTGTTTGCCTCTGAGCGATGAAGCCCGCTTGATCTGGGTCGACCAGCTGGGCCATATACGGGGCCAGTCGAGTCGCTATAATGCTAGTGTATAATTTAATATCTATATTCAGCAAAGATATGGGCCTGTAGGCGCCACAAGCTGTTCTGTCCTTCCCCGGCTTTGGGATAACCACTATTGCGGCCTCCAACATGTCCCCTGGGATAGCTCCCAGTTGGTCAAAGGTATTGAACAAGCCCGTCAGGAGTGGGGCCACTTGGCTGCAAAATGTCTTATAAAAGGTCGCCGTGTAACCATCCGGGCCAGGCGATTTACCCAGCTTGAGGCGTGAGATTGCAGAAATGACTTCCTCCGTCTGAATAGCCCTATCTAAGTGGTCTGCTTGCGCTGGAGTTAAAGAAGGCATGTGGGCCGCGTCCATGTAATCCGCACTGCTCTGGGCTTCCAGGGATTCCCCTGTGTAAAGGTCCGCATAAAAGTCGTGAAAAACTTCCGCTATAGCCGCATCGTCCGTCACCGCCTCCCCCCCCTGCGTTCCGAATTGCGCAAACCCCCTGCTTCTGTCTGGCTTCCCGCAGCTTGTTTGCCAGAAGGCGACCGCATCTATCCCCCCCCGTATAGTACGAGTGTCGGAGCCTAATGGCCGCAAACTCAGCCCTGTCCTGGCCTAAGGCTGCAAGCTGCTTTCTTTCTATGCATAGCTGTTGCCAAGCGCGGGAGGCGCCAGTTCTCTGATGCATCTGTTCAAGCTCCGAAACGCGCTGGGAGAGTTCTGCCCTCTTACGGCTGCGCTCGCGGTTGTGGGCAGAGGATGTAGCTATAAATTCTCCCCTCATGACTGCTTTCAGCGCTAACCACTGTGTCGCCAGAGTAGTGTCTGAGTTAGCGTTGTGAGTGAGGAAATTTGTGATAGCTTTCTGGAGTTGTTTGATGACGGAAGGTTGGTGTAACAGTGTGTCGCGCAGGCGCCAGTGTCGGAGAGGCTGCAGAGAAGGCGGGAGCTGGAAGGTGGCCAGAACCGGGGAATGATCTGAGAGGGAGGCTGTTAAAATTTCAGTGCTCAAGGCGTGGGCCTGGAGGGGCAAGGAGCTGAGAAAGTAATCCAATCGTGCATACGTTTTGTGGGCTCCTGAATAAAAGGTATAACCTCGTCTGGTCGGATGAAAGTGGCGCCATAAATCAGACAGTCCCTAAGTCGAGCCCGCCCGACAGCTGTGAGAACCCCCTTTTGACCGGTGCGCAGACAGGAACGATCTAAGGTGTTGTGAAAGACAATGTTGAGATCGCTGCCCAGCACTAGACGGCGGTCCGCGGCTGCCGCGGCATCATCCAGGGCAGTGAGGAGAAATGCGATCTGTCCTTCATTGGGCGCATATATGGAACCCACCCCAAAGGTCACCCCCCCCCCCCCAATAGGAACTAATGTGAGTAAGCAGCCCTTTATCTCCGCCCCTTTTTGTAAGACCCTGCCAGTGAAGGATCGGGATATCAATATAGCTACCCCCGCTGATTTGGAGTTAGCAGAGGAAAACCGCTGCGTAGGAAAAGCCCGGGATTGCATTCTATGGTGGTCCTTGGCCAGAAGGTGGGTCTCCTGTAGGAGGCCTATGTCTGCTTTCGTGTGTTCCAAGTAGCTAAGGATTGCTCTTCGTTTGACGGGGTTATTCAATCCCCGTACATTTAGCGTAAGGACCTTAAGAGGGGTGTGTGGCATCTAGGGTCCAGAGGCAGAGCAAGCGGCGATGTAGGCTACCTGCCATGTCAAACATATGGGAGCGACACCCCAGACTACCAAATCGGTTGTGTGATAACTTTGAAATGCAATGGAGAACGGTGGACGAGGGAACCCCTACCCAAAACAAACCCCCAAACTCCCCTTCTAACCAACTGGGCCAGCAATAAAGTCCACTGGCAAAAGCAAACAAAAAAAATCAATATCTAAAGAAATTGTCCGTCTCCTTGGGTCGACCAGGAGAGAGTCTGTGTGGGGACCATAATGTGACCAGGGGGAGAGACTCGGCTCCTCCCACCGGGAAGTCCTGGACCAATTGCGGTAGAATATGCGTGTCAACCGCTCACTCCCCACCAGGACCCGCCCTGGCCAGGGCGTGCGTCGCGGAGGCCAATGCATCCCGTTTGCTCTTCGCAATGTCAGTTTTGTTGGGCCTCCAGGCTCCTCGGGGCCCACCCTGGCGCCGCCACCCCGATGCAGAGGACTCTGGCCCAGAGCCCGTGCTTTGACAGTCGACGTCCCCGCCCGGCAGCGGCAGGTCCAGCAATCTGCAGGATTCAGAGAGTGAGCGTAGCTGGTGGAGTTTGCCATTTAGTCTAAAGATGAGGCAAAAGGGATGACCCCACGAGTACAGAATACCCCGTTGCCGAAGATGTTCAGTCACGGGGCGGAATTGCCAGCGGCGCTGCAAGGTAATCAGGGCCAGGTCTTGATATAGCACCGGTGAGTGCCCCTCGTAGGAGATAGAATGGAGGGTTCTCGCCTTCATGAGGATCGCCTCTTTGGTTTTGAAGTCCTGAACACACACCAGTCTGTCTGCTGGAGGGGCGTTGGGCCCCGAGGCGTGCCAACTCTGTGCGCCCTGTCTAAGACGATCTTGGCGCCCTCTGGAGCGGCCAGGATATGACGGAATAGGCCCGTGGCGAATGCAGAGAGGACTTTGGTGTCGTCCGATGCCTTCACTCCCCGGATACGGATGTTATGCCTGCGGGATCTCCATGTGAGTTTGGACATCCAGCTGCTGATCCTGCAGTTGGAGAATCTCCTGTTGGAGTGTGTTGATGTCCGACACCGTGGCATCGCTCTTTTCCTAAAGGGTCGCCACACGGTCCCCAACGTCGTCAACATTGCGGCGGATCTCCTTTATCTCAGCCGTAAGGTCAGCCTTCACCGTCTGAAGATCCGCCCTGAGAGTTTGGAAGAGGGATTCCATGTATGCTTTGGTGATCGGCTATTCCCCGTTGCTGGGAGGACGCTGAGGAGTCTCCATCGTGGGGGTCACACCTGCAGGGCTGGAGGCGGAGTGAGCGCGCCCAAAGATGTCCTTCAGTGGTTTCTGCTTTCGCGCCCTAGATGAGGGCATAGTCATGAGGTCACCGCTAGAGATACCGCACCAGGAGGCACATCCGACCCGTTGCGGGTGTCGAGGGACACCAGAAAGTAAGCCCCAGCAGTGCAAAGTGAGATTCGTGGGCTGTCTCCAGGCTACCACCTCCCACAGCCAAACAGGGCTATGACGAATGCCTCGTGGGGGCGCCGACTGGTGAGCCACGCCGTCCCGTCAAGTGTGTAGAGTAGAGGGGGCCATGCACACCTAGGGGTCAATGTCCAACTGCTACAGTCCCTCTGCCCCGCGAGTTCTTCCTCCGATCCTTCTCTCTGCCCCCCGCCATCCGTTCTAGGCGGGCGTAGGCCTTGTCGCCCTTCTGGCCGGCGATCCTCTGCCCCGCAGGGTTGGGGTGACCACCCGAATCCTCCCAGCTGATGCACTGGAGGACCGAGCCCTCCGGCGAATGTGGGTGTCCCCTACCTGGTTCCGGCTCCCACGTACCACAGTCCCAGCGCCACCGGGCCCAGCCAGGCCACGCGACGGGCCGCTCGTCAACGCCAGGCTGGGGATCCGGTCGGGCCTCCACCCCGCGCGACGGGGAGCAGCCGGGCAGGACGTGGTGTCCACTGTGCGGCGCCACGGCTTACCCCTCCGCCCCGATCCAAGAGGCGGGCGAGGTCTCCACCACCGCCGGGCGTCGGAGTACTCCGGAAATCAGCAGGAGGCCGTCTCTGTAGGCGCAGATATGTGGGGAGGGCCACCAAATCCGGGCCCCCCCAGCGCGATGTCCTGCTCGTTCCGGGGCCCTGCCCGGTCTTCGCCTCCTCCCAGAACGGCCCCAGGGGGAGGCCTCCCGCGCCGGCTCAGGCCCTGCCAACGCGGGGGAAGCGCCGCGGCTCACCTCACTGCCCCGATCTAAGAGGTGGGTGGGATCTCCACCACCGCTGGGCACCGGAGCACTCCAGGGATCAGAAGAAGGCCGTCCGTGGAGGTGCAGATGTGTGGGGAGGGCCACCCAATCCGGGCCCCCCCCAGCGCAATGTCTTGCTCCCCCCGGGGCCCTGCTCGGTCTGTTCCTCCTCCCAGGACGATCCCAGGGGGCGACTTCCCGCGCCGGCTCAGGCTCCACCAACGTGGGGGAGGAACGGCTCCCGCTCAGAGTCCGCCGAATCCCAGAATATAGGCCGCCTCGAGGCCTCCGGCGGGTCCCAGGAATCCCACGGCCAGCCCGCCTCGCTCTACCGCCTCGGTCGCCGCGGCCCCAAGGCTCCAGCGGCTCGCTCTATATGGCGTTTTAAAATAGTGCCACTATCAAATGATTCACTTTTTTTTTTTCTTTTTGAAACACCTTTTTATTTAATTTTAAGATAAATGAGAATATTGCACTCTGCATGACATCCATATATAACACCACAGTTCTGTATCAGACAAAAATAACTGCGTCTGAAATCGTCCCACAAAGAAGCCATCAAAACCATAGACACTGAAATAACTGTGCCCAAACTCATCACTCATGATCATATAATGGAAATACAGCAGTCTGTGCCCCCTGGGGCCCCCCTGGACCCCAGTCTCTCCTCATGCCGTTCCAGATGGATACCTCTGTGCTCCGCCCAGGCCACCCATATCTTGTAATGTTTCTGGGGACATTCCCGTGGGATATAAATTGGACGCTCCAGCCCCATACAGTGGTCCATGCCCTCTGCCCAGGTGCCTCCGCATCTTTTCATACCCTAGCAATTTCTCTCTTGGCAACAATAAGGCCCAGCCACAGGAGCGCCCTCTGGTATTGTGTGCCCCCCCAAATTATCAGAAATGTGGAGAAGTGCAAGTCTGGGATCCCGGGGGACAGTCCATCCCAGTACTCCCTCGAGCCTCCTCAGCACATTTCCCCAGTAGTGGGCCAGTCCTGGGCAGTGCCAGAACTTATGGGGCAAGTCACCCAGCAGGTCACCACATCGTAGGCAATCACCTGTCGGAATGGGACCCATCCTGTGAAGTCTGGCTCTGGTGAAGTACACCCTATGAAGCACCCTCAGTTGAATCATCTGGAACTGGGATGCTATCACTGTCTCTCAGGGGGCCTCCATCGCTTCCTACAAGTCCTTATCGTCTAGTTGGCCCTGATCTCCCTCCCAAGCCGCTTGAGTCCCCACCAGGGGGTCCAGCATGTTGCGTATTAACATTTTATAGTACTGCGACAGCTTGTACTCCTGGAGGTGTGTGAGCAGGACTTTGGTCTCCAATGGGGAAAACTTGGGGATGCAGATAGTATCCCACCTGCAGTCGCCTTGTACCTGGCCACAGTCGAGCTCCAACATGACCCGATCCGCCCATCCCACCCTCGAGTGCCGCATTCCAAATCTCAAACATCATCCTCGTAGCTGGTAGGAGATTGGTGGGGATAGTCCCCTGTATGGCACATGAGCAGGATCTCGCTCTCCCAGTATCCTTCCCTCCGCCGCATAAGCTGGATCGCTAAAGCCTGACTATCAAATGATTCTCGCAGGTTTACTTGGGTGCAAAGAACAATCCCAGACAATAACACAATAATATGTATTAAGTGCCACAGGCTAACTGATAAACTAAGTCTGTTGGAAAGATCAGTGGAGGAGCCATTTCTGCTTCTAGTTTTTCAATGATTGCTAAGAAGTCCGGAGGATTTATAGCCCAGTAGTTTCACGGTGGGTCAGCAGAGATTTGGAACTTTACAGGGGAACATGGTTTGTCCCAGCCCTTTCAAAGCTAGCTCTGGAGGTAGCTGGTTGTCTTTATGAGAAAGGTATCGATCACGTCAGTGTCTGTAGAGTAGGCTGTAAATATGCTGGCAGAATTCTATCAAAAAGGATTATGGTACTAGTTGGTGATACTATTATTCGACAATTGCAGCACATTTGTTTTGGTGGCTGGTTCTTCTGTGGGCAAACCTTCTCTCATAGTAAATTGTTGAAGAGTATTATACTAGATTTATTAGGCTTCGGCACTCTGTGATGTTAACAAGGTGTTGAGTTTGTTCTTGAATTGAGCAAATAATAGGTTTTTTTGACAATGTGAATCTTTTGTGTTGTTTAAGTGTGCCAGTGGGCTGTGCTTTGGATATTTCTGGCAGCTGGTTTACCTTCGTAGGTATCATGTTTCACTTGTGTAGAGGAACTGAGACTGTCAACTTCAAGAATTTTCCTGGAATTTGTGGAACCGCTTACACAATGTTTCTGTTAGCTACTTGAAAATGCATCTATAAATCTATCAAGAGTTAAGGGAACCAAATGATGGGTGGCTTCTAATTTTGTAGACCTTTTTCTTTAGCAAGGTGGGTTGCGACGCTCATGCAGGCGACTGACCCACATGCCACCAAGTTTGGATCACATTGGGTACCAAAAGCTATAGCTTCGAAAAATTTGGTCACCAGGGGAATAATTCAGGCTATGCAAATTGGCCGCTACATTTGTGTTGGAGAAGCTGTGAACATGCACATAATACGCAATCCCTGGCCTTGACGTCATATGCTGATTTTCCGAGCATCGTGATGGAAAACAAAATGGGAGATGAAAAAAATGGAGTATCCCTCCCAGTAGTTCCCATTGCATTAAAGGTTGTTCTAGAGGCTGTGTCTAATAAACTTTGAATGGTATGTGTCCTTCAAGTGTTCTGTTCCAAAATAAGTACTTGAATATAACATTTTGTGAAAGTGCCTTTTAAAAATGTTATAATATTAAAATGAGACGGTTTCGTTTTTATTGTAATATTGTTTTATAATGACGAGTTTACAGTAAAATTGTGTGGCATACTTTATAGGGTGTTTATTATTTTGTTGGGGTTTTTCAGACTACCAGTTGTTCTGTAAAGCTTCACAAGGCAGACAATGTAGATTTGATTAACTATTTGAAGACCGTTTACGATTGGATGTTTCATTCTTGTTCAGAGCAGATAAATAGGTTGAATACCGGAAAGTGTTGATTCTAAAGGGTTCCATTCTTTTAATTGGATATTGGTGCTTTTTAATTTGCAAGTTTTAAGGGTATGCAAATAATACACACCTAATTGTCTTCAGCTAAAGCTTGAGTTTCTAGACTCACTCTTGACATTAAATTTTGCCTGCTGGCATCTCCGGTGGATGCTAAGATCACCTTGCTATAGTATCAGCCATGACTATAGTGTCTTGTTTTTCATAAAGTTCCTTGTAACTCTCGTTTTTGTTGTTTTATGACGCTGTAAATGACCGATGTTAAAATCAATAAACTTAGTTATACTCCGTTTATGGCCCTCGGTGATAAAGGCTGAGTCAGCCATGCCAGAATTTAACCCTGTGGCCTTCAGATTACATAAAGAGGATGTGCAGTTCCTAACTGGAGGTGTGGGAAAAGGGAGGCATTTCTTCGTGATGCGCTCACACACCCTGGAGGATGTCATGCTTCATCATTGGGCCATGCTCCTCGTCGGGCCGGCGCTGCAATGCCTGACGGGCTCCCGTAAACGGGGCTCTTTGGCGGCGATCTTTTGAAGAAGCTGTAGGGTGTGTGGACTGAGTAGTGCACAGGTGTGTGTGAGATAAAATAGGTCTGGAGCAGTCCTACTCTGGTCTGGTTTTATTGTTTAGGTAGCTCAAGCCTAATTAAAAGGTGTGGGTGCCCTAAGCGGATGCAATGTTCCTATAGGGCTGTCATAGTGTAGTGGGTCAACATGTTTTGTGCCCCATTTGCTCCTAACAGGTTAAGTGGCACTTCATCAGGACCAAAAGAAAACTAAAGAGTGAGTGGTGCATTACCGTTGGTCTGGCGCATTTAATTTTTGACTGGTGACCAGACACGGTAGGGTATACCCTAGTAGACTTACACTTGGGTATTGTAGACATGGTGGGAAGAAGAGGAGGGGGGAGAAAAGAACAACCAATTGGACGTTAAAAACCAGAGCATACGTCATGGCGCTCTTCTGACAGTAATAAAAACAGCTTAAGTAGAACTGTAATGAGACCTGCGCATGCATGTGTGACATTGTGGTTTTCAGTTCACTTATTCGAGTACATCGTGCCCAAGTATATGTGGAGCGAAAATGGGGCCTTAAAGGGAATGCGTATTGGTGCGCAACAATTGCCACATTCGGTGTCAGTAGTCCGTAGTAGTGGTGGGAAGGACATTCATTTGTGCATCACACTTGGTCCCAGTAGGAGTGTAATCGTGGCAATGATCAGCTATAATTGTAGGCATAATGTGAGTGCCTCAATCATGGTAACTGGTATAACCTGAATCCATCTGCCCTAGTGGCCAGGCAAGTATCTCGGTAATGTGCACGCAAGGTGAAACCAGCATGTGCTAATTTAAATAGTTAACCCAACAAAAATTTTTTACTTACAGATAGTGGCGTGACTGCAGCCAAGTGTTAAAAACTTTCATACAAGCCAATAAACGTACATACTAAGTGCGGGCGGTAGCTTTCTTTCAACTTGCTGGTATGTGAAAGTTAAGCTAGAAGTACTGCACGCTAGTGTCAAATATATGCCGGTAGCGGCGTCTCCGTGCCAAGTTTCGCTGTGTGCTATGGCTGACGAAATCTACATGCACATACTATTCGGTAGTAGTGGTGAGGCTCAAAGAAGGTGAAATACGGTAGAAACTCAAAACTCGAATAATGAACGATGCCTGCATGTTGAAAGCATGATTAACAAACTCACCCCTAGTAGTGAAGCCTAGGGGTGGCAGAGCACGTCGTTGCTCTTAGGCTGTTGAAAAATTGGCAAAGGTCAAAAACAGGCAAAGTATGCTGCTTACCGGAATTCCCAGATGTCGGTGAATACTCACACAGGGTGGTAGGCGATCCTACCCATGCCCCGGCCCCCGTGCCGGCTGCTTCCGGATTCTGGGTATTTGTGAGCAAGTGGACGTCAGAGGCATGCCTACGCTGGAATGTTAACCGCGGCAGCCATCTTGGTGGTGAATATGTCAATGTAGCTTTATTGAGCCAACCTGGTGAACGCTATGTAGGCAATCTGTGTATGAAGCGCTTGAGGTGCTCTGAACTGTATTGTATTGAAACCAATTCAGAAGTCAACATTGTACATAGATTAGTTCTGGAGATATTCAAACCTATTCAGAAGTCAACATTGTACATGGATTAATTGTGAAGGCAGCCAGCTCCTGTTTATTATCTATGTTGTACATTACTCGCAATCTGATTGAACCCCTGTGTTAGGAGGCCTGGGACGGAAGACCTGTGTCATGGAACACAAGTTGACACACGAGGACCTTCCTCTATGGAGATAAGGCAGGTAGAACCAATAAGGGAGTTAAGGTTATGCATAAAATAAATGCTTTAGTTATGGATGCAACAGGCGTGTGTTTATCATATTTTTTTACAATACGCGCAAGAATGGTTGAACTCCTATGGTGGGAGGCCCGGTATTGTGGACCTGTGTCTAGGAACGCAAGTTGCCGCACGGCGACTTTCTTCTGTAAAGGTGAGGCAGGTGGAGCTGGTAACTATCTCTAGTATTAGAGGGGTTTTCTTTCCTTTACAAATGAGGGGTACGTGCGATGGTAGATAGGATTATCTATGTACAGAGGTACAATGACAGGCATATTGTATAGTTTAGATAGTTCATGTAATCATTCCTAATGGTTCAGTTCAGCCCATGGGATATCATCGTTGAGCCCCCGGGTGTCAGATCCCAGTTTGAACACCCAGCATTGTTCCTTCCTAAACAAAGCTTCTTTTGTGATGTTGGGGAAGGCTTCAAGGATGGTACAGTGTAGGTCATTTGGGGTGTGATTTTGTTCGACATAGTGTGCACACATCTTTGTATTGATCTTTCTGCACCTGATGTTGCTTCTATGTTCTGTGATTCTTGTTTTTACTGGCCGGGTTGTCATACCTATATACTGGAGGTGACGGGGGCAAGTGATTAAATAGACACAGTTGCGTGTGTTACAGTTGGTATGTTTGTTTTGCTTCCATGTCCAATTATTAGTTAGTGGGATGGTCTTGGTTGCTTTGGTTAGGGGACAGACTACACATTGTCCACATGGGTAGTGGCCCGTGACTGGTGATAGATTTCATAATGTGTTAGGAGCTGATGGTGCACTCCTTTTGGGTCTGGTGTTGATGAGTAAGTCTTTGATGTTTGAGGTACGTTTAAAAGCGAAGCTAGGCCTGCTGAAAGCTAGTTCTCCTATTTGAAGAATTTTTTCAGTGTTTATTAATGACCCTTTTTAACATGTTTGATTCAGATGTATAGGTTGTGACACATGTGATGAGGTCAGACTCTGGTTTGGCGTGTGGTTCAAGTAGAGCCAATCTGTGTGTTTCTGTCGCTTTTCTGGGCACTTTTTATTGTGCTGGGTGGCTGTTGTCTCTCAGCTAGGTGTGTACTCAATTCTGAGGCTTGTCTTTTGTAATCCTCCACGTTGCTGCAGTTTCTTCGTATACGTAAAAACTGGCTGTAAGGCGGGTTCTCTCTGAGAGCCTTTGGATGGAAACTTTGGTAGAGTAGTGGACAGTGGCTGTCAGTCGTTTTTTTATTTTTATAAGTAATGGTATCTAGTCTGTCTTGTTTTTTAATGATCAGGAGGTCAAGGAAGGGTAGTTCTTGTTCAGAACTGTTGGCTGTAAATTTTAGGTAGGGGTTGAGACTGTTGATCCAAGTGAGGAAGGCAGGGATTTTGTTTGCATTGCCATTCCAGAACACCAGGATGTCGTCTATATAGCGTCACCGCAGTTGGACATTGTTCAAATAGGGGTTGGAATCAGTGAGCACGTACCTTCTCTCAAAATCCGACATGTAGAGACACGCCAGACTTGGGGCAAAGGTACTGCCCATAGACGTCCCCTGGGTCTGGTGGAAAAGGCGATCCTCGAACTGAAAAATTTTCAGTCAATGCAATATGTGCACATTCCATAGCAAAGCTTATAGGGGTGGACGGGGACCATGGGTTATTGCAAAGAATGTGCTCCACAACCTCAAGTGTGTTCTGTTGAGGAATGTTGGTGTAGAGGGCCTCTACGTCTAGTGTTAAGAGAACGTCAGGTTGGATACCCTCTTGGTTGGTTGCCTTTATTAGCTTGAGGACATCTCTGGTGTCTTGTAAGAATGTGGGGTCTAGTTCGGACCAACGGTTGGAAGAAGTGGTCACAAAACTTAGACAGGGGTTCCAAGACTGACCTTATGCCCGAGACGATTAGTCTCCTGGGGGTGGGGTGGGGGGTGACCCCTTTGTGGATTTTGGGCAGAGTGTAGAAGTAGGGCAGTCTTGGTTTGTTGTTAGTTAGAAAATCGGCCTCATCGGCCTCATTTTTGGTGATCCACCCTGGTTGAGAGCCACTGAGAACAAGGAGTTGACACGTGTTAGGAGGCGAGGTGTAGGGTCCTCTGTAAGGGGAGTGTAGTAGCAGTTGTTCTCGAGCTGGCGCAAACATTCAGTTCTGTAATCAGTGGTGGCCATGATCACAAGTGCACCACCCTTGTCACCCTCTTTAATGGTAATTGGTGGGTCGTTAGCCAGGGTTTTGATGGCTTCAGATTCTAGTTTTGATGTATTTGAGAAACCTCTATTACAGCGTTTCTCCGCTATTTCTTTCAGAACAGCTCTTTCAGAGGTAAGGACCTCTGGAGGGACCATGCTGGTATTCGGAGTGAAGGTGGATGGTTTGCGTAGGCCAGTATCTGTTGGTGGGGATTTAGGTTGATTACCGAAGTAAGCTTATAGGCGTATCTTCCTGAACAGAGTTTGTAATTCGCAATTTGTGCGAAAGTTGTCCACTTTAGGGGTGGGGACGAATCCCAATCCTCTTTTGAGTACGGTGGTTTCCGTGGCCATGAGAGGTCTTTCGGAGAGGTTCACAATCGGCTCCTCAATTCCATGTGCATTTGTTGTGTTTGGTCCTGCCACTGTACTTGCTTTGGATGGTTCTGGATTCCTCTTCTTTTTCTGCCTCGCCCTCTGCCCCAGCCTCTGCCTAAAAGGTTGTGGTTGGAAGGGGGCAAATAATGGTTGGGGCCCATGCTGGTAGTTAGGGTATTGCCACATCTGAGGACCTTGAAAGGGTGCAGGTCCGTGGTAGGAAGGTGGTTCATATCCATACATCGTGTTCAACGGTGTTCTTTGTTGCTGATTGGATTGGCGGCCCCCTTTGTCTGTCGGTGCTGGAATTGCTACCGGAGGAGTAGGTTCTTTTGCGTGAGCTGGTGCTGTCGTCTGATTAATTGCCTTCTCCTGAGGGGGTGTAGTCTTCTTTGAGGTAAGGGTAAATCTTTTTCTTACTGAACCTTGTAATATCCTTTTGGAGTTTGGCTACTTTTTGCCTCACAAGGTAGTCCTTGTTATCATTGATTTATCTGGTGATTTCAGCCAGTTTTGCTTTGAAAGCTGTGCTGGCGATGGTGGCTTTTAGTGCCCCTTCGGCTAGTGGGATTTTCATTATAAGTTCATCGGCCAAGTATTTGGCTGTTTAGATGATTAGTACCAACAGGTCCCTGGTACACGTGGAGAAGTGTGGCTCACTGGTTAGAGGAGGCAGACCTGGAAGCAGAGGTCAGCCCGGGACCAGGGTTCAATTCCCGGCTCGGCTGGGTCTTGAGTCCATAAATGTCCATGGACTCGCTAATTCTCGCTCCAGTGCATACTCGATTCATGGGTTCACACTCTGCGACTCTGGGCAATAGCTTGCTTAATCTCCACATGGGCCCCTCGCGGCGGGATGCCTGGCTTTCACCTTGTGGATGCCTTGCCGAGTTATCTCACAGGGGAATACCAGGACGGGTTCCCTAAGCAAGCGCTTAGAGACCGCTTGGTGATTTGCGCTATATAAATTCCTGCACATTTACATCTACTTCCAAGCTAAATAACTAAATATAGCTCCCGGTCCCTCCTCTTTTTTATGCCTTCAGATTACACACACATCTCAGCAGGAGCAGATTAACACGGGCCTGATTTCGAGTTTGGGGATGAGTACTCTGTCACAAACATGACAGATGTCCCATATGTCTTATTACAGGGGCATTTCCTTCTTATTAGAAATGCGTTTTATCCTAATGCACTTGTAATATGGCAGATGGGATATCCATCAAATGTTTTATATCTCTTCAGCCCAACTACAAGGGCATTATAAGAAGGTGGTTGGGATATTCATCCTTTTTGTGACGAGTACCTGCCCGCCAAGCTCTAAATCAGGCCCTAAGTTATCTTGCCAGTGATTGTCCTGCCACTATAGGAAGCTGGAAAAAAAAAAAAGACCTTGGACAATGGTTCTTAATGTTTCCACTTCTGTGGAACCCCATGTAATCATTACTTGAATAAGAATCATTACTGGAATAGGGGGCCCTGGCCTAAACAATTTTGAAGACCTGAACAGCAAAACAATACACAATAATACAAAAACAAGCATTCATCAAACAAATATACAAAGGGTGAAGTATGTTATTTAATTTACAAACAAATGTGAAAATAATCTAAAGTACATTTTTTTTATTATTTTAATGGTAAGGTTATAGTTTTGTTAAATTCAACTGAGACCATCCATCGTCCGTACTATATTTCGTTTGATACAGTGCACTTATGAATCTGAGGATACAATAACATTTTTAGGCTCCATTTTCTGATGGCGTCCTATTTTCCAAATGTTTTAAATTCTGCATTTTCTTCTCTATTTATGTAAACTTCAGTAATCTGTTAATATTGTTTAATTTTCTATGCAGTTGCGGCCCCCCTGAGTAGGCATCATGCCCCCCCCAGTGGCGAGTAAGGCCCCAGGTTTCCACTAGTGTATGTTTGCAAAAGTGCATTATATTGTAAGAGTACTTGTGTATATTTGAAGCACTGTCCCTTCTCACTGCTTACACGTGTGTGTGTGTGTGTGTGTGTGTGTGTTTGGGCTTTTTTGTGTGGGTGTGTGTGTATGTCTCTACTAATGCCCCTTACTATTCGTACAGCTTTGTCTAGGAGTGTTAATTCATTAGTAAGTGAAATGTTTCCTGTGTCTACCTCTGCCTGTGATAGGGAGTGCCCAGCGGCGTTGCTATGGGGGGGGCTGTGGGGGCGGTCCGCCCCAGGCGGCGCTATTCTGGGGGCGGCTGACTGACATACATTGCACTGCTACACAGGACTGCCACTCACTACTGGGGAGGCTGGTGACAAGAGACTACTGCCCCTGTTGTCCATTGTTGTTTCGTATGTCATTGCCAGAGGAGTGTGAGAAGCAGTTCATGATGTGGTGTGCATCTTCATGTTGGTGTACGGAATGAGACTGAATGTATAATGTTTAGGTATTCCCTCATGTAATGCCGTAGAACAGAATGATGAAGTAATTTTCCAATTATCTGTAATCTGCATTACTATAGTTCTCCCTTCTCATTCCATGGTTGCATTCATCTCGCCGTGCAGGCAATCGAACAGAGGCGCCGCTCATAAAGGGTCTGTATTGGTACAGCACCAGCAGGCTATGAATTAATTAACTTTTGCTTACATACATTGCAGGCCCTTCACTTATAAAATCCCGGCTTCATGACATCCACTTGGGCTTCTCCTTGGGCATGTCACTTCTAACCAGATAGTCTCGCACTGACTTAGCTTTACGGAAAGTGATGATTGGGTTCTTAGGTGCATCCTGTCCTATTACTGGGTCATTTTTAATGAGGTGCCAATATTTTCTCATTCTGTTACCAACACATAGATGTTCATTATTGTATGTTGTTACTAACATAGGTGTCGGACCTTTCTGACTGATTTCGACCCTTTTTCTTCCCAATAGAATGCACTCCCTCCTTCTGTTATCAGTTCTGTGAACTGCCCTATTGATTGTGCTCTTGCTATATCCTCTCGCTTTCAATCTGCCAATCATGTCTCTACTGACCTCCCGGTGCAATTATTTTTGGCTCGTAAACGTTTCCCGTTACTCTGTGATTATAATTGCTGCCCCGACGTACTACGTTTTGTAGTTGCTTGTGGATCCGTCAATCTTGTTGCGCGCCAGCGCTACCAACGACGGTCCTGGGCGTCATTTTGGCCAGCCCTCGCGCTAAGAACGTAGCAGTGACGCGTCACGCGCTTCACCACTACGTGCTCTCGTGAGGAGTGGAGTCTGGGGCAGTGGCAGTGCTGGGCGATTTGGTGCTGCAGCAGAAGGGAACCAACCCCTGCCATAGAGACACTGGCTCTGACTGCCACCACTGTGGAGTGTTGCTGGAGGCTGAGTGAGGTAAGAGCTGAACGGTTTTCAGAGGGAAGGAATATAGCTGCCAAGGTTTTAGATTGTAATGTGTGACATTTTCATATATTTATTTTTATATTTATAAGTGATACTTCAACAACTATGAGTGACACTTTCACGCAAACAAAATGAATGAGGTAAACATATAAATATCAGAATTTACACATTTGAGCAGTAAAAAACTATAAGATGATTTTGAAAGTGCTGTAAAGCATGAGAAACGGAAGTGCCTTAGTAACCTAATCGTATCGTAAAACAAATATCTAACCATGATTATGATATTAAAACTTAAACGGCGACCTTAGCAGGAACATTTATAATATCAGCACTCGGCAGCTTTCATTTTGTACACTTACCAAGTCTGTGAGTCATAGTGCGGCAGCTAGGGATGTAAAGACAGAGACTGCTGGCCTTTGGTCCCTGTAGTCTCTTGGAGTGTCACTGTAGTATCTAGCAGCATCTCATGGAAGCCTGAGATGTTGCTAGGTGCTTAGAATGTTAGGCTCAGGGAAGAGGCAGTTGAGACCAGAGCCTGAACGATGTACAAGCTGTTTGTGGATGGGGTCTTTTATCCTGGATTAAACTTGCTTTTCAATCAATTCACCTTGTCCTTGAATTGGATCTTACATTTTTGGCGACAGAAGATGGGATACTAAGCAAAGAAAAGCAGAAGAAAGCTAAAAGGAGAAAAAGGACCTCAACACTACTTGTTTTCTTCGTGGGAGAAGCATCGTTACTTGTTTATTTAAGAGGAAACAGATTTTCATTCTGTGCCTCACACGAACAAACTTTGGCTCTTGTCAGCGATTTTGGTTGCTGCATTCTGGATTTCAGGCGTCATGCTTAACGAATGAACTTTGGGTTTTTTTCTGTATTGTGTTTGCGGAGTTTACCCATCAAGGATTTGACTTTTTGCCAAGTGTTAGCTGTTTGTGCTCGTACTGGTTTGAGATCAGAGAAACGCTTCCCTGGGCACGCTTTACCATGTTGTTTTTCTTCAAAGTTTAAACAACAACATTACGGAGTTCGCCTACCTCGAGCTGCTACCATGGATACTGCTCTGTAGAGTGCGTCATCAAAGGAATAATCATCCCGTCCCTGGATCTGCTACCATTCTTCTCGGCGTCATCCAGTGTCATCACGTTTCTGCGTGGTAACCTAGCGACGCAGGAACTCTATGGTATCGAGCGTCAGCACTGTCTTCGACGCGTAAAACAGCGTACTCGCCTGTTGGTGCACCGCCGTCTTCAGGGTGAAACGCAAGAAGTGTCATCACGTTTCAGCGCGGTGACCTAGCAACGCATCAACTCTCTTGACATCGGCACTGTCTTTGACGCGTCCTTATGTGTTGGTGCACCGCCGTCTTCTGGAACGCACTGTCTTCGTGTGAACTCTGCTGTCGATGTCACTCAGGCAAGTGATTTAACGGTGATTCGCACACCTGTCTTCAGCGCGAATCAAGCTCGCCAAAGGGTGTCACTTTGTTCTTCCAGGCATTTCATTTTATTGGAGGCTTCATACAGTGGAGATATGCATAATGGCACTTTCCTGTGGTGGTGGCTTAGCGCGCTCATCTAGTGGCATGCTGTAAGAAGCAATTGGCTTTATTCCTACTTGTGTGCCATTTCTGTAAAACGCACACTGTGAAGATGTTTAAGTACGTGTGTCAACTCAGTGATACACACACTGTGAAGATTATACTACAATAGTCAAGTTGTATTTTTTTTTGCTGTCAGAACTCTGTTTAGTTTATTTTTAAATTGTCTCTACTATATGAAGAGCTATTTCTTTCAATTCTTATTCCTGTATTCTATTAATAGAATTTGTAGGGTCATAGAGTGGATCGCCTCAAATCCTTTTGCTATTATTATTTTTTTTAAAACAAGGGGAAAGGTGAAACTCAGGTCGTAATTGGAAATTTTCACATTTCAGGGCCAACTTTAAACATGCAGAACGTTACTGCGCCTCCTTTCTTTTTGTCCTCCCCGGGAGACCCACCCATTAAATGGCAGAAATGGCGTAAAGTCTTTGAAAGATATGCCAGAGTGTGTGGAGCCTCCTTGAGTGCCGAAAGGAAAACTGCATTATTGCTTCATTGTTTGGGGTCGGAAGGTCAGGAGGTATTTGACCATCTCCCGGAGCTAGTGGATAGGAATTTGAATGAATATGAGTTATGTGTAGCTATGCTTGATAAACACTACCTACCGAAAGTAAGTACGATACTGGAAAGGTATCATTTCGGTAGGAGGTCACAAATGTAAGAGGAAAGCATAGAAAATTACATTACTGCTTTAAGGAAGTTAGCCTCTTCGTGCAAGTTTGGTGCTACCCTAGATGAACGTATTAGAGATCAGTTTATGTTAGGGTGTAACATTGAACGTGTTAGGGAAGAACTTTGGCAGAAAGACGAGCCAAACTTAGAAGATGTCTTAATCATTGCAAAAAGGATTGAGCATTCTTTGAAGTGTGTAGAGGTAATAAAGAAGAATGGAGAGAAAAAGGACAAAGATTCGGTACAAGCAATAAAAGAAAATCCTAAAACTAACAATGAAAAAAGGGATCATTTTAAGAAAGGTATCTCTAGTGGAACTGCAGTAAAGTTCGATGCTTCTAAAGTGACATGTTTTCGTTGCGGTAAAATAGGTCATTTAGCGAATGATAAACAATGCCCCGGGTGGAGAGCCACGTGCAGTAAGTGCAAAAGAAAAGGGCATTTTACCGTGGCATGTAAAGAGAGAAATTCTAAGGGAAAGGTTTCTGAAATATATTTTGATGTAGAGGATACTTGTGATTCTTCTAGTGAGGTTGACTGTGGACAGATTCAAATCCAGGCAGTTCAGACTGAGGAAAACAAGAACTGCCCGACTGATGAAATATGTGTTGAAGGCAAGGCTACGAAAGTACTTTTTGACTCTGGTGCTAAAATCACCATAATTTCAAAAGAGTTTTATGTAAAAGAAATCAAAGATAAAATCAGAATTTACTCACCAGACATTAGATCATTTGCTTATGGAGGTGAACCCATCAAGTTGTGTGGGTACTTTTGGGGTTTAATTGAGTATAAAAATAGACTTACCAGTGGGAAAGTTTATATATCACAAAAAGGGGACAGCATTTTAAGCTGGTTTCACCAGAGAGACCTTGGTGTCATGCTAGATCCAAATTCGTCTCCACCTATTTTATTAAAAGAGAATTTTAAGTCAGCATATGTGGCCAAGGTGGATGCAAATTTTGAAAATCAATTTTTGGGTATGCTAACAGAACGCTTTCCCAAAGTATTCAGCAGTAGCTTAGGCTGTCTTAAAGGTTACACGCATCATATTCGGCTGGTGGAAGGCGCCAACCCAGTGTCTTGCAAGGTAAGGAGTATTCCGGTGGCTGTCAGGGATTTAGTCCAGGCAGAGTTGGAAAAATTGAAAAGAGAGGGAATTATTGAAGAAATTGAAGCAACACAATGGCTAGCTCCGGTCGTAGCCGCGAGGAAGGCGGATGGCTCTCTTCGTTTATGTGTGGACCTTAGAGAACTAAACAAGTGTGTGGTAGTCGACAAATATCCGTTACCAAAAATAGCAGACATGTTGATGTTGTTGAAAGGGGCGAAAGTTTTCAGTACAATAGATCTCAGGTCTGCGTACCATCAAATCAAACTGGATGAGTGTTCTAGAGACTTAACAGCGTTTATCACGCCGTTTGGGACGTTTCGTTTCTTGAGACTACCATTTGGGTTGGTGTCGGCAGCCTCAGTGTTTCAGAGGGCACTGGAATCTGTTTTGAAGGGACAACCTGGTGTCAAGGTTTATCAAGATGACATTTTGGTTTTTGGTACAGATGATAATGAACATGATGAGAGAGTATTACAGGTTTTGAAAAGTTTAGATCAGTCGGGATTGACGGTCAAAGTGGAAAAGTGCAAGTTCAAGAGAAGATCGATAGATTAT
The DNA here is from genome assembly GCF_964204655.1 of Triturus cristatus. Lineage (NCBI taxonomy): Eukaryota > Metazoa > Chordata > Amphibia > Caudata > Salamandridae > Triturus > Triturus cristatus. The sequence goes on from NC_140579.1 coordinate 1,048,912,884, forward strand.
CTAGGTCACACTATTGGAAATGGAGGTGTATTACCTAAGGAAAGCCTAGTAACTGCCATTCGAAACATGCCATCTCCAAGCAATAAAGAGGAGTTATTGAGTTTTTTGGGCATGGCCGAATTCTATAGTAAATTTATTAAGAATTTTGCTTCCCTCTGTGTTTCAATGAGAATGTTACTGCATAAAGGATGTGAGTTTGTTTGGGATGATAAGTGTGAAAAGGAATTTTGTTCACTCAAAAAGGAATTAGATCAAGCGCCCAAACTCAGCAGTTTTGACCCGGACAAGAGATCAGTATTAGTGACGGATGCAAGTGTAAAAGGTTTGGGTGCGGTTTTGGTGCAAAAGCATGATGGACAGGATAATGTCATCTTATTTTTGTCAAGGAGCTTAAGAGGTGCTGAAGTGCGGTATTCAGTTATAGAGAGGGAAGCCTTAGCAGTTTACTGGTCTATAAAGAAGTTGCGAAATTTGCTTTGGGGTGGTACCTTTGAGGTCAGGACAGACCACAAGCCCTTGTGTGAAATATTTAAGAATAAGGGCATAGATGCGATCTCCAGTAGAATTACAAAGTGGGTAGTCGCATTACAAGACTATGAGTTTGACATCAAGTACATCCCAGGTGTACAGAACAAGGTAGCTGATGCTTTGTCAAGATTGGTTGTGTGTGACAATTCAGGTACAGATGAGGAGGATGAAGAGGATGGAGAGATGGTTTGCTCCATTGAAGGGGGAATTATAGAGAAAGAAAGGTGGTTGAGGGCGGTTAGTGAAGATGATGTTTTGTCAAAAGTCAAAGTTTGTGTAAAGGAAGGTTGGAATGTGAAAAGTAAGAATGAGGAGGTGGATAAGTTTTGGCATGTTAAGGATCAACTTGCTGATCAGGATGGCTTTCTAGTCAGAGGGGCAAGATTGATTCCTCCCATCTCTCTTAGAGATGAATTAATTTCTTTGGCCCATGATGGGCATCTTGGTATTTCTAAAACCAAGGAATACCTACGTTCCTCCTACTGGTGGCCAGGTATGGATTTGCAAATCGAACGGAAAATAAGAGATTGCATGCAGTGTGCACTTAGTGACAGAGTGAACAAGCCAAGAACACAACCTATGATAGTAAGGGAAAGACCTGATGCTCCTTGGAAGGAGATTGGATTAGACATTTTAGGTCCGATCTCTGTATTGGGCGTTGAGTGGTACATTCTTGTTCTAGTTGATTTTTTTTCTCGCTGGCCAGAAATAGCTATAACGCGGGGAATTGAATCTAAACATGTTAAGGAGTTTTTAAAGAAAATCTTTGATAGAGAAGGTATTCCCAATGTAATACTCACGGACAATGGAGTACAATTGGTCTCGAGGGAGATGGAGGATTTTTTGAGTTCTTATGGTGTTAAACACAAAAGGTCTTCTCTTTATCACCCAGAGACAAATGGACTCGTGGAACGGTTTAATAGGGTTCTTAAGGAAACGATTGAGATGGCAAGGTCAGCGGGTCTAGATTGGAGAGCAGAAGTGTTCAAAAAAGTTAGGGTGTATAGGCTTTCGCCCCATGCTGTCACAAAAAGAACACCTTTTGAGCTGTTTAGGGGTAGGTGTGCCAACTCTTTAGTTACACCTTCCTGGGTAAATGATCTACAGCCTAATCGTTTTAGGGAAAACGAAAAATGTAACTGGAGATTGTTAGAAAAGAAGAAAATTGAGGAGAGAAAGATTTTGCATGATGAAAAGATCTGTAAAAAAAACTATAGTGAAGGTAGGGGATTGGGTGCTAATAAAGAATCCCCGTGTGGGGAAAGCTAAAGGAGCTTTCTTAAAACCCATTCAGGTTATTAAGTTGTTTAACAATGCAGTCAAAACGGCTGATCACCGGGTGTGGAACTTGAATAGGGTGGTTGTGGTGAGACAGGACTTTGTTACGGGACTTAAAGAAGTTCCAAGAAACCCAGTTTCATTATCACAAGGGAAAATTCTGCAAGATGAATCCTTGTCACATGCACGGAGATCTTCAAGGATGATTTCTGCTCCAAAGCATCTGAAAGACTTTGTATGTTAATTTTTCTTATGTGTTTTTTGGTTCTATGCTTGATGTAACTTTTACAGGTGTTGTACGTTTTGTTCTTTATTATCTGTAAAGAAGGGAGATGTGTAGTATCTAGCAGCATCTCATGGAAGCCTGAGATGTTGCTAGGTGCTTAGAATGTTAGGCTCAGGGAAGAGGCAGTTGAGACCAGAGCCTGAACGATGTACAAGCTGTTTGTGGATGGGGTCTTTTATCCTGGATTAAACTTGCTTTTCAATCAATTCACCTTGTCCTTGAATTGGATCTTACAGTCACCCTTCTTGGCGGTAGACAGCTGCTGGCAATTGGGATACATCACGTAGAGACTGACGATGCTGAGACAAGCTGTAAAGTGGCACCGCTGTCTTGAGAGCCGTGCCCTGTGTCTTTTCAATGCACTCAGCACCTGCTCTCAGACTCACACCGACCGGAACGAACCCACCATGGTAGAGCCTCAGCATGCAGCAAGTGTCAAGGGTCTGGAGGTGACAGGCTGAACACAGACCTCCTCCCTTAATTATTTAACTCCGCGCAGGAAGTGTAATTAACTCAAGGGCCCGACGAGCAGGAAATTGAAATGTAAAACATAAGTGTGTCATAGGAGCTAAATACATTGACACTAATGTACAGGACAGAGCTAGCTGGAGCACCACCACTGTATAGGCCAGAGCTGAGCCACATGGCTGCTCCCGCAGCGGCTGCTGTCTGGTAAGGATTCGTGCCGCATTCTCGAGTTATAACTGCAGGCACTCTCTCACGCGCGGCCTTTGCGCTGCCCACCTGTCAGGCACTGTAAGAAATCTCACTTCCGTTAGCCTGAACTTCCTAGCTCTCAATCATGGTGATGGGGCACACGGGCTGGGGGGGCAGCAACTTTAAATATTAGGACACTAGTGATACCATTTGCTACCCCCAATCCCTAACTATGCCACTACTTGCCCACCTTCAGTAGTAACTATCCACATCGCTCCAAACTAAATCGACCAAGTACTTTCACTCTTCACTGTTGAGGAGTTTATATTACCCTGTTCCCCCAGAGCTGCGGCATTAACAAGGAATTTGTACATATGACTGCCACATCGGAGCACAACAGAATGATGAAACAGTGTGAGCACTAGAGTGCCAACCCGGCCCGCCTTTCACTGTCCTGTCTAAGCGGCACAGCCATTAGGCAAATGATTCAGTCACTCTCCTGACGTGCCTCACATGATTGAGAATGCTGCGCAATGCGGCTGAATGTATGACACACCTAACAGCCAGCGCGGACCGACGCTGACAGCTTTTCTCATGCAGTGCCAATTATTATACAGCAGTCCTCTAGCCTTGACAGCTGAGGACAGGGAGGGCTATTATGCGTGATGATTAATTTTAATGTGGTGATGCGGGCCTTGCCTTCAAATGCGTTAGGGTCACGCCTGATGCGTGGCACTTGGCAGGACTGGAGGAAAGGATCTTTAGTGAGAGGCAGACAGTTCACAAGTCCTTTAAAAATAAGTGGGGGGACTAACCAAGATAGGCAGTAAGCAAATTACATCATGACACCTGCCATTCATAGCTGTCAAGATTTCAGATTGCTATGTGTGACATGTTCATAATTTCAGTGTGGTTATGAGTGACATTTCAACCACTATGAGTGACCCTTTCTTGGGAGCAAAAATCAAGCAATGAAGATGAGGAAACATAAATATAAATTGAGCAACGAGAAACTCTCAGAAGATCTAACACTGCTGCAACGAGAAACTCTCAGAAGATCTAACATTGCTGCAAACGTCTGCTGCAGCTGACTATAATTAAAATGACAGCGATGGACATCTAGAAAGTAGGTCACATGGCACCGCTAAGAATTAACGCCAAAAAGAGCAAGGACCTGCGGTTAGGCTCTAGAACCACTGGAGCGAAGCTGTGCAATAAGAGCCACTGACAATACAAGACAACAGTTTAACAGACAACACAGATTTTTACTGGACCCCACCAATGTAGAAGGGGTATTGCTGGGTGCACGCGAGGCATTCAGAGTTGTAGTGCCATGAGAATAATCAGACCCTGCCCTGATGTCCTGGCATAAATATCTCTAGTGTCGCACAGCAAGTGACAAGTTACACACCTGGTAGTGCTCATCCCTATGTAGGGCGTCGTATCGTATTATAGGACGATGTGTTTTTTATGTGAGTAAGAATGCGCACAATACCAGGCAGAGCTGTTCTGGACCCGCAGATTTAGGTAGTGCGAGTATCACTGTGAAAGACCTATTTATTAATCTCCTGACATCTTCTTGAGATGTTGCTTTTCAATAGCAGGCTCTTGTGGCCTCTTGTGTGCTTGTTTGGTAATTTAATGCCTGCCAGTCAGCTATTATGATCTCACACATTTGTTTTTTATTAGGTATATCATGAGTGCATTTAAGCCCATTATGAGATTTAACAAATTAGATTTTGCTTTGGGGTTGTGCTAAAGTGGCGCAATCCTGATGCAAAATCTGGGCCTCGACTAATTTTCCTTTATTTTTTTTTTTTTATTTTTTTTTTTTTATATAAACCCCGCCACAAAGAGATTGGCAACAAGGAGAATCATGTTAGTAGATCTTTTATGCTTAATTGGTTACAAAGTCTGCATTTTCTAATATTTTTATAAGGTTAAGACATCTGCTGCAGAGGTGCCCAGTAACTATCAGGGAATAATTAATTGGTGGGATAACCCTGGAGGGATTGGAGAAATTTCTATTTTGTGTAGTCCCAGATCTGACTCAAACTCGTATAGAAGGTTAATGTGCCTGCAAAGCACATCATGTAATATGCAGATGACAGATTTTTTTAAATGTAGCTAGGTAAGGTTACTACTTTGAACACAGATCCTTTTGTTACTTGCAGTTCATAAATAGTAAGCCTTTTAATATAGCACAGTGAGCTATGTAGGATATGTCACTGCTACACCTTTTAAACCTCACTGACTCGTGCAACACATCTTGTACACTGATTTACACGCTTGCATGATTTATTTTCAATCTGTATGTTATGTAAATCGCTCTGACACCCTGCATTGGGATGTGTAGCGTTATAAAAGATAGTAAAATAGTGCTATTTAAATTGTGTGTAAATACTGGGACAGACCAACACATCTGAGATACTTACAGTTCATGCACTTAGATAAAGGGACCTAACAAAGTCAAAAGCATGACTCTCTCTTAAGTACCTGTGAAGAGATAACAAGATGTGTGCTTTTGTTTCGCTCCGTTGTATTTACATTTAAGTGTGAGTTTCCAGGCCACTCGATCAAAAGGAGGTCTAATGACCCCTTAACTTGGCCTTTATCTTTGGTCCAGCTGGAGATGAATATAAAAAAGCCCCCCTCGCTGCCTGAACTTTGCTGCTGGGAATGAAAAGCAGACAATGTGCAGGTGCTACTGAACGTGTCTAAGAGTCTGAAAATGACACTTGGACAAGTTCAGCATATTTCTGTGGGGCCAACTTCTTGGCAGGGTGGACGGCGTTCACCCTGTGAAAATAGTGGGTGGATGCTGTGCACCCCGTAATTGTGCCCTGGTTGGTGTCTTTCACTGGCTGCCTGGTTGTTTCAGTCTGAGTCCTGGCGATTCACAAATAGAAACTTACCTTGACTTTTACTGGCACATATACTAATGTAACAGGCTAAAACCCTGAGTAGGAACCGAATGGCTATCTGTACATCACCCTGAGTAGTAGTTATTGCAAAATTAATTCACACAACCTTTTGGACTTTGGAGTGTATTTTTATCCATGGCGAGGGGTTAATCGACCGGTGGCTCTGATAATTTCTTTTGGTCAAAGAAGTCAAGGTGTATGAAAGAATGACAAGGTACTTCATATATTGTGACTCTTTCATGTAGAGCTTTCCATTGAGACAAGTCATTTCTAACCGGTGTTTTCAACTGAGTAGCTTTGGACCGTGTCATGTATGTGCATGTAACTTACATGATCGGGTTAAACTATTCGCAGTGATACTACGTGTCTCTCGGTCCTCTTTCAAGTGCTTGCTGTCCTTTTTCCCCAGCACCTTTCCCCCAGGGGCAGCAATCTGAGGGATAGCCCCGGGTGCCACAAGCTCTAGCTACGCCTCTGGCCTCCGTCTTATCAGTTGTGACTATTCAATCCAATATCAATATATGACTTTATTTGAATACGAATGGTACTCATAAAAGTGCAGTGCAAAACAGTTAAGTACATTCAATATAATGTTTAAAATATTAAAAATGGGTGCGTAAGTAAAACGTCAGTTGTTAAAAGTTACACTCCTCCAACAAAAGTGCATAAAACAAAGTACAAGATCAAAACCATTCAGCAGACCTAGAGAGTGTTCATTGCGCGACAAGCTGTAACAAGATGCTTTCAAAAAAGCACCCAAATCAATAGTTTGCTCCTCATCCACCAAGTTAAAAAGCATGTTCAATGCAACTCTCTAGTTCTTAATACCACGTTTCCTTAAAAAAGGAATCAGAAAGTGCTTGGAATAAATAGCATAAAAAGCCACAGAAGAATGTGAAATGCAACATTGTTTGTCCTGAATTTCCATCACAGGGACATGGCAAAGAATCCAGACCAATAATCGCGCCCATTGGGAAGCACAGCAAATATTTCACTGTGCCAGCTCTATTCAGAACAGAAGGCTCTGTTCCCACCGATCCCTAGTCAGATACCCTTTAATACTATCTATGGGAGCTGCTTGCATGTAGATTGCCACACTCGCCTTTTGGCTCTCCAGGTGTGTTCTTCTGGAAGCAGCCAGATCGTATAAAGCCTTCCTTAACTCTTTTTAGTGATAATTAAATTATTGATTGCTCTAGGGTAACAGAACGGAGGCTTTATCCGACGCTTGCAAGCCAGGGAATCTCAGTGCCCTTTTCACAGTCCAGGATAATATCCCTGGCTAAACAAGCCTTCTCCTTTTTCCAAATGCATAGCCATAATATGGGGGAGGGGGGTCGGGCTTTAATATTGTCCCCGATATAAGTTGGCAAATAAAAGTGGGAGAAGAGAAGGGTGCCCTGAGAGCCTGTCTGCAAAACCTATTTTACTCTAGCTGAATGGGGTTAGAGTTCTGGGAGACCCACACTTCTGCGCCATATGTCGCTGTGGGCAAACATTGGGTTTTATATATTTGCAGTAATGGCGGAAGTGCACCCCCTCTCCCCCACGGATTGTTGTAGGCTGAATAAAGTTCCAATATATTTTGATAATTTAAACCTGCTTTGTGTGATTTGTGGGACCCACAAACTAGTAGCTGCAAATGTTAGACCCAAGAAAGAGAAAGTGCTGACATGCGTCAGAACATTTTCACAGTTGTTAATATAATATTGCGTTCCTTTCTCTCAATGTGCTAGATGTGTATTTTTGTAGCAATGGCCTGCCCTTGCTGTGCTTCCGTGACATTTGGGTCAGATACAAACGGTATGGATACATTGGATAATGCTATTTGTACTGCGCACAGCTGCCACTCATGCAGTGGTTTATCTCTGGTGGTTGGCTTAGCAACCCAAAGCAAGCATGAGCTAGTCTGCGTGGATTGGAGGGGCGTAGGCGGAGGTAAACGTATATGGAAGAGTTTGGTGTCACAGAAGAGGGCCAGAGATGTGCTCTGATTGTGCTCTAGCTAACTTGTTAAAGCTGCTAAGTGAGCAATGACCAAGAAGGGTGTGGTGATTCAGCAGTGTGGCATTCAAGTAGGGGTCATAGTTGCTTTGCTGTGGGAGCTCTTTATTGGAAGTTTGTTGTGTTGTGTGTGATGGCCGAGAATGGGCCCCAGTAGTGTTGTGGCTTGCTTTCACTTCTGTTTAGCCAGGTAGTGTTGCCAAAAGGTGTTAGATCTGTAAGTGGCATGCATCTGTACATATCATATTGTGCCTAAGAGGTTTGAATTGGAGAGGTAAGGTGACTACCTCCCTCCAGGTAATTACAGACACTGTTTCCAATCCTGGGCTTGTGTGTGTGTGATGGCCTGATTCAATCTGGGTGTGGTAGCCTGGATTTGCTTCCAGGTGGTCACCCATTGGAGAGGTGACTGGTGTACCAGCAATGACCCGGAGTGAGGTGGTCACCCATTGGAGAGGTGACTGGTGTGCCAGTAATGACCGGAAGTGAGGTGGCCACCCATTGGAGAGGTGACTGGTATGCCAGCAATGATCTGGAGTGAGGTGGACACGCATTGGAGAGGTGACTGGTGTGCCAGCAATGACCCAGAGTGAGGTGGACACCCATTGGAGAGGTGACTGATGTGCCAGCAATGCGAGGTGGTCACCCATTGGAGAGATGACTGGTGTGCCAGCAATGACCTGGAGTGAGGTGGTCACCCATTGGAGAGGTGACTCATTGTCAGTGAAATTGCTCTCCCACCCTTGCAGCTCCACATTTCTGCTCCACCATTGTTTGCGTAGCACTTTTTGCCCTATGTGGGGATGGGTATGCCCAGCCGTGGGTCCCTTGCTCACTGTGCCACTGGATTCAAGCTAGCCTGGCTGAAGAAGGGTAACATACCCTGAAACCGGTCCCAGGATGCTTGTTTCCGGTCCAGGGAGGACCTGGCTTGGCAGTTCGGTCTGGACTGTACCCATGAGGCACAGGGTCAAGACTGATTTGCATATGGCTGGGTCTAAACTGGGGTGGCATGGTGAGCAAAAGAAAGATGGATTTAACCCAGATCTCTTGACTGGGGGTGAATGTATGATTCATTCAGCATTCTGTCCATCATTTGTTTGCGTAGCACTTTTTGCCCTATGTGGGTTGGGTTGGCTACACCGGGGAGGAACGGGAGCAGTCGCCTAGGATCCACGCAGGAAACTTTCCTTGAGGCAGTTCTGACAAACAGGGGTTTCCCCCCTCCCCTCCTCCCATGGGGCCTGTAGCTTTGGTTTTTAGGGCTTGAATCTAGGAGCCATCCAATTGTGGAGTGTGACAGTGATCACGCCCACACAGTGGTACACTCTTGCCACTTTTGGTAAGAACGGAGCCCCCATTTACATATTTAGGTCCTGATGAATGCCCTGGACCCTCCTGGGCCAAGACGGCAGAAACATGTCTACCTCTAAACACAACGGTTAGGGGACACTAATTCCCCCACATACCGTCACCTGCTTTTAAACATCATATAGTTACCTTTCACATTAAAAACACAATGAGGATAACCAATATGATTTTTAATCTCACTCACTCATACACGGGCCCCCACTTAGTTTAGAAGTGCATCCCTGTCGTCGGGTGTATGCCCGCCCTCTATCAAACCAAGGTTTTAGAGGGCGAGGACTGGTCAATGATGAAGCATGACACCAGGTGGTGTGTGAGACCAGTCCGTTACTTTTTGTGAGATGTCCCCACTCGCAATATAACTTATACCTTATAGTAGCTATCACTTTAGGAGCATCTCTTTTGTGGTTAAACATTCATAGTTGGAGGCTGCTAGCTCCTAAAACCCTGTGCCTCTTGTTCCCTCCTCCACACAGTGTGGAGCTCATGTGTTTTTGATCCCTTACTCACTGTGCCACTGGAATCAAGATAGCCTGGCTGAAGAAGGGTGACATACCCTGAAACCTGTCCCAGGATGCTTGTTTCCGGTCCAGGGAGGACCTGGTTTGGCAGTTCGGTCTGGACTACTTTTCGCCCTATGTGGGATGGGTATGCCCAGACGTGGGTCCCTTGCTCACTGTGCCACTGGATTCAAGACAGCCTGGCTGAAGGGTGACATACCATGAAACGTGTCCCAGGATGCTTGTTTCCGGTCCAGGGAGGACCTGGTTTGGCAGTTCGGTCTGGACTGTTCCCATGAGGCAGAAGGCCAAGACTGATTTGCATATGGCTGGGTCTAAACTGGGGTGGCATGGTGAGCAAAAGAACGATGGATTTAACCCAGATCTCTTGACTGGGGGTGAATGTATGATTCATTCAGCATTCCGTCCATCTATTTGTTTGCGTAGCACCACCATTAAGTGAGGCCTGCCCCTGCACTCTCGAGTGTTGGTGATCGAGGTTTCCCTGCGCCTCATCCCTGGTGGTCCAGTGGACCTCTGTCTCCTTCCTCTCGCTCCATTCTTTCGCTCGTTTTCACTTGTTTTTCTACCCTCATTTATTTTTCACCTTTCTGCACTTTACTGCATCTCCGCTCTTTTCTGCCTATTTCCCCTTTTCTTTTATTCTGTATTTCCTCCCTTTACCTTTCCCCGCCTCTGCTGCCCCCGCAACCCCCCACCTCCCAGCTGTCCAGCCCTCCCTGACCCCTACTTAATGGCGGACGCTCTGCGGCCGCGCCAAAGGCAAACCCGTCTGCGCCCGTTCACGACCCGACCAGCGCCAGAAACCCAGGACCTCCGCACCTCCAACGCTACGACCCAGCGGCACTCCACGCTCTAAACCCAGGCCACAACAACAACTGCAAGCTCGCATCACCAGCCGACACCCATCGACCCTTGAGCTGCCACCCCAGCCGGCACACCTGCAGCACCGCCAAGACCATGGACCCAGTGCAACCCGCCTGCAAGAACACAACCAAACCGAAGACCCTACATTGTATCCTCCTCAACGTCCGATCCCTCCACAAACACGCCACCGAAATCTGAGACCTCGACAGCACCACCCCGGATGTAGCTTTCTTCACTGAAACCTGGACCAACACCACCTCGGGACCGGACATCGCCATCGCCATTCTCCAAGGATACAAGATCTCCAGGGAGGACCGCCCCACCCGCCCGAGAGGAGGAATCGCCATCGTCCACAAATCCACCCTCCACCTGAGCACAGTCCCTGTCGAGCCCACAAACCCGATGGAACACCTTCACTTCAAGATATTAGTGTAACGCCCTGAACGTCTCAGGATCGTTTAACAGACACGATAATGAGGACGCAACCACTTGTGAAGGGTTAGTTATTTTAATGAAGGCAAAAACAATACAACGAATAAACAAAAGTTATAGTCACTGGAATCCTCCAGGCTAAGTACGTTACCAGCCCACATGGTCCTAACCGTCCTCTGCATATACGCCGATCCCGGCGTATGCCAACAGAGGGCAGAAATGAAATGGCTGTCAATGCCAATCGGTAGGCTGTGAGGGGCACGACGAGTGTTGGGGAGAATCGAGGAGTCAGGGAAACACCCAGCCGGGGTCTCTACCTGAAGGGAGCAGCCGCTCAACCTCTTCCTCACACTACACCGGGACGCGGAGGCACCTCCTGGTGATGCGTCACCGATACCCCAATCAAAAGCAAGAAGACTGAACCGAGAGCAGCCGCTCGATCGATCCTGTGGACTTCCGAGTCTGTAACGCGGCAAACACCTCCTGGTGTGCGTTACAGCTGGCAGTCCCTGTATCTCTGGTCGGGCTGGGAGTTACGACTCCAACCAGCAAAAGCGCCACTGCGCTTTGACTCAGCCGAGTCAAAAAGCGAAGCTCAATGGTTGACCGGTAGAGCTTCCGGGTCCTTCACAGGTGACGATGGGGCAAGACACGGCCCAGGGAGTAACGACTCGACCTACCTCCGTTCTTGCCTTACTGGAGCACCACTCCGGAACACTGCTCTTCACGAAGCAGGTACGTCGGTGTAAACACAATATCCGACAGCCTTGTACCTCCCGGTTCCTCCCTTTATAGGGCGTGTTTTCCTTGAGTTATGTAACAGCTCTCCTGTTTACATAAGGGCGTGTTTTCCCTTGAGTTATGTAACAGCTCTCCTGTTTACATAAGGGCGTGTTTTCCTTGAGTTATGTAACAGCTCTCCTGTTTACATAACCTCTCAACCGCTAAGCATCCTGGGAGATGTAGTCCGTTTACGCTGGTTACCGTTTTCCTCCCCTCGCATGACAGGAATTCTTGACAATTAGCCAGCCCTACCTCCACCCTCCGAGGAACCCTCATCTACCGACCCCCCCCCCCCCCCCCCCCCCCCCCCCCCCTGGACCCTGCGGACTTTTCGCCAACTCCATCACGGACATCATCTCCCCGCATGCCATCGTGTCCACCAACTACACCCTACTAGGAGACCTCAACTTCCACCTCGACAGCCAACTGGACCCCAGCACCACATCCCTCCTGGACAACCTCCACAACATTGGACTCTGCCAGATAGTGACAGTGCCCACGCACTCAGCGGGACACACTCTCGACCCTCTCTTCACAACAAACTCCATCAGCTTCAGCCACACCACCGAACTCCCATGGACCGACCATCGATGCGTCCACTTGACCTTCAGAACACCCACCATCCACAGACACCAGCACCTGCTCCCACGGAGAAACTGGACCTGAATCACCGAAGAGCAGCTAACCTCATCACTCGGCAACTCCACCCCAACCATCGCGGAAAACGACCCCAACACTGCATCCCGAACCCTGCACAGATTGATCTCCGACAGCGTCAACACCATAGCCCCCTCAAGAAAAACAACACACACGCCAAGAAAGCTAGATGGTTTACCACTGAACTTCGAGAGTACAGATGCACTTGCCGCCACCTCGAGGGCCTGGAGGAACACCAAATCCACAGAATCCCACAACAACTTCAGAGCCGCCACCAACGCTCACCACCAACTCGTCAGAAAAATGAGGAAAAAAGCGATTGAAGACGAACTCCACTCATGCACACAACAGCAAAGAACTCTCCAACATCATTAAGGAGTTTGCCCAACCCACCAGCGAGTCCACCGACATCCCTCCCTCACAAGACCTCTGCGACAAACTCAGCACCTTTTTCCACCACAAAATCAAGAGCATCTACGACAACTTCGATGAACACAACTAATACACTGAACCCTCGCCAACCACCCCCGACACCCTGAAGCCAGCGATCGACAACTGGACAGTCCTCACTACTGAAGACCATAAAGTCAATCAACTCCGGGGTCCCCACGGACCCCTGCCCCCACCACAGTTTCAACAGAGCTGCCGACACCATTGCACCCATGCTCTGCCACACCATCAACGCTCCCTGGCAACCGCCTCTGTCCCCATCGACTGGAAACATGCCGAGATAAACCGCTTCCTCAAGAAACCCTCAGCGGACCCCACCGACCTCAAAAACTACAGACCCATTTCCCTGCTCCCGTTCCCAGTGAAAGTCATCGAGAAAGCCATCAACAGCCAACTCGTCACATTCATCGAAGAGCACAACATCCTCGACTCTTCCCAATCCGGCTTCAGAAAAAACCACAAGCCGCCCTCCTCGCCGCAACAGATGACATCCGCACCCTACTGGACAAAGGAGAAACAGCTGCCCTCATCCTCCTCGACCTCTCAGCGGCGTTCGACACAGCCTCTCACCGCACCCTAATACGCAGGGATCCATGACAAAGCCCTCGACTTGATCCGCTCCTTCCTCTCCGGCAGAACGCAGCAGGTCAGACTACCCCCTTTCCTCTCGGACACTACATCAACCACCTGCGGAGTCCCCAGGGGTCCTCCCTCAGCCCTACGCTCTTCAACATCTACATGGCTCCGCTCACCCCCATCGTCAGAACCTACGGACTCAACGTTGTCATACGCAGACGACACCCAACTCATCTTCTCCCTATCCAACGAACCCAATTCCGCCAGACACAACTTTCGCGAAGGTATGGAAGCCGTCGGCAAATGGATGAAAAACAGCTGGCTACAACTAAACACCAACAAAACGGAAGTACGCATCATGGGCCCATTGGAGAGGTGACTGATGTGCCAGCAATGACATGGAGTGAGGTGGTCACCCATTGGAAAAGTGACTGGTGTGCCAGAAATGACCCAGAGTGAGGTGGTCACCCATTGGAGAGGTGACTGGCGATCAGGGGCCATGAATAGCCCAGTGTGGAGGGCATGTGCATGGTCTGGTAGTAGAAGTGGAAGGCAGGAACAGAAGGTCAGTATTGTTGCAAGAGTTGGGAAGGAACGGACACCAGACTGAGGGGCGCTCCTCAGTTTTTCAGGTGCGAGTAAGTCTATACATTTTGGGATAGTGTAGGAAGGGCTCACAGAAGGTTTTTGGATTGGATGGTGAACACAAGTACCCTTTCTTTGTTAACCATCACAGAAACAATAGATTGCCAAGCACTCCCTTGCCAAATCACAAAAAAGGGTTTAGAAATGCATACCAAATCGAAATTTGGAAGGGGTGGGTCCAGCATCCCTGTTGCATTTAAAAATTCTATGTAACAATTGTTTGCATACATAATTGGGTCGCAAACCAGTCTTTGGTTACCAACTCTTCAAAGGTGGTTGCAACCCATTCACAAATGCAAAGTGATCATCTTAAGACACTTTCCTGTTGTGAATGTAAAACAAAAGTTTGGAGTGGGAAGTGGTCCAGTGGAACTTTAATAAACAAGATTTTAAATGCAGCACTGTTTCTTTCAAGACAAAGGGGCTACAATTAAAACAAAAAAATATTGAATACAACATCAGACATGGTAATCTGCTGACACCATTCCTCTAATGGCCATCCTCTGGAGTAAATCACAATTTGCTACTGAATTCATGAAGACTAATGGGGTAGGTAGGATTGTGCCTCACTCCAAATCCTTATTGTGCAAACAAACCTATTAATACATGGATACTACACTCTCGGTGGTTGTTCTAGTGGGGTAGTGGCACTCCTAGGCTGTGCACGGATATTATTGGGTAAAAATTAAATGCAAGTACGGTGCAAAAATGGTAGAGAGAACACCCTTCTCCCCAAACTGTGGTGAACCACAAACCAAGAGCTCAAAGGTCCCCTGCACACGCTCCGTGTAGTAAACAAATTCAGTTAGTACAGTTATGAGAAAAGAAAAAGAAACACTCTTCATCCACTGTTTCGTGTGGTTCCAGCATTTATTGTCCTTGTTGTGCGTTCTTTCGTACAATGCCTTAGCCTAGCCAACACGTGTTTCATTGCTACCACTCAGTACACAGCGACTTCTTCAGGGCTAAGAAACCTATGAAATGCACAATTGTAGCGAAGTGGGTATAAGACAATTAACGTCATTGGTAGACACCCACTGTGACATGTTTGAATGAGAAACCTCCCGGTTCAAGTGATCTTTTTAAGCATGTGGAAACCCAAGTTATAACAACAGAATAACTGACACGTCAGAACTATTTAGTATAGAGAAATTCTTATCCATTGAAGATCAAAGTTAATTTTTTGAAAGCACTAGTGAAATTGCGTGACTGATCATTGTGACAGCACCCAAGTGGTTGTCTAATATAATGATTGACAAGAGTTTTCACCAACATTTCTGTGTCGTGACATACTAAAAAATCATATGTGCCCTGCGGCATGGTGACTTCCATTATTTAAAATAGTGACTTGTGCATAGTACTAGTGTGAATTAAGGGCCTATTTCCCCCCCCCCCCCCTTAATTATTAAAAGTATAAGGGTAAAAATACCTAGATTCCTATGATTGTCATCCTGTAAGTAAACAGGAACAAGGTAGAATCAGAGACTATAGTACTCCAGAGTGCAAACAAGGCACGAAAACCTTTCAAGTGTGAATGGGTAATAGTATAAAACCAACCTTATTGTTGGTTGTAATTCTGTCCTGAAGGATTTTGGAAGGTCTCATCAATGGTCTCATCAATGCCAGTGACTAAAATTATAGTAGTAGGTGGCACTTCGGCCATCTTATAATATAAACATAGCCCGTATCAATCAAGCTAGAGTACATACTTGTTATAACTTGGGTTTCCACATGCTTAAAAAATCACTTGAAAATGTAACTGTGGGTGTCTACCAATGGTGTTAATTGTCTTGTACCCACTTTGCTACAATTGTGCATTTCATATGTTTTAGCCCTGAAGAAGTCGATGTGTACCGAGTGGTAGCGACGAAACACGTGTTGGCTAGGCTAAGGCTTTGTACGAAGGAACACACAACAAGGACAATAAATCCTGGAACCACACGAAACAGTGGATGAAGAGTGTTTCTTTTTCTTTTCCCTTTCTTTTCTCATAACTGTACTAACTGAAATTGTTTACTACAAGCGTGTGAAGGGGACCTTTGAGCTCTATTAATACATAGGTCGGTTCACCAAATAATTTAGCTGCCACAAAAAAATATGTTGCAAATTATGTACATCTGACCATAACTTTCTGTTATGAATTGCTGCTAATAATTGCATAGTAAATGTCCTTTGCAGAGTGTTTTAAAAATAATAGATTTCGATGATCACTCTTCTTTTTGTTATTGGTTCAACAGGATAGGGAAACTGTTCCTTCTCTCCTTAGATCTCAACACAACATACACAAAGAACAAGGGCAGTTTATTTTTCAATGCTCGCTGTTCCTTGGGGGTGGGGGGGGGGATCTCTCTCCTTGGGAGTAAAGTTTTTATATTTCCAGCAGAAGAAAACAAATAGGCCTGATGCAATGGCCTAATGTCTGCAGCTAAGTGAGGAGGGGATCAGAACTGCCAACTGGCCCCAAAATGCAGGGCTGACTTCCTTTAGTTGTGCTTTTTAGCCAAAACCTTTTTGGTATTCTGGAATTTGCAGACTCACTTTTCCAAACAATGTGTGAGTTGCATATTGAAAAGTGTTGTTGGCTATACGGTGGTCTGGCTTAAGATGTCAACAGTGACAGTTGACAGGTATTTGTGAATAAGTGTGAAATACATAGGCTATCTTAATCCAATTAGACAACTTCAATCCATGTAATGAACTAATCTCATAGAGTCCTCAAGTTTTACTTTTGACTTGTGCACTCTTGGTGTTGTGGGAGTGGTCTTAGGTACCCCATCTATGTTCGAGAAAGTCAGAATGTTTAAAGGCATCCATTTGTTGGAATTGTGCATCTAAAGTACTTTAAGTTTAGAATGTTTCCTCCTCTGCTTTGTGTTGTTTTTTCACCAATGTGTATAGCATAGTGTTCAAGTTAATGGGTTATGTTCATACCCTGTAGCCCCTTGCTTCCTCCCTGCCTTACGCGGACTACCTCCACCTTAAGGGCTGGTCTCTTAATATCTCTATTGACCTGCAGGTGAAGTAGTTGAGCCTGCTGCAGACCAGCCCTTCCTTCAACCCCCTGGTAAATGTTGCTCAGCTCACTTATTTTGTCTCTCCCATCAACGTGTTCATCTCAGCATTCAACTAAAAGGAAGAAGGATACAATTGTGTGTCTGTGGTGTGTTCCCTGTTTGGGCCTGATAGATGTGAGGGCTTCAGCCAGGGTTTGGTTCCCTTCAATCTCTGTTCTCTTATTCTCGAGTCCCTCCCCACTCCACCCTGGGTGAACTCCATACACTACTGTTTTGGTGACTGATTCCATGTCACACATGGATAGACTCCTTTGTAGTTTAACAATCCCTCCAATGGATTACTCCTGTGTTTCTACTGAGCGAACATTCTACAACAATCTTTTGATCTTTTAACAGCACCTCCAATTAGCTGCTCTTCTGTTTCTCCCTGATGCTTCTAGACAGACTTCACATAATACGCTGAAACCTCCAATCCCTGTATAAATGCCCATGCCACATTTACCATTTAGTTGGGACACATCTAGTCATCTATAATAAAAAAAACAACATAGCTGCTCAACGATGAAAGTTACTACAGTTGAGCTCAGACATTAGAATGCCTGCTGCCAGCTTGACCAATGAAAATGGGGGCTGGCTATTCCTTTTCATATATTTTTCTAAAAGTAATGAAGAGATATTCATGTAAAGGTGTTTATTTTTTCCACACTGTAGGTCATTGCATGAAAGTTAGAATCTCTACAAGTTTCTACACAATCTGATCCACAGCCTTTTGAACCTGACTTGCATTAAACTGATTTCTAATATATGTTTGAAAAAAAATTGTATGTGCATTTGGTGTGCTTAATTTCGCACTACAGATTCTGCTTTCATTCTTCTTATCTGTAATGAACAAGAAAGAGCAAGACACCAAGGCCCAGATAACCAAACATTTTGTGCTGCTTTTGTGTCACAAAAGTGATTCAAACCTGTGCAATTTGTTTTTTTTAAATGTACGTTCCAGCACTAAACTTTAGTTCCCTCAAACTCATATTAGCCCTTAGTTTTGCATTACTCTGCAAAGCGGGGTGTTGCATGAGTTGCAGGCATTAAAAAGGAGAAATTCTTTTATTTCTCCTACTATTCCCTCTTGGCATGTGTGTTGCACTGCGAAGGGGTTATTGCATGGGTTGTATATGGGCATTCTCGTGCCACCACCCATGGTTTTTTTTAACCCCTTCAGCGCGGCGCGGATTACCGCGCTGTGCTGAAGGGTTCGTGCGCGGGCGGGGCCATGACGGAGCGGTTCAGTCATCCGCACAGCGCAACCGATGCGCATGACGGAACCGCTCCGTCATTCGCATCGAAAGGGTTAAAGGAAAAACCATATTTACTTACAGTAGTAGGCAGGGTTTTGTGCCAAGAATAATGCCATTTTGAAACGGGCATTAAAAGGAGAAATGCTTTTATTTCTCCTAACGTTTCCCACTTTGCATGTGTGCTGCACTGCACAGCATACATCTGAAGTGGGACAAGTTAGTCTATGCATCGTATTTTGTACTGAAAAGGTGCCCTTCCAGTACAAAACATATGCAAGCCTCATGCAGATGCCCTTGCAAAATGATGAAAATGTGTGTGCATGGCACTCAGCAGCCTGATTGTGGGTTGCCACTAGGAAGAGTAGAGGAGAGTCCCATATCTCTTTAGATATGGTGCTTTTCTACTCTGTCCTTGTCACGCAACACAGTGTAGCTAATTTGGTTGCTGTGCTGCATTTTGTAACTTCTTTGATTATCTAGGTCCAAGGTTTCAAGATGTTTGCAGGAAGAGGGATGCTATACTTGTCCTTCGGCTTTGCTCCTCTATATAGTCTGGGAACTCCTTGGTGACATGCAATATCTTTATAATTTACGGTAGGGAAAACTTTATCCTATTATTAATACTACTTGTGATTTAACAATGCCTCCAATATATGTATGGTCTCCGGTTGATAGTTGGTCAGCGCTGTATTCCATGTCCATTCTGATGGACATGAACAGTGGGTTCCATCTGCAGTGCATGCAGGTGCGGCTGAGTGTTTCCTACACCCTGTGCAACACTTCTGTGCAGCTAAACTCCTTGTGACATGTGCCCACTATGTCAACATATTTGAATATATTGTTTTTATATTATTTAATTTTTACAGTTTTATAGCTCACAAACTCAACCTGAAGGTATAGGAGTCCTTTACAAGAGTACACAGAGATTAAGTGATTTGCCTGGAATCACAGGATGTTGAGCCGATGCCGAGACTTGCGTCTACAGCACATCCTCTACTATTATACACACTCTTCACCTAACATGTCCAATAAAGGTCGAACCACAAAACCACCCTTTCAACCATGCACCAAGCAGCTGATACAAATTGCGTGCTTCAATATCTTTGCCACTAGTATGGAGCAGTATATAAATAATGAAACCAGACTATCCAGAAACGTGATTTAGACCTTGCGAGGGATAGGCTCTTAGCTACGTAAAAAAAAGTACAATTCAATACAATCGTTTTCCAAAGTCTAATTTACATTTAATGAATTCTAACTCCCAAACTATTATTGTTTTAAATGCTTTCATTTATCTTGTTTCTGGGTTCATTTATATTTAATGTAGCCCTGCCTTGCGTTTTTAATTCTAATCTGCAGTTCATGCATTCCTGAAAGTGATTCCCAGCAGCACACCTGCCTTTTAATTTCCAGATGCAATAGCAATATGAACTTCTTACTTTTACTCTAGTCCAGGTTGCATGTGTTATACTTGTGAATTGTACAGTTCCCAGCCACCTATTGGAACACAAATCATCACGTTCTGAAATTGGAGTTTAAATGGAAGAGGAAGTTGGATTCATCATTGTCATAACAAGAATGCTGAGTATTTTGCTTAAGAAATATTTATTCTTAACTGGAGCACACTTTAGCTTACATTCTGCGTTTCTCCTGTGACAACAAATGTGTAGATTGTACTGAGCATTTCTTTCAAAATCTCCTTTTCACCTGCATACTCCCAAGGACGTTTAAGGGGGCCAAGCATCAAGATGGGGTGCCGGGCCCTGCCCCACCCCGTGGCTACGACCCTGTACTAACTTATGGAAACAGAACGAGGCTGGTCCTTTGTTGAAGGAAAAATATCCCCAGTGAAAAGTATGAAATTGAGGCTTTTATGGGAAATGACTTCTAGAAACTACAGTTTAAAAAAAAAAAAAAAAATGTTTTGGTTTAATTTCAAACTCCATAGTTGAAGTGAGATAAAATATTAATATTTTGCCGATGGTTTCTCAAGCAAACAAGGAGTAAAGCCTGCAAGCAAGAGCCACTACGTGAAAGGAATCATAATTTCCAGTCAGCATGCCACACCCAAGCTTGTTGGCATTAAATTATGTCTGTGAGCCAGGGACTCACTCAGTAGTTTAATGTTTCTTACTCCAAAAAAACAAATCTCACATTTACCAATGCCACACATTTATTGTAAATACAATAGGGGTGTTATGCAAGATAACATGAAAGAGCCGATCCTCCTAATCACTAAATTCGATACAGTACATTACATTCTCACTTTAGGAACTTGGGTTACTGGTCGGGGGGACCCATCTCAAGCAGCAACCTGAATTATTGGCAGGGTTAAACACAAACAAACCCCAAATTAACCTGTGCTCATCCAGCTGGTAGCTTGGCACAAAAGCAGTCCGGCTTAACTTAGAGGAAATGTGTAAAGTTTTTGTGCAGCTCTCAAATAGCAATAAAACGTAAATACAATACAAGAGAAATCCCACACCGATATAGAGAAATAGAGTCAAATGTAACAAATAATTTGACCTCAAAATGTAAAAAATCCAATTATTAGAACCGGAGATATACATTTTTAAAGGTTTAGGTAAAAATAGTGCTTAAAAGCACCAACTGTGGTTATCTGGACACGCTGGATCAGGGCAAAGTCACAAGTTTAGGCCGACTGCGATGGAGCACAAGCTGGAATACCAGGATTAAATTAGGCCCACTGGGGTTTCTACCTTGAGTCCGGTATGCGGAGCATTGAGCCTTGCAGCAGCGGATCTGCAGAGCGATGCGAGGTCTGCATTGTGCAGAGGTTGTTCGATGAGCTGCCAGGCCTGCGATGCCGGTTTGCGTCGAGGCTGCATTGCTCTGGTCTGGATGAGAAGCTGCGAGGGCTGCATTCTGGGCTTACGTTCGAGGTTGTGTCGTGCTACGTTGATTCCAATGAAGAGCTGGGAGGCTGCGTCAGGTTTGCATTGTGCTCCATCGGTTCTGGTGTAGTCCACAGCTGGCCTGGCAGAGCACCTTTAGTCCCACTTCCAAGGGTCTGGGACTGGAGGGGCACCACTTGGGGCCCTCTAATAGCATTTAATTACAGGCCCTGAGGACAAGCAGTACCACTTTACAAGGGGCTTACAAGTAAATTGAATGTGCCATTTGGGTGTAAGCCAATTTGACCATGTTTAAAAAAGACAACACAAGCACTTGATCACTGGTTAGCAGTGGTAACCTACACAACGAGTCATAAAAGCCAGCAAAAATGGGATCAGCACAGGAGGGTGAAGAAAACATTTGGGGTGACCCTGCAGAGAGGTCTAGGTCCAACATGATTCCCCTCCAGCCAAAAACCAGGGTAGACTAATCAGTACCTAAATGGGCCTCCCTGCTTAGGCGATAGCATGTGGACAATGGTCCTCTACTGTAAAGGCCCTTGCCAGTTCGATGTCTCTTGGAACTTAGTTGAATCCCTCTGTGTTCGAGGCATGTGGGCTGCTGAATTCATATCTGTGCATAGATCGCCGCCTAGTGTTGGGTCCGGATGTTTGCACGTTGTTGTCCTGGAAGAGTCTTCGAAGTATCCTGAGATAGGTGACTCCTCCCCTGGACCACAGTGCGCATGGGCATCCTCTCCATCCTTAGATTGTTTTTTTCCGCCATTGGGTTCGGATGTGCTTATCTTAGCTCAAGTTAGGAAAATTTCGTTTAAGGCCAAAAGGCCTTTAGTTTTCGTCGGTACTGTTCCCGCTCGGTATCGACAGCTTTCTTGCTTAGTTTAGAAACTTCTTCCAGTTTTTCGGATCCGTTTAATCCGACCATCGACCTTACATCGACGATGGAATCGAGGACCCCATTCAAGCGGTGTCCTGTATGCCACGCCAAATATCCACACATCGACGTCCACCCGGTGTGCAACAAATGCCTCTCGCCGGATCACGACGAATCGACATGTATGGCCTGTGCCCGATTCCGATCCAAGAAGACTCTCCGGAATCGACGGGCAGCGAGATTAGAAGCGCAACAATCTGCACCGGTCCCGGCCAACATCTTCAGCACCGAGGACGAAGATGTTGAAAGCGTGGAAGAAATACACTCCAGCCCCGCTTCCGAACACGATTCCCGATCGGAAGACGCAGATGAAGCGCTTTTTCACAGGGAAGAAGCCGACGACGAGGTAGGAGACTACGATGAGGCCTTTGGGGCCGAAGAAGATAGCTCTGGTGAAGAGCAGGGCCTACCCGTAGAAACTGAGTCTATCAAAGTGCGTCATTCCACGGCTCCGGTCAAGGGATCTCCTCCGGGCCTTACCCGAGATCAATCCCACAGTTCTTCGGCCCCGCCTTCAGGCCCGGCCTCGAACATCCAGCAAGAGCCATTATTACCGAAAAAGACTGGTTTCCCTTCAACGAAACCGAAACCAATCGTCGCACCAGTTCCACAGAAACTGAAAGTGAAACTAGCAGTGGTCGGCTCGAAGCCCTCGAAGACCTCCACTCCTTCGAAGCCAGCACAGACCATCGGCTCCGAACGCACTAAACGGGATTTCGGCGCCGAACTCGCTGCAGCGGATGTCGGTACCGACCTGAAAAAGAAGGCCGTCGGTCCCACAAAAGCGCCACGGCCCCCGGCACCGACGCAGTCAGCCCCGACCACCAAAGTTAAGATGGCCGCTCCATCGGAGTCCACTTCGAAGGCAGCGACACAGGTCAGGTCATCGACTCCGTCGACCGCTACTACCTCTCCTTGAATCGATGAGCCTGTGGCTCCTAAGCAGTCGACGCCTACCTCTACGGAACCACTCTGCACCAAAGAACCTTCGGCGTTCTCGGTGCGACAAGTTGCGGCGTCATTGCAACGCATCAAAGAACGGGCAGCCCTCCAGTCCACGTCGGGCCCCGACCCGAAAAAGGCTCCAAAGGCACCTTCGGCACCAACCAACATCACTTTTGGTTTGCCGCCGTCCACGGCACCGAAGATGTTCGAGATCCCCGTGTCCGCCAGACAAGGTCCCCTACTGGACACTCTCCTACTGAGCCTTCACCGTCCCAATTCATCGACGCCGACACCGGCAGACTCATGCTCCGAAAACGGAAGGTCACGCCAGAGCAGGCCTTGGACTCTTACAGAATCCCTCTGAAGCAGAAACTGCCAGCAGAGTCGGAACCGGTTCTATACGAACGCCTGCATACGTCCTATCCGGATCCCCAGTCCTTTTCTCCGACGCCCTCCGACACCCTCCGACACGGACGCAATGGAGGATTACATAGGTGATGATACCACCTACCCTAGGGATATAGAGCCTGAGGAGCAGCAGGACCCAGATCAAGCTTGGGATGACCCTGCAGACCTGGGTGCCGCAACAGATACCCAGGACACGCAGCTTTACGGCGCAAAAACATCTCCCACAGAGGACACTGCTGCCTTCAATGCCCTCATAGAACGTGCTGCAGCCAATCATGGAGTGCAACTCCACTCTGACACAGTTGAGGACGACTTCTTGGTGGACACTTTCGCCTCCTCTGAGAGGACTGTCAAGACTTTGCCCATGTTGAAAGGTGTTCTCAAGCCATCAAAGGACATTTTCAAGGAAACAACCAGGGCACGAGTGCTGAACCCCAGGATTGAAAAAAAATACAAACCTGTACATTAGAGGTCAGTTACCTCTGGACTCCATGGTGGTTTCTAACGCTCGCAAACGAGCACACTCGCAAACAGGTGATGCTCCTCCCCCAGACAAGGAGTCCAAAGTGCTGGAGACCTCAGACAAGAGGATTGAGCTGCAATCGGCAAACATCTGGCGCATTGCCTATACACAGGCCCTCCTGGCTCGCTACGATCGTTCACACTACGACACGCTAGAGTCACTACTCCAACATCTGCCAGACGAATACAAAGAGGCAGCGGAGCTCCTCATCAGAGAGGGACAACTTCTTACAAACGCATCCATTAAGTGCGCACTAGATGCTGCCGACACAGCTGCGAGGGCGATAAACACCAGCGTCATGTTACGCCGACACGCTTGGTTAAGAATCTCCGGATTCAAACCAGAGATTCAAAACAACATCCTAAATCAGCCAGTCAACCCCGACTACTTATTCGGACCAGAAGTTGACACCACCTTAGAAAAGATAAAAGACACTGACACTGCAAAGTCAATGGGTCTCTGCAAACGCAGACATTTCGTAGTGGCTCCTTTCGTCGCCCCGGGAATAGGGGAGCAGCTAGAGGACAGGGGTCACAGCAGCCATACAATAAAGGGGGCACACAGAGTACCTACGATAAAAACAACAGAGGTGGATATCGTGGCTCCAGCACCAAGGGCAGAGGACGCGGTTACGGCAACGCCAGGTCCTCACCCAAGAACAAACAGTGACGCCCTCTCCCTTCCCCCCGACCACATAACACCTGTCGGGGGGAGACTCCAGCGGTTCCTGTCCACGTGGAAAGCCATCACCACGGACAGGTGGGTCAGGGATATTATCCAGCACGGTTACGGTCTCGAATTAACCTCCACTCCACCCACAATACCGCCAAGGCACCGTCCTATGTCCGCAGAGCACTTAGCATTATTGCAAAAGGAAGTGCTAAGTATGCTGCAAAAAGGTGCAATAGAGGTCGTGCCCGTCAACCAGCAGGGGACAGGGGTGTACTCCCTGTACTTCCTAATCCCAAAAAAGGACGGGTCGCTCAGACCTATACTAGACCTCAGACCCCTCAACCACTACATTCTGTCAGAGCATTTTCATATGCTCACCCTACAGCAGGTTCTCCCGCTGCTCAGCCAGGGAGACTTCCTAGCCACACTAGACCTCAAAGATGCGTACTTCCACATACCCATCACACAGGAAATATCTCAGCTTCACTATTCAGGGACAGCACTATCAATTCAAAGTCCTCCCCTTCGGCATGACAACAGCACCCAGGGTTTTTACCAAGTGCCTAGCTACAGTGGCTGCACATCTACGGCGACAACACATTCACGTCTACCCTTACCTGGACGACTGGCTTGTTCAGGCAAAGTCAGCCCAGCAATGTGCCAGCCACATGTCCCTCACCATTCACCTTCTTCACAGTCTGGGATTCTCACTAAATTACCCAAAATCGCATCTACAACCCGCACACGTACAACAGTACCGGGGCGCGACCATAGACACTCTGGCAGCCACAGCTCAGCCAAATTTAGTGAGGATCAACAGCATGCAACTGCTGATCTCAAAGTTCAAACCGCAACACTCCCTTCCTGCGAGAGTGTTCATGCAGTTGATAGGCATGATGGCCTCCTGCGTGCGGGACTATGAAAATGCGAGACTACATATGCGCCCGCTTCAGGAGTGCTTAGCACGTCAATGGAATCAGGCTCACGGGCAATTAAAAGACCTAGTGTTGGTGAGCGGTCGGGCATACAACTCTCTGCATTGGTGGAATCCACAAAACCTTTGCAAGGGCCGACCGTTCCAAGAGCCTGTTCCACAAATAATACTGACGGCGGACGCGTCTCTCCAGGGATGGGGAGCTCATGTACTCAATTACACAGTGCAGGGACTATGGACAACACGGCAAAAGAAGATGCACATCAACCTTCTGGAACTAATGGCAATCTTCCTGGCAATGAAGGCATTCAAAGTACACTTGTGCAACAAAGTCTTGTTGATCCGGACGGACAACATGACTGCCATGTACTACATACAGAAGCAGGGAGGAACAAACTCTCCACAGTTGTCTCATCTGGCTCGGAGCATGTGGAAGTGGGCCATTCAGAGGAACATATTCCTCATGGCGGAACACCTCCCGTGCAAGGACAACCAGATGGCGGATCTGCTCAGCTGACACAGCCACCAGATGCACGAGTGGGAGCTACACCCATCAGTACTCCAACCGTACTTCCAACAGTGGGGTCATCCAGAGATAGACCTATTCGCCACAAACGAAAATGCAAAATGCCAAAGCTTTGCCGCCAGGTTCCCACATCCACAGTCGCAGGGCAATGCGATATGGATGAACTGGTCCGGCAGATTTGCGTACGCTTTTCCCCCAGTGCCATTAATACCGCTGGTGGCACGCAAACTGCGATAGCACTCACTGACGCTCCTCCTAGTTGCTCCAACATGGGCGCGCCAGCCATGGTACACCACTTTTCTGGAACTTTCCGTGGTGCCGCATCAAAGGCTGCGGATAAAACCTGCACTCCTAACGCAGAGCCATGGCGAAATTCAGCACCCAGATCCGCAACAGCTGAACCTGGCAATCTGGCTCCTGAAGTCTTAGAGTTTGGCTACCTAAACCTGCCACCTGACTGTATGGAGATCATCAAGGAGGCCAGGAGACCCACTACCAGAGCTTGCTATGCAGCTAAATGGAAGAGGTTTGTCATTTACTGCACCCACAATGACATCAACCCGCTAGACGCATCCATTCAAAACATAATCTGTTACCTCTTCCACCTATACCAATGCAATCTGGCATACACCTCAATACGCATCCATTTAACCGCAATAGCAGCCTATCTCCAGAACGGCAGCACCTCTCTTTATTCAGAGTGCCTGCCATCAAAGCTTTCTTGGAGGGACTTAAACGAGTAATTCCCCCAAGACACCCACCAGCACCAGTGTGGAACCTCAACTTGGTCCTCACCAGACTAATGGGTCCACCCTTCGAACCTCTCCACTCATGTGAGATTCAATTCCTCACCTGGAAAGTAGCTTTCCTAGTAGCAATCACTTCGTTAAGAAGAGTTAGTGAACTCCAGGCACTAACCATTCAAGAGCCATTCATACAGGTTCACGCAAACGGGGTCGTACTGCGTACCAACCCCAAATTCATGCCTAAAGTAATATCGCAGTTCCACATGAATCAAACTATTGAACTGCCTGTTTTCTTTCAGAATCCACAAAATGTCGCTGAAAGAATGCTCCATACACTAGATGTAAAAAGGGCCCTCATGTACTATATTGACAGAACTAAAGACTTTAGGAAGACAAAACAACTTTTCGTTGCCTTTTCTCCACAACACAAAGGCAACGCCATCTCCAAAGCAGGTATAGCCAGATGGATCGTTAAATGTATTCAAATTTGCTATCAAAAGGCTAAACGCACATTAACGATTCCCCCACGAGCCCACTCAACACGTAAGTTAGGGGCATCCATGGCTTTCCTGGGAAACATTCCTTTACAGGAAATATGTAGAGCAGCCACATGGTCCACTGTACATACATTTACCAAACACTACTGTGTAGATGTACACTCAAAACAGCAGGCAGCTGTAGGACAGGCTGTTCTCAAAACTCTTTTTCAGACTGCTGCAGCTGGCACTGGTAGCCGCCGCTAATAGGAGGTACTGCTATGTATTCTATGCACAGATATGAATTCAGCAGCCCACATGCCTCGAACTGAATATGCTACTTACCAGTATGCATCTGTTCTTGGCATGTAGGGCTGCTGACAT
Source organism: Triturus cristatus (assembly GCF_964204655.1). Lineage (NCBI taxonomy): Eukaryota > Metazoa > Chordata > Amphibia > Caudata > Salamandridae > Triturus > Triturus cristatus. The sequence goes on from NC_140579.1 coordinate 1,048,940,593, forward strand.
TCATATCGCCCACCCTCCTCCCCGGCGCCTGTAGCAGCTGCAGCTCTCAGAATTACTGTATAGCATGGTCATCACTTCCTGTATCTACTCCATCACTGCCACAATGGCGAAAAACAATCTAAGGATGGAGAGGATGCCCATGCGCACTGTGGTCCAGGGGAGGAGTCACCTATCTCAGGATACTTCGAAGACTCTTCCAGGACAACAACGTGCAAACATCCGGACCCAACACTAGGCGGCGATCTATGCACAGATATGAATGTCAGCAGCCCTACATGCCAAGAACAGATGCATACTGGTAAGTAGCATATTCACTACACTCTCCTGAGCCACTGAACTGCCCCATGGGGAGCCCTTCTCCTCACCTGTGGACCCGTCTGTGCAGCATCTAACCTTAACTTGCTCACAGATGCATCCCAATGGGCATACAGTTCCACCATGGCCAACAAAGTGATGTAGTCCATTCCCCCTCTTCGTTCAGACTTCTGCCCCCAATGCAAGGAAATCTCTGCCCATAAGGACAGCAACCAACTGAGGCCACTGACACTCGTCAGTGTCCAGAGCCAGGCCCAAGGCTATCCAGGTTTCTCTGATATATAAGGTTTCTCAGAGTGGGGGACAACAGTCCCCTGTGTTGGGCATCCTTCTTCCACTCCTTCCCACCAGTCCAGAGGTGGTAGCCTGTGCTTTCTTGCCATCGAATTGTACAGTGCTTGGTAATTCTTTACTTCACTGCCTTTCATCCAACCATCCAGGGCCTCGAAAAAAGATTCCACACAAGCCACCAGGTACTGATGGGGCAGCTTCTAGCAGTTCCAAACTTCTGCCTGTACTTTTCTGGGGTGAGGCCATACTTTCTGGTAAGGGTGCTCTTCATGGGGCGTACCTCATCCCGTCTACCTGGGCCAGCAGGGTATCCCTCCCATCAGTAGGTATGTGCCTTCAGAGACTGCCCCCCCCCCAATCCTCTTCAGAGACCATATGCATCTCCAGAGCAACCTCATAAGCTTCAAACTACTTATCAGTGTCCTCCCTCGCAATAAAGTAAGGCCCTGGATCCTTGGAATGTGGACCATCTTGTCTCCCGAGGGAACTGTGGGTATGCTGCCACCATTATGGCCGGCCTCTGATGTCCAGCTCTCTGAAGCTTCTTTTATGAGCCAGTCGATCAAAAGCAAGTTTGTCCTCCATGGCCAGTTTCTTTTCAGCTGAGGCTATCTCAGACTCAGCCTTAGCCTTTTTCTCCCCTGTCTCCAATTTGAGCTTGACCAGCTGCAACTTGAGCTCTCTCTCATCCTTTCTGTCCCCCAGCTTCAATGAGGACAGACCGGTTGACAATATACGGCTTCCTGGCTTGGAAGGGTGCACCACGCTTGTGGTCATGTTATCCCCCTCTTCTGGGTGCTGCAACTCAAGATGTGACTAGGTTCTCCTCATGCCTCTCCCCATCATCCTCCCCCCCTCATGGTCCTCTGCTGTTGCCAGTGATTGATGAACTTCCTTCCGGGCCCTCAGAGCCTTCTGCATCTCAATCTTTCTGGAGTTCCTATTGGCTGGTAGTACCCGCTCCTTACACAGTGTAGTTCTCCAGATTGAGGAGCTCAAATTCCAACTTTGCTGGTGTAGCCACTGATACAGACAGCCAGGTAGATTGAGGGTGAATTCGGAAAAAAGCAAAAGAGCCAATCACGTAGAAGTTATTTTAAAAACTCTCATAATGGTACCAAATTATTTATCTGGGTGCTAGTGTTACACAAAATCACTATATGGCACTGAATAAGCACAAATACTGACTCTCACCAATGTAGGAGTGACTGGTTGATGGAGGGTGAACCCTACTCCAGCAGCAATCACAATTCTTGCATGGGTGAAATACAAGCAAACCCCAAATTACCCTGAGTGTAACCCTGTGGTAGCTTGGCACAAAAGCAGTGACCCTTAATTTAGAAGCAATGTGTAAAGTATTTATGTAGCACACAAACAGTAATAAAGAGAAAACACAACACAAGAAAAATACCACACCAATTTAGAAAAATAGAGTACAATGTAATAAATCATTTGACACCAAAATTACATAAATCCAATTAGGAAAACCAGAGATATGCAATTTTTGATACAGATAGTGCTTAAAAGCACAGAGTGCCAATTGAGGTTATCTGATCGTGCAGGTCTGGGGCAAAGCCCAATTTCAAGCCAACCACGATGGAGCGTGAGCCACGTATAGGGGCCAAGTTAGGCCCACTGGTGATTGTACCTTAAATTCGAGATGCAGAGCATTGTGCTTGCAGCTGCGGTTTCAAGGAGCAATGCAAGGTGCGTGTCGAGGATGCATCACACAGCAGCAGTGTCAATATGCTGTGAGGGTTGCGATGCAGGCTTGCGTTGAGGTTGAGTCACACTGCATCAGTTCCGATGAAAAGATGCGAAGGCTGCAGTGCGGGCTTGCATCAAGGCTGAGTCGCTTTCGATTGAGGAGCAGCGAGTCTGCATCAAGTTTGTGTAATGCTGCATCAGTTCTGGTGAAGTCCACAGCTGAGCTGGCAGAGCACCTTTAGTCCCTCTCCCAAGGATCTAGGACTGAAGGGGCACCACATGAGGGGATTAGGACTCACCGCAGAGAGAATCTAAGTGCAGAGTTTAGGATCATTGGAGTCTTTTCTGTCCCTGCGGCTCTGATCAGAAGGCCAGCCAACTAGCCTTTGGAGTTACTCTGGTGGCCCTGGGTTCACTGTGCAGGTCAAGTCCTCCTCACTCAGGCAGCAGGGCAGCAAAGGAGCAGGGCAGAGGAGCAGCAGGGTAATAGGCCGGTCATTCTTGCAGCAGAGCAGTCCTTTCTCTGAGTCTTCCACAGGTCCAGAAGTGATATGAAGAGTTGGGTCTTATACATGGTGCCAACTTTGAAGTGAGAGAAGCTTCTAGAGTCTTCTCCCTACAGAGGTGTCTGGAATTTCCTTCCTCCCTGCCATGGCCCCAGTTTGTCTAGGGGCACAAAAGACACTTTTATCCTATGGAAGGGGTAGGCATCACTGTAGAGAAAAAGGAATTTTAGAGTTTTTCACTACCAGAACATGTAAAACTTAAAAGTACATGTCCAACTTTTATAATGCAAAGCACCTTGCCCTAGGGGTTGTTTAGGGCCCTATCCTATGAGCGACTTATATGTATTGAAATGGAATGTTTAGGCCTGGTAAACGTTTTATTTTGCCAGGTTAAAACAGAAGTTTAAAACTGCATACACAGGCTGCCTTGGCATGCCTGAGACATGTTTAAAAGGCTACTTAAGTGGGTGGCTCAATTAGTGCAGGAGGCCCACTAGCAGCATTTAATTTGCAGACCTTTGGTATATGCAGTACCACTTACAAGAGACTTACAAGTCAATTAAGAGTGCCAATTGGGTGTGAGCCAATTTTACCATTCTTAAAGGAGAGAGCAAAAGCACTTTAGCACTGGTTAACAGTGGTGAAGTGCACAAGTCCTAAAAGCCAGCAAAAACAGGTTCATAAAACAGGAGGGTGTAGGCAAAATAGTTTGGGGAACTTTGCAGTGAGGGTCAGGTCCAACAGTGACCTTCAGCCACCCTTCATCATAGTCCTTTTTAGTGGATAATGAGATTGCATTGGCAACTTACCACAGAAAGTCATTCCTCTCTTTGTTATGTAAAAGACTTTCTAGTACAATCTGAGGGAATGCTTCTTCGGTAGATGGCCCACTGTGTAGAGGCATCAGCACTTTCCAGGGCAACCTCAGCTGATGGACTACAGGTAATATGTTGTGGACTGGCGGTCACAGAACACACTGTAATTGCTGAAGTAATATGGATCGCCAGCAGTGAGAAGCAGGGGGTAGCTGACATCAAGGGACCCTAAACAGGTGAGATTGCCAGTGCAGTAAATGGAAGGGAAGAATGAGACAAATGCAAAGAGAAGTTCACAGGCTGACTCCATATTGGAGATTAAGTTACACACTGTATTCCCCTTATCAAAGAAAGAATTAGAGGTTGGAGTATAGTTGAAATGGCAAACTACTTGATGCTCAGTGACAAAGACACTTCCCATCTTGGGATTGACTTATTGGTACAAGTCAATTTTCCATTTGCGGCTTTGCATTCATATTCATCCAGCTTCTTTGTTCCAAAGCTACTTCAATTAGCAATAATGACGCCGTCATTAATCTTTACCCAACTTTCACCATTGTTACTTTCTGATACTATTGTTGGGAGCTAACATAAAAGACTGTTTTGGCTTGTCTGATCTAACACCTTATGATTCTAGTACTGTCACAAATTGGGTAATGCTCAAATGATTCAATAATACCCGGAAACACAAGCTCATTAATGTTGAGGTGTGAAAGGGTGTTGGACTTGGCCCTTTTTCCCGAAAGTTTTCGCTTTTCGGGGAAACTAAATGATATATGAATGCTGTATGAATGTGTGCAGACTGAGTTTCCCCATTTTAAAAATATAACTTAAAATGGATGCCAAAGCTGTGTGGTTGCGCCGTTTGACTGAGCTAGGTTGACAGTCTAGGTGTTATTTCCCAGCAGCCCCAGCTTTTGGAGGGAAGCCTGGCACCCAGGGTGCTCTACCCCTCCCCCTAGGCCAGTTAGAGCCAGTTTCCCCAGACGCTTCTAGAAGCTTCTGGCACTGTCTGGAAGGTGGGGTGAGGGGCGTCTAAAGGGCGGAGCTGGGTTGCCATGCAGTCAGTCAGAGGGTGGACCAGGGAGAGAGGGGACCTGCTGCTAGGGGTTACCGCCCCATAGGCCTGTGTGCTGGGCCCTGACCCTACCTACCCCCCCCCTCCTCCCCCCCCCCCCCCCCCCCCCCCCCTACTGTCCACAGGGAGAGGGAAAGATATAGTTGTGGCAACACAGACCTGGAGAAGCCTTCGCAGGAGTTAAGGCGGTAGGATTAGTCAGGGACCTATGCCTCTGAAAGTGACGGGGCTTAGGTGCTGCCTTTCAAGTGAGTGAGGGATCCTGAACTACCCACTGATCTGGCCCGGTGAGAGGAGAATCCAGGGACGACAGGCAGAGACTAATTAGTCCGCCGTCAGCCACCAACGCAATTTCCCCCCCCCCCCCTCTCAAGAAACCCTCAGGCAAGGGGCAGGAACCAGAGAGCTCTATTTACAAGCTGCCCCTGGAAGGAGAGCGCTATTTACAAAGGAGAGCGCTATTTCCAAGCTATCCCTGGAAGGAGAGCGCTATTTACAAAGGAGAGTGCTATTTCCAAGCTGCCCCTGGAAGGACAGCGCTATTTACAAAGGAGAGCGCTATTTCCAAGCTGCCCCTGGAAGGAGAGCGCTATTTACAAAGGAGAGCGCTATTTCCAAACTGCCCCTGGAAGGAGAGCGCTATTTACAAAGGAGAGCGCTATTTACAAGCTGCCCCTGGAAGGAGAGCGCTAAATCTGGTGAGCGCTACACTGGAACTGACTGTGCTCTGCCGGTGAGCTGCCTGATGCCCCTGGAGCTGAGGAGGCTGCCTAGCGCCTGGGAAGCACCCTTTCTATGGCCCCAGTAGCACTGTTTTGAGGGAAGGATTGGTTCATGTGGAAGCGCCGCATGAGGGCCACCTCGGAGCGTCTACAAAGCCAGCGGGAGGCCACCCCGTGACTCGGGCACATTTGAACTTGTGTAAAGCGGAGCGGGAGCCCACCCCGCGTGTGTGCCGCCTGTGAACGTTGAAACTTACAGCGGGTGCCCACCCCGCATATTGCCGCCGTACAACGGAGAAAGAATCCCCGCCGTCGGACCCGGAGGGCTGCGCGGGCTCCCCCGTGACGTCAGGGGAGCCTCGCAGCGATTGGTGCTGGCTGGCGTGCCCCCAGGAAGTCCCGCCTCGTGTTTGGAGCGTCGCAGCCGCCGCGGTGCCAGGCGGGAGCCAGCAAATCTTGAAGAAGGGATCAAAGCAACATTCATTACCTGAGGACAAGGCCACCCTAAGCAGACGGGCACATGCATGGATGGTCTTGCAATCCTATGTAAAACTGCAAACGGCGGCATATTTGGATCAGCCATTTTCTTACCATCTAAAATATAAATTTATAGCGATACGATTTGGTAAATTGTTATCAAATGCAGACCAGCTAAGTTGCAAATATCAGGGCCCAAAATCTTGTCTCTGTGGAGCACCAACGCAGGATTTTATTCACTTAGTCTGTATTTGCCCAGTGTTAGGCGAGGATCGCCGGAAATTGTTAAGAGGACCACTCAATACAAGAAGCGTACTCTCTTGCAGAACTGCAATATTAAAATGCCTAGATCCGGAAGATCCACAGCTTAACTGTTGTTTAATCAAACTCCTAATTAAACATGAGGAAATATCAAATAAAGACTAGTGGCAAGGTTAAATGGTTATAAGATGTGACACTGGAGATTATGCTAAGTGAACCACTTACTTTTGAGGAACTGATTTATTAAAATGCTCCTGTGCAGCCTAGTCGACCCTTGATTAGCCTCCGAATCTAGTAAAAGGATCATTCAAAACAAGGCCAGCGGCCTGGTAAAATGGTTGTTTGATGTGATACTTGAGATTGTTTTAATTGGGTAATTTTATCAAATGTTTTGTTTACATTATACAGGAAGAAGTGTAAATATCATGATAAGAAATAGTTTTATGTTTAGAGAACACAAAAAAGGGATACACCCTGTTATTTTTATTTTTATATATATATATATATTTGTTTTAATGTTGCTATTGTTGTGGTTTTAATTAACTGAACAATAAATGTATTTTATATTTGTACTCCACATTGGTTATTGTTCCATAGTCTGAGGGATACTAATGCCTTTTCTACTCTTCTTTAAATTGTGTTGTTTTAATGACACAAAATTAAGTTTTCAGTGAAACCTCTTCCACCAATCAAAACTTGTGAGTTTATGTTGAGTGTATATGGACTTTTGGGTTGCAGAAGAATCTGCATTACCTTTTGTGGGGCAAATTTACATAGACTCTATGGAGTCAAAATTTTGTATTTGTTTTAATCTCATTTGTTGCCCAGCATAAACATTGTGTGAATGTTCATATTTTCTTTCTGTCTTAATAATAGAATGAACAAACCTTGTGGTGGTAGACCTCAGTAGTATTACCATAATCTGTCAACATTTCCTCCATATATGTTATTTAATTTTCGAGTGGCTTGCATCAACAAATTTCAGGTCATGACTTCCCATGGTGCCAGGCTAGGTGTTTCAGGACAAGATATTATCCAGTTATCAATTCATTATTTAATGTAGCTGCATAAATGTTGCCAAGGAACTGATTGATTCTCTTTGGCTTATTGATGTTTAATACATTTGAATGCCTTTAATCTCTCATTACGGTTTAGCACAATATCCATGCATAAGTAATTTAATGTAAGGGACTAATGTTTCTAATCTAAAGACCACTAGAATATTGTTTGTTAAAATCTCTGTGTTCACTCTAACGATGCTTGGCAGTGAATTCAAAGTGTCTTATATACAGTGTGAGTGCAGTTGTTCCACTAAAGATCTGCCTCTTGTTTCAATAATCCCTCAGCATTATTTTCACAAATCACCGACAATTCAAATCTATGTTATATGTGTAACCAGGCGCGTATAACAGGGCTGTGTGCTGGCTCCCACTTTATTTTGTTTGTACATTAATGGATTGGTGGATACTTTGACTGAGGTCAGTGATAACGATGCTCCTAAGATTTATTCCATGAAAATTCCAGACCTATTGTATGCCGATGGTACCCTCCTCTTATCAAAATCCCCTATGGGGATTCAAAGGATACTCGATGGGTTCAATTCCTTTTGTATCGGACGGAGCCTTGAGGTTGATGTTGCCAAGATTAAATATATGGTTTTTAATTCTGTGCATTCCACCAGAACCAACCCCATGTTGAATGAAATTCCACTGGAGAGGGTCGCTATTTTTGAGTACTTGGAGATCACTCTCAATGAGCACATGGATTGAGCCTTTCACATTGGGAAACAGAGGTTGAAATCAGCACAGAGTATAGGTGGCCTGGCTAAGGTTCATAGGTGTTCCGTTTCTAAGCCTCTTAGCCCCCTGATGGAAATATACAAGACCCAGTCCCTTGGAGCCATTACTTATGGGGCAGAGCTATGGGGACTGTTCAAGATAATATATTGGTAGAAAACAATTCATTAGGGATTTAGTAAATCTCTTTTAAGAAACAAAATGGACAAATTCTTTTGACAAGGAATCTTCAGGCACACCATGTTTTGCCGTTACCTTATGTGGAAGTGAGAAGTAGAGTAAACAACTGTTGTAAAAAAACCCTCACCCACCTACCTAGTAGGTGGCATGCTCCATCATTGGGGCCCAACTGGATTACCTAATGTAATCCAGCTGTGCTACAACGCCTGAGTTACAGCGGAGCAGGTTGTTTGGTGAGAGGGAAGTGGCGTGCTATGTGTAAAGTGATTATGAGTTAAAAATGTCTCTTAGGAATGCCCTTTTGAAAATTTATAATAGAAGGGTCCTAGGACATGAGTAAAAACAAGATCGGGATCATTACAAGGGTGGGATATGTACCCTAGTATCCCTGATATTTAGGTCTACTAGTTTCAGCCTTTAAGATGGTTCTTTAGGCTTTCTTCAGGACCAAAAGTAAATGCGTGGCCTAAAAATAGGTGGAGGCCACGTGGGGTGCAAGTATCGGCACACACCCTAAAGTGTGATGTGAGTGTAGTGGGTTGTGATTGTTACTCACAAGACCTCTGATCGGAGTACATTGACTCTGAGTAAGTTATGCCTCTGAGATCCGATCGGTCTGCAGTATCCCAAGCTGACCATTTGGCAGGGGAAAATAGGGCGTGTTCACCTATGCAGCCGATCGGGTCCGGCTGCATAGGTGAACACGCCCTATGCCAAACAGGTAGGTGGGTGAGGGTTTTTTTTACAACAGTTGTTTACTCTCCTTCTCACTTCCACATAAGGTAACGGCAAAAAATTGTGTGCCTGAAGATGCCTTGTCAAAAGAATTTGTCCATTTTGTTTCTTAAATACTTGCTGGGGAAGAGGACAAGTTACTCTTTTTTCCTCGCTCTCTTCTTGAATATATATATTTAGTAAATCTCCCCTCTAGTACCCCCCTGATTCCGCTCCGATCAGTCTAGGGCTGAGCCCCATTTCAGAGGTTATCGCTTAAGACCTCGCCTCTTTTAGAGGAGAATTTAGTCGACCCCCCCCCCCCCCGAGGTGATCTCATATAGACACGCACTAGAAGAACTTCTGGGGATACCAGGAGCCAAAAGCTTACCTTGGTTTTTTCTTCTCAGGGCCACTCAGACTGACCTCTTTATGGGAAGACCCTTTAGCAACCTCTCCGGTAACTTTCAGGAAGAAACTTGTGGATTGTTAAATAGCTTCTATACTTTCCTCTCTTGAGATGGGTCCAACTGTGGGTAACTTAACTGGGAATTTTACACAGATTAAAGACGTTTATAGATATGAGACTGTTTTAGACGATATCCAGCCAATATTAGCCAGGAAGTTGTACTTGCAGTTCAGGCACGGTTCGACCCCCCCCCCCCCCCCCCCCCCCCCCTGCACACCTTCATTAGTGCATGGTCGAGGGAAATTGATCGGAAATGTCCCTTCCGTGGAGCAGCAGAAGAAACTGAAGCACATGCACTCTGATTTTTTGTAGGAACCTAGGGATCCCTTGAGGCCCTCAGCATACTGGGATAAGTTTCCCATCACAAGATAGTGTTTGCAGTATCCAGATTTCTTTTTTCCATATGTTGTGGTAGAAAATGGTTCATAGGATAAGGGATGGATAAAATATATGGATTAGAAACTAGGATTTTTTGGTGATGAAAGCTAGGCTTTATGCTTTCATGGCACCTGATTCTGATGCAATGTGCAGGGGGCTAAGAAAGTAACATCTTATTCTAAGATTTTTTTTTTTTTAAATATATAATTTTTTTTATTTAATATTGTTCTTAATGGGCACATATCCGACATGTGTTTTTAATGTTTTAATCAGCTTTTATGGTTTTTAAAAGCCAAAATAAAGATTAAATGCTAATGATGATATATGTTTAGTAATTTATTAATAGGATCACCATCTTGTGAGAAGGAAAATAAAAGGAGGTGCAACAAATGGTTCTAATTAGTTCAGTGTAACTCCTAATTGCTGCATTTAGAATCTGGCTGATTAAATGAAATATGCGGGCCAGCATCATTAGCATTTAAAATTCATGCACTTTATTTGACTGATTACTGAGGGTCAGATCTTGCCAGTCTCAATGCACAACCTTGATGTGTTATTGTTGTAACATGAACCTGTACTATTGCAGACCCAGATTCCAATACCAGCATATGTTTTGACAAGCAGGGAGTGAGGTCTGCCACCCCAGTCTTCATCAGGACAAACATACAAATAGACAATTTGAAAAGTATAACAGTGTGGACTTCATGGCATCAGACTGATCTGGGAAGTATTCCTGAGAGTTTATGGGAGAACCTGAAAAGGCACATTAGACTTAATTAAGTATTTATTTTACCCACCCAAATTGTCTTTTGTATTCTGTTGACAATACCATAATGGTGTACTCACTTATTTCCCTACATCAAGAAAAATGAAGATAATCCCATCCTTGTATGTGCGGAGTTTCCGCCACAAGTGCAGAGACTTTGCAGTCATAAAGATACTACTCATAAAATTTGTTTGTGAATAGCAAAAAATCATGAACCTACCCAAAATCACCTCCATATACATCGACTCTCAACCGTCCCCCCTCATCCCAACTCAACTTCCCATCATGGCCAAAGAACAAACCCTGATCGTGTGGCCCGCCCTCACCACGGTCAAAATCGCTGCATCCACTTGAGGGCCCTATCTGACCCTTACCCTTACCACACATTCACCAAAGGACTCCTACCAATAAGTGAAGCAGTTAACACCCACCTTCGGTGTTTTCCTGGACCTCCCTGCAGCATGCAAGGCCTCCTTTTGCCTCTACCTCATTTTCCACCCTCCATGTCTTTTGTCATCTCCTAAGGCCTTCAGTATGAGCCATTCCTGTCCTATGCAGCATCTCAGGTCCCTGGCTCGTCCTGGCTCGGTCTTCCTCGCTGGCTATGAACCGGACTACTCCTTTCACTGCTTTTAGCTTTCCTTTGATTGATTAATCCAGTGCTGGTTGACCCAAGATTTACAACCCAACCCGGATCCACTATGATCAAAAGCCTAGCCTAAACCACAGTCAACTGTGGTTGACTGTGGAAAAATAATACTCTGTTTGTCAATGGCAAGAATGGGGCGCCTCATATCTCAGTGACTGTGTTGTGATCTCTAAGGTCCCCAAACCATGGCAAAGAGAATGCGCTCCTGAAGGGAGAACTTTGTGCTTCTGGTCTCCTGGTGAGCTTGTATATAATTTACTACATTGTTGCACTAACCGTTTTCTCGTCAAGTGGGTAGATTATCAATGTGGTTTCTTTTATTGCATGCATGATGTATTAGTTTGATTTGTCCTATATACCCAGTGCCGTTCGTTTTTTGCCAAGTGTGTACTACACCACACGCTCGTCTTTCCTTTCAGGCGCCTGTCCAATTTCTTCGCCCACATATTCATCCCTCTGTAAAAACATTATATTTGCCTATGAGACACTCTCTTCTCTCATTAAACTCCAGGAGATATTCTTTCTGTTTCTTCAAGAGTCCCCATTTCCCCAGTAGGAAAACGTGACTGAGACTCCTCTTTGCTTCTGAAAATGTAGAAGGAGATTGCTAGTATGACTCAACCTCTGCTGCAGTTATGGCACAGCTTTGTGACGTGGTGTGATATGGTGTTCAGTTGTTTCTTTCTACAGCTGCATTGTTGAGGTAAGTTTTCAGGTCGACATGCAGTCGGTTGATGCTGGTTTCTTGATACCACACATGAATGCACATTTGTCGGTACATCTGTGTCACCTCCGTACTTAGGGTGTGTACCGTTTGTATGTATTGCTCATTTCCCCTCTTTTCGTGTACGTATTGACCACTTGTTCCGTTTTCTCACTGCTTGTTCCATTATCTCTTACAGCTTCAGCCTTTGATACAAAAGTTGCTAATTCTGACCCCACAGCTGTTTCAGGAAGTGGTCAAGCAATATGCATTTATTACGGTGAGAAGTGTGTGCTTCCACAGCACCCAGGGATAGGGCCTTAACTGTAGCTGGGAGAGACAGTGAGAAAGCAGTCACTAATCAGGCCTGACTCGCCTCTCTCCTGTGACAGGAAGAGATGATGTGAGTAGGCCAGCCTCTGACCTGTGCTTCACCTGCTGAAGGGAGAGAAGGCCTTCCTCAGATCTGTGCTTCTCCTGCTGATGGGAGAGAAGTAGGGAGAGCAGGCTTACCTCAGAGCTGTACTTCACGTGTGTGGGAGCAAAACTGTACTCCAAATTTACCTGAGTTGGTTCTCCCAGAGTTTACTGGATTGGAGATGGTGTTAAACCTCAATTTCATGAGAGCTTTGTGTCCCCGTGTCAGGGCACCTCACCAAACATCAATTTAGCAGTAATGGTGTCCACTCAATAATTGAGTTCTAGATAAATGGAAATTTAAGGTGTTTTATTTTAAAAAGAAATAAGAGGTACAGTGTCAATGCAGGCTCTCAGATGCAAAGTTATACAAAGTATGTAAAATCTGAAATTATTCTAAGTCCCAAATGTGCAGCGAAATCTGAAAGAATTGGGCTGCATCCCTTGTAGAATATGAAAGTCTTCTGACTCGCCCCCAAATCAAGGGGCTCTTATACACAATTCTTGCATAGGAAATTAGAAATACTGCAAACTCATTGTGGTGTAGGCAAAAGTATAATATTTAGCAAATCATACCACAAGAATAATAATTGTCATTACCTTAACACTTAAGCACCATCCCAACTCTTCGAATAATTATTCTACACTATCAATGCTAATGTCATCCAGAGGTGTCTGAGCAAATATGAAACATTTAATAATAAGACTTTCTCTCAGTGAGTAGGTCAAAGTGAAGGGATGAAAGACATAGATACTCGTCGCATCTACAATCCACACCATATGGTGAGGGAGATAAGTAGGGAGAGAAGGCCTACCTCAGAGCTGTTTTCACCTGCTGAAGGGAGAGATGGCGGAGGAGTAGGTCTTCCTCAGGCCTGTGCATTATCAACTGCAGGGAGAGCAGCCACTTCTCCGCCATGTCCTCTCAGCACTGTGGTGTTTTCAAAATATTCTAACATTTCTCAAGAGCTAAAAATGTATTTAAAATGTGTGATTAGATACTTTATATATTTTTAAAAAACAGGTGTGCAGATAATGACTTGTAATTTTCTTTTTAAAGCATTAGAGACACAATATACATATCAATATTCTTAATTTTATAACCTGTGCTTAATGTTATTGTAATGTTTGCTTTTGTTTTTTATTAATGTCGCAAAGAATAAAAAATATAAACAGTTAACTCTTATTTCCTCCCTCCCCAACGGACTATATAGGAGAATGAGGTAATGAGAGGAACAGAGGAAAGGGATACACAGCAGAGTAACCTGTCACATTTGAATGTATGTCTGTATGAATGTGTGTCATATTTGTACAGTGCGAACCTTGACTAAAACTGTGATTTCGGAACAGAAAAGAAGTGTTCAATTGTTTCATTCATTATTAGTTGCTTGGAGGCTCACAGATAAACAGTTTAAAAGTATCTATGCTGTTATCAGGAAATTCACAATTTATGGTTAGAACCGCAATCCTTAACTATGCAAACCATGACTCATACACCACATGCAATGCTCATGACCACAAGTGGCCTCAGGGTTTGACTTTGAGTCATTCAATGTGCTGTGTGCTCTGCGTGATTCATTATTTTTAACGAACATTTGTGTCAGAACTAGAATCTTAAACTTTTTATTTTACTCGCTGCTATTCATGTGATTACTTGCTGCTATCTATGTGATCTTTTTCTCATACCCGCACCTTAAAAAGATTTTATGCTATTTTGCACATTTTCTCCTTACCTTATTTTATCTTTGGGACGCCGTCTTCGGCGAGGGTTGGAGGGACTTCCGGGTTCTGTGGGCGCCATCTTTACGACTGCTGGTCAGCGCTCTAGTCGTTCTTGACTTCAGGGGGCATTTAATGCGCACCGAGCGGACGCGCGCAGCGGGCGCGATGCTGGGGCACTGAAGGCGCGCCTAAGGCAAGTCTCTCCCGCCCGTGGCGCCGGTGTCATACTCCGGTGCGGCGCTTAGGGCTCTGGACCCGACTGCCTGTCGCAATCTTCACTCTCTAGATGCGGCTGAGAGGCACTTGGGATCCTGTAGCTTTTTTGTGGATTTCGTTTAGGGGCAGGGTCCCCCTCCACTATTTCCACGGGTCACACCGAGCGGTTTAAGCCCGCCACGTTTTCTGCTGCTCTGATCAACGTTCGTTCCTTGAAGAAACATCATACGTACGTCTTTGAGCTGCTTGAGGACGGCACCTTAGATTTGTTGTTCCTTACGGAGACGTGGCTGGATCCATTCTCCGCTCCCATTGTGGCGATGGCGACCCCGGTGGGTTATAAGATTCGGAGGGTTGATCGTCAGGGTTCCAGGAGAGGTGGCGTTGCTGTCATCTACAAGGACCGGTGGGACCTGCATTTAGGCGATTCAGGGGACTGGGTAGGCTGTGAAGTACTTGATTTTAGCGCCCGTTTGTCTGCCCACTTTACTCTTGGGGTTTCCCTGATTTACCGGCCCGCTGGCCCTTTTCTTCAGGCTTGTGGCGATGCTCTTACTTCTAGAGCAGCTAGGTTTTCTCACTATTTGGTCCTTGGCGATCTGAATTTTCATCTGGATATGTCAGGGGCCAGAGAGGCCTCTGCTTTGCTGGACATTCTGCATACTGCCCAACTGGCCCAACATGTCATCCTCCCCACCCATCGGGCTGGCCACTTATTGGACCCGATTTGCTCCAATTTTCCTATCATGGTTCAAGAGCCCCTCCCTGTGCCATGGTCTGATCATTTTCTTTCTTACTTCTCCTGGTCTGTCTCTAGGGCTGAGGTTCTGGCTCCTGTCTTCCTGAAACCTGCGCTGGGGAGAGTAGACCCTCTGGATCTGGCCCATGCCCTTGACATTTCCAGACCTTCGTTGTCCGGGGGTCTTGAGGATTGTATGTCTGGGTTTACGGGCTGGGTGTCTGGAGCTGTGAATTCCATCACTTCTTTGCGTCCTATAAGACCGGCCAGAATTACTCCCTCGAAACCCTGGTTTACTCCCGCCCTCAAGGTTCTCAAACAGAAGTGTAAAATCCTGGAGTGTGACTGGCGTAGGAGCAAGTATTGCCCGGCGGCCAAAAGCCGGCTCAGAATTGCCCAGAGATCTTACTATGCCGCCATTTCGGAGGCGAAAGGTCTCTTCTTCACCTCCCGCATCGAGGCGGCCAGGAACAACTTTAAGGAAATTTTTTTCTATAGTCCAGAGCTTTACCTCCCCGGCGGCCCAGACTAGTGTCGCTCCCTCCTCTTTTGACTGGTGCAACACTCTGTCTGGTGCCTTCAGTGACAAAATATTGGCTATTCAGGCATCTTTCCCCCCCCACTCATGTGCTTTGCCAGGCCTGTTGCCTGTGAGGCTGGCCCCATCTACCATGCTGTCAGCTTTTTCCCCAGTTCACCCTTTGGATAGTCTGAAAATCCTTAGAGGTCTTAAGTCGGGGTCTCCGGCTGATGCTTGTCCGGCCGACTTCTTGCAGCTGTTGCAGAAAATATTTATTTGGTAGTCCATCTGATTGTTAATCTTTCCCTTCAGACTATGGCGGTCCCTCAAGTCTGGAAGGAGGCTATGATTTTGCCACTGCTTAAAAAACTGCTTAAAAAACCTACTTTGGACCCGCTTGAGCCTGCCAACTACCGTCCCATCTCCCTCTTGCCAGCCTTGGCTAAGATTTGTGAGAAGGTGGTGCTTAAACAACTGTCGGATTTTGTGGAGGCTGAGGATCTCCTTCACCCATCGCAATCTGGGTTCCGCGCGGGCCATTGCACTGAGACAGTCCTTGTCGAGGTCGTGGAGGCCATCTGGATGTGCCTTGATGCTGGGGGTAGGGCCGCCCTGATTTTATTAGATCTCTCGGCGGCCTTCGATACGGTCCCACACGATCTTTTGCTGATTCGTCTCGCTGAGATCGGGGTGTCAGGGGCCGTACGGGGCTGGCTCAGGTCCTTCTTGGAGGAAAGGGTCGAGCAGCTCTGGCTCCCTCCCTGCTATTCCTCCCCCCGCTTGGTTACTACGGGTGTCCCGCAGGGCTCCTCCCTGAGCCCTTTGCTCTTTAATATATATGTTACGCCTCTGATCCATCTGGCTGAAGCACTCTGTGCTAAGGTGATGGCTTATGCCGATGACACCCAGCTGCTTTTCACCTGGGATAAGGCCTCTAGCTCAGCTCTGGATGCTCAACAGTGTCTTCATTCCATCTTCACTTGGCTGGCAGGGGCTCAGCTCAAGTGCAACGACCAAAAATCGGAAATTTTGCTTTTTGGCACCTTTCCCTCCGATTTCCGTCATCAGCTTTGGCCTCAGTAGCTTCTTCTCCCCTCGTACGAGGGTCGGCCCACCAAGAACTTGGGCGTCTGGTTTGAGGAGAATCTGCTGTTTTCCACCCAGGTTAAGAAAACTGCTGGCTGCTGCTTTGGACTTATTAGAACTCAGAGTTTTTTCCTCTCCTTCCGCAGGCAGCCAGAGTCACAGTCACCTGCGCGCTGATTCTTTCCCGGTTGGATTACGCCAACTCTCTCTATATTGGCTCTCCGGGATACCTCATCAAGAAATTGCAGGTAGTCCAGAACACGGCAGCCAGGCTACTACTGGGTCTCTCTTCTAGACTGAGTGTTGCCTCCCACCTGATTGCCCTTCACTGGCTACCAGTAGCGGCTAGAATCAAATATAAATCTTTGGTTCTGGCACATCGCGCCTTTCGTGGTCAGGGTCCCTTCTACCTCCAGCAACGCTTCTCTTTCTATGCCCCCGCTCGGGCCTTGCGCTCGGCTTCTCTGGGCCTGGCCCTAGTTCCTAGATTTAGACTTCAGAGGATTGGAGGTTGTTTTCTGGTGGTAAAGGCCAGCAGGGCCTGGAATGCCCTCCCTCTTGATATTTGTCTCAAGCAGGAGCTCGCTGCTTTCAAAAGGAAGCTGAAAACATTTCTCTTTGTCTGATCTACTCTGTCTGCCTCGGGTTTTGCGCCGGGATACTCGTGAGTAGCCGAGCGCGTTAAGTGGAATATAACATAACATAAGATGCAATTACAAATGTCATTAATAATCTTACAGATGGGATTAAATATCATATTACCCTCAACAATTTGAGACATTATGAATTTAGTATTATTTATTGGTTTGGGTATTGGTTCTCATTTAATTATGTTATGCTTGTAGGTGTTGTTACTTATTCATATAAAAATTGCAAGGTCATAAATATTGCATTTGGTATACAAGTTAAGGTTTGCACAACTGTTGTGCAAGTTATGCATTATGGACCTAACAATAACTGCAAATGTCTGAGGTTTTTCAGTTTTCATTCATAACTATAATTCAGTTTTAACTGTGGTTTCTAATTGAATTTGTAAGATTTTGTAATCCTAGTAAATTTCAGTTTTTTTATCGTATACCTTTGCGAACGTATACCTACCTCGCTGTAGATGGTCTTGGGGTGCGTGCAGCGGAAGTTTGCCACAGGGCTGGCCTATGGCCAGGCCCCACATCCAACTTTCTGTGTGCAGCCAACCTTCCTGTGCATTGCCAAAGGCTGTGGATAGCAGGGGTTGGATGAAAGGCCTGCGCCTAACTGGCGCATGACTCAACCCCCCACTGACCACAACATGTGCAGTCGGGGTTGGCTGCCTGCACGGGGGTAGTTAGCTATTCATTTTTAAATACAATTAAATATTATTGTTGTATTCTTTTTAAGACTTGAAAAATAATATATATATATTCATATATATGTAAAATTCTAAATTATTTATATTATCTTGCATTAAGTCCAAGCTTCCATTGTTTATTTTCTATGTTTGTGTGTTGCAGTACCTGTGAGTGTTCATGTGTTTTGCTATAGTTAGTCCAATGTACACTTACTTTAAGGGCTGTTGTGACTTTAGGAGTGTAGTTTGTGAATAGCAATGGTCTTACTCTTTTGTGGGTGGGTGGTTGTACAGGCCTCCTTAGATTTTATCATGGTGAGCTATTTTTAGGGACTACTGGCCTAATCTGGCAGGAGACCCCAGCTGACAAAGAACAGGTGTTCTGGTCATTCAGAAAGTGAATGAACAAAAAGATTCCTTTAAATCTTGTTACATTTGCTGTGTGCTCAAAGACAGAGATCAGATGTCAGCTTATGTCTTCTTACAAATTGCTTCTTATTTTGCTCACAAACCTCTAACTTTGCAGTCAGAGATTAAAGTGAACTGTCTGACAGTGATATGTGAAATTAAAGACTAGGATGTCAGTTTTTATCGAACACACATTTAAATAGCTTGTAAATGAATTGTACAAATATTTTAAAATATATTACAGTAGTTGGGAAACTAGTTTAAAAGCAATTATGAAGTGTGAAGAAAGTAAAGATTTTAATAGGATAAATCAAATTAGAACACAAACCAGATTTTAACATTATCAATTGTACGTTGTATAGTTTTATCAGTAAGACTGCATGTCGTTGGGAAAGTTTGTGGCCATTTCAATGAAAGAGTGCTGTTTGTAAATTACAGTGCACTACTACATCATGCTATAGTAATATATGTATTAGAAGGAAAGTTTTTAAACACGAACTGAGAAACATTCCTGCCCTCGCCTTGATGACAATGCTATCTGTAAACCAAGAGGCAAGTTAGGGGTCATGTGTCCCTATATGTGGGCTATCTTTTTATTATACATGGAGCACAGTCTATTAAATCCAACAAAAGCGTTTTTGTGCAGTAGACCTGCAGAACTCACATATTTGAAGGTGCTCTCATATTTGATAACGAAGAAAAAGGTGACTCGACATAGTGGCTAAACGGCTCATCACAAGGTGTTGGAAATCCAATGAATTAACAACCATAACAGCCTGGTCACATTCAATACTCAATTGGACTAGAGCAGAGGAGTCTTTCTCTGTAGGGAAGACACATTGGGCTTGCGGAAATATACCATTTGATTCAACTGGGACAACATCCTGACTGCCCTTCAAACTGCTTTACACTTTGAGGCGAATTCTAATGACTCTAAGGACCCATTGATCATACCTGACCAGGTGCACTCACACGATCCATAATACTGATATTTGTAACGACCTATTGTGTATGTCGAGATATGTACTAGATGACGTTTGATATTAACTGTATAGTTGGAAATCCACTAAGGATGAGCTGGGAAGGTTGTGAGATGCCGCGAACCCTCCGGATTCCCTTTCACTCCCATCCCTCCCCTAAATCTTTTGTTCATGTTCTCTTTTAGCTAATTGGTTGCTCGCAGTTAATCAAAGCATACATGTTTGATGGCATTGCCAAATAATGTCATGATTATTACGGCCTTGCACAAACTACATATATTGGAGATATCTTCTCTCCCTCTCATTCATTGTGGTGATGATTTATGATAAATTGCGCCAAGCTGTATTTACTAGATGCTCCTAGATCTCTGTGGTGCATACACCTGATCTATTGTAAAGTGATCTTACACATTTCTTATTTCAATGCTAGTTATATTGTAAACGCCCTTATGACTTCCACAATGCTTGATATTGTACTATGTTTATATCACAGAAATGTCAAACAGATCAAAAAGAAAAAGGCCACTCAAAATAAAATATTGCATAGGATCACACACTTTGACACCAGTTTATGGATCAAGCTCATTACAGTTGGGTCAATTAGATTATTCAAGTTACTAGAACTGCAGATATGGTAACATTTGTAATGATTTTTCGAGGCCTGCTGTATTAGCATGCCCTTCCAGAAACCCCTCCTTAAATTTCCCTAAACCCGCCCATTGAGTAGTATTTCTTATTTACCAGCTACTCCTCTGGTCCATCCCACATTTACTACAAATATGTATACCTGTGAGGAGATCTCTGTCACGTTGGCAAAGACTTCCGCCCAGAAGAAAGAGGAGAGGTGGAGGTCTCTGCACGTAGGTTTGTGAATAGCATTTTGTAGTATGTCAGTGGTACTACTGTAGTACTACTCACATACTACAAGATGCTGTTTGTGGATAGGCCTGATTGTGGTTTGTACTATGATTTCAGTATAACATTACTGGGGCAGTGGCAGATCCTAATTTTAAATGCTTCTGTTGCTATAAAATGTTTTCTGTACGGTGTTTTGCTATGCCATCAAATTAACCTCACTCTCTATCAGTTACATAATATAAACTAACCATGAGGTTACAGGTTACAAACACAGACACATAAAGGCAGTCAAAAGATACTTTATTTGGCTAATTGAAGCCATAAAAGCAGCATAAAAACACAATGTTAAAATAGTAAAACATTAAACATTCCATCTACAATTTATCATTTTGAATAAAAGTTTGTCTTCAAAAGAATACTCCAGACACATACATTTGTACAGAATGTGCGTTAACCCATCAAGCTACCTTACTGACATTGGTATCTGTGATTTGTATGTTTCATATACCACTGCAGCAGATGTTCAACATTCTGAGCTGTCTCTATGGGGTAAAGGCCTGTAACCTGCAGGTGACACAATTTTTATGGTTTTTCAATCAACTGCTTATCCCCATACTTTCTCAAGCTCATTTTATATTACCAAGACAGACTCCAATGGTTGTAGGAATATTTTTAACTTTTGAGAATTTTGTCATTTCTATTGGCACTTCTAACACCCCCAACACTAAGAATACCCTCCTGTGCCACCACACCATGCACTGTTCCATATATCCAATCCCTGGTCCACTTGTTGCAACTTTTTAGACGGGTACATAGAGGTGATTATTGGAAAAACTCAGATTCTCCTTCCCCCGCCAATCTCATGGACTACGATACTCTCCTGGAAACATGCTGAAGAATTACACATTGATGTATTTCACACACATTATTTTTCCCTTGGCTACCTGGACACATGTTGTTTTATAAACTACATTGTATTTGTTTAATGCAATAAAAAAGCGCTGTCTACAGTGTTAAAACTACTCAAATAGGGTGCACTAGCACTTTCCAATCTAATTGTGTCAAACTCTTTTTGACATGACTCATCACTCAAATGTGCAACATTTTTTAAGCAAACCTCTCAATACTTAGTCTTATCAGCAAAGTTTGCTACAAACTTGGCATAACATTCAATCACCCCTAAAATGTATTTCAAATCATCCTTGTTATCTGGTATCATGGTGATGACAAGATTATTTACCAATTAATCACGTAGTCGAACACTGTTGGCATCAATAGTATGTCCCAAGTAAGTCACACTATTGAACTTCAACCTGCACTTCCCTTGTTTGGCCACTAGTCCATTGTCCCATAGCCTCAGCAGCGACCCGTGCAGGTAAGAGTGGTGGGCGGTAGGGCCGGGTGGGAGAGTATTTCGACAAAAGACCACGAGGGAAATTAAATAAAGAATTAATATTTCCTTGTGGTTGTCTGGCGAAATCGCTCCCCACCCGGCCCTACCGGGCCACGGCGTAGCCTTTCCAACATACCTTTTAATTTCAAATCATGGCCTTGTTCACCTTTACCACAAATTAAGATATCGTCCTGGAAATAACTTGCACCAGACATGGCTCCAAAAATCCTCTTTATCAGTCTCTGAAAGACCGATGCAGAGGATTGTTGGGATTAGATTTGTTACCAAAGTAAAAATCAAGTTTTCATAGTTTTTGCATATAATAGGGGAGAGGATGTAGCCTTACGGCTAGAGCAGTCGACCTCGATGCTGAGGAACCAGGTTCGAGTCTCAGCAGGGACATCCTGTGATTCTGGGCAAATCACTAAATCTCCCCGCACCTAACAAAAATGAATATGTCCATATGTAACAAAACTGGTGCTCATGTAAAGCATTCTGATACCTTATATGTTCGGGTCAGGTTCACGCTATATAAAATTCTAAAAAAAAATGGCATACTTTCCCCTTTTTCATGAGAGCGAATATCCGGTAAAGTATGATAAATCCTCAATCCTTCTTTACCTAATGAGTGTAACAAAATAAATTGCTTTATCTCATATGCCATCCTTTCATTACCAGCAACCAACATGTATATTTTGAACCCATCAATTCATTCCTCCAACGGAATGGCAGGATGTACCAAATATAAACTTGTACACTGAATATATGCACTCAATAATGCACTCTGCCAATGCCAACAACACAGCGATGGTGTGCCCATCACCATGGATTGTTAATCATACAATGCACACTCTGACCGATTTAATAATCCAGGAATGGTGTGCACATTACAGTTGAATCCAGGAGTGAGCACCATCAAACGGTAATTATAAACAACAGGTGTGTGCATCATAATAGAACAGTGCACTCACATTTACCGCTTTTGACCAAAACCCACTGTCATGATACGAGGAGTGAGCCTGATAGAGCGGAAATTTCACAGTAATTTCCCAATGCAAAACACCATTACCTCTTGTTTCCCGCTCAAGGCGATGAACCGTTACCACCGTGTTATGACCAAAAGGAGACTTTGCATAAACATGAGCAATTCAAATGCAAATAAATATTTAAGGCAATAATGAGAGTTGTGAGTAGTTTTTAAAGGATTTATTTTGTAATCCAATTTAAGGTTCTCTGACTCTTTATTCATTAGTCAGATATCAATCCGGTTACAGAACTGAAAAAAATAGAATTAATACAGAACATAATATAGATTGGGTACAAAGCACTCCATAAAGGAAGAAATCCCTATTTCTAATGGAAAATGAGGCATAAATGTCAGTCAGTACTTTTAAAGAGTTTCAAGAAATATAATGCAAGAGTGAGTTTTGCAAAGCTAAATCAATAACTAATCATTGCAAAATCTCCGATAAAGAGAAATAAATGCATAGGACAAATAAGTCTTTACAAAGCCAGTTAGTCAAAGCATAAAACGTAGGGTTTTAGCATTTAAATCTACCCTCGTTCCCTCAGCTGATTCCCTGTCCTCGCGCTGGTCATCTGTCTGCCTCCCTGTGTCTCCCACAGAAGCTGCACAATGAGCCCCTCCTCACTTCTGTAGAACTCAAGAAAAAAGCTATGTGTTTCTGTAAGCAATCTGCTAAAAAAAAAAGAGCAAAGCCCCCCACACCTCGCAGCTAGCAACCAGTATTTCTAATGAAAACACATGTGACTTGGTCTTCGTAGTTTGTCCAATTGGAGCTTCAGAACACATCGACACCCCATGGGCTGACTAGGCACGTCATCAATCAGGCGAGTTCTTGTAACACATTTGAATCTTGTGCTAAATGACTTCATCTCCTAACATCCTGAAAACAATTACATTTTCTCCAGCAAAAAATGTATTAATTATGCGGAAATAGAGAATACATATTATAAGATAAAATGTTGGCTTTGCAGTTTTCACTCTACGTTATGAAGTGAATAAAGCTTCGTCTAAACAGCATTGAGAAAAAAGTAAGCCACAGTAAATTATAAGAGGATTTTTCATGAAGACGGGAGAAACAGGAAGGAAATTCCATTCTTATCTCAAGGCCAGACAGTGAGCCTTCCAAAGCAAACTAAATCACGAGCTGTGTATTTCAGCTTTTCTTCTTCACTTTAAAATGCGTGTTAATTCAGCACAAATATATACTACTTTGAAAGTTCAAAACACATTTTCCAAATTAAATGTACATTCTATAGTGAGGTCAAATCTAAACTAAACACATTCAGATCAACCATGAATTAATTAATTGAGCATAGTTTTACATGATTCATTAGACTGAAAGCATCTGAGCAGGCCTCATTCATTGTTTTCACTTTTCATGCACCGAAAGTCTGCGTGCCACTTTTAAAATGCAGTTTGTCTGAAACTCAAAGCAGCTTTTCTCATTTAGTAATGCATAAATCTATAGGTGAAATCTGAGCGCCATCAATCCCCACAGTCAGAGTCTTGACAGGTGTGCACATCACCGTACAACAGCGCGTACAAGCTGAAACCCTTGGTCAGTGTGTGCGTCACTGTTGGATAAACAGACTTGACAGCTTCAGCGCCACTGCACGTTGCCAGGCAACCCCAACAAAGAACACTACGTGCTGGCTCCGACACGTGCTGTGGTAATCAGGAACATTGTGATGCAACGTGCCGTAAGCCATGCCCACAAACTCGTAGTGAGCCCGTGATAGTGCTGAGCGGTGCTTGTGAAGCCGCTCCAAAAGAATATCCCGGACACAAATAATGGGATTCTCGATGAACAGCACGGTGCCGAAAAGTATCAAACAGCCCTCCAAAAGGGACTGGTGCATTAGTCCATTGCCAGCCACCAAGAAAATCAATGTCAGCTGTCAAGCCTGGACTCTGTGTAGAATCTTGTGTGCCTCTTCACAATGTGGATTCCCCAAAGAGTCATCCAGCTCGTCGCCAAAAGAATGTAGTAGTGGTTGCCACAAACACGAAAGAACAACCAAGGTAGATTTAAGTCTTTATTAAGACAACTCCCCCAGAGCAGCCTATCTCGCGCCGCTCTCCCTCCAACGTCGCCCACTACATTCTCATTCCATTCTGATTCCCTAACTGCAATCCATCGCATTCTATATTCTACACACGCAAGGGATTGCAGTATGCAAATCACAACACACAGTATGTGTAACAACGTTTTCCAAGTATTACTGTCTATAGAGACAGTACACGTTATTCTTTATGAATGCCAAAGTAGTCTCACCAAGAGCACCCCAAATCTTACAGTACTTGTGAGGGCAGTACCTGGCTTTAAAGGTAGGTTCATCCATTTTTGCACAGTCCTCCATGCCAATATTGGGGAAGAGGTAGGTGGCTTTTAAAACCTGGCAGTGTCCCTTAGCTATCACAGTACCAAAATCAACCAGGACCCACTTTCCACGGCTGCCAGTTAGATTTTCTAAAATCCCCAAGAGGGCAATGCAGGGCAGGCAGTCCGCTGGTCTGCCTAATATTCTGGAAAGAGTAGTAAGTATTGCTGTACAGTATGCAGTGACTTCATGGTATTGTTACACTACATGGAAAAATTGCCTTCAGTAGAGTCACAGAAAAAGCATAATGGCAAAGGAATCCTGCCAGGATGCCAAGATGTGTTGGGAGTAAATTAAGCAGCATGTATATAGTTTAGTTATGTTAACCAGGAAGAGATAACAATCTCATGGGGGGGCATTTTTCCGTCTTTCCATTCACATTTCACTAAGGTGCCCACACAACCCTCCCATCTTTATTTGATGTTGATGAATAAGTCAGGGAATTCGTGATGAGAGTCTTGAACATTCAGGATAAGGATATCCTCCCACTACCCCATGGACCAAGAACCACTTTGCCCCTATTGGGCTATATTCTGGGGGAGATTCAACTAATGCCACTTTATGGGAGACTAGTGCATGGCGGAGTTTGAGATATTTGTTGCATTGCTTCTTGTGCATTTCATAGACTTCCAGTGCCTGGATTGACATAATTTGTCCTGCCAGATGTTTCCCAATTTATTGATCCCAAGGAGGTGGTCAAAGCCGAATAACTTAGTGCTATATTGCAGTCAGTTCCCATGTTGTAAAGGCATTTCGTGAGTCAGTCGATTATACCAGCCAACCCAGCAGAGCGCACTACGCAATGAATGACTACTTCGGTCTCCTCTGGGAGTAAATGTGTAATGGGATTAACTCCCATTAGACCTAGTGTGTTGTAACAGCCAATGAGGGAGATTTTGGTTTGAAATGCCACGTCCTCATACCCTCAATGGAGCCAGTCATTCAGCACCAGAATGTGTGAAGTCCATGAACAAAGGTGGATGTCTTCCATACCCATGCCGCTGTCATATGTGTATTGAACACATTTATCAAATGCGATGCATGGAGCACGACCTGCCCACAAGAAGGCACGCTCCCTGGCCCATAGTTCATCACACCATCCCTGGGGTGGCTCAAGGGAGACGTTTTGCAACACTTACAGAAATTTGGGCTGTACCATAATTCCATCAGGGCTACCGTGCCCAGGATACTAATCAGGAGGTTTGAGGTTTAACCATTCTTTCATTTACCTATGCAATTTGGATACCAGCATGGCGCGATTAAGGCATAGGGCAAGCTTGGACTAAGGAGAATATTTACAATAACTGGTGCATCGATGCATCAGATTTCTTTCGCCTAACGCAAATGTCCTAATGACGCCATGAATGTGCTGTATTTACAATACAGGGCTCCATGGTGCAAGGATTCATGGATGGGTCAGAAATTCTGACGCATCTTTTGTGACGCATTGCTGGAGTTGGTCATAAGCCTGACGCATCTCCAGCAATGTTTCAGAACACAGAGGCGAGTCCCATGTTAAAAGATCTGCATCAATCCTTATGCCTGATTTGAGAAGGCGTAGGGATTTTGGCACAGTCAAGTCGTTGAGTGACGCAGTAAAAAGTTGTAAATTTCACTGTCCGTTCTACATTACTTTTAACGTTGGAACGCCTACCCTAGTGCAGGTATAATTTGAAGCTGGCCTCTACAAATTGATGTATTGGGCCAAACGCGTTTTTAAATAGGGAGCAGTTTGGAGAACTGATTTTGCCGCCGCTGCGTAAAAAGAAATGATGCTGCGCCAGTGCTAGCTCCTTGTAAATATGACCCTAAGTGTGCCGAAAGAGAGTTGAGTCTTCCATTTAACTTCCTCAGATCCATCCCTTACCGGAGCGAGAGTTGATTTAGTCCAAATGACCCTCAGGCTGGAGACCTCTCCGTATAGGTCAAGCATTTTAATCAGGGACCACTTTCCTGAGGATGGCCCATGCAAAGTAGTGCATCATCTAAATAGAGTACTCTTCGGTCCTCGCTAGCTGCTTCCCACTGCAACCCGCTCACCTCGGCATTACGCCTGAGCCAAGTCACCAATGGCTCCATCACAGATCTACAAAAGAAGCAAGAGGGAGCAACCCTGCCTGGTCCCTGGTTGGATTACAACAGGTGGCAGAGATTCCATTTATTTTGACCTGGTCCTGTGGCATAGCATAGAGTACTCTATTGCAAGATAAGAAGCGAGGGCCAAATCGCAAGTACCTCAGCACATTAAAGAGAAAGGTCCAGTCAAAGATATCAAATGCCTTCTCATAGTCTATCAACATGAGTAGAGGAATATCAAAGGGTGTGTGACTGCACCAGGGAAACATGCACTCTACGGATGCAATGTCAAGTTCCATGGTTGGTAATATAGACACCCTGGTCCATTTGGACCAGGCAGAGGACCATCTGCAGCGGGAAACAGCCTCTGCTGTGCAGCCAGAACTACACAGTACCATTACAACGCGGGCAATACAACAAACGTGTTGTTACCACATGTTCCATTACCACGCAAGTCGTTACAACGACTTGCATTAAGGAACGTGTTGTTGGATTTTAAATCCAACGCCTTCCCTACTGTTGCACAGACTGGAGTTGGAATAGTAAAATATACTCGTCCAAAGTCCAGTGCTTCCCTAAGGCAAGTTGTTGTAATGACTTGCATGGTAATGGAACGCGTGGTAAGAAACTGTTTGTTGTATTGCCCACGTTGTGATGGTGTGCGTTGTAAAAGCATGCTTGATTGTGTCATACATCCATCTGCAGCAGCTTCATAGCCATTACTTCAGCAAAGATCTGAGTCTCTGTGTTTATAAGGGAGATCGGGTAGTAAGAGGAGCAGTGCTCCAGTGGCACTCTGATTTAAGAATAGCCACAATTGCCACCAGATCGAGTCAGGCAGCAATGTGACTCCTTACTTTGCTTCATGAGACCTATTCAATAGGTGGGGGGAGAGGAGCAATTTAAATCTAGTATAGTATGCGCACTAGAACTGATCTAGGTCAGGCGTCTTACCTGGGTGCATGTCACCATTGGCGATAGAAATTCCATCCTCTGTGATAGGCTGATCAAATATATCCCTGTCTGTCCTACTCAGGGTCGTAAAGGGAAGGTTGTCAATTAGCAGAGTAGACAGCTCACGATCAGAGAGCTCCCATTTCACATAACCTACTTGGTAATATGAGCCAAAAATGGAATCAACCCACACAGCAATGCTGATCTCACTCCCTTTGGGATCTATTATCCATGGAGCCACCCTGGAGACACTGTCCCTAGTGGCTAACCAGCAGAGCAGTTCCCTAGACTTACTCCTCATTTTATAAACCCGCCTAGTGAAGGTGATCCAGATTTACTTGACTTCTTCTAAATAAATTTGCTGCAGGAATGCTATGTCAGTGTCAAGTTGGCATTGAAGCCCCTCTGGTGTATAATGAGGCATGTTGCAAAGAATAGCCGTGCACAAGAAGTATTCTTCTTAGGTTTATTCTTGACTTAAACCCCCTCTGACAGCCAGGCAATGTAGGCACAACCGCCAGCAAGCAGCTCCATATAATGAATGCCACACCATTCTACAAAGACCTCATACACAAATCTAGAACACTCAACAGAGAGAGTGGCTCGAGCACACGCTCAAGCCCAACACAACACTTCCCCCTTTCTTCAAAACAAAAACAAAAGAAAACTAAAATGAAATAAAAAAAACTACATACTAATGAACAATAGAAAAAACAATCCGGAATTGCATAAAATCTTGGTGAAGTAGAAATACTAATCACAACTAAGCAAATGGAGCACAAGTTATACAAATCCCAAAATTAGTTGTAAATATGTGTAATATAATCATCAATTTTTTTAGGTTTGGTACACACACGTTTAGCCCGAGAAATTTCCCCCCCACCAATACCTTTGGATTAACTTTGGACGAAACATTCGGGTCTAACATCAGTACTATGAGCATTAGATGATTGGATAGGAATGTTAATAGTAACATTAGGTGAATACAATTCATTTACATCATCATCAATCCAGTCATACCTGTGCGGTTGCACTTGATTGTCTTTATTGAAGGCTTCCTCAATATGTCCTTTGTATAAAGCAATTCTATAGGCATTCCATACTTTTCCATCAAGTGCTGAGTTACAAAAGATTGTAATTACTTTAAGGGGAGCAGAGTATTTGCTTTCACCCTTGTGTACAAGCCTCCCTTTCTTTACTTTCACTGTATCTCCAACTTGTAACTTGACTTTAATTCCTTTACATGCGTCAGCAAGTTTTTCTGCCAATTTTTTTTGTTTATTCTCTAGGGACTGTTTGACATCCTTAACTGACCGTGAAATAATCCTGGTGCACTTCAACGAACCCATGTTGTCTTTTGTACGAAGAGATCTCCCCCTCATGATTTCAAAAGGAGAGTGGTTAGTCGATACACATTTTGTGATTCTATATGCACTCACCATTTTCCCTAACTCATCTTCCCAATATTTATCATTGCTGTGTGCTAATTCTATGATGTCTTGAAATGCTCGCCAACAAATTGCCCACCATTGTCGGAAACTAAGTCTTTAGGAAGTCCTTCTCCTAAAAATGTTAATACATTTTCAGAATCTGCCTTCTCCACAATTTGATACTCAGGCCATTTGGAGAACTGATCCATTATGACAAAAATGTACTTTAGTATACCATCATTGGTTTTAACAGGACCAAAAATGTCTACTCCAATCCTTTCCCATGGCATACTGGGAACCACATTGGGGTGTAAAGTGGGTTTAAAAGTGATCAAACTTTTATCTGAGTTAATGCACTCTACGCAATCACGCACTACTCTTTCAATGTCTCTGTCAACACCAGGCCACCAATACGATTGCTTGATCCTACACTTTGTCTTAACGATCCCAAGGTGACCTTCATGACACAGGTTGATGACCTTATCACGGAAAATGTTAAGGGGGTACTAGCTCACCACCCCTAAGCAGTAGTTTTTCTTCAAGTGAGAGTTCATTTCGAACCTCCCAAAATGGTAGCAACTCACAGGATAAACTCTCCTTTTCAGGCCAACCCTTAAGGATGTAATCGCTCACCACACGTAAAGCCTCATCACTGGAAACAATACTAATCCAGTCTTCATGCTTAAAAAGGACCTAACCTCTTCTTTATTCTGGGGTGCAGGGGCATTTTTGATAGCGTCTACTAAAACAGATTTTGGGCGAAGACCACAAGCGCTAATTTCATGTCCTAGGTAAGTAACACTTCTCTTAGCAATTTTGAATTTGGATTTTTCTGCAGTTAGGCCTTTGCTGTCCAACACGTACATGACTTTGAACAAGACTCTATCATGTTCCGCTCGATCTTTTCCCAGGACAAGAATGTCATCCAGGAAAAACAGAACATTCTTAACATCCTTAAAAATTTGATGCATCACGCGTTGGAACATAGCAGCTGCCGATGCTAAACCGAAAGGAACCAGTTTGAATTTAAACATACCAATCGGAGTGATAAAAGCAGTAAGGTGTTTACTTTTTTTATGGAGAGGCACTTGGTGATAAGCAGACGTTAAGTCTATGGTGGAAAACCGCTCCATATTCTTAGTAGCAGAAAGTAACTCAGATATTTTTGGAAGGGGAAACGCGTCCATAAAAATATTTTTGTCAAGTTCTCTCAAGTCTACACATAGACGGACCCGGCCATTGGCCTTGCGGGCCACAACAAGGGGGGCGACCCAGTCAGAAGACTCCACACGATCAATAATACTATTATCAACTAGTTTCTGAATTTCATTTATAACTTCATCCTTGATACCAAGTGGAATATTTCTAACTTTGTGGATGCACGTACAAGCATCTTCTTTTAAAATTATTTAGTGTGAAAAACCCTTGAGTTCACCAACACTCCCGGAGAAAACCCTGGGAAATTTGGATGTTAATTCCTCACTTGCATCGTTACCTTCCATCTTGACACTCAAAACAAGATCAGCACAATTGGGGTCCAACCGTATTCCTAGTTCGTCTTGCTCCCACCATCCTAAAACGCAGGGACCAAAGAGAGATACATATAGGTTGCACACAGCTTGTCTTCCTTTGAATTCAAACATAAGTTTGCGAAAGCCTAGAAGCTCAATGGGTTCGCCTGTATAACTTACTGGATGTATATCTGGGCTCTCCAAATCAGGACCTATTACTGAGCAGAAAAAACTTTCCCATTTGTCTTTGTTTACAATAGAATAAGGAGAACCAGAGTCCGCCATAAGAGTAACCTGTGCTCCTCCAGCCAAGATCTCTCAAACTGGTTTCTTCCTATGCTTACTACCAGCCTCATCGTTCTTTTCATGTAAACAACATATTATGTTCTCATCATTATCTGAGTCACAATTCTGCTCCTCTTGTTCACACTCCTCAATGACACACTTCACAGACTTCGATTTGCAGCACATGCGTACAAAATGACCAGACATTTTACAATATGTGCATCTTTGGCCTAAAGTTGGGCATTTTCTATCATTTGCTAAATCGGAGGAACTGCCACAAAGGTAACACTTACCTTTAACCTCAATAGGTTTTTCCATAACTTTTTCTTTACCCATTGTTTTTTCAGTCTTCTTTTTCAATTTGTCATTGGGACGTGACACATTAGCTTTAACAACTTTTACAATGTCCTCACTGTTATCAATTTTACTCTTGGCAATCACAGTTTTAGCACATCTAGGAGTTAGTTCGGCCTTGCTGATGATGGCACTGATTTCTCTTAAGCTGGCATCACCATTAATGTAGAAGGATTTTCTTTTCCCTCTCCGGTGGTAGTGCTTTACTTTCAAAAGTGTCTAAATAGTTAATGAGGTAATCTCTCCTTTCCTCCCATCTTTGGCTAGATACCTCACAATCTTTCACCATAAATTGTTGTGGAGCCAGTAGACTAATGAAATAGCATGCAATGTACTTTAAATGATACATGGTGCGCTTATCACTAATTAATCCAACACTACTGGGCAACCTGAGGAAACCAAAAAAAACCGCTAAAAGCAATAAAGTATCACCAAGAATATCTAAAAATGGAGAACACGCTTTGGATACATGGTGTGTGTGTATCACCGGGTGAGCAAGCTGTGGTGGAAGAAAGACACACACAAATCCACATGTATTGCTAGCATGAAATGTTCCTTGATTGATATGCGGTGTGCGTATCACTGATTAGTCCAAAATGCTGGCCACGTTGTGGATACATGGTGTGTGTATCACCGTAGGTGATTTATATTAAAAAAGAAATACTTCCAGCTATGAAGAATGCGACTCGCACAATCAAAGTGCATTCATTTCTGAGGAAATGTGGGCTGACCGACGACGTCCCCGCAGGGGACCCTCCTAAGAGGGCGGCCCCTTTAGTGCCACAGGATGGCACACTGGACAGCCTAGTGTCTGGGGACCCCTTCGGGGTCACGCTCGTCACTTCCGGCCAAGGTGGGGGAAGGGGAGAGGTATAAGTTCCTCCCCCGCCCCCCTGGCGGCCTCTTTGTCCCTCACCCTGACGCCGTTTGGCTGTGTGCCCAGGAGCTGCTGCATTGCATTTCTTGAGCCTCCCCCCCTAAACCCCCCCGCCCGATCTTCCATATGGGGTGGATCATGGGCAGGGCGGCCCTCCCAGGGCTGTAGGCCGCCTGGGGGGGGGAGGCAGCAGCATCCCTCGAGCATGCCGTGACTGGGGGTTGTTTCGTGCACCGGGGTTGAGGTGTGGGGCTGGGCCTTAGGGGGTCCCGCATCCAGACACGGCTAATGCAGTCCGCGGCCTTGTGCGAAAAGTTCTCCCCGCCAGCACGGCCCCTCTGCCGGTCCCCAGCAGCATTTCACTCGCGGTGAGGGACGGAGGGCAGGGAACTAGGGAGCCGGCTCTGGCAAGGGTGTGCTCCGGCACCACCAGGCCACGTGGGGCTTCTATGCGAGTTTCTGTGCAGGATCTGTTTGGGGGGGGGGGTTCACTTCGGGGGTTTGAGCAGTCCGTTGTGTGTCGCACGCTCCACGGGGCCCGCACAGCATGCGGAGGCTGCTCTGAGGCCTCCAACTTAAAATGCACCCCCGGCGAGGTGACCCGCTCCCCCATCGGTGCATGTACCGCCTCCCTCCCTACCTTCGGCTCCTGACTGATATCCGAGTCCATGGGGAAGCGGGGTGGGGCTCGGCCGACTCCGGGGAGGCCTACGAAACCCACCCAGTCTTAGCTGGTTGGCTTGGTGAGTTTTGCCCTCTCCGTGAAGTAAATATGCGTTTCAACTAAGGTGCCGTAGTGCTGAAATTCCACCTATATATTATTACTCCGAGGCTGCCTCTGGACCACCCTCTCGGCCAGTGTTACAATCCCTAAAGCTCCCCTTTTGCCTTTGACCATGTTCATCGCACCTCTGCCTTTTGACCAGATTTGTGCAACGCAAATTCCATATACAGAACAGCATATTTCTGTCTCCCCCAGATGTGCCATACAGTCTGTACATCCTTCTGCTAATAGTGGAGCAGATGTCAGGAAATGCATTGGAAAATTCAAGGATATTTTACTACTCTAATCAGTGTAGGAATATGTGGACAAAGTGCAATTTGGCTGTCCTTGCAATAATTTAGCCTATAGAATACAAACTTTTGCAAGGCGATAGGTCTCGCTAGGGAGGTCGTAGATAAATCGAGAGCAATGGGGTTTGCAAATGAGAATATTGAGGTTTTGCGCACAAGGTCTTGCATTGTGATGCTGGTGTGGGGGGGCTTCTTGGCAGGTGCGTGCTGGGCCCTTCAACACAGGCTCTCCTCCCATTTGGCCCCCCTCTGTGCCTCTGAATCGTCCGGTCAGCGCATGGTCTGCGGGCCATGGGGGGGGGGGGCGGTTTCGGGGAAGTCTTGCATGAGTCAGCGTGGCCTAGTGTGCAAGGTCTCGGACTCCTATCCCAACTGTTTGTGTTTATTTCCTGGGTCTCAATGGTTGTGATTTTGGGGTGGCACATGCAGTAGGACTGGGACCGGCCCACTTACTGGACATTCGGTCGTTGGTTTAAACGCTTCAACACACATTACATGCCTCATCGTGACTTTAGCAATAATTTCCGTTTGGCTGGGTTGGGCCACTTACGCAGCACGGGGGCGGGAATGTGGATTAATGCTTTTACTTTCTGTTGATCTGTGCAGGCAAGGGCCAGCAGTGCATTTCCACTCTTCCTTCGGCTACGCCCAGACAAGCATCATCAGGTACTGGGGGGAAGAGTCACTATGGGCAACGCCACAGTGGCTCGGCTAGGGTAGCGGGGGAAGAAAGTGTCCACCTTAAGTTACTTTGTCCACTTGCAGGGGCACGGTCTCTCCCCTCGGTCCAGGAGCGAATGTTATTGGTCTTTTCCAAGGCGTATTGGTCTTTAAAGGCTTGGGGGCAGATGATTATTGCAAGTGTTTTTATTGTTCTATATGTTCAGTATGCAAGCTGCTGAACTTGTGGTGTTGCAGTTTTCCCATGAAGCAAATCTGTGCGTTCCCGCGTTTGGACAGTGTTACTCGCACTGATGGGGTCACAGAGCGGAGAAAATAAGTGTCTGGTACAATTTTTGCGCAAATTTTGTGCTCCCAGCCACCAACTTCGGCCTACAAGTCGCCGCCAACATACGTTGCTGCCTCAGTTGCTACTTATTTCCTTATGCAACTAACACTGTCGAAGTCAACAACCCAGAAATATCGGGGATGAGCTTGCTGCGTCATAAGCAAAACTGTCATGTGTCAGCGCGCTTCAAGTGAAAGTTTCCAATCTTATTTACAAGCCCAGTTGCTGCCTTTTGTCTTTTGCAACTAACTACCTTGACAAAGCCATCAACCCTGACATGTAGGGTATGATGTTCTTGCATCATATATCTGGATGCAATACAGCAAAATACTAGTCGGGCGGCACACCATGCTACGCACAGAATTTTGATTGCACAAATTAAGCCATACCCCTAATTACGTTAGCCACGCCAGCCCTTGTTGTATAAACCTAGGTTGGAGCATATGTACATATGACATACAAACTGCTTCCATTCAGGCAGCATAGAGATTTCATGTGGTGTAGCCATATGTCACGGTATTGAAGCGAGGGATTAAGAGGGTGCACTTTGTTAAATTGTGGTGCATGCTCGTTTTTCTCTCCCTTAGTACACTCAACAAATACAGGGCATCAGTGACTCATTTGCTTTCGGGTACCCGGCTGGGCTGCCTTGAGACGTGTGAAGTACAAAAAGTATTAACGGGCTGTGTACGAGGACACATCAGCCTAATACAAGACCTACCTGCCTTCCTCTGGCATCACCCTGATTGAGGAAATGTATTGCCAATTTCCCTCTTTCGTACTGACTGCTTGGGTTTTAATTCAGTAATGCAAGGCATTCATTTTAGTTGCCAGGGCACTCGTCAAGTGCCATTGACGGTACCCGTGGGTAAGTGCGCCGACTCAGGCTTTTCGAGCCCCCCTCATTATACAAACAGTGCCATCATGGCCAGCAATCACATGTCTCATTTATTTCCAATTATTTTCGGTAGGGGGCAGGGTGTATTGAGCAATCGGTGTATTGTGCTGTGAGAAGTATATTGGCTAAACTATAAGGGGGTGACAGACGATGCCCCGTGGGCTTGGTATCGGCGGGTGGGCACGCTGGTCTCTTGGAGGACGTGATGTGGTTTGGCCGTCTGGGGCAGAGCCTGCACAGACTTAAAACTGGAGATCAGTCCAGGCTTCCCACACGACCCAACTGTGTCATCACAGGCACATTTGCTTTCAACTTGCTTCCTTGTGTTCTCCACACATGGGAGTGCTCTCATGCAAGTCAATGTGTAGTCTGTAAATAACCCTCTTGTGTTTGATTTAGCAGACTGCAATGTCGCTCTAGGCCTCGTGTAGGATACAGATGCAATTAAAAGGTCTCTTACTTCACTGGTAGGATGTTCAGTAATACTGAGGTCCACAACACTACAGAAATGTAATACAGCGGATGATGCAAATGCCCACAATTCAAGGAACAAGGCAACATCGCTGAATACCACATTTACAGAGTGGGACGGGTTACTGGGTATGCCTTGCCAGGACAGTGACACACACTTTACACGAACTGGAGCCTCTGTAAGGGTATGATGTAAATGCAAACTGGTACGTGGGACTCTCCCCTCCAACATGCTGCTGGGCATCATGTTGCCAGGGTCTGTGACTGACAGGCAAGGGCATCATGGGGCTGTATTAAGCAGCAGGGTCAGTTGCAGGGGGAACTGCATAAGTTGTCACTCCGCGAAAGAGTGCGGTGGCGCCACAGTGGGCACAATTCATATAATTTAAAACCAGGTCAGGAGTGCATACTCGTGCACAACAGCACATGCGGTAGTATTACCAGTTGCCCTTGGTAGAAACTTACTTGGGGGCCCCTGTTTGGAACAGCTTTGAACTTTATACAGTCCTGCTCTTTCATGCCCACTTTGGGAAGAGTTACTGACGGTGCACGGGCATACTCTTCAATTTCTAAATGTGTTTCCATACAATATTCGGGGATAGTGACGTGTATGCAATATGGTAACACAGCAGCAGCTCACTAATAGTAATGAAAATAATAGGTGACTCTACCAACTAGCATATAGGAGGTTCTGTTTAGATCTAAAAGAAAACTGTTAGTGATGTTGTAAGGGTGGAACACATGGCCCAAGCGGCGCATGGTGAAGCTTTGCAGGGAGGCATACTGGGCTCGGTAATCTGAGCGCTGTGGGTCGGTAGGGCGACCGTTGGTGTTAGTTTTGCTCTCACAGGTTGAGAAGAATAAAAAGAGACTTTTACTTGGCTGGCGCCAATTTGATAAGGGACTGTGTTCTTCGCAAGCACATGCGCCACCTGTCCAGAATCGTTGCATTTTCAGTATACTACTACACCAAAGCCATATTGGGGCTGATCACCTGGTTGGTGTCCTGTGCTCGAGAGGGGCAGATTCGGGCCTCCCGTCCCCGGGTAGATGAGGGGAGTGCTCTCTCTAGCTGCAGCTGCTGCTTGGGGGGCCTTTGGGGTGCAGCTTGATGATGGCACCCTGGGTCAGCGAGTGGCGTGCTCAGTATGAGGCGAAGCCGGTACGAGTCGGTTCCCCCCTCAGCGCAAGTTGTGTGTACATCGCGCAAGGCTTGTAGTTTGCATGCGCCAATCTCCCGTATTTACTGTGCCAGGCTGTTCAGACTGACTGTGTATATTTGTGATACTCTGCTCCATATGTGCTACCTCAGTCTCATACCATACCAGGCACTTTGACTTCCAAAGTATCGTATATATGTTACTGTCTCACACATGCACACTCCAAGCACGGGAACATCTCACAAAAGCAGCCTTAAACCTTGGTCTTATTAGAGTTTCTTGTTGGTCAAATGGGCGTAATTACTGATATCGGTATGTCTCCCTCATCTTCATTGTTTGATTGCTAGCAAGAAAGCGTCATTCATAGTCTTTTAAATGTCACTCTTAGCGCACTGAAATGATGGAAATGTCACACATAGCAGTTGAAACCTGGGCAGCCATGGATGGGGGCGGCTAGCTCTCAGTTGGCTATGCAAGAAAGCTATAATTGTGGCTTATTTATCTTATGCAACTAAAGCATTGACTAAGCGAACAGATCGGCTTGTTGTAGGTGTAGTGCTCCTTTTGTAGTAAATATAGGGAGGCAATGACATTGCGGCTAAATACCAGGCAATATGCAGCACATTGCCTGAGCGAGCTGGGTAGCCCTGCAGATTAGTTGGGCCTGTATAAGCCACACATATACCGCCTACATTCTGGCCCACGCTGAGACATTTACATAAGTTGTATCACAGCATCGCCAGTTTCTTATACTCTGGCCTGTTGGCACTTTGGTGATGCATTATCAATTTGCACAGATTTTGGGCCTGCATTAGCCACACATACCTCCTCCAGTCTGACCTCACTAAGACAATTGAGCTCTGGCTCCACTTCGGGTCTGGCTGACACAATAAAGCCTCTAACTGGTTTAATCTCATTGGACACATGTTGGCACGTTAATGGCCATGTAGGCGATTGGTTGGCTAGTTTTACTTGAAGGGTCAGGATGTGGGCAGGCAAAATCAACAGTCAAACTCAACAACAGGGGTTGACACGCAGTGGAGGGCCCTTGGCTAGGTGCACTGGTAAGCTTTTACCTAGACAGAATTTATTTAGTGGTTATTCAGGTACTAAAGTCGGGATACCTTTTGCAGTATTTACATGCCGGGAAGTACGTAGTGAGGAAGTAATAGTTCCCCTAGCTGCGCAACATGTATATACATTTGTATAGGGTGCTAGTTAAGCTTCCTTGGGTCCAACGAGTGCCAGGCAAACGGGGACGACTTTTAAAAGAGATAAACATGAGTAGTTACTCAACACGGTGTGTTAGAAGGGATGTTGCCTAAGCAGAACTCAAACTGGCCTTAAACACATGATGGAGACAATTAGTGACATGCCTAAAGAGGAAAAACCTGTGTTAAAGGGAGGGTATGCCAAGGGAGATAGCTTACATATTTCACGGAATTCCGTCAATCCAACATGCCTAAGTAAGCGAGGAATGCCCAAGTGGGGGATTGGACCTGTTATTAATTTTATTAAACACACCAAGTACTGCGAAGTAGTGACATTTGAACTCATATCAATGGAACTTCCAGGACACATCTCCTTCAGTACACACACCGCCAGACAGGGCTGCTCTCCCCTGGAGCAAAGGGAAGCTAAACACCATAGACTGCATAACACCAACGTTGGCAACATTAGCTAAGCTTGTGGCCAGGCAGTGGGCTTGTCCAACTAATGTGATAATGTAAAGGGTTGCAAGCATGCACCAAGAGATGGATCCTCGAGACCATCCAGGACAGAAAAAAAGACCCGCCCTATAGCCAGGGAGCTAGGCATTTGCGGAAGCTGCCAGCTAACTTGTGGGTTGCAGTCCAATAAGCTGAGGGGAACATGGGGTCAGAGCATATTTGGCTACAATGATTGAAGAAGGATTGTTTTGCCGTTCCCACTGGTCAAGAAGGGGCAAGTATTTGTTCATGTTGTTCCCCTTCTTACACGGCAGGTACACGAGGACACCCTTGCTTATGTCACATATCCCAAGGCAGGATAGTCCCCAAAAGGGGGAAATGGCCATTGACATGCCTTGCCAGGACAGGGATAGCCACTCACACTAACTGGCGCCTCTAGGAAGATAAATGTTAGAAACACAGACTGGGTGTACTGGGCCCAAAACCCTTCACCAAAGCTGCGGGGGGGCATCAGGCTGTCAGGTGACTTTGAGGGACGGGCAAGGGCATTAAAGGGCCGTAGTGCGTGACACAGCATTTGCAGGGATACAGAAGGGTCCCAGCGGATCCACCAAAGGGTCTACAGTGAAACATGTGACACAGAATCTGGTAGTCCGACACCATTACTGGTGTAAGTATCAAGGGTCACAGGTGGATAGCAGGGACCGGGCATCTGTGACCAGCCGAAGGTTCAGCAAGCAGAGTAGGCTGCATAAGTTGTCACTTCACAAAAGGGTGCAGTGTAATAACGGGCACCATACACTTATTCCCTCAAACCTGTTGTGACACCATTACTATGTTCGCCAGGGATCAATCGAAAAGAACTATGAAATTGTCTGGTCAATGTGGCGAAGTAATGCACCCTAGAATAAGACCACAAGGTGCCTATTAGCAATCAGTTGGGGACAGGTGAACTTTAGTGGTCTGAATTCACCCCCCTGCTCCCGGGGCATGGAGCTCGGTCGGGGGAGGCGATGGAGCCTGCACACAAGAGGTTCATCTGCGCTATGCGTAAAATCACTGAGCAGTGGGGATTTGGCTTCATTAGACATGGGTGCTACACGCCAAATTCACAGGGTGCTTTGAGGACGATGGAGTAAATCTGTCCAGTATAAGCATGGACCTGTTCTTGCTGGATAGGGGAGAGGCCCTAGAAATAGCAGGATGTAAGTAGGAATGCCGGCCTTGTTGGGGGGGGGGGGCCCTGGCTGCGATGGTCGCCACACCCAGGGCTGTGGCGGAGTTACAGGGAGATCCAGAGGCGGAAAAGTATTCAGGGGTACCCTCTTCAGGAGGACAAAGGGTGCTGAGGCCTAATATCCCCAGGAAGTCTTTGCGGTGGACCCTGAGGTGCGACGGCGCCCCGTCTGTCCTACGGGCGGTTGGAAACCTTTACAACCAGGGGTCGCTTGAATGCTCTGCCCCTCGTAGGGGGGGGCGTGAGTAAGGAGGTGGACCGACGGTTCACCGGAAGTGGGAGGGGCTATCCCCTCACCACAACCGCTAAGCACCGATTGGCTAAGGCCACAATGCAAGTTAGCCCATCAGGTGGTAGGTTGCGAGGGGCGGCTTGCCTTTGGATCGCCTGTAAGATAACCCACCATGTTGGCATATTTGGTATGCTATTAAACCTGCAGCAATTTTTCCCACCAAAAAGTTGTCTTGTCAGCTTATTTATGTTACATGTATGTTGCTGCGGTAGGGCTGGTGAGTGTGGCCGATATTGGTACTATGTGGGCTGACCGTCGACATCCCCGCAGGGGACCATCATAAGAGGGCGGCCCCTTTAGTGCCACAGGATGGCACACTGGACAGCCTAGTGTCCGGAGATCCCTTCGGGGTCACGCTCGTCACTTCCAGCTGAGGTGGGGGAAGGGGAGAGGTATAAGTTCCTCCCCCGCCCACCTGGCAGTCTCTTTGTCCCTCACCCTGATGCCGTTTCCCTCCCTACCGCTTACCCGGCGTACTCAGGGTGGGGGGGGGAAGGATTTTCGAATCTTTTTTTATTTGTGTTGCAGGCGGAGTTACAGGGCGATCCAGAGGCAGAAAGGTACTCAGGGGTACCCTCTTCAGGAGCACAAAGGGTGCTGAGGCCTAATATCCCCAGGAAGTCTTTGCGATGGACCCTGGGGTGCGACGGCGCCCCGTCTGTCCTACGAGCGGTTGGAAACCTGTACAACCGGGGTCGCTTGAGTGCGCCGCCCCTCGTAGGGAGGGGGCGTGAGTAAGGAGGTGGACCGACGGTTCACCGGAAGTGGGAGGGGCTATCCCCTCACCACAACCGCTAAGCACCGATTGGCTAAGGCCACGATACAAGTTGGCCCATCAGGTGGTAGGCCGCGAGGGGCGGCTTGCCTTTGGATCGCCTGTAAGATAACCCACCATGTTGGTATATTTGATATGCTAATAAACCTGCAGCTATTTTTTTCCACCAAAAAGTTGTCTGCTTATTTATGTTACATGTATGTTGCTGCGGGAGGGCTGGTGAGTGTGGCCGATATTGGCACTATAGACAAATCTAAATGGTTGCACGCAAGGTCAATCAACGTGACCTCGCGTGTTGACGTCTTGAGGCTAAGCGACTTAATCTCCTCTGGTAGCCTTCACGCTAAGCGTAGTCACCAGGTTACCAGGATGAGCCGGCAACAATCCACACGCTAAATGTAGTCACCAGGTTACCAGGATACGCCGGCAACAATCCGTAGCACGGGCACAGAACAATGCCGTGAATTGAAATATGCAGCCGATGACGGTTTTTCCAACAGCTCCGGTACAGCATGCATTAAAGATGGAATAAGGTACAAAGTTTCACATTGGTTCATGATCACAATTTTACATCAAAGTAAATCCATGGATGTAGTAGAATATATTTTCCTCTTTGAAGTAGAAGTTCGCAAAAATCACCTTGAGCTGTCTGGTGATGGAGCAGGTAGAATGAAATTTTGTATACCTCCTCTATTTTTGCATGAAAAGACTAACCATATAACTTACTGATTATAGTTTTACTAACAGTGTGGTGTGTTATCCTAACCCAACCTTTGCATACACAAATTACACGTGGAAAATTGCTATTTGCATGGCAAAATAACTCGAATGATTAAAATATGTACGCATATTAATAGTAATACATGTGGTAATAGATATCGCATGATTTATGTTGCTTATGTGATGTTTGCATTCCTGAGTGGATCCAAAAGGTGAATATTATCGCTTTAAATGTCGCTATATGCTAGGAAAACACTAATATAAAAAGGGATTAGTGAGGGTTTAACATTAGAATCATTATTTCTTTGCATTAATTATTCCTTTGTGTTTGTTTCGCTTAAATTAGCATTTGGGCCTACCACAAAATGGAGTCGAAAATTGACTTCAGAAGTGGCCACCGTCTTGAAGATATGTTTCAATCCCTATTGACGGTGTCTGGGGATATTGTGATGGCGGGTGACTTTAATGTCTTGATGGATCCCAAATTGGACTCATCGTTCCAATCCAAAAAACAACTCAAACCTAAAGTTTTCCAAACTATTTCCAATTATAAAAGACTATTGGATCTCTGATCATTGGCGTCTAGATAATCCCTCCAAAAAAGAATATACTTGCTGGTCGAGTAGATTTAAGTCTTCATCCCGCATTGATTTTTTCCTTGCCTCACGCAATCTCAGGTTAGGTTATCATAATACGGTGCATAATGTATTTTCCGACCATGCTATGCTTATTCGGGAGTTTATTTTTAGGGATAGTAGAAGGTCTCCTAAATGATGGGTCTTTAATAAATCATATCTAAACGACGAAATATGGGTCTCTGAATTCAAAATCATAATTAGAGAATTAATAATTCGCAATACTGGTACCGCCCCTTTTAGTATTATTTGGGATGCCCTAAAGGCGTTTATTCGTGGAATTATTATTGGGAAAGATGCTGCCACATCTATTGCCGTTAGGGCCATAAACTCCTTTGAACATCGTATACAGGTTCTTAGTGCTTTAAGACAACAAAATCCCTCTAGGAATATTAAAGATCAACTGAATGAAGCTAAACGTGCATTTAGTACATATTTATTTGAGCAAGGAGAGGCGTTTTTTCGTAGTCCATATCAAAGTCTACGAAGAAAGTAATTTTACGGGTAGATTTCTGGCTTGGCAGGCTAAAGAGCAAGTTGCCTCCAATCTAATTCGGGGTTTGATTTGTCCCATTACCAATCAATATATAACTGACTCGGATGGGATAGGTAAGATAATGCATTCCCACTATAAAAAAAATATATAGCCATCAGTATGAAATAGATCAGCTAAAACTAAATGCTTTTCTGAGAAGGGATGCGATCCCTTCCCTCTCCGAATCCGAGCAATTAAATATGGTAAGTGAATTCTCCTTAGAAGAGGTACAATCGGTAGTGCAAGAACTTCCATCAGGGAAAGCCTCCGGCCCAGATGGATTACCCGCGGAATTTTTTTAAGTTTTTTTTTTTTTTTTTCTGCCTTTTCTGATATTTTTTTACAACTTCTCAACTCCATGCTCATTGGAGCCCCCATCCCTGACTCATTTCGCGAGGGCACTGTGGTTAGCTTTCTGAAGAAGGGGAAGGACGCTAGGGATCCCAATTCATATCGTCCCATTACCCTTTTAAACTCTGACTATAAGATTGTTACTAAATTACTAGCTATTCGATTTAATCACATCGCTCCAGATTTGATTCATGAAGATCAAAACGGCTTTATTGCCGGCAGACAACTGATGACTAATACCCATTATCTTTTGGAAGCCCTGGATTACTTTCACACCCTGAGGATCCCAGCTTTAATTTTGTTATTTGATGCAGAAAAAGCTTTTGATTTGGTGGTCTGGGAGACACTTTTTATTATTTTGCAATATTTTCATATTCCATTAATCATTATTAATTTCATTTGTAATCTTTACACGGGTGCCAAAGCAAATATTATTATTAATTCACTAACAGTAGGATCAGTATTAGTCAATCGGGGTACACGTCAGGGCTGTCCCTTATCACCCATTCTTTTTGCTTTTTTTTATCGAACCCCTTGCAATCGCAATTCGGCAGTGTGCAGAGATTTCGCCCCCGATTCCATTAATGTCAAAGATAAAACTATACGCTGATGATATTATGCTTCTTATTAAATCAGATTTGCAGTCACAAGTTCGTGTATTCCAGCTTTTTGAGGAATTTGAGACTTTCGGAGGCTATCGTATTAATAAAACAAAAACAGAAATATTGGTCTGTGGCAATCTTAAACCCGAATTACATCCGGATTTAC
Organism: Triturus cristatus; assembly: GCF_964204655.1. Taxonomy (NCBI): domain Eukaryota; kingdom Metazoa; phylum Chordata; class Amphibia; order Caudata; family Salamandridae; genus Triturus; species Triturus cristatus. The sequence goes on from NC_140579.1 coordinate 1,048,984,576, forward strand.
GGGGCTGTATTAATAATAAACCCAAAAGATATCTCAGGGTTTTTTTTACAGCTTCAGTTCAAGATCTCTACAGTCTTAATTTTGATCCCCTCCTTCGGAAAGTCGGTTCAATGCTCACCCGCTGGAATAAATTACCACTTTCAATCATGGGCAGAGTTGCTTTGATTAAAATGTCAATTTTACCATTGTTCAATTTTTTGTTTTCAACGATTCCCTGTTTTCTTCCGGGTATTTTTTTTACTCAAATTGAATCCATGTTTTCGCGCTTTTTGTGGGCACATAAAACGCCTCGTATTGCGCTGAATATTTTTTATGAGGAATTAGATAATGGAGGACTTGCACTACCGAATATTAGAGATTATTACAATGCTTACTTTGCTCAGTATCTGACTCGATTTAAATCTCCAACATCAAATTCTAACGCATTTATTAGTTTTTTCTTTGATTTATTTTTTTCGGAAAGTCACATTTCTCCCCCCCTTCAAGTTCCTAAACCTCCCAAGCTGGTTAGGTATAAGATAATTGCCTGGTTCTTTAGGAAGCGTACGGCTATGCTTAGAAGATATTCTCTTTCTCTGTTTAATTCTTCCTCTTTATTGATTAATTTATTCTCATTTTATGGGCATGGGTTTGGCTCTGATTTAATGGGTCATTGGACAAATGCTGGATTTAGTAAAGTGGGTGATTTTCTGGACCATACAAGGCGGATAACTCCGCCGGAGATGCGATTACTAATTGCAAGAAATTTTTTGTTAGCAGGGTCGTACATTTACATTTATCAATTCCTGCTACAACATGCTCCCATTTAGTTTACTCAGATTTCTACTCTTAACAACGATCTTTTTTTTAATAATACTTTGATAAGGAAACCCGGAGAGTGGAAGCGTTGCCTTGCTCAGTCCAGACAAATGGATCTGGGCGCTAAAGTCATAAAAAAATGGTGGGAACAAGAAAATCATGTATTGACATTGTCCACGTGGCGAACCATTAATAAGTTTAATTTTTCCACATTACGGGGAGCTAACTGGCGCAGAATGTTATTTTTTGGAAAATGGCTTTTGTATCGTACTCCGGCGGTAATAGCCAAAATGTATAGCACCCATCTTCTGAATTGTTTTCGATGCTTAAATTTCGCCCCTGCTAATTGGACTCATGTAATAGCCGATTGTTGTATGGTAAAAGCATTCTGGGATGACATTTCTTTTTTTTGAGTACTAATTTTCATATTCAGATATCTTTAAATGTCAAATTGATGCTCTATGGCTTCGATCCGCACCTCAATTTATCTGAATCCTTTGCTAAATTAGTTTATATTTGCATGGCTGTTGCCAGATCGTTGTTACTTCAAAACTGGCGTACAAATCCGACTTCATCTATGTATGAATGGTTATTTAAAATGAGTAGAGTAAAGATAAGTGAGCAAAGTTATGCCTTGAGGACTGGGGGGGGGAGAAAATGTGAAAAATTGTGGGGGGCTTTCTTTGATTAATATGTAAACATCTTGTCGAAAGTGGGGTATATTATATGAGAAAGTACTTAATGGTTTGTTTTTCTGTATTCTGTATATGTATGACACCATTTAATTTCAATAAAAAAAAAAAAGTGGCCACCGTCTCATGAGCGCGATACCTACTGCGCAGACTCGGATGGCTCCGTGAACTTCCTAACGAACCATGTCCTCCGTCAAGGATAGGATCTTGGTGGGCTGCCAAAGGCATGGATAGTAAAAACCGGTTTAAACTGAACAATCGGGGGGGCGTGGCTAAGATGGCGACGGAGTGAGACGCGTTTCTCTGTCTCTCCCGCGCCGCCCGATCATCGCTTTCACTATCAGGCCCCCTGATGCCCATCCGAGCCTGCCGTGGTGCCCTACTGTGAGTGCCACTTACCTGATGCCTCCAGCGGTCCCCTTTCTGGGGAGCGGCGATTATCTGTGAGCTTTGTGGAATCGTCCGGCCCCGGCCTGGTGGCCCTGCTTATTTGGATTCACGGCCGCGTTCGGCGACGTGTAGTGCCAGTGGGAGTACCAGAGGTGCCCGAAGGTGGGCTAGAGGCAGAGGCGGCGCTGATTGGGGCTCGCCCCCTTGGGTGGGCTGGAGTAGACGTGGAGAAGGCGGTGCGACCTGCTACGTGGCCGCCATTTGCATTCCTGGCGGTCCTGGCCCGGCGTCCTCCGGCCCTGCGGCCCTTTAGCGGAGTTTTGCGCCCTTTGCGTAACCCAGTGCCGTCGGCGGTCTGCTGTCCTGGGGAAAGGTGCCGCTCCATGAGTTTGGCAGGGCCATCCGGTCCCGGCCTAGCTGCGCCCGGCGGCCCTACTGACCTGAGCTAACAGCCGCGTTGGGCGACGTGGAGAGGCGATGGAAATAGCGAGGGTTCCCTGAGGCGGACTGGAGACGGCGGCGGCGCTGACTGGGGCTTCCCTTGGATGCCTTGGAGTCAACACGAGGAGAGCGGTGTGGCCTGCTTTCTGGGCGCTATTTGCATTGCTGGAGGACCCGGCCCGGTAGCTCCCGGCCCTGCGGCCTCTTGGCGGAGACCCGTGCCCGTTCTGACCCCAACGGCTGGCGAACTGGCGGTGAGTGCTGTTGTGGAGGGGAGTGCTCGCTACCGGAGGGTGGTGCTCGCTACCGGAGGGTGTTGCTCGGTCCGCACCTCGGCAGACGGTGAGGTGCGCGCTTGTGGGGCGCGCGTGAAGCCTTGCTGCAGGGCCCTGGGGCCTGCCACTGTGTAGGTTGATCTGCGCTCCCCATCGACCTCGGGCGACACCGCCGGGGTGCGCGCTGTGGATGTGTGCTCCCCCTTACCTCTGCCAAGACATTACCAGGCCTGACTTCTAACTGTGGGCCTGAGGGGCCGGCGACTTTGGCCCCGGAGGCCAGCTTTCGGCCTGCGGGCGACGCCTCCTTGCCTGAGCCGTGCTGTGGGGGGCCGGTGGTAAGGTCTTCTGGGGCCTGCAGTGCGGGGGCATATCGCTCCTGCTGCAGGGGTGTTGCGCTCCACTCCGCAGCTGTGGGGGGACAGCTGGCCTTGTGAGGGAGGTGCTCGGGCCGTGTGTTGACGGCCAGCGTGGCGCTGGTGGCCCTACTGTGTGCGAGCTTCGGAGGTGCTGTAGCGCTGTCCCCGTCCCTTTGGGTTCGTGGGCCTTGCTGGTCTGGTAACTTTGTGGGGGGCTCATTTTGCTGACATGTCAACCACCAAAAATAGGAGGGACAAGACCCTGAAAGACGCTATGCAGAAGTCTGCGGGTCCATCCTCTTCCCAATTGGCTCCACACTCCCCGCCGCCTGAGGATAGTGACTAGCCAGCCACTAAGGCGTTTATGCTCGACTTATTCTCCGCCATTAAGGAGGATATTCTGGAACTCCGCTCTCAGCTCTCCTCTGACCTCCGTGAAGTGCGGCGCGACGTGGACGCCCTTGGGGAGCGCATTGCTACTATGGAAGAGCACGATTTGGGGTGTGAGGACGATCTGCATCAGCTCCAACAGGATGTAATCCGTCTCACGGAGCAAAATCTTGATCTGCAAGCCCACGTCGAGGACCTCGAAAATCGTTCTCGACGGAATAACATCAGAATCCGGGCTGTGCCATGGAAAGGAGAAGGGGACTATGTTCTCCAGCTCTTCCAGCAGATTTTGGGGTAGGGGGCAGAGCGGGAAATTCAGCTGGACCATGTGCAGCGTGTTGGCTTGCCAAGGGGTGCGAAGGCTCCCCCACCGGACATACTGGTTTGCGTGCACGACTTCCAACTCAAGGAGCAAATCCTTTGAAAGGCCTGTGATCTCAACCCAGTGCAGTTTCGGGGCCACCAACCGACCCTCTATCAGGACTTAGCTGCTTCCACCCTGGTGAAACATAGAGAGTTTAAGCCCATCACTAATCATCTTCGTGAGAATAACATCCCATATTTGTGGGGTCACCCATTCTGACTTATCTTTAAATATCAGGGCAAACTACTCCAGCTTCGTTCCCTGGCTACCGCTTAAGAAGTCCTGGGGTTGGACTGGCCCTCTTCTCCGGCTGGGGTAGCTGGCGCTCCCTCACGGCGGCGCAGACGCTCGGATGGCTGGCAGCGCGTTGGGCGATCCCCCTCAGTCCTTGAGACCTGACGTGTCCACTAGTCTTATAGAGAGAGAGGCGGCTGTCACGTCAGTGGCACAGGTGACGGGCAACAGCGTTCCCTGAGCCATGTATGCCAGGCATCAGGTGAGCTCTTTCAAGGTGCCGGAGGGGAGAGGACCTTGGTTGAGTGTTCTTACCATCAACCACCCTTTGGGGGTTCGATGTATATCCCCTTCAGTGACGAGGTCTCATTTTTCATGGTGCCATGTTCCCCACATCGTTTAATCTACGTGACAGACTGTTGTCCTTTCCCAGGGCTCTGGTGTCCTGTGTTTTGCATTGTCTTTTCCATGTTTGTTGTGTTCTTTGGGCTTGGGGGTGAGGGGTGGGGATGGGGGACGGGGTTGTTTTTGGAGAATGTGTTGGGGCTCCGCATCAGTTCTCTCTTGGGTTTGGGAGATGCATGTCCTAGGGGGCTGCCCTTCGGCCCACCTCATCGCTCTGGTGTGCTGTGCTTAGGCCCTGGCTCTTCCCCCCCCTCCCCCCCCCCCCCCCCAGTGGTGATAAAGGGGGGCATCTGTTGGCCCATAGGCTGCGTGCGAGCGTACAGCGGTACAGTCCATTAGGGACTCCCACACGGTGGAGCATACCACCGACACCCTTATTGTGGATTCTTTCCGCCACTTTTATCAGCGCTTGTATACTAGGGAGGAGACCGGGTCAGAGGGGAGGGAGGCTTACCTGGCATCCTGTGGCATTACGCCATTGTTTGCATCCTCGGCTGACGCGTTGGAGTCCGCCATCCGCATTGAGGAAGTCATATCTGCAATAGCCCGTCTCAAGATCGCCAAATCGCCTGGGCCGGATGGTTTTTCCGCTTTGTTTTTTAAAACCTTTTGCGTTGAGCTGGCTCCGCTTTTAACACGTGGAGGTAACTCCCTTTATGTCGGAAACTCCCTTTATGTCGGAAGTCGCGATTACGGTCATACTTAAGCCTGGAAAGGATCCGAGGGATTGTGGCTCGTATCGGCCAATCTCCCTCTTAAATATAGACGTCAAGTTATTTGCGAGTATTCTGGCGGCGCGCCTCAGCCCTCTGATGGACAGCATCATAGACCCCGATCAATCGGGCTTTATTCCTACGAGCCAGAGTGGGGACAACACTAAGCGTATTCTCCATCTCATTGACCTGGTTCACCGGTCTCGGGCGCAGGCTTGTCTACTTTCCATCAATGCCAAGAAGGCCTTTGATCGAGTAGTCTGGGACTATCTGTTTGTTGTTTTTGCGCACTTTTGGTTTCGGTGAGAACTTTATCCGCTGGGTGCAATGTCTTTACGCAGCCCCTAGGGCATCGGTGAGAGTGAACGGGTGTCGGTCTTCCCTCTTCCCCATCTCCAGGGGGATGAGGCAGGGTTGCCCCCTATTTCCGCTATTGTTCGCGATCTATATGGAGCCCTTTGCCCAGCGTATATGCTCTAACTCGGATGTTGAGGGCATTAGGTTTGGCGCTGACGCACATAAAATTAGTCTCTTTGCGGATGATTTTATTCTCTCCCTTACTCACCCGCGCACCAGTCTGCGGTATTTAGCGAGGGAGCTTCAGGATTTTGGATTAGTAGCAGGGTTTATAGTCAATTTTTCAAAATCGCAGGTGCTTAATCTCTCTATCCCGGAGGATGAGGTTAGCGACTTGCAGCGTGACTTTGCCTTCCAATGGGTGCATTCTGACATTTCATACTTGGGTATTCGGTTGACCCCTTCCATTGCTAAAATTGTCCTCCCCAATTCCAAGCTGTTGGTGGAGCAAACTGCTAGGCCGCTATCCGATTGGTCTCACCTTAACCTGGCCTGGTATGGGAGGCTCGCGGCGATAAAAATTACTGTGCTGCCGCGTGTCCGTTATCTGTTTCAGATGCTCCCAGCGCAACCGCCGCCGGGTACTCTCCGGAGGTTGCCGGAGCTTCTTAATACGTTTTTGTGGCATAATAAGAGGCCGAGACTCGTCTTATATCTCGTTACCTCGCCGAAGGCCACGGGGGGGCTGGGCTTTCCGCTTTTTAGTGCGTATTACCAAGCCTGTTGCCTACGGTATATCAGGGAGTGGAATCGACCATTGTCCAGCAAGCCCTGGAATTTTATGGACGAGACGGTTGCTGGATGTAATATATGGCGTGAGCTCTGGCTTCCGCGGAAGCATAGGGCATGGGGCCTCTACTCGTCACCGGTGACTTCCCCGACTCTCAAAGCGCGGAATCAGTTGGTTGGCCCTAGGGGGTGGACCACGTTCCCATCCCCAATGACACCGATCGTGGATAACCCTGACTTTCCGCCGGGATGTGTGTCTCCTGTTTTTCAGCGATGGCGAGAGGAGGGATGTAAGAGGGTGGGCTCCCTCTTTGATTCGGATGGTGTGATCCCCTTCGCCCAACTGCGCAAAGACTATTTTGACCTACCGAAAGCTGACGCCTTCCATTACTCGCAACTTGCACATTGGGTGACCCTACCCTCTAACTTCGCCTTGATATCCCGTCCATTGACCACTTTTGGGCGCTGGTTGGTTTGTAAGAAGGATGACCGGAAACTCATATCGGAACTGTACGCAATGATAATGGCGCGTCCTAAGCAGCAGCGATAGAAGGCACAGGTTAGGTGGGAGACTGAGTTGGGGCGCCCTCTAACGCGCAAGGAGTGGGAGCATGTTTTCTACTGCGCCCATCACACTGCGTGAGCGGAAGGTGATGGCATACTGGTACTATACTCCGGCGCGCATTCAGTCTTGGGACCCTACTAAATCAGGCCTTTGCTGGCGGGGTGTGGTCACTCTGGCAACTTCGTTCATTTGTTGTGGCACTGCCCGAAACTGGTGCGGTATTGGGCGATCCTGGATGATCTTGATGAGTCGTTTCAGAATACGCTGCCGCGGGAGCCTGCGCACACGCTGTTGGGTCTCCCTCACCCCAAGTCCTTGCCCTTGCGCACGCTGCGGGGCAGACAACTTGCGTTGGCGTGGCTTGCGGCGCGGCAGGTTCTTTTGGCGCAGTGGGGCTCTCCGGCTGCGCCAGACCCGAGGGACTGGCTACGGAGACTATGGCACCTTCTTGGGATGGAGCGCCTCTCGCTCAGAGTTGATCGGAAGGGATTGGAATACGCTAAGCTTTGGAGTCGTTTCTTGCAACTTCTGTCAAAGGAGTTGAGGGAAGTCATGTGCCCCAAATATTTGCAAATTCTTCAACTTATTCCTTTGGAACCGGTAGGGGCCACTGGGGTAGGTTGACATATCTTTGATTAGGACTGTTGACCCCCGGGGATTTCGGTGTGGAGGATAGAGACTGATGCGAAGAGGGTGGGATTTTGGGGGGGTTGAGGGCTGGGGGTTTGTTTATTTGTCTTGTTATTAAATTTTCTTATAAAAGTGATACATGAGCAATTGCCTTGCAGATCTGTCCTACACTAAATCATCTTCTTGCGGGGTCGCCCTCCGGGCTGTAGACCTGTGCGCTGTGTACTGCCCAATCCGTTTCACTCTGCCGGCCGATGGTTGTAGGCAGTTGAGCTGTGTACTTTGGATGCGTATCACATAATAAAAATGATTGATTCTAAAATGAACAATCGAATCATACAAGTAAAACCAAGACTTTGTAACATAAGGACTATGTCATCTCCGAGAGTGAAACAGCAATATCCATGAGAAACCATAATGAACAAAAATCGGACGTTTTTGATCAGCCAATCAGACTTTCACCGCCTAAAATTGTTTCACATTATCCTGAAATTTATTATAAAAAGAGTAGCAGAATATGGAGGGGTAGTTGCGGTGGATGCGTTGGGTGCGGTCTATGCTGGTGATGACTTATGCTTGCATGATTTCTGGTCCTATGAAGATCTTTGGGACTGTAACGTGCTGAGCAAAGAACTTTCGGACTTTAAGCTTTGATCTGCTTTATTTGGACAATTTAATGGCTAATTCGGTTAAGCAGAGCCAATGAATTTAGAGAAAATCCAGATAGCAAGAATAAGTAAATATAATGTCCGGAGATTTAATTAATTGATCTAGAAAATTCTAAAACGTTGATGAAACAAATGCTAATATTAATTGCAATGAAATTATAGATAAACAAATATTGATTAACAGAAATTATGAGTTTGTGGTTTTTCGTTAATCACCATTAACCAATCCAACTAATTGGTCCGTTGACCAAGTGGGTGGAGTGCCTTGATGTTTGGGATTAGGAATCTATAGGTGACGAACGATAATGTATATTCTGTAAAATAACTTTTCCTTCCCTATAGGTTATCAGGTACCCCCCACATGTCCAGCGCGATATCATCCCTCCTGTGTGCATGAGTGGAGACGTGTGAGTGTTGGTGTTATGGGCCCCACCAATGACTGCATGTGTGAATGAGCTAGTGTGAAGTTGGGTCTGCGACGCAGGGAGGAGTTATGATTTCCTTCTTTTTCTCTCTCCGGTCTCGCGCTGGATCAGTTTTTCTGGTAGCAGGATGATGGTTTTATTGCATTAGGTTTGGTGATTATTGCTTATAGATTTGATTATTGCTTATTGATTTTCCTATTTCGAATATTGATTATTAATTGTGGATGTTGGATAAGTATTGGTTTATGTATTAACACTCTGTTGAGTCGCGTCGGTTTCTATGTTGTTTGACGACTTCTGGGATGTAGGAAGTCAGAAGTTTGTAATGATTCCGTAGTAGGGCAGATTGTTCGCTGCTCTCGGGAAAGACGGAATTATTGTTCCCTGTAGGTACACGGGGAAAACGTGTGACGATTGAAGTTGCACGACGCATTGTCTGGGAGGGGTCAGCAGAAGCAGGAGTAGTGAGAAAAGCTGACGTCAGAAAGGCCGTGCTGGGATTGGCCAGTTAGTAAGAAACTTAGCTGCTCCTGATTGGTGTGTTGGTGTGCGCCGCGCTGGGAGTGGAGAATTACAGGGTGACGTAGAAGCCCCGGATTGGTGCGTTAGTGAGAGTCGCGCTACGATTGGATAAAACAAACAAAATAGTCGTAGAAGAAATCTAGTGATTATAGAAAAGAGAAAATTATGTATTACGACCCACCAGAAAAAGAGAAAAAGTCCTGGCTCGGTAATATCAAGAACTTATTTAAAAAGGACAAACAGATTGTGACTAGAGAGGGACAGTTGCTTCCTCCAGCGAAATCACCTGCATCCTTTATGGTTGTGAAATATGGATATCATACATGTATATGGTTAGACAATTGGGCAAAGTATACAAAAGATGATGGAGTTTTGGCCTTTCCAGAACATGGTTCATTTAATTTAGGGGTTTTTAGAAATTTGAGAAAAAGAATGATGAAATTAGAACCGAGATCTAGACCTACACAGTTTGAAGCATTGACAGAATGGGAAGATAAGATGTATGACAGAGAACGGCAACGGAGTGGTGGAAGGTACAGAGCTATGTTTGGCAGATCATATGGACAAGAGAATTATGATTATAGAATGAAGAGATGGCGAAGTGCAAATATGACTGATGGGTTGTTTCCTATGAGAAATGTTGAAGAGACTACTAGTAGAAAATGTACAGAAAAAAAGAAAATAATACAGGACTAGAAGGTTGTAAGTATGGTGTGCATGAGTCGGAGGATGATGTTCTGGAAGACATGTTTTATAAAAATCCACCCCTGTATCAACCAAATTCCACATTATTGACACCAAGTGCCCCGGTAAAAGAATCACCACAGAATATAAAATTTGAAACAGTACCACATGAGGTAGGAAGAAATAATCCTTTCAGAGAAACAGACAATACTCAACCCAGTAAAATGGCAAATGAAAATTCAGCAGAATTAGCCAGAACCACTTTAGAGTTAACTGAGAAGATTAGGGAATTGACTAAAAATATGGAAGCTGTAACTGTTCCTGTAACAATAGGACCTGTAATGCTGATTTTTGACAAACAAAAGGATAGTGAGCATTGTCTGACGATTCCTTATAACGGTAACAGAGCAAATGAAATACAAAGCAGAGATACAAGAGAAAATTCATGGGGACAAACGGTAGGGATTTCCAAACAAAGTACTACTAAAAATTTGACAGTAAATCAAAGTCTAACAAATAGAGCAATAATGACGACGGACCAGGATCACCAAAAGGTTTAGAACAGACACGAAATTAAATGATTCCCGTAGGTCCTACTTCTGATGAATTAAGTGAATGGCTAAGAAGTTTACAGCAAAAAGATGCTGAGCCTAGACCATTAGATGTGTCCAAATTAAAAATAGTGTTAGAAGAATTAATAGTAGGGACTATTCCTACGGAAAAGTTAAAAACCTATCAGGATGAAGAATTAATGTTCTTATGCAAAAGTATAATGTGGAGAGCGAGAAATTTACATGAAAGATTAGCAAATGAAATGGGTATTGACTTTGAAAAGGTAAAGTCATTGCAAAAACCATACAGAGTAGATTTTTCTGAAAAGGACATTGAAAATTTGAATACTACAGGACGAACAACTCAGATTAAAGATTTAATTATTTTACTGAGAAAATGGGGCGATGTAGACAAATGGAAAAGTAGATGGTTTTGAAAACGAGAGGATGCAACAGATAAAACGTTTACAGCTTACCCGGTAAGAGAATAGGAAAAGGTAGTAACTGAGTGTCCCATGAGAGAGATTCCAGGTGGAGGCTATGTACATGTCCCTTGGACCAGACAAGATATTTTGTCATTTACCAATGATTTTCCCCGACTGCGCGAGAAGCCAGTCGAGTGGTATAGGCAGGTAGACAGGTTTGTAAAATTATCGAAAGTGCTATGGATTGATTTGAATAGCCTATTTGACATAATTGTCCCAGCAGATTTATGGGCAGAATGTAAAATAAGATAAGCTGGCCTCCACAAGAATACCCCAGAGATCCCAAAACAGGTGCCCCTGATCCAGAAGTAATGAGAAAATATGAACAAGTGATTACCTTTTTGAAAAATAAAGTACCTCCTAAAGAAACTGATTGGGTAAAGATTGATAGAACTCATCAAGATGCGAAGGAATCCGTACATGCTTATTACGAAAGGTTGGTTCTTGCCTTTAAACAGTTTAGTGGTGATGAAAATTTGAGTGAGAAAGATCTGAGTCATCTTGTATATCGATTTGTCTATGGGTTACGACCTGAAGTAAGTGAAATGATTAAACAACATACAGTAGATTGGCAAAATAAAAAGATAGATGAAGTACTGAGACATGCAAAATATTTTAGTGATGAGATTGAAGCCAAACAGTGTAAGTTAAACGAAAAAGCTATGTGGGCTCAAGTAAAAGTGGCAGAGAGACCGGAAGCTCAATTGATTGAACAAGCAAATAATACGGGCATGAGACAAAAACCTAGCATTGGAAAAGGGAAAGGACAAATTAATTTAGATGAAGCCAAAAAGAAATGGCTATGTCATAATTGCGGAAGAATAGGGCATTAGAAAACAGAGTGTAAATTCCCCCCAAGTGCTAATGGTGATAATGCATCATTGAATCCACAGGTGCAGAATGAGGTGAGTTGTCAACCGCAGCGACAGCAGCAGGTTGTTGCCCAACAGAATCAGGCACCAAAACCGCCTTTTCCACAGAGCGTAAATCCTCAGAAATACAGTAATGGACAGGATTCTACAACGAAGAACAGGTAACTAAACTCCTGTGTGCTAGTGCGGTTTCGCAGTATTAGCTACAACGCGATGAGAGTGAGTCAGAAGAAAGTTATTGACGGTGCCGAGGGGAGGAAGAGGAGTGCGTACTTGGCGCAACTCTAGAAGTAGACCAGATAGGCCCATTTGTGGATGGAAAGGTAAATGACAAACATTACTTTCCTAGTAGATACTGGTGCTACTCGTTCAACTGTTAGGTCAGCTGATGTTAAAAATCTTCCTCTCTCGGATGAAACAATCCAAGTAGTTGGAGTATCCAATAGACAGATAAAAACGTATCTCACTGAACCAGTTAAAGTTAACATAGGGAAATTTTCCGAAATGCACGGTTTTGTCGTTTGCGATTCAAGCCCTGTTAATTTGTTAGGGAGAGATTTACTGTGCAAGATGAATTGCACAATCTTTTGTACTCCAGATGGTATAGCATTTGAGACTCCAGATGAGGATGTACTATATAAAATGACTAAGGCTAATATGGAACCTGAGAGTACTGAAGAATTTGCTGTGTTTAATCCCGAGGAGCTGCCTCAAGAATTGAAAAAGACAGTAAAAACAGAGGTATGGGATTTCACAGGGGAAGATGTGAGATTAATGAAAAATGTAGATCCCGTAAAAATTGCTGTAAAAGAATGAGTAAGTTACCCAAATATTTCACAGTACAAATTGACACCCGAGATAATTACAGGAGTTACTCCCATAATAGACAGGATGATTAAGCAAGGTATTCTGAGAGAAATAATGAGCAGAAAAAGCCTAACGGAACATTTAGAATAGTGCAAGACCTGAGAAAAATAAATAAAATCGTTGTATCATGTTGTCCCATTGTACCAAATCCATCTGTGATTTTGTATCCGATTCCTCACGATGCGGAATGGTATACAGTGATTGATTTGTGTCATGCGTTCTGTTCCATTCCATTGTACCCTGACAGCCAACAGATTTTTGCATTCCGGTTTGGCGAACATATTTTGGCATGGTGCCGAATCCCACAGGGGTATACAGAGTCCCTCAATATTCAATCAGATATTGAAAAAGTCCTTAGAAGATTTAAAAATGCCTGAAAGTTCAGTTCTGGTCCAATATATAGACGACTTGCTCGTGGCATCAAGAACTCGAGAAGCTTGTGTCGTGGATACCATTGCATTACTGAATCATTTGGCAGATGGAGGACTTAAAGTATCCCCATCGAAATTGCAATTCTGTAACTGCAGATAGAATCAAGATAATAAAAGGAACGAGAGCCCCAATGACGCAAAGAGACGTGAGAATGTTTCTTGGAATGGTTGTATATTGTCGTCAGTGGATAAGTAACTTTTCCCTGATTACAAAACCTTTGGTACGCTTGACGAGAAGTGATGTAAAAGACCCCATTGAATTAAATAAAGAAGAGTTAACAGCCTTTAAACAATTGAGAGACAGTTTGTGTGAAGCACCAGCACTTGGCATGCCCGACTATGAGAAAGAGTTTGAACTCTATTGCAGCGAAATAAATGGATGTGCACTTTCTGTATTAATACAGAAACATGGAAAACTGAGGAGACCAATTGCATGTTTCTCAGCTAAATTAGACCCAGTAGCTGTAGCATTGCCTGGTTGTTTGAAAGCTGTAGCAGTCGCTTGTAAAAGCTTGGAACAGAGTGAAGGAATCATGATGGGATATCCTGTGCGAGTGTTTGTACCTCATGATGTGGCAATCCTTTTAACAAGGAGCCGCACTCAGTTCATGACGCATAGTCGTCTGACTAAATATGAGAAAGTCATCCTAGGTGCTACGAATGTGAGCCTTGTAAGATGTCTGAATGTGAATCCTTCAACGTTATTGCCTGACGCTGAGAATGTGGAAGTCAGAGACGACATGGATCATGACTGTTTGGAAGTGCTTGATTTCTGTACCAAACCACGTCCCGATATAAAAGATGTACCCTTAACAGAAAGTGACTGTGATGTTCGTGGATGGATCATGATTGAGAACGGATGAGGGAATTCTGAGTGCAGCATATGCAGTATGTACAGTAGCAGCTGTATTGGAAGCATCTTGCCTAAAAGGAGTAAAATCAGCCCAGGTTGCTGAACTTTTTGCGTTAACAAGAGCATGCAAGTTGGGAAAAAATGTGACTGTGATAACCAATAGTCAATATGGCTTCGGTGTAGTGCATGACTTTGGGCAAATTTGGTCCCAAAGAGGGTTTTTGACATCTAGCAGAACTCCTAAAAGGAATGCTGAAGTGGTTGGAAAATTGCTTGAGGCGATACAGCTACCTAAGCAGTTAGCTGCTGTGAAATGTGCAGCTCACTCAAAGTCAAACGACTATATTTCAGCTGGCAATCACTTAGCCAATGATATGGCTCAATATTGCGCACGTAATCAGAACTCTGTGAATCGGGAAAGAGAAATGAATTCATGTCCCTTGTTATTTACTAACACTGTGAATACATGGGAAGAAGTGAGGCAGTTGCAGGAAGAAGCAGGAGATGAGGAAATGAGACAGTGGGTAAAAGCCGGATGTACACCACAGGAAACAGATCATGTGTGGGTTTATCGGGATGGAAGACCAGTTATGCCTGATGGCATGGTTTCTGCCATGGCACGGATGTATCATGGACAAGCACATGTAGGTAGAGATGCTATGATCAGACTCTTCAAACAGACATGGTATAATGCAAAATTTAGACTTGTAGCCGAAAGCCTTTGTCAAAGATGTCTTATATGTCAGCAATTCAATCCTGGAAGAAAAACAGTGGTAAGTCTGGGAACAATAGGACGAGAAGGAGGGCCTTTCACCAGAATGCAGATTGACTTCATTGAAATGCCCCCCCTGTAACAGGTTTAGGTATGTTTTAGTGATGGTTTGTCTGTTCTCCCGATGGGTGGAAGCATATCCAACAAGAAGAAGTGATGGAATTACAGTAGCCAAGCTATTATTGAGAGAGTTTATTCCTAGGTTTGGTTTTCCAGTTACGATCGAGTCAGATAGAGAAAAACATTTTCATAATGAAATCATGAAATTAATTTGTGAAGCATTGAATGTACAACAGAAACTACATTGTGCCTATCGCCCAGGGGCTTCTGGTGTGGTGGAACAAGTAAATGGCACCATTAAAAATAGACTGGGAAAAATGTGTTTAGCCACAGGTTTGAAATGGCCTGATGTATTGCATCTGGTACTCATGACTATTAGATCTATTCCAGATAGGAATACAGGTTTGAGTCCCCATGAAATTGTCATGGGAAGAGCAATGCGACATGTTTTCATACCAGTCAACAAGCTATTGCCTATATCTGATGACTTGGTGTTGGATTATTGCAAGGGGTTGGCTGATTCCGTTCATTCTGTGTTCCATCAGGTTGGATCGGATGCCACCACTCTCGAAAAGAAGCCAGCTCATGATTTGAGCCCAGGAGACTGGGTGAGAATAAAAGTGCACAGAAGACGAAACTGTTTGGTTCCACGTTGGGGAAAACCATGTCAGGTGATTTTGACCACAACAACCGCTGTAAAATGTGCAGGAGTAAAGAACTGGATTCATGCTAGTCACACCTTGTGAATTCCAAACCCAGTGGATAACAAGGAAGGAGAATACTTTGAAGAATCAGATACAAGTTCTGAATCAGATACCGAAGAAATAAGAACAAGACAAACTCCTAAAAGGGGGGAGTTAGAACCAAGTCCAGTTATTGCACTAGAGAATCTTCCTCTAAGGAGAAAATTACAGATTTCCGACACCAGCTCAGAGTCAGACACTGAACCAGTACAAGCACACAAGAGTGGGAATATAAACAGTGAAGAGACTGTCAAAGAAATCCTTGATAAAGAAGTACGGAGTGAAAATTCGAGAGAAATTCCACCTGAAATAACAAAATTAGATGGTAGGTACCAGATACAGAGAGTGAGGGAAAGATTTTTGCGGAAGACCCCCGAAGAGTTGTAGGGAAATCACACATCCAGGTAGAAGGACAGTTAGCAGGAAGATTGTGTGGAAGAACCACGAGGAGGGACAGAAGTAGGTAATAAAAAGGAAGTGGTGGAAAGAAAGACTACTGAAGGTAAAGGTCAAGTTGGGACTGAATCAGAGGACAGTGATGAAGAAATACCAGAAGGTCGAGTCCTGAGAAAAAGAGCAAGGAGAACTGAGAAAAATGAAAAAGGAAGTAAGTTGAAAAGGCCAGCAAGGGATGAAATTGGCCTAACCAGATAGAGATTAAGATACAGATTGACACAAGTAAATTAATCTAGAGCGGAACAGGTGAATGAGGTGTCTAGCCAAGAGAAAACAGAAGACGTGAAACAAACAACAGTAGAAGAAAGTAAGAGAACAAGAAAACCCAACCAGAAGTATAAGTCAACGGAATGGTCATATGTGGCACTGCCTGAAGCAAAAGAAGAGGCAGACAGCCAAGGCGATCTAGAGGTGACTGTACCAAGAGTGGTTGAGGAAGACGAAGAATCGGAAATCCTGAGTTTTCTTGTCCGACATCGGAGAAGAGACGGATGTTCAGGAAATTCTGCATCAAGATTACGAAAGAAAAGTGAAAGACGATCAAATGCCAAACTGATGAGACCAAAAGTGTTCTTAAGGAAGAAACAATAATTTACCAGAAAAGACATAATCTGAAAGAACCAAGTAGGTGCTTAGAGCCTTGGGTTAGACAAAACTAGTTGTGAAGTAGAAGAGGCTAATTCAGCCACGGCCCGTATAGGGCGTGTTAGCGGGGCGGGGGAGGGGCAGGGTGGGGGGTTGTAAAATACGGCATATGGCCGATTTCAGGTAAGTTATGAAAAAAAAAAATTGTTGCGCGTGCTGCATCGCATTTGGCGATGTTGCACGCGCTGCATCGCATTTGGCGAAGTAGCGCGCGCAACGAAATTCATTTTTTCTTTTTTTTTTTCGTATCTTACCTGAAATCGGCCGTATGCCGCATTTTACAATACCCCACCCTGCCCCTCCCCCGCCCCGCTAACACGCCATATACGGGCCGTGGCTGGGCTAAGTCAAAAGACACTGGTCATTTTCCGAAATGGCAAACACAGAAAATAGAAAATCTAAATGTGTGTTCCATAGAAGATGGTTCAAAATGTGTTGTTGTTGTACAGGATTACTAATGCTTCTGTGGAGTGCGTTAGCTTTGATGGTTTCATTTAAGGCTACATTAGAAACAATAGAAGGTCATAGCGAAAATGAGACTAATGAAGAAAAGATTCAAAAGATTTACCCGACTAAAATAGATAGAAATTATTTACATAAAGATAGGTCCATAACTGATTTTTCTAACGATGTTTTTTCAAAATTATTATATGAATATGTGAAGACGATGGATGTGAGATTGTTACGTCTGCATGCAGTTGCCTCTATCAGTGTCTGAGAGAGTGACATATCA
This sequence comes from Triturus cristatus, assembly GCF_964204655.1. Classification (NCBI taxonomy): domain Eukaryota; kingdom Metazoa; phylum Chordata; class Amphibia; order Caudata; family Salamandridae; genus Triturus; species Triturus cristatus. Next base: position 1,049,001,685 of record NC_140579.1, read on the forward strand.
TCATCCCCCTGTGACATATGGAATAACCTGTAGTGTATTAGCAAGTTTGTTTTATAAAATAGGGAAACTAGAATATTATTTTTCTGATGTAGATAACATATTTTCACAAATACCTGTAGTTAACAAGCTGAATAAAGTAAAACCTGCTAAAGTGTTAGGTGATTTTTTTCTTAGAAACGAAAGAATTAACATTAGAGTCAATATTTAGAAACAATCTAACTTGTAGTTTAAAGAAGGAGGAGAACGCTTTTTTAGACATGGTAGAAGAAAGAAGATTGAAGATGCAAAAGAAGGTACCTGAGGGAAAAGATGAAAAGACAGTCTGGGATGTTGAAAGAGAGAAATATTTGAAAGGAGAAGCTAGTCCAACAATGGCTTTAGATTGGCCTCAGAAAGGGAAGTTGTGTATTAGAAGGAATCAAACTGCATATGATAATTATTTTGCAGGCACAAGTGATTGCCATGATACTTATAGAATCATGGGAGGATGGGTATTTAAAGGAGAAAATGATCCATTTTTTTTCTGGATTATATTTTATCTGCGGGAACAAAGCATATCGATTGCCAGAACGCTGGTATGGCACATGTTATCTAGGCCTGGTTTTCCCAAAGATATTCCATGTGGGGAAAAGAGGAAAAGATGGTGCACTTGAGATAGGTAGACAACTAACACGTGGAAGGAGAGAATCTTGGTCAGAAATTGTAGGAGACATTTTTGGAGCACTGATACCAGCAGTGGGAATATCTCTGAATGCCCATAAAATTAGAAAATTATCAACAGTAGTGGATCGCTTGTCAACAAACACTGCTGGAGGGTTTTTATTGGTAAACACTGAAATGGTTGCCATGCGAGCCATGGTAATGCAAAATCGACTTGCCCTTGATATAATTTTGGCAAAAGAGGGTGAAGTTTGTGGAATGCTGAAGGTTCAACATTGTTGTACTTACATTCCTGACGAAAGTCAAGATCTGAAGACGTATATTAAAAATATAACTGACTTGCATGAGGAGATTGTTCCACTGGAGGCTGAAGGTATTTTGGAAAAGATTGGGAAAAAGTTTTCTACTATTAAGAACTTTTTATTAAAATTAGGTAGTACCTTTATTAGTAAAATTCTATTCCCAGTAACGTGTGATTATTTTAGTATTCATTTTAAGATTAGGATGTCTATGTAGCAAAAGAAGAAAATTACTAAATAACATAAAGAGAAACTGTAAAGAAAAGAGAGAAAAAGAGTTTGAAGAAGTAGAATTAGAAGAGTGGAAAGAGAACATGTATAGAAAAACAAGAGAAGAGGAGACAGGTGAAACAGTAATGTGAACTAACAAAATGTTAAGAGAACTGAATTCATTTCCATTTACTAAATTTTTCCAAATATAAAGGTAATGTGGTGATGTTAAAAATCACCAAAGGGGGGATTGATGGAGCAGGTAGAACGAAATTGTGTATACCTCCTCTATTTTTGCATGAAAAGACTAACCATATAACAAAGTACACGTGGGAAATTGCTATTTGCATGGCAAAATAACTCGAATGATTAAAATATGTGCGTATATTATTAGTAGTACATGTGGTAATAGATATCGCATGATTTATGTTGCTTATGTGATGTTTGCATTCCTGAGCGGATCCAAAAGGTGAATATTATCGCTTTAAATGTCGCTATATGCTAGGAAAACACTAATATAAAAAGGGATTAGTGAGGGTATAACATTAGAATCCTTATTTCTTTGTATTAATTATTCCTTTGTGTTTGTTTCGCTTAAATTAAAATTTGGTCCTATCTCAAAATGGAGTCGAAAATCGAGTTCAGAAGTGGCCACCGTCTCATGAGCGCGATACCTACTGCGCAGACTCGGATGGCTCTGTGAACTTGAATGAATGAATGAATGAATTCGGATTTCTAAAGCGCGGGTAGCTGCCCTGAGGCGTCCAAGCGCTAAGCATATCTCTGAAGTTTGAGTAAGGAGGAAGGCAGATTCAGTACCATGGTTATGTGGTGAACAGGAGCGTTTTCAGCTGTTTGCGAAAAGAGAGAATGTCGGGGTTTGATCTGAGATGCTGGGGTAGGGCGTTCCACTTTTTAGCCACATTGAAGGAGAAAGAGCGGCCTCCGGATCTTGATTTCTTTGTTTGCGGTACAATGGCTAGATTTGCAGAAGTGGAGCGCAACTGTCTGGTGGGTATATAGGGTGTGATGAGAGGGAGGTTGATGGTCGGGCCTTGCGACCAGAAAGTCTGGTGTGCGATGCAGAGTGATTTGAAGTCTACTCTTTCCTTTACAGGGAGCCAGTGCAGTTTCCTCAGTCCGGACTTTACTGAGGATCTGCGAGGGATTTGTAAGAGTGTTCTGGCTGCGCAGTTCTGTATTAATTGTAGTTTGCGCAAGGTGAAGTCGGGAGCTCCGAGATATAATGCGTTTCCATAGTCCAGCCGCGATTGGATCAGGCCCAGGACTACGGTTTTTCTTGCTTCAAAGGGGAGTAGAGGCAAAATCTTCCTAATGACTCTCAGGATACCAAAACAGGTGGCAGAAAGTTTTGTAGCCTGTTGGTCAAAGGACAGGGACCTGTCGAGCCAGACACCAAGGCTCTTAATGGCGTCTTTGGGTGTTGGGGCCGGACCTAGGCTGGTGGGCCAGAGATTGTCTATGGTCGATGGTAGAATGTGACCCAGGAGCATGAGCTCTGTCTTGTCTCCATTAAGTTTGAGACAAGACTTGGTCATCCAGCATTTGACCGTATCCAGGCAGCCTGCAAGATCTACATTTGCCGACGTACCGCCCGCCTGTGCCAGGGAGACCACCAGCTGGGTATCGTCCGCGTAGGTAATGATCTTGATACCGAACGGACGGACGATCTCAGCCAGTGGCCTCATGTAGACGTTAAATAACGTCGGGCTCAATGAAGATCCCTGTGGGACCCCACATCCCAGAGGCTTCCTAACAAACCCTGTACACCATGTCCTCGGTCAAGGATAGGATCTTGGTGGGCTGCCAAAGGCATGGATAGTAAAAACCGGTTTAAAATGGACAATCGAATCATACAAGTAAAACCAAGACTTTGTAACATAAGGACTATGTCATCTCTGGGAGTGAAACCGCAAAATCCATGAGAAACAATAATGAACAAAAATCGGACGTTTTCGATCAGCCAATCACAGACTTTCTCTGGCTAAAATTGTTTCACATTATCTTGAAATTTATTATAAAAAGAGTAGTAGAATAGGGAGGGGTAGTTGCGGTGGATGCTGTCTATGCTGGCGATGACTTATGCTTGCAGGATTTCTGGTCCTATGGAGATCTTGGGGACTGTAACGTGCTAAGCAAAGAACTTTCGGACTTTGAGCTTTGACCTGCTTTATTTGGACAATTTAATGGCTAAATATCGGTTAAGCAGAGCCAATGAATTAGAGAAAATCCAGATAGCAAGAATAAGTAAATCTAATGTCCGGCGATTTAATTAATTGATCTAGAAAATTCTAAAACTTTGATGAAACAAATGCTAATATTAATTGCAATGAAATTATAGATAAACAAATATTGATTAACAGAAATTATGAGTTTGTGGTTTTTCGTTAAAGAGAATAAAGGATTCTGAGTCTTAAAATGTGTTTTAGCTGGTTCTAAATCACCATCAACCAATCCAACTAATTGGTCCGTCGACCAAGTAGGTGGAGTGCCTTGATGTTTGGGATTAAGAATCTATAGGTGACGAACGATAATGTAAATTCTGTAAAATAACTTTTCCTTCCCTATAGGTTATAAGGTACCCCCCCCACATGTCCAGCTCGATATCATCATCCCTTCTGTGTGCAGACTCGTGAGTCAGAGACGTGTGAGTGTTGGTGTTATGGGCCCCACCAATGACTGCATGTGTGAATGAGCTAGTGTGAAGTTGGGTCTGCGACGCAGGGAGGATAGTTATATGATTTCCTTCTTTTTCTCTCTCCGGTCTCGCGCTGGATCACTGGTATTGGCGTGGGTTCGTGGGGTTTAAGTCCATCGTCGCCATTGTTGCAAAGAATAGACGTACACAAGAAATATTCTTAGGTTTATTCTTGACTTAAACCCCTTCTGACAGCTAGGCAATGTGGGCACAACGGCCAGCAAGCAGCTCCATATAACGAATGCCACACCATTCTACAAAGACCTCATGCACAAATCTAGAACACTCAACAGAGAGATTAGCTCGAGCACACGCTCGAGCCCAACACAACAAGGCGCTCATGCTCCAGTCTGAGCACTGTTGTTTCCATGTCATAAATACTAAATTGAACTTTGTAGAAAACTGACCGTTAACACAGCTCTTGAACACCCTTAAAAGTTTTTTCAGTTTTTATTTGCTGTTTAAAGTAAGTACAGATAAGGGCTAAAATGCCGGTGGTGGCGGTAGAAACCGTCCAGGTGGCAACCCTAGTTAGAGAGAGTCTCTTATTTTTTTCCCCTCTCCCTTCCTCCCTCCCGGAATGCTTTGGCTCTGCCATGGAGGGTGGCTTTGCCATCCACCCAGAGTGTTCCCGGTGAGTTCACCTAGCCATAGTTTAACTCAAAATAGGATTTCTCCACATTACATCCTCCTATGTGTGCTGCTTCCTGCAGCAAACATATGAAGAGAAAATTGGCTCAGTGGATTGTTTTTGTGCTGGAAGGTGTCCCTTCCTGTACAAAAACAATCCTGCTTACAATGCAGGCAACCTTGCATCATGATGCAAGGGTGCCTGTGTTGGTACTGAGCAGTACATTGTGCGCCAGCACTGGGAAAAGGCAGGAATATTATGTTAAACACGGTGCATCCTTGTCCTTTCCGTGTTGCGCAGTGCAGCGAAGCAAAGTGACTTTCTGTGCTGCATGACTTTTTGTTTAATATGCCCTATAGTTTCATTGTGACCACCAGTGTTAATTATTGTATTTTATTCATCAGACAGCATTTTATGTGTCATAGATCACTGCATCACTCAGCACTCCTCATTGGTGAGAAGGACATAATGGCCTATGTGTACGTCTCATCATTCCGGTTCTGCTGGCTGTTTTAAGGGGTTAAGAGACAATGTTTGCTCATTTTGCCAACAGGGATTTTGAAGATAGACTGGGCCTTAATCAGACTGGAGGACATTCTGATTCCCCCAACAAGTTCCCCAAGGCTGTATTCTGTATGCATGTTGACTGTTGGGGGTGCAAATCTTGTGCAGTAACCCTCATCTTCTATTCTTGTAGTAGAATCAGTTATATAGTAACTGTGAATACGTGAATTGAATGTTGTGGTTATGTGTTATTACCACCAACTGGAGAATACCCGCGTTGCTTTATTGGCCAAAAACGAACAAGCTCCCTGAAACGGACCTTGAGAAGCTAGAAAGTATAGTTTCCTTATTCTGAGACAAGAGGCACAGTTAACATCTGCAGCTGACTGTTATGCTCTCATGTAAGATGGAGTGTGACGCCAGAAACATTGTGTCAAGAATGGGAAAGGTCAAAGTTTGCCAGGCAACTCATTCTCCCTGGCAAATGTGTGCTTTGCTGTTTTTTGCTATTGCTCTTGTTCATCACTCCACCTTCCTGTCCCACACTATTATTTTGTTTCCCCTTATTGATTCCCTTGGCTCTTTTCCTCCTTGCTTGGAATAGACGTTTGTTGTTGTCCGCTGTCTCCAGATCCAGCTTCTGCGGATCCTGGTGCTCGTATCAGTGTTTTCACCTGGTTGTTTGGAGGGTCTCCTAGTCTTCTGCAGTGATCATGAGAGCCTCATTGGTGGAAGAACTGGCAAAAGAATATTTAACGATGAACCTTTATTGCTATCTTCATTAACCTTTTCTGGTACGGGCTATTTCCCAGTGTTGATTTAACATCTTGAATACCATCAACCACAAGAGAGAACCCTGAATAGACACTACACTTTTACCTCCAGAATGCCACCAACCACGAGGGAGAGGTTTCCGTATACCATCACCTGAACAGATGGTGGAGCAGCTGTGTCTCTGTCTCCATCTTTTTCTCTCTCTTCTCGAGTAGCCCCGTGCTGTCCTCAGTGGTGTAGACATATTGCGACAACACTTATGACAGTAAAGGTAGAGTTGGATTTACGTTGGATTTGAGAATTTGGCCCCTGACTCGCAGTTACTGCAAGTAAGATTTCCACCAGCAAGTATTGAAATAGTAGGTACAGTTGTAATATTTGTAATACATCAAGGACAGTTTCACTCGTCAGCTAGTAAAGTGTTACTAAATGCATTGCAATGCCAGTGGCGGCTCATCTACTAAAGTGGAGGAGCGCTGCCCCACGGCTCTTTGAGCACTGGAAAAATAAAATGATAACACTATCTTATTATCATTTGAGTTTTTCATTGTGAGGCAGGTTTACTGGGTGGGGCGGGGCTGGGCTGTTGTCACAGCCAGCAAGGGAGGAGTGGTTGGGGCACTTAAGTGTGCATGACGGTTCGGCCAGCCGTCTTGGGCCTGCCAAACAGCAATGCGCACTTTGCATGTTCTTCACCGGCTGTATTGTACAATCTGGGTGGAGAACATGCACAGTCTCATAGTTCCAGTCTGAGCGCCGAACCACGGCGCACAGCCAATAACGACACTGCTGTACTGGTGACAGTAGCTTCATGATCGGCTTAAGGGAGCCTGTGTGTGCTTCCTGCTTCGGGCTGGAACAGAAAAGGACGAAGGCGAGGCGGTGGCCAGCAGCAAGGTAAGTCACTTTTAATTTATTTTTCTAAACCCCCCCCCCCCCCCCCCCCCTCACCCATATTACTCGGTGGCAGCCTCCACTGTGCATTGCACTATTTAACCAGTGTCAAGAGCTTTAGGATACTAAAGATCCAACACGATCTCTGGCGCAGTAAGTTTGTTAAACATAGTAATTTTATTGATGCTACAGTTCATAAGAAAATTAATTCAAATATGATAGCAGTTTAAAACCTAGATGCCTTAAGTGTGCTTGAGTATGAACTGAGAAAAGATGAAGAATAAATGGGTTACAATACTGACCCAATGGAGGGCTTGAACTGAGAACCTGCAGCAGAATACTCATATTAATAAAGTAGAAACAGGGGAATAACCTAACGCACCTGAACATTTTTGTCCGAGAGTTGTTGAAAAAATAACAATGTATGCAAGCCTGCACCCAGAACATAGCTCGGTGCTCAATGATTCACAGGTGAACAACACAAAGAATTGCTTGGTCTGAAACACCGGATAACTTGTAACCACATTGCTCAAAGAACTGATGCTTTTAAAAAGGTGAGTACATCTAAAAGGTGAACAGCCATTACAAAGCGGCTGTTTCACCGCAAGTCATTACATCGCATGCGTTGCAATGCATACGATGTAACAACGCAACCATTACTACGCATACCATTACATCGCATGCACTTTTACAACGCATGCGATGTAATGGTATCCAGGTCGTTGTGAGGAAACTGAGGCTCTTCCGCTTCCTCACAATGACGTGCACTGCCCCTCAGACAACGTTGGAACCAGGAGAGAGGAACCACGAGGAGAGAGAGGTAAGGGGGATTGGGGGTAGGGGGAGGATCGTGCTGGGGGTAGTGTTTCAGTGTGGGAACCGGACTGGGGGTCGGGGAGGGACGTGCTGGGGGTATTGTTTTAGGTAGTGTTGTGGTGTTTGTGTAATGTAGGGTAGTGTTTTAGGGTTTAGGGTAGTGTTGGGGGGTCGTGCAGGATAGTTTGAGTGTAGGGACCGGATTTGGGGGCAGGGGAGGGACGTGCTGGGGGTAGTGTTTTAGGATTTAGGGTATTGTTGTGGTGTTTGTGTAGTGTTTTAGGGTTTAGGGTAGTTTCGGGGGTCGTGCAGGGTAGTGTTTCAGTGTAGGGACCGGACTGGGGGGCGGGTAAGGGTCATGCTGGGGGTAGTGGTTTAGGGTTTAGGGTAGTGTTGCGGTGTTTGTGTAGGGTAGTGTTTTAGGGTTTAGGGTAGTGTTGGGGGGTCGTGCGTGATAGTGTTTCAGTGTAGGGACCAAACTGGGGGTCAGGGGGAGGGATGTGCTGGGGGTAGTGTTTTAGGGTTTAGGGTAGTGTAGGGTAGTGTTTTAGGGTTTAGGGTAGTGTCTGGGGGGTTGTGCAGGGTAGTGTGAATGTAGGGAGAGGACTGGGGGTCGTCGGAGGGTCGTGCAGGGGTACTAAATTAGGGTTTAGGGTAGGGCAGGATAGAGTCACTTACCTTTGTAAGTTTTACCATGAATATACCTTTACCACGCATGCCTTTGTGTTGTAATGGCATGCGTGGTAAAGGTATAGTTGTGGTAAAAGTTTGTGATGTACTGGTATGTCGTTGTCATTGACATCGCGCGGTAATACCCACATTGTAATGGCATGCGTGGTATTGGTATACGTTGTAATGAGTCATATTCCATCAAGTTTTCTTTACACTATACATAGATTAGTAAACATTAAAAATATTTTGTTATGCGTTAATTTGCATACTAGATGGGGGTATAAAATTGTCCATGCAACAATTAGTGCTCAAGGTAGGAGAGTTATATGTGAGTAGGCCTTTTGCACTTTTAAATATATTTGACAGTGCTACATATGTTACCTGCCATTGCATATTAACATCGCCTTGGTTTGTGCACTGAAAGGATTTGAGTGTGTGAATTAGTGTAAACAGATGTGATAGGCCTTTTCTGGGTTTGTCCATCAATTTATGCCAGATGTACACCTCCGTTAATGCAAGTTTCTTAGCTTAATTTCGTTAGCAGACAGGATTTATTATTTCCTGTCGAAAATGAGAATAATAACCAGGTTTGCAATACACCAGCAATAAAATGAATGATGAGCTTGAGTTGGTCAAGGGAAGTGTAGAATTAGTTTGGGGAAGGCATCTTTGATTATTTTACCTGCGATGATGTTAGGGATAACTCCAAATTCATCACCCCCATTCTCTGTCTTTCTGTATTATTTTGTACCCTGGGTGGAAGAATTTTTCAAACAAAGAAGATTCATTGATAAGAACAGTTATTTAGAGTTTTGGCAGATGCCCTATCTACCCTGTTGAGAGTGTAACCCTATGTAAATACTCCCAACAGGGCGGATGTGAGACATCTGCCAATATTTGAAGGATGTCCTGCATCCGTCAAACTCTAAATACCCCTTAACATTTTGTTATGGCCGATATATGGTATTCTTCCTCTTCCAATAGATGTTGAATTTCCAAGGTAAGTTTTACAGCTGAATCAGTATAAATGAGACCCAATATTAGGAAATCTAATTTTGTAGTATTACTGATGGATAGTTTGAAGTATATATTGTGTATTGGGTCATTTAGTTTACATTGTAAGTTGGCTTTTGTGGTTGACAGGAGTCAGAGTAAAATTTTGTGATATACCGTTACGTGGATTGGTTAAGCACATGGCTCTGGTTTATCTTGGGATCAATCATTTGAGAAGGAATGGGGTCATGTATTGGGAACAAGAACCTTTAAGTCAAACTTAAATGTAATAATCAAAATGTTTGCAGTTCGGCTTGTTGGTTTGGGTCATTATTGTGCCTGTGTCAAACAGTTTTATTGTGAAGGATCCTAGGTATGGATATTTAAGTTTTGTATTCAGTCTAAGCTTTCTAGAGATTTTCAATTTGACTGTTATGGGAGATACGTCATGATTGTTGAATGAAATATCAGGTTGGTTATATTCTTTATTGCTCAAGTGCAGAAGTGGCCAACGATAATGGATTCTAGGCTGCTTGCCAAAATGTTACATTTAAGGCTCCTTCATGCATTTTTTAATAATATTGATGTTTAATGCACAACCATATTCTGATCCATTGCCCCATGCACTCATGCCCACCGGAACAAGTCATGGAAGGTATTTCACATTTAATAATAGATGCTAAGTCTTAATTATGGACCGAATTCCTAGCCGACCTATGAACCTATGTTAGAGTGAGCTACGAGATTAGGGGCCTTCGATGAACCAATTAGAGCCACCATAAAGCCAAGAACTGAAGACATTTTGCCCCTTAGCCATTTACTAAATACTGCTCTTTACACTGAGTGTCTCATGCAGTCCGATTTGATTCATCTTGTATTGGGAAACAAAAGGGTGTTCAATGGAAAGGAAACCAGAATGACATGGTGGGTATGCTGCTATGGCATAATATTGCGATACAAATTACCAACACGCAAAAATATCAATGAAAAAATATTGAGAACACAAATATCGTCATTCTATACATAAAACCCAAAAAGAAAAAATATCAACTATCAATATATAGAGGTAAAAAATATAAAATATAACTAAATATTGAAAACAAAAATAAATACAAAATATTGTCAATAGAATAAAACATAAGAATCATGACGAAAACCACAAAAACCAAAAGGTTGCAAAAAATCAAAAGAAAAAGAGATATGTCTTAATAAGTCTTTAAAACAGATCAAATATATATAAATTAAACATATATGAATACCCCAAAAATAAATATTTAGCATTCTCCACATAAGGTACAAAATTAAAATATAATTCAAACTACTAACCATGTAACCGATAAATTTAAACTTACATCAGTTAACAAAAAGATTAATGAGATCTCACAAATTGCTTCAGTGCTTTGTCAGTAAGATCCTTGGTTTAATGGTTCTTCATTTACAGATGCGATGCTAACAGATCCGAGGCTTTCATCTTGACCTAACTTGCTATATGGCTCATCTAGTGGCTGGCTGGCAGAACGCTCCAAGTGGAGAAAATAGTAGTGAACTGAAAGGAATTGAATAGGAAAGGGATTAGGTTGATTCTAGATACAGAGATGGATGGAACTGAAGTAGCAACTTTTCTTCAATGTCATGCATCACTATCTACAGAACAAATCAGGGAAGTGCGGCAGGTGAGGCAGAGAACTAAAGGAGGGCAATATGCAAAGACCTTAGGGAGTATAGGGCCAGTTGTACAACCCACCAATTTGTGAGTCGCAAATTACTTCGCATTTGCGACTGGCAATTTGCGACTCGCAAATTGGGATGCACAACAGTGTCCGAGACACTGTTTGCAATTCCCAATGGGGTCTCAAATTGCATGCCTCATGCATATTAATGAGGCTATCGCAATTTGCGAACCCATTGTGAATGGCTGGCACTCCCAGGGATGGTGGCCTGCTGGGTTCAGCAGACCACCATGTCTGGGACTGCTTTTAAATAAAGCAGTTTTTTAGGTCTCGGCTAGCGAAGGCTGCGCTTGCGCAGTCTCGCTCGCGAGATTTAATGACTTGGAGAAGAGGGGCTTGAACCCACCCCTCTTCTCCATTGGCTGGCCTCTTAAATGCTGGCCAGCCATTGGAGAAGAGGCTCGTCTCGCAAAATAAGCCCCGTCCTTTTCGGATTTGGGGGCGTGTTTTTCGTTACTTTTCGCTGGGCGTATTTTTCTCTCCTCCAGCCAATGGCAAGAGGAGAGAAAAAGAAAAACACGCCCCCGAATCCAAAAACGACGTTGCGTTTCTCTGAGGCATTAACCTTGGAGAAAGGCAGTGGTGTGCTCGTCCTCTCCCCCTGCTCTCGGCTCCTGCCCTCTCCTCCGCCCTCATCTACCGCCCCGCATCGCCATGCCTTTCTCTGAGGCATTAACCAAGCGCCTCGAAGCGCCGCTTCCAACCAACCGCAGGCCGGCCGCCTGTCTCCGAGGCCCATAATCCAAGCCACCCACAGCACGCGCGCACTTAGCCATAACACTGCAAAGCCTAGAATAGCAGAGCACTTGCGAATCTCGTGGGTGGCGCCCTCTCGTGTGTCCTCGCTCTTTGAGGGGTGCAGAAACCCGCTCAAAATGTTCTTGGGGTCCCGCATGCCTTTCATGGTGCGCCGCGCTCTCCCCCCTCGCAGCACTGGGGCTGCGTTGTTCCGGCCCCTCTCCCCTCGGCTGGACTAGACCAGGCTTCCTCGGACTGGAATCCTCTCTGAGGTGCGAGCGGCGGCTGCTCTGCTAGCTCCGGCCTCTCTCTGTCCCCTATCAGGGTGTGTGCAGGGGTGTGGGACAAGCATGGCACGCTGACAGCCACGGCACGCAGCCGCAACTGAAACAACGGACAGCGCACACACACAGGGAACCAGTTAGTTCACTTTGTTGTCGACACTGTTGCGAAAAATCATCGTGTTTTTATGGAAAGACCTGCGACTGCTAAGCAATGAGATGAGTTGAAGACCACCAGCAGGGAGATCCTCACAGTTAAATATCGTACATTATTACAGCTGTTTGCTAATGCTTTCAAAAGTGTTCATTAAAGGTTACTTGCAGGTTACACACACCGAAAGACATTTATTTATTCTTTTGGACGTGTTCTTGGGTTGGATAATTCTGTAATTAATTTATTCTCCCGTGACACACCCTCTTAAGAATTGTACGTTTCGCGTTATTGAGCCCTTAAACTTGTATGCACCATCACACTGCTATTGGTGAGCTGGTAACATAGTACAAATATCTAATGCACATTGTCAGGGCAGCACTCCGCGTCCCTCTGTGACTAAAGCTAGGCCATTCTTGTAACACGAGTTGCCACTGTCCATCGGAGACCAGAGCTAGGTAGTAGCTCATGTATTTAACAAGAGCCAGTTGTGTTTTCAGATGCTAATTTACACACAGTGTTAGTATTTTTATAGTTTCCATTAGTTTATTTTCTTTGGTCCTTCTTTGGTTTCCATAGCCTATTCTTTTGTGGCAGCCGTGGTTATCATTTTGCCAGCTGGTTCGCAGTGGCCCTACACTTGTTTCCATGGCACCTATCTCCGCCGGGTGGCCCTAGTATTTTGATCTGTGGGGTTCGTCGGAGGCGGCCGACCTGGTCGGGCTTTGTAAGGGTCCGTCTGGCAAAATGGGGGCCGCCATGTTCTTCGGCTGCACTTTCATTGCCTTCGGACCCGCCTTCTCCCTGTTCCTTCTGACAGTATCGAGGGACCCTCTCCGGGTCATCATTCTGGTGGCAGGGTGAGTGCCGTGAAGAGCCGGTGTGTTTTCTTTCTTACGTGGGTAACACACACAGCGTGGTGTGTTGTCGGCTTAAGAAGGGCGGATCATGAGGGTGCAGACGTACCACTACAACTAGTTGTAGGAGAGTAGGGTCTGCTATCCTATGGTCACCCCAAATTTTTGCTTTTTGCTTCACTGGTTTTTGACATATTGAGGCTGTGGGCCTGCCAATCAGACCCCCAGCCTGCTGTTCTCTCTACTAAATTAAAACTATGCACCCTAGGTGCATAACCAATTGGAAGTGGATCACCCTGTCAGCCCCTGTACCAGTGTACACTAGGTACCCAGGGCATTGGTGTACCCAAGGCCTGCCAGGGGCTGCAGCATGTATTATGCCACCCCAGGCTTGGCCTAACAATCTGACACAACTGGCTGATCACTCAGCTGGGGTAAGTTGGTGTAATCACCTCTTACTTAGGTGTAGTATACCTATACCTAACCTTAAATGGGACACCTGGTAACCTCTAAGTCACTCCTATGGCAGGCCTTAACAATCCTGAAGGCAGAGTGCTTGGTTCCATGTGAGATGGTGCTCTGGCATGAGCTGAGCCTGTCTGCAGTGGTCGGAACAACTTCCTTCTACTGTTTCCAGATATCGTCATACCATATACTCTTAAGTGCATTATGAACCTCGCGGTTAAATGCTATCTTTGGTTTGGCTTTATCAAAACATGTCGAGTAAGGTGTCATATGAATTGGAATACTAACCCCTCGCCAATTCTGGCGACGGGGTTAGCATTCCACCCTTCTAGAGGGACACGACATGTACAGTGCCTGAAACCCGGGTAAAATCAGACATAGCCTCAGCTCCACAAAATGGATGCTGCCACCACAGACACAAGTCTGCCCTCCTGCTGCTGGGAGTCCTTCCAGCTTGGGAGGTGTGGACAAAGGGTTTCCTGCCAGGGGAGGTGCGTGCACCACCCCAGACAGGATTTTGTGTATTGGTCAGGTAGGGCTTGAAAGAAACCAGACATGCCTGTGGCTCACAAGGAGCCTCGGTGCATATGCCAGTTCAAACCGGTCCTGGGGCACACCAGTCCCGGGCCTGGGGCGAGCTGGACAAAGGATTGGGGGTGTAACCACCCCCCTTCCTGGTCCCACCCATAGGGAGGGACCTAGCAGGTAGTCCGGCCCCTAGAATCCGAATAAAGGTAGGAGCTGTGTCCTAAGACTTCAGACATCCTGGAATCAACTTGAAACTAAGAAGAAGACGGGAACTTCGACATTCTGCTGCACAGAAGACTGAAGAAAATCTCCCCTGTGGTCAGGGAGTGACCACCTTGCTAACGCAAGCACCACCCAGCGAATCACCGTCTGCTTTGCCGCCGCCTCCCGCCGGAGCCCGAGCCCAGAGACTGACAAGACCTGGACCTCCAGACCTCTCACCGCCCGATCCACAGTCCCTGAAAAGAGGAGACCCGTGGAGGCACCGAGACACGTGGAGCCAGCCATCTTGGAACGACTACGACAAGCTGACCAGTGCAACAACCGAGGCTCCCTCCAAGTTGTGCTTTGGATCCTGAGAAGCCCAACCCTCGAGCAGCATCTGCACCAAAGGTGAGCCCTCCAGCATCTCCACGATCTGCGTGGGGCCCTTCTGCATTTTGCCACTCGACGCGCCTAACCGGTTGCTGGCCCGCTGGCTAGTGGCCATCTTGGCGACGAAATCTACGACAAACACCGCTGGTCTGGTTGCTCCAGACTGGCCCTTGCTCCCCTCCAAAGGAGCAATCCCTCTGACCTTGCTGGTCAGAACCAACAGCTGATTTCCGAATCCTCCTGCAATTGCTTTTGCCAAGGCTTGTTTGCTTCGATCAAGTCGCCGACACCGCCGACAGCGAGAGCCTGCGTGGGACAGCTCGTGAGCCGACTCCTGGACGTCGTCGACCTTCAGGGACCACGTGGCTGCGGAGACAAGCTACCCCTCATCACCTGTTTGCACCCGACATCGCCTGGTACCCACCTGGTGCCACGCTGGTCACTGGCTAGTGACTGTGAACACTGTCCCCTCTGCTTACAGGTCTTCAACATCTCCGATCCACTCTTGGATCCACTGCATCTCTCCCGGACCGACCGCCTGCAGCATCTTTGTCTTCAAGCTCCACGGAACAGATAGAAGCAACCCGACGCACTTCGAGGCCTATGCACCCGCTTCCTGTGGGTGAGGTAAAGCTGGCACACCTGTGCCCAAGTGTAGTATTACATCTCTAGTGCCTGTGTTCCAAATCTTGAGTTCCTAGTCCATCCGGAAGATTCCTTTTGCAGTAACTTTGTACTTTTTACGCACCCATTGAAACCTATGGGAGCACGCGTGTGACTATTTGCTCTGCACACGCCACCCGTGGACCTCCTGGTCACTAACTGACGTTAGCTCCTTGTAGGCCCAGCGATTCTAGAGGCCTTAGGCCTTTTCCCTTTTCTGTTCGTGGTACTTATACCACTATTTTAGTATATGGTTTGAGTGGCCACCAGGGCCTATCCATATAAAGTGCAACTTCTGTGTATTCTGTGATAATCTTGTTTGACGATTTGTGCTCCTGTGCTCATAAAGAGACTAGGGGTTACTTTGAGAAATAAATACATATATATTTTGAATATATATCTGTGTGGTGTCCTTTCATTGGTATAAAAGGGGGTTGCATTTGGTAAAACAGCTGGCTTAACACGCTTCACGAGTTTAGCCTCAAAGACTGCTTAGCCTACGCTACCACTAGGGCAGCTAGTCCGAAAAGGTTGACTTACAACCACACCATAAGGGTTGCTTGGCATGGTACAAGGTGGTCACTAGAACTAGTGAACAGCATATACCAGGCCAACTTCTCACATTGGTGAGCAGCGGTTGGATTTGAGCTTGCTGTGTTTTACCATTGTAATCTCTTGGTTACCAATTGAAAGATCACATAGGTACCTGTAGGTACATATAAAACAAGATTAGATATACATAAGTTCTACTGAACTTAGTTGTTGTAGAGCAAAGGGAGTAGCACACCCTGACTACAACTACTAGATAGGTTTAGTAGGTAAACCCAAGTGTAGGTAGATTGCAACACATCCACCCACACTTAAGAGCAATGGCCGGGGCAGAGGGGTCCACTGTACCCATCTCTGTTGAGAGTGACCCCCAGAGGGCACCATCCAGCTTTGCTACCCTTAATCAGAATGAGCTCAGGCATTTGGCAACTCTTAGAGGCCTTAAACAGCCCAAGAACCCAAACTCTGCTGAGCTCAGAGAGCTCTTACAGAATGATGAGAATCAGAGAGCACTCAAGAAAGCTTCCCAGTTAGCCCCCTTAGGGACAGGAACAGGAGGCCCCCCTTCTAAAGATGCCACTGAAGTACCCCTTCCCAATAGTCACCCCTTAGATGGGATGCCTACCACAGAGGATGAGAGTGAAAAGGATACTGACAGTAGTGAGGATGAAGGGAGAACTAGCCCAGTGCCAAGTGTTATACTTGGCCCAGCTAAACCAAGGCTATTGGGGACTGACAGTGGGTTCAACCCACTGGATCTCCCCAGTGGACTTAACACAGGGCTGGGAAGGCAAAGGAATCGCTCAGGTGACTCCAATGCTTCCCATGGCTCTAGAGGCTCTCAAGGTCACTCCAGGAGAAGGATGACCACCCCTCAGAGGAGGGAACATGAGGCCAAGATGCAAGAGGCCCAGCTGAGGATCAGGAAGCAGGAGCTAGAAGTAGCCCTGATGGAAGAGAAACTTAGCAAGGCTAGACAGCATAAAGAGAGTGGGTCTATACCCACTGGTGGCAGCATTGTCCCTAAGGACAAAGATAGGGTTTTCGACAATAGAAACCTGTCTAAGGTTGTGCCCCCCTACAAAAGTGGGGATGACATCCACAAGTGGATAACTGCTCTTGAGAGAGCCTGCAAAGTACAGCAGGTTCCTGAAGATCAGTGGGCAGCAATCCTCTGGCTCTCCTTTGAGGGAAAGGCAGAGACAGACTCCTCACTGTTAGAGAAGAGGATGTCAGAAACTACAGAGTCCTGAAGAGTGTTCTAGTAGATGGGTTAGGCTTAACCACTGAACAGTACAGGTTAATGTTCAGAGACACCCAAAAGACACAGACTCAGGACTGGTCTGAATACATTGAATGTGCCACTAAGGCTTTGGAGGGTTGGTTGCTGGGAAGTAAGGTATCTGATTTTACAGGATTGTATAATTTGATGATGAGAGAACAGATTTTAAATAACTGTCAAAACCAGCAACTGCATCAACACTTGGTTGACTCTGATCTGACCTCTCCCCAAGAATTGGGAAAGAAGGCAGACAAATGGGTCAGAACCAGGGTTAAGCAAAAGAACCAGAACCAGGGCCAAGGGGGTGATCAGAAGAAAACAGACCAAAAGGGTGGAGATCAGAAATCTAAAGACCAGAAGTCTTCAACAGGGCCCCAAACTACTGCTAAGGAGGGTGGGTCCCAACAACAGTCCAAAAAGAAGAAAGAAGGTCAAAAGAAACCCTGGTGCAATCATTGCAAAAATACAACTCACTGGACTAGTGATTGCAAAAAGGGTGGAGCCCCCAACACTGTTGCCCCTAAGGCACCTGCTCCCAGTACTACTGTTAGCAGTGTTGGTCCCCAGACAAAGGGTGTAGTGGGAATCACTATGGGAACTGAAGGAGATTCTGACTTAGACAGAACCCTTACACAGGCAGTCTTGATCTGTGATGGGGACATTGATTTGTCCCTGACTGTGAGCCCCAGTAACCTGGGCAAGTACAGACAGACTCCTTTAATTAATGACAAAGTGGCTCAAGCCTACAGGGACACATGTGCCAGTGTCACTATGGTGACACCAGGCTTTGTGGACCCTGGACAGTACATACCAGGTGAGAACTACCTGGTGACCAATGCCAGCAATGCCACTACTTCACACAGTGTGGCAGTTGTTGACTTCTCATGGGGAGGGGTAACTGGCCTCAAAAGGGTTGTGGTTAGTGGAGACCTCCCAGTAGAATGTTTGTTGGGCAATGACCTAGAGAGTTCTCTATGGTCAGAAGTGGAGTACAGGACTCATGCAGAGATGTTAGGTATATCATCACATGTCCTTGCTGTGACCAGGTCACAGGCCAAAAAGTGCCTCACTGAACCTCAGGTCTTGGATCCTGGAACAATGGACCAAGCACCTACCAAGAAGAAGAACAGGAGGGTCAAGGCTGTGCCTTCCCCCCTGCCTCAGAGTGATGATCAGCCTTCCCAGGAAGCTGATCTAGAGGACCCTGAAGGAACTGTCCCTGAAGAGCTTGAACCTGATCAGGTTGAGTTTCTGGGGACAGGGGGACCTTCAAGGGCTGACTTGAGGCAGGCTCAGTTATCCTGTCCCTCTCTTGAACCCCTCAGACAGCTGGCTGCTGCTGAGGCTGCTGGGAATGCTCAAGGTACCCATAAAGTGTATTGGGATGAAGGGCTCCTTTATTCAGAGGCTAGAGACCCCAAGCCTGGTGCAACCAGGAGGTTGGTCATACCTCTGCAATTTAGGGGCTTCCTTCTTACCTTGGCCCATGACATTCCTTTAGCAGGACACTTAGGCCAGAACAAGACTTGGGACAGGCTTGTCCCTCACTTTCACTGGCCTCATATGAATGAAGATACAAAGGAGTTGTGTCGCTCCTGTGTTACCTGCCAAGCCAGTGGCAAATCAGGTGGCACAACAAAGGCCCCCCTAATACCACTACCTGTGGTGGGGGTCCCCTTTGAAAGAGTGGGAATAGACATAGTGGGTCCCATGGATCCTCCCACTGCATCTGGGCACAGATTTATACTGGTGGTAGTGGATCATGCCACCAGGTATCCAGAGGCAATTCCCCTTAGGACCACTACAGCTCCTGTTGTGGCCAGGGCCCTGCTGGGAGTATTCTCCAGAGTGGGGTTTCCTAAGGAGGTAGTATCTGACAGAGGTACCAACTTTATGTCAGGATACTTGACAGCTATGTGGAAGGAATGTGGTGTCAACTACAAGTTCACCACCCCTTATCACCCACAATGCAATGGGCTTGTTGAGAGATTCAACAAGACCCTAAAGGGTATGATCAAAGGATTACCTGAAAAGCTCAGGCGAAGATGGGATATCCTTCTACCCTGCCTTCTGTTTGCTTACAGAGAGGTCCCACAAAAAGGAGTTGGCTACAGCCCCTTTGAATTGTTGTTTGGGCACCCTGTGAGAGGCCCACTGTGTTTGGTGAAGGAAGGATGGGAGTTACCTCTCAAAAAGCCTAAGCTAGACATAGTGGACTATGTACTTGGTCTCCGCTCCAGGATGGCTGAGTATATGGAGAAGGCATCCAAAAACCTTGAGGCAAGCCAGGCCTTACAGAAAGCTTGGCATGACCAAAAGGCTGTCTTGGTTGAGTTTCAGCCAGGACAGAAGGTATGGGTGTTGGAGCCAGTGGCCCCAGCAGCACTCCAAGACAAATGGTCTGGACCCCATACAATCCTGGAAAAGAAGGGAGAGGTCACCTACTTGGTCGACCTAGGAACTCCCAGGAGTCCCCACAGGGTACTCCATGTTAACAGGCTTAAAGCATATGTTGACAGGGCAGACATGGGCTTGCTCATGGCTACAGATGAGGGACAGGAGGAAGAGAGTGACCCTCTCCCAGACCTGTTGTCTCAGAACCCTGAAGATGGCTCAGTTGAAGGAGTGACCCTTGGAGGCAACCTCACTGCCCATCAGCAGACTGAATGTAGACAGGTCCTACAATCATTTTCACATATGTTTTCCTTGATACCTAGTCAAACTGACTGGTGTACCCATGTGGTGGACACTGGTGACAGTCTGCCTGTAAAGAACAAGCTTTACAGACAACCTGACCACGTCAGGGACTGTATAAAGGCTGAGGTACATAAAATGCTGGAATTAGGTGTCATTGAACCCTCAGAGAGCCCCTGGGCAAGCCCAGTGGTTCTGGTCCCCAAACCTCACACCAAAGATGGCAAGAGAGAGATGAGGTTCTGTGTGGATTACAGAGGACTCAATGCTGTCACCAGGACAGATGCACACCCCATTCCAAGGGCAGATGAGCTCATAGACAAACTAGCTTCTGCAAAGTTTTTGAGCACATTTGACTTAACAGCTGGCTATTGGCAAATCAGATTAGCTGAGGAGTCTAAGGCCAAAACAGCATTCTCAACCCCAGGTGGGCACTACCAGTTTGTGGTGATGCCCTTTGGTCTGAAGAATGCACCTGCCACCTTCCAAAGGCTGGTGAACCAAGTCCTTACTGGGTTGGATGACTTTTGCGCAGCATATCTGGATGACATTGCTGTCTTTAGCTCCACCTGGGAGGATCACCTGATCCACCTGAAGAAGGCTCTTGAGGCTCTGCAAAGGGCAGGCCTCACTATCAAGGCTACTAAGTGCCAGATAGGGCAGAGTAAGGTTGTGTATTTGGGCCACCTTGTAGGTGGGGGCCAAGTTCAACCACTGGAGAGTAAGATACAGTCCATCAAGGATTGGTCCCCTCCAACCACCCAGACTCAAGTTCGAGCTTTCTTGGGCTTGACTGGGTATTACAGGAAGTTTGTTAAGAACTATGGGTCCATTGTGACTCCTCTTAATGATCTGACATCCAAGAAGATGCCCAAAAAGGTTCAGTGGACAGTAAGCTGTCAAAAGGCATTTGATGACCTGAAGGAGGCCATGTGCTCTGCACCTATCCTGAAAAGTCCTGACTACTCCAAAGAGTTTATTGTCCAAACAGATGCTTCTGAGTTGGGTGTGGGAGCTGTGCTGTCACAACTTAATGT
This sequence comes from Triturus cristatus, assembly GCF_964204655.1. Lineage (NCBI taxonomy): Eukaryota > Metazoa > Chordata > Amphibia > Caudata > Salamandridae > Triturus > Triturus cristatus. The sequence goes on from NC_140579.1 coordinate 1,049,022,426, forward strand.
AGATGGTCAAGACCAACCCATTGCTTTTATTAGCAGAAGGTTGACCCCCAGAGAGAAGAATTGGTCAGCTATTGAGAGGGAGGCCTTTGCTGTGGTGTGGGCCCTGAAGAAGCTGAGGCCATACTTGTTTGGCACTCACTTCAAGATTCAGACCGACCATAAGCCCCTCTTGTGGCTAAATCAGATGAAGGGTGAAAACCCCAAACTGCTTAGGTGGTCCATTTCCCTACAGGGGATGGACTTTACAGTGGAGCACCGGCCAGGTACTGACCATGGGAATGCAGATGGTCTCTCCAGGTACTTCCACTTAGGACATGAAGACGAGACTGGTCAAGGCTAGTTTAATGTCCCAGCGTTTGGGGGGGGGTTGTGTAGGAGAGTAGGGTCTGCTATCCTATGGTCACCCCAAATTTTTGCTTTTTGCTTCACTGGTTTTTGACATATTGAGGCTGTGGGCCTGCCAATCAGACCCCCAGCCTGCTGTTCTCTCTACTAAATTAAAACTATGCACCCTAGGTGCATAACCAATTGGAAGTGGATCACCCTGTCAGCCCCTGTACCAGTGTACACTAGGTACCCAGGGCATTGGTGTACCCAAGGCCTGCCAGGGGCTGCAGCATGTATTATGCCACCCCAGGCTTGGCCTAACAATCTGACACAACTGGCTGATCACTCAGCTGGGGTAAGTTGGTGTAATCACCTCTTACTTAGGTGTAGTATACCTATACCTAACCTTAAATGGGACACCTGGTAACCTCTAAGTCACTCCTATGGCAGGCCTTAACAATCCTGAAGGCAGAGTGCTTGGTTCCATGTGAGATGGTGCTCTGGCATGAGCTGAGCCTGTCTGCAGTGGTCGGAACAACTTCCTTCTACTGTTTCCAGATATCGTCATACCATATACTCTTAAGTGCATTATGAACCTCGCGGTTAAATGCTATCTTTGGTTTGGCTTTATCAAAACATGTCGAGTAAGGTGTCATACGAATTGGAATACTAACCCCTCGCCAATTCTGGCGACGGGGTTAGCATTCCACCCTTCTAGAGGGACACGACATGTACAGTGCCTGAAACCCGGGTAAAATCAGACATAGCCTCAGCTCCACAAAATGGATGCTGCCACCACAGACACAAGTCTGCCCTCCTGCTGCTGGGAGTCCTTCCAGCTTGGGAGGTGTGGACAAAGGGTTTCCTGCCAGGGGAGGTGCGTGCACCACCCCAGACAGGATTTTGTGTATTGGTCAGGTAGGGCTTGAAAGAAACCAGACATGCCTGTGGCTCACAAGGAGCCTCGGTGCATATGCCAGTTCAAACCGGTCCTGGGGCACACCAGTCCCGGGCCTGGGGCGAGCTGGACAAAGGATTGGGGGTGTAACCACCCCCCTTCCTGGTCCCACCCATAGGGAGGGACCTAGCAGGTAGTCCGGCCCCTAGAATCCGAATAAAGGTAGGAGCTGTGTCCTAAGACTTCAGACATCCTGGAATCAACTTGAAACTAAGAAGAAGACGGGAACTTCGACATTCTGCTGCACAGAAGACTGAAGAAAATCTCCCCTGTGGTCAGGGAGTGACCACCTTGCTAACGCAAGCACCACCCAGCGAATCACCGTCTGCTTTGCCGCCGCCTCCCGCCGGAGCCCGAGCCCAGAGACTGACAAGACCTGGACCTCCAGACCTCTCACCGCCCGATCCACAGTCCCTGAAAAGAGGAGACCCGTGGAGGCACCGAGACACGTGGAGCCAGCCATCTTGGAACGACTACGACAAGCTGACCAGTGCAACAACCGAGGCTCCCTCCAAGTTGTGCTTTGGGTCCTGAGAAGCCCAACCCTCGAGCAGCATCTGCACCAAAGGTGAGCCCTCCAGCATCTCCACGATCTGCGTGGGGCCCTTCTGCATTTTGCCACTCGACGCGCCTAACCGGTTGCTGGCCCGCTGGCTAGTGGCCATCTTGGCGACGAAATCTACGACAAACACCGCTGGTCTGGTTGCTCCAGACTGGCCCTTGCTCCCCTCCAAAGGAGCAATCCCTCTGACCTTGCTGGTCAGAACCAACAGCTGATTTCCGAATCCTCCTGCAATTGCTTTTGCCAAGGCTTGTTTGCTTCGATCAAGTCGCCGACACCGCCGACAGCGAGAGCCTGCGTGGGACAGCTCGTGAGCCGACTCCTGGACGTCGTCGACCTTCAGGGACCACGTGGCTGCGGAGACAAGCTACCCCTCATCACCTGTTTGCACCCGACATCGCCTGGTACCCACCTGGTGCCACGCTGGTCACTGGCTAGTGACTGTGAACACTGTCCCCTCTGCTTACAGGTCTTCAACATCTCCGATCCACTCTTGGATCCACTGCATCTCTCCCGGACCGACCGCCTGCAGCATCTTTGTCTTCAAGCTCCACGGAACAGATAGAAGCAACCCGACGCACTTCGAGGCCTATGCACCCGCTTCCTGTGGGTGAGGTAAAGCTGGCACACCTGTGCCCAAGTGTAGTATTACATCTCTAGTGCCTGTGTTCCAAATCTTGAGTTCCTAGTCCATCCGGAAGATTCCTTTTGCAGTAACTTTGTACTTTTTACGCACCCATTGAAACCTATGGGAGCACGCGTGTGACTATTTGCTCTGCACACGCCACCCGTGGACCTCCTGGTCACTAACTGACGTTAGCTCCTTGTAGGCCCAGCGATTCTAGAGGCCTTAGGCCTTTTCCCTTTTCTGTTCGTGGTACTTATACCACTATTTTAGTATATGGTTTGAGTGGCCACCAGGGCCTATCCATATAAAGTGCAACTTCTGTGTATTCTGTGATAATCTTGTTTGACGATTTGTGCTCCTGTGCTCATAAAGAGACTAGGGGTTACTTTGAGAAATAAATACATATATATTTTGAATATATATCTGTGTGGTGTCCTTTCATTGGTATAAAAGGGGGTTGCATTTGGTAAAACAGCTGGCTTAACACGCTTCACGAGTTTAGCCTCAAAGACTGCTTAGCCTACGCTACCACTAGGGCAGCTAGTCCGAAAAGGTTGACTTACAACCACACCATAAGGGTTGCTTGGCATGGTACAAGGTGGTCACTAGAACTAGTGAACAGCATATACCAGGCCAACTTCTCACACTAGTGATTTGGTGTTGCAGATGTAAAATGATTGCGTTAACAGTATGAGGTTTTATATCACAGTGTGTTGTGACAATATGCTAAATTGATCTTTATTTAGTGCCATAAGGTGGAATGTTTTAGCCAAAGGAAATGGTGAAGTGAACGTGGATTTTAGCTGTGTGTGTTGTGATCAGGATGTGGTACTTTTCAATGAGTTGTGGCGTGGCACGTTTTTGTAACACTGAAATGATGCTGTGCATTGATTTGTTGTGTAGAGGAATTCAGATAGTGTGTCTGTTTATATTGTGTGTTCTGTCCTGGTGTATGGTGTGATATAAGTTGCCGTGGGTGGATGCAGATCACAAAGGACGTAGTTTAGGGCGATTCAATTAATGTGGTCGTTAATAACTGCAGACATCATTACATTGTGATGCGGTTAGCTTCAAACAAAACAAACATTTTTTATTTGAACATGAGTGTGAGGGCAGATGCATGTACGGCACGTTCGAGGACGTTCGGGCTAATGTTGAAACCTTATTTTTTTGCTCCGCACACATTTGCCAATATACATACTCTGTATTGACTGTCAATGTAATGAAGTTTTTTACGCTTCTACCCAAGATCTGCCCTTATCTCCTTCTTCACAATTGGATTTTATGTTACTGGGGAAGTCAGGTATGACAAGTCATTTTCTTTCCTCTTGTCTTTTGAAGGGAATACAAACTTCTACTTATTCGAACAATCAGAGTCGAGGATTAAAGCTGCTGGAAGTATCTGAATTAAAAAGGGTAGCCGTGCAAGTCATGTGTGAATGATTATATTTTTCTATTCTCTTAGCGAAATGTTTTTATTAAACCTAGAGCCCAGTATAAAGAGTTTTAGCACAGATCTTTATTATACGTTGGTGACTTGCATGTTGGAGGCAGGTGAGCGGCTGCCATGTGAGATGTGCCCGACAGTAGCGAAGGGGCTTCTGGGCACCTGCTCCGGTGTGAGCAAATTGGACGTGCAGGAAGGGCTTCGGCTGGTAGGGGCGTCGACCTGCCACTAAAAAAGGGGATTTGTGTGTTAATCCTTTTTGTAAGATTACGTGAGGCAGTCCTGCAAAGTCTGAAAGACCAAGCTTAACAGAATGTCTGACATTGCCCTTCTAATGCAGAACTCTGTGGCTGCGGTACCCACAAGGCACACTTTTATGTGCCTCTCCTTCGGGGTTTGAGTTGAAGTACTTCCCTTATTCTGAGCACTCCTAACCCCTCCTCATCACAGTGGTGAATACAGAACACGACTATCTCCAGTCTTGAAACTTCCGACCACACGCAGCCTGCCAGGCCAGCATTACCCTGCCTTCCTGTCAGGGGTGTGTGTGTGTGTGTGTGTGTGTGTGTGTGTGTGTGTGTGTGTGTGTGTGTGTGTGTGTGTGTGTGTGTGTGTGTGTGTGTGTGTGTGTGTGTGTGTGTGTGTGTGTGTGTGTGTGTGTGTGTGTGTGTGTGTGTGTGTGTGTGTGTGTGTGTGTGTGTGTGTGTGTGTGTGTGTGTGTGTGTGTGTGTGTGTGTGTGTGTGTGTGTGTGTGTGTGTGTGTGTGTGTGTGTGTGTGTGTGTGTGTGTGTGTGTGTGTGTGTGTGTGTGTGTGTGTGTGTGTGTGGGTGTGTGGGTGGGTGGGTGGGTGGCTGTGGGTGGGTGGGTGGCTGTGGGTGGGTGGGTGGCTGTGGGTGGCTGTGGGTGGGGGGGTGGGTGGGTGGCTGTGGGTGGCTGTGGGTGGGGGGGTGGGTGGGTGGCTGTGGGTGGCTGTGGGTGGGGGGGTGGCTGTGGGTGGCTGTGGGTGGCTGTGGGTGGGGGGGTGGGTGGGTGGCTGTGGGTGGCTGTGGGTGGGGGGGTGGGTGGGTGGCTGTGGGTGGCTGTGGGTGGGGGGGTGGCTGTGGGTGGCTGTGGGTGGGGGGGTGGGTGGGTGGCTGTGGGTGGGGGGGTGGGTGGGGCTGTGGGTGGCTGTGGGTGGGTGGGTGGGTGGCTGTGGGTGGGTGGGTGGGTGGGTGGGTGGGTGGCTGGGTGGGTGGGTGGGTGGGTGGGTGGGTGGGTGGGTGGGTGGGTGGGTGGCTGTGGGTGGGTGGGTGGGTGGGTGGGTGGCTGTGGGTGGGTGGGTGGGTGGGTGGGTGGGTGGGTGGGTGGCTGTGGGTGGGTGGGTGGCGGTGGGTGGGTGGGTGGGTGGGTGGGTGGGTGGGTGGCGGTGGGGTGGGTGGGTGGGTGGCGGTGGGTGGGTGGGTGGGTGGGTGGGTGGGTGGGTGGCGGTGGGTGGGTGGGTGGGTGGGTGGGTGGGTGGGTGGCGGTGGGTGGGTGGGTGGGTGGGTGGGTGGGTGGGTGGGTGGCGGTGGGTGGGTGGGTGGGTGGGTGGGTGGGTGGGTGGGTGGGTGGGTGGGTGGGTGGCGGTGGGTGGGTGGGTGGGTGGGTGGGTGGGTGGGTGGGTGGCGGTGGGTGGGTGGGTGGGTGGGTGGGTGGCGGTGGGTGGGTGGGTGGCTGTGGGTGGGTGGGTGGCTGTGGGTGGGTGGGTGGGTGGCTGTGGGTGGGTGGGTGGGTGGCGGTGGGTGGGTGGGTGGGTGGGTGGGTGGGTGGGTGGGTGGGTGGCGGTGGGTGGGTGGGTGGGTGGGTGGGTGGGTGGCGGTGGGTGGGTGGGTGGGTGGCGGTGGGTGGGTGGGTGGGTGGCTGGCGGTGGGTGGGTGGGTGGGTGGCTGGCGGTGGGTGGGTGGGTGGGTGGCTGTGGGTGGGTGGGTGGCTGTGGGTGGGTGGGTGGGTGGGTGGGTGGGTGGCGGTGGGTGGGTGGGTGGGTGGGTGGGTGGGTGGGTGGCGGTGGGGTGGGTGGGTGGGTGGCGGTGGGTGGGTGGGTGGGTGGGTGGGTGGGTGGGTGGCGGTGGGTGGGTGGGTGGGTGGGTGGGTGGGTGGGTGGGTGGGTGGGTGGGTGGGTGGGTGGCGGTGGGTGGGTGGGTGGGTGGGTGGGTGGGTGGGTGGGTGGCGGTGGGTGGGTGGGTGGGTGGGTGGGTGGGTGGGTGGCGGTGGGTGGGTGGGTGGCTGTGGGTGGGTGGGTGGGTGGCGGTGGGTGGGTGGGTGGCGGTGGGTGGGTGGCTGTGGGTGGGTGGGTGGGTGGGTGGGTGGCGGTGGGTGGGTGGGTGGGTGGGTGGGTGGGTGGGTGGGTGGGTGGGTGGGTGGCGGTGGGTGGGTGGGTGGGTGGCTGGCGGTGGGTGGGTGGGTGGGTGGCTGGCGGTGGGTGGGTGGGTGGGTGGCTGGCGGTGGGTGGGTGGGTGGGTGGGTGGCTGGCGGTGGGTGGGTGGGTGGGTGGCGGTGGGTGGGTGGGTGGGTGGCTGGCGGTGGGTGGGTGGGTGGCTGGCGGTGGGTGGGTGGGTGGCGGTGGGTGGGTGGGTGGCGGTGGGTGGGTGGCGGTGGGTGGGTGGGTGGCGGTGGGTGGGTGGGTGGCGGTGGGTGGGTGGGTGGCGGTGGGTGGGTGGGTGGGTGGCGGTGGGTGGGTGGGTGGCGGTGGGTGGGTGGGTGGTTGGCGGTGGGTGGGTGGGTGGGTGGGTGGGTGGGTGTGGGTGGGTGGGTGGGTGTGGGTGGGTGGGTGGCTGTGGGTGGGTGGGTGGCTGTGGGTGGGTGGGTGGGTGGGTGGGTGGGTGGGTGGCGGTGGGTGGGTGGGTGGGTGGGTGGTGGGTGGGTGGGTGGCGGTGGGTGGGTGGGTGGGTGGGTGGGTGGCGGTGGGTGGGTGGCGGTGGGTGGGTGGGTGGCGGTGGGTGGGTGGGTGGCGGTGGGTGGGTGGCGGTGGGTGGGTGGGTGGCGGTGGGTGGGTGGGTGGCGGTGGGTGGGTGGGTGGCGGTGGGTGGGTGGGTGGGTGGCGGTGGGTGGGTGGCGGTGGGTGGGTGGGTGGCGGTGGGTGGGTGGGTGGCGGTGGGTGGGTGGGTGGCGGTGGGTGGGTGGGTGGGTGGCGGTGGGTGGGTGGGTGGCGGTGGGTGGGTGGGTGGTTGGCGGTGGGTGGGTGGGTGGGTGGGTGGGTGGGTGTGGGTGGGTGGGTGGGTGTGGGTGGGTGGGTGGCTGTGGGTGGGTGGGTGGCTGTGGGTGGGTGGGTGGGTGGGTGGGTGGGTGGGTGGCGGTGGGTGGGTGGGTGGGTGGGTGGTGGGTGGGTGGGTGGCGGTGGGTGGGTGGGTGGGTGGGTGGGTGGGTGGGTGGGTGGCGGTGGGTGGGTGGGTGGGTGGGTGGGTGGTGGGTGGGTGGGTGGGTGGGTGGGTGGGTGGTGGGTGGGTGGGTGGGTGGGTAGGTGGGTGGGTGGGTGGGTGGGTGGGTGGTGGGTGGGTGGGTGGGTGGGGGTGGGTGGGTGGCGGTGGGTGGGTGGCGGTGGGTGGGTGGGTGGGTGGGTGGCGGGTGGTGGGTGGGTGGCGGTGGGTGGGTGGGTGGCGGTGGGTGGGTGGGTGGCGGTGGGTGGGTGGCGGTGGGTGGGTGGGTGGCGGTGGGTGGGTGGGTGGCGGTGGGTGGGTGGGTGGCGGTGGGTGGGTGGGTGGCGGTGGGTGGGTGGGTGGCGGTGGGTGGGTGGGGTGGCGGTGGGTGGGTGGGTGGGGTGGGTGGGTGGCGGTGGGTGGGTGGGTGGCGGTGGGTGGGTGGGTGGCGGTGGGTGGGTGGGTGGCTGGGTGGGTGGGTGGCGGTGGGTGGGTGGGTGGCGGTGGGTGGGTGGGTGGCGGTGGGTGGGTGGGTGGCTGTGGGTGGGTGGGTGGCGGTGGGTGGGTGGGTGGCTGTGGGTGGGTGGGTGGCTGTGGCTGGGTGGGTGGGTGGCTGTGGGTGGCTGTGGCTGGGTGGGTGGCTGTGGCTGGGTGGGTGGGTGGCTGTGGGTGGCTGTGGGCTGGCTGGTGGGTGGGTGGCTGTGGGTGGCTGTGGCTGGCTGTGGGTGGGTGGCTGTGGGTGGGTGGGTGGGTGGGTGGCGGTGGGTGGGTGGGTGGGTGGCGGTGGGTGGGTGGGTGGCTGTGGGTGGCTGTGGGTGGGTGGGTGGGTGGCGGTGGGTGGGTGGCTGGCTGTGGGTGGGTGGCTGTGGGTGGGTGGGTGGCGGTGGGTGGGTGGGTGGCTGTGGGTGGGTGGGTGGCGGTGGGTGGGTGGCGGTGGGTGGGTGGGTGGCGGTGGGTGGGTGGGTGGGTGGGTGGGTGGGCTGTGGGTGGGTGGGTGGCGGTGGGTGGGTGGGTGGCTGTGGGTGGGTGGGTGGCTGTGGGTGGCTGTGGCTGGGTGGGTGGGTGGCTGTGGGTGGCTGTGGCTGGGTGGGTGGGTGGCTGTGGCTGGGTGGGTGGGTGGCTGTGGGTGGCTGTGGCTGGCTGGCTGTGGGTGGGTGGCTGTGGGTGGCTGTGGCTGGCTGTGGGTGGGTGGCTGTGGGTGGGTGGGTGGGTGGGTGGCGGTGGGTGGGTGGGTGGGTGGCGGTGGGTGGGTGGGTGGCTGTGGGTGGCTGTGGGTGGGTGGGTGGGTGGGTGGCTGGCTGTGGGTGGGTGGCTGTGGGTGGCTGTGGCTGGCTGGCTGTGGGTGGGTGGCTGTGGGTGGCTGTGGCTGGCTGGCTGTGGGTGGGTGGCTGTGGGTGGGTGGCTGTGGGTGGCTGTGGCTGGCTGGCTGTGGGTGGGTGGCTGTGGGTGGCTGTGGGTGGGTGGCTGTGGGTGGCTGTGGGTGGCTGTGGGTGGGTGGGTGGGTGGCTGTGGGTGGGTGGCTGTGGGTGGCTGTGGGTGGGTGGCTGTGGGTGGGTGGCTGTGGGTGGCTGTGGGTGGCTGGCTGTGGGTGGCTGTGGCTGGCTGGCTGTGGGTGGGTGGCTGTGGGTGGCTGTGGGTGGGTGGCTGTGGGTGGGTGGCTGTGGGTGGCTGTGGCTGGCTGGCTGTGGGTGGGTGGCTGTGGGTGGCTGTGGGTGGGTGGATGTGGGTGGGTGGCTGTGGGTGGGTGGCTGTGGGTGGCTGTGGGTGGCTGTGGGTGGGTGGCTGTGGGTGGCTGTGGGTGGGTGGCTGTGGGTGGGTGGCTGGCTGTGGGTGGGTGGGTGGCTGTGGGTGGCTGTGGCTGGCTGTGGGTGGGTGGCTGTGGGTGGGTGGGTGGCTGGCTGTGGGTGGGTGGGTGGCTGGCTGTGGGTGGGTGGGTGGCTGTGGGTGGCTGTGGGTGGCTGTGGGTGGGTGGCTGGCTGTGGGTGGGTGGCTGTGGGTGGCTGTGGGTGGCTGTGGGTGGCTGTGGGTGGGTGGCTGTGGGTGGGTGGCTGTGGGTGGCTGTGGGTGGGTGGCTGTGGGTGGGTGGCTGTGGGTGGCTGTGGGTGGGTGGCTGTGGGTGGGTGGGTGGCTGTGGGTGGGTGGCTGTGGGTGGGTGGGTGGGTGGGTGGCTGTGGGTGGGTGGGTGGCTGGCTGTGGGTGGGTGGGTGGGTGGGTGGCTGTGGGTGGGTGGGTGGGTGGGTGGCTGTGGGTGGGTGGGTGGGTGGGTGGCTGTGGGTGGGTGGGTGGCTGTGGGTGGCTGTGGGTGGGTGGCTGGCTGTGGGTGGGTGGCTGTGGGTGGCTGTGGGTGGCTGTGGGTGGCTGTGGGTGGCTGTGGGTGGGTGGCTGTGGGTGGGTGGCTGTGGGTGGCTGTGGCTGGCTGGCTGTGGGTGGCTGTGGGTGGGTGGGTGGCTGTGGGTGGGTGGCTGGCTGTGTGTGGCTGTGGGTGGGTGGCTGGCTGTGGGTGGCTGTGGGTGGGTGGCTGGCTGTGGGTGGCTGTGGGTGGCTGTGGGTGGCTGTGGGTGGGTGGCTGTGGGTGGGTGGCTGTGGGTGGCTGTGGCTGGCTGGCTGTGGGTGGCTGTGGGTGGGTGGCTGTGGGTGGGTGGCTGTGGGTGGCTGTGGGTGGCTGTGGGTGGCGGTGGGTGGCTGTGGGTGGGTGGCTGTGGGTGGGTGGCTGTGGGTGGCTGTGGGTGGGTGGCTGTGGGTGGGTGGGTGGCTGTGGGTGGGTGGCTGGCTGTGGGTGGGTGGGTGGCTGTGGGTGGCTGTGGGTGGGTGGGTGGGTGGCTGTGGGTGGGTGGGTGGGTGGGTGGGTGGCTGGCTGTGGGTGGGTGGGTGGCTGTGGGTGGCGGTGGGTGGGTGGGTGGCTGTGGGTGGGTGGGTGGGTGGGTGGCTGGCTGTGGGTGGGTGGGTGGGTGGCTGGCTGTGGGTGGGTGGGTGGGTGGCTGGCTGTGGGTGGGTGGGTGGGTGGCTGGCTGTGGGTGGGTGGGTGGCTGTGGGTGGGTGGGTGGCTGGCGGTGGGTGGGTGGGTGGGTGGGTGGCTGTGGGTGGGTGGGTGGCTGTGGGTGGGTGGGTGGGTGGGTGGCTGTGGGTGGGTGGCTGTGGGTGGGTGGGTGGCTGTGGGTGGCTGGGTGGGTGGCTGTGGGTGGCTGGGTGGGTGGCTGTGGGTGGCTGGGTGTGGGTGGGTGGGTGGGTGTGGGTGGGTGGCTGGGTGGCTGGGTGGCGGTGGGTGGGTGGGTGGGTGGCTGTGGGTGGCTGTGGGTGGCTGTGGGTGGGTGGCTGGCTGTGGGTGGCTGGCTGTGGGTGGCTGGCTGTGGGTGGGTGGCTGTGGGTGGGTGGCTGGCTGTGGGTGGCTGGCTGTGGGTGGCTGGCTGTGGGTGGGTGGGTGGCTGTGGGTGGGTGGCTGTGGGTGGCTGGCTGTGGGTGGCTGGCTGTGGGTGGCTGGCTGTGGGTGGCTGGCTGTGGGTGGCTGGCTGTGGGTGGGTGGCTGTGGGTGGCTGGCTGTGGGTGGGTGGCTGTGGCTGGCTGGCTGTGGGTGGCTGGCTGTGGGTGGGTGGCTGTGGGTGGGTGGCTGTGGGTGGGTGGCTGTGGCTGGCTGTGGGTGGCTGGCTGTGGGTGGCTGGCTGTGGGTGGGTGGCTGGCTGTGGGTGGGTGGCTGTGGGTGGCTGGCTGTGGGTGGGTGGCTGTGGGTGGGTGGCTGTGGGTGGGTGGGTGGCTGTGGGTGGCTGTGGGTGGGTGGCTGTGGGTGGGTGGCTGTGGCTGGCTGTGGGTGGGTGGCTGTGGGTGGGTGGCTGTGGGTGGCTGGCTGTGGGTGGGTGGCTGTGGGTGGCTGGCTGTGGGTGGGTGGCTGTGGGTGGCTGGCTGTGGGTGGGTGGGTGGCTGTGGGTGGGTGGGTGGCTGTGGGTGGCTGTGGGTGGGTGGGTGGGTGGCTGTGGGTGGGTGGGTGGGTGGGTGGCTGTGGGTGGGTGGGTGGGTGGGTGGCTGTGGGTGGGTGGGTGGCTGGCTGTGGGTGGGTGGGTGGCTGGCTGTGGGTGGGTGGGTGGCTGTGGGTGGGTGGGTGGGTGGGTGGCGGTGGGTGGGTGGGTGGGTGGCTGTGGGTGGGTGGGTGGGTGGCTGTGGGTGGGTGGGTGGGTGGGTGGGTGGCTGTGGGTGGGTGGGTGGCTGTGGGTGGGTGGGTGGCTGGCTGTGGGTGGGTGGGTGGGTGGCTGGGTGTGGGTGGGTGGCTGGCTGGGTGGGTGTGGGTGGGTGTGTGGGTGTGGGTGGGTGGGTGTGGGTGGGTGGGTGGGTGGGTGTGGGTGGGTGGGTGTGGGTGGGTGGGTGGCTGTGGGTGGGTGGCTGGCTGTGGGTGGGTGTGGGTGGGTGGCTGTGGGTGGGTGTGGGTGGGTGGCGGTGGGTGGGTGTGGGTGGCTGGCTGTGGGTGGGTGGCTGGCTGGCTGTGGGTGGGTGGGTGGCTGGCTGTGGCTGGCTGTGGGTGGGTGGGTGGGTGGGTGGCTGGCTGTGGGTGGGTGGGTGGGTGGCTGTGGGTGGGTGGGTGGGTGGGTGGCTGTGGGTGGCTGGGTGGCTGGCTGTGGGTGGGTGGGTGGCTGGCTGTGGGTGGGTGGGTGGCTGGCTGTGTGTGGGTGGGTGGGTGGCTGGCTGTGTGTGGGTGGGTGGCTGGCTGGCTGTGTGTGGGTGGGTGGCTGGCTGGCTGTGGGTGGGTGGCTGGCTGGCTGTGTGTGGGTGGGTGGGTGGGTGGCTGGCTGTGGGTGGGTGGGTGGCTGGCTGGCTGTGTGTGGGTGGGTGGGTGGCTGGCTGTGTGTGGGTGGGTGGGTGGCTGGCTGTGGGTGGGTGGGTGGGTGGCTGGCTGTGTGTGGGTGGGTGGGTGGCTGGCTGTGGGTGGGTGGGTGGGTGGCTGGCTGTGGGTGGGTGGGTGGCTGGCTGTGGGTGGGTGGGTGGCTGGCTGTGGGTGGGTGGGTGGCTGGCTGTGGGTGGGTGGGTGGCTGGCTGTGTGTGGGTGGGTGGCTGGCTGTGGGTGGGTGGCTGGCTGTGGGTGGGTGGCTGGCTGTGGGTGTGGGTGGGTGGCTGGCTGTGGGTGGGTGTGGGTGGGTGGGTGTGGGTGGGTGGGTGTGGGTGGGTGGCTGGCTGTGGGTGGGTGTGGGTGGGTGGGTGTGGGTGGGTGGCTGGCTGTGGGTGGGTGTGGGTGGGTGGCTGGCTGTGGGTGGGTGGGTGGCTGTGGGTGGGTGGGTGGCTGGCTGGCTGGCTGTGGGTGGGTGGGTGGCTGGCTGTGGCTGGCTGTGGGTGGGTGGGTGGGTGGCTGGCTGTGGGTGGGTGGGTGGGTGGCTGTGGGTGGGTGGGTGGCTGGCTGTGGGTGGGTGGGTGGCTGGCTGTGGGTGGGTGGGTGGGTGGGTGGGTGGCTGGCTGTTTGGCTGTGGGTGGGTGGGTGGGTGGCTGTGGGTGGGTGGGTGGCTGGCTGTGGGTGGGTGGGTGGCTGGCTGGCTGTGGGTGGGTGGGTGGCTGGCTGGCTGTGTGTGGGTGGCTGGCTGTGGGTGGGTGTGGGTGGGTGGCTGGGTGTGGGTGGGTGGGTGTGGGTGTGGGTGGGTGTGGGTGGGTGGGTGTGGGTGGGTGTGGGTGGGTGGCTGGCTGTGGGTGGGTGTGGGTGGGTGGCTGGCTGTGGGTGGGTGGGTGGGTGGCTGGCTGTGGGTGGGTGGGTGGCTGGCTGGCTGTGGGTGGGTGGGTGGCTGGCTGTGGCTGGCTGTGGGTGGGTGGGTGGGTGGCTGGCTGTGGGTGGGTGGGTGGGTGGGTGGCTGTGGGTGGCTGGCTGTGGGTGGGTGGGTGGCTGGCTGTGGGTGGGTGGGTGGCTGGCTGTGGGTGGGTGGGTGGCTGGCTGTGGGTGGGTGGGTGGGTGGCTGGCTGTGGGTGGGTGGGTGGGTGGCTGGCTGTGGGTGGGTGGGTGGCTGTGGGTGGGTGGGTGGCTGGCTGGCTGTGGGTGGGTGGGTGGCTGTGGGTGGGTGGCTGGCTGTGGGTGGGTGGGTGGGTGGCTGGCTGGCTGGCTGGCTGGCTGGCTGGCTGGCTGTGGGTGGGTGGGTGGGTGGCTGTGGGTGGCTGGCTGGCTGGCTGTGTGTGGGTGGGTGGGTGGCTGTGTGTGGGTGGGTGGGTGGGTGGCGGTGGGTGGGTGGCTGGCTGTGGGTGGGTGGTTGGGTGGCTGGCTGTGGGTGGGTGGGTGGGTGGCTGGCTGTGGGTGGGTGGGTGGGTGGGTGGGTGGCTGTGGGTGGGTGGGTGGGTGGCTGGCTGTGGGTGGGTGGGTGGCTGGCTGGCTGTGGGTGGGTGGGTGGGTGGGTGGGTGGCTGGCTGTGGGTGGGTGGGTGGCTGTGGGTGGGTGGCTGTGGGTGGCTGGGTGGGTGGCTGTGGGTGGCTGTGGGTGGCTGGGTGGGTGGCTGTGGGTGGCTGGGTGGGTGGCTGTGGGTGGCTGGGTGGGTGGCTGTGGGTGGCTGGGTGGCTGGGTGGGTGGCTGTGGGTGGCTGGGTGTGGGTGGGTGGGTGGGTGGGTGGGTGTGGGTGGGTGGCTGGGTGGCGGTGGGTGGGTGGGTGGCTGTGGGTGGGTGGGTGGGTGGGTGGCTGTGGGTGGCTGTGGGTGGGTGGCTGGCTGTGGGTGGCTGGCTGTGGGTGGCTGGCTGTGGGTGGGTGGCTGTGGGTGGGTGGCTGGCTGTGGGTGGGTGGCTGTGGGTGGGTGGCTGGCTGTGGGTGGCTGGCTGTGGGTGGCTGGCTGTGGGTGGGTGGCTGTGGGTGGGTGGGTGGCTGTGGGTGGCTGTGGGTGGCTGGCTGTGGGTGGCTGGCTGTGGGTGGCTGGCTGTGGGTGGGTGGCTGTGGGTGGGTGGCTGTGGCTGGCTGGCTGTGGGTGGGTGGCTGTGGGTGGCTGGCTGTGGGTGGGTGGCTGTGGGTGGGTGGCTGTGGGTGGGTGGGTGGCTGTGGGTGGCTGTGGGTGGGTGGCTGTGGGTGGGTGGCTGTGGGTGGGTGGCTGTGGCTGGCTGTGGGTGGGTGGCTGTGGGTGGCTGGCTGTGGGTGGGTGGCTGTGGGTGGCTGGCTGTGGGTGGGTGGGTGGCTGTGGGTGGGTGGGTGGCTGTGGGTGGCTGTGGGTGGGTGGGTGGCTGTGGGTGGGTGGGTGGGTGGCTGGCTGTGGGTGGGTGGGTGGCTGGCTGTGGGTGGGTGGCTGGCTGTGGGTGGGTGGGTGGGTGGGTGGCTGTGGGTGGGTGGGTGGCTGGCTGTGGGTGGGTGGGTGGGTGGGTGGCTGGCTGTGGGTGGGTGGGTGGGTGGGTGGGTGGCTGTGGGTGGGTGGGTGGGTGGCTGTGGGTGGGTGGCTGTGGGTGGGTGGGTGGCTGTGGGTGGGTGGGTGGGTGGCTGTGGGTGGGTGGGTGGGTGGCTGGCTGTGGGTGGGTGGCTGGCTGTGGGTGGGTGGGTGGCTGGCTGGCTGGCTGGCTGGGTGGGTGTGGGTGGGTGGGTGGGTGGGTGTGGGTGTGGGTGGGTGGGTGTGGGTGGGTGTGGGTGGGTGGGTGGCTGTGGGTGGGTGGCTGGCTGTGGGTGGGTGTGGGTGGGTGGGTGTGGGTGGGTGGCGGTGGGTGGGTGTGGGTGGGTGGCTGGCTGTGGGTGGGTGGGTGGCTGGCTGTGGGTGGGTGGCTGGCTGGCTGTGGGTGGGTGGGTGGCTGGCTGTGGCTGGCTGTGGGTGGGTGGGTGGGTGGGTGGCTGGCTGTGGGTGGGTGGGTGGGTGGCTGTGGGTGGCTGGGTGGGTGGCTGGCTGGCTGTGGGTGGGTGGGTGGCTGGCTGTGGGTGGGTGGGTGGCTGGCTGTGGGTGGGTGGGTGGCTGGCTGTGTGTGGGTGGGTGGCTGGCTGTGTGTGGGTGGGTGGGTGGCTGGCTGTGTGTGGGTGGGTGGCTGGCTGTGTGTGGGTGGGTGGCTGGCTGTGGGTGGGTGGGTGGCTGGCTGTGGGTGGGTGGCTGGCTGGCTGTGTGTGTGTGGGTGGGTGGGTGGCTGGCTGTGTGTGGGTGGGTGGCTGGCTGTGGGTGGCTGGCTGTGGGTGGGTGGGTGGCTGGCTGTGTGTGGGTGGGTGGGTGGCTGGCTGTGTGTGGGTGGGTGGGTGGCTGGCTGTGTGTGGGTGGGTGGGTGGCTGGCTGTGGGTGGGTGGGTGGCTGGCTGTGTGTGGGTGGGTGGCTGGCTGTGGGTGGGTGGCTGGCTGTGGGTGGCTGGCTGTGGGTGTGGGTGGGTGGGTGTGGGTGGGTGGGTGTGGGTGGGTGGGTGTGTGTGGGTGGGTGTGGGTGGGTGGGTGGGTGTGGGTGGGTGGGTGGCTGGCTGTGGGTGTGGGTGGGTGGGTGTGGGTGGGTGGGTGTGGGTGGGTGGCTGGCTGTGGGTGGGTGTGGGTGGGTGGCTGGCTGTGGGTGGGTGGGTGGGTGGCTGTGGGTGGGTGGGTGGGTGGCTGGCTGGCTGTGGGTGGGTGGGTGGCTGGCTGTGGCTGGCTGTGGGTGGGTGGGTGGCTGTGGGTGGGTGGGTGGGTGGGTGGCTGTGGGTGGGTGGGTGGCTGGCTGTGGGTGGGTGGCTGGCTGTGGGTGGGTGGGTGGCTGGCTGTGGGTGGGTGGGTGGCTGGCTGTGGGTGGGTGGGTGGCTGGCTGTGGGTGGGTGGGTGGCTGGCTGGCTGTGTGTGGGTGGGTTGGTGGGTGTGGGTGGGTGGCTGGCTGTGGGTGGGTGTGGGTGGGTGGGTGGCTGGGTGTGGGTGGGTGTGGGTGGGTGGGTGGCTGGCTGTGGGTGGGTGGGTGGCTGGCTGTGGGTGGGTGGGTGGCTGTGGGTGGGTGGGTGGGTGGCTGTGGGTGGGTGGGTGGCTGGCTGTGGGTGGGTGGGTGGCTGGCTGTGGGTGGGTGGCTGGCTGTGGGTGGGTGGCTGGCTGGCTGGCTGGCTGGCTGGCTGTGGGTGGGTGGGTGGCTGGCTGGGTGGGTGGGTGGGTGGGTGGCTGGCTGTGGGTGGGTGGGTGGGTGGCTGGCTGTGGGTGGGTGGCTGGCTGGCTGTGGGTGGGTGGGTGGCTGGCTGTGTGTGGGTGGGTGGGTGGCTGTGGGTGGGTGGGTGGGTGGCTGTGGGTGGGTGGCTGGCTGGCTGTGGGTGGGTGGGTGGGTGGCTGTGGGTGGGTGGCTGGCTGGCTGTGGGTGGGTGGCTGGCTGGCTGTGGGTGGGTGGCTGTGGGTGGCTGGCTGGCTGGCTGTGGGTGGGTGGGTGGGTGGCTGTGGGTGGCTGGCTGGCTGGCTGTGTGTGGGTGGGTGGGTGGCTGTGTGTGGGTGGGTGGGTGGCTGGCTGTGTGTGGGTGGGTGGGTGGCTGGCTGTGGGTGGGTGGGTGGCTGGCTGTGGGTGGGTGTGGGTGGGTGGCTGGGTGTGGGTGGGTGGGTGTGGGTGGGTGGGTGTGGGTGGGTGTGGGTGGGTGGGTGTGGGTGGGTGGCTGGCTGTGGGTGGGTGTGGGTGGGTGGCTGGCTGTGGGTGGGTGGGTGGGTGGCTGGCTGTGGGTGGGTGGGTGGCTGGCTGGCTGTGGGTGGGTGGGTGGCTGGCTGTGGCTGGCTGTGGGTGGGTGGGTGGGTGGCTGGCTGTGGGTGGGTGGGTGGGTGGCTGTGGGTGGCTGGCTGTGGGTGGGTGGGTGGCTGGCTGTGGGTGGGTGGGTGGCTGGCTGTGGGTGGGTGGGTGGCTGGCTGTGGGTGGGTGGGTGGGTGGCTGGCTGTGGGTGGGTGGGTGGGTGGCTGGCTGTGGGTGGGTGGGTGGCTGGCTGGCTGTGGGTGGGTGGGTGGCTGTGGGTGGGTGGCTGGCTGGCTGTGGGTGGGTGGGTGGCTGGCTGGCTGGCTGGCTGGCTGGCTGGCTGGCTGTGGGTGGGTGGGTGGGTGGCTGTGGGTGGCTGGCTGGCTGGCTGTGTGTGGGTGGGTGGGTGGCTGTGTGTGGGTGGGTGGGTGGGTGGCTGTGGGTGGGTGGGTGGCTGGCTGTGGGTGGGTGGTTGGGTGGCTGGCTGTGGGTGGGTGGGTGGCTGGCTGTGGGTGGGTGGGTGGGTGGGTGGGTGGCTGTGGGTGGGTGGGTGGGTGGCTGGCTGTGGGTGGGTGGGTGGGTGGCTGGCTGGCTGTGGGTGGGTGGGTGGGTGGGTGGGTGGCTGGCTGTGGGTGGGTGGGTGGCTGTGGGTGGGTGGCTGTGGGTGGCTGGGTGGGTGGCTGTGGGTGGCTGGGTGGGTGGCTGTGGGTGGCTGGGTGGGTGGCTGTGGGTGGCTGGGTGGGTGGCTGTGGGTGGCTGGGTGGCTGGGTGGGTGGCTGTGGGTGGCTGGGTGTGGGTGGGTGGGTGGGTGGGTGGGTGTGGGTGGGTGGCTGGGTGGCTGGGTGGCGGTGGGTGGGTGGGTGGCTGTGGGTGGGTGGGTGGGTGGGTGGCTGTGGGTGGCTGTGGGTGGGTGGCTGGCTGTGGGTGGCTGGCTGTGGGTGGCTGGCTGTGGGTGGCTGGCTGTGGGTGGGTGGCTGGCTGGCTGTGGGTGGGTGGCTGTGGGTGGGTGGCTGGCTGTGGGTGGCTGGCTGTGGGTGGGTGGCTGTGGGTGGGTGGGTGGCTGTGGGTGGCTGTGGGTGGCTGGCTGTGGGTGGCTGGCTGTGGGTGGCTGGCTGTGGGTGGGTGGCTGTGGGTGGGTGGCTGTGGCTGGGTGGCTGTGGGTGGGTGGCTGTGGGTGGCTGTGGGTGGCTGGCTGTGGGTGGGTGGCTGTGGGTGGGTGGCTGTGGGTGGGTGGGTGGCTGTGGGTGGCTGTGGGTGGGTGGCTGTGGGTGGGTGGCTGTGGGTGGGTGGCTGTGGCTGGCTGTGGGTGGGTGGCTGTGGGTGGCTGGCTGTGGGTGGGTGGCTGTGGGTGGGTGGGTGGCTGTGGGTGGGTGGGTGGCTGTGGGTGGCTGTGGGTGGGTGTGGGTGGGTGGGTGGCTGTGGGTGGCTGTGGGTGGGTGGGTGGCTGTGGGTGGGTGGGTGGGTGGCTGGCTGTGGGTGGGTGGGTGGCTGGCTGTGGGTGGGTGGCTGGCTGTGGGTGGGTGGGTGGGTGGGTGGCTGTGGGTGGGTGGGTGGCTGGCTGTGGGTGGGTGGGTGGGTGGGTGGCTGGCTGTGGGTGGGTGGGTGGGTGGGTGGGTGGCTGTGGGTGGGTGGGTGGGTGGCTGTGGGTGGGTGGGTGGGTGGCTGTGGGTGGGTGGGTGGCTGTGGGTGGGTGGGTGGGTGGCTGTGGGTGGGTGGGTGGGTGGCTGGCTGTGGGTGGGTGGCTGGCTGTGGGTGGCTGGCTGGCTGGCTGGCTGGGTGGGTGTGGGTGGGTGGGTGGGTGGGTGTGGGTGTGGGTGGGTGGGTGGGGGTGGGTGTGGGTGGGTGGGTGGCTGTGGGTGGGTGGCTGGCTGTGGGTGGGTGTGGGTGGGTGGCTGTGGGTGGGTGTGGGTGGGTGGCGGTGGGTGGGTGTGGGTGGGTGGCTGGCTGTGGGTGGGTGGGTGGCTGGCTGTGGGTGGGTGGCTGGCTGGCTGTGGGTGGGTGGGTGGCTGGCTGTGGCTGGCTGTGGGTGGGTGGGTGGGTGGGTGGCTGGCTGTGGGTGGGTGGGTGGGTGGCTGTGGGTGGCTGGGTGGGTGGCTGGCTGGCTGTGGGTGGGTGGCTGGCTGGCTGTGGGTGGGTGGGTGGCTGGCTGTGTGTGGGTGGGTGGGTGGCTGGCTGTGTGTGGGTGGGTGGGTGGCTGGCTGTGTGTGGGTGGGTGGCTGGCTGTGTGTGGGTGGGTGGCTGGCTGTGGGTGGGTGGCTGGCTGTGGGTGGGTGGCTGGCTGGCTGTGTGTGTGTGGGTGGGTGGGTGGCTGGCTGTGTGTGGGTGGGTGGCTGGCTGTGGGTGGCTGGCTGTGGGTGGGTGGGTGGCTGGCTGTGTGGGTGGGTGGGTGGCTGGCTGTGTGTGGGTGGGTGGGTGGCTGGCTGTGTGTGGGTGGGTGGGTGGGTGGCTGGCTGTGGGTGGGTGGGTGGCTGGCTGTGTGTGGGTGGGTGGCTGGCTGTGGGTGGGTGGCTGGCTGTGGGTGGGTGGCTGGCTGTGGGTGTGGGTGGGTGGCTGGCTGTGGGTGGGTGTGGGTGGGTGGGTGTGTGTGGGTGGGTGTGGGTGGGTGGGTGGGTGTGGGTGGGTGGGTGGCTGGCTGTGGGTGTGGGTGGGTGGGTGTGGGTGGGTGGGTGTGGGTGGGTGGCTGGCTGTGGGTGGGTGTGGGTGGGTGGCTGGCTGTGGGTGGGTGGGTGGGTGGCTGTGGGTGGGTGGGTGGGTGGCTGGCTGGCTGTGGGTGGGTGGGTGGCTGGCTGTGGCTGGCTGTGGGTGGGTGGGTGGGTGGCTGTGGGTGGGTGGGTGGGTGGGTGGCTGTGGGTGGGTGGGTGGCTGGCTGTGGGTGGGTGGCTGGCTGTGGGTGGGTGGGTGGGTGGCTGGCTGTGGGTGGGTGGGTGGGTGGCTGGCTGTGGGTGGGTGGCTGGCTGTGGGTGGGTGGGTGGCTGGCTGTGGGTGGGTGGCTGGCTGGCTGTGTGTGGGTGGGTTGGTGGGTGTGGGTGGGTGGCTGGCTGTGGGTGGGTGTGGGTGGGTGGGTGGCTGGGTGTGGGTGGGTGTGGGTGGGTGGGTGGCTGGCTGTGGGTGGGTGGGTGGCTGGCTGTGGGTGGGTGGGTGGCTGTGGGTGGGTGGGTGGGTGGCTGTGGGTGGGTGGGTGGGTGGGTGGCTGGCTGTGGGTGGGTGGGTGGCTGGCTGTGGGTGGGTGGGTGGCTGGCTGTGGGTGGGTGGGTGGGTGGCTGGCTGGCTGTGGGTGGGTGGGTGGCTGGCTGTGGGTGGGTGGGTGGGTGGGTGGCTGGCTGTGGGTGGGTGGGTGGCTGGCTGTGGGTGGGTGGCTGGCTGGCTGTGGGTGGGTGGGTGGCTGGCTGTGTGTGGGTGGGTGGGTGGCTGTGGGTGGGTGGGTGGCTGGCTGGCTGTGGGTGGGTGGGTGGGTGGCTGTGGGTGGGTGGCTGGCTGGCTGTGGGTGGGTGGCTGGCTGGCTGTGGGTGGGTGGGTGGGTGGCTGTGGGTGGCTGGCTGGCTGGCTGTGGGTGGGTGGGTGGGTGGCTGTGGGTGGCTGGCTGGCTGGCTGTGTGTGGGTGGGTGGGTGGCTGTGTGTGGGTGGGTGGGTGGCTGGCTGTGTGTGGGTGGGTGGGTGGCTGGCTGTGGGTGGGTGGGTGGCTGGCTGTGTGGGTGGGTGGGTGGCTGGCTGGCTGTGTGTGGGTGGGTGGGTGGCTGGCTGTGTGGGTGGGTGGGTGGCTGGCTGTGTGTGGGTGGGTGGGTGGCTGGCTGTGTGTGGGTGGGTGGCTGGCTGTGTGTGGGTGGGTGGGTGGGTGGCTGTGGGTGGGTGGGTGGCTGTGGGTGGGTGGGTGGCTGGCGGTGGGTGGGTGGGTGGCGGTGGGTGGGTGGGTGGGTGGCGGTGGGTGGGTGGGTGGCTGTGGGTGGGTGGGTGGCTGTGGGTGGGTGGGTGGCTGGCTGTGGGTGGGTGGGTGGGTGGCTGGCTGTGGGTGGGTGGGTGGGTGGCTGGCTGTGGGTGGGTGGGTGGGTGGGTGGGTGGCTGGCTATGTGTGGGTGGGTGGCTGGCTGGCTGGCTGGGTGGGTGGGTGGGTGTGGGTGGGTGGGTGGGTGTGGGTGGGTGGGTGGCTGGGTGTGGGTGGGTGGGTGGGTGTGGGTGGGTGGGTGGCTGGCTGTGGGTGGGTGGCTGGCTGTGGGTGTGGGTGTGGGTGGGTGTGGGTGGGTGGGTGTGGGTGGGTGGCTGGCTGTGGGTGGGTGTGGGTGGGTGGCTGGCTGTGGGTGGGTGTGGGTGGGTGGCTGGCTGTGGGTGGGTGTGGGTGGGTGGCTGGCTGTGGGTGGGTGGGTGGGTGGCTGGCTGTGGGTGGCTGGCTGGCTGTGGGTGGGTGGGTGGCTGGCTGTGGGTGGGTGGGTGGGTGGGTGGGTGGGTGGCTGTGGGTGGCTGGCTGTGGGTGGCTGTGGGTGGCTGGCTGTGGGTGGGTGGGTGGGTGGCTGGCTGTGGGTGGGTGGGTGGCTGGCGGTGGGTGGGTGGGTGGGTGGGTGGGTGGCTGGCGGTGTGTGGGTGGGTGGGTGGCTGGCGGTGGGTGGGTGGGTGGCTGGCTGGCTGTGGGTGGGTGGGTGGGTGGGTGGCTGGCTGTGTGTGGGTGGGTGGGTGGCTGGCTGTGTGTGGGTGGGTGGGTGGCTGGCTGTGTGTGGGTGGGTGGGTGGCTGTGGGTGGGTGGCTGGCTGGCGGTGGGTGGGTGGGTGGCTGTGTGTGGGTGGGTGGCTGGCTGGCTGTGGGTGGGTGGGTGGCTGGCTGTGGGTGGGTGGGTGGCTGGCTGTGTGTGGGTGGGTGGCTGGCTGTGTGTGGGTGGGTGGGTGGCTGTGTGTGGGTGGGTGGCTGGCTGTGGGTGGGTGGGTGGCTGGCGTGGGTGGGTGGGTGGGTGGCTGGCTGTGTGTGTGTGGGTGGGTGGCTGGCTGTGTGTGGGTGGGTGGGTGGCTGGCTGTGTGTGGGTGGGTGGGTGGCTGGCTGTGTGTGGGTGGGTGGGTGGCTGGCTGTGTGTGGGTGGGTGGCTGGCTGGCTGTGTGTGGGTGGCTGGCTGTGTGTGGGTGGGTGGGTGGCTGGCTGTGTGTGGGTGGGTGGGTGGGTGGCTGGCTGTGTGTGGGTGGGTGGCTGGCTGTGTGTGGGTGGGTGGGTGGCTGGCTGTGTGTGGGTGGGTGGGTGGCTGGCTGTGGGTGGGTGGGTGGCTGGCTGTGGGTGGGTGGGTGGCTGGCTGTGGGTGGGTGGGTGGCTGGCTGTGGGTGGGTGGGTGGGTGGCTGTGGGTGGCTGTGGGTGGGTGGCTGGCTGTGGGTGGCTGGCTGTGGGTGGCTGGCTGTGGGTGGCTGGCTGTGGGTGGGTGGCTGTGGGTGGGTGGCTGGCTGTGGGTGGCTGGCTGTGGGTGGCTGGCTGTGGGTGGGTGGCTGTGGGTGGGTGGCTGTGGGTGGCTGGCTGTGGGTGGCTGGCTGTGGGTGGCTGGCTGTGGGTGGGTGGCTGTGGGTGGGTGGCTGTGGGTGGGTGGCTGTGGCTGGCTGTGGGTGGCTGGCTGTGGGTGGCTGGCTGTGGGTGGGTGGCTGTGGCTGGCTGGCTGTGGGTGGGTGGCTGTGGGTGGCTGGCTGTGGGTGGGTGGCTGTGGGTGGGTGGCTGTGGGTGGGTGGGTGGCTGTGGGTGGGTGGCTGTGGGTGGGTGGCTGTGGGTGGCTGTGGGTGGGTGGCTGTGGGTGGGTGGCTGTGGGTGGCTGGCTGTGGGTGGGTGGCTGTGGGTGGCTGGCTGGCTGTGGGTGGGTGGGTGGCTGTGGGTGGCTGTGGGTGGGTGGGTGGGTGGCTGTGGGTGGGTGGGTGGCTGGCTGTGGGTGGGTGGGTGGGTGGGTGGGTGGCTGTGGGTGGGTGGCTGGCTGTGGGTGGGTGGGTGGCTGGCTGTGGGTGGGTGGGTGGGTGGCTGTGGGTGGGTGGGTGGGTGGGTGGCTGTGGGTGGGTGGGTGGGTGGGTGGCGGTGGGTGGGTGGGTGGGTGGGTGGCGGTGGGTGGGTGGGTGGGTGGGTGGGTGGGTGGGTGGCTGTGGGTGGGTGGGTGGGTGGGTGGCTGTGGGTGGGTGGGTGGCTGGCTGTGGGTGGGTGGGTGGCTGGCTGTGTGTGGGTGGCTGGCTGGCTGGCTGGGTGGGTGTGGGTGGGTGTGTGGGTGTGGGTGGGTGGGTGTGGGTGTGGGTGGGTGGGTGGGTGGGTGTGGGTGGGTGGGTGTGGGTGGGTGGGTGGGTGGCTGTGGGTGGGTGGCTGGCTGTGGGTGGGTGTGGGTGGGTGGCTGTGGGTGGGTGGCTGTGGGTGGGTGTGGGTGGGTGGCTGTGGGTGGGTGTGGGTGGGTGGCGGTGGGTGGGTGTGGGTGGCTGGCTGTGGGTGGGTGGCTGGCTGGCTGTGGGTGGGTGGGTGGCTGGCTGTGGGTGGGTGGGTGGGTGGGTGGCTGGCTGTGGGTGGGTGGGTGGGTGGCTGTGGGTGGCTGGGTGGGTGGCTGGCTGGCTGTGGGTGGGTGGCTGGCTGTGGGTGGGTGGGTGGCTGGCTGTGGGTGGGTGGGTGGGTGGCTGGCTGTGTGTGGGTGGGTGGGTGGCTGGGTGGGTGGGTGGCTGGGTGGGTGGCTGGCTGTGTGTGGGTGGGTGGCTGGCTGTGGGTGGGTGGCTGGCTGGCTGTGGGTGGGTGGGTGGGTGGGTGGGTGGGTGGCTGGCTGTGGGTGGGTGGCTGGCTGGCTGGCTGTGTGTGGGTGGGTGGGTGGCTGGCTGTGGGTGGGTGGGTGGCTGGCTGTGTGTGGGTGGGTGGGTGGGTGGGTGGCTGTGTGTGGGTGGGTGGGTGGCTGGCTGTGTGTGGGTGGGTGGCTGGCTGTGGGTGGGTGGGTGGCTGGCTGGCTGTGGGTGGGTGGGTGGCTGGCTGTGGGTGGGTGGCTGGCTGTGGGTGTGGGTGGGTGGCTGGCTGTGGGTGGGTGTGGGTGGGTGGGTGTGTGTGGGTGGGTGTGGGTGGGTGGGTGTGGGTGGCTGGCTGTGGGTGGGTGTGGGTGGGTGGGTGTGGGTGGGTGGGTGTGGGTGGGTGGGTGTGGGTGGGTGGCTGGCTGTGGGTGGGTGGGTGGCTGTGGGTGGGTGGGTGGCTGGCTGGCTGTGGGTGGGTGGGTGGCTGGCTGTGGCTGGCTGTGGGTGGGTGGGTGGCTGGGTGGCTGGCTGTGGGTGGGTGGGTGGCTGTGGGTGGGTGGGTGGCTGGCTGTGGGTGGGTGGGTGGGTGGCTGGCTGTGGGTGGGTGGGTGGGTGGGTGGGTGGGTGGCTGGCTGTGGGTGGGTGGGTGGCTGGCTGGCTGTGTGTGGGTGGGTTGGTGGGTGTGGGTGGGTGGCTGGCTGTGGGTGGGTGTGGGTGGGTGGCTGGGTGTGGGTGGGTGGGTGTGGGTGGGTGTGGGTGGGTGGGTGTGGGTGGGTGTGGGTGGGTGGCTGGCTGTGGGTGGGTGTGGGTGGGTGGCTGGCTGTGGGTGGGTGGGTGGCTGGCTGTGGGTGGGTGGGTGGGTGGCTGGCTGTGGGTGGGTGGGTGGCTGGCTGTGGCTGGCTGTGGGTGGGTGGGTGGGTGGGTGGCTGGCTGTGGGTGGGTGGGTGGGTGGCTGTGGGTGGCTGGCTGTGGGTGGGTGGGTGGCTGGCTGTGGGTGGGTGGGTGGCTGGCTGTGGGTGGGTGGCTGGCTGTGGGTGGGTGGGTGGCTGGCTGTGGGTGGGTGGGTGGCTGGCTGGCTGGCTGTGGGTGGGTGGGTGGGTGGCTGGCTGTGGGTGGGTGGGTGGCTGTGGGTGGGTGGCTGGCTGGCTGTGGGTGGGTGGGTGGCTGTGGGTGGGTGGCTGGCTGGCTGTGGGTGGGTGGGTGGCTGGCTGGCTGGCTGGCTGGCTGGCTGGCTGGCTGTGGGTGGGTGGGTGGGTGGCTGTGGGTGGCTGGCTGGCTGGCTGTGTGTGGGTGGGTGGGTGGCTGTGTGTGGGTGGGTGGGTGGCTGTGGGTGGGTGGGTGGCTGGCTGTGGGTGGGTGGGTGGCTGGCTGTGGGTGGGTGGGTGGGTGGCTGGCTGTGGGTGGGTGGGTGGGTGGGTGGCTGTGGGTGGGTGGGTGGCTGGCTGTGGGTGGGTGGGTGGGTGGGTGGCGGTGGGTGGGTGGGTGGCTGGCTGTGGGTGGGTGGGTGGGTGGCTGGCTGTGGGTGGGTGGGTGGCTGTGGGTGGGTGGCTGTGGGTGGCTGGGTGGGTGGCTGTGGGTGGCTGGGTGGGTGGCTGTGGGTGGCTGGGTGGGTGGCTGTGGGTGGCTGGGTGGGTGGCTGTGGGTGGCTGGGTGTGGGTGGGTGGGTGGGTGGGTGTCGGTGGGTGGCTGGGTGGCTGGGTGGCGGTGGGTGGGTGGGTGGGTGGCTGTGGGTGGCTGTGGGTGGGTGGCTGGCTGTGGGTGGCTGGCTGTGGGTGGGTGGCTGTGGGTGGGTGGGTGGCTGTGGGTGGCTGTGGGTGGCTGTGGGTGGCTGTGGGTGGCTGGCTGTGGGTGGCTGGCTGTGGGTGGGTGGCTGTGGGTGGGTGGCTGTGGCTGGCTGGCTGTGGGTGGCTGGCTGTGGGTGGCTGGCTGTGGGTGGGTGGCTGTGGCTGGCTGGCTGTGGGTGGGTGGCTGTGGGTGGCTGGCTGTGGGTGGGTGGCTGTGGGTGGGTGGCTGTGGGTGGGTGGGTGGCTGTGGGTGGCTGTGGGTGGGTGGCTGTGGGTGGGTGGCTGTGGGTGGGTGGCTGTGGCTGGCTGTGGGTGGGTGGCTGTGGGTGGCTGGCTGTGGGTGGGTGGCTGTGGGTGGCTGGCTGTGGGTGGGTGGGTGGCTGTGGGTGGGTGGGTGGCTGTGGGTGGCTGTGGGTGGGTGGGTGGGTGGCTGTGGGTGGGTGGGTGGCTGGCTGTGGGTGGGTGGGTGGGTGGCTGGCTGTGGGTGGGTGGGTGGCTGGCTGTGGGTGGGTGGGTGGGTGGCTGGCTGTGGGTGGGTGGGTGGCTGGCTGTGGGTGGGTGGCTGTGGGTGGGTGGGTGGGTGGCTGTGGGTGGGTGGGTGGGTGGGTGGCTGTGGGTGGGTGGGTGGCTGTGGGTGGGTGGGTGGCTGGGTGGGTGGGTGGGTGGCTGGGTGGGTGGGTGGGTGGCTGGCTGTGGGTGGGTGGGTGGCTGGCTGTGGGTGGGTGGGTGGGTGGCTGGCTGGCTGGCTGGGTGGGTGTGGGTGGGTGGGTGGGTGTGGGTGTGGGTGGGTGGGTGGGTGGGTGTGGGTGTGGGTGGGTGTGGGTGGGTGGGTGGCTGTGGGTGGGTGGCTGGCTGTGGGTGGGTGTGGGTGGGTGGCTGTGGGTGGGTGTGGGTGGGTGGCTGTGGGTGGGTGTGGGTGGGTGGGTGGCGGTGGGTGGGTGTGGGTGGGTGGGTGGCTGGCTGTGGGTGGGTGGCTGGCTGGCTGTGGGTGGGTGGGTGGCTGGCTGTGGGTGGGTGGGTGGGTGGGTGGCTGGCTGTGGGTGGGTGGGTGGCTGTGGGTGGCTGGCTGGCTGTGGGTGGGTGGGTGGCTGGCTGTGGGTGGGTGGGTGGGTGGCTGGCTGTGTGTGGGTGGGTGGGTGGCTGGCTGTGTGTGGGTGGGTGGCTGGCTGTGGGTGGGTGGGTGGCTGGCTGTGGGTGGGTGGCTGGCTGGCTGGCTGTGTGTGTGTGGGTGGGTGGGTGGCTGGCTGTGTGTGGGTGGGTGGCTGGCTGTGGGTGGCTGGCTGTGGGTGGGTGGGTGGCTGTGTGTGGGTGGGTGGGTGGCTGGCTGGCTGTGTGTGGGTGGGTGGGTGGCTGGCTGGCTGTGTGTGGGTGGGTGGGTGGCTGGCTGTGTGTGGGTGGGTGGCTGGCTGTGGGTGGGTGGGTGGCTGGCTGTGTGTGGGTGGGTGGCTGGCTGTGGGTGGGTGGCTGGCTGTGGGTGGGTGGCTGGCTGTGGGTGTGGGTGGGTGGCTGGCTGTGGGTGGGTGTGGGTGGGTGGGTGTGTGTGGGTGGGTGTGGGTGGGTGGGTGGCTGGCTGTGGGTGTGGGTGGGTGGGTGTGGGTGGGTGGGTGTGGGTGGGTGGCTGGCTGTGGGTGGGTGTGGGTGGGTGGCTGGCTGTGGGTGGGTGGGTGGGTGGCTGTGGGTGGGTGGGTGGCTGGCTGGCTGGCTGTGGGTGGGTGGGTGGCTGGCTGTGGCTGGCTGTGGGTGGGTGGGTGGCTGGCTGTGGGTGGGTGGGTGGGTGGGTGGCTGTGGGTGGGTGGGTGGCTGGCTGTGGGTGGGTGGCTGGGTGGGTGGCTGGCTGTGGGTGGGTGGGTGGGTGGCTGTGGGTGGGTGGGTGGCTGGCTGTGGGTGGGTGGGTGGCTGGCTGTGGGTGGGTGGGTGGCTGGCTGGCTGTGTGTGGGTGGGTTGGTGGGTGTGGGTGGGTGGCTGGCTGTGGGTGGGTGTGGGTGGGTGGGTGGCTGGGTGTGGGTGGGTGTGGGTGGGTGGGTGGCTGGCTGTGGGTGGGTGGGTGGCTGGCTGTGGGTGGGTGGGTGGCTGTGGGTGGGTGGGTGGGTGGCTGGCTGGCTGTGGGTGGGTGGGTGGCTGTGGGTGGGTGGCTGGCTGTGGGTGGGTGGGTGGCTGGCTGTGGGTGGGTGGGTGGCTGGCTGGCTGTGTGTGGGTGGGTTGGTGGGTGTGGGTGGGTGGCTGGCTGTGGGTGGGTGTGGGTGGGTGGGTGGCTGGGTGTGGGTGGGTGGGTGTGGGTGGGTGGGTGTGGGTGGGTGTGGGTGGGTGGCTGGCTGTGGGTGGGTGTGGGTGGGTGGCTGGCTGTGGGTGGGTGGGTGGCTGGCTGGCTGTGGGTGGGTGGGTGGCTGGCTGTGGCTGGCTGTGGGTGGGTGGGTGGGTGGGTGGCTGGCTGGCTGTGGGTGGGTGGGTGGGTGGGTGGCTGTGGGTGGCTGGCTGTGGGTGGGTGGGTGGCTGGCTGTGGGTGGGTGGGTGGGTGGCTGGCTGTGGGTGGGTGGGTGGCTGGCTGTGGGTGGGTGGGTGGGTGGCTGGCTGTGGGTGGGTGGGTGGGTGGCTGGCTGTGGGTGGGTGGCTGGCTGGCTGTGGGTGGGTGGGTGGCTGGCTGTGTGTGGGTGGGTGGGTGGGTGGCTGTGGGTGGGTGGGTGGGTGGCTGTGGGTGGGTGGCTGGCTGGCTGTGGGTGGGTGGGTGGGTGGCTGTGGGTGGGTGGGTGGGTGGCTGTGGGTGGGTGGCTGGCTGGCTGTGGGTGGGTGGCTGGCTGGCTGTGGGTGGGTGGGTGGGTGGGTGGCTGTGGGTGGCTGGCTGGCTGGCTGTGGGTGGGTGGCTGTGGGTGGCTGGCTGGCTGGCTGTGTGTGGGTGGGTGGGTGGCTGTGTGTGGGTGGGTGGGTGTCTGGCTGTGTGTGGGTGGGTGGCTGGCTGTGTGTGGGTGGGTGGCTGGCTGTGTGGGTGGGTGGGTGGCTGGCTGTGTGGGTGGGTGGGTGGCTGGCTGGCTGTGTGTGGGTGGGTGGGTGGCTGGCTGTGTGTGGGTGGGTGGGTGGCTGGCTGTGTGTGGGTGGGTGGGTGGCTGGCTGTGTGTGGGTGGGTGGCTGGCTGTGTGTGGGTGGGTGGGTGGGTGGCTGTGGGTGGGTGGGTGGCTGTGGGTGGGTGGGTGGCTGGCGGTGGGTGGGTGGGTGGGTGGCTGTGGGTGGCTGGCGGTGGGTGGGTGGCTGTGGGTGGGTGGGTGGCTGTGGGTGGGTGGGTGGGTGGGTGGCTGTGGGTGGGTGGCTGTGGGTGGGTGGGTGGCTGGCTGTGGGTGGGTGGGTGGCTGGCTGTGGGTGGGTGGGTGGCTGGCTGTGGGTGGGTGGGTGGGTGGGTGGCTGGCTATGTGTGGGTGGGTGGCTGGCTGGGTGGGTGGGTGGGTGTGGGTGGGTGGGTGGGTGTGGGTGGGTGGGTGGCTGGCTGTGGGTGGGTGGCTGGCTGTGGGTGTGGGTGTGGGTGGGTGTGGGTGGGTGTGGGTGGGTGGCTGGCTGTGGGTGGGTGTGGGTGGGTGGCTGGCTGTGGGTGGGTGTGGGTGGGTGGGTGGCTGTGGGTGGGTGTGGGTGGGTGGGTGGGTGGGTGTGGGTGGGTGTGGGTGGGTGGCTGGCTGTGGGTGGGTGTGGGTGGGTGGCTGGCTGTGGGTGGGTGGGTGGGTGGCTGGCTGTGGGTGGGTGGGTGGCTGGCTGGCTGTGGGTGGGTGGGTGGCTGGCTGTGGGTGGGTGGGTGGGTGGGTGGCTGTGGGTGGGTGGGTGGGTGGCTGTGGGTGGCTGGCTGTGGGTGGGTGGGTGGCTGGCGGTGGGTGGGTGGGTGGGTGGCTGGCTGTGTGTGGGTGGGTGGCTGGCGGTGGGTGGGTGGGTGGGTGGCTGGCTGTGTGTGGGTGGGTGGGTGGCTGGCTGTGTGTGGGTGGGTGGGTGGCTGGCTGTGTGTGGGTGGGTGGGTGGCTGTGGGTGGGTGGCTGGCTGGCTGTGGGTGGGTGGGTGGGTGGCTGTGTGTGGGTGGGTGGCTGGCTGGCTGTGGGTGGGTGGGTGGCTGGCTGTGTGTGGGTGGGTGGCTGGCTGTGTGTGGGTGGGTGGGTGGCTGTGTGTGGGTGGGTGGGTGGCTGGCTGTGGGTGGGTGGGTGGCTGGCGTGGGTGGGTGGGTGGGTGGGTGGCTGGCTGTGTGTGGGTGGGTGGCTGGCTGTGTGTGGGTGGGTGGGTGGCTGGCTGTGTGTGGGTGGGTGGGTGGCTGGCTGTGGGTGGGTGGCTGGCTGTGTGTGGGTGGGTGGGTGGCTGGCTGTGGGTGGGTGGGTGGGTGGCTGGCTGTGGGTGGGTGGGTGGGTGGGTGGCTGTGTGTGGGTGGGTGGGTGGCTGGCTGTGTGTGGGTGGGTGGGTGGCTGGCTGTGTGTGGGTGGGTGGGTGGCTGGCTGTGTGTGGGTGGGTGGCTGGCTGTGTGTGGGTGGGTGGCTGGCTGTGTGTGGGTGGGTGGGTGGCTGGCTGTGGGTGGGTGGGTGGCTGGCTGTGGGTGGGTGGGTGGCTGGCTGTGGGTGGGTGGGTGGCTGGCTGGCTGGCTGTGGGTGGGTGGGTGGGTGGCTGGCTGTGGGTGGGTGGGTGGCTGGCTGTGGGTGGGTGGCTGGCTGTGTGTGGGTGGGTGGCTGGCTGTGTGTGGGTGGGTGGGTGGCTGTGTGTGGGTGGGTGGGTGGCTGTGTGTGGGTGGGTGGCTGTGTGTGTATGTGTGTGGGTGGGTGGCTGTGTGTGTGTGTGTGGGTGGGTGGCTGTGTGTGTGGGGGTGGGGGTGGCTCTGTGTGTGGGGGTGGGGGTGGCTCTGTGTGTGGGGGTGGGGGTGGCTCTGTGTGTGGGGGTGGGGGTGGCTCTGTGTGTGGGGGTGGGGGTGGCTCTGTGGGGGTGGCTCTGTGTGTGTGGGGGTGGCTCTGTGTGTGGGTGGCTCTGTGTGTGGGTGGCTCTGTGTGTGTGAGGGGGTGGCTTTTTTTGTAGGTGGCTCTATGCGTGGTGGGTCTGGCTGTCAGTGTGTGTGGGGGTGGCTCTATGGGTGGCTGTGTGTGGGTGTAAATGCAATCGGTCTTGCATTTGAGAGTGATTAAGCTATTGACATTGTAAATAACAATGCCATTTCTTTAAATGTTTTAAAAACAAAAACATAAACAAAAATAATGTCATGAGCAATGCCAATAGCTTTAACTTGAACAATGCCGAGACCATTGCATTGTAAATGCTTGTTTTTTAAATGCAGCCCGTTTTCCTTAAAGGAAAACGGGTGGCAAAAATTTCAAACTCATCTTAAAAAAAAAAAAAAAGACATAGATAAGGGGGGTAAAGGCAAGGACGGGGAGATTTTGACGGACACGAAGGGGACAGTTGACGCAAAAGCAGGGGACGGGGAGACAAAAATTGGAAAGTAAGGAGCCCAAGATAAAACGTTTACCGTATATGGGGGTAACAAAACCCTTGGGAGCGCATTTGATGCTGGCAACTAAAGAGCGGCTATGGAAAGGGGAATATGTAGAGATGCTTAAACTGCGGCAAAGGGAAGTGCGGGCAAAGGAGGGCTCTCAGGAGGAGGAATTTGAACTGGCAAAGCGGCCTAAGGTGCCGTTGACGATAGAAAACTGGACGGCTGCTTTCCTCAGTTACGCAAGTGTGTATTGTGAGAAATTCCCAGAGAGGCCAGTGGCCATGTTTAAATACATGGATGTCATACGGAAAGAGCAATTTACGGGGGGGGGGGATATGCCTGGGCTCAGTATGAAGAGGAGTTCCGGGCGCGCATGGCCTGGGACACAGAGGCAAAGTGGGGTGCGCTGGATACAGATTTGTGGCAGCATACGATGGGGCTAGCGGGGTCTGGGAAGACAATCTTCACGGCCAGCGGGCTACCGCTCTTGTATCGGAGTTTTCGAGGGGCCCCCACCCGAGGAGGGGTGGGGGGTGCAGGGTGCAGGCAGGGGGCAGGCTGGTGTGAAGGGAACCTGCTGGGACTACAATAAGGGGATGTGCACACAGGAGTATTGCCGTTTCCGGCATGAATGCTCCGGATGCGGAAAGAGACGTGCACTGGTCAGATGTTGGGGGGCACAGGGTCAATCGCAGGGAGGTCAGCAGTGGCAGTCGGGAGCTTTTACAGCAGGGGGGCCAGCAGCAGCAACAGCAGTCGGAAGGGGGGAGGAGGGCGAAGGGGCATGGGCCAAAGGGCACATACTCCGGTTAACATGGAGAATTGATTGGGGGCCTTGCAGGGGTATCCGGAGAGGGCGGCGGCGGAGCGATTACAGTGGGGGTTGCTTGGGGGTTTTCGACTGGGGTACGAGGGCCCACGGGTGCGGCGATGGGAGGACAATTTGAGATCTGCGCAGGGGCACTCGCAGGTAGTGCAAGCAAAACTGGGCAAGGAGGTACAGGAGGGCCGCATGGCGGGTCCCTTTCAGGATTGGCCGTGGCCTAATTTGATTGGGTCACCCATTGGTGTGGTGCCCAAAAAGGAGCAGGGACAGTTTAGCTTCATACAGCATTTGTCATGGCCGGAAGGAGGGTCGGTCAATGACTTTATTGAGGAAAGTGCGGCCACTGTATCTTACTCCTCTGACGTGGCGATGTCAGCTTTCCGGCGGCTGCCGGTTCATCCAGATGACTGGGATCTGTTGGGCATACAATTCGGCGGTCACTGGTACGTGGACAAAGCGTTGCCGAGGGGCTGCTCCATGTCTTGCCCACTTTTTGAATGTTCGGCATGTTCCTACAATGGTTTTTTAAGGAACGGACGGGTCACCAAGGGGTTACGCACTACCTGGATGACTTCTTTTGTTGGCACCTCAGACTCCACGGACTGCCAGAAGGCGCTGGACAGTTTCAATGAGATCATGAGGGAAAGGGGCGTGCCGCTGGCCCCAGAGACAACAAAAGGGCCCAGCACGGCACTGGCCTTTTTAGGCATCGAATTGGATTCAGGTTTGATGGAGGCACGCCTTCTGGCGGAGAAAAAGCAGCAAATGTTGGGGCTGCTAGCAAATGTTTTGGTGAAACGGAAAGGGACGGTAAGGGACATTCAGGTATTGCTGGGACACCTCAATTCTGACTGTAGGTTGGTCAGAGTAGGGCGGATGTTCTGTAGGCGAGCTTGGGAGGGGCAGAGGCCCCCACATCGGGTATACAGTGAGGGAGGATGCAGAGCAGTTACGATTGGGGTTTCTTGAGGTTTTCAGACTGGGGAAGGAGGGCCCACGGGTGCGGAGATGGGCGGACAATTTGAGATCAGCACGGGAGTACTCTCCGGTAGTGCAAGCTGAACTGGACAACGAGGTACAGGAGGGCCGCATGGCGGGTCCCTTTTAGGATGGACCGTGGCCTAATTTGATTGTGTCACACATTGGAGTGGTGCCCAAAAAGGAGCTGGGGCAGTTTCGCCTCATACAGCATTTGTCATGGCCGGAAGGAGGGTCGGTCAATGACTTTATTGACGGAAGTGCGGCCACTATCTTATTCTTCTGTTGACGTGGCTATGTCACTGGTGGTGACCGCGGGCGCAACAGCGCAGATGGCAAAGTGCGACATGGAGTCAGGTTTCCAGCTGCTGCCAGCTCATCCAGATGACTGGGATCTGTTGGGCATACAATTCGGCGGTCACTGGTACGTGGACAAAGCGTTGCCGAGGGGCTGCTCCATGTCTTGCCCACTTTTTGAATGTTCGGCATGTTCCTACAATGGTTTTTTAAGGAAC
Source organism: Triturus cristatus (assembly GCF_964204655.1). Taxonomy (NCBI): domain Eukaryota; kingdom Metazoa; phylum Chordata; class Amphibia; order Caudata; family Salamandridae; genus Triturus; species Triturus cristatus. Next base: position 1,049,055,498 of record NC_140579.1, read on the forward strand.
GGACGGGTCACCAAGGGGTTACGCACTACCTGGATGACTTCTTTTGTTGGCACCTCAGACTCCACGGACTGCCAGAAGGCGCTGGACAGTTTCAATGAGATCATGAGGGAAAGGGGCGTGCCGCTGGCCCCAGAGACAACAAAAGGGCCCAGCACGGCACTGGCCTTTTTAGGCATCGAATTGGATTCAGGTTTGATGGAGGCACGCCTTCTGGCGGAGAAAAAGCAGCAAATGTTGGGGCTGCTAGCAAATGTTTTGGTGAAACGGAAAGGGACGGTAAGGGACATTCAGGTATTGCTGGGACACCTCAATTCTGACTGTAGGTTGGTCAGAGTAGGGCGGATGTTCTGTAGGCGACTGGGGGCGAGCTTGGGAGGGGCAGAGGCCCCCACATCGGGTATACAGTGAGGGAGGATGCAGAGCAGTTACGATTGGGGTTTCTTGAGGTTTTCAGACTGGGGAAGGAGGGCCCACGGGTGCGGAGATGGGCGGACAATTTGAGATCAGCACGGGAGTACTCTCCGGTAGTGCAAGCTGAACTGGACAACGAGGTACAGGAGGGCCGCATGGCGGGTCCCTTTTAGGATGGACCGTGGCCTAATTTGATTGTGTCACACATTGGAGTGGTGCCCAAAAAGGAGCTGGGGCAGTTTCGCCTCATACAGCATTTGTCATGGCCGGAAGGAGGGTCGGTCAATGACTTTATTGACGGAAGTGCGGCCACTATCTTATTCTTCTGTTGACGTGGCTATGTCACTGGTGGTGACCGCGGGCGCAACAGCGCAGATGGCAAAGTGCGACATGGAGTCAGGTTTCCAGCTGCTGCCAGCTCATACAGATGACTGGGATCTGTTGGGCATACAAGGCGGCGGGTAATGGTACGTGGACAAAGCGTTGCCGATGGGCTGCTCCATGTCTTGCGCACTTTTTGAATGTTTCAGCACGTTCCTACAATGGGTGTTTACGGAACGGACGGGTCGCCAAGGAGTTACGCACTACCTGGATGACTTCTTTTTCATGGGTACCTCAGACTCCACGGACTGCCAGAAGGCTCTGGACAGTTTCAATGGGATCATCAGGGAAATGGGTGTGCCGCTGGTCCCAGAGGACACAAAGGGGCCCAGCACGGCACTGGCTTTGTTAGGCATGGAATTGGAGTCAGGTTTGATGGAGGCACGTCTTCCGGCGGGTAAATAAAAAGAAAAAAAAGAAAAAGAAAAAATAAATGTTTTATATATATATATATATATATATATATATATATATATATATATATAGCAGCAAATGTTGGGGCTGCTAGCAAAGGTTTTGGCAAAACAGAAAGTGACGGTTAGGGATATTCAAATACTGCTGGGACATCTCAATTTGGCCTGTCGGGTGGTCAGAGTAGGGCGGGGCGTGAAGGCTTCTCGGCTGTTAGCGGTACTGAGGGAAGCGCTGAGTAGACTGGGAATCGATGGAAAGGGGTTTGGCACGCATTCATTTCGGACGGGGGCGGCGGCAGCGGCCCATGCTAGGGGTTGGGGGCGAGGGGACGTTAGGAAGTTGGGTAGGTGGTCATCGGACTACTAGCAGCGTTAGGTGCGCGGCGACGCAGGGGGAGGTGAAAGAAAAAAAAAAGCAGGTGGTCGGTGTTTTTTTCCCTTGTGTTCATCCTCGTTTCTCTTTTCAGGTTCGGTTATGGGTCCCCTCGCCAGGGAGATGTCCATTTGGATTGGGGGACATTCTTTTGTGACGTAGGAGGAGGTCCAGGTTCGCTCGAGTTACTTTGGGGACAGCCGGGGTTTTCATAAAGATCAGTTTTCTGGGGCCTGGAGGGGTAGGGGCGGCATGCGTTGGAAGGAGCTGGTGTCGGTGTCGAACGGGATTGTAAGGGCTGGTAGGTGCCCGGACGTATTGGTTTTGTATTTGGGGGAAAATGAAAGTCAGGGATACGGGTTTGGCGCTGAGGCGGGCTAGGAAGGGGGACCTGGTGTTGATCAAAGAGCGGTGGTCAGGGTGTTCCATGGTCTGGACGGAATTTGTCCCACGGAGGGTGTGGAGAGGGGCAGTCAATCCTGGGGCAGTGGACAAGGCGAGACGCAGGCTGAGTACTGAAATGGTGAGGTTCTGTCGTCATTTAGGGATTGGTAGGATTGTGCATAGGGACATTAGTTACGACGCGCAGGAACTATGCAGAGGCGAGGGAGTACACTTGTCCCAGATGGGGATGGCTCTGTATCTGTTGGAGTTGAGGGAGGTGTTAGCGCGGTTGTTAGGGGTGTATCGGCAGAAAAATGGGGGGAGGCGGCGTATCCGCCTACACCCCCCCCCCCCCCTTTTTCCCGGTGGCGGGGTGGTTGACAGTTGGCCGGGATTGGCTGGAGTTTGTTATAGTTTTGGTAGTTTGTGAGCAGGAACAGGGAAAGGGTAACTAGGTTGGATAAGTTCAGAGTAGAGGTTGGTTAGTTACAGTAGCACAAAGGCAGGTAGGGGGTACGGTCAGGGGAGTTTAGGATTTGGAAAGGCCAGATTGGGTAGGATTGGGTTATATGATGGTTATGTAATGTTATGTTGTATTTTGTGGGATGGGGGAACTGATGTGGGGATCGTAGGGGTGGGGGAAAGAACAAGGGGGCAGGAAATACTTGTATAGTGAGGTTTTCGTTTTGTAAGGCAGTGGCCAAGGAAATAAATTGTGATATGCACCGGTTCCAATAAAGCGGCCTTTTTCACACACAAAGTGGTCTAGGGTCGGCTTGCTCCCCCCCTCCCCCCTTAATCTCCCAATTAATGGCCCGAGTGTTTTCGGCTCTGGAGCGGTGGCGCAGGGAGTAATTGCTGATCGCCGGCTGAGAGCAAAGAGAGAACGATCCGGACATAGCGCCCTGCCCAGTGCCCACCCACTAGATACCGGTGAGTGGAGAAGCAGCGTGTGGTTGGATCTCCCTCGTGCCGGGAGCGGCCTGCATTGCTCGGCCGGGGCAGAGCAGGTATGGGGTAAAATTGGCAAGGATCGTGGGAGAGTTATCCCCGGCAGCTGTAAGTAATCATCTGCGCAAGGCTGTCGCAGGGTCGGATCCGGCGCCGGCCCCGACAGCAAATGCGGCTTCTGGTCTCCGTCAGGCCCTGAGGCTTAGAGACGTTGCCTGCCAGCCCCTCGAGGACCGCAACAACAGCGCGCTCCGCCCCCCCATGACTGGGGAGTGGCAAAAAGGGTCACTCCATGGGAACCCTCTCTAATTGGGGAGAAATATACCCCTAAAGGAAACAGGGAAAAAGTATGAACTGAGATCACCGAAGACCAGGGTGCTAGAAGACCTTGCTATAAGGGTCAAACAGAGGCCTTGCTCGCTTCATTGTCGGCGCGCTCCCCAGAACTTGAGCAATAGGCCGGATGCCTCAGACATAAATCTGCACTGGGACATAAGCCTTTGTTTTAGCCGCAATCCGTAAGTCGAAGCCAGAAGCACTGTAGCGATCAGCCGCCCTAGTATAACCATCACCACCTTTTGTTTTGAAGGCACTGACTGCCCACATTCTACCTACGCCGCTCAGGACACAGTACGCTGCCCAACAGGATTTCCCTAAGTGCCTGGCTGTTTTCTCTCTGCTTCTACTTGGGCTTGCAAGACCTGGTCATGGCTGGTGGCCATAACACCAAGGGCTCTATGCAGGCCAAGCTGGACACCTGGGATGCCCCAGTCTTCGGAGGATGTAAAAGAGCCGATGTTGCAGGATATCCTAATGGCTATAACAACGGTGAGGACGTCGGAGTCCAGGATGGATTCCGTGTCATCAGAGGTCTCCCTGATCCGAGCGGACATGCGCTCCATGAACACCAGACTCAAAGAGGTAGAGACAACATCGAGCTCCCTCGTGACGGACATGTCCAGCCTTCAGTGAAGGGTGGACGACCTTCAGGCCTTGAGCGGTCGGCTAGAGGCACATTTGGACGAGTATGCGGGTTGCTTGCTGCAAAACAACATTCGAATTTTGGGGGTTCGGAGCGTGCAGAGGAGCCATTGACGGACTTGTTTGTCGAAGATCTGGTCACAACTTACCTGAAACCAACCAGACTGTCGAAGTTTTTCACTGTAGAGAGAGCTCACAGAGTGCCAGGTGGCAGACCATTATCCGGGGCCCCTCCGAGGCCTATAGTTGGTTGCATCTTTAACTTCAGGGATCGGGACGTTATCCTGCAGACGGCTCGGACCGCATCACCAATCTAATTTCAGAACAGCAAAGTGAACTTCTTTCCGGACTTCACGCTTAAGGTGCAGCGACAGAGTTTCTAGGAGGTGAAGAAATTGTTGCGAGGCCAGAACGTTAAGTATGCAATGCTCTTCCCTGCCAAACTGCGTGTGGAGGGGGAGGGGAAGGCCTGGTTCTTTGTCAATCCTGAAGAGATGTGGGACTGGCTCGACGGCTGGCGTCGGGCCGGGCAGAGGGGTCACCGTGGCCAACGAAATGGACGAGAGGGCATGCAGAGTGACCAAGACACACGATCCCCACCGGGAGAGCGTGATGAAGTGGCAGGAGACAAATGAGAATAGGTCTGTATAAATGGAGGCAACCATGATGGTCCTATATTCACGCTCTTGCTGAACTGGGACATGGCTTGATTTAATAACTGCCATAACTGTAGCCAGGGTTTGCCCAAGCAAAGTACATTGTCATTGTGGGATTGCCAGTTGGTGCGCAATGATGTTGTTTATGTAGAAATGTGAGCCATTGATCTTGCACTTACCTTCAACATACTGGTCGGGTGTTAGGTTGGGCACACACACCATAAAGTTTCAGGGGTGGGCGATAGGCACTCTGCAGGTTCGGGGTGGCAGGAGGTTCCGACACTTGCAGAGAGGGGGGTTTTGTTGATTAAGTTCAAAGGGGTGGGATCCTGTGCACTTGGATATGTGTATAAGAGACCATCACAATTTTGTGCCAGGAGGGGAAAGGAGGGAAGTTTAAGTCAGTACAGACAAGTTACAGACGGGATCGACAAGGCAGCAGATACCATTGACAAACGATTTTACATGACCAGGGACTGTGCCCTGATGTATGGGGAGGCGGGTAGTGTAGCTGACACAGCACCGACCAATGGCACTGACGGGAAAGTCCCCTGACGACCGGGGGTACGCACATGGAGAAAGGATGGCGACTGTTCTAAAGCCAGGGCTCACGCTGCTGTCATGGAATGTGAACAGATTGGGGGACAAAATCAAGAGGGGAGTAGTACTCCAATTTATAAAGCGACATTCCCCGGACGTGATCTTATTGCAGGAAACGCACGCACTTGGTAATGCCTGTAAAGCAATGTCAAGGTGGGGGTTTAAGCTGGCGGCGCATTCCGTGTTTGGGTCCAGCTCCAGGGGGTGGGAATAATGGTGCGGAAGTCCTTCCCTATGACAATTGAACAGACTCAGACAGCCTGGGCAGCTTTGTAGCAGCCTCAGGGACATGGGAGGGGCGTACTCTTAACCTGATTTCTGCCTACGTACCACCAGGTACACACGCCCCAGCCTTTAAGGACCTCGGAAGTCTCCTCTTGGAGTTGCCAGAAGGCAGATTGTTGATCGGTGGCGACTTTAATTCCATTGTCTCCAAATCCTTGGACCGTTGCCCTCAAAAGGTCCTGTCTCCGTCTCGAAAGCAGATCCATAGTTTTTTGGGTGCGATGGGCCTGTTGGACTCTTGGCAGAAGCTGCATCCAGTAGAACAGCAATATACTTTTTATTCTGGCGCGCACCGTAGCATGACCAGGATTGATTAAATACTAACTCTTGAGCACCAAGTGGATAGCGTTAAGGAAGTGCAGCACCTAGCCAGGGGCATATCAGACCATTCACCCATCCTGTGTCCACTAGAGGTGGGGGAGCCCACGGTGGGCAGAATAGCTCCGATTACTCCGTGGTACCTCAAGGTCCACCAAATAAGGGACAGAATCATGCATGAATCGGAACTCTACTTCCAAGAAAATAAAGGGTCGGTAGAATCCACTGTGACATTGTGGGAGGCCTACAAGGTGGTGATTTGAGGGGTAGCGCTGGGTCAGATAGCGGGGTCAAGGAGGGAGAAACGTGCTGCCATGACCCGCCTGGAAGGAGCGATATTACACTTGGAGGGGCAGCTTCGGGCGCAAGACACATTAACATTAAGTAGTATTCTGATCTGGCCACCGAAGCAGCCACGAGGGGGTAATCTTCAACTTCTGTTGAACAAATGCGAATGCCGTTGGATCGCACGCTGCGACTCAGTCAATTATGGGTTGAACACTTTGGATGAATGGAATACGGTTACCAATACAGGATAATTTCGTTTTTCCCACTATCTCCTTTGAGTGCTTTACAGACTGTTTTATAATGAATGCTTGCTCAACTTGTGCCTCCTGACTTTCCCCCGCTCCCTCTTCTCCCCCCTTCCTCCCCCCCCCCGCCTCCTTGCCCCCCATCATTTCTTTTCATATTTAGATATATGTACCTAATGGACATACTCGCTCTATGGTCCTTACATCATGGCCTAATGATGAAAACCCTTTTTTCCCTGTGTACAAGTCTGTCCATTGCAATTTACTTTCACATCCCCCTTCCCTTTTCCCTTTCAACAAGTGTATACAGTATTTACACAATTGTGTGTTTTATCGCCTTTATATATCAAGTTCTACACTACATGTTAGTTGTCTTATATACATAATAATTGTTTTTGAGTTAATTATCTTGTTTACCATTTTTTGTCCTTTTCTTGTATCGCCTTAATTTTTGTAATAACTGTTTTGTTTTGTCCAATGTTTCCTTCTCTACCCACCCCCCACCCCCCCTCTCCCCCCCCCTTTCCCGTCTTGCCCTCCACCCTCCCATCTTTCCCTTCCACAAATTGCTTCTTGCCTCCTTTTTAATTTGTTGCTTTTAATATAATTTACATGTTTAGTAATTATTGTCAATGTTACTTATGTAATTTAATTTAATATAATTCACATGTGTACAGTATCCATTGTCAATGCTACTTATGTATATTTTGGCAACTGACACCAGTCTCGAACCGTTCTTTGCTTAATAATATGCTTGGGCGCTTTTTCTCGCCTTCTACACCTCCTTTTCACCTCAATTGTTCCCCCGGGGCACCTTCCAACCACTCCATCTTACAACTCTAGTTGTTTCCCTGCTCTGCTCCGCTCACGTGACTTAGCCCTCTCCTGATTAATGGCGTGTCTATACACACGCCGCTACCGGCACAGACGTTTTACTCGTCCCGTCGCCCTTTCATTCCTGGATTTGTTCCCCGTCTCCTGGATTACCATTTTTTGGATCGTCCTTCCTTGAACCCTTCACGAGGTAAGACCTTGTTAACGTAGGACGGAATTTTTCCTAATCCGCTCCTTCCCTTCCCCTTTACCCTAATTCCCTCTTTTTCCTTGAACAGATTCGATCTCTTTTCTCGAGTCCTGGACCTATATTGTTCCTGGCAACTATGCAAACATCGGATGTTGTTCCTTGAGTACTTGAACGCCTGGTAAATACGAGTCCTTTTCCTCTTTTGGACACTTTTTTCAGTCCTTTGGACTCTCACTAATCGCGTTTTCCCTCCTTTCCCTTTTCACTTTCTACTTAGATCACACGCTGATTTATGCCCGTTTTTCTCCAATCTCAAAGGATTCCCTGTACTTTAGTTGTACTACGCCCAGGTATTTCTCTTACTTTTGGGGTCCCTTTTTTCACTCTAGTCCTCTCCTTTAGAACTATTTAAACCCTACTTTCCTCTTTGCCCTTACAGCACACGTTTAAACTATGACCATTGTCCTGATGATGGCCTGAAACTAACCAGGCTGAAACGCCGTCGACAAAACCCAGCAAAGAACTTTTTGGCTTATCTGTGGTCATTGAGAAAAAATGTGTTCATAGCAGATTGTATATAATTTTTTCTTTTGACCACATTGTTATTATCATAATTTGCGCCGTTCACGCTGTTTTTCACTTATTGTGTCACTGCGCCGTTCACTATCACTAGCACGCCCAGTGCTCACTTATGTGTGGTTTTGGTCATTTGTACTTTTATTGTACTGTAGTGCTGTAAAAACTACCTACAATATATAATTCTTTTCTAATTTCTTGTGGTCTCCCTTTCCTTTTTCCCCCCTTCCTCTGTGATTTATATCACTAAAATACTTGTTCTTTCTATAAATGATATCCAGCTGAGACGTTGTTGTTTTGTTATAACTATTGCCCGGTCTCTGCTGGGAAAACGGGTGAACTCCTGTTCTCTGTACCGAAGCAGCCAAGGCACAACATCGAGCTAAACTTTGCAACATTTATGATTTTGGTGACAAGGTCATCAGAGTACTGGCCTGGCTGGACCGAAGGGACCAAGCTAGTCGTGTCATTGTGGAGATAGAGACTGAATCAGGGAACCGTCTCACTGATCCGCAAGAAATTGAGGATGCCTTTGGACAATACTATCAAACTGTGTAAGAGTCTCAGTCCCCACATACAGAGGAAGAGGCAATCGCCTTCCTACGAGACATCTCGCTCCCGACACTCGCCGACGAGGAACGCTCTGAGCTCGATCAAGAGATAACCAGTACGGAGGTGGTAAAAGCCATCCAGGGCTTGCGCAGAGGGAAGGCAACAGGCCCAAATGGCTTGCCCATTGAATTATTCAAACTAACTTCGAGCAAGACTGCCCCCTATCTCACTAAAATGTTTCATGAGAGCAAGGCAGCGGGGTTGCTTCCCGCTGACCAGAGACTGGCAACGATCGTAGTCATCCACAAGGATGGTAAACCGAAACAGAAGTGCTCCTCCTATAGACGATCTCCCTGCTCAACGGGGAGGCTAAGATACTGGCAAAAATCCTGGCCTCCCGTTTACTTAGGGTCATAACAAAATTAGTCCACCCGGACCAGTGCGGATTTATGACAGCAAGAAACACCTCCCTTAACCAGCGTAGGCTTCACGGAGTACTGAGCCGAGCGACGTCCATCAGCGAGGATGCAGTGGTGGTGTCTCTGGAAGCTGCTATGGCATTCAATACTATTGAATGGCCCTATATGTTCGCAGTGCTCAACAAACTCGGAGTGGGACAGGGGTATATTAGTTGGATTCGGCTTCTCTATCAGCAACCGCTGGCCCAAGTGGTTGTCAACAACAGAAAATCTTGTTCCTTCACACTCAGTAGAGGCACTAAACAAGGTTGTCCACTGTCCCTGCTGCTCTTCGCCCTGACTCTTGAGCCATTGGCTATGTGGGTTCGGAGGGATCCCGTTATCAGAGGCCTTGAGTGGGCCCATGGGTGGGAGAATCGCATCTTGTTGTATGCTGACGACATTCTGCTCTACTTGGCGTCACCGGCGGCCTCCCTGAACAGAATCCTGCACATATTCTTGGTGCTTGGAAAATTCGCTGGCTACAAAATAAATTGGGCCAAGTCTGCGCTCTATGTCCTTCATGGAACGATGCCCTCGCTTCCCCGGGGCTTTCAGATCACGGAAGCGTTGGGCAACTTTAAATATTTGGGCATCTGTGTCTCTATAGGCTCGTCACAGTTTTATTAAAATAATCTCCTGCCTCCCCTGCAACAGCTCAGGAGTGGCGTCCAACATTGGAAATCAAATCGCTCCCCCTGTCCCTTCTGGGGCGCGCTGCACTGTTCAAAATGATGTCCCTCCCTAGATTCTTGTACGCTTTACAGAATGCACCGCACCCAGTCGAGTCAGCATACTTTAGGGAAATCAGTAGTGCAAGCCACCGCGGATCGCCACTCACAAGCTTACGCTCGGCGGGTTCGATGGGGGTATCGGCCTTCCTGACATCAAAAAATATTATTGGGCGTCCCACCTAGGAGCTATAAACCAGTGCACATATAAGCCGCATGGAGACCCCACATTCCAGATTGACAGGTGGATCCTGCCGGGGGGTAATTTCGAAGTGGAGCTATATTCTCGTTCGGTGAAACTAAATCTGATGGGGCCCACGGGAAATACGACACAGGTGTGGAGGGCGGCAATGAAGTGTTTGGGTTGGGCGGACAAGATTACGCTGGCCACGCCACTCTGGTACACCGGACAACTGGGTGAGTTGATTCACACAAGGGGCTTTGACCGGTGGGACCTGATAGGTATCTCAAAAGTGGGGGATTTGTGGAAGGCAGGCAACATGGTTCCTTTTGCCCAGCTGCAAGCGGAGCACGAATTGGCGGACTCAGAGTATTTTAGATATTTGCAAATTTGACACGCTTTGTTAGCCGTACTGCCCAGGGGGGAATCGCTACCTGAATCTTCCCCGTTTGAAGATAGGGTATTAGATGGGTATCTGCTGGAGAAAGCCATATCACTAATTTATAAAAAAAAACTAATTAATAACATGGCAGACCCGATGATCCGGCTACGGGCACACTGGGATTACGATATAGTGGGGCTTCAAGATGAAGAATGGACCGCGGCAGTAGCCTCTCCAAGGGAAGCGCTCATTTCCTCCAGGCTCCTGTTAGTGCAATTGAAGATGCTGCACAGGTCCTACCTGGCTGGCCCTTTGCTGGTGCGAATGGTATATAGCAAAGAAGGAAAGTGTCCCCGAAGCTGTGGGGCAGGAAGGCACTTTCATCCATATGCTCTGGGAGTGTATAACTATCCAATGTTACTGGTCGAGGGTTGTGGGTCGCATTGAGGATGTGTTGGGACAAAAGATTGATTGAAATATAAAGCTATGTATGTTAAATGTCTGGGGCCCAACTGACTTAAATTCCAAGGAACGAATATGGGTGACTCTGGGACTGATGATAGCCAAGCAGAATATTGTTCGCAAGTGGAAAGCGGGAGACCCACCGCGTCTGGCGGATTGGAGTAAGGATATGGATTGGTGTATGGTTACAGAAAAGACCATATATGAAGCCAGGGGGTGCCCCACCAAGTGGACTCAGATCTGGGAGAAATGGAACATCTACAGGGGAGGGATATGTGAGCCCCTGCTAGCGAGATACAAGCTTGGAGAACTGGGGCGGAAGTCTGGGGTGCTGTGATCACTACATTGTTTTTGTTCTTACGTACCATATTCCTCCCTTGTCATCGTTGAATCACCATTGCTAGTGTCTGTATTCCAGCTGGTTGTCAAGTCCTGTTTTTTCAATAAAAAGAATTGTTAAAAAAAAAAAATCTGCAAATGTGGAATATTTGATTGTGATTAATGCATATGCTTATATGGATGATGCTGGGAATAATGAATCCCAATTAAATTACTTTTCAGAAGATATGCAAGAATGTATGGATACCTACACAAAGTGACTGTTGTTTATAGTGGGGGATTTTAATGCTAGAATTAATCTGAATAAGTATTGGAAATATTGCACTGAACTCTGTAAGGCTCATAATGTGCCCAATGCAACATTTCCTCCTAGCCGGTGGATAAAAAGTGGGTCAGAATGATGCAAAATGTAGGCCTGGTCTGCCTAAATGGGTGTTTCCAAAATGACATGCCAGCGGCCAAAACCTTTTGTATTGGATCCCATAATTGTCCTTTTGACTACATATTTTTGTCAATATGGCATTTTCTATTAATCTCAGACTTAAAGTTCTTGAGGAAATGGCAGGGTTCACTAACCAATTCTTGCAGTATGCCAATCAAGGTTTGTCATGGAAAAATAGAAGGTGGTAATCACGAATTTTACCTTCCCTAGAAGGTTACAAACTAGATTAGATGAAAAAGGGCTGGATATGTTAGCAAGGCTCCAATTAGAGCCCAAGGGGAGGGGAAAAACAGTCGATTTTAGGAACAATCAAGTGGTCCTCGGAGTTAATGAGAAAAGTAACCAATTGTATAAAGGCAGAGCAGGTGACAGCAAAATAAGGAGAGGCCACCACAGGTCAGGGAGGGCACCAGCAAAAGAGGAGGTTTGATTATAGGTTCCAGAGATTAAAAAGTAGATTAAGGAACATCCAAAGGTATCACAGGAAAGGTAAGGATATGGATAAGGATGAGAAGGTTTGAAAATTAAGTGAAATGTACAAAGAACTATCAGAGGGTAAAACATTGCTTGCTATAGTTCAAACTCAAGAAATGTTAGAAGTAAAGATACTAAGGAGTTTTGGAAATTGGCTCAATTGATAATGAGCATTGGTCTAACTAGTACAAACTCTCATAGGTGGTGTGGATAAGGTATGTAGACTTGGAAAACATGTATTGAAAAGGTCACCCAGTCCTGTGCAAGCAGGGCCATGTGGTAGATAATGATCTTCTACAAAGCCTCATGGTGAAAGATATAAAACCGGTAATAAAAACCCTTTCTTAGTCAGGAGCAGCAGGGCTCGATAATATCCTGGCTATATTGGTGAAGGTGAACATTGAATGGTGGAGTGACATTTTCCATTCATTATTTAGAGCAGTAACTATGACAGGATCAACTCCATGGAGTTGGAAGGGGGCAAAGTTAAACCTATCCATAAAAAAGGTTCAGTTTCAGAACTAGCAAATTACAGGCTAATTAGTCTAATGGATGTGGTGGAGAATGTTTTCTGTAAATTTGTTTTGAGAGGATTGAAAGATTGGATTGATGAAAAAACTTTGATCCCGATCGAGCAGTGTGGCTTAAAGAAGAACATTTGACTCTCAAACATTGTTTTGTTGCTTCGTCGACTTCAGAGTAGCATTCAATTTAGTGAATCGAGATTTTATGGGAGAATTTGGAAACGTTAGATATCTTCAGAGGCTTGCTTTCTATTTTAAAAGAATCACACTGGAAATTGGGGCCAAGTAGACCTTGATAGGGGTAGAATAATAACAGAAAACATTATAAGAAACGGTCTGCGCCAAGGTACTGTCATGGACCCAACCCTAATTGCACTTTACTTGGGGGATCTGCCAGTCACTCTAAATGAGGCAGCCCCCCTTTTCTCCTAAGATGGGTGGCCATCATGTGGCATTTCTGCTCTATGTGATGATTTTTTTTTAAAATTCTTTTTATTGGCATTTAGTAATATAAACGTACATTTATCATGTTGTTCATAAATGACTAACATATACGTAGCAAGGTAGACCATCGGTGATATCGAGATTACTTTTACATCTTGGTCGGTATGAATGTGGTCTGTGGTGTAGCAGGTTTGTGCCAGTTAAAGAAAAACTAGGGGGAGAACTGAACTGGGGAGTGCCATGGGGTTCGTAGTGTTTGGGTTAGGCATATACTACGAGTCGAATATTGCCTACTCCATCGTGCAGCTACTATTCGCCTAGGAGGGAGTGGGTATGCGGGCTGATATGGAGTGCTGTTGAGCGTTCCTGCCGGGGGAAGATAGACCCGATGGATCTGAGGGGAGCGCGAAGGGTTGTGGAGGGGGGGTCTCCTAACCCGGGAGCCTGTGCAGTGTGAGGTTGTGTGGCGCCGGGGGTATTTAAGTCGATGACTGGGGTCACTGGAATCTGGGACTGTCTAAATTGGTGCAGCAGGAGCGCCCATTCTAGGGAGATTGGGACCTTACAGATACCTTTGGCTTCTTCTTCCCTGATTGCATCTTCCTCGGCCACCGCCCATTTGAGAAACTCCCCCACCTATGCCGCAATCGGAGGACCCGATAGGGCCCTCCAGTGCATGGCTATACAGCGTTTGGCTAGTAGGTGGGCTAGGAAAACAAAGCACATTGGTATTTTGTGTCGTTTCCTCCATCCCAGGATGCTGAGTGCACAGCCCTCCCAAGTAGCCAAATGGGACAACCCGGTGAGATCCCTGAGCGTCGAGTGGATAAATGACCAGTAGGTCTGAATGCCCGGGCAGGTCCAGAACATGTGGGAGAAGGCTGCGTCTCCTGCCTGACAGCGAGGGCAGAGAAAGGTCGTGTCGGGGTAGAAGCGTTGGAGGCGCGCTGGCGTTAAGTAGGCCCTATGTAGAATGTGTGATTGTATGTGCTTAAACCGAGCGTTCCTGGAGACTTTTTTGGGGAACTCTATTGCTCTGTCCCACTCGTTATCATGGAATGATCGCCCCGCCTCTTCCTCCCAGAGGGCCCGTAGAGATCCCAGCGATGGGGGTGTCCGTTCTCTGATCGATTTGTAGAGCCATGTGGTGAGATGGCGGCCTGGTCCCATTCGCAAGATTGTGTGGAGAACGGGGTGAGTGGGAGGTTCCCCCAATGTGAGATCGGAGTATGGTCGGTAGCAGCCGAGAAGTTGTCGGTGGAGCAAAAACTGTCCTGGGGGTAGGTCACAGTCGCCCATAAGCTGTCGATATGGCCGGCGCTGTCCCCCTTCAAACAGTGCCTCCGCCTCAGTAATGTCTCTAGACGTCCATTCCCAAAGCATGGCAGAGGTAAAGAACCCCCTATGTCTGGGCCAGCCGACTAGTGGCAGTAATAGTGTGTATGGGGGGCGATCTGTCGTCATGCGATGTATGCGCTGAATGCACTTCCGGGCTATGTCTACTTGTAGGGGGTAGGTACGCGCAGGGCGGAATCCCGGTAGAAGTAGACGATGCAACTCTGGCATGGGTATGCGACCCGCAATTGTATGTGTTTCGAGTGTATATCTGTCTGCCGTCCAATATGAAAGCCACTGGAGCTGCGATGCTAGAAAGTAGGATTCAAATGATGGCGCGCCAAGCCCCCCTTGTGTCGTGGGCAACTTCAGCTTTGCTAGCGCGATCCTATGCCGCCCCTTACCCCATATTAAAGAACTGAGGAGTGTATCCAAGTCCCTGAAGAAGGAGCGAGGCGGGATTACTGGGAGGTTTGTGAAATAATATAAAAGCCGCGGAACCAGAATCATCTTTGCCAAAGCTACCCGACCTATCGGGGCCAGCGGGAGGCTTCTCCAGAATCCGATGGAGGACCGTATCCCTGCAAGCGCCCTGCAGTGGTTACCCTCGTATAGATCGACTGGAGAGTGATCTAGTCGAATCCCGAGGTATCGGGGGCCCTCTGCTGCCCACTGTAGTTTTCGGTCCCCGATCCAGATATCCTGAGAGGGGGTATCCTGGTGGAGGGGGTATACCATCGACTTGTCCCAGTTCACTTGCAATCCCGAGGCCTCCGTGAACTCCATCAAAACGGTCTCGAGTATGGTAAGATCCGCTGTCACATCTCGCAGGTATATGAGGAGGTCGTCTGCGTACATGGATACAGTGCGTAACGTCCGCTAATGGAATGCCCCAGGCTTGCCCGTCTCGGCGTAGCCGGATAGCCAAGGGCTCCACTGCGAGCGCAAATAATAGGGTCGAGAGGGGGCACCCTTGTCGTGTGCCCCTATGTATTGCGAATTCCGGGGAGATGTAGCGACCGAGACCGACCCGAGATGTGAGGCCGGTGTAGAGCAGGCGAGTGTAGGCTAAGAGTGTGGGGCCCAGTCCCGCCCGGCTGAGGACGGCAAAGAGGAACTGCCATGTTGGGGTGTCAAACGCCTTCTCAAGGTCCAGAATTAGGCACGCCGCCCGTGGGTAGCGATCGCCCAGTTGGTCGTGGATATGAAAAAGGCGCCGGATATTGTGAGAGGTGTTCCTTCCCGGGACAAACCCACATTGGTCAGGGTGGACCAGCGGGCGTATGATTTGCGAGTATCTGTCTGCTAAGATTTTCCCCAGGATTTTGCAGTCCGCCGTTAGTAGTGTGATGGGGCGATAGGAGGCCAGGAGTTGGGGGTCCCGGTCGGGTTTCGGGAATGTCACGATCGACGCTCTCATGGAATGGGGCAGTTCACCGAGCTTGAGCGCCGAATCTAGTACTGCTGATAAGCGGGGAGTCAGCAGAGGGGCAAATGTGGCATAGTATTCGAGTGGAAACCCGTCCAGGCCTGGGGCCTTACCACGGGCCAGGGCTCGCATTGCGCTTGTAATCTCAGTGGCTTGTATCGTTGCATCCAATCCCTTCCGGTCTGCAGGCGAAATCTGGGGGAGGGATAGAGGGTCGAGGAAGTGGCCGGTGGCCCCTGGAACAGGAGATGAGGGGCAGTGTAGACCGCCGAGTAATGGTGATAAAAGGCCTGGAGGATCTCCTCTTGGGATTGCACCAAGGTGCCCCGGGAGTTTATGACCGCAGTGATGGACCGGACTTCAGCATCTTGCCTGGCGAGCCATGCCAAAAGTGTGCCCGTTTTATCACGGTCCTTGTGCATTCGGGTAGCATAAGACCGAAAGTTGTGACGTCGAAGATCCACGCATGCCTCCTGATACACCGACTGATCTGCGGCTTTCGTGGCCGTGGCCAGTCGTAGTTCCGCCTTCTCTAGGGCTTGCTCCAAGGTACGTCGTATCCCAACCCTCTGCCGAATACATTACCGCGAGCAACCACCTTGAAGCTGTCCCACTCGACCAGAGTCGATGATGCAGTCCCTGTGTTATGCGTAAAGTACTCTGAAATGCTGCTTTGGTGTTCGTGCGTGAAAACCTGGTCTGTGAGGCATTCCTGTGCTAATCGCCATGTAGGGACCGGGGGGCGCGGGGGTCTCCATTGAAGTCTAAGCAGGTGCGCATCGTGATCCGAAACTACTCTACCCAAGTAATCCGAGTGGCATATTTGCGGGAGAAGCGTTGCGGTACAGAGGAATCGGTCAAGTCGAACTCGCAGGTTGTGCGGGATGGAGTGAAAAGAGTAAATACTGGTCTGAGGATGGTGTAATCTCCATGCGTCAGTGAGCGACCAATGTGCGACCCATGCTTTAAAGCGCTCAATTTGTCTGTAGGTGGAGGAGTGCGGGAGCGGGGGATGCGACCGATCCAATAGTGGATCTAGGATACAGTTATAGTCCCCGCCTAGTATCCAGGGCACATGCGTGAATTGGGCTAGAGCGTTTGTGAGTCGGTCCCAGAACTTATCCTGATCGACATTCGGGGCATATATACTTCCCAGGAGGACCGCCCTCCTGTCTAAGAGTCTCTCCAGTAGAGCGAATCTACCGTCCTCATCTACCACCCGTCTAAGTTCCCGGAAAGGGGTTCCCGGGCGGATCCATATCAGTGCCCCCCCCGGGCGAACGAGGAGTATGTCGTGGCGCAGATAAGTCAGCGCCATTTTGCTCGCAGCTTGCCCACTTCGGCTGAGTTAAGGTGGGTTTCCTGTAGGCAAAGGATGGACGCTTTCTGTCGCTTCGCATAAGCTTATATCGCATAGCGCTTACGTGGGGTGTGTAGGCCGCGTGTATTGAGCGTGAGTATGTTGATGTTTGTGTTATTCGTCAGCTGTGCCATGAGTAGTATGGGTTGTGGAGGGATCGGGTCAGGTGTCCACTGGGCAGGGTTTCGAGTGATCTCCTAGGGATGCGCTGCGCTCGAGAGGAGTAGGCAGGTAGGGGCACTGTCCGAGCGGACAGGTGATGGCACATCGCCCCATGGCCGGGTGGGACACGTTTGAACCGGGGTATTAACAACGCATGGGGATGCGGGAAACCGTCCCAATACATAGGACTCATTGTTTAGGAAACGGTGTGTCCAAACTTCCTCCCGTAATACAAGGGGGGAGAACTGCTCTATGTGATAGGGGGTGACGGCGTGCAAGTGCGAGGTCACACGTTTAGCGGGCATGTAGAAAAGGCAATGCGCGTCTCGTGCAGGGTGTTAGCTCCTGTGTATGAGACTACGTGCATGAGGTGAATTTCACATACAAGGATATTGTGTAGCATTCTGTATGTCCAAGTAACTTCAGGGTGAGGTGGGAGAGATCAGTCCGTCCAGCAGCCCATCCGCGGTTTGCGGGGTGGCGTGGGGGAGGGCCGCCGGGTCGGCCCCCGAGACTGTCATCGCTGTCGTTGTCGCCATCTGATGAAAACAGGTGGGGGGGTCGGTCTATAGACTCCGAGGGTCGCGGGGAGCGTAGATCAATAGCCGCCTGCAGGGCCTCACGCCTTTCTCGCATTATTTGTTCAAGGTCGGGCGAGTCATGAGAACCACCAGTTGATCTGGGTTCGGTGTTATGGATCTTCTTGGGGCGTTTCCGAGTGCGGGCAGTTTTGAGAGGAGAGCCCCTTTGGGGGCGAGGGTTGGATGTTCGCGGACAGTGCTGGTCTGCCCAGTCTTGTGCGGCTTCCACGGATGTGAAGAAGAGGGAAGCCCCGTTGTGGAGGATCTTTAGGCGGGCTGGAAATAGCAGAGCGTACTGAATCTGATTGTCTCGTAGCCTCCGCTTTACATCCAGAAAGGAGGATCTCTGCTGTTGCACTGCTCCGGCATAGTCCGGGAAGATCATTATTTGGTTGTTTTCCACCCGTAGTGGTGCTGCCATTCGCGCTGCCCGGAGCACCGCGTCCCGATCCCGAAAGTGCAAGAACTTAGCCAGGAGCGGCCGGGGCGTCGCACCAGGCGGGGGTCTCTGGGCCGGCACTCTGTGAGCCCGCTCTATAGAGAAAAAGGCTGTGTGATCTGTGGACGGAGTGAAAGATTTCAGCCAAGTGTCCATATAGCCTATAGGATTTCCTTTCTCGATGCCCTCCGGTAGTCCCAGCACTCGGATGTTGCAGCGTCTAGAGCACCCTTCCAGATAGTTTGGGCGTTCCTCCACTGCGGTTAGACGGTTGAGGACCCCCTGGAGCATCGCCTGGTGGTCTTTCACCATTGGTTGTATGTCCTCCAACGCCTGCTCTTCCGTGCGCACCCGGTCAGCTAATTTTCGGTGGTCATCCCGGAGAAGGTTGACATCTGTCGCCAGGGTACCTAGGCGTTCCTCCATAGATAGACGGGACAACTCGATGGCGGCTAGGACCTTATCCAGCTTATCCGATATTGATATGTCCGTGAGGGATGCTGTACCGGGGGTCAAGGTCGAGGCCTTCGGCATGTCCTCCGGGGCTGTCTCCGGGACCGTATGGTGTTGCGCAGGTCTTGATTTCCCCATCCTGTCTTCACGTGCGGCGAACGGGCCAGTGCCGTCGGTCAGGTCTCAGGAGCCCGCGATGGCGCCAGGGGTCCGCGAGGGGCGTGGTGGTAGAGGGCGGCGAGAGAGCGGCGCCGGAGGGCCGCAGCCCGGGCCGGTATTCTAGGTCTCCCTCCGCAGGCAGGGCACAGAGCCACCAACGTGCGGCCCCAGGAGCCACCCGCACGGCGCCTCCGGTCGCAGGGCCTCTACTCCAATCTCCCGTCCGTCTCCGAAGCCGCGGGCTCTCTTTTAGCGCCCGCAAATTCCGGGGCCGCACTCCACCGGGTGCGAATGTGATCTTCTCTGCGGCCGTCTAGATCAGGACCCCTCCGGAGGCCCCCGACAGAGGCGAGACCCCCACAGCCCCCCGGGGTGTAGACGTCCAGGCCTGGTCGAGTGTGGTGGGAAAGTGCGAATGGGTGTCATGCCTCCCCATAGTCTGCTGTGTGTCCTCTGTGCCCTGTGTCCGGGGCGCCCCCTTCAGAGTGTGGCGCGCGTTGTCAACCTGCGCCGATGCGACCCTTCACCCCAGCACTCTCTGACCACTACGGCCTCCCGGAGGCACCAGGGGGCCCTCTGGCAGTTCACTGTGGGTAGACAGCAAGCGGGACCAGCTGGAGCGCTTCAACCCCCCCGGACGCCGCCGAGGAGGTCTGCCCTGCGATTGTCCCAGGCGTAAAGGCCTCACCGGTGGTGTAGGGAAGGGCCCGGTGTCTGCTCATCGGCCATTTTAAGGTCAGGCAGGCCACACGAGGGAAAGTCAAAAAGCCCCTGGGTCACGTTGGTCACGTTGGTCACGCCAGGTCCCAGCGCCTCTTCACGGCCCCCCCCAGGAGCAGATGTACCTGGGGCATTCGTTGGCGGCGTCCAGATCCCCCTCCGGTGCGAGGCAGGCACTCCGTGCGCAAAATGGCGGGACCGTCCAGGGCGGCGATGTCCTCCCCTCCTCGCCGCGTCCCGCTTCGGTGGCCTCTGGTCCGCCCTCAGCCTCTCCCGGTCAAGCAGCGATGTAGGGACAGCGCGGTGTACCGCTGTCCCCAACTTCTCTCCCCGCGCCTTCCCCGTCTCACTCACGGGAGTCTTGGCGCCATCTTGGGTCCTGGGCTGCGGCGGCGTCCAGTCCCCTCAGATAACTCTTCATTCCCGTGGCTCAGCAGGTTTCTCGCCGCATCTCGCCACCTTACAGGCGCTGTCCGGTGCACTTTCAGCCACCGAGCACCCGCAGAGACCCTCCGTAGCTTGGTAGAGAGGCGCCCGGTCGCAGAGACTCAGCGATGCACAACCGCCATCGTGGCTTGCTTAGCCACGCCCCCTTCTGCTCTATGTGATGATTTAGTAATAATGGCTATGACACAAATTGACCTGCAGCTTAAATTAGATGTTTTTTTTCAAAGCTACATTAATGATAAAAAACTTACTGTTAATATGGAAAGAAATGTCGGACCTTTTGGGAAGGGAAGAAAGAGTTTAAATGGTTCCTGGGCAAGGTAAGGATTGAGGATGTATCTATGTATCGCTACTTGGGCATGCATTTTACATCTAAGCTAAGATGGATGACACATTTGGAGGAAATAAAAGTCAATGCTCTGCCAACAATTACAGGTCTAGGTACATTTAGGAAAGAGTTTGGGGGGCCAAAGCTAGACCTAGTTTTGACAACATTTAAGGCAATGGTGCAGACCAAATGGGTATATGGGGCGGAAATAAAGTTTTTGAGTGGATAAGCATTTTGGGATAAAATTGAAGGGCATTGTTTAAAATGGACATTGAATCTCCCAAATCCGCTATTGCTCAGACCATAAGGTTGGAAACAGAATTGTCCTCATGGTCCTGTCTTTCTGAAAGGACAACATTAAGATTTTGGGATAAGCTGTTAACTTTTACATGTCCTGGTAGTGAACAGCTGATACATTTGTTTTTCACTACTGCACGGCCTACAACTCCCATAGGATAACATCGTGTTAGCGTATGACCTTTATTAAGTGATTTGGGAGCAGATGGGAATGTTGAGTTTTGAGTCCAAAGACTTGTAATTTAAAACCCTCTTTATTGGTAAAATCTGATTTTAAGTCAAAATTTTGAAAATGCCACTTTTAGAAAGCTGGCATTATCTTGTGCCAACCATCCTGGGTCACATGACTAGGTGTAGCTGGCAGTTGGTCTTTGTATATTACTCCCAGATAGTGAGACAAAGGAGGAAT
Organism: Triturus cristatus; assembly: GCF_964204655.1. Lineage (NCBI taxonomy): Eukaryota > Metazoa > Chordata > Amphibia > Caudata > Salamandridae > Triturus > Triturus cristatus. The sequence continues at coordinate 1,049,076,492 of NC_140579.1, forward strand.
GGGAGTTGTCAGGATGCACCATCTCTGTCAGAATGAGGGGGACGATCTGTCACCTGCCCACCTACTCGTCACAAAGACTCTGCCTCAGCACACTCACAAAGGTTGTCATACCAGTCTTTTATGCCCACAGACAAGCTGGGACCATGGCAGAGATGAAGGAAATTCCAGGCACAATTGGGAGTAGAAATCTCCAGAAGCTTCTCCCGCTTCAAACCTGACACGAAGGATAAATAATTAAGCATCAGACCCAACTCTTCGGTACAATTCTGGACCGGTGGAAGACTCAGAAGATGGGCTGCTGTGCATGCAAAAAGGACTGCACCGATGCAGTGCTCTTTTGCTGCCTTGCGGACTGAGTGAGAAGGACTGGACCTGATCTTGAACCTATGAGTACCACAGTGATTCCAAGGGCTAGCTGGCTGGACTGATCAGAGCCTCAGGGACAGAAAAGGCTCCAACCATCTTGACCCCTGCACCTGGACTCTGTGAGTCCTAACTCCCCATCCTGGACCCTTGGAAGGGGGGCTCAGTGGTCCCTGCCAGGCCAACTTCACCAGACACAACGCAGCTCCCAATCAGAATCAACGTTGCACCCATGATACAAGTTTGCATAACAATCCTTGTAGCTCAATAGAAGCACTGATGCGTGATGCATCCTTGACACGGACTTCACATCGCTCCTCGAAACCGCCACTGCGTGGTGTATCGCTCCGCAACAAGGATTACAGGTACATTTCTCAGTGGGACTAACTTGGTCCAGGTGTGGAAATGAGCCTTTTTAAGGGCCCACCGGTGCAGGGGTCACCCTTATCTGTCCACAGGTTCTTAGACCAACAAAGAAGAGATTGGAATGGAAGCTGGAATATCCATGAAACGGTTTATTAATCACTCATGAGTGGGACTACATCAATACAGTACCCTCAGGCCATTGTAGGAGGTAGTAAATGGAATACAGAAACCATGGGCCTTATATACAGACTTTGTTGTAGAGTCAGCATGGAGACTCAAAGAGGAGGTACTAGCACATACAGAAATAATTATTGACTAACATGGGCAGACAGAAATCGCTTGGTTGGCAAAGTGGGAGGGGAGATAGAATCTCCTTACATCCGTTGAAATAGCCTGACAGTTACATTCTAAGACGGGTGCAGTCTAGCAGCTACAGGCCTTTCTGAGCATACATTGCTCTGGCTCAGTGCTGAAGAAGTTAACTATAGTTTCAAGCAAAATAGAAAAGCAGGCACCAGTAAAGACGGAAGAAGTACATGGCTAGGACGTGGCTAACTAAAATGTCTGCCACAATCAAAATGGCTTCAGCTTATGCTAACGGTAATTTCTGCTATTTCCACAGACAGCCCTTTTAGCATTAGCTGACGACATTGCTAGGAAATAGAGGAAACATGAAAATTATCTCCTATATCAATAAGCATCAGTTGACTAATCTCTCGATCAGTTACTAGTCTGGCATTTGCATTTTGAACATTTCGTTTAGCTGAGGTACATGTAGTGCCAACAGAAATGCATATGGAACAAAGCATTGGGACACATTGGATACAAAGACAACAGGAGCAAAGGATCGCAACAAATATACGTAAGGCAGATAATTTCCAGCCCCAATCGGAGAGTAGTGTCCATAGCCATCCGGCCCATGTGCATGTCCCTGAATCCGGGTGGATTTCAGTCGCTATTTTATGTAATTTAGAAATTGGTTCAAAAACAGAAGGGGCGTGGTCCGGGATATACACAGCAGCTGCTCCCAATGATGCTTATAACAAGGAAACTGGGGTTCCTGTGGAAAATATACAACTATGTATGATTATACTTATGCGCAATTGCGATAAAAAAGGGTTGTAATGATGTCATAGAAAGAGGGACCAGACACACTAAGGGTTTACACATGTACATTTATATTATCTACACAATGTATATCAACATTATTATACAAAAGAAAAGAAAAGCATTTGTGAAAAGGTGTCCCAAGTATAGCATGAACCTAACAGTTGAGTGACACAATGTGGCAATATTTACAAGGTTTCACATATTATTTTCACTGAAAACGACCAAAATTAATATTTCCTCAAATTATATAGTTACTTTACACAATAACAAGTGCTGTGATAATGGTTCATTTTCAAAAAATTTCAACGGCGTGTCGACCCTTTCTAGGATGTGGGGTCTCATCAGGACCTATGATAGTTGGAACATCTGGATTATTGACCACATAGAACTCGTGAAGAAAAAAGTGCCAACCGTGAATTAAATGGAAGAAGTACAGGTCAGTGTACTACGGCAAATGGACTGAGAAACCTTGCCGACAACACGTATCCTTTGTGTATTGCAGAACGATCATCTTCGTATGAATTGGTTCTCAAAAATCCTTTAAGCGGATATCCTGCCAATGCTGGCCCGCTCCCTTCCTTAATCACAACCGGGTGACTCCCATTCCGAAGTTCTGCCCCAGACCTGACCTACATTCCACCCCTCATCGTGACCGTCAGTCCTTTACTCTATACAGGGAACCCGGCTTGGTATCCCTGTAAGTACTACTTCCATTTAATTCACGGTTGCCACATTGTGTCACTCAACTGTTAGGTTCATGCTACACTTGGGACACCTTTTAACAAATGCTTTTCTTTTCTTTTGTATAATAATGTTGATCTACATTGTGTAAAAATATAAATGTACATGTGTAAACCCTTAGTGTGTCTTGTCCCTCTTTCTATGACATCATTACTATCCTTTTTTATCACGATTGCGCATAAGTATTATCATACATAGTTGTATATTTTCCACAGGAACCACTGTTTCCTTGTTATAACTAACTACCCTGGTTCCGCTGTGAGTAGGGTTCCCTTGTTCTCCCCTTTCGACTCCCAATGATGCGGCATGCTCCACCATGATCAGCTAGGATGACATCTAGGACCATCCTATTTTGAAGCGCCACAATTTGTAGTTCTTCTGTAAGATTTCCAAGTGCCATAGCTATCTGATTGGTCACAGCCTCTACAACACGTGTCCGGTGCCTTATCTTTCTGCTGTTTAAGGCTGCACCAACAAAGAAGAACAGTTCCAAATTAAAGTCAACATATTGCTGCAGTGTAGTATCAGTCTGATCCACCTCATCATGATTTATTGTCCTTTTTGATCGGCTCTTAGAAATGTCATTGTACAGTTTATAGTCTTTATGATATGATGCAGGAGCCAAAAACACAGGTGGTAACAGAAAGGACACAAAACAACTGCCAGACCACCCAACAGGTAGGTGGTAATAACCTTTACTTCCCCAGATAAAATACGTATTATGTGATGACAAAAAACTGCTATTATTTATTCCAGTAATGTTCAGTGTTTTAGTGCAGTCACTTTTCCCCACAGGAATGCTACCAATACTGCTCACACATAGGTCTGCTTGAGCTCTAGTAACAGCTATAACAGGAGGTCCATTACCCTTGACAGTTCGAGTGTTTGGGAAAACCTAGCGTGTGGAGGAGTTTCCTCTGCGATACTCCTCCATCTCCCGTACAGTTCCTTTAGCCTGTGGATCTCCTTCCTCATCAGGGTAACACACCTTATTGAGCTGGCATTCAGTCCACCTACACAAGCGTCAGTAATGTTAGCAATTTTAGAAGCCCACAGTAGCGCAAACCAGGCCCTACAAGAACCATTGTGTGAAAACGGCAGAGGAATGAAAGGTGTTCCTCGCTTTTTCTGATGAGCTGGTATCATTCCACACACCCAACAGTTGGTGATGTTTGTAGCATTATGGGTGTGATGCAACATTTGAATGAACGCATTATTGAGGTAAGACATTCTATGCTGCTGCTCATGATAGGGAAGGGAGAATTAATGATGCTTAATGGGGACAGGAGTAGTGACGGTCAATAAATTTCGAGCAGGAGTTACTCCCTCTATAACCCATGTTATCGTAGCAATAATTAGAACAATGGAAGTAAGTCCAACAATAAACATGATCTTTCAGTCACAGACTCTCGTAGCAGTTGACCTCTTCTCCGCAGACCTATTCACCTCGATGTTGAAAGACAAAACACATGGAGTCCTAAACTCCTGGGCAGCCGTTGATTTCTTCACTGAGGGTTGAGAAGGGTATCACTATAAGGGTCCCCTCCTTTGTAGCTCAGCCTTTCACTATCACAATACAGTGACTTAACTAGTCTTTTTCAGCAATGAAGTTTTTCTTTTCCGGGGTCGCAGCTGATATCGAGATGCACCAGGGATCCTATGGTCCGGGAAGACTTCCTCAGGTTCTGCAGGTGACGCAGCTTGGCCTCTCTCTGTGTCCAGGATGTTGCGGTGATCTTTCAGTGCAGCAGGTTCCACCAAGGTGGACAACACCCTCTTGCAGTGGGTGGAGTGGACCCAGTTCTTCCGATTGGTCACTCGGACTGCAGTTCTGGTGGCCAGGAGAACTTGCTCAGGTCCCCGCCACCTCGGTTCCAGGCTGCTCGACCTCTGGAACACTTTCACCATCACCTGGTCACCGGGCCGCAGATCATGACCATCACCTTGCGACCTGTCAGGAAGAGCTTCTCGAACCTGTTGATGAATAGAAAGCAAGCTGTCAGTCAACTGAGACAAGTAGTCGCTCATCAACACATAAGGTACATCATGTATAGGGCGTGGCTTAGGAATCCCTCAAATGTTCATTGGCCTCCCAAATACCACCTCATATGGTGAGAGGCCAGATCGTGAATGTGGTACCGATCTAATGGATAGCAATGCCAATGGTAGTGCATCAGGCTATTTCAGAGATGTGGAATCCTCTATTTTGGCCAATTTAAGCTAGAATTGTTTCGTTCTACTAGCCTTGCAGATTGTGGGTGAAAAGCAGCATGAAACTTCTGCTTAGTTCCCAATCCTTTCAAGACATACTCAACAACTTGCCCAATGAAATGGGGTTTGTTGTCACTCCACAAAACTCGGCAAATGCCGAATCTGGGGGAAAACTCCTTTAGGAGCACCTTTGCTGTAGTAAGAGCTGTATTATCTTTCGTAGCGTATGCTTCTATCCATTTGCTAAAGGCACATACCACTACTAGGACATATTTCAGGTTATTACAGCGTTCAAGCTGGATATAATCCATATGCAGTACCTCAAAAGGTGCGGTTGGTGTTGCAAATCCTCTTGTGGGAGTTCTTGTTCCCTTTCCAGGATTATACTGAAGACAAATCAGACAAGACTGGACTATCTTTTTAGCTGTGTTGGCAATATCTGGATGATCCCGAACTTGCGTAAGTAACTTTGCTATTGAGGATGCTCCAACATGTGCCGGCCCATATGCCATGTGAATCATGGGGTGTAAATAGGCTGTGGGTAATCGCCACTTGGTCATTTCTTTATTCCTCCAACAGGCCTCATCATCCAATGTTCCCTCCTTAGACCATTGGTCTAATTCATCAGCAGAGGCAGATCGCTCCATGTCCAGCACTTCTTGCCTGGCATCATGCCAACGTTCAGCCTGCCACTTAACCACATACATAGATGTAGTACTTTGCTGCATTGCAGTCTCACAGGCTGTGTGATCCGCGAAGGCATTTCCCTGTCCTATTTTATCAGTCACTTTCTTGTGTGTGCTACACTTAACAATCGCTACTTTCTTAGGATATGTCAAGGCAGTAAGGAGATTATGTACTAATTCCCCATGCACTATTTGTGTCCCATGTGACGTAAGGAAGCCTCTTTCCTTCCAAAGTAGCCCAAAATCATGAGCTACTCCAAAAGCATATCGGCTATCGGTGTAGATGTTAACGAGCAAATCAGTACTAAGCTCACATGCTCTTGTTAGAGCCATCAACTGAGCTGACTTCTGTGGGATGCGGGCTGTCTCACCTACTGTCTGAAGTGTTGTAATTGCGTACGCAGCTGATGTTGTGCCATCGGGCAATTTCAAGCAGGACCCATCAACCCACAATTCCCCATCAACACACAATTCCCCATCAACACTAGAAAGGGGAGTATCTTGTAAGTCAACACGACCCTTTGTTTGTTCCTCAGCAAGGGATATACAGTCATGCAACTTTTGTGACTGAGACTGAGTAGCTGGGAATGGCAATAGTGTAGCGGGATTAAGAGTCGAACATCTTTTCAACGTGATATGAGGGGCCAAGAGTGTCAATTCATATCCTGTCAAGCGAGCACTAGTCAAGTGCTGTGTTTTCACCTGATTTAACAAGGCGTCAACTGCATGGGGTACTAACACAAGCAATCTGTGTGACAAGACTATTCCCTCACTTTGACGTATGGACACAGCTGTCGCCGCTAACGCTCAAACACCCAGGCAGCGCACGGGTGACTGGATCAAGGGCAGCTGAGAAATATGCACAAGGACGCTGCTTATCACCATGTGTCTGTACTAAAACCAAGAGGGCACAACCATACCTCTCATGTACATAGAGTGTAAAGGGCTTAGTGTAGTCTGGAGTTCCTAATACTGGTGCAGAGCAAAGAGCTTGGCGTAACTGTTGGAAGGCATTTTGACATTCAGTAGTCCATGGGAGGGGCATTGGAGTGTCTTTAGTAAAAAAGGGCTAACAAGGGCTTGACAATGTAGGAAAAGTTAGGGATCCACTGCCTACAGAAAGAAGTAAGGCCAATCAGTGCACGAACATCCTTCTGAGTACAGGGTACAGGCGTGTCTAAAATAGCTTGAATGCGGTCTGGTGTGAGTGCACGTCCCTCCTTAGACAGGAGGTAACCTAAATAGGTAACCTGCTGTTTACAATATTGCAATTTCTTTCGCGAGACCTTGTGATGAAGAGATGCAAGAAATGAGAGCAATAACTGTGTTCCTTCTTCGCACTGTTTACGGGTATCCGCAACCAACAAGATGTCATCAACATATTGAATAAGAGCCACCCCTTTTGGTACAGGAAAAGCATCAAGCTGTTTCTTCAATGCCTGGCTATAGATGCTAGAACTCTCTGTATACCCTTGTGGAGCTCTACAAAATCTGTAGGATTGATTATTCAAAGTGAAGCCGAACAAATAACGGCTGTCAGGATGAATAGGTATAGAAAAAAAGCGTTTTTCAAGTCAATGACGCTAAATGTGGTTGCAGTACGAGGAATCATAGTAAGAAGTGTCGTGATGTCAGAGACTGCCAGGTATTGGGGCACTACTATCTTATTGACCTCTCGTAGGTCAATGATAAATCTATAGACTTTAGAATCGGTGGCCTTTTTCAAAATAGGAAGAATAGGGCTATTACAGGTAATGTAGGGGACTTCTTCCACAACCCCTACTCTGATCAAATCCTGAACAATGTGTATCAATGCTTCTTCACCTTCTCGGGATATTTTATATTGGGGCAATCGAGGCAATGAGGCACCTTCCTTCACTTGAATATGGACTGGCGGGATAACATCAGTCTCACATCAGTATCTGATGTAGCCCACAAGGTACTAGGTAGCGATGCCAGAGCAATGTCTTCTTTAATAAGGCAAGACCTCTCAACCATTGGATAATTGTCATTTAAAATAACACGCACACCTTCTGGGAAACAACGTATTGTACCACGAAAATGTTTAAGCATATCGATACCCACAATGTTGTCCGGTGTGTTGGGGGAAAGCAAAAATGGACATGATGCAGTGAATTTATCAAGACTGAATGCAAGTGGTTGTGACAGTGGGCTAAGGGAAGGTGTCCCATCGAATCCTATTGAGGTTATCATTGTGCCAGACATGGGAGCCCTAGGAACCAATTGTTTAGACAGAGCACTACGAGTAGCTCCTGTGTCTACCAGAAACTGATCAGTAGAACCCAAGATGTTTGCATCGACATAGGGTCCCCTCTGATCTACTGGGACCTCAACTGGTTCCTTACCTCATCCTAGGCATTCCTATGCATAATCAGAATCCTTAGGACCATCAGTTGGATAATCAGACATTTAATATTGGTTGCGCCCATCAAAAGTATTAAAATAATGTTGATTGTGCTCAACTGCCTCCAATCTAGTATGATTATCCATGCCTCCCCTATTTCCTGAGTTCCCGGGGCAGCCTCTCATGTTTTCTCTACCCCGCTGATACTGTTGACCTTGCAAAAGAGGGCACGCAAAATGCCAATGTCCAGTCTCCTTACAATAAGCACACTGATCAGAAGACAGAGGTGCTCGAGGGAAAGGGGATGGACCAGGGCGATACATCGCATGTCCGCCTCTACCACCACCTCTAAATGAGGGACCATAGACCTGAGCCAACATAACTTTTGTCTTTAAATCTTTAATCTTTTTATCCTCTTTGCCTTTTGCTTCTAATTCCTGACGCTCGTAATACTGAGCCATAGTCAAAAGGGAGACAGGGGAGGACGTAGTCCATGAACTCTCGCTGGCCTTTAGACGATTAGGTATTTCTGGCAACATGTTACGACAAATTTGTTTACAAACAGATGCTTACCCGTGTCATCTGTCAATGACTGGCCACTAAAGTCATGGAATGTCTCCTCGAATCGTGTAAAGAAATCAGAAACTGACATCTGCTTTATGCTTACAAGACGCTAATGTAGTCCAATCTATTTTCTTAGGGGGTATAAGAGTTTTCAACTTAGTTACAATAGCTTTAGGAAAATCTAATATCACCTATTGCGCTTTCAGCACAGGTTCTCTAGAGGCATCTGTTTCCTCTAAATGCACCCAAGTATCACAATAAGCTACATTATCATCTACCTTCCGAATTCAGCTCCACATTTCAGGGGTAAAATAAGTCCAAAGAACATGTCAATATCAGGTAATGTCATAGTGCAAGAACTAATAGCTCCTTCTTCATAAAAAGCGGCTGGATTTTTGCATGGATCAGGCAAAGCAGCGTTAAGAGCCATAACATCTGCTCTACTCCAAGGGGTATAGACCCAATTATTAATAAATTAACCTTTCCCATTATCTGAAGTTTTATCGTCACTTGTCCCCGTTCCCTTTGATGGAACATACAAAGGCGCAGCTTTACGCATTGGTTTTACAGTAACTACAGAATTACTAATGTCTGTATCTGTCCCTGTAGCTCCTTCTTGTTGCGTTTGGGAGCAGAACTGTTTGCTCAGCTGTAGCTTTAGCAGCTGCCTTTTTCTCTTCTTGCAGACGGAAGGCAGCAATTCGTAATTTAACCACTCGACTAATTAGATCGTAAAGTTGTAAAGAGGGAAAGGTGCCGTCACTTAACTGTTTATAATCCGAATTTATATCAGCAGGCTCTAGATCATCAGAATGTTTTCTAATACTGGTTATTTACTTCACAAGTGAACGTTTCTAGAAAATATAACTGTTCTAGATCTGACTATTGCTAAAATTTCTGGAGTGGAGGCATTCCCATACGCTGCCTTACGGGCAGCGGATCTAAGAGTGGCCTTGGTCTCAGTGGTTAAAGTAGAGCGAGTCGTTCGCCCAGTTTGATTATCGTCATCTTTTTCATCTGAAGAAAATGCTCTTCATCCGAACCTTCTTTCTCAGGGGCGCTAAGGGAATGTATATGGGGGCAGGGGTCTATCTAACAAAATAGAATCATCTTGAGGTCTATTAGGGATGGGATAAATGGGGTACCTAACAGGGTACTGGCCAGTTACCTCTAAATGGCGCTCCATATCTTCTTTCTCTTTAATTTCCTTCATTTCATTATTTTTCAATTTAAACGCTTTTGCATAAATAGTCTTGCGCCGTTCTTTTTCTGCTATAGCTTCTTCTCTCCTCACTCGCTCATTTACCTCTTTCTCCCACATTCGTACACAATCAAACATATCTTGCCGACTCTTACTCTTAAATAAACACTGCTCAACATACTGAATCTTCTTAACATTGAATGACCCATTTACTGGCCATCGTAGATCAGGATCCTTTTTTGTGTATTTGTTCCACAGTGTATTCTACATTATGGAAGAAATACCATATTTAATATACATAAACCTATTAGGTGTGCCCTCTAGGGGAGCCGGCTGACTACTTTCCAGATCCATATTGGTACCTCCAAGACAGCAATACATTCTACGAAGTGTGCTAAAAGCAGGCATGCCAAAAATATTATACCTATCACAAATAGTGCAAAAAGAGAAAAATCTCCTCATTACCTGCCTTTACTTATTGCAACAAGTTAATCGAACAAACAAAACCAGAATCTTAGCCAAGTAAATCCAAAACAAGAGTGTCGCTTTAGCGACCTTACCAAACCAAAGTCTCCAACCTCCACCTGCCAAGCTCTGGGTCGACCTAATAGTCACTGAAAATAATTTACAACAAGGGAGATCTCAGTCGGGACCGGCCACCACCTGGAGGGTCAGATCAGGAAAACCGGAAAACACGTCTGTCTGCAAAGACCAAGGTTCTCCTTGTGCAGGGTACCTCCTCAGTAGATTCCTGTCCTCCGCCAAGACCACTTCCACGGATTGCCGCGTCTCCGGTGAGCCCTGCAAGTTGGGTGCCAATTTGTGGAAATTAGCCTTTTTTAAGGGCCCACCGGTGCAGAGGTCACCCTTATCTGTCCACAGGTTCTTAGACCAACAAAGAAGAGATTGGCATGGAAGCTGGAATATCAATAAAAGGTTTATTAATCACTCATGAGTGGGAATGCATCAATACAGTACCCTCAGGCCACTGTAGGAGGTAGTACATGAAATACAGAAACCATGGGCCTTATATGCAGACTTTGGTGTAGAGTCAGCATGGAGACTCAAAGAGGAGGTACTGACACATACAGAAATAGTTATTGACTAACATGGGCAGACAGAAATCGCTCGGTCGGCAAAGTGGGAGGGGAGATAGAATCTCCTTACATCCGTTGAAATAGCCTGACAGTTACATTCTAAGACAGGTGCATTCTAGCAGCTACAGGCCTTTCTGCGCATACATTGCTCTTGCTCAGTGCTGAAGGAGTTAACTATAGTTGATGACTCAAGCAGAATAGAAAAGCAGGCAACAGTAAAGACGGAAGAAGCACATGGCTAGCACGTGGCTAACTAAAATGGATGCCACAATAAAAATGGCTTCAGCTTATGCTAACGGTAATTTCTGCGATTTCCACACAGGGATCTGCCCTGTGTTACATCACAGTCAGCGTGAACTTGTGGTTGTATCCCAGTCCGGCATGACCAGATAACCACAGGTGATGCTTTGTACTTTTAAGCACTGTTTTTACCTAAACCTTTTAAAATTGCATATCTATGGTTGTACTGATTGGATTTTTTTTGAGGGTGTCAAATAATTTATTAAAGTTTACTCTATTAGTCTAAATTGGTGTGGGCTTTTTCATGTGTTGGGTTTTCACTTTATTAGTGTTTGGAGTGCTGCACAAATACATTCATATTGCCTCTAATTTAAGCATGACTGCTTTGTACCAAGCTACTAGAGGTTAAGCATAGGATATTTTGGGGTTTGCTTGTGTTTCACCCTGAAGACAATTGTGGTTGCTGCTTCAGTAGGGTTTCACCACCCCCACCTCAACTAGTAACTCAATTTCTTACACTATTTTTAGATTTATCGGCTTAGGACCAGGCTCTCACAGCTTGTTTTATGTTTCATGTTGGGGATAGGGTTCTAGTTTTCGTTACGTTTATGTCTGTTGTTTGGGAAAGAGCTAGGTCTCTAGGAAGAGTGAAGGTTAGTAAGGAATGCTTACTGCCTTTGTCAAAGGGTCAGAACACCAAAGTATAAAAGTAGGCCTATACATTTTATGAAGGGATCAGAATATTAACACATGTAAAGCAGGCCTATTATCTTTTTCAAAAGGTCACCAATAATTAGAACCCAATGTACATTATTTATATTCACATATTCCAATGTTTAATACATAATTAAAAAAACGTAACCGTAGGAAATGAAGCATCAGCATGTCTTTGAGTTTTTCAGGGAATAAAGTGCAGCCATAGAACCCAACATAAATGGGCTTGGCATTCCAGCTGAAGAGCATACAGCCCCAGCTTGGAGGTAAGCTCTCCTGGCATCACAAATGTAATGACCCAGGAGACTTCCTGTTTTTTTTTCTAATGTTGCTGGGGGCTGTTGCACTCCCTGCTGCCCCGCACAACTATAGAAAAATGCTTGATGATGCCCCGGACCCTTCTAGGTACACTATTAGGCTCCAAAAACAATGTTTAAAAAGCAGTCAATGGACATAGTGGGGTGCTCCGTGCAAGTAGCAGTGAATAATAAATGAGCGACTCCCAACCACTTATTCATTATTCATTTTTTTAAATGTATGTTTTGAGTGTTCTGGTGCCAACCCGGGATACCCATGTGTTTTTTGTTGGCCACAGGTGGAGCACTTGGGACACGGTGGCCTCCTGGGCTCCCTGCAAGTGGGCACATAGGCCAAGCAGGAATCAGCAATCCTTTTCTATTTTTTTTTTTTTTTTTTTTTTTTTTTGTGCAGCGGTTCCCACACAAAATGTTTCCTTTTATGGGGCCCCCATGGCCCTGCCGGCTCACTGCAACCACAGGAGCCAGCGACCTTTTATTTTTCTAACAAAATTATAGTGTGCCCTGGTGCCCTTAGGGGCACCCCACAATATTTTCAAGATTGGGGGCTGTGGGGAAACCTGAAGGCCCTCGCAGCCCTGCCGGCTCCCCTGCCAGCACCCACACCGGGTTCTAGCGGGAGCCGCCATTGTTTATACCCTGCAAGAGCAGCTTTTCTTTTGCTCACACCGGGCATAAGCAATTCTCTGTCAGGGTGAAACTTTTGTTCTCCCACCCAGTGGGAGCAACTTTCTAGGTGTCCCAGGTGGTGGGGCCCTGGAAACTGTCACTGAGCCTACCCTGGGAGGATTAGGTCTCCAGGCCATAAAATGGCTTGGGGAGGGGGGCCGAATGCCTCCCTCCCCATTTTGAAAATATCCACCAGGGGGATGTGGTCCCTGGGGCCTCTTTGATATATTTAATCTCTTTATGTACTGAAGTATCCTCAGTAGAAAAGGCTTTCAGTTTTCAACTTCAATTCCATCACGATAGTGGTCAGATGTGCCACACTTTTGGCATAAATGTTAGCACTCTAGTTGCTCATCAGAACACTGTTCTAAATTGCTGATCACTGGTAGTTAACTGGCAGTCTGCTTCTGGGGTTGAAAGGACATGTTTCAGTCTACATGTCAGAATGTTTTAATGAAATAGAAGAGGAAGATATTTGAGAACTCACTTAAAACGTGTCCTAATTTTTCTTTCTGCAGCACTAACCATCATTTTTATGACGAAATAAAACCCCTCATTTTGTTCCTTTCTAAATCAAATGTTTGAAGTGTTACAATTTTGGTTCAATCAAGATGGCTTTAGGTGTGCCATACTTTTGTCATAAGAGATTGTTAGCGCTGTAGTTGTTCTTTAGAACACTCTGGGAGACTGTAGTAGAACACAAGGGAATCAACTGACGGGCTGCTTCTGTTGAAGCACAACAGGAAGACGTTTGAGATCTCACTTAAAACGTGTCCTAATTTTTCTCTACAGCACTAACCATAATTTCTATGACAAAATTAACCCCTTCAATGTTTTTCTTTCTAAATTAAATGTTTTAAGTTTTAGCAGTTTGATTGAATCAAGATGGCTTCAGGTGTGCCATACTTTTGTCATAAGTAAGACTGTTAGCGTTCTTCCTTGCCCTCACTATCGCTAAGCGCGATATTGCTCAGTTATGGAAGGGAACTTCCCCCCCGACAATAGGGAAATGGCGAAATGAACTAGACAAATGCATGGGTGCGGAGATAGCCGTCTTCCAGGTGCGGGGTTGCACTCAGAAGCACAGGAAAACCTGGTCTAGATGGGCTACGTATCGAAGCATAGACCTTCCCCCTCTTCCTTCGCAAACCCCTTGACAAGAAGTTTTTATCAGACGTTCTGGGCCATAATGTACTGTATATTGTTTTCCCTATTGGGGCATACATCGATATCTAAACAGGCCCTTCAATGTTGGTGGTGTGGGGAAGTCTGCGCAAAGTTTTGGTTTTCGTTGTTGTTATATATGCAAACTGTACTCAAAGATGTTTCCATGCTTGGTACTTTGTCATTATCCTGTCTCAAAATGGTTTATGTCGGCAACTGCCCAAGTGGTAATATAAAAACTAAATCAAATATGTTTTTAAAAAAAGACTGATAGCGTTCTAGTTGGTCTTTAGAACAATCTGGGAGGGTGCAGTAGAACACACAAACCTCCCTGAAATCTTTCCACTATAGAATTTACAACCACTACCACAGGAGCATGCACCAGCTAGCCCAAATTCTTCATATTCCTTTATATCTACTCCTTGTCCCTGGAGCCCAAGATTCCTCCAGTAGCTCTGAAGCCCTGCTCGAAAGTCCCTGCATACTTCTGTGTCTCCAAATACCTTCCAAAGAAGAAGGTTCAGCACCCCACTCTGCGCCAAAGGATGTTCTTCTCCATCCCCATTCCTTAAAATTCCTTTGTATGCTTTAATCAAATAAGGTACCACACACTCTAGTTCCAGCACTGCTGCAAATCAAACTTGGGAAACCCAAAATAGAGTCACCAACACTATCTGACATTTCTCCTCTCTCACTTTCAACAGTAGTCTCTGCAACATTGCAAAAGGAGGAAACGCATACTCTCTTCTCCCTTTCCAAATCTGCAGGAAAGCATCCACAGCAATCGCACCTGGATCAGGTAACCAACTGTAGTAAGTCGCTAGCTGATTTGTCAATCTGCTTGCAAACAAATTCACCTCCAAAGGACCCCAAACCTGATTTATTCTTAAATGTCTTTTGATCTAGATTTCAATCGCTGTAATCCCTTAAATGCCTTGAATTCGAGACTGCTGAAACATTCCTCTCTCCTGGCAAATACTCTGCCCTCACAGTAAGTAATATTTTGCTCCAAACAAAACTCCCCAAAATCCTTTGCCAACTCGGCCAATCCACAAGACCTGCTCCCTCCTAGCCTGTTTATGTACGTCACAGCAGACACATTGTCCATCTTCATCAATACTGTTTGTCCTTGCAATTCTCTTTTGAAACTCTTCAACGCATACAATCCTGCTGTTAATTTCAGACAATTAATATGCTTCACTCTTTCTGCCTGTGTCCACATGCCCCCTGTTTCCGAAGCTCCCAAACAAGCTCCCCAACCTCTTAGACTCGCTTCCGTCTCTAAAAGAAAATTCGGGGCACAACCAAAAATCGCTCTTCCATTCCAAGCCTTCATATTGTGCAACCACCATAACAACTTCTCTATCGCCTCTGAATTCATTATTGATTTGTCTCATACCGCGCACCTTTCCTCAGAGCCTCTCCTTTCATTCTCTGCAAAGCATGGTAATGTAAAGGACCTGGAATTATTGCCTGGATAGAAGAAGACAATAATCCTATCACGAGCCAAATGTCTAAATGTTAAAAACTCTTTCTTCAACACTAGACTTAATTCCTTCCTTATCATCTTCACCTTACTTTCCGGAAGCTGAAGAATTAATTTCTCTGTTTCTACTAGCAAACCCAAGAATTTTAGTTCTCTGCTCGATTCCAAAATTGATTTTTCTCTGTTTATTATAAATCCAAACGACTCTAACATTCCAATCACATTCTTTAATTCCTCCTTCAATTCGACCACACTCTGAGACATAATCAGAATGTCGTCCAAATATATGATCATCCATACTCTTCTTGCTCGAAAATAAGCCATCACTACCCTCATAACCTTGGTATAGCACCAAGTTGCTGAAGAGAGCCCAAAAGGAAGGCACTGAAATTGATACAATGGGCCCTTCCAACGGAACTGTAAATACCTATGATTCTCTGTGTCCACAGGAATTGTAAAGTACACATCGTTCAAGTCTAACTTTACTATCCAATCGTTCTTTGTCAACAAATCCCTCAAACAATGGATACCCTCCATTTTGAAGTGCCTGCACATCATATATTTGTTTAGATCTCTGATGTTGATCACTGATCTCCAAATAAATAGTGCTTACCTTTCCCTTTCTTCTTGATGCCTCACTGCCCCTTTCTGTAACATAGAAACTATCTCTGCGTCCACTATTTTAATTCCTTGCTCACTGTCAACTCTCTTGATTCCTTCCTTTTGAACTTGAGTTTTTATAACCTCTATTACATATCCTTCTTCTTTGTCTGTAACACCCACAGATCCTTAGTTAACTTTCTCTATCCTTCCAAGAACTCCCTTAAGCGACCTCCTACTCTTCCTTGGGAAAAACCAGAAATAGTCTCCATACTCACCTTGACATCCTGAACTTTGTCCTCGTCTTCTGAACAATCTTCTTCTACCAGATCTTCTTTATCCTCCACGAGTCGGATAGAAGGAATTTGCTAACCTCTTCCTCTGTTCTGAGTGTAATATTGGGACCTCTGCATGCTCCGGGTAGCAGTGGGTCCTCTTCTAGCCCTACCAAAACAACTATTTCCAAACACCTTTGGCATATTTGATTGAGCCTTATCGAAGGCTGTGAAAGTCGGCACATACTTACCTACGCTCTTTACAAGCCCTTCACCAAAGAGGAAACCCTTTGGATCCTCACTTGGCTCTTTATGAAACATGTATCCAAGCTTTTGAATTATCATCATCAGATTTGCTTTCCTTCTCTTAGATTGTAAACCTGTGTTTGCGTTCCCATTTCCTAATACAACTTCTGCCCTCTGGCTCCAACCCAGAGCAGTTCCATATCCAGAGGCGCCTCATTAACATGTGGCTCCTCCACCATATCCATAATCCTTGCTAAAGGTCCCAAGACATCCAAAGGTTTATCTTGGCAAATGTTTAGTGATCTTTCTAACCCTTTTCTAGGATTTCTACCCAGCCTGAATAGAAAACTTATCAATTCTGGATCCAAATTGGGTGTCATGCATACATTCTCCTCAATCACCAGTCTTGAACACTCTGCCTTCAACACCCATCTCACCTCTCTGTCTAATGGTTTCCTAATCTACTCTTTAATGAACTTTTCCACATGCTTCATGGTCCACCAATCCCCACTTCTGGGGTGTCTTATGTTAAAATGTGAGAACATTTCATCACCTAATGGATCCCTTAAAACTGCTGCTGAAGCAATTTAATTGAAACTCCCAAATTCATTGTCCGTCTCACCATACAGCAGATCCAGAATATATTCATCCCAGTCCTTCTCAACAACTGGTATTGGGCTCCCCAAAGCCTTACTGATGCCATTCTTTTTTGTGCCGCTAGGGACACCCTTCCTTTGCATGCCGCTAAGGATATCCACTCTCTATGTGCTTTTTAAGACACCTCTTCTTTCAGTGGAACTCAGAACTTCTTTCCCTTTTTTTGCTAAAAATATATCCTCAACATGCTTCATCTTCCTCAGCCTTTTACCTCCTACTCCCACTACATTTTCATCCTCCTCAGATAATGAGTAAAATTCCTCACCAGATTCCAAATCTTTCCTACCTCTCTTCCCTAATATACTAGTTACCGATTCCTCAGCCTTATTTTTCATTTCCTGCTGAATGAGTCTCCTGATTAGGTCTGCATCCATATTCCCAATATTTTTACTTGTACTGCAACCCTGTTCTGCTTCCATCTCAAAAATACAAACACTCTAACATGTAACTCAGTAAACTTTCCTTTAAACCTTCCTTAAATTTGTTTTCCAAAACTCACAAACTCCTGATTTCTTATTTCATAAAAGTATATTTCTCCTCTCAACCGCTGCCCGAATAAACTTTTGAGCGTTTTTTTATTTATTTAACTGGCACGTTACAAACAGCTCCACACTGCCACTTCTTGAGTTCTTTTTAATGAGCTGAGGCCCAATCCAAGATGGCTTCCACATCCCGTGAGAGTTTCTCATGTAACGTCACATGCCAGAGCTTACAAATCAGATCTACGATTATGACGAGGTTCCTAAGAGACAGTGGTGCTCAAAGCGTGCTCTACAACCGTTCCTTGTCTACACAGTAAGTGTGAAGCTCGCGCTTACCGTGTGACAACAAAACTAATTTTCAGTTTCCCTATAATTAATGCCTACTGTTTTGGCCCGCACCCACAACATTAACTCTAAAGATTCAAATTCATTAACCTGCTAGGCTTCTGTAAATTAGAAGCTTTCCTTCACACTAAAACATTTTAAAAACATGCAAACATGCTTACAAAATGAACTTCAACACCAACATTATATTAAATCGATATTTCCATTTCATATTAGCCTTACATAAACTCTTTCACAACATTTTCAACTCAGAGAAACGGAGTAATAGAAAGATACTTATCTCAGTAAGAGCAGCATTTAAAAGAGGAAAAGTGTTCTATGCAAGACTTATTTAAGGACTCTGGAGTTCAAAGTCTAGATTGTTATGTTGAGTGTTCTCTAAAGGTGCTGGAGTGGTGTGTCATTAAAAGTTATAATACATAATGGTAGCCTCCGATCTCGAAATTAAATCAACTGACAGGCTGCTCCTGTTTGTAAGTACGCATTACTGAGAATGTCAGACATCATTCTCATATGGCTGAGAAACATAGTGTGAATTTACAGCTAATATGCTCTCATTTTAACTTCTGGAGTACCTTTCATAACCTCTATGGGAAAATCGTGAGCAAACAGTTTTCTCTCATACATGAATGATGTTCTCCCAGCAGAAGGCTTTTTTACAGGGTAAAATCACCTTAGAACACACCACAATTCCTAAAATTAGTATGGTACCATCAACAAATGATTTCTCCTTTTTGTGACCCACAAAACCTGCCATTCACTACAATTCAGCTCAATGGAATGCTATTCATGAAGCATTATTTTTTGCAAAATTATCTTGCTTGATCAAACTTACCCAGAACTGTGTTATTAACAAAGCAATGACTAATGATGTGACTTTTAACTTTTACTTACACGGAGATATTTGAAGGTACGACCTGAATTTGTGCAAAGATGGCACAACATGTTCAATAAAATAGTTTGTTTACCTGCAACACTTAACTGAAAACATGAATATTCTATGAAGTGTTTTTACAAAGGCATGAGAGATGGATATGAATAAATATGCATTTAGAATCCTGCATGTGGAAATAGTAATACTAGAAACCGCATGCAGAAAATGTTTCATGAACGTTCATCCTTTTTCTTATAACAAGAAAACAGTAATAAGTTTGCATTCAGAAATCAGATTATGCTTATGAGTTTAATAAGAATAATTAATCTTGAAAAACGATTTTTCTTATATATTTCTCCCTGTGATCTTTTAATTGAAATTATGTTTTTTTCTTTAGAAAAATGATGATTTTACAGTTACTCCAAGGAGGCCTCAAACTCTGCTAAAGATATTTTTCTTTCCCTAACGTAGGCCACAGAAGAATATATTTTGTCCTTGATTATTTCTAAAAACTGATTTATTTATTTAGCTGTGCTTAAGTGTATCACTAGGTTTTCCTCTTCCTACAATTATAGTATTTCTTTCTATAAATAATTGTGTCAAATAATGCTGCAAGCTGATGTGGAAGTGAACGCGAGGACATGGAAAAGAATACAATTATTACTTCCTGCTTCCGAAGAAGATGATGACATCCATTTAAACATAACTTTTTACAAAGAAATCTGGATGAACTGACTGAGACGATGATCACCTCATCAATTGGACCAATCGGATGAGACTATCCTGATTACTTTGCACTTCTTCAGCTGGTGATGTTGCTTAAGCTATACCTTTTCGGCCGAAGTGTGGAAATATGGATTTTTCTGGTCAGTTATGTCCCCTATCTTGGACCCCAACGGTTCCATGTATAAATCACAAGTACATGTATGTTCCCTCCAGTTCCAGTTATGAAGACGCAAACACATGTGTGTCCACCGCCAACATGTCCTCTTTCAGATTCGCCATGAATGGGCCGGATATTCCATTCCTAAGTATGAAAGGCCACCGGCTTTATATGGTTCACTTATGCCATTTTACAGTCCGGGCAAGTAGGCCCTGATTCTGCCATCAAGCTTTTCCTGCCTTCTGCCTCTGAAAGCTTCAGTCTGAGCTCGCATCTGTATCCATGAACTTTGTCCTCATTCTCTGCGCGGCTAACGGTGCCTGACATCAGCCTGTTGCCTGCCAAAAACTGTATTTCACCTTCGAAATTATCTGCTCCGCTCCCTACCCAATGCATTCCTGTCTAGTAGTTTAAGTAAACATTCTTCCAGCTACCGAGCAAAGGGCCCGGCTTCTCTGTCTTTATGCAAGTAATTCATAGCCCTGTTGCTATGGAAGATTCCTGCCCTCGCATCTAGTGTAGACACTTAGACGCTTGTACACACACTAACAGTCAGTATAGTCAGTATAGAATAAGATTCTACTCCAAGAAGGCCTCTCTTTTGGATAACACAGTTCTTTAAACATAGGATGTTAGATATGATTTGGGATTAGGTTGACTTGACTCTCCAGACTTCTGTCGCCACATGTAGAGCTAAATGTCAAGTCCCCTTCACCCCCTAGTTGCACGTCAATCACACGTCCTGCTGCTGCGCGCGCATTTCTGCCAAGTATTTCTGCTGACATTGCGAAATTCTTTCATGGTACCACCCTATTATGACATCATACTTGATGACGTTCTTTATTTACGCCCAGTTACACCCACTTTTGCTACGCATGTATGTTTTATCTTTACCATCAATTGTTACGCCTCCTCCATTTGTTTCACTGTAATGCCTATTGTATAAAAATGATTACCTATCAATAAAGTACGGTCTTCACTTCCTGAACCTTCGTGGTGATGGAATCTGGAGCTCATCGATTTAAATTGATTCTGGAATAAAGCCCGTTCCGAACCTCTAATACCACGGATTCTGCCTCTTATTTTACTGAGCTATTGTTATAGATTTTCCGCATCAAATTAAGTCCCGGTAATTAAATTATTTACCACATAAATGGTGCCCGAATAGGGACTCTTTCTCATCTCACGCGCCGGCGGTGCGTTGCAGGCCCGGTCTCCTGTCACAGCTGGACGGACAACAACGCGTACCCACAGGATTTCCTGTATCTCCCTCCTGCCGAGCGGGGGTAACTGAGGCTGCGATCAACACCCAGACGAGGCGGTGAGAAGTGCGAAGTATCCCGACCAGAGCCTAGCTGAGAGAGCAAGATCCGAGGTATACAGAGGCCCACCAGTTTCCGAAGTTTCCGAAGTTCCGAGTCGAGTCCAGTCCGGTTCAAGTTCAGTTCAGTCCCGAGGCCTTCCGTTCCGAGCTACCCGGTGAGTACCATTATCGGGGAGGCGTTCTGACGTGCACATAGGTTGTGCCGGTCAAGACGGGTTTGGGTACACAAATCCGGTCTGCACTGTTTCAGCAGTGTATCTGTACTGTTTAGCAGTATATCAAGTATGTCTAGTATATAATTCAGATTTACCTAGTTAGTATCGAGTATTATGCTTAGTGACTAGTTCCCTAAATGACCATCATTGTTTATTCATTAAATGTTAAATGTTAAAATGTTTTAAATACGTTCTGTATATTGTGGTGTGAATGACTGTTCATTATTGTGTTTTATGGTATTAAACGTGTTCAAAATTAGGTATCAGATCAGTTTTCAATATGCCGCTTTTTTCAAAATTAAGACAGATCAAAACCAGAAAAGGGGTACTCGAAGAAGCTGTTCCCATTCCTCCTAGGGACACTCCAGGGTACTTCATGTATCATAAACATGGTCTAGACGCCATATTATTTCTTGATCTATGGGTAGACTACACCAAGGAATTACCAGAAAGTCAGAGGTGGCCCGCAGCTGGGACCTGGGATGCAGATTGCATTATGAAAGTAGAAGAAGAATTATGGAAAAGGAAAGCTAGACAGTCACAGAAAGATGCCATTGAATTATGGCGTAAAGAATCATATAGACGTACAGAAAAAGCGCTCAGACAGGAAGAGAAAAGTAAGGAGAATTCAAATAAAGTTCGAGAAAGTGTATTAATTGAAGAAGGTACTCGAGTAAAGTCAGAACAAACAGACAGACAAAGAAATGCCCTTGTGAATGGAATGTATCCTCTTCTGGCTGAAGGACTACCTAAGGCTACTCCGGAGATACCAAGAGACTTGCCACCCCCATTGTTTCCGATAAAAGCACATCCCAAAGGGCATCCCAGAACCGCAGAAGATGTTTTTCTTTCCTCTTATTTAGACGACGCAGCTCCCGAGTATGCTAATGCTGCGCCACATAGACCGCCTGCCGAGGGGGTTCA
This sequence comes from Triturus cristatus, assembly GCF_964204655.1. Lineage (NCBI taxonomy): Eukaryota > Metazoa > Chordata > Amphibia > Caudata > Salamandridae > Triturus > Triturus cristatus. The sequence goes on from NC_140579.1 coordinate 1,049,098,611, forward strand.
ACGCCAAGACCTTCCTCCGTCTGTACCTCTACAACAGCAAACCCCGACACAAGTTCCGGCAAGCACATCTGTTTCTACATCCGCATCCACACCTATGGTTGCTATATCTCGTTCAACGAATCCTTTCACATCCAGCACCCCAGGTGGTGCTACCGGAGGTACATCAAGCATTTTTTCTACGCCACCCAGAACAAATAAACTTTCCTTTCAAGAATTAGCCCACCAACGTACGCCCAAACTAGTAACTCCCAACACGCTCAAGGAACTTCTAATAGACTGTAGATATGACCCTGTGCCCGGAAAAGGGGACGAAATGATGCTGGCATCATTACGTATCCGACGAGCTGCAATATATTTAGGGAAGCTACCAGGAATGACTGCACATTTAGAAAATATATATCATTTTGTTCAATCAGGGCGAGATCCTGAGAGTATTAACAGAGCCATGGAGTACCAAAAGGTGGAAATACAGGGGGAACTGTTACGTTTCCTCAAACTGTGTGATCAGAAACCAAGATCAACCAGGGGTAAATACGGAAGAAATGCAGATTCTTACCACATGGGGTAAAAATATATCAGAGGGGAGACACGATAAACGATCATGTATAGTAGCTATGAGCCGAAAGATCCGCAAAGAAATAGAACGAATACACGAGGAAAGATTAGCAGTAGACGAACCAGAACAAACTGAGGACGAGGAAGAACTAGAACTGCCCACAGGACAGTTAGAAACCATGGCCTATGTAGGTAGAGGAAGATCTTGCAATAATACTAGATGCTTTACTGATCCGATATGTCCGATACGTCCAGATAATAACAGAAAATTCCAAACTCCTATAATAAATATAAGGTCCCCCGAACATTCATTCCAAGCCGCTGACAAATTACTCCGAGAACGAAGGGGTTATCATATACTCTATTCTATGGACGAACAAGAATTAGCCAGGTCAGCCGTTCACTGGGTTGATAGTCCTGGAAAATATGGTGATGATACACTAGTACATACGTTTTTGAACCTCGCCCCAGATGAACAGCGTTTAGCTGGTATCTATATGATTCAACAACTCCTTATATTATATAAAAGCCAACACTCCGATCCTGGTCCCTTACCTGATATATTGACTGAATTACTCACGAATAAATGGAGAGGTTCCGGTACTAAGTTAATTAGAGAAATACTAGAATCCAGAAAGCAGTACATCCTTTTTGTATGTCCTGAACATGTCTCACTGCCCATCAAGGAAAGAACGACGCATTACATGGATAGACAGAATCCCTTACGCGAAGTGCACCCGATAAAGGGTGATGACAATGAGTTTAAACGTGTGTTTGTATACACACCCATATCTAAAATAGAACTATTAGAAATGAAGAAAGTGGTACCCAGTCATGATAAAGACCCAGCAGGTTTCCATCGTGAAATTAAAGATATGTTACTCATGGGAGAATATACCTACCCCGACATTATGACAATATTGAAGGTATTAATGCCTGCGGGCATTTACGAAAAACTCAAGGAAAAGGATTGGGAGGTGGGAGACCAGAAGATAGATTGGACAGCATTAGAAAACGAAGAAAAAGCTCGAGGTCCAGGTTCAGGGCTCGGGGACAAGATCAAAGCACTACCAGATCTACTAGTACAGGTACTGCCACGTTTATTAACTACGAAAAAGGAAGACTGGGGTGCAATCTCAGCCTGTAAACAAAAATCAGATGAAGACACTAGTGATTTCTATTCCCGATTTGAGAAATGTTTTGGTATAAATAGTGGAATAAAAGTAAGTAGCGAGTCGTATCCACATCTGTTTGTGCCAAAATTGGTTGAAAATGCCTTGCCCCAAGTTAAGAATAGAGTATTGAAGTTCGAGAGTACCTGGCAAGGTAACACTCCGTCACAAATGTTACAAATGCTACAGTACCATCACAATAGAATTAGAGAAGAACAAGAACATAGACGCATGAAAGACACGAAAATGAAAATGCTAGTTTCCCAGACAGTGCCAGTTGACGGTCATAAGAAGGGTATAACACAGTCCAGTGTTTCAACAGGTCCTGTTAAAGGGACGTGCAACTATTGTAAACAGCCAGGTCATTATGTACACGATTGTCCCGTTTTAAAACATAATATCGCCATAGGTAACACCAAAGAAAGACCACGGCCACTTAGACAGGATCAGAATGAACAAAGAACTCCGCAGCATGCACAGTCCATGCCAGCTCCGCAACAGTCTATGCCAGCTCCACCACCGCAGCCTATTGCTGCCACACAGACAACGACCCGACAGATGTATCAGACCGCACAGTATGACTATCCTGATTATCAACGATACTCATGAAACAGCCTAGAGAGGGAAGTTGGCTTACCCCTTATTGAGGTCCCTGTAGATCAAGAAGGACCTTATGTACACAGTGAACTGTTAGGTCAAGATAGAAAATTCTTACTTGATACAGGGGCAAGCCGAACAACAATAAAACGTAGTGAAGTACCAGGGGCACCCCTCTCAGGCACACAGAATATTTCCCTTGGCTTTTCAGGAAAACCTATCATTAACGAAGTAACACAGCCTCTTCCACTTACGATCGGTCCCTTGACACGAACCACAGATTTATTACTTACCAAATCATGTCCAGAAAACTTGTTAGGCATAAAAACTTTGAAAGCTCTAGGAGCTATTATATGTTGTTCTCCGGAAGGAGTAAGATTGTTTTTACGTGATTTCAAAGGGCACTACGTGTCCCGAGACATGGATCACCGACTACAGACTTTACCGACACATTTATGGGCGCAAGGCCCTACAGATGTTGGTTGCATGAACATTACACCATATCGAGTCACATTAAAGGCAGGAGTGGTACTTCCACGAATGCGACAATACAAGTTACCCCCAGATGCTGTAGTGGCTTTACTACAAATCATTGACGAGCTTATTACCCAGGGAGTGGTTGTGGAAACTGACTCCAATGTATGTAATTCCCCGATAATTCCGATTCTTAAACGAACCGATCCAACAGCCCCGCCAGTATATCGATTGGTTATTGATCTGCGCGAATTAAATAAATGCATAGTACCACAATACCCCGTAGTCCCAGACATTTCTTCATTACTGACAGCCATTGATTCCGAAGCAACATTCTTTACTGTAATTGATCTCAAGAATGCCTTCTTCAGCGTCCCAATAGATCCGGAAAGCCAATACTTGTTCGGATTTAGTTTAAATGGACGAAGCTTTAAATTCACACGCGCACCTCAAGGATTTACAGAAAGCCCCAGCATTTATAGCCAAGCACTGAAACGAGAACTCGACAGTATCCACATGCCAGCCAACACTGCCCTGCTTCAATATGTCGATCTGCTGATCACCGCTAGAAGCGAACCTGAATGTGAGAAAGCCTCCCTGACGGTATTACAATTTTTGGCCGAAAAGGGGCACAAGGTGTCCCCTTCTAAGCTGCAATTCTGTGTCCAGCGAGTTGTTTACCTTGGTCACTCGCTGTCCAAGGAGGGAAGGCAGCTTACATCAGATCGCATCCAGCTAATTGCTAATATGCCAATACCCAAGACACAAAAGGAGGTGCGGGCTTTCATAGGCCTCACTTCATATTGTAGGCAGTGGATCCCTCAGTATGCATTTCGAGCAAAACCCCTCATTCAATTGACAACACAGGAGGCAGCCACATCGACTGTTCTCCCTTGGACTCAGGAACATACACAAGCTTTTGAAAGCCTAAAGAAAGCCTTATGCCAAGCACCTGTTTTAGCAACACCATGTTACAATAAACAGTTTACACTCTTCGTTACAGAACGCGAAGGTACTGCCTTGTCAGTACTCACACAGGAACAAGCAGGATCACACAAACCATGTGCTTATTTTTCTAGTACATTAGATCCCGTAGCTCAGGCTCTGCCTGCGTGCCTGAAATCAGTGGCAGCAACAGCTTTAGCAATCAGACAAAGCGATGCCATAGTATTAGGACATCCATTAACAGTACAAGTACCACATGCAGTAGAGGTTCTCTTGAACCGCACACAAACACAACACTTGACTATAGCACGACTTACTGGTTACGAATTAACATTGTTTCAGCCACATATAGAAATCAGACGTTGTAGTACATTGAATCCTGCCACACTGTTACCTATAAATGGAACAGACCCACTTGCACATGATTGTATTGAAGTTATCACTATCATGACGAAACCCAGACAAGATTTAACAGACGTCCCATTGTTAGACCCAGACCTGACATTATATGTAGATGGTTCATGTATGAGAACAGGTACAGGAGAGCTAGTGGCCGCTTACGCAGTCACAACAGACACTGAAATCATTGAAACAAATTGCATAAATACCTTGTCCGCTCAAGCAGCAGAGCTCATCGCTCTGACACAAGCCTGTATTCAAGCCGTAAATAAAAAAGTCAACATATACACTGATTCACGTTATGCATTCGGAGTTGTACATGACTTCGGCGTGCTGTGGCGAGAGAGAGGTTATTTAACTTCTCACGGTGCCCACATTCAGCACGGACCCCTTATTCATGCCTTATTAGATGCAATACATTTACCCACTGCAATATCAATTATGAAATGTAAAGCTCATACGAAAGTTACTGATATCATTTCTCAAGGCAATGATCTAGCTGACAGAACAGCTAAACAGACTGCTCAAACTCAAACATCCGACATGACAAAGACAATAGTCCCGACACCAACATATTGCATGATGGTTAAGGATCCCGCTCTTGACGTAATCGACATACAGACACATGCTACACCAGACGAAATAAAGAAATGGACTGAATTAGGAGGGATCCAAACGGATCAAGGATGGATGACGAAGGAAAAATCTGTGTGGTTCCTTCCTGATTCAATGGTCCAAGTCGTTATTAACACTGTACATAGTCCAGCACATCTAGGAGAAAAAGCTATGCTAGACAGCATCCAACACATTTGGTTCAACAAACATTTACGAGCAGCAGCTAAACAAAAAGTTCGTACCTGTATGATCTGTTGTCAGTTTAACCCAGGTAAAAGCATTCCCGTAGAACAGGGTGGATTTCAGCCTCCTGATCACCCTTTTGAAGTCCTCCAGATGGATTATATCCAGATGGAACGATGTCGAGGATTCAAATATGTTCTCGTAGTTGTCTGTGCTCTTTCCCGTTGGACAGAGGCATACCCGGTTTCAGATTACACTTCCCCCACTACTGCCAAACAGTTAGTTCGAGAATTCTTCCCACGGTACGGTTTACCACGTGTTGTCTACTCAGATAACGGCCAGCCGTTCTCATCCGAATTAATGAAACACGTTTCACTTTTGTTAGGCTATCAGTGGAAGTTTCACTGTGTCCGACACCCCGAGGCAGCAGGTCTCGTGGAAAGACATAATCAGACCCTGAAAATTAGATTGTCCAAAATTTGTAGAGAGAAAGGTGTCGACTGGGTAGTAGCCTTATCCGTTGCACTCTTTTACATGAGAATGGTAGCACACTCTCGAACAGGGCTATCCCCTTATGAGGTGATCTTCGGTAGACCACCAAATATGTGGGGGACGCCTATACCACGCAAAATAACTGATATTGACTGTAATATGCTGACAGATTACTTGGCTTCCTTGATGTCTGCACTACAATCTTGTCGTTCACAGGTAGCTGCAGCCTTTCCCGACAACACCGAGGTGAAACCCCATAACGTACTTCCAGGGGATTTAGTTCTAGTGAGGAACTTTGATCGGAAGTCTCAGCTGGATCCTAGGTGGAAGTCGCCTCAGCTCGTACTGCTAACGACGAGGACAGCCGTAAAGATCGAAGGACGAAAAGGCTGGATACATTCAAGTCATATCAAGAAATTTCATGGACTACCGTCAGACGTAAACGACACACTTTGCGTGTCTTCCCCGAGTGACTCTAAACTTACTTTGGTTGAATTGAATACCCATGAACAATACAAACTAAAACTTAGGTCTAACAAGTCAGGCAATTTGATTGTTTAAGTCCTCTCCAAGGTGAAGCGGTCGAATTTGTCTCTGACATGTATCCCTTAGACCTGTACAGAGAAAGAAACAAAAGGATAAAGTTGAAACGACACGCGTACTGGAAATCACTGCGTAGTCATTGCACAGTGACGTTATTAATTTTGTTTTTCTTAAGTCTTTTAGTAATTACTGCAAGTATATTGTTGCACACATATTATCCTATTTCTAGACATGTTTACAATGTTACTGCTGAACATTCTTTTAGTGAATTACCTCCGCATGAATTGTCTTATAGATTTGCGCTGCGCAATAACACTTTTATTAGTATGTTACATCATTCCCATCAGGTTAGCAATGCTACAAATTGTTGGATATGTGGCCGACTCCCTCCCTATCAGAACTATAAAGGAATTCTACCTCTCTTTCCATACCCGTTCACACACAACGGCTCCTGTGGAGCATGGTTTAGTTTAATTAATTACCTAGATTCGAATTCTGCAGTTTACCAGAAAAACTGGGTATGGGGAAATCTGAACTTAGTTTTACTCAAAGTCTGCCACCCCAACAAGGAGGGACTTCCCAAAAGAACAGGAACTGATCTAGAAAATGAAGTGTATGGATTAGGTAATTTTACGCTTAATCTCATGATCCTGAATGTCGAATCCGAAGCTACTCCAATTTTGCCCGCCATGTCAGTATTTCCAGTAAAAGGTAAATTATGTGTAAGAAAGAATGGTTCCATACATATGGGCCATAGTAGATGCACCACTGTAATAGAATTTAGTGATCAAGGCAAGTCTACATTTAGAGCTTCCCGCCATTCCTACTTCATATGTGGTCAGACGGCATACATACGTTTGCCACTAGATTGGGATGGTACCTGCTACGTCGGATTCCTTTTGCCACCTGTTTTCCTAGCTCCTCCTGATTATCACAGAAATACTCATTTAGTACATAATAGAGAAAGGAGAGATCTCCCAATAGTCGATTACACTGAGACAGCCTGGGAAAAATACACAGATTTCAATAAAGGTCTCTTTCCCTATATAGGTACAGTTACCAATAGTAAGCTGATACGTAGATTAACTAGAACGCTTGAAGCAGTAGTGAACGAAACTATTTCCGCCTTAGGCAATTTAACAGAAGAGCAGTCTGCTATGCGGATTGTTGTGCTTCAAAATCGTCTTGTCCTTGACGTCATCCTGGCCGATAGGGGCGGAGCTTGTAGGGTCATCGGATCAAGTTGTTGCATTTTCATACCAGAAAATTCGCCATCTGTATATAAAGCCATAACTCGCCTTCATAAGATTGTAAGCCAGATACACCAGAATCCAGGCACCTGGACTTGGTCCGGTTGGTTTTGGAGTGTATTATCTACCTTTGGATGGAAGGTCCTATCCTTCCTAGGTATTGGCTTCCTCATATTATTCAGTTGCTGTCTATGCCTACAATGTGGACCAGCGATCTGTGGTCTGTGTGCCACATCATGTATTCCACCACCAAGATTTCATTCATCACGGAAGAAGAAAGAAGAACAAATGATGCTATATGAACAGATCGATGGATTAATGAAGATTGATATCTCTTGACGGGCAAGTAGGGGACAAGGAGGGAATGTGGAAATATGGATTTTTCTGGTCAGTTATGTCCCCTATCTTGGACCCCAACGGTTCCATGTATAAATCACAAGTACATGTATGTTCCCTCCAGTTCCAGTTATGAAGACGCAAACACATGTGTGTCCACCGCCAACATGTCCTCTTTCAGATTCGCCATGAATGGGCCGGATATTCCATTCCTAAGTATGAAAGGCCACCGGCTTTATATGGTTCACTTATGCCATTTTACAGTCCGGGCAAGTAGGCCCTGATTCTGCCATCAAGCTTTTCCTGCCTTCTGCCTCTGAAAGCTTCAGTCTGAGCTCGCATCTGTATCCATGAACTTTGTCCTCATTCTCTGCGCGGCTAACGGTGCCTGACATCAGCCTGTTGCCTGCCAAAAACTGTATTTCACCTTCGAAATTATCTGCTCCGCTCCCTACCCAATGCATTCCTGTCTAGTAGTTTAAGTAAACATTCTTCCAGCTACCGAGCAAAGGGCCCGGCTTCTCTGTCTTTATGCAAGTAATTCATAGCCCTGTTGCTATGGAAGATTCCTGCCCTCGCATCTAGTGTAGACACTTAGACGCTTGTACACACACTAACAGTCAGTATAGTCAGTATAGAATAAGATTCTACTCCAAGAAGGCCTCTCTTTTGGATAACACAGTTCTTTAAACATAGGATGTTAGATATGATTTGGGATTAGGTTGACTTGACTCTCCAGACTTCTGTCGCCACATGTAGAGCTAAATGTCAAGTCCCCTTCACCCCCTAGTTGCACGTCAATCACACGTCATGCTGCTGCGCGCGCATTTCTGCCAAGTATTTCTGCTGACATTGCGAAATTCTTTCATGGTACCACCCTATTATGACATCATACTTGATGACGTTCTTTATTTACGCCCAGTTACACCCACTTTTGCTACGCATGTATGTTTTATCTTTACCATCAATTGTTACGCCTCCTCCATTTGTTTCACTGTAATGCCTATTGTATAAAAATGATTACCTATCAATAAAGTACGGTCTTCACTTCCTGAACCTTCGTGGTGATGGAATCTGGAGCTCATCGATTTAAATTGATTCTGGAATAAAGCCCGTTCCGAACCTCTAATACCACGGATTCTGCCTCTTATTTTACTGAGCTATTGTTATAGATTTTCCGCATCAAATTAAGTCCCGGTAATTAAATTATTTACCACAGAAGGGTTAGCAACCTCTGACTATTGCACGCTGTGCAGTAGTATTTCTCTGATTTTAGGTTCGTATGAAATTCTGAATTGCATACTGTGAGAAGTTGGCCTGTCATATGCTGTCCTCTAGTTATAGGGGACACCTTGTACCAGTTCAATTCGACTCTTATGGTGATAGGTTAAAGACAACCTTTAAAGAAAGCTATCCTAGTGGTAGCTGTGGAGGGCAGCCTTTAGGCTAAGTCTTGAAGGAGTGTTAAGCTTATTGTTTTACCATAGATAACCTCTTGAATAACCAAATGAAAGAGTAGTCCACACAGGTATATATATAAAATATATGTATTTATTCTAGGAAGAACCCCACTAGTCTCTTTATGAGGCTAGAGGTGAAGATACAATTCAAACAAGCATTGATAGTTACAATAAATAGCACTGGAATCACAGGGCCCCAGGGGGGACCAAACCATATATCAAAAAAGTGGTATAAGAACCACGACAATTCTACAGACAATGCCTAGGGCAGAGGTCTTCAAACTTTTGGATTCCGAGACCACCCTGTCAATATTTTGAGGCGTAAGGACCCCCTCCTGACAAAAAATTAATGTGCTGATTCTGCAACAAACTTCCAGTCCTATGGTTAAGGTTGCCAGCTCATTATTTTGATGGCCCAGACAGTACATAAATAAGCTGTCACCTAAAGCCATATTTTCAGCACCTATCTGTGCATATCCTCCGAACAGCAAATATAAATAGAAAGCACTTTTAATTGTGTTCTAGGGCTGCCTCAATGATCCATGACTGATAATTAAAGAAAACAAAGACAGAAGTCACATAGCGAATGCATACATACTTTTTTATTTATAAGTCTATTTAGTGTCAAGAGGAGGTCTTTGCAGGCTCTTTAAACAAAATGCAGCAGGCATTTTTCTTTTGGCAACCCTACTTTATATTCCTTTTCATGAAATGCATTCTCAAACTACAGCAGTAAATGTAAAATACAAATGTAAAGAATAGGCAGAGTGGGGACCCAGAGGGTACTGGAACCAGGAAAAAAACTAAGCCTCTGTAACCCGTTTACAAAGGCATGTAAATATGCAAATGGTCTTTAAAGACCTGTGGAAAACTCGGGCCTGCTGGAGATAAGACTCCAGACACTGCCCAGCTGAGCCCAGTGGCGTAACAAAATTTGAGGGGGCCTTCTGTAAGGCGCATGGAGGGGCCCCCGCTCCGGATTCTACCAGGAGCTCTCGAACGAGAGTACCCCCCCTGCAACTCAGCCCCCTGCACCACCGCGGGATGCAGGAGCCTGTGTTACTCCACTGCACCACCATCCTGCAGGCCTGTGCCTCCAGCTGGGTGGGACTTTCAGTGCATCTCTGCCTCCCTCTTACAGATCTCTACCTCCAGTGGGGCTTCAGCTGGGTGGGACCTCCAGGGTATCTTTGCCTCCCTCTTACAGATCTCTACCACCAGTGGGGCTTCAGCTGGGTGGAACCTCCAGGGTATCTCTGCCTCACTCTTGCAGATCTCTACCTCACTCTTGCAGATCTCTACCTCCAGTGGGGGGCTTCAGCTGGGTGGAACCTCCAGGGTATCTCTGCCTCACTCTTGCAGATCTCTACCTCCAGTGGGGCTTCAGCTGGGTGGGACCTCCAGGTTATCTCTGCCTCACTCTTGCAGGTCTCTACCTCCAGTGGGGCTTCAGCTGGGTGGGACCTCCAGGGTATCTCTGCCTCACTCTTGCAGATCGCTACCTCCAGTGGGGCTTCAGCTGGGTGGGACCTCCAGGGTATCTCTGCCTCTCTCTTGCAGATCTCTACCTCCAGTGGGGCTTCAGCTGGGTGGAACCTCCAGGTTATCTCTGCCTCACTCTTGCAGATCTCTACCTCCAGTGGGGCTTCAGCTGGGTGGGACCTCCAGGGTATCTCTGCCTCTCTCTTGCAGATCTCTACCTCCAGTGGGGCTTCAGCTGGGTGGAACCTCCAGGTTATCTCTGCCTCACTCTTGCAGGTCTCTACCTCCAGTGGGGCTTCAGCTGGGTGGGACCTCCAGGGTATCTCTGCCTCACTCTTGCAGATCGCTACCTCCAGTGGGGCTTCAGCTGGGTGGGACCTCCAGGGTATCTCTGCCTCTCTCTTGCAGATCTCTACCTCCAGTGGGGCTTCAGCTGGGTGGAACCTCCAGGGTATCTCTGCCTCACTCTTGCAGATCTCTACCTCCAGTGGGGCTTCAGCTGGGTGGAACCTCCAGGGTATTTCTGCCTCACTCTTGCAGATCTCTACCTCCAGTGGGGCTTCAGCTGGGTGGGACCTCCAGGGTATCTCTGCCTCACTCTTGCAGATCTCTACCTCCAATGGGGCATCAGCTGGGTGGGACCTCCAGGGTATCTGGGCCTCCTTCCAGCCAGCATTTGTTTCCACTGAGACTGTTCCTAGCTGACTCCAGACAGTGCTGGTGTGAACATAGATGCCCTCAGAAGATGCACTCTCCCCCAGGGAGTCTCTCTGAAGTCCAAAGCACCTGTGCCAGTCGTTGCCAATGTCCCTCTATCCATCATCCTCTCTGGTTCTTTCCAGATAGACTCAGTTCTATCCCCTAGTAGTAGGACAGGCTTGTGCTAGGGCACAGCTTGGGCTGACATTGCTGCGAAGGAGAGCGCCCGAAGCCTGTGCCAGCACACTGGCAATAGAGGCTTGTGCATACACTGGGAATAGAGGCTTGTGCATGCCACCATCTCTTCAAGAGCGGGCAAAGGGCTACATTATGACACAATGAATTGCCAATTAAGTTTTGATAAAGAGGGTGAAGCACGTTTAACTCCACCAATGACCGGGTGCATGACCCTAGCATGCGTAGTGAGTCCTCTGCACTGGTGTATCACGGCAGGTTCGGATTACTTATGGCGAACAAAGCGGTACAAAAGGGGGTGGTGATGGACGGAGCATCAGAACCAATCAAACACTCACACCCAGTCAACAGATCTGAATTTGATCCATCACCGTTCTTTAGCCCACTCTGCCACCCCAGTCCAGACATGGCCAAATGCAAATCAGTCTGACCCTGTGCCTCATGGGAACAGTCCAGCCCGAACTGCCAAGCCATGTCTTCCCTGGACCGGAAACAAGCTTCCTAGGACTGGTTTCTGGCATTTCAGCTGTCTTCAGCCAGGCTTGCTTCAATCCAGTGGCAAAGTGAGCAAGGGACTCACGTCTGAGCATACCCTGCCAACTTATGGCGAACAAAGCGGTACAAAAGGGGGTGGTGATGGACGGAGCATCAGAACCAAGCAAACACTCACACCCAGTCAACAGATCTGGGTTTGATCCATCACCGTTCTTTAGCCCACTCTGCCACACCAGTTCAGACATGGCCATATGCAAATCAGTCTGACCCTGTGCCTCATGGGAACAGTCCAGCCCGAACTGCCAAGCCATGTCTTCCCTGGACCGGAAACAAGCTTCCTAGGACCGGTTTCTGGCATTTCAGCCGTCTTCAGCCAGGCTTGCTTCAATCCAGTGGCAGCTATCCTTATTTCTGTTTATCATGCTGCTGGAGAAAAACCCCTCACCAAGCAAAGCAACAACGCAAACCCTTTTATTTCTCATAGCCATGTCACTGCCCTTGGAATTTCCAATGCCTCCCCCTGCTCCATGGCCTGTTTTGGATCGCAATTGGGCCACTATGTAAAAATCCCAGGTTTCTTAACCAATCCCCGTCCCCCAACTTTTTTGCAGTGTTAAAATGTGTACGGACATAATAATTAACATGCCTAATCTCGGTCCGAATCTCTTAAATATTGTTAGATATTTACAACTGCTTTAGGGGCGGTGGGGTGTCCTGTTCAGCCTGAGGAGGTCGGGGCCAAGTGTCACCATTGTTTGTCAGGATGGAGAAGCAGCACGTGCAGACTTTCACCTCGCTCAGTACTCAGCCATTAGCCGCCACCCCGAGGCGCTCGGCATTAGCATGCAGCATGCAGCAGTTTAGGGTTTCTGGTGGCCGGGTATTCACTGGACTGTGCTGAGGGGGGCCCCCTCGAACTTGCCCCCCCCAGCAACGTGGGGGCTGCTGGGGCCTGTGTTACGCCACTGGCTGAGCCCCCAGCAGCTCGAGTTGCACTGCAGCAGCCGGGGCTGTGAGTGGACACAGGATGGGGAAGGAGGGGGGCTGAAGCCCTTGGGCCTGGGCAGAAGTGTGACTGGGAAGTAGCGACCCCCTTTGCATCGCTCCACGGCCCCCCTGGGGGTCGGGCCCCACAGTTTGAAGACCCCTGTGCTAGGGCATTTAGGGTCGCTAGCCCCTTGTGAAACCACCCAAGGTAGTGAGGAAGGGGACCCATGGGAGACGCGTGCAGTGGCTAAAGCTACTGTCGGGATCTCTATCAAAGCATATGGAGAATGTCGCGGTTGGATTTTACAAGTTTAAAAACACTTCTAGCAGGAGTTCAAGTTCAATACTTTAGAGTTAAGCTTTTGAAGAGCCCACACCCACGAGAGTACCGAGGTACCACTGTTACCTGCCCCAGGAAAGCCGGGTGCATAGGTCGCGGGCTGATTTTCAATGGCAAAACGTGAAGAACTGCTGCTAGCCAAAAGCGTTGTCGTTGTCGTGAAGAATGAAAATGTAGATCTTGTAGAGAAGGACCTGAAAGCAGAGGGGACAGAGTCTGGGTCACGGCACAGTGACCAGGGGGCTCAAGAGAAGGAGCCCCTCAATGTCGGGTGCTTCCAGGTGGAAGAGGTGTAGCTTGGATCGCCAGCCACGGGGTCCAGGAGGCCTCAAGGAAGGCCAGCTTCTGGAGGGCGACTGTCCCACGAAGGATGAGGGTCGCTGCGGTGTTAGTGTCCGGATTGGATCCACTAAGCCTTGGCAACCGCAACCCACACAAACACAAAACTGCTACTGGTGCAGACCCATGAGGTCTGAGCAGGGTCTCCAGCAAGGAGACTGAAGAGCAGGCCTGGAGCAACCAGTGGAACTCTTTTAATCGAAGATTGACCTCCGCTAGGGCCCACAAGTCGAGAGACAAGGGACCGTGGGAGGCGGCAATTTGGCGTGCGTTAAGATGCGCCCACGGGTCGCCGGAGCAGGCTAGGGCGTCGATCTTTGGCACAGATGATGCTGAGAGGTTGGCTCAATAATGGGCCAAAGCACAACTTCCCCACTCGTCGGGGTCCGGTGCTGTGCAAGAGGTGGCCGGTGTCCTGGGGTATTGAGGATCTCGGCACCCACGGGGTCCACGGTGCTGAGCTTTGCTGTGTACACTCACTGGCCTCTGGGATGCTTGGAAATCCACCTCAAGGTAGGAAAGAGTCGTCAATGTCTGTAGGAGCAGCGAGGTTCCAACCGGGTCACTTGCAGTGTTTCAGGTGCCTGCCAAGCAGGGGGGTAACTCCTTTACCCCAAGGGAGATTTCTTCAGGTAGCTGTGCGGCAGCAAGTCGAAGTTCAAGTCTGTGAAGTTCAAGAATAATCTGAGGCTCTGGGTTCCCAGTATTCACCTTTATCCAAAGATTAGGGGAGTGTGCAGCTCAGAGCCGACCAATGAGAGGTCAGGCGGGAAAGGGTGGCTACACCCTCTCCCCTTTGTGTGTTTCCCGCCAGGGCAGGGGACAGGATGCCCCTGAACCGGTTCCAGGCGGTGTATGCAGAATGTAGGCACTGGAGAAGCCTACGTGCAACTCTGAAAGCCATCCTATGGTGCACCCACCCAGTTCCAATCCACATAGTCTGTCTGGGGAGGTGGGAACACCTCCCTGAAACAGGATCCCTATTGTCCTGCTGCCGTGGCTGGAGTTCTGCCCAGCAACAGGCAGCCAGAGTTGTGTGGGTGGCGGGTAGCATCCATTTTGTACTACGTGTGCACTTTTAAATTGGTGTCTAAATTCTGCCGCTTTTCCCATATTGCCCCTCTAGCAGGGGGGAATCATGCCCTCAGTCCCATGGCTGGATTGGGGGTATGCTTCCTACATGTTTGACACCAAACACGATATGGTTCTGTGTAGCCATTTTCAAGTTATCACGCTATCGCGATATACTTATAATGCGGTTAAGAGTATATGTATGGCTACACTACAAACAACCCAGTAATGATTTTATGAAGGTTGTAGAGGGGCCCTACTCAGGTAGGGGTCCCCCCTCACACATATCCCAGCACCCTGCCTTGTAGGATTAGCAAGGCCTGCTTTAGGGGTGACCTATGAGGATATATGTGTTGTATTTGGTGGGATACAGGATACCTATATCCCTGTAAGGAGTGCAAGCACCACCTTACCCAGACTACAGTAGTGGTCTGGTGGTGTCATTTGGTATGGCTGTCCCAGGGGTGGCACAATAAGTGCTGCAGCCCCTGGTAGGCCTCTGAGGGACCCATGCCCTGGGAACCTAGGGTACCATCTACAAGGGGCTGATAGGGTGTCCTCAGTATCCAATTGGAAGGTACCAAGGGTACTCACATCAGTTTAGAGAAGAAGCAGATAGGCTGGGGTCCTGGATAGCAGGGCCACAGCCTGGCTAGTGTCATAAAACAGTCAAAACATCAGCAAAAAGTTGGGGGCAACTATGCAGTCGATGCCACTCTCCTACATAAACCCCCCCCCCCCCCAAACGCAGGGACATTAAACTAACCTTGACCAGTTGAGTCTTCATGTTCTAAGTGGAAATATCTGGAGAGGCCATCTGCATTGGCATGGTTGCTCCCAGGTCTATGTTCCACTGTATAGTCCATCCCCTGTAGGGAAATGGACCACCTGAGTAGTTTGGGGTTTTCACCCTTCATCTGTTTTAGCCATAGGAGAGGCTTATGGTCGGTTTGAACAATGAAGTGAGTGCCAAACAAGTATGGCCTCAGCTTCTTCAAGGCCCAGACCACAGCAAAGGCCTCCCTCTCTATAGCTGACCAACGTTTCTCTCTGGGGGTCAACCTTCTGCTAATAAAAGCTACTGGTTGATCCTGGCCCTCTTCATTCAGTTGTGATAATACAGCACCTCAGAAGCATCAGTTTGAACTATGAATTCTTTGGAGTAGTTGGGGCTTTGGAGCACTGGAGCAGAGCACATTGCCTGTTTTAGGTCATCAAAAGCTTTCTGACAGCTGACAGTCCACTGAACTTTCTTGGGCATCCTCTTAGAGGTTAAGTCATTTAAGGGGGTCACAATGGATCCATATCCCTTGACAAATCTTCTGTAATAACCAGTCAGGCCTAAGAAAGCTCGGACCTGAGTCTGGATGGTTGGAGCAACCCAGTCCATGATGGTCTGGATTTTGCTCTGTAGTGGTTGAACCTGGCCTCCACCTACAAGGTGTCCCAGGTACACAACCTGACTCTGCCCTATCTGACACTTAGTAGCCTTGATAGTGAGTCCTGCTTTTTGGAGGGCTTCCAAAACTTCCCTCAGGTGATCTTCCCAGGTGGAGCTGAAGACAGCAATATCATCTAGATATGCTGCACTAAAGTCATCCAGGCCTGAGAGGACTTGGTTCACCAACCTTTGAAAAGTGGCAGGTGCATTCTTCAAACCAAAGGGCATCACAATAAATTGATAATGCCCACCAGGGGTAGAAAATGCTGTTTTGGCTTTTGCAGATTCAGCTAACCTTATCTGCCAGTAGCCTGCTGTCAGATCAAATGTGCTCAGATATTTGGCTGAGGCCAATTTATCTATGAGCTCATCTGCTCTGGGAATGGGATGTGCATCAGTCCTAGTGACTGCATTGAGTCCTCTGTAGTCGACACAGAACCTCATCTCTCTCTTACCGTCTTGGGTGTGAGGTTTTGGCACAAGGACTACTGGGCTAGCCCAGGGTCTATCTGAGGGCTCAATGACTCCCAATTCCAACATATTTTGGACTTCTGTCCTTATGCAGTCCCTGACATGGTCAGGTTGCCTGTAGATCTTATTCTTCACAGGCAGACTGTCCCCAGTGTCCACTTCATGAGTGCACCAGGTGGTCTGACTTGGAGTCAGTGAAAACATATGCCTGAATGACTGTAGAACTTGTCTGCAGTCAGACTGTTGCTGAGCAGTGAGGCTGCCTGCCAAGGCTACACCATCCACTGACCCATCATCAGGGTTGTGAGAGAGCAGGTCTGGGAGAGGGTCACTCTCCTCCTCCTGTCCCTCATCCGTTGCCATGAGCAAGCCCATGTCAGCCCTGTCCACATATGGCTTCAGTCTGTTTACATGAAGTACCCTGTGGGGACTTCTGGGAGTGCCAAGGTCCACCAAGTAGGTGACCTCTCCCTTCTTTTCCAAAATGGTATGGGGTCCACTCCATTTGTCCTGGAGGGCTGCTGGGGCCACTGGCTCCAACACCCATACCTTCTGTCCTGGCTGGTACACCACCAGTACAGCCTTTTGGTCATGCCAGGTTTTTTGCAGTTCCTGGCTTGCCTCAAGGTTTTTTGTTGCCTTCTTCATATACTCAGCCATCCGGGAGCGGAGCCCAAGTACATAGTCCACAATATCCTGTTTAGGGGGTTTGAGAGGTAACTCCCATCCCTCCTTCACTAGACAGAGTGGCCCTCTAACAGGGTGACAAAACAAAAGTTCAAAAGGGCTGTAACCAACCCCCTTCTGTGGCACCTCCCTGTAGGCAAAGAGAAGGCAGGGCAGAAGAACATCCCATTTTCGCCTAAGCTTTTCTGGGAGCCCTTTGATCATACCCTTGAGGGTCTTGTTGAATCTCTCAACAAGCCCATTGCATTGAGGATGATAAGGGGTGGTGAACCTGTAGTTGACACCACACTCCTTCCACATTGCTTTGAGGTAACTACTCATAAGGTTTGTACCTCGGTCAGATACGACCTCCTTAGGGAAACCCACCCTGGAAAAGATTCCCAGGAGGGCCCTTGCCACCACAGGTGCTGTGATGGTCCTAATGGGAATAGCTTCTGGGTATCTGGTGGCATGATCCACTACCACAACAACTGCCAGAGCATGGTTAGTACTGACATTGCTTGCATTGGTCACCTGGTAAGTTTCTCCAAGTATGATCTGGCTAGGGTCCTTAGTCACCATGGTGACACTGGCCCCTGTGTCCCTGTAAGCTAGAGACTCCCTTCCATTTATTCTAGGCTGTTGCTTGTATTTTCCCAGGCCACTGGGACTCACAATTAGGGACAGGTCCCCATCACAAACTAATACAGCCTGAGTAGGCATTCAGACTAGGCCAGATTCCTCTCCAGATCCCAGGGTCAACCCTACTATCCCTTTGTTCTGTGTACCACCACCTAGAGCTGGACTAGGGGGAACAGATGCCTTAGGGGCAGGTGTAGTGGTACTTGTGGAGTCTGAAGTCCAATGGGTTTTCTGTTTACAGATTTTACACCATGGCTTCCTTGGCTGCTTAGCTTTGTTGTTTTGGGAATTATCAGATGCTTATTTTTGGGGGCCTGTTGAAGACTGCTGGTCTTTTCCCTTTTCCCCACCCTTCTCAGAGTTTTTGGCATCTTCCTTTTTAGTTGCACCCCCCAAGGGCTGGACCTTTTGCTTGATCCTGGTTCTGACCCATTTGTCTGCCTTCTTTCCCAATTCTTGGGGAGAGGTCAGATCTGAGTCCACAAGGTGCTGATGTAAGAGCGGATTCTGACTATTGTTAAGGATCTGCTCCCTCATAATGAGATTGTACAATCCTTGGTAATCATTTACTTTGCTGCCAGTTAACCAACTTCCAGAGCCTTAGTAGCACAATCTACAAAGTCTACCCAATCTTGATTCTGTGCTTTTTGAGTATCTCTGAACTTTAACCTGTATTGATCAGTGGTTAGGCAAAACCCATCTATTAAAGCGTCTCTCAAGATATAATAATCATCTGCATCCTCTTCTCTGACAGAGAGGAGCTTGTCTCTTCCTTTGTCTGCAAAGGAGAGCCATAAGATTGCTGCCCACTGCTCTACTGGGACCCTCCGAACTTTACAGGCCCTCTCAAGTGCAGTGATCCATTTGTGGATATCATCCCCTGACTGATAGGGGGGCACAATCTTATGCAGGTTCCTATTGTCAGGAGCTTTCTCTCTAACTCTAGGGGTATTATTACTGCCACCAGGGTTCTCTAGACCCCATTTTCTTGAAGCTTTCTGAAGCTCCAGGGACTCCCTGTCTAATGCTAACTGTTCTCTCCTGAGCTGAAGCTTGGCTTGCTCAAACTGGATCAGTCTGCATTTCCTCTCCTGGGAGGATTCTCTTCTCTGAGAAGAGGCAGAGGTCCTTTTGGATCTCTCAGAATGGTTGGACCCCTCTGAGGGGAATCTGTTCCTTCTGTTTGGATCCACCACTCTCCCATTAGGGATGGAGGGAGTGCCTCTTGGGCCATCACCTCCTCATCCAGGTCAAGTTCAACTTCCTCTTCCTGGTCCTCATCAGAGTCCACCACTTGGGTGTCCTCTTCAGCAGGATGCCCACCCAACCTGTCTACCCCTTCAGACACTAGAGTCTGCTTGAAGTCTGCTATGAGCAGGATTTCCCTGAGACGTTGAGTGTTGGCACCCTTGTTTGTCTTTAGTTGCCTAGTAGTGCACATCTCCCTAAGCTCTGCAAAAGAGAGGTTGTCATACTTGTTGACTAGGACCCTTGAGGGTCCTTCCAGGGCCTTATGGGCTCCTGAACCTAAAGACATTTCTAGTGTAGTGGTACTGGTGTATCTACCTACACTAGGTGTGGCCTACTGAACCCTTTCTTGAGTTGTAGTCAAGGTGTGCTAAGCCCTCTACACACAACTCCTAAGTTCAGTAGCACTTATTGTATTCTAAGCTTAAATTTATATGTACCTTTAGTACCAAGTGGCTTTCACTTTAGAAATTCAATTTGCTATCTGGTAAAACAATGGCAAGCTTGAATCCAACCGCTGCACACCAATGTGAGAAGTTGGCCTGGTATATGCTGTTCTCTAGTTATAGGGGACACCTTGTACCAGTCCAATTCGACTCTTATGGTGATAGGTTAAAGGCAACCTTTAAAGAAAGATATCCTAGTGGTAGCTGTGGAGAGCAGCCTTCAGGCTAAGTCTTGAAGGAGTGTTAAGCGTATTGCTTTACCATAGATAACCTCTTGAATAACCAAATGAAAGAGTAGTCCACACAGGTATATATATAAAATATATGTATTTAATCTAGGAATAACCGCACTAGTCTCTTTATGAGGCTAGAGGTGAAGATACAATTCAAACAAGCATTGATAGTTACAATAAATAGCACTGGAATTACAGGGCCCCAGGGGGGGACCAAACCATATATCAAAAAAGTGGTATAAGAACCACGACAATTCTACAGACAATGCCTAGGGCATTTAGGGTCGCTAGCCCCTTGTGAAACCCCCCAAGGTAGTGAGGAAGGGGACCCACGGGAGACGCGTGCAGTGGCTAAAGCTACTGTCGGGATCTCTATTAAAGCCTATGGAGAATGTCGCGGTTGGATTCTACAAGTTTAAAAATACTTCTAGCAGGAGTTCAAGTTCAATACTTTAGAGTTAAGCTTTTGAAGAGCTCACACCTACGAGAGTACCGAGGTACCACTGTTACCGGCCCCAGGGAAGCCGGTTGCATAGGTCGTTTTCGATGTCGGGTCGCGGGCTGATTTTCAATGGCAAAACGTGAAGAACTGCTGCTAGCCAAAAGTGTTGTCATTGTCTTGAAGAATGAAAATGTAGATCTTGTAGAGAAGGACCTGAAAGCAGAGGGGACAGAGTCTGGGTCACAGCACAGTGACCAGGGGGCTCAAGAGAAGGCGCCCCTCAATGTCGGGAGCTTCCAGGTGGAAGAGGTGTAGCTTGGATCGCCAGCCACGGGGTCCAGGAGGCGTCAAGGAAGGCCAGCTTCTGGAGGGCGACTGTCCCACAAAGGATAAGGGTCGCTGCGGTGATAGTGTCCGGATTGGATCCACTAAGCCTTGGCAACCGCAACCCACGCAAGAAACACAAAACTGCTACTGGGGCAGACCCACGAGGTCTGAGCGAGGTCTCCAGCAAGGAGACTGAAGAGCAGGACTGGAGCAACCAGGGGAACTCTTGGAATCGAAGATTGACCTCCGCTAGGGCCCACAAGTTGAGAGACAAGGGACCGCGGGAGGCAGCAATTTGGCATGCGTAAAGATGCGCCCACGGGTCGCCGGAGCGGGCTAGGGCGTCGATCTTTGGCACAGATGATGCTGAGAGGTTGGCTCAATAATGGGCCAAAGCACAACTTCCCCACTCGTCGGGGTCCGGTGCTGTGCAAGAGGTGTCCGGTGTCCTGGGGTAT
Source organism: Triturus cristatus (assembly GCF_964204655.1). NCBI lineage: Eukaryota > Metazoa > Chordata > Amphibia > Caudata > Salamandridae > Triturus > Triturus cristatus. The sequence goes on from NC_140579.1 coordinate 1,049,119,614, forward strand.
TGGGGATCTCGGCACCCACGGGGTCCACGTTGCTGAGCTTTGCTGTGCACACTCACTGGCCTCTGGGATGCTTGGAAACCCACCTCAAGGTAGGAAAGAGTCGTCAATGTCCGTAGGACCAGCGAGGTTCCAGCCGGGTCACTTGCAGTGTTTCAGGTGCCTGCCAAGCAGGGGGTAACTCCTTTACCCCAAGGGAGATTTCTTTAGGTAGCTGTGCGGCAGCAAGTCGAAGTTCAAGTCTGTGAAGTTCAAGAATAATCTGAGGCTCTGGGGACCCAGTATTCACCTTTATCCAAAGATTAGGGGAGTGTCCAGCTCAGAGCCCTCCAATGAGAGGACAGGCGGGAAAGGGTGGCCCTGAACCGGTTCCAGGCGGTGTATGCAGAATGTAGGCACTGGAGAAGCCTAAGTGCAACTCTGAAAGGCATCCTATGGTGCACCCACCCAGTTCCAATCCACATAGTCTGTCTGGGGAGGTGGGAACACCTCCCTGCAACAGGATCCCTATTGTCTAGCTGCCGTGGCTGGAGTTCTGCCCAGCTACAGGCAGCCAGTCGTGTGGGTGGCGGGTAGCATCCATTTTGTACTACGTGTGCACTTTTAAATTGGTGTCTAAATTCTGCCGCTTTTCCCATATCGCCCCTCTAGCAGGGGGGAATCATGCCCTCAGTCCCATGGCTGGATTGGGGGTATGATTCCTACATGTTTGACACCAAACACGATATGGTTCTGTGTAGCCATTCTCAAGTTATCACGTTATCGCGATATACTTATAATGCGGTTAAGAGTATATGGTATGGCTACACTACAAACAACCCAGTAATGATTTTACGAAGGTTGCAGAGGGGCCCTACTCAGGTAGGGGTCCCCCCTCACACATATCCCAGCACCCTGCCTTGTAGGATTAGCAAGGCCTGCTTTAGGGGTGACCTATGAGGATATATGTGTTGTATTTGGTGGGATACAGGATACCTATATCCCTGTAAGGAGTGCAAGCACCACCTTACCCAGACTACAGTAGTGGTCTGGTGGTGTCATTTGGTATGGCTGTCCCAGGGGTGGCACAATAAGTGCTGCAGCCCCTGGTAGGCCTCTGAGGGACCCATGCCCTGGGTACCTAGGGTACCATCTACAAGGGGCTGATAGGGTGTCCTCAGTATCCAATTGGAAGGTACCTAGGGTACTCACATCAGTTTAGAGAAGAAGCAGATATGCTGGGGTCCTGGATAGCAGGGCCACAGCCTGGCTAGTGTCATAAAACAGTCAAAACATCAGCATAAAGTTGGGGGCAACTATGCAGTCGATGCCACCCTCCTACACATACTGATGTTGCAATTAAATATTTTCTTTGTCTCTCTCTGTCCTCTCAATGCTGTTATTGATTGTTAGATGTATTTATAATGGACTGTATTTCTTATTGTGTAACAACGAAATAACACTACATTTATGATTCTTATGTACGTATGAATTTGACCATTCATATTTTGAAATAATAGATAAAAGTAACTTGATAAGTATTCAGAGTTTGTCTTTATTAGTGAATATTAGACATAATGTATATTGAGATTACTATTGTTGGACAGGCTTTTCCTTCCTAATAGGTCATTTTGAGGGATAGTGCATCCATCTCTTATTATCGGGTCCCTATTAGCTTTACTAAAGATCTATCGGAGGACCTGATATATGTAAGTGGTTATTGAGTTTCTATAGGCCCAAACTTTGGCTATAGTGGAAGAAACCTATTATGATATTGTAGGGTCAATGTGAATGATAATAAAAATGTACTCCGCTTCCCCTGCAGCAGTTCCTGTTAGTGTCATTAAATGGTTAGTTTAGACTAAAATACTAGGTAATGAATAGACGGAATTTAGGGACAGACATTTATTGACTACATACCTTTATGTTTTATGTTGTGGTACGTCGTTGGCCTTAATGGAAGTAACAGTTCCGTCCTTGGCCTAAGATCCCAGGATAAGCCCCAGGGCAGTCTTAGTGTGGCATACACTAAGTAAGTGTGCATTGTCCGCTGTTGATGTGGTGCTAGGCAATGGTCGGATTTTCAGTACTGCACAGGGAATCCTGAGAGTATGAAGTTGTGGAGATTTATTTGGGTCACTTTCGAAATCGCATCTGGGGAAGTCCCAAGAGTTTTCACTTGAATGTGGGTGAAATCGCGGTGGTAGAGATTGCGCTAGAAGCAAGAGGATTCTTAGAGTATATGATTCTATCAATTTATTTCTTGTAGTGGAGTAGACAAGCCATGGTTTTATGTAGTTTGTTTTGTTAACTTTGAAAAGACGTTGACGCTGATTTTGCAAAAGGAGGGTCAGTCGCAGGCATTAAACTGACGTCACAGAGTGCCATGCTGCTATTGGTCAGTTAAGTGAAAACGTCACCAAAAGTGCTCTGTTGGTATTGGTGGGTTGGTGTGAGTCGCCCTGGGATTGGAAAGCATGATGAATTTTGATCGGCAGCAGAGAAACATAACACCGAAGAAATAACTTTTGAAAATGTATCTATATAATTTAGTGTTAGTATAGAATAATCATGAAATTACAAAAACTATTGAAAACTTTATTTAGCAAAGATGAGCCGACACCCATTAGAGAAGGAATTCCTGTAGCTCCTGAAGGAACTCTCGCTAGTTTTATGTCATCAGAAAGGGGTACACACAGATGCACCTTGCAACAATCCTTCTAAACCAAACTTACGAAAGAATATACTGCCCCTAACATAGAGAACGCAATGGATATGCAGGAAGCTCTCAAATTATTCCACACATCTCTGAATACTGCCATTGATATTCTGGTGCCTATGAAAATTCATTATTCGCGAAGATAAACGCCACATGCTCCTTGGTACACACCTGATCTACGCAAAGAGAAAACCCAATGTAAAAAATTGGAAAGACAATGGCGAAATACTCCCAATTCTAGTTATCGAGAAGCCTACAAAAAATCCTTAGCGCACTATCACAGTAATATTAGGAAAGCGCAGATTTTTTTTTTTATCTCTCAGCAACTTGATAAAGCTGCAATTCCTCCAAGAAACTTTTTAAAACCCCTAATTCCTTCATCAATCCCCAGGCCTGCACAACTAATATTCCCCCTTTGCAAATACTTTGCGACCAGTTTGCTGACCATTTAGAAGACAAAGTAAATGTAATCTATAATAATCTTGCAAATTTGACACACCGCATCAACTTGGAGCCTTCGTACATTGGTAGAAAGTATACTTGTACATGCACTTTCGAGAAGTTTGCCCCCTTCAATGTAGAGTCTGCTCAACTCGCTCTGAAAGCTGTAAAATCGGGCTCTCCACTGAATCTTTTTCCAGCTAAGGGAGCAGCCATGCTATCCCATCATCTGCCACCGCTGATTAACTCCTTGCTGAATCTTTCACTGAGTAAGGGCGCAATTCCAGTAGAGTGGAAAGCTGCTCAGGTCATTCCGATCCCAAAACAAAATACCCTTCCTGCTACAGATGTTTCCAACTATCGCCCTATATCACTTCTTCCATGGGCTAGTAAAATAATAGAAAGTAATATCAATAAACAACTGATGGAATTCCATTGAGTCTTACAGGATCCTAGATCCATCCCAGTCTGGCTTTAGACCAATGCACAGCACCAAAACTGCACTATTAGCTGTTACAGACCATATTAGATGCTGCCGAGACAAAAATCTCCCATCTATGCTTGTACTGTTAGACTTGTCTGTGGCCTTCGATGCAATATCTCGTCCAATATTGATACAGAGTTTGGAGGAGATAGGCATCCAGGGCCAGGTGCTACAGTGGTTTAGAAACTATCTGTCTGACCGAACTCAGACCATCCATCTGGGACCTTTTCGATCACGCACCATGATAATTAATAAAGGAGTGCCACAAGGCTTTTGCATGAGCCCCACACTGTTTAACATGTATGTTACTCCTCTTGCAAACCTCATAATAGCCCATGGTTTCATACCTATCTCATATACGGACGATACTCAACTTCTGCTAACCTTTGATAAAGACCCTTCCGAGACTAAAAACCATTTTACTAAAGGCATGAAAGCTATCACAGCTTGGTTGGCCGCTTACTTTCTCCAGCTAAATAGTGGAAAAACTGAAATCATGCTCCTCGATACTGCTCAACCGTTGTGGTCCCCTGAGTGGTGGCCGCCCGAATTAGGACCACCACCTATTCCAAAATCTTCAGTGAAACATCTGGGCATAAAACTCCACAAGAATTTAACCATGAAAGACCAGGTGACATCTACCACTGGCTTCTGCTTTCATATTATGAGGCCACTACGAAGAGTTTTTCCAATGCTCCCACTGTTAGTTTGCAAGACCATAGTCAAGGTGCTGGTAATTAATCGCCTGGACTGCGGAAATGCTTATCTGGCCGCGGACAATGAATCTCTCCTGGATAAACTCCAAGTGGTTCAGAATACAGCAGCTCGTTTAATTCACAATCTACTAGCGAGATCTGCCTCGGCCCCTTTACTACATACACTACCCTGGCTGCCTGTGCGGAGGCATATCTTCAAAATCTGTTGCCTAGTGCACAAAGCGCTTAATGGCAAGGGACCCAGCTATTTGAGAGAAAAATGTATTCTCTATCGACCAACAAGGTCCTTAAGATCTATGAACAAGTCTCTTCTCACCATACCACACATCAAGAAAACCCATTTAGGAGGCCGTGTATTTACATCACTTGCCCCCCATCTTTGGAATAAACTTCCCCTCCACCTACGAGAATGCACTGCCCACTACAAGTTTAGGATTATTTTAAAAACGGAATTATTTTAACCTCAAGGCTTCTGCTTGACTTTTTTGCTCCCGCTGCGCCAAGATATCCCTTTGGGGATGATTCATGCGCATTATTAAATGAATAAATTAATACATAAATAAATTATCATACGTGTATATGGTTAGAAAACTGGATGAAATACACCGAGCAAGATAGTGCTTTAGCATTTCCAGAGAATGGTACTTTTAATACCAAAATTTTAGAGAATTTGAGGAGATGAATGAATAATTTGAGACCTAGTCCTATGCAATATGAAACTCTTGAAGAGTGGGAACATGAAGCATACAAAAGAGAAAGCGATAGGTACCAGAAAAGATATATGCATACAGTGAGTAGATATTCAGAAGCAAACTAGGATGCCCAAAAGAAAATATGGAGAAGAGACATAGCAGAAGGAGTGAAAATGTTTCCAGTTATGGTAGCTGAGACTAAAGAAGAAGAAAAATGTAAGGAGAAAAAGAAACATGTAGAGGATCCGAGATCTAGCAATACTGAAAATGCTGAGGGATTCGATGACATAGATGATGAAATTTTAAATGAATTATTGATGAATAAACCTTCGCCTTATCAAGAAGAATTGAACAGAGTAGAGGCAAATATTTTACCAAGTGCTCCATTAATTCAAATAGAAGTGCTGTAAGAGAAAACTTCAGTAAGCGTGAGTCAAAATCAAAAAGTAGCTAGAGAAGAATTGCCAAGAATATTGACAACAATGAACCCAAATGTTTTATCGGTCCCAGTGACTATTGGTTCGATAGTTCCATTATACAATGATGGACAAGGAGTTTCTCGAGTACATGCTTTAACGATACTGGATAGAAATACATATGCAGTTCAGACAGCCTACAGGACAATAAATGAGTCTAATCAAGGATTGATTGAAAATAGTGGAACAAATGTAAGTGTGAGTAAAAGAGATTGTTACAGATTGAGAAAAAAGTGACACCTACATCAGGAGGATCAAGAAGTGAGAAAGGTGAAGATACTCAGAATTTATAAGGTCCTTATCCGGAAGAATTGGATGAGTGAATTAAAGAAATAGCACCTAGTTGTAGTGTACAGAATAATAATTCAGGTGTAGATGTAAGTAGGTTGAAAGCAGATTTGGAAGAAATGATTATTGGTACTATCAGTCCAGATGGATTAGGTAAATATCAAGATGAAGGATTGCTTTTATGTGTAAAAATATTACAAGGAAAGCGATGGCTTTTTTGATATTGTAGTTTCAGCTGATTTGTGGATAGAATGTAAAATTGCAGTAGATTGGCCGAAAGAAGTATATCCAAGAGATCCGAAAACAGGAGCACCATCTGAAGAAGTTATAAAAACATATAATCAGGTTATCCCCTATTTGAAAGGAAAAATTTCACCAAAAGAAAGAGATTGGGTGAGAATAGACAGGACTACTCAGGAGTTAGTGCATGTTTATTATGAAAGGCTTCTACAGGTATTTAAACAGTACAGTGGAATTGAAAACATTACTAAGAAAGATATGGGACATTATGTGTATAGATTTGATTATGGATTGAGACCAGAAATTAGTACTATGATTCAGCAGCATTTAATTTGTTGGTAAAGGAGGACAATTGATGAAATTCTTCGTTATGCGAAGTATTGTGTTGATGACATTGAAACAAGACACAAAAAGCTAAAAGAAAAATTAATGTTAGCTCAGATGAAAGCGGTGAAGAAAGGAGGATATTCTAATACAGATTTTACAGAAACTTACCAAGGTAATGGTCAGACTATTACTGGTATGAGAGGTGTAGTATCAAATGCAAATATTGTGACTCAAATGATACCGATTCTAAAAGAGAGAGGTAGAGGTAATAGAGATGAGTTGAAAAATTGTCATGCGTGCGGAAAATTGGGCCATTGGAAGCACAAGTGTAGAAGTCTACAAGTAAACCCAGGTGAGACAGGAATAGATGGAATAACTCAGATGCAGGTGAATCAACAGAATCAGAATCAACAAATAACAATTGGCAGAGGACAGAGTTTGCAAATTCCTCAAGCTACTATGGCAAATCGGAATGTGAATGGTCAAATACAGAAGTACAATGCAACTGTGGGTCTCCATACAAATGATCAAGTGAATTCAAATGTGCAGGTGTCTTCACAATATTTGATGCAGTGGAAAGAATATGATTCAGATACATCTCAATGAGGGTGCCTGAGGGGGAAGGAGGAGGAGTGCGTGCTTAACGCATCCTTAGAGGTAGATCAGTCTGGTCCTTATGTGGATGACGAGGTAGATGGACATTCATTTACTTTCCTTATTGATACTGGTGCTACACATTCCACTGTGAGAATTGTGGAAATTCCCATCCTACCCCTCTCGGGAGAAAGTATCTACGTTATAGGAGTTTCAAACAAATTGATTAAGACCCCCTGTGACTAAACCAATGAAAGTACAAATTGGAGAATTTCAAGACTTACATAGATTTGTGACACAAGTCCAGTTAAACTATTGGGAAGGGACTTCCTCTGTAAAATGAACAGCTCCATCTATTGTACGCCAGATGGCCTAGCATTTCATACCAAAGATGAGGATGTTGTTTTTAAAATGGTGAGGCAGTGTTAGAAATGGGATTTCTGGTTGGCTAAGGTTTGCACCCAAGCCAGGCAGAAACCACCTCTCTAGTCAGGACAAGGGAGTTACACTCCTAAAATAACCCCTGCTCACCCCCTTGGTAGCTTGTCACGAGCAGTCAGGCTTACCTTAGAGGCAGTGTGTAAAGCATTTGCACAAAACCATCAGTAATACAATGTAAGCACTACAAACGGACACCACACCAGTTTTAGCAAAATATCCAATATTGTTATATAAACAAGACCAAATAAGATAAAAATCCACAATACAGTACTTCAAAAATAGTTACTTCTCAAAATGTCTTTAAGTTGCAAAATACGTTAAAAAACACAGTTCGTATGAGTCGGTAGCTTGGTCCGAGCCTACCGCGATGCTGAAAACAACAGAGTCTCGCAGTTCCCGCTGACCGCGTTGGTACCGGCCAGCAACAGCGGGACAGATTCGTTCACCGTACATTTCTTAGTGTGACCCACACGGCGGTGCGAGTCGGTCTTGGCGTCTGTCGCGGTTGCGATGCAAAGTGGCAGCGGTGCACGGTGCGGTGTCCCTCGATGCGGTGCGAGCAGCGGCTCGGTGACTATCATGCAGACGGCGTCGGTGAGACCAAGGCTTGTGGTGCAGGGCGAGTCGGTGCTCGATGCGATGCTGGCAGGTTGCGGTGCAGGGGACAGAGCCGATTGGCAGGAATTGGCGCTGGCCGAGCCGGACAGCTGTGCGTGACGAGTCGGTCACGGGTGTCGAGCCAGCAGCGGCCGTGTCAGTGAGCCCAGGCCAGCGAAGTGAAGCGAGGCAATGCAGGTTGCAGTGTCTCTTGATGCGGTGCAGGCAGCGGCTCTGTGACGGAGTCGGTGAGACCAAGGCTTGCGGTGCAGGGCGAGTCGGTGCGGCCTGCGGTGCCTTCAGGACACAAGGCCAGCGGCGGAGTCGGTGACGGAGTTGGTCGCGGATCCCTCTTCTCTCTGGCAACTGAAACAGCGGTTCCAGGAGTGGTACCCAGAGGTTGGTGAAGCCTTTGCAGTCCCTGAGACTTCTTAACAGGAGGCCAGCTCAGTTCAGGCCCTTGGAGATACTCAGCACAAGTAGAGAAAGTTCAGTACTGTCCTTTCACTGCCCAAGGCAGAAGCAGCAGCTGCAGGCCAACCCAACAAAGCAACAACACAGCAAAGGGGCAGTACTCCTCCTGGCAGCTCTTCCATCTCTTCATCTTGACAGGTTCCTTGATTCCAGCGAGATCTAAATTCTTGGGATCAGGGTTCCACTACTTATACTCCAAAATCCTTTGTCCTCTGAGGGCAGAAGGGCCTTTGCCTAGTCCAAACCAGTTCTGGTCAGTCCTGGAGCACTTTGTTTACATGACTCCTTCTTTCCTTTCAGAGTGCAGGGCAGAGACATCAGACGCCCCACAGGAGGTGGAGCCAGCATTGTGGAGGAAAGGCACAGCCCTGGAGCACTCTGTTGACATGATTCCATCTCTCCTTTCACAGTGCAGGGCAGAGACATCAGACGCACCACAGGGGGTGGAGCCAGCACTGTGGGGGGCAGGCACAGTCCTATTCAGGTCCCAGGTGAAACTCCTCCCTCCCATCTAGATGCAGATCTCTCTATTCACCACTGGGCGGACTCACCCTGTCTCCTGGAATTCCCCAGCCCTGTCACTCAAACTCCAGACAGGGAATACACAACCTAGCAGAGGCAGGTTTGGATAGTTAGACAAGAAAATACTTACTTTCTAAAAGTGGTATTTTCAAACACAGAATGTTAAAACCAACTTTACTAAAATATGTATTTTATCATTCTGAGTTCAGGCATACTAAATTCGAATTTCTACCATGTTCTGTTAGGATTATAAGATGTAATAATCAAACTGCCCATTCTGGCCTATGGAGAACAGGTAGCCTTGAAATAGTGAAAAAACGAAAATGGCTGTAATTCACTATTAGGACATGCCACACACACCAGGGCATGTCCTACCTTTCACATACAATGCACCCTGCCCACAGGGTACCTTGGGCCTACCTTAGGGGTGAATAACATGTAGGAAAGGGAAGGTTTAGGGACTTGCAAGTGTGTGCACTTGCCAAGTCGACATGGCAGCCCCAGGCTGCGCACAGACTCTGCAATGGCAGGCCAGAGTTACACTTTACGGGCTGTTTGCGTGGGTGGCACAATCCAGTGCTGCAGCCCACCAACACCATTTGATCTATAGGCCCTGGCACTCGCAGTGCACTTTACTAGGGACTGACACATAGATCAAATAGGCCAATCATGGAAATACCAATCCATACACATTTTATACAGGAGCACTTGCACTTTCCCACTGGACAGCAGTGAGGAAAGTGCGCAGAATCATTACACCAGCAAAAATGGGAGGTCAGAAAGCAAAAAGTCAGGGGAAACTCGCCAAAAGATGACAAGTCAAACAGGCAGGGAACAGTGGTGAATGATTTGTACCCTCAATTTACAGTAAATGATTTGCCTGATGAGTAGAGAGATACAGTGTTGTCGGATGTGGGGGATTTTTCAGGGAACGACATTGGATTGATGAAAGGAACAGCTCTGATTCAGGTTACAGTAAAACAAAATGCAGAATTTCCAAGAACACCAGCCTAAAAAATGAGTCCTGAAACAATTGCAGGAGTAACACCTGTGATTGAAATGCTGATTGAACAAGGTATCTTAAAAGAGATTCTAGGGAGTCCATGCAATTCACCTATTATGGGAATTCACAAACCTAACGGTAAATACAGAATAGTGCAGGATTTACGTAAAATGTATTAGATAATAATACCTTGTTGTCCAATAGTGCCAAATCTAGCTGTGATTCTTTATCAAATTCCATGTGAAGCAGAATGGTTTTCAGCGATTGATCTATGTCAAGCATTTTTCTCAATAATTGTGCATCCGGATAACCAATATTTATTTGCATTCCAGTTCGCAAACCATGTTTTGGCATGGTGCCAAATTCCTCAAGGGTATACAGAGAGCGCCTCTATCTTCAATCAAATATTGAAAAAATGTTTGGGATCATTAGTAATGCCTGAAAATTCGGTCCTTGTCCAATATATAGATGAATTGTTGGTCGCATCAAAAACAAAAGAAGTTTGTGTGACAGATACAATTGCCTTATTGAACCATTTGGGAGAAGGTGTGCATAAGGGGGGATATATACACGGAAGTGGCGGAGCGTGTCGTTAGCCTCCTTGGCTTAACTACACACTCTGCCACTTCTGAGATGCAAGGCAGCACAATATTTACAAGAATGTGGTGCAGTCTTGCGTTTCCCCCTGCGATGGCGCTAAGTTTAGCAACTTAGCGCCAACGCAGGCTCCCTTGCACCAGAGTGCAAGGGTGTCTGCGTGCAGGGAAGGATTGTTTATGTGTAGGAAGATGTCCCTTCCTGCACAAAAAACAATCCTAAAATGCTATTCTGTCACTTTCATGCGTGCTGCTCCATGCAGCACACATGAGCGTGACAAAGTGGCATTTTTTTTTTTTTAAAGGTTTGTTTATGTACAGGAAGGGACACCTTCCTGTGCATAAACAAACCATGGCATTTTGCACAAGGCAGCACACATGTCAAAAGCAAAAACGAGGAGAAATAATGCATTTTTCCTCATTTTGCCAATTTAAGACCAGGGTTTTCCTGGTCTTAATTTTGGCACTACCTTCTATGTACACCACCCTTGTACATAGGGGACAGCGTCAAATATAATGGGTGTTGCGGTGGAACGCCCACCACAACAACCACTGCACGCCCCTTTCCCGCTAACCATAGTGTGAAAGGGTGTCTTATGTACAAGGCAGCATTAAGCCACGTTAAGTGGCTTAACGCTGCCTTGTGCATAAGGCGCAACCCCTATAACCACCACAACATCCGAAAAAGTGACGTTGTGGTGGCGATAGGGGCTTGTATATATGCCCCAAAGTGTCACCAGCAAAATTGCAATTCTGTCAAAAAGAAGTTCTTTACTTGGGTCAGAAAAGTGTCTCACGATCGGATCAATACTATTGTGGAAATGTATCCACTGAAAATGCAAAAAGACGTTCAAATCTTTCTAGGAATGGTTGGATATTTCAGGCAGTGGATTATTGTTTTTTCACTGATACCCAAGCCATTACAAAGACTGGCGCATAAAGATGTGTCAGATCCTATACATCTTGATGATGAATGCATGAAAGCATTTAGTGAAATGCACCCGCATTGGGAATGCCAGATTTCAATAAGGATTTTGCATCATTCTGCAGTTAACGTGATGGATGTGCTCTAACGCAAATGCATGGAACAGCACGCCGTCCAGTGGCATATTTTTCTGCCACAGTTGACCCTGTGGCTGCAGCTTTACCAGGTTGTTTGAAAGCGGTTGCTGCTACTTGTATGAGTTTGGAACAGAGTGAAGCGATTGTAATGGGACATCCGTTGAAAGTGTATGTGCCTCATGCAGTTGAGATTTTGTTAACACGAACTTGCACACAGCATTTTACAAGCAGTCAGTTAACAAAATATGAACAAGTGATATTGGGAGCTGAGAACGTGACAGTGACAAGATGTATGAATCTAAATCCAGCTACTTTGTTGCTGATTCCCAGCTGTGAAGTGGTGGTGGGTGAAGCAGATCAAGATTGTCTGGATGTTACTGACTTGTGTACAAAACCAAGACCTGAAAGACAAGATACACTGTTACCCAAATCTGATCTTGTATTGTTTGTGGATGGATCATGTTTGAGAGATACAGAAGGTACCTTGCAAGCTGCATATGCAATTTGCTCAGTGGCGAGTGTCATTTAAGCATCATGGTTGAAAGGAATGACTTCAGCTCAGGTAGCGGAATTAGTTGCACTGACCAGAGCATGTTGCCTTACAAAGCAAATGCGAGTAACCATATTTACTGATAGTCAATATGGTTTCGGGGTTGTCCATGATTTTGGGCAGTTGTGGTCTCTGCGTGGATTTTTTACCTCTTCGGGTTCATGAATACGAAACGGAGAGTGAGTAAAGGATCTTTTGATGGCACTAAAATTGCCAGCACAAATTGGGGTGGTGAAATGTTCAGCACACAAATCTGGATGTGATTACATAATTGTGGGCAACAGATATGCAGATGAAATTGCAAAAGTTTGTGCTCAAAATTCACAAACAACTAATGGAGAACATTTGAAAGAACGATCTGATCAAGCAAAATGCAAAATAATGTTCCCATCTATTGAAACATGGGAAGAGGTTAAAGAATTATAAGATGCAGCTAGCGATTCAGATAGAGATGGGTGGATTAAAGCAGGATATACATGCAGAGCAGATGATGAGGTGTGAATTTATACTGATGGAAGACCAATATTACCTAATAGACTGTCGTCTCAAATGGCACAAGTTTATCATGGACCTACACATGTGGGTAGAGATGCTATGATTAGGCTTTTCAAGCAAACTTGGTTTAATCCCTAGTTTAGAGTCATTGCAGATAACTCTGTCAAAGATGTATCATTTGTCAACAACAGAATGCGGGGAGGAAGACAGGAAGACAGTTGTTAGTTTGGGTCAAATTGGAAAATCAGCAGGTCCATTTACGCGTATGCAGGTCAACTTTATTGACCTGCCTCCTTGCCATGGTTTAAAATATGTACTTGTAATTGTGTATCTGTTTTCTCGATGGTTGAGGCATATCCAACAAGACGTAATGACAGCCTAACTGTGGCTAAATTGCTTCTCAGAGAGATAATTCCTAGGGTTGGATTTCCAGTCTCTTTAGAATCTGATAGAAGAACTCATTGTAACAAAGAGATAATTTGAATGATCTGTGCGCATTACAAATTGAGCAGAAATTGCACTGTCTTATCGACCTGAGGCATCTGGAGTTTTTGAACAGGTCAACGTTGCAATAAAGTCAAGACTGGCTAAGGTCTGTGCATCCACAACACTAAAATGGCCTGATGCATTATCTTTGGTATTGATGAGTTTGAGAAATATTCCAGACAGAAGAACTGGACTGTCCCCACACAAGATTGTGATGGGTAGGGCTATGAGACATCCAACAGTCCCAGCAAATCAACTTGTGAAAATAAGGGATGAGTTTGTGCTCAATTATAGCAAAGGATTGGCTGATGTATTATGTTCAGTGCCTCACCAGGTTGGAAAAGTCGCAACTACAGTTCAACAAGAACAAGCACATGATTTGAGCCCTGGAGAGTGGGTGCTCATCAAGAAACATGTGAGGAAATCTGGTTTCGAACCTGGTTGGCATGGGGCATATCAAGTGATTTTTGTGACAACAACAGCAGTTAAACGTGGTAAACTGCCTAACTGGATCCATGCAAGCCACACACGTTGAGTCCCATGTCCAGTTGAAAGTGCAGAGTCAGTTGAAGGTGAACAGAGAGAAAGAAGAGAACCTGAACAGACTGAGACTCAAATAGAGTGGGCATAAGCTACTGGGTCTCATACCACAGTCATTGCTGATGCTGAAAGAGAGTTGATCCCTGAAAGAGACAGAGAAAAAGAAAGAAGGGAAACAGCTAAAAGAAGCCGTGAATCAAATGAAATAGACAGTGGTTCTGGAAAAAGAACAAGAAATGGTGATAAATGCCCTAGAGGAGTAAAGAAAGTGAAATATACCTTAAATAAGAAAATTCCCGAGACTGTAATTGAAATCTCTAGCCAACCTGAACAAAGTGATACCAAAGTAGAAGAAAATACAGTATGCAGAACAAAAAGAGCAAAAATCCCAAATGAGAAGTATACTGCACCTGAATGGACATATTTGGCTGTTGCAACAAACGATTGTGAAAAAGAATTAATTGAGTTTTGTTCAAAAGATGATTCATCATATGAGCCACCCTAAATGAACTGTGCATAAAAAAGGGGTGCAGAAACAGAGAGAGGAGATTTGAAAATAAAACCATGGTCAAAGGCTCAGAAAGTGTGTGGTACACAGATTTTGCCTAGCTAAATTCATTTTTGAGATTTTTGATTTTATTTTTCATTTTTTTAGCAGAAAAAAATGGATAAAACTGAGAGTGGTAATGAAAACCAAGGTTTATTTAGGTGAATATGTTTTAATGATTGCTTTATATGTGGTGTTCTAATGTTGTTTGTTTGGTTAATACTAATCTTAGTAGTACCTTATTTTATGTATTTCACTAATGCAAATTCAACTAATAATTATGTGAATGTATTAACTGATAAGAAGGAAATTCTTAAAGAAGACTCAGAGACTAATATTAAAAAGCTAACAGACAATGGCTTACATCAAGATAATTCTATTAATGACTTTTCGTTGAATGTTTTTACAAAACTTTTATATGCGTATTTGGATACTATGGATTTAAGAGATTGTTATGTGTGCATGCAACTACCCTCGTCTGTGTCAGAAGGGGTGACTTATCACCACCTTCCACTAACATATTGAATTTCGTGTAGTGTACTAACAAGTTTATTGTATGGTAAAGAGCAATTTCAATATTACTATTCTAATTTTGATTTAGTATTTTCAGAAGTTCCTATTATAAAGAATATGAATATAGTAATTAGTGCAAGGAAGGCAGACTACATGGGAGAATATTTCCATACCACTAAAACAATAGAAACTGTATACGTGCATCGGAATAATCTAACTTGCAGCTTACATATTGTAGAAATGGAGTTTATAAATACTGTAGAAGATAGGCAACAAGATTTTTTTTTTTAAGCTGCAGAGCAAAAGACTAACACACCTCCATGGGTTCATAGGGAGGGTGATTATAAGAAAGGAGAGACATATGCTACAATGACTCTAGACTGACATCACAAAGTGAAGCTTTGCTTACTAAGACAAAAGACTGAATATCATTTTTATTTCATTGGTTCTAGTGACTGTGAACATACCTTCCAAATTACAGTGGGTTGGGGATTAAGAGGTGGTACTGATCCAGTTTATCCTGGAGTTTATTATGTGTGTGGTAGAAATGCTTGTTATAGATTGCCACAACATTGGTATGAGTGTTGCTAAATGGGTATAGTTTTACTCAAAACTTACCATGTGGATGAAAATCTTGGAACTAATGAAAAGAAACTAACATGGAGTAAAAGAGGAATTAGTGCTGCAGAGATAACGGGAGATATATTTGGTGCATTAATACCTTCTGTGGGAGTTATTTTGAATTCACATAAGATTAGAAAATTGTCTACAGTGATTTATCATTTATCAACGTATACTGCTGGTGGGTTCTTGATGTTTGACACTGAGATTGTCGCAGTGAGGTTAATGGTTTTGCAAAATAGACTTGCCCTGGATGTATTGTTCGCAAAAGAGGGAGGAGTCTGTAGTATGCTGAAGATTCAACAATGTTGCACGTATATTCCTGACAAAAGCAGAGACTTGGAGGGATATGTTAGTAACATTACACATTTCATTTGCAAAATGATGCAGCAGAATTGAAAGTTGATGGTGCATGGGAAAAACTTGGTAAGGGTTTTTCCTCAGTAGGCAATTGTTTTTTAACTCTAAGTAACAGCTTGTTAGGGAAAAATACTAACACCAATAATTGCTATTGCTGCTAGCATGCTAATAGTAATACTGATATACAAATGCTGCAAATGCAAAGTAAAAGAAACAAAACGAAAAGCAAGAAAGAGAAAAAGAGAAGAAATAGAATTGGAAGATAAAAAAGGTGTTGATTATGAAGTCTTGAAAGACATAGAGGGTGTTAGATTGAAACAAATGAGAACCAGATCATTTTTAAACAAATCAGATCGTAATCAGATTTTTGTAGATTGTGTGATGGCTTGAGTCGCCATCAAGGGGGGGATTGATGAAGCATTATTTTTTGCAAAATGATCTTGCTTGATCAAACATACTTGTAACTGTGTTATAAACAATGCAATGATTAATGGTGTGACTTTTAACATTCACGTACACAGAGATATTTGAAGGTATGACGTGAATTTGTGCAAAGATGGCACAACATGTTTAATAAAATAGTTTGTTTAGCTGCAACACTTAACATGGTGAAAACTGAATGCATGAATACTCTATGAAGTGTTTTTACAAAGTCTTGAGAGAGAGACATGAATAAATATGCATTTAGAATCATGCATGTAGAAATATGAAATAGTAATAATAGCCACGCTTACAGAAAATGTTCCGTGAATGTTTATCCATTTTCTGATAACAAGAAAACATTGATTATTATTAGGTTTGCATTTAGAAATCAGATTATGCTTAAGAGTTTATTTGTCTTATGTATTTCTCCCTGTGATCTTTTATTTGAAATGATGATTTATTTCTTTAGAAAAACGATGATTTTACATTTATTCCAAGGAGGGCTCAAACTCTGCTAAAGATATTTTTTTCCCCTAACATAGGCCACAGAAGAATGTATTTTGTCCTTGATTATTTCTAAAATCTGATTTATTTGTTTAGCTCTGCTTTAGTGTTTCACTAGGTTTTCCTCTTCCTACGATTATCGTATTTCCTCTATGAATAATTGTGTCAACTAATGTTGCAAGCTGGTGTGGAAGTGAACGCGAGGAGATGGAAAAGAATACAATTATTTCTTCCCGCTTCCGAAGAGGATGTTGACATCCATTTAGACAAAGAACTTTTTACAAAGAAATCTGGATGAACTGACTGAGACGATGATCACCTCATCAATTGGACCAATCGGGCGAGACTATCCTGATTACTTTGCACTTCTTCAGCTGGTGATGTTGCTTGGTGATGTTGCTTAAGCCATACCTTTTCGGCCGAAGGGTTAACAACCTCTGACTATTGCACGCTGTGCATTAGTATTTCTCTGATTCTAGGTTTGTATGAAATTCTGAATTGCATACTGATATTGCAATTAAATATTTTCTTTTGTCTCTCCCTCTCCTCTCAATGCTGTTATTGATTGTTGATGTATTTGTAATGAACTGTGGGCCAGATGTATCAAGACAGAATTTTGAGATTCCCTAATTGCCAATCACAAGGAGTCGAACCCACAGGGGTAACAAGTGACTACCAATCCCATAATGCCTAGTACTTGCTTTTGCTCACCTGAGTATGATATAAGGAGGGAACGAATCGGCAGTCAATGTGTGGTGTATGCGGCTTGTCCTGCCTTTGAGAAAGGAAGATGAATTCTGACATGCATCAGGCATGGGACATTTACTGCTTTGTTTGTGGCAACGTACTATGGTCATTGTGAATAAATCCCTGTTTTGAGTGGTGCATTTCACCTGGGGGCAACTTCTTTTTTCTCAATAATACGGCTGGTCTGGCCGTGAAATGCATCACTGCTAGATCCTTGCGAGCCACAGTTCACTCACTCAGGCAACGTTGTGTGGATCAATAGGGCACTTCAGACTGAAGGTTACTGTGATGTAAGTTGCACCAGCAAAAAAACAAACTTTATTGGCACATACAATTGAGGCGAACTCACAGGGGTAACAAGTGACTACCGAACCCATAATGCCTAGCACTTGCTTTTGCTCACCTGAGTACTATATAAGGAGGGAACGAATCAGCAGTCAATGCATGGTGTATGCTGCTTGTCTTGCCTTTGAGAAAGGAAGATGAATCCTGAAACGCGTCAGGCATGGGACATTTACTGCTTGTTTGTGGCATCTTACTTTGATCGTTGTGAATAAATCCCGGTTTTGAGGAGTGAACTTCGCCTGGGGGCAAGTTCTTTATTCTCATTAATACGGCTGGTCCGGCCATGAAATGCACCGCAGCGAAATCCTTGCAGACCATAGTTTGCTCACTCAGGCAACGTTGTGTGAATCAACAGGGCACTACAGACTGAAGGTTACTGTGATGTAAGGTGCACCAGCAAAAAAACAAACTTTATTGGCACATACAATTGATGAGAACCCACAGGGGTAACATGTTGTGAGAAAGTGGCTCTGTATATACTGTTCCCAAATAGGTACAGGGGGGTGTACAGAGTCCACAGTCCCCAGAGGCTTGGCAGAGGCTAAAGTTAGATATAACCTTACTCTCTAAAGTGGTAGCTTGGTCGAGCAGTAAGGCAGTATCAGAGGACAGTGTAAAGCATTTGTTGCACACACTCAGTCAGCAAATGGTCTCACACACTCAATAACTGAACTCTAGGCCAATGGTTTATATATAAAAAATATATGCTTGTTTTATTTTAGAACCAACAATAGGTATTAAAATATACTTTCTCAGAATGAGATGCTTTATATAAATAATTTAGCAATATGCAATTGATTTTTGTAGAAAGTTACAAGTGGTTGCAATAGGCAACACAATTTTAAACACAATCATGCATTGAGTTCAATGGAAGTTTCAAGTTATTTGCAACAGATTACTTTTAGGATTACTTTTGGGATTCCAGGACTGGATCCTAGATTCAGTCCTGGGTCAGTACTTAGAATCAAGTGATAAAAGTCGACTTAGTTATTGTTATGATTTTTAGACAATATTTTGCTATTTTAAAAGTTGACACGTAGAAAATATTTAATAGAAAACAGTCAATGATTCCCCATGGAAGAAAATTCAAGTCACAGGTATAGTGTGTTCTTGTTACTTTTGTAATCCAGTACTGGGTGCCTAGACTCAGTACTGGGACCTTTATCCAAAACAGGTAAGTAATTATGTTTTCACAATTTATAAGATTTTTAAAGAATATTTAAAGTTTGCAGAAATCGACACAGAAGAAATTTCAAAGAAAAACAGTCAATGGTTTCCTATGGAAGAAAATTGGGTTACTGGTAAGTACGGTTGTGAATATTTTTCAGAGTCAGTGCTGGGTACCAAGATCCAGCACTGGGAGCTCACCCAATAGCAGGTGAGTATTTTCGTTTTCGTTACTCGGCTGATTTTTGGTGAATATTTTAAGTTTTGAAAAGTCCACACTTAAAAGAAATTTCAGGAAAAACCAGTCAATGTTACCCTATGGAGAAAATTGAGTTATCGGCTTTAAGGTAAGTACTCGACTGGCAGAGATAAGGTTCTGGGCATAGACTCAGGGGTCTCCCAGGGTCAGGTAGGTACAGTTGTTACACCCTCAGCGGCACAGGGGCAGCCGGGTGCAGTGAGAGATAGACCCAATGTTATCCTATCGGAGGCAGGGGGGCCTTGGTTGGTGGCTGCTGACCAGCAGGCCACGTGGCTGTGGGAGCTGGGCTCCTGGTCACTTGCTCAGGGCAAATGGGGAAGAAGATAGGTGTAGAGGTTACACTCCCAGGGCCACTCGGGCGGCTGGGTGCAGGGTGCTTTTGAGCCTTCGGGCGCTCGATTGGTTTCAATGGGAAAGGTCCGGTTTAGAAAAAGACTGCAAGCTCGGGGACGAAGATTCTTCAGGTGCCACCACCACTTCGAGAGGTAAGTTGGGTAGTTGGAGGATAGGTAGGTACCCTGGAGTTGGGCACAGGGGGCCGCGGGGCGCCGGGGTGCCTTTTGGTGTCGGGAAATCTTACCCTCTGTTGATCGCGGTTGGGGGGGGCACCTGGTTCTGAGGCTGCAGGCGTCGTCAGGAGCGTTGAGGGAAGTCCTTGGGTGCCGGACTCGGGGTCACAGTCGCCGTGGGGTCGTCCTCGTGGTCTTTGTTCACTCCGGCACAGGCCAGGCTTGGCGGGTGCAGAGTGTGAAGGGTTCGTGGTTCCGGGCTGATGCCAGGGATTAGAAGCAGATTTTGAGTAGAGCCTCTACTCATGTGAGTCCCAGGGGCTTAGAGCCAAAAGGTAGCCAAGTCCTCCGGGGTTTGTGAGGTTGCTGGCCACAAGAGATGCCGGGTTGGAGCAGGAGCAGGTTCGAGGGTCACCAGGCCGGTGGGGCTGGGGCCAAAGCAGTTGGTGTCTTCCTCTTCTTAGGAGCTGCAGGGCAGGTCTTCTTTCTTCTTGCTCTTCTTTGTGTTTCGGAATCTGAAATCTGGGGAAGGAAGGTTCAGGGTGCCCCTAAATACTTGATTTAGGGGCGTTACAGGTAGGTGAAGGGCAGGGACCAATGGGTCCCTGTCCTGGGGTGGGTACACCCCCTATCCTGCCTCTCTCCTGTGGGAGGGGTGCAGTAGCCTAGTCCTGATTGGGCAGGACTTCCCATCTTCAAGATGGCGAGAGCCCAGAGATGTGCTTCACATCGCCTCCCCCACCTGATGGGTGGGGTTGGCAGGCTGGCACATCCCCTGTCCTTATATGGGGTTTCCGGCCAAGCTTCCCGCCAGAGTGGGGGGTTGCAGTGGCCTGGGGAAGCTCACAGAGGTGACATGCCTTTGAAGCTTCCCCCTGCCCATCCTGGGGGAGGAGATCTAGCACCTCGCCCTGGATGTGCATTGTTCCAGGCCCAGGAGAGCAGGGGCTCTCCTACCTAGGGTTCCAGCAACATGTCTGCTGTGTGGCATCTCTAAGATGCCCTCTTGGGTGCTTGGTACATTAAATCTCACACTGGCATCAATGTGGGGTTTAATGTGCTGAGAAGTTTGATACCAAACTTCTCAGTCTTCAGTGTTGCCATTATGGTGCTGTGGAGTTCGTGTTTGACGAGCTCTCAGCGCCATGTACTCTTAAATGGCAGCACTGCACTTACAGTGCCCAGGAATGGACCTGGGTACTGTAGGGGCACAGAGCTCCTGCTCCTGTTCCCACACCACTGGCATAGGGCACCCAGCTAGAGGGGTGGCTGATGTATGCCAGGGCAGTGTCGGTGGTGGGCATGGCACAGGGATGTGTGCCATGTCGACTTTTTGTTTTTGTTTTTGTTTTGCCAGACACTCAGCCTGCAAGGGCAGTGTGTGTGTGTTAGGGTACAGGGCCTCTAAGGATGGCACAATGAGTGCTGCAGCCCTTAGAGGCCTTCCCTGGTCACAAGGCCCTGGGTACCTAGGGTACCATTTACCAGGGGCTGACATGTGGCCGGGTTTGCCAATTTGGGTTTTAGGTTTTTAGGGAAGGAACATAGGCCCTGAGCACCTGATTGGCAGGAGTCCAGGGCACACTCAGTCAAAGTACATTCAGCAAATAGTGGGGGAATATCATGCAAGAAAGATGGCACTTTCTCACCCCCCCCCCCCCCCCCAAACGATAGGTGATGAGACTAACCTTGCCCTATGGAGTCTTCATTGTCTAAGTGGAAGAACCTGGAAAGTCCATCTGCATTGGCATGGGCAGTCCCTGGTCTGTGTTCCACTTCAAAGTCCATTCCCTGTAGGGAAATGGACCACCTTAGTAGTTTTGGATTTTCCCCTTTCATCTGCATTAGCCATCTGAGAGGTCTGTGGTCAGTTTGAACCAGGAAGTGAGTACCAAACAAGTATGGCCTCAACTTCTTCAGGGACCAAACCACAGCAAAGGCCTCCCTCTCAATGGCACTCCAACGCTGCTCTCTGGGGAGTAGCCTCCTGCTTATAAAAGCAACAGGTTGGTCTTGGCCTTCATCATTGGTCTGGGATAGGACCGCTCCTATCCCTAGCTCAGAGGCATCAGTCTGCACAATGAACTGCTTGGCATAATCTGGAGCTTTTAGAATTGGTGCTGAGCACATTGCTTCTTTCAGGGTGTCAAAAGCCTTTTGGCAACTAACTGTCCAGTTAACCTTCTTGGGTATCTTCTTGGAGGTGAGTTCTGTGAGGGGGGTCACAATGGACCCATATCCCTTCACAAACCTCCTGTAGTACCCAGTCAAGCCAAGGAATGCCCTGACTTAGGTCTGGGTTGTTGGAGCTACCCAGTCCAGGATGGCCTGGATCTTGGGTTGTAAGGGTTGTACTTGGCCTCCACCTACAAGGTGACCCAAGTACACCACAGTGCCCTGCCCTATCTGGCATTTGGATGCCTTGACAGTGAGACCTGCATTTTGCAGAGCCTCTACAACCTTCCCAAGGTGGATCGGGTGATCCTGCCAGGTGGAGCTAAATACAGCAATATCATCAAGATAAGCTGCACTAAAGGACTCCACCCCAGCCAGGACATGGTTCACCAACCTCTGGAAGGTGGCAGGGGCATTCTTTAACCCAAAGGGCATCATAGTAAACTGATAATGCCCATCAGGGGTGGAGAATGCTGTCTTTTCTTTTGCTCCTGGGGCCATGCCAATCTGCCAGTACCCTGCAGTTAAGTCAAAGGTACTGAGGAATTGGGCTGCCCCTAATTTATCTATCAGCTCATCTGCTCTTGGAATAGGGTGAGCATCTGTCTTGGTGACAGAGTTGAGCCCTCTATAGTCCACACAGAACCTCATCTCTTTCTTTTCACCTTGTTGATGAGGTTTGGGGACCAGAACCACTGGGCTAGCCCAGGGACTCTTAGAGGGTTCAATGACCCCTAACTCCAGCATCTTGCTGACCTCAGCTTTGATGCTTTCCTTGACTTGGTCTGACTGGCGATAGATTTTGTTCTTGACAGGTGCACTGTCACTAGTGTCCACATCATGGGTACACCAGTTTGTCAGATCAGGGGTCAGGGAAAAGAGGCTAGCATACTTTTGCAAGACTTGCTTGCAGTCAGTCTGCTGTTGGGTAGAGAGGGTGTCTGAAAAGACCACACCATCTACTGACCCATCTTGTGGGCTGTAGGAGAGGAGGTCAGGGAGAGGTTCACTCTCTGCTTCCTGTTCCTCATCAGTCACCATCAGCATGGTGATGTCAGCCCTGTCATTGTAGAGCTTAAGGCGGTTCACATGGATAACCCTTTTGGGTGTCCTGCTAGTGCCCAGGTCAACTAAATAGGTGACCTGACTCTCTTTCTAGGATAGGGTAAGGGCCACTCCATCTATCTTGGAGGGCCCTTGGTGCCACTGGCTCCAAACCCCACACCTGTGTCCCAGGTTGAAATTCAACCAGTGCAGCTTTTTGGTCATACCAGTGCTTCTGGAGCTCCTACCTGGCCTCAAGGTTCTTGGATGCTTTTTCTATGTACTCAGCCATTCTGGACCTTAGGCCAAGCACATAGTCAACTATGTCTTGTTTGGGCTCTTGAAGAGGCCTCTCTCAGCCCTCTTTTACAAGACAAAGTGGTCCCCTCACAGGATGACCAAACAGAAGTTCAAAGGGTGAGAAACCTACTCTCTTCTGTGGTACTTCCCTGTAAGCGAAAAGCAGGCATGGTAACAGGACATCCCATCTCCTTTTGAGTTTTTCAGGGAGACCCATGATCATACCTTTCAATGTCTTGTTGAATGTCTCAACAAGGCCATTGGTTTGTGGATGGTAGGGTGTAGTAAACGTGTACTGCACTCCACACTCCTTCCACATGTGTGTCAGGTAAGCAGACATGAAGTTGGAACCTCTGTCTGAAACCACCTCCTTAGGAAACCCTACCCTGGTGAAAACACCCAGGAGGGCCTTGGCTACTGCAGGAGCTGTAGTAGTCCTAAGTGGAATTGCTTCAGGGTACCTAGTAGCATGATCCACTACTACTAGAATACATTTGTTCCCTGAGGCTGTGGGAGGTTCCAGTGGACCCACAATGTCCACTCCTACCCTTTCAAAGGGTACTCCCACCACTGGTAGTGGGATGAGGGGGCCTTTGGCTGGTCACCTGTCTTGCCACTGGCTTGACAGGTAACACAAGAGCTGACAAACTCCTTCACCTTTTGGTGCATCTGGGGCCAGTAAAAGTGACTCACTAGCCTTTCCCAAGTTTTGGATTGCCCCAGATGTCCAGCTAGGGGGATGTCATGAGCCAAAGTTAGGAGGAACTCCCTGTACTTCTGTGGCCCTACCACCCTCCTGTTGGCTCCAGGGGTGGGGTTTCTTGCCTCAGCATAAAGTAATCCCTCTTCCC
The DNA here is from genome assembly GCF_964204655.1 of Triturus cristatus. Lineage (NCBI taxonomy): Eukaryota > Metazoa > Chordata > Amphibia > Caudata > Salamandridae > Triturus > Triturus cristatus. The sequence goes on from NC_140579.1 coordinate 1,049,143,701, forward strand.
AATAAGCTCTGTGGATACCACTGACATCTCCCTTTGCTTCTGAAACAGCTTGCTGCCTCAGGCTTTCAAGAGTGGGACAGTCTCGCTGACCCTGTCACAGCTCTTCCCTAGAGGGTTCCCCTGGGGCCAAGAGTTCAACCTTATTTATTTACCGAACTTATACAGCGCACTATCACCTTACAGGCATCCTGGCGCTAAGCAACAAAGACTGTTTCATGTGAGAAAAAGCAGCAAAGGGAAAAGACAACATTATTTAGGGGCTTGGAAAAAGCCAGGTCTTTAGTCTCCTCCTAAATGGGAGGAGATCACTCATCATTCTTAGCTCCAACGGAAGCGTGTTCCAAAGTCTGGCCGCTGTCACACTGAAAGCTGTACCTCCAGATCTAGATTTCTTAAATCTGGGTACTGTGACCAGTCAAGCAGATTCAGAGCGCAAACATCTCCCTGGGATATACCAGACAAATTTCCTCTGCAGGGCGGCAGGGCCAGTCTCGTGCAAGGCCCTGAACACCAAGCAGAGAGATTTGAACTGGATTCTCTGCCTAATAGGGAGCCAATGCAGCTCCGCCAGAGCCCGGGACGAGGAAGCAGACCTCGGCCAGCCTAACACCAGCTTAGCTGCTGTAGACTGGATGCGCTGCAGTCTATCTAATAGGTAGTTTGAAGCACCCAGCAGCAGCGCATTACAGTAGTCCAGTCTACTTAATATAATGCCCTGAACTACTAGAACTCGAGCCTGAGAAGGCATTAACGGCAGAATTTTCCGCAAAGTACGGATCATGGCGAAGCAGCTGCCTACCAATTGGTTGACCTGTGCTTCAAGCGTTAATTTGTTGTTAAATATAACACCCAAGTTCCGCACCTTCTCCACTGGACGTAAAGTCTTAGGGAGATCCAAGGGCCAGAAATTCTCCGGCAGCGACTGAGGGGCCTTTCCTACAGAGAAATAAAGAACCTCCGTTTTACCAGCATTGAATTGTAGGGAGTTAGATTTCAACCAGTGCGACATCGCTCTTAAACAATCATGAAATGCTTCTAATGAGGTCGCGTCATCACCCTTCATGGACAGAATTAACTGCGTGTCGTCAGCATAGTTTACAGACATAATATTATAAGCCCTAATGATGGTCATCAAAGGGAGCATATAAATATTAAAAAGGATCGGACTAATTGCCGAGCCCTGGGGTACGCCATGTGTGATCTTAAAAAAGGAGGATTGATAAGGAGGCAGAGCCACTGCTTGACTCCTCCCAGTAAGAAAGGATTGAAACCAACAGAGGGCACACCCAGAAACCCCAACCTCTTCCAACCTCCGCAGTAGAATCGCATGGCTGACCGTATCAAATGCGGCAGACAGGTCAAGCAAGACAAGAGCTACTGACCGGCCCCTGTCTGCCTGCATTCGAAGCTCGTCCAATACGGTCACCAATGCCGTTTCCGTACCGTGCTCTCGCCGAAACCCAAATTGTACCTCCTCCAGAATATTATTCTTCTGCAGATGTTGTGAGAGGTGATTACCCACCACTCTTTCAACAATTTTAGCCGGAAACGGCAAGAGAGAGATGGGTCTATAGTTACTAGGGCTCGCTGGGTCCAGCGTGGACTTCTTCAATAGGGGTGTCACAAGTGCCTGCTTCCACTGCGAGGGGACCACACCACTAAGAAGTGACTGATTACAAATCGGCCTAAGAGTGGGAAAGAGCTCCACTTCGAATTCTTTCCAGACTCTCGGAGGCAGAGGGTCCAGCGGTGAGCCTGACATAACCCCTAAAGAGACCTTACCAAAATCCTCTAATGAGAGGCCTGGGGATTCGGTTAAGAATTTCCCACCAGGCAGGCTCTCAGGGTGGGAGAATGTACTTACATCCCCCACCCATGATCCACTTACATCACAGGAAGGTGCCAAACTCACAGCATCCTGACAACGAGGAGTTTCCCCCAAATACGCAATAATTGTAGTAATTTTGTCATAAAAATAGCTTGCCAGGCTATCGCATAACTCTTGTGAGGGGGGAATCTGATTCTTGCCACATTCAGGGCTGATCAGGGAGTTTAAAATTTTAAAAATGCACCTTGGACGGTTCTGAGCCTTTAATATGGTGCTAGAATAGTAGTTGGCTTTAGTCAGGTTTATTTCTGTCTTATAGCTCCCCATCAACCGTTTCCAGCTGATTTTTTCCTGATCATTATAGCTCCTCCTCCACTTCCTTTCCGCCTGCTTACACTCCAATTTCAACTTTTTTAGATTGTCATTAAACCACGGTGCAGAGGCTCTTCCTACCTTCTTATGCACTTTCACCGGGACCATAGAATCTAGGACAGAAAAAACCTGTCCACAAAAGGAGGCGTAATTCTCCTCTACTAGCCTACCTTGTAAGAAACATTCTTTCAAATCAAAGACTGGGACTTGACCTTTATTTCTTAGAAGGGTCTTCCAGTCTCTACTAAAATAATTAGTAGCAGAACTCCCAGTCTTGGCATTATCACAGGTCATAGTAACCAAAAATTTTACCAAGAAGTGATCTGTCCAAATCATTGGCAGAATGCCCACAACATTCAAAACCTGGTCCCCCGAGAAAATGAGATCCAGTAGATGCCCATCCCTGTGAGTAGCCTCATTCACCCGCTGGTGAAGGCCCAAACCTATACATGACTGAATGACGTTGTTATAACTGGAGTCCAAGGACCCATTCATCCACAAGTTAAAAGCACCCAGCAGCACTACCCTAGCGTGGGTAGCGGCCAAGTTGGTAATGGCCTCCAACAATAACTGCTGCTGCCGCAGACATAATGCCCCTGGAGGTCTGTAACAGACCACCCCAGTTACAATGTAGCCATGTGCGTCTTTAATAGCAATTCCAAAAAGCTCAAATCCCTCAATAGTATCAATATCTAATACCACACAGTTCCAGGAGTCTTTGTAGATCACACCGACTCCTCCTCCTCTCCCCCGCAGTCTAGGTTTATGTAAGATTTTAAATCCAGGAGGGCAAGCCCAACCTGGCTCAACCTCACACGCCGGGTTGATCCAGGTTTCAGTCATGAATAATACATCCAATTCTTGGAGCTCAAGTAACAGCTGAATTTCAATGTAGTTTTTTGGAAGTGATCTCACATTGAGCAGTCCACAAATAAGTTTTCCCTGTCTCAAAAAGTCGGAGACTGGAAGGGCAGTCTGTTCCAGCATAAAAGTGCCACGCCCCTCTGTCACCACTCCCAGCCTACGCAGTTCCAAACTAGGGTAACAAACAAGGTTATTACCTCCGTCTGGGTCCACCTTGCCCTCGGCACTTGCAGCATCGCTGGCGCTGTGCGCGACCATAGCGCGGACGGGCGCAGACGGGCTTGCCTTAGGCGCGCCACCGGCGCGCCCGCGCCAGCCTCACCTATATGCAGCTCGGGTCCGTGAAGCTAGACCACTAACCCGACAACCTTGTAAGGGTTATGCTCCATGGGCTCAGTTCCCTCAGGGGTATCCAAATCCTCCCCCTGTGGAGAGGGGTCCTGAATGTTCTGCTGTACAGAAACTGGTTCCCCAGTCTTCTTACCTTTTCTCTTGGTTAGCTGGGCCATTATTTCAGGCTCCAGGCCTACTTTTTCACCCTTCCTCTTGCTCTGTGCTCTGGTTTGCACACACACCAATTCAGGGATGCCCAGCATGGCTGCATGGGCCTTTAGCTCAACCTCAGCCCAGGCTGAGGTTTCCAGATCATTTCCAAGCAGACAGGCAGCTGGCAACTTTGGAGAGACCACTACCTGTTTCAGGCCAGTAACTCCCCCCCCCCCCCCCCAGCCTAATGTCACCATGGCCATGGGATGACTAGTGGTGACTGGGTAAGACTTCCCAATCAAATATTGCTCAGGGGAAACCAGTGTGTCTCTCACCATAGTGACACTGGCACCTGTATCCCTCAGAGTTTCTACCCTAGTTCCATTCACCCAGGGGTACTGCAAATATTTCTTTATGTTGGGTGGCCACACAGCTACAGTGGCAAACTCCACTTCTCCCAGTGAGACTAGACTTGCTTCAGTGTGTTCCCAGATTTGCTCAGGGTACACTTCTGATCTCATCTGTATGCTTGCTGCCCCAGGAGTAGCTGTACTGGGTGCCTTAGGGGCTTTGTTGTGGGGGCAAGACTTATCTACAGTTAGGTGTCCTGACCTCTTACAGTTATTACACCAGGCCTTTAAGGGATCAAAGTTCTTCCCCCTATAGGGTTGAGGCACATAGGGAGTAGTTTGGGTCACACCCCCCTGAACAGGTTTTTGGGGCTCTTTGGAAGACTCAGACTTTTTATCTTGGGGATTCTCACCACCTTTTCCCTGGGGAGGCTTTGTGACCACTTTCTTCCGGTCACCCCCAGTGGCTGTCCTTGTCACCCTAGTCTTGACCCAGTGGTCTGCCTTCTTTCCCAATTCTTGGGGAGAAATTAGACCTAGGTCTACCAAATGCTGATGCAACTTTTCATTTGTGCAGTTACTTAATATAGGTTCCTTCGTGAATAAATTGTACAATCCAGTAAAATCCTGCACACCATGTCCAGCTAACCAACCATCCAGTGTCTTTGCTGAGAAGTCTACAAAATCAATCCAGGACTGAGTCTGGGTTTTGTGAGCCTCCCTGAATCTAATTCTATACTCCTCAGTAGTGAATCCAAATCCCTCAATCAGAGTCTTTGTCATGAGGTCATAGGATCCTGCTTCTGACCCAGAGAGGGTCAGAAGCCTGTCTCTGCAGTTACCAGAGAACAGTTCCCACAGGAGTGCCCCCCCAGAGAGGTTTCTTTACTCTTCTTATTTCACAAGCCCTCTCAAAGGCTGTGAACCATTTGGTGATGTCATCACCTTCCTCAAATTTAGGGAAAATCCCTTTGGGGATTTTAGGATCAGAAGATTCCTCCCTATCCTTGTTTTTATTATTGCTGCCACCATTGATGGGTGCTAAACCCATCTCTCTCCTCTCTTTTTCTAGAGCCAGGAGCCTGGACTCTAGCTCTAATTTTTTGGCCAGCCTTACAAGGCTGTCCTCTTCACTGGTGGGTCCCCCAGTGATCTCTCAGAGTCACCGGTGTTATCTCTAGGTCCCCAGATGCTAATTCTTGGATGGAAGGGTATGGGGGCCCTCTCCTCCCTAGGGAATAGTGTGTGTGTGTGTGTGTGTGTGTGGGGGGGGGGTTATTATCCACCTCCTCTTCTTCCCTTTCCTCATCTGACTGGCCATCACCATGTTCAGATGGGTGGTCCTTAGCATACTCAGCCAGGAGCTCCTGGAGCCCTAGTTTGGTTGGATGCAGGCCCATTGGTATATTTTTAAGTTTGCATAGGGACCTCAATTCCTTGAAAGCCAAGTGTAAGTAAGGTGTGAGGTCGAGCTCCTCCACCAGGTCCATGTTATTATTTTCACTAATAGCTGGGTTTGTTTGAGTCATTCTAACCTGACAGTTCTAATCCTCTACCCTGACTATAGTGACTTTTATTTTTCTAAAATTCTAATGGGACTTAAGAAAGGCCCTAGCAAGACTTTTAGTATTTTGGAAAAGACCAATCAGAATTCTAAAGGCAATTTTAAGAGTTCTGTCGTGTGATCAGATGGTAACCAAGTAGTCCAACAAATGCAAGTTTGTATCCCACCGCTGATCCACCATTTTAGGAAGTGGCTCTGTATATACTGTTTCCAAATAGGTACAGGGTGTACAGAGTCCACAGTCCCCAGAGTTTTGGCAGAGGCTAAAGTTAGATATAACCTTACTCTCTAAAGTGGTAGCTTGGTCGAGCAGTAAGGCAGTATCAGAGGTCAGTGTAAAGCATTTGTTGCACACATTCAGTCAGCAAATGGTCTCACACACTCAATAACTGAACTTTAGGCCAATGGTTTATATATAAAAAATATATGCTTGTTTTATTTTAGAACCAACAATAGGTTTTAAAATATACTTTCTCAGAATGAGATGCTTTATATAAATACTTTAGCAATATGCAATTGACTTTTGTAGAAAGTTACAAGTGGTTGCAATAGGCAACACAATTTTAAACACAATCATGCATTGAGTTCAAAGGAAGTTTCAAGTTATTTGCAACAGATTACTTTTAGGATTACTTTTGGGACTCCAGGACTGGATCCTAGATTCAGTCCTGGGTCAGTACTTAGAATCAAGTGATAAAAGTCGACTTAGTTATTGTTATGATTTTTAGACAATATTTTGCTACTTTAAAAGTTGACACGTAGAAAATATTTCATAGAAAACAGTCAATGATTCCCTATGGAAGAAAATTCAAGTTGCAGGTATAGTATGTTCTCGTTACTTTTGTAATCCAGTACTGGGTGCCTAGACTCAGTACTGGGACCTTTATCCAAAACAGGTAAGTAATTACGTTTTCACAATTTATACGATTTTTAAAGAATATTTAAAGTTTGCACAAATCGACACAGAAGAAATTTCACAGAAAAACAGTCAATGGTTTCCTGTGAAAGAAAATTGGGTTACTGGTAAGTTCGGTTGTGAATATTTTTCAGAGTCAGTGCTGGGTACCAAGATCCAGCACTGGGAGCTCACCTAATAGCAGGTGAGTATTTTCGTTTTCGTTACTCGGCTGATTTTTGGTGAATATTTTAAGTTTTGAAAAGTCCACACTTAAAAGAAATTTCAGGAAAAACCAGTCAATGTTACCCTATGGAGAAAATTGAGTTATCGGCTTTAAGGTAAGTACTCGACTGGCAGAGTTAAGGTTCTGGGCATAGACTCAGGGGTCTCCCAGGGTCAGGTAGGTACAGTTGTTACACCATCAGCGGCACAGGGGCAGCCGGGTGCAGAGAGAGTTAGGCCCAATGTTATCCTATGGGAGGCAGGGGGGCCTTGGTTGGTGGCTGCTGACTAGCAGGCCACGCGGCTGTGGGAGCTGGGCTCCTGGTCACTTGCTCAGGGCAAACGGGGAAGAAGATAGGTGTAGAGGTTACAGTGCCAGGGCCACTCGGGCGGCTGGGTGCAGGGTGCTTTTGAGCTTTCGGGCGCTCAATTGGTTTCAATGGGAAAGCTCCGGTTTAGAAAAAGACTGCAAGCTCGGGGACGAAGATTCTTCAGGCGCCACCACCACTTCGAGAGGTAAGTTGGGTAGTTGGAGGATAGGTAGGTACCCCGGAGTTGGGCACAGGGGGCCGCGGGGCGCCGGGTGCAGGGGTGCCTTTTGGTGTCGGGAAATCTTACCCTCTGTTGATCGCGGTTGGGGGGGCACCTGGTTCTGAGGCTGCAGGCGTCGTCAGGAGCATCGAGGAAAGTCCTTGGGTGCCGGACTCGGGGTCACAGTCGCCGTGGAGTCGTCCTCGTGGTCTTTGTTCACTCCGGCACAGGCCAGGCTTGGCGGGTGCAGAGTGTGAAAGGTTCGCGGTTCCGGGCTGATGCCAGGGATTAGAAGCAGATTTTGAGTGGAGCCTCTACTCATGGGAGTCCCAGGGGCTTAGAGCCAAAAGGTAGCCAGGTCCTCCGGGGTTTGTGAGGTTGCTGGCCACAAGAGATGCCGGGTTGGAGCAGGAGCAGGTTCGAGGGTCGACAGGCCGGTAGGGCTGGGGCCAAAGCAGTTGGTGTCTTCCTCTTCTTAGCAGCTGCAGGGCAGGTCTTCTTTCTTATTGCTCTTCTTTGTGTTTCGGAATCTGGATTCTGGGGAAGGAAGGTTCAGGGTGCCCCTAAATACTAGATTTAGGGGCGTTACAGGTAGGTGAAGGGCAGGGACCAATGGGTCCCTGTCCTGGGGTGGGTACACCCCCTATCCTGCCTCTCTCCTGTGGGAGGGGGCAGTAGCCTAGTCCTGATTGGCCAGGGCTTCCCATCTTCAAGATGGCGAGAGCCCAGAGATATGCTTCACCTCGCCTCCCCCACCGGCCAAGCTTCCCGCCAGAGTGGGGGGTTGCAGTGGCCTGGGGAAGCTCACAGAGGCGGCATGCCTTTGAAGCTTCCCCCTGCCCATCCAGGCCCAGGAGAGCAGGGGCTCTCCTACCCAGGGTTCCAGCAACATGTCTGCTGTGTGGCAGCCTAGGCAGCCTCTCAGACCAGAAGTGAATTGTAGGTTAGGTTTCAGGGGGCATCTCTAAGATGCCCTCTGGGGTGCTTGGTACATTAAATCTCACACTGGCATCAATTTGGGTTTTAATGTGCTGAGAAGTTTGATACCAAACTTCTCAGTCTTCAGTGTTGCCATCAGGGGCGGCTGGTGACATTTGAAATTAGTGGGGCGTAAAGGTTTGGGATGAGTGGCTGTTGGTGTGCTTGCACAGCGAGCAAGCCCAACCATCATAAGGTAGAAACCCCCAATTTTGTGGGGTAAAAATAGTGTGCAAATGGTGCATTGTCGAGGATATTTGAGATACCAAGAAGGCTAATAAAGCTATTGTGAAAGTGCGGTTATGGCAACAATAAAGAGATTTCGTATAATGACGCAGGTAGCTACTTATTCAGAATCCATTTAAGTTACTATCTGTGAAACTTAAAGCAGCCCATCTCTTCGCAAATGTGTGCCCTGCGGCCCGTAGCAAATATCTGTTGCAAAGTAAACAGATGTCTGCAGCAGGCGCGGAGCCCATTCAGCTACCTTGCAGCACACGATGGGCTCTGTAAAATCTCACCAAATCACAAGGAGTTTCAGCAGGGCATTCACAACCACCGGGCACAGTAAAGCAGAACACAAGAATTGGCATTTTAATTTAAAAGCGCCACCACAGGGAGTACACAAATTCCAGTGTCAAGCAGAGTGCTTGTGAAGTACGCAAATTAAACTGCATGTAACCTTCCCAAATGACATTACGTAAGAATGAATACTTTTGCGTTCCTGTGTCAAGAAAATACATTTACACAAAAGCCTCATGATGGGTTCATTCTTTCTGTAGATTTCGCCCGCATGTGACATTTCCAAACAACATTTCACAAGAATGAATATTTTTGCGTTCCGGCTGACAAGGAAAATGCATTTACACATAAACCTAATGGTGGGTTCATTATGGCTCTCGATTTCGCCTGCATGGGTCGATAATGTAGCCCAAGCCAAATGGTAGTTACTGTCCATAGTAAACTGTGTGTAACATTTCGCAAATAACATTTCGCAAGAGTGAATGTTTATGCGCTCTGGTGACACAAAAATACATTTACATATAAACTACATGATGAGTTCATTATGGCTGCAGATAGAACCCACATACGTCGTACAACACTGAAGTAACATGAGGAATAGTTAAATTAGGCTGGCATTCATAACGGATCCTTCACATATACAATTATTGGCAGGCAAACAAAACACAAGCATTTGGTTAAACACCGATTGGTAAGCTCCCACATACATTATGTAGTGCTGACATCGGCACTGTGCATACCGTCTGTATGCTTCATGGGAAAACCTTAGAGCTCTTAAGAAATAAAATGGATAGTTGGCCGTTGGTCAGATTAACCAAGGAATTAATCATTGACCCCCCCCATGATCATCTTAGCCACGGATTCCCTCACTACCACCCTTTAACAGTGCCCTTCACGTCTCCATAAGCACTCACTCGCTGAGATGCATTTAAATAGGTTTATAGCAGTGTAGGGTGTCAGAGCACTTTAAATCACACACACATTACACAGAGATAATCTCGACAGCAGGTGCTTTTAAAACTATAACATAATTGTAAACACGGCGCCCCCAGAAGTCAGCACCTGGTGCAATGGCACCGGTCGCACCGCCCTAGAGCCGTCCCTGCAGTCACAACAATAACAGCGTAACCTGGCGATTATTCTGCTGTTAACAGCATGCTTGCCCGAATAGGCGGTGTTGGGGTGATGAACTATATACTTTTCTACAGTGAAAGGCTCAGGAACGTGTAATATTTGTTGGAGCTCCTTTGTGACCTGTACCATTGACAACACCAATAGCTCGGAGCTCTGCCATTGCCGAGACCTATTGACTTTGCCAACACTTGTTCAACAAATATTAGCTTATCGGTTTGTGAAAATACATGCTTTGCTATGAATACAAGCTTTTAATATTGATAAATAAGATAAATCTAATAGAGCCAAAGACAATCTTGCATTTTCATGAAAGTACACAAGTTTTGTCCCGAAATGCCAGTTTTTCATTTCCTTTAAATATAATTTAGTTCCCGAACATCAGTCCTTAATTCTCATTGTGTATTCACACATACTATTGCCCAAATAGATTCTGCCTCACAAGCCCATGTATCCCTGTTATAAGACAGGGGTGCCCATAGTAAGCGATGGATTTCCACAATGCTAGGGATAGCCACAATGATGTCCAACATGAGCACCACAATGCCAAGGGTCGACACCCTACGCGCCAAAGATGACCAGACTATACAAATGCTATGCTCAGGGACATGAGTTCACTAGAAGGGACAGTGCCAGGCTAAGGGATACCAAATAACCCAGAACAATACGTATACCTGGAGAGAAACCTCCACACGCATGCATACACATCTCAAATCTCTAAAACAACTAAAGACATTTTCAAATTCGTATGCTCTGATAGTCCATTGCTCCCAGACTCAGGCTATCACCATGCGGTAGGAGCTGAATTGGAACTACCCAGGTAGATCATGACAAAAGGACACTTTGTTCTGAAACACGCACTGCAACTTCTGCAAGGCCAGTAAGGCTTCAGTAAAGAGCAAATTGTCTGCTTAAAACACTTACAGGTTTTTGCTGTATCTGAGTTTTATGGGAAAGATAATCTTCATAGCCAACAGCTATACAATCTAGATTTCCTGATTCCTATTTATCAACAATTGAAAGCCCCTTTCAATATCTTTAAGGCCAAGAATTATGTTACTTTCGAGAAAGTAAATGGAAATGGCCACCACATGGGAAGCTCGCAGTTGCGGCTCGCGGGTGGGGGGGGGGGGGGTGGCATAGGGCACGGTTACTGCTCGCCCGCCTCCCATTAGGAGACCGAGGTTTGAGCCTTTGCTCAACCCTCGGTCTCCTAATGGGCATGCGCCAGCCAGAGCAGACACAAGTGCGCATGGCTGGGCATCGAGCGAAAATTCGCTCACCTTCCTCAATCATGCGCACTTGTGCTGCTGCCTGTTGCCCCTGCCTGGTCTGTCTGACAATCATGACAGTCAACATGACGCCGGACTGCCCACCCCCGGGTGGGCGGTCCAACGTCATTCTGACTGACATGATTGTCAGTTCTCCTCTTTGAACTTAAGTAAACTGATTCAGTGTACTTCAGTTCAAAGACGCCGACGCTGCGGGCGATGCTGCGGGCGGGGGGGGCTACGCCCCAACGCCCTAATGGACTGCTGGGCTGCTGGTTGCCATTATGGTGCTGTGGAGTTCATGTTTGACGAGCTCTCACCACCATGTACTCTTAAATGGCAGCACTGCACTTGCAGTGCCCAGGAATGGACCTGGGTACTGTAGGGGCACAGAGCTCCTGCTCCTGTGCCCACACCACTGGCATAGGGCACCCAGCTAGAGGGGTGGCTGATGTATGCCATGGCAATGTAGGTGGTGGGCATGGCACACAGGGATGTGTGCCATGTCGACTCTTTGTTTTGTCTTGTACCCAGACACTCAGCCTGCAAGGGCAGTGTGTGTTTGTTAGGGTACAGGGCCTCTAAGGGTGGCACAATGAGTGCTGCAGCCCTTAGAGGCCTTCCCTGGTCACAAGGCCCTGGGTACCTAGGGTACCATTTACCAGGGGCTGACTTGTGGCCAGGGTTTGCCAATTTGGGTTTTAGGTTTTTAGGGAAGGAATATAGGCCCTGAGCACCTGATTGGCAGGAGTCCAGGGCACACTCAGTCAAAGTACCTTCAGCAATTCAGCAAAAAGTGGGGGCACACCATGCAAGAAAGATGGCACTTTCTCACACAACCCCCCCCCCCCCCCCAAACAAAAGGTGGTGAGACTAACCTTGCCCTATGGAGTCTTCATTGTCTAAGTGGAAGACCCTGGAAAGTCCATCTGCATTGGCATGGGCAGTCCCTGGTCTGTGTTCCACTTCAAAGTCCATTCCCTGTAGGGAAATGGACCACCTTAGTAGTTTTGGATTTTCCCCTTTCATCTGCATTAGCCATCTGAGAGGTCGGTGGTTAGTTTGAACCAGGAAGTGAGTACCAAACAAGTATGGCCTCAACTTCTTCAGGGACCAAACCACAGCAAAGGCCTCCCTCTCAATGGCACTCCAATGCTGCTCTCTGGGGAGTAGCCTCCTGCTTATAAAAGCAACAGGTTGGTCTTGGCCTTCATCATTGGTCTGGGATAGGACCGCTCCTATCCCTAGCTCAGAGGCATCAGTCTGCACAATGAACTGCTTGGCATAATCTGGAGCTTTTAAAATTGGTGCTGAGCACATTGTTTCTTTCAGGGTGTCAAAAGCCTTTTGGCAACTAACTGTCCAGTTAACCTTCTTGGGCATCTTCTTGGAGGTGAGTTCTGTGAGGGGGGTCACAATGCACCCATATCCCTTCACAAACCTCCTGTAGTACCCAGTCAAGCCAAGGAATGCCCTGACTTGGGTCTGGGTTGTTGGAGCTACCCAGTCCAGGATGGCCTGGATTTTGAGTTGTAAGGGTTGTACTTGGCCTCCACCTACAAGGTGGCCGCAGTACACCACAGTGCCCTGCCCTATCTGGCATTTGGATGCCTTGATAGTGAGACCTGCATTTTGCAGAGCCTCTAAAACCTTCCCAAGGTGGATCAGGTGATCCTGCCAGGTGGAGCTAAAGACAGCAATATCATTAAGATAAGCTGCATAAAGGACTCCAGCCCAGCCAGGACATGGTTAACCAACCTCTGGAAGGTAGCAGGGGCATTCTTTAACCCAAAGGGCATCACAGTAAACTGATGATGCCCATCAGGGGTGGAGAATGCTGTCTTTTCTTTTGCTCCTGGGGCCATGCCAATCTGCCAGTACCCTGCAGTTAAGTCAAAGGTACTGAGGAATTGGGCTGCCCCTAATTTATCTATCAGCTCATCTGCTCTTGGAATAGGGTGAGCATCTGTCTTGGTGACAGATTTGAGCCCTCTATAGTCCACACAGAGCCTCATCTCTCTCTTTTCACCTTATTGATGAGGTTTGGGGACCATAACCACTGGGCTAGCCCAGGGGCTCTCAGGGGGTTCAATGACCCCTAACTCCAGCATCTTGCTGACCTCAGCTTTGATGCTTTCCTTGACTTGGTCTGACTGGCGATAGATTATGTTCTTGACAGGTGCACTGTCACCAGTGTCCACATCATGGGTACACCAGTTTGTCAGACCAGTGGTCAGGGAAAAGAGGCTAGCATACTGTTGCAAGACTTGCTTGCAGTCAGTCTGCTGTTGGGTAGAGAGGGTGTCTGAAAAGACCACACCCTCTACTGACCCATCTTGTGTGCTGTAGGAGAGGAGGTCAGGGAGAGGTTCACTCTCTGCTTCCTGTTCCTCATCAGTCACCATCAGCATGGTGATGTCAGCCCTGTCATTGTAGAGCTTAAGGCGGTTCACATGGATAACCCTTTTGGGTGTCCTGCTAGTGCCCAGGTCAACTAAATAGGTGACCTGACTCTTTCTTTCTAGGATAGGGTAAAGGCCACTCCATCTATCTTGGAGGGCCCTTGGTGCCACTGGCTCCAAAACCCACACCTGTTGCCCAGGTTGAAATTCAACCAGTGCAGCTTTTTGGTCATACCAGTGCTTCTGGAGCTCCTGGCTGGCCTCAAGGTTCTTGGATGCTTTTTCCATGTACACAGCCATTTTGGACCTTAGGCCAAGCACATAGTCCACTATGCCTTGTTTGGGCTCTTGAAGAGGCCTCTCCCAGCCCTCTTTTACAAGACGTAGTGGTCCCCTCACAGGATGACTAAACAGAAGTTCAAAGGGTGAGAAACCCACTCCCTTCTGTGGTACTTCCCTGTAAGCGAAAAGCAGGCATGGTAACAGGACATCCCATCTCCTTTTGTGTTTTTCAGGGAGACCCATGATCATACTTTTCAATGTCTTGTTGAATCTCTCAACAAGGCCATTGGTTTGTGGATGGTAGGGTGTAGTAAATTTGCACTGCACTCCACACTCCTTCCACATGTGTGTCAGGTAAGCAGACATGAAGTTGGAAGCTCTGTCTGAAACCACCTCCTTAGGAAACCCTACCCTGGGGAAGACACCCAGGAGGGCCTTGGCTACTGCAGGAGCTGTAGTAGTCCTAAGTGGAATTGCTTCAGGGTACCTAGTAGCATGATCCACTACTACTAGAATACATTTGTTCCCTGAGGCTGTGGGAGGTTCAAGTAAACCCTCAATGTCCACCCCTACCCTTTCAAAGGGTACCCCCACCACTGGTAGGGGGATGAGGGGGGCCTTTGGGTGGCCACCTGTCTTGCCACTGGCTTGACAGGTAACACAGGAGCTGACACACTCCTTCACCTTTTGGTGCATCTGGGGCCAGTAAAAGTGACTCACTAGCCTTTCCCAAGTTTTGGATTGCCCCAGATGTCCAGCTAGGGGGATGTCATGAGCCAAAGTTAGGAGGAACTCCCTGTACTTCTGTGGCACTACCACCCTCCTGGTGGCTCCAGGAGTGGGGTTTCTTGCCTCAGCATACAGTAATCCCTCTTCCCAATAAGCTCTGTGGGTACCACTGACATCTCCCTTTGCTTCTGAAACAGCTTTCTGCCTCAGGCTTTCAAGAGTGGGACAGTCTCGCTGACCCTGGCACAGCTCTTCCCTAGAGGGTCCCCCTGGGCACAAGAGTTCAACCTGGTAAGGGTCAAGCTCCATGGGCTCAGTTCCCTCAGGGGTATCCAAATCCTCTCCCTGTGGAGAGGGGTCCTGAATGTTCTGATGTACAGAAGCTGGTTCCCCAGTCTTCTTACCTTTTCTCTTGGTTGGCTGGGCCATTATTTCAGGCTCCAGACCTACTTTTTCACCCTTCCTCTTACTCTGTGCTCTGGTTTGCACACACACCAATTCAGGGATGCCCAGCATGGCTGCATGGGCCTTTAGCTCAACCTCTCTGAGGTTTCCAGATCATTTCCAAGCAGACAGGCAGCTGGCAACTTTGGAGAGACCACTACCTGTTTCAGGCCAGTAACCCCCCCCCCCCCCCGAGCCTAATGTCACCATGGCAATGGGATGACTAGTGGTGACTGGGTAAGACTTCCCAATCAAATATTGCTCAGGGGAAACCAGTGTGTCTCTCACCATAGTGACACTGGCACCTGTATCCCTCAGAGCTTCTACCCTAGTTCCATTCACCCAGGGGTACTGCAAATATTTCTTTAAGTTGGGTGGCCACACAGCTACAGTGGAAAACTCCACTTCTCCCAGTGAGACTAGACTTGCTTCAGTGTGTTCCCAGATTTGCTCAGGGTACACTTCTGATCTCATCTGTATGCTTGCTACCCCAGGAGTAGCTGTACTGGGTGCCTTAGGGGCTTTGTTGTGGGGGTAAGACTTATCTACAGTTAGGTGTCCTGACCTCTTACAGTTATTACACCAGGCCTTTGAGGGATCAAAGTTCTTCCCCCTATAGGGTTGAGGCACATAGGGAGTAGTTTGGGTCCCACCCCCCTGAACAAGTTTTTGGGGCCCTTTGGAAGACTCAGACTTTTTATCTTGGGGGTTCTCACCAGCTTTCCCTTGGGGAGGCTTTGTGACCACTTTCTTCTGGTCTCCCCCAGTGGCTGTCCTTGTCACCCTAGTCTTGACCCAGTGGTCTGCCTTCTTTCCCAATTCTTGGGGAGAAATTAGACCTAGGTCTACCAAATGCTGATGCAACTTTTCATTTGTGTAGTTACTTAATATAGGTTCCTTCATGAATAAATTGTACAATCCAGTCAAAGCTCAGCTGATTCGATTGACGTGGGGTGGAAGGCAACCTAGGCTGGCTTGGGATGTCCTTACTCGGCCGTTTGAGTTTGGAGGATTCGAAGTCCCAGACATGGAACTATATTTTATATGCGCCCAGGCACATTTTGCTGCTTACTGGATGCACCCTTACATGGCCCATCTGGCAATTGAGGATGGATACATGGCCCCTACACCATGTACAGCATATTTAAGCACTACTGCAGTACCTCGACACTTGGCATCTACAACCGTACAATGTACTACTAGTGCCTGGCGTGAACTGCGCATAGACTTAAATGCCCTCTACTTTACTCGCCTCTGGCGCCCTTACAGGGAAGGCAGGACCTCCCGGTCACGACAGAGGGGGGTTGCTGTCGTATGCTGCGGAAACTGTCGTATCTTACTTGGGGCCAATTGTATGTCAATTGTAAGTTTAAAAATAGTGAGGACTTCTTTGGTGAGCATTCCCCCACCCCGTTGGAACGGTTCTATTATGTGAGGCTTCGGCAAGACATGCGTTCACTTACTCAGTGCTTCCCGTTGGAACCCCCTATAATGCCTCCCTTACACACTCTCCTACAGCACACTCCCCCGGAACATGTAGTGTTGCGACTATATTGCGCGACTCAAGAGGAATGGGAGAGGGGGCCGGCCCCAGCCAAGGTTAAATGGGAGGCAGAATTGGGAACTTCCATCACGAGGGAACAATGGGCCTACTGCTGTCGGCAAACGGGCGTCATATCCGCCAATAGCAGATTACGCCTTATACATTATAAATATGTTCACCGCCTATACTATACGCCGGCTAGGCTACACCGATTGCAATTGCGATACGCTGACTGCTGTGATAGATGTGGGACGGGAGAGGCTGACTTTGGACACTTGGCCCGGGGCTGCCCGCCTGTTCGGGAGTACTGGAGAGCGGTACTGCATGCGCTTAATGAAATGGCTGGAGTGCATGTACCTGACGACCCTGTCACTGTGCTATTGGGGTATACGGAACGAGTTCCAATCAAGATGCGGAGATATGTTTCCCTGGCCCTCCTAATGGCAAAGCGTCGAATAGCCTGTCGATGGGGGCGTGGTCGTGCTCCCAAATTCAAGGACTGGATAAACGATCTCACATATTGCCAGGACCAGTTACACACATATGCTGAACTAATGCCGCCCTCCTCACGCCCGAGAGATATCTGGGCCCCTCTTCAAACTTATCTCTTGGCACACACTGATACAGGGGAACCTGACCCAGATCCTGGCCGAGGGGAGACTGTGAGAAGCGGTGGGGAGCGACGGGGTGGCGTTGTGGGGCTATCCGATATGGAGGTGCAGAGATCATTTTCTTGTGGTGCTGGGATGTGAAAGAAATTGCGGAGTGTTGGAACTATGGGGATGCTTGATGTACGGAGACTGATGTGGCAATGTGTTGGTATAACAGGCGAAAGACGGTGTTGACGCTGTGATTTCTTGACTTTGAGGTTTTGGGGGGTACTTGTTTGAGAACCTGAGTTGAATATCACCTGTTATACTTGCCCACCTGACGCGGCCGGCCCTTTGGGGTTGTAGGCGGCTTGCTGTGTTTACTTCCCCATTGTCCGTGGCAAAGAATGCTATGTACCGCTGTGCCGGCCCTTTGGGATGTAGGCACCCAGCTGTGACAGCTCTTTCTGATGTCAATAAAGGTTTGTTAAATTAAAAAAATAAAAATTAAATTGTACAATCCAGTAAAATCCTGCACACCATGTCCAGTTAACCAACCATCCAGTGTCTTTACTGAGAAGTCTACAAAATCAATCCAGGACTGGGTCTGGGTTTTGTGAGCCCCCTGAATCTAATTCTATACTCCTCAGTAGTGAATCCAAATCCCTCAATCAGAGTCTTCCTCGTGAGGTCATAGGATCCTGCTTCTGGCCCAGAGAGGGTCAGAAGCCTGTCTCTGCAGTTACCAGAGAACAGTTCCCACAGGAGTGCCCCCCAGAGAGGTTTCTTTACTCTTCTTATTTCACAAGCCCTCTCAAAGGCTGTGAACCATTTGGTGATGTCATCACCTTCCTCAAATTTAGGGAAAATTCCTTTGGGGATTTTAGGATCAGAAGTTTCCTCCCTATCCTTGTTTTTATTATTGCTGCCACCATTGATGGGTGCTAACCCCATCTCTCTCCTTTCTTTTTCTAGAGCCAGGAGCCTGGACTCTAGCTCTAATATTTTGGCCAGACTTGCTAAAAGGCTGTCCTCTTCACTGGTGGGTCCCCCAGGGATCTCTCTGGTACCAGAGTCACCTGTGTGATCTCTAGGTCCCCAGATGCTAATTCTTGGATGGAAGGGTATGGGGCCCCTCTCCTCCCTAGGGAATAGTGTGTGGGGGGGGGGTTATTATCCACCTCCTCTTCTTCCCTTTCCTCATCTGACTGGCCATCACCATGTTCAGATGGGTGGTCCTTAGCATACTCAGCCAAGAGCTCCTGGAGCCCTAGTTTGGTTGGATGCAGACCCATTGGTATATTTTTAAGTTTGCATAGGGACCTCAATTCCTTGAAAGCCAAGTGTAAGTAAGGTGTGAGGTTGAGCTCCTCCACCAGGTCCATGTTATTATTTTCACTAATAGCTGGGTTTGTTTGAGTCATTCTAACCTGACCGTTTTAATCCTCTACCCTGACTATAGTGACTTTTATTTTTCAAAAATTCTAATGGGATTTAAGCAGGGCCCTAGCAAGACTTTTAGTATTTTGGAAAAGACCAATCAGAATTCTAAAGGCAATTTTAAGAGTTCTGTCGTGTGATCAGATGGTAATAAAGTAGTCCAACAAATGCAAGTTTGTATCCCACCGCTAATCCACCAATGTGAGAAAGTGGCTCTGTATATACTGTTCCCAAATAGGTATAGGGTGTACAGAGTCCACAAATCCCAGAGGTTTGCCAGAGGCTAAAGTTAGATATAACCTTACTCTCTAAAGTGGTAGCTTGGTTGAGCAGTAAGACAGTATCAGAGGACAGTGTAAAGCATTTGTTGCACACACTCAGTCAGCAAATGGTCTCACACACTCAATAACTGAACTCTAGGCCAATGGTTTATATATAAAAAATATATGCTTGTTTTATTTTAAAACCAACAATAGGTATTAAAATATACTTTCTCAGAATGAGATGCTTTATATAAATACTTTAGCAATATGCAATTGACTTTTGTAGAAAGTTACAAGTGGTTGCAATAGGCAACACAATTTTAAACACAATCATGCTTTGAGTTCAATGGAAGTTTCAAGTTATTTGCAACAGATTACTTTTAGGATTACTTTTGGGATTCCAGGACTGGATCCTTGATTCAGTCCTGGGTCAGTACTTAGAATCAAGTGATAAAAGTCAACTTAGTTATTGTTATGATTTTTAGACAATATTTTGCTATTTTAAAAGTTGACACATAAAAAATATTTCATAGAAAACAGTCAATGATTCCCTATGGAAGAAAATTCAAGTTGCAGGTATAGTATGTTCTCGTTACTTTTGTAATCCAGTACTGGGTGCCTAGACTCAGTACTGAGACCTTTATCCAAAACAGGTAAGTAATTACGTTTTCACAATTTATACGATTTTAAAGAATATTTAAAGTTTGCAGAAATCGACACAGAAGAAATTTCACAGAAAAACAGTCAATGGTTTCCTATGGAAGAAAATTGGGTTACTGGTAAGTACGGTTGTGAATATTTTTCAGAGTCAGTGCTGGGTACCAAGACCCAGCACTGGGAGCTCACCTAATAGCAGGTGAGTATTTTCATTTTCGTTACTCGGCTGATTTTTGGTGAATATTTTAAGTTTTGAAAAGTCCACACTTAAAAGAAATTTCAGGAAAAACCAGTCAATGGTACCCTATGGAGAAAATTGAGTTATCGGCTTTAAGGTAAGTACTCGACTGGCAGAGTTAAGGT
This sequence comes from Triturus cristatus, assembly GCF_964204655.1. Classification (NCBI taxonomy): domain Eukaryota; kingdom Metazoa; phylum Chordata; class Amphibia; order Caudata; family Salamandridae; genus Triturus; species Triturus cristatus. The sequence goes on from NC_140579.1 coordinate 1,049,163,431, forward strand.
TCTGGGCATAGACTCAGGGGTCTCCCAGGGTCAGGTAGGTACAGTTGTTACACCCTCAGCAGCACAGGGGCAGCCAGGTGCAGAAAGAGTTAGGCCCAATGTTATCCTATGGGAGGCAGGGGGGCCTTGGTTGTTGGCTGCTGACTAGCAGGCCACGCGGCTGTGGTAGCTGGGCTCCTGGTCACTTGCTCAGGGCAAATGGGGAAGTAGATAGGTCTAGAGGTTACACTGCCAGGGCCACTCGGGCGGCTGGGTGCAGGGTGCTTTTGAGCCTTCGGGCGCTCAATTGGTTTCAATGGGAAAGCTCCGGTTTAGAAAAAGACTGCAAGCTCGGGGACGAAGATTCTTCAGGTGCCACCACCACTTTGAGAGGTAAGTTGGGTAGTTGGAGGATAGGTAGGTACCCCGGAGTTGGGCACAGGGGGCCGCAGGGCGCCGGGTGTAGGGGTGCCTTTTGGTCGGGAAATCTTACCCTCTGTTGATCGCGGTTGGGGGGGCACATGGTTCTGAGGCTGCAGGCATCGTCAGGAGCGTGGAGGGAAGTCCTTGGGTGCCGGACTCGGGGTCACAGTCTCCGTGGGGTCATCCTCGTGGTCTTTGTTCACTCCGGCACAGGCCAGGCTTGGCGGGTGCAGAGTGTGAAGGGTTCGCAGTTCCGGGCTGATGCCAGGGATTAGAAGCAGATTTTGAGTAGAGCCTCTACTCATGGGAGTCCCAGGGGCTTAGAGGCAAAAGGTATCCAGGTCCTCCGGGGTTTGTGAGGTTGCTGGCCACAAGAGATGCCGGGTTGGAGCAGGAGCAGCTTCGAGGGTCGACAGGCCGGTAGGGCTACGGCCAAAGCAGTTGGTGTCTTCCTCTTCTTAGCAGCTGCAGGGCAGGTCTTCTTTGTTCTTGCTCTTCTTTGTATTTCGGAATCTGGGGAAGGAAGGTTCAGGGTGCCCCATAATACTAGATTTAGGGGCGTTACAGGTAGGTGAAGGGCAGGGACCAATGGGTCTCTGTCCTGGGGTGGGAACACCCCCTATCCTGCCTCTCTCCTGTGGGAGGGGGGCAGTAGCCTAGTCCTGATTGGGCAGGGCCTCCCATCTTCAAGATGGCGAGAGCCTAGAGATGTGCTTCACCTCGCCTCCCCCACCTGAGGGGTCGGGTTGGCAGGCTGGCACATCCCCAGTCCTTATTTGGGGTTTCCGGCCAAGCTTCCCACCAGAGTGGGGGGTTGCAGTGGCCTGGGGAAGCTCACAGAGGCGGCATGCCTTTGAAGCTCCCCCCTGCCCATCCTGGGGGAGATCTAGCACCTCGCCCAGGATGTGCATTGTTCCAGGCCCAGGAGAGCAGGGGCTGTCCTACCCAGGGTTCCAGCAACATATCTGCTGTGTGGCAGCCTAGGCAGCCTCTCAGACCAGACGTGGATTGTAGGTTAGGTTTCAGGGGGCATCTCTAAGATGCCCTCTGGGGTGCTTGGTACATTAAATCTCACACTGGCATCAATGTGGGTTTTAATGTGCTGAAGTTTGATACCAAATTTCTCAGTCTTCAGTGTTGCCATTATGGTGCTGTGGAGTTCGTGTTTGACGAGCTCTCAGCACCATGTACTTTTAAATGGCAGCACTGCACTTACAGTGCCCAGGAATGGACCTGGGTACTGTGGGGGCACAGGGCTCCTGCTCCTTTGCCCATACCACTGGCATAGGGCACCCAGCTAGAGGGGTGGCTGATGTATGCCAGGGCAGTGTAGGTGGTAGGCATGGCACACAGGGATGTGTGCTATGTTGACTCTTTGTTTTGTCTTGTACCCAGACACTCAGCCTGCAAGGGCAGTGTGTGTGTGATAGGGTACAGGGCCTCTAAGGGTGGCACAATGAGTGCTGCAGCCCTTAGAGGCCTTCCCTGGTCACAAGGCCCTGGGTACCTCGGGTACCATTTACCAGGGGCTGACATGTGTCCAGGGTTTGCCAATTTGGGTTTTAGGTTTTTAGGGAAGGAACATAGGCCCTGGGCACCTGATTGGCAGGAGTCCAGGGCACACTCAGTCAAAGTACATTCAGCAATTCAGCAAAAAGTGGGGGCATACCATGCAAGAAAGATGGCACTTTCTCACACAACCCCCCCCCCCCCCCCCCAAACGAAAGGTGATGAGACTAACCTTGCCCTATGGAGTCTTCATTGTCTAAGTGGAAGAACCTGGAAAGTCCATCTGCATTGGCATGGGCAGTCCATGGTCTGTGTTCCACTTCAAAGTCCATTCCCTGTAGGGAGATGGACCACCTTAGTAGTTTTGGATTTTCCCCTTTCATCTGCATTAGCCATCTGAGAGGTCTGTGGTCAGTTTGAACCAGGAAGTGAGTACCAAACAAGTATGGCCTCAACTTCTTCAGGGACCAATCCACAGCAAAGGCTGTGGATTGGTCCCTCCAACACTCCAACACTGCTCTCTGGGGAGTAGCCTCCTGCTTATAAAAGCAACAGGTTGGTCTTGGCCTTCATCATTGGTCTGGGATAGGACCGCTCCTATCCCTAGCTCAGAGGCATCAGTCTGCACAATGAACTGCTTGGCATAATCTGGAGCTTTTAAAATTGGTGCTGAGCACATTGCTTCTTTCAGAGTGTCAAAAGCCTTTTGGCAACTAACTGTCCAGTTAACCTTCTTGGGCATCTTCTTGGAGGTGAGTTCTATGAGGGGCGTCACAATGGACCCATATCCCTTCACAAACCTCCTGTAGTACCCAGTCTGCCAAGGAATGCCCTGACTTGGGTCTGGGTTGTTGGAGCTACCCAGTCCAGGATGGCCTGGATCTTGGGTTGTAAGGGTTGTACTTGGCCTCCACCTACAAGGTGACCCAAGTACACCACAGTGCCCTGCCCTATCTGGCATTTGGATGCCTTAATAGTGAGACCTGCATTTTGCAGAGCCTCTAAAACCTTGACAAGGTGGATCAGGTGATCCTGCCAGGTGGAGCTAAAGACAGCAATATCATCAAGATAAGCTGCACTAAAGGACTCCAGCCCAGCCAGGACATGGTTCACCAACCTCTGGGAGGTGGCAGGGGCGTTCTTTAACCCAAAGGGCATCACAGTAAACTGATAATGCCCATCAGGGGTGGAGAATGCTGTCTTTTCTTTTGCTCCTGGGGCCATGCCAATCTGCCAGTACGCTGCAGTTAAGTCAAAGGTACTGAGTAATTGGGCTGCCCCTAATTTATCTATCAGCTCATCTGCTCTTGGAATAGGGTGAGCATTTGTCTTGGTGACAGAGTTGAGCCCTCTATAGTCCACCCAGAACCTCATCTCTCTCTTTTCACCTTGTTGATGAGGTTTGGGGACCAGAACCACTGGGCTAGCCCAGGGGCTCTCAGAGGGTTCAATGACCCCTAACTCCAGCATCTTGCTGACCTCAGCTTTGATGCTTTCCTTGACTTGGTCTGACTGGCGATAGATTTTGTTCTTGACAGGTGCACTGTCACCAGTGTCCACATCATGGGTACACCAGTTTGTCAGACCAGGGGTCAGGGAAAAGAGACTCGCATACTGTTGCAAGACTTGATTGCAGTCAGTCTGCTGTTGGGTAGAGAGGGGGTCTGAAAAGACCACACCATCTACTGACCCATCTTGTGGGCTGTAGGAGAGGAAGTCAGGGAGAGGTTCACTCTCTGCTTCCTGTTCCTCATCAGTCACCATCAGCATGGTGATGTCAGCCCTGTCATTGTAGAGCTTAAGGCGGTTCACATGGATAACCCTTTTGGGTGTCCTGCTAGTGCCCAAGTCAACTAAATAGGTGACCTGACTCTTTCTTTCTAGGATAGGGTAAGGGCCACTTGGAGGGCCCTTGGTGCCACTGGCTCCAAAACCCACACCTGTTGCCCAGGTTGAATTTCAACCAGTGCAGCTTTTTGGTCATACCAGTGCTTCTAGAGCTCCTGGCTGGCCTCAAGGTTCTTGGATGCTTTTTCCATGTACTCAGCCATTCTGGACCTTAGGCCAATCACATAGTCCACTATGTCTTGTTTGGGCTCTTGAAGAGTCCTCTCCCAGCCCTCTTTTACAAGACAAAGTAGTCCCCTTACAGGATGACCAAACAGAAGTTCAAAGGGTGAGAAACCTACTCCCTTCTGTGGTACTTCCCTGTAAGCGAAAAGCAGGCATGATAACAGAACATCCCATCCCCTTTTGAGTTTTTCAGGGAGACCCATGATCATACCTTTCAATGTCTTGTTGAATCTCTCAACAAGGCCATTGGTTTGTGGATGGTAGGGTGTAGTAAACTTGTACTGCACCCCACACTCCTTCCACATGTGTGTCAGGTAAGCAGACATGAAGTTGGAACCTCTGTCTGAAACCACCTCCTTAGGAAACCCTACCCTGGTGAAGACACCCAGGAGGGCCTTGGCTACTGCAGGAGCTGTAGTAGTCCTAAGTGGAATTGCTTCAGGGTACCTAGTAGCACGATCCACTACTACTAGAATACATTTGTTCCCTGAGGCTGTGGGAGGTTCAAATTGACCCACAATGCCCACTCCTACCTTTACAAAGGGTACCCCCACCACTGGTAGTGGGATGAGGGGGGCCTTTGGGTTGCCACCTGTCTTGCCACTGGCTTGATAGGTAACACAGGAGCTGACAAACTCCTTCACCTTTTGGTGCATCTGGGGCCAGTAAAAGTGGCTCACTAGCCTTTCCCAAGTTTTGGATTGCCCCAGATGTCCAGCTAGGGGGATGTCATGATCCAAAGTTAGGAGGAACTCCCTGTACTTCTGTGACACTACCACCCTCCTGGTAGCTCCAGGAGTGGGGTTTCTTGCCTCAGCATACAGTAATCCCTCTTCCCAATAAGCTCTGTAGGTACCACTGACATCTCCCTTTGCTTCTGAAACAGCTTGCTGCCTCAGGCTTTCAAGAGTGGGACAGTCTCGCTGACCCTGGCACAGCTCTTCCCTAGAGGGTCCCCCTGGGCCCAAGAGTTCAACCTGGTAAGGGTCAAGCTCCATGGGCTCAGTTCCCTCAGGGGTATCCAAATCCTCTCCCTGTGGAGAGGGGTCCTGAATGTTCTGCTGTACAGAAGCTGGTTCCCCAGTCTTCTTACCTTTTCTCTTGGTTGGCTGGGCCATTATTTCAGGCTCCAGACCTACTTTTTCATCTTTCCTCTTGCTCTGTGCTCTGGTTTGCACACACACCAATTCGGGGATGCCCAGCATGGCTGCATGGGCCTTTAGCTCAACCTCAGCCCATGCTGAGGTTTCCAGATCATTTCCAAGCAGACAGGCAGCTGGCAACTTTGGAGAGACCACTACATGTTTAAGGCCAGTAACCCCCCCCCCCCTAGCCTAATGTCACCATGGCCATGGGATGACTAGTGGTGACACTGTCAGCAATGGTGACTGGGTAAGACTACCCAATGAAATATTGCTCAGGGGAAACCAGTGTGTCTCTCACCATAGTGACACTGGCACCTGTATCCCTCAAAGCTTCTACCCTAGTTCCATTCACCCAGGGGTACTGCAAATATTTCTTTAAGTTGGGTGGCTACACAGCTACAGTGGCAAACTCCACTTCTCCCAGTGAGACTAGACTTGCTTCAGTGTGTTCCCAGATTTGCTCAGGGTACACTTCTGATCCCATCTGTATACTTGCTGCCCCAGGAGTAGCTGTACTGAGTGCCTTAGGGGCTTTGTTGTGGGGGCAAGACTTATCTACAGTTAGGTGTTGTGACCTCTTACAGTTATTACACCAGGCCTTTAAGGGATCAAAGTTCTTCCCCCTATAGGGTTGAGGCACATAGGGAGTAGTTTGGGTCCCACCCCCCTGAACAGGTTTTTGGGGCCCTTTGGAAGACTCAGACTTTTTATCTTGGGGATTCTCACCACCTTTCCCCTGGGGAGGCTTTGTGACCACTTTCCTCTGGTCACCCCCAGTGGCTGTCCTTGTCACCCTAGTCTTGACCCAGTGGTCTGCCTTCTTTCCCAATTCTTGGGGAGAAATTAGACCTAGGTCTACCAAATGCTGATGCAACTTTTCATTTGTGCAGTTACTTAATATAGGTTCCTTCATGAATAAATTGTACAATCCAGTAAAATCCTGCACACCATGTCCAGCTAACCAACCATCCAGTGTCTTTACTGAGAAGTCTACAAACTCAATACAGAACTGGGTCTGGGTTTTGTGAGCCCCCCTGAATCTAATTCTATACTCCTTAGTAGTGAATCCAAATCCTTCAATCAGAGTCTTCCTCATGAGGTCATAGGATCCTGCTTCTGGCCCAGAGAGGGTCAGAAGCCTGTCTCTGCAGTTACTAGAGAACAGTTCCCACAGTAGTGCCCCCCAGAGAGGTTTCTTTACTCTTCTTATTTCACAAGCCCTCTCAAAGGCTGTGAACCATTTGGTGATGTCATCACCTTCCTCGAATTTAGGGAAAATCCCTTTGGGGATTTTAGGATCAGAAGTTTCCTCCCTATCCTTGTTTTTATTATTGCTGCCACCATTGATGGGTGTTAAATCCATCTCTCTCCTTTCTTTTTCTAGAGCCAGGATCCTGGACTTTAGCTCTAATCTTTTGGCCAACCTTACTTGGCTGTCCTCTTCACTGGTGGGTCCCCCAGTGATCTCTCTGGTACCAGAGTCACCTGTGTGATGCTAATTCTTGGATGGAAGGGTATGGGGGCCCTCTCCTCCCTAGGGAATAGTGTGGGTGGTGATTATCCACCTCCTCTTCTTCCCTTTCCTCATCTGACTGGCCATCACCATGTTCAGATGGGTGGTCCTTAGCATACTCAGCCAAGAGTTCCTGGAGCCCTAGTTTGGTTGGATGCAGGCCCATTGGAATATTTTTAAGTTTGCATAGGGACCTCAATTCCTTGAAAGACAAGTGTAAGTAAGGTGTGAGGTCGAGCTCCTCCACCAGGTCCATGTTATTATTTTCACTAATAGCTGGGTTTGTTTGAGTCATTCTAACCTGACAGTTCTAATCCTCTACCCTGACTATAGTGACTTTTATTTTTCTAAAATTCTAATGGGACTTAAGCAAGGCCCTAGCAAGACTTTTAGTATTTTGGAAAAGACCAATCAGAATTCTAAAGACAATTTTAAGAGTTCTGTTGTGTGATCAGATGGTAACCAAGTAGTCCAACAAATGCAAGTTTGTATCCCACCGCTGATCCACCAATGTGAGAAATTGGCTCTGTATATACTGTTCCCAAGTAGGTACAGGGTGTACAGAGTCCACAGTCCCCAGAGGTTTGGCATAGGCTAAAGTTAGATATAACCTTACTCTCTAAAGTGGTAGCTTGGTCGAGCAGTAAGGCAGTATCAGAGGACAGTGTAAAGCATTTGTTGCACACACTCAGTCAGCAAATGGTCTCACACACGCAATAACTGAACTCTAGGCCAATGGTTTATATATAAAAAATATATGCTTGTTTTATTTTAGAACCGACAATAGGTTTTAAAATATACTTTCTCAGAATGAGATGCTTTATATAAATACTTTAGCAATATGCAATTGACTTTTGTAGAAAGTTACAAGTGGTTGCAATAGGCAACACAATTTTAAACACAATCATGCATTGAGTTCAATGGAAGTTTCAAGTTATTTGCAACAGATTACTTTTAGGATTACTTTTGGGATTCCAGGACTGGATCCTAGATTCAGTCCTGGGTCAGTACTTAGAATCAAGTGATAAAAGTCGACTTAGTTATTGTTATGATTTTTAGACAATATTTTGCTATTGTAAAAGTTGACACATAGAAAATATTTCATAGAAAACAGTCATTGATTCCCTTTGGAAGAAAATTCAAGTTGCAGGTGTAGTATGTTCTCGTTACTTTTGTAATCCAGTACTGGGTGCCTAGACTCAGTACTGGGACCTTTATCCAAAACAGGTAAGTAATTACGTTTTCACAATTTATACGATTTTTAAAGAATATTTAAAGTTTGCAGAAATCGACAGAAGAAATTTCACAGAAAAACAGTCAATGGTTTCCTATGGAAGAAAATTGGGTTACTGGTAAGTACGGTTGTGAATATTTTTCAGAGTCAGTGCTGGGTACCAAGATCCAGCACTGGGAGCTCACCTAATAGCAGGTGAGTATTTTCGTTTTCGTTACTCGGCTGATTTTTGGTGAATATTTTAAGTTTTGAAAAGTCCACACAAAAGAAATTTCAGGAAAAACCAGTCAATGTTACCCTATGGAGAAAATTGAGTTATTGGCTTTAAGGTAAGTACTCGACTGGCAGAGTTAAGGTTCTGGGCATAGACTCAGGGGTCTCCCAGGGTCAGGTAAGTACAGTTGTTACACCCTCAGCGTTACTGGGGCAGCCGGGTGCAGAGAGAGTTAGGCCCAATGTTATCCTATGGGAGGCAGGGGGGCCTTGGTTGTTGGCTGCTGACTAGCAGGCCACGCGGCTGTGGTAGCTGGGCTCCTGGTCACTTGCTCAGGGCAAATGGGGAAGTAGATAGGTCTAGAGGTTACACTGCCAGGGCCACTCGGGCGGCTGGGTGCAGGGTGCTTTTGAGCCTTCGGGCGCTCAATTGGTTTCAATGGGAAAGCTCCGGTTTAGAAAAAAACTGCAAGCTCGGGGACGAAGATTCTTCAGGTGCCACCACCACTTCGAGAGGTAAGTTGGGTAGTTGGAGGATAGGTAGGTACCCTGGAGTTGGGCACAGGGGGCCGCGGGGCGCCGGGTGCAGGGGTGCCTTTTGGTGTCGGGAAATCTTACCCTCTGTTGATCGCGGTTGGGGGGGGCACCTGGTTCTGAGGCTGCAGGCGTCGTCAGGAGCGTTGAGGGAAGTCCTTGGGTGCCGGACTCGGGGTCACAGTCGCCGTGGGGTCGTCCTCGTGGTCTTTGTTCACTCCGGCACAGGCCAGGCTTGGCGGGTGCAGAGTGTGAAGGGTTCGCGGTTCCGGGCTGATGCCAGGTATTAGAAGCAGATTTTGAGTAGAGCCTCTACTCATGGGAGTCCCAGGGGCTTAGAGCCAAAAGGTAGCCAGGTCCTCCGGGGTTTGTGAGGTTGCTGGCCACAAGAGATGCCGTGTTGGAGCAGGAGCAGGTTCGAGGGTCGACAGGCCGGTAGGGCTGGGGCCATAGCAG